>NC_091075.1:21250000-22500000 GCF_032405125.1 Capricornis sumatraensis | reverse complement strand
CTATATTAGACACTGTGTATACAAAAAGAAAGCACCTCCTTTCTTAAAGGTTTGCAATCGTGTTGGAGAGACTTACACACCTCGTGCCAGGAGGTCCTTTATAAAAAAAATGTTCAAAGTTATCCCATAACCATCAAGGAAAGGTTACTACACTGGCTAACTCAGTGATAAACTAGATCACTGGTTCTCAACCAGAGGCAATTTTGCTCTCTAGAGGACATTTGGCAATGTCTAGGACACTTTTGGTTGTCACAGCTTGGTGGGTATTATTAGCATCTAGTGACAAGAGGCCAGGGATGCTGCTCAGGATAGTCTCCTATAACAGAAACATCCACCCAAACTGTCAACAGTGCCACAGCCGAGGAGCCTGCAGTAGACTCTGGGGGCAGGGGTGTCTATCAGAATTACTGGAAACCAGAAAATTCTGAAAGAGGTGGGAATACCAGACTACCTCACCTGCCTCTTGAGAAACTTGTATGCAGGTCAGGAAGCAACAGTTAGAACTGGACATGGAACAACAGACTGGTTCCAAATAGGAAAAGGAGTACATCAAGGCTGTATATTGTCACCCTGCTTATTTAACTTATATGCAGAGTACATCATGAGAAACGCTGGGCTGGAAGAAGCACAAACTGGAATCAAGACTGCTGGGAGAAATATCAATAACCTCAGATATGCAGATGACACCACCCTTTTGGCAGAACATGAAGAGGAACTAAAGAGCCTCTTGATGAAAGTGAAAGAGGAGAGTGAAAAAGTTGGCTTAAGGCTCAACATTCAGAAAACTAAGATCATGGATTCCGGTCCCATCACTTCATGGCAGATAGATGGGGAAACAGTGGAAACGGTGGCTGACTTTATTTTTCTGGGCTCCAAAATCACTGCAGATGGTGATTGCAGCAATGAACTTAAAAGACATTTACTCCTTGGAAGGAAAGTTATGACCAACCTAGACAAAATATTAAAAAGCAGATATTACTTTATCAACAAAGGTCCATCTAGTCAAGGCTATGGTTTTTCCAGTGGTCATGTATGGATGTGAGAGTTGGACTATAAAGAAAGCTGAGCACTGAAGAATTGATGCTTTTGAATTGTAGTGTTAGAGAAGAGTCTTGAGAGTCCCTTGGACTGCAAGGAGATCCAACCAGTCCATCCTAAAGGAGACCAGTCCTGGGTGTTCATTGGAAGGACTGATGTTGAAGCTGAAACTCCAATACTTTGGCCACCTGATGTGAAGAGCTGACTCAGTGGAAAAGACCCTGATGCTGGGAAAGATTGAGGGCAGGAGGAGAAGGGGATGACAGAGGATGAGATGGTTGGATGGCATCATCAACTCGATGGACATGGATTTGGGTGGACTCCAGGAGTTGGTGATGGACAGGGAGGCCTGGAGTACCAATGTTCATGGGGTCGCAAAGAGTCAGACACGACTGAGCAACTGAACTGAACTGATATAGTTTTTAAAGGCACATTCTAAATTGTTTTATATTTATTCTAAAAAATAATTTAGTTTGATATTTCATATAATATAACTTTGAGACTTTTATGGTTACAAGGACAAGCAGGAAGCATGTCTGGGCATTATCAAGTTTCATCAGAATGATAAATGCCCTTTGGTCTCACAAGCAACAGAAGGGGAGTAGACAAAACACAGTCTTGCTATATATAACACATTCAAAATCTCAAAAGAAAATTCTCTCAATCAAAACAAAAACTCAGGATAAGACGCTTAGTGACAAATGGTAAAAGTCTAATGAAGATCCCACAATTCAATTCAACAAATTTTGCAGAACACGCAACATTAGACATCAAATGAATAATACTTCTCAAAGAATTTATCCTTAAAAATGTCTGTATCTGTGATTTTAAGTCTATTATCAACTTCCAGGACTCTGCTCCTTTTCCTTTGCCCATTTACAAATGGTGTTAAAAGAGGCTTTCTTTCTATGATGTTCCTCACAGGTGCTTTAAGGACTAGCCCAGGCACAGCCAGGCGCAAGATAAAGGAGCACAGCCTCAACACCAGGTCCTCCCTGATGGCTCAGAGGGTAAAGCATCTGCCTGCAGTGTAGGAGACCTGGGTTCAATTCCTGAATCAGGAAGATCCCCTGGAGAAGGGAATGGCAAACCACTCCAGTATTCTTGCCTGGAGAATCCCATGGACAGAGAAGCCTGGTGGGCTACAGTCCATGAGGTTGCAAAGACTTGGACATGACTGAAGCCACTTAGCACGCACACAGTCTCAACCAAGGTCCACTGTTTAGGTGGTGATCAAGCAATTCATGTGGGCTTCCCTGGTGGCTCAGAGGATAAAGCATCTCCCTGCAATGCAGGAGACCTGGGTTCGATCCCTGTGTTGGGAAGATCCTCTGGAGAAGGAAATGGCAACCCACTCCAGCATTCTTGCCTGGAGAATCCCATGGACAGAGGAGCCTGGCGGGCTACAGTCCATGGGGTCACAAAGAGTTGGACATGACTGAGCGACTTCACTTTCTTTTCTTTCAAATATTATTTCAGGTCTCATTAACTAAAGAAATAAATTGCTTTGGATATAAGATGAGACCTATTTTCTCAGTTCCATTATAAAACTCTCCATCTACTCTGCAAGGAAATTAATGCACACAGCAGATACTGTTACTAATTCCTTGGGAATCATACAGTTTACCTTGTTTCAAAAATGAGTTTACATTCTGCAACAAGAATACAGGTATGCCTCAAAATTTTACACAGAACTAGACTAGGGTTATCATAGACTGTTCTAGCCATTATACAAAAACATTTCAAAAGATAGGATTTTTAAGTCACAAGTACACGGGAGTGAATTCTGGCTCCACCATTCTTGCGGTGACTGAAGTCAATTACTTCACGCAAGCCACACAGTACTTCAGGACTCAGTTTCTCAACAGTAAGTGGAGATCATATCGCATGTTCTTTGATGTAAAGAAAAAGAGCAAAGGAAGCAAAAGACACATGAGCTGTGACGTAAGAGGTCTTCTGCAGATGTTCATTTTCTCTCTGGGCTCTGCACATATTTGCGCACACCTGTCAACTGCTAACTCCTGGGAATCTGGAATCAGCAGGATATGACAGCAACCCACAGTGAAACATCTACGTGGATTTATATGAAGAATGAGGTAAAACTTCAACTGGACCCAATCAATATGAAAAACCACAGAAAGTAAAACTGCTTAAAACCTGTTATCCTGTGTATTAGGTACATACTGCAGTGTAACAAATTATTATAAATCTAAAGCCTTAAATAGTATAAATTTATTATCTCACAGTTTCCATATATCGTGAGTCCAGGTACAACGCTGCTATATTCTCTGGTTATATGCATATGTATATGCATAGACACATATAGTATAATAATATATACATTGGACTGCAAGGAGATCAAGCCAGTCAATTCTAAAGGAAATCAACCCTGAATATTCACTGGAAGGACTGATGCTGAAGCTGAAGCTCCAATACTTTGGCCACTGGATACAAAAAGCTGACTCACTGATGTTGGAAAAGATGAAAGGCAAAAGGAGAAGGGGGCCACAGAGAATGACAAGGTTAGATAGCATCACCAACTCAACAGACATGAATTTGGCAAACTCCAGGAGATACTGAAGGACAGGGAAGCCTGGAATGCGGTCATCTAACGGGGTTGCAAAGAGGCAGACACAACTTAGTGACTGAACAACAACAGCCCACATATTTTCCAGTAGTAAGGAACTAAACACCTACTATGTACCAAGTATTCTATGTAAAATACAAAGGTATGCTTTCAAGATGAACTATGTACACTTTTCAAAAATAACTTGCATTTAAGACCTATAATTTTATTTTAGATATTTAATGACTTTGACAAGGTTTAAAAGCCTGTACATCAAGTTTTTTTAGATCCCTTTGTTTAGTCAATAACTAATTAGTGATAATAAATCAATTTATCAGTTATATAGATTTTCATGATTTTCAGTTACAATCTCATTAACTATAGGTTCACTGACAAATTTTTACATCAGCGAAAATAAGATATTTTCATTTAATCTTTTCACACACTAAGTATCTGCATAGGAATTTAAATTAACAACCTGCATCTTATACGAGCCAAGGGGCCCCAAGGATTATACCTTCAGAGTAACAGTTTTCTAGGAAACCCCCTACACTGTTGGTGGGAATGTAAATCGGTATAGCCACTATGGAGGTTTCACAAAAAACTGAAAATAGAATTGCCATATAATCCAGCAATCCCAATCCTGGGCATATATCCAGACAAAGCTATAATTCAAAAAAAATACATGCACCCCTATATTCATAGCAGCATTATTCACAACAGCCAGACACAGAAAACCTAAATGTCCACTGATGGATGGATGGATAAAGAAGATGGGGTACATATATACAATGGAATATTACTCAGCCATAAAAAGAATGAAATAATGCCATCTGCAATAACATGGATGGACACAGAGATGATCATACTAAATAAAATTAAGTCAGAAAGAGAAAGACAAATACCATACAATTTCTCCTATGTGTGCATGCATGCTAAGTCACTTCAGTTATGTCAAGCTCTTTGCAATCCCACTGACTATAGCCCACCAGGCTTCTCTGTCCACAGGATTCTCCAGGAGAGAATACTACAGTAGGCTGTCATGCCCTCCTCCAGGGGATCTTCCCTACCCAGGGATCAAACCCTAGTCTCCTGCAGAGGAATTCTGGGATCAACAGATGCAAATTATTATATATTCTATACAATGAATAGACAACAAGATGTCACTATATAGCACAAGAAACTATATTTAATATCCTGTGACGAACCATAAAGGAAAAAATATGAAAAAGAATGTGTGTGTGTGTGTGTGTGTACACACATATATATATATAAAACTGAATCACTGTGCTCCAAGAGGAAATTAACACAATACTGTAAATCAGCTACATCTCAATAAAATAAATTTTGAACAAAAGAAGAAGAGTTTTCTACTATATAACCTTTCTATCAATGTAATGTTACTTAATTTAGCGACTCTTATCACAAAAGAAGACACAGGAAAATGACCAAAGTAATATAACAGACCATCAATTATAAGATAGAAGAGAGGAGGTACTCATTAAAATAGTTATATTCTTCCTTCTAATCTATGCATTTTACATATCCTTTACTATCCCACTGGAGAGAATATGTCCAAAAAATTTTCTCAACTATAGCTTAATCTGAACTAAAGCAAACAATCTGGCCATTTTTCTGCTGGAGAGACAGAAGAATTATAGAGTGACACACACAAATGAACTCTAGCCCCTGTCTGTCCTTATCTGGGTATAAAACTAGAAATGAAGATTGGATGCAGATCTCTTCTGCAGGAAAGGAGAAGGGGACAGGGGGGAGAAAGAGAAGAGGGAGGGAGAGGGCAGACAGAGAGTATAAGGAAGAAAAAAAGAAGTGGAAAAGCAAGAAGAAAAAGTGAAAGAAGGCGCAGAAAATCTAAGAAGCAGAAAAAGAGGAGGAAATAGGAGTAAGAAAGGAGAAAAAGGAAGAAGAGGAGAAAGAGGAAAGAAGAGAGTAACAAAGCATCACAGCACATAAACAAGCAACGAAGAATCAGAGGCAACTATTTACTAAAACAACAGTCTGGATGCCTAAAGGTGCTAATATGAAATTCCAGAGATAACTGACTTGATCTTGGCTGCTGCTGCTGCTGCTGCTAAGTCACTTCAGTCGTGTCCAACTCTGCGACCCCATAGACAGCAGCCCACCAGGCTCCTCCGTCTCTGGGATTCTCCAGGCAAGAACACTGGAGTGGGTTGCCATTTCCTTCTCCAATGCATGAAAGTGAAAAGTGAAAGTGAAGTTGCTCAGTCGTGTGTGAATCTTCACGATCCCATGGACTGCAGCCCACCAGGCTCCTCTGTCCATGGGATTTTCCAGGCAAGAGTACTGGAGTGGGGTACAATTCAAGCAGTGACCACGCTCGGTATGTCTTTCATTAGGCACATGCTCTGTGCCAGACCCCGAATTAAACCCTGCAATGGTGGGTCTTCTCTTCCGAGAGCTCACAGCCATCTGAGAGGAGACAATGAGGCTAACAACACAGACAGTTAGTACTAAGGAAGCACAGACCAAAGAGCTGGTATGTTAGCCTACGGCGGGTAAAGGGAGCCTTCCAGGAAGAAGTGATGCTAGAGCTGAGATCAAAGGATGAGCAGGGGGATGTGCAGTGAAAAGAAGCGGGAAGTAAGACAAAGTGAAGGAACAAGCGTGTTCCATTGCAGAGGGAACGGTTTGTGTGAAGGCCTGTATTGAGTGAGGACAGACACGTTACGGGAATTAAAGTGCAGTACAGCTACAAGGCAGCGTGCAAACAAGGAGCGGCGGGAGAGAAAGTCAGGAAGCAGCGGACAAGGCCTCAACAAGGACACAGCAGGAGAACAGTCTGCTATGAATAATGGTATGGAAAATAAGACTCAGCAAGGAAACTGGGCCGTGGCAGGAATAATTCAAGTGCCATATAATTGAGGCCTAGACAAAGCTAGCTCCAGTGACAATGCAAAAGGAAGAGATTTAAAGGCTGTTTAGGTCACAGAGTCAGTACTTCAAGACTAATGGGATGAAGAGAAGCAAAGGGTGAGCTCTAAGATTTCTCAGTTTCTGTCTCAAGAGTCTGGAGGCGAGGAGGGAAGGAAGACAGGTGTCCTTCACTGAGCAGAGTAACGCGGAGAGGAGGAAACGAGGAATTCCGTTTTGGACTCAAGTGTGAGATGCCCGGGAGACAGTCAAGTGTAAATGCAGATAGCTGAGGATGTGGGTCTGAGCTGGAGACAGTAATGTGAGAGCAAAACCACAAACGGCTGGGACTGGATCACCAAGGGAGTCCTCACCTGAGAAAAAGAGCTGAACAATGGCTCAACTCTCAGGCTAAGCAACGCTTAAGGGGCAGGCAGAAAAGGCAGCCTACAAAGGAGACCAAGGAGGAATCAGAGGAGATTCCAGTCACTCTGATACAGCTGAAGCCAAGCAAAGAGACTGATAGAAGAAGGAAGATGAGGTTAAGGCATAAAATTCCAAGGTAAAATTCAAGTTATACAAAACATATGAAATGGGCAGGTTGGATCTGGTTAAAAGAAAGTTACCAATGACCTTTGTGAGAGCGGTTTCATTGAAATAATGGAGGGATGAAAACAATTTTAAACTGACTGAAGATTAAGTGGGAAGGAGGAGATAGAGATGAGTGTTTGCTCTTTCTACAAGTCTTCTTATGAAAGGGAATATGGAAGGAAGTCAACAAAGAAAAGTGAAAGTGAAAGTCACTTAGTTGTGTCCGACTCTTTGCGACCCCATGGACTGTATATGCCCTGAATTCTCCAGGCCAGAATACTGGAGTGGGTAGCCTTTCCCTTCTCCAGGGGATCTTCCCAACCCAGGGATTGAACCCAGGTCTCCCACATTGCAGGCGGATTCTTTACCATCTGAGCTATCAGGGAAGCCCCTAATAACGCAAGGGCAGTTGTAAATACAGGACAAAGAAGAGTCAAGAAAACAGTGTCATTCAAATGGCAGGAAGGGACAGGATTGAGAACCCAGGGGAAGTCCTGGTCTCAGTAACAGAAGGAAGAGAAGGAGGAATATTTGCAGGTACATCTGCTAGAGAGCCTAAAGGGGAGAGTAAAGGGATGCTTATCTGTGGGTTTCTAGGAGCTCTGTAAAATTAAAGACAACATGCTCTGCTGAGAGTGAGAACCAAGTACTAGGAGTTTAACAGAGAACAATAAATACTGGCGATAAAGGCAGCAGAAAACAGGAGAAAGAATGTGAGTGAAGACACACAGGATCCTGCGGGTAGTAGTAACCTATGAGAGTGGAAGTTTTGCTTCTCCCCAGTAACCTGGAAGCAGGCACAGAAAAAAAGCACCAGCTAGTTCTCATCAGTGTTGAACATCCTGCCCAGATAATGGGCAAGGACGACGAAGCAGGACTCAGCAAACTCATTCTGTAAGAGGATAGACAGCAAATACTTGAGACTTCGCGGACTGTAGCGTCTCTTCCAACCTCCTCAACTGCAGTGGTGGTGCGAAAGCACGCAGACAATATGTAAATGAAAGGCCGGAGCTGTGTTCTTTATAAAAACTGGTGGCAAGCTGGATTTGACTAGCCATGGGCTAGGGTTTACCAACCCATAGTTTAAGAGAAGGAAATAAAGATACAAAAAAGGACTGGTGGCTCAGATGGTAAAGCGTCTGCCTGTAATACGGGAGACCCGGGTTCAATCCCTGGGTGGGGAAGATCCCCTGGAGAAGGAAATGGCAATCCACTCCAGTACTCTTGCCTGGAAAATTCCACGGACTGAGGAGCCTGGTACGCTACAGTCCATGGGGTTGCAAAGAGTTGGTCACGACTGAGCGACTTCACTTCACTTATGAGAGGGATAAACAGGCAAGAACTTTGAAGAGTTGAAGAATTGGTGCCTTCTGAAAAGAACTGAAATTTTACGGCATGACTAAAGTAGAACATATGTTAGAACAACACTCTATGAAACAAACCTTTGAGCCTATTTCACAAACATCGATAGGATCATTATCTCCACAGCAGTCTGTGCTCTTCTCTTTTCGATGGGGATCTTCCCAAGTCTAAAAAACAGAAGTAGGGGTGGAATACAGGTTAATACTCTCTACAATCTCTCCACATTATCATGAAGTTTTACAGGTAGTCATAATCCAAGGGAAAAATTCTCAGAAATTAAATAGGCTCAGTGCCAACATGGCAGTACATTCTTAAGCATCATAATAATTAAAACAGATTTATACTATTTCCTCCCATCTGTCTCTCATTTGTCCGTATAATCACATCTGAAAGTGGGTGGTATTTCCAAACACACTCTTCTTCCAAGTTTAGCCCTTGTCTAAATTCACGCTCACTTTTATTTGGAGCTTCAGTTCAGATGTTCCTGTTGTCGTTGCCCTTGTTTCTACAAAATGTCTGAATTGCTGTTTCCATTTTTGCTTTCTCTGACATGGTAACAGCATTGGGTCTTGCTTTCCAGGTTTGAAAACAAACCTCCTATACTTTAAATGACTTCTAATAGAACAAACCCAGTTTTCCCTTCAGAAACTAAAGAACAAGAGAGTATCTACCAAAGGAAAGAAAAATTCATTTTTGTCTCATTTCATTCCATTTAAAAGATCCTCCATCTTTTCATCAAATCTCAAGAATTTGACAAAAGCATGAAAAGATGTCAACCCTTTAGTTTTCTGAAGAAATTATACCTTGTTGCCTACAAACTATATACATGGGCATTTTTATAAATGAACAGCATAACAGAAATTTATTATCAAGTTTAAAGATCCCTTATGCACCATCCTTCCTCAAAACCCTCATAATTAGCTGATTCTGAATAGAACTGTAGGAGTTCCCTTAAATTAATCCTCTCAGATTTATAAGATATGCAGAGACCATCATCTCAAGAATCTTATCTGGAATTTCAGATTATCTAAGCCTGGCTCCTCTAATTTTACACAGATAATTTAAAAGGAATGCTACTTAGAGCTAAACCCTATCAGTTCAGTTCAGTTCAGTCTTTCAGTTGTGTCCGACTCTTTGTGACCCCATGAATCGCAGCACGCCAGGCCTCCCTGTCCATCACCAACCCCCAGAGTCTACTCAAACTCATGTCCATCGAGTCGATAATGCCATCCAGCCATCTCATCCTCTGTAGTCCCCTTCTCCTCCCACCCTATAGATAAACTCTAATGTTTTCTTTCTGATTCTAATTATAGCATATTCAGGAATAAGCTAACTTACTATACCAAAAAAAAAAAAAAAAAAAACCCACAGTAAATCTAACTACATTAAGTCTAATTACATTCACAATAAGTCTAACTACATTTCATTACCCTCGAATACTAACATAATTAATATAAGAGTAGTAAACACAATTGTTAACCTTACATATTGGTTACAGGTGAGAGCTAACCTAAGTGATACATACATACACAGACATACATGTATACCAGGAAGAGTGTGCCAACTCTTAACCCCATTGTACAGATAAGTGAACTGAAGCACAGAGTTTAAACTTGTCCACACTCAGATTCTAAATGGAGGCAACAGGATGAGAACACTTGCTATGAATCATTAGGTTACAAAGCCTAAATTTTAGTATGGTAACTGAATTGCAATTACTTTCAGATATAACTTTATTCATGATTCTCTTCCTTTAAACTCCTTCTCTTACTCTCAGAATCTCTTAAGTGTATTTTCCTACTGTTGCCCTTACTGCTTCTCATATTCTATTACCAGGCATCCACTCACTGAGTTAGTATTTATTGATAATCTACTCTGGGCCACAAGTTAGGAACAGAAATGAAGAAGACATACTCAATACCCTAAAGAACACCATGTTAAAAGCAGTGTAGCACCTGTCACAAATGCTACACATTTAATCTTACTGTGCTGGAAAAACCATGAAGGAAGTGAAGTGAGAGTGGAGTTAGAAAACCCAGAGGCAGAATCAGAAAATATCTGGGAGGTTCTTCCTTTCTAAGGCAGGAATCCTTTCCTGAACCTTCCTTAACCTCATTCTCATTCTCAGAAGGGAGCAAATGTAATAAGCTAGAAGTCACTCTAGCCTGAAGGGCAATACCTAGATTCTAGTCCTATTTTAGCCACAAACTACCTAGGCCAAAACATTCAGACCTCAGTATCCTCACCTATAAAAAGATGTCTTCAATAAGACAATTGCTAGATACATCTCTGAATTCTATGATTGTTAGTGGTCATTCATAATCTGCATAAATACTACCAGTAACCAGGAAGCTCACAAATTAATGAAATAACCCACTGTGGTCAGAGTTAATTTTTCTACAAAGGTCTTTCTTCGTATTGACACAAAAACTGTCTTCATTCTTTTCAGAAACTCCGACTGCACTTTTTAGCTATCAATTTAGCTCTTCCTATTGAGGAAATAAATGCATACAAGCAAAATTCTTAACCTATAACAATGCTGTCTATTCTAGGGCCAGTTCTTCATGGTCTTCCTCATCAGAAAAAATACCATACTGGTTCTCTCTCTTTCTAGTTCCGCACTTAGTGCTCCATATCTTCAGGGCTTGGTTTTTTACTACAAAAAGAGAGTCATACTAAATGATTTCTAACTTACCTTGAAAATACAGTAGAATTTCAAGCAATCATCAGAAGAAATCTTGACAAATTTAAAACTTTAATTACACCCTCTAGTGGAGTTTTAAGTGTCTAGGCTTAAAACTAGGCAGGGAAACTACTTGAAAAGCAGTCAAGCTAGCAAAGAAGTATCCAGAAGATGAAATCCCTAATCTTAATATTTGTTTCACAAAACTGACAAAGGCTAGCATCCAGACTTTAGAAATAACTTCTACAACTAAGTAAGAAAAAGCAACACAATACAAAATGGGTCAAAGTCAGGAACAGGTGATTCTAAGAGGAAACATGAATGACTTATAAATATATGAAAAGATAACCAATCTGATCAGAGAAATACAAATTAAAACCAAAATGAGTCGCTATTTCAAACACTTTAAAAATCTGATAACATTAAATACTCATAATTATGTAGAAGCCTGAAAGGCTATTACTGGTAGGAGTGCATATGGTTACAACTTCTTTAGTAAACAATTTGAGAATACCTAGTAAAATAAACAGGTATGTAACTCAGAACTTAGCAATCTGACTCATAGGCATATACCTAGTAGTAATATATATACATACTATGTACACAGAAAAATTTTAGCACAGGTTCATGAAAAGCTTAAAAAAAGTTTAAAAATCTTTCAAGAGGAATACAAATAATGTTAAACTAATACAAAGCATAGCTATAAAGCTTTGAAAAAAACTCAATATACACAGATTACTGATCTAACCTAAAACAAATCTACTCATCCTCATGCAGGTATCTGAGATCGTTACCTTACAATCTTATAGATATTAACCAACACGTCAGTAATCACCATGCTCTGGTCCTTCAGTCTCTCCAAAACATCACTGAATAGTACAGAACTGAGTATACAGACTTCCTGAGTACTACTTCCTGATCACTCAGAACGCCTGACTTCAAGTCAAGTAAGATCTGCTCAACCTCTACCTGTACTTCACCAGCTTCAATTTGGAGCAAAAGCTATTTCACTAGTAGCAGCTAATATCAGTGGCAACAGTGTCATCATTGAGATAATACCACCAAACACTCACTGATGGGTTAACCTTGTTTTTGGTCATCTCATGGAATTCCACAATAACCTTGTGGGGCAGATGGCAGGACGACACAGATGAACAAATAGGCCTGGTTACATTTAGTCACTGGTTCCAGGTTATAAAGCTAAGAAGTAGTACTAACTGAAACTTGGGGTCAATGAACCAAATTATAATCAAGTTCAAAATAATAACACAATGTTACTGTGAAGAAAGCTGAGCACCAAAGAATTGATGCTTTTGAACTGTGGTGTGGGAGAAGGCTCTTGAGAGTCTCTTGGACTGCAAGGAGATCCAACCAGTCCATTCTGAAGGAGATCAGCCCTGGGATTTCTTTGGAAGGAATGATGCTGAAGCTGAAACTCCAGTATTTTGGCCACCTCATGCAAAGAGTTGACTCATTGGAAAAGACTCAGATGCTGGGAGGGATTGGGGGCAGGTGGAGAAGGGGACGACAGAGGATGAGATGGCTGGATGGCATCACCGACTCGAAGGACTTGAGTTTGAGTGAACTCTGGGAGTTGGTGATGGACAGGGAGGCCTGGCGTGCTGCGATTCATGGGGTCGCAAAGAGTTGGACAAGACTGAGTGACTGAACTGAACTGAACTGAACTGATACCAGTAAGACTGAAGAAATTTTGAAGTTAGTGATTCTAGTCCTTTAACATTATTCAGATGAGTCTTCTAAATACTTACAGAGAAAGTTATAATACTTAAATAATATATGGGAAATATGAACAATTAGGGGAAGACAAACAAAGATGATTTTTGCCCAGTCCAAACTCAAACTTTGAGGAAGTCATCACTGCCAGTGCAGGAGAAGTTATTAGTAGGGTTACACAGTCTAGGCAGATGAAGTTCTAAAATAATGACAGCACACTGACGACTAAATGGAGAGGCTTCTACTGAAACAGTATTCTGCTGCTTAAATGTTCTTCCAAGCATGCTTGGCTTGCTAACGGCTCTGAACAAATTTCCCACTGTTATAAGATATATCACAAGAGAAGAGCAAAATCCAATTACCCACACATGCCTATGAACCATATGCAGTACACACCATGCATTCATGGATTCCCTTATCCCCCAAATATTTCCTGATCACCTACCTCGGTGCCAGACACTTAACAGGGTGGGTGAAAGACAACAGCAAACAAAACAAACAGAATCCCTGCCCTCACGAGACTACATTCTAACTAGAACACATTTACAATACACTTAACAACTAAGTTATATATTGGAGAAGGAAATGGCAACCCACTCCAGTATTCTTGCCTGGAGAATCCCATGGACAGAGGAGCCTGGCAGGCTACATACAGTCCGTGAGGTCTCAAGAGTCGGACATGACTTAGCAACTAAACCACCACAAATTATATAGCATGTCAGAAGTTGACAGGTGTAACGGAAAAGGAAAAAAAAAGTAAGGAAGAACGACGGGACTACATGGGGCTAAAACAGTAAAGGATGTTAGAGGCAGACATCAGCAGGGAGGCAACTGATGAGCACAATGAAGGAAGGAGGGCGTGTGTACACTGGGAAAACATATCCCGAGCGGGGGACACAGGGAGTGTGAAAGCCTGAGGCAGCAGTATGCCTAGAGCCTCAGAGGAATCATGAGGAGGTCAGTGTTGGGGTTAGGGAGCAGGAGGAGGAGCAGAAGGAGAAGCTGGACATGAGATCAAAAACAGAAATGGGCCAGGGGCTGGCTTTCAATTTAACAGGCTCACTCTGTCTTAACGTTGACAAGGAAGCAAAAAAAATATTGGGTACATTTGTTGTTATTTAGTCACTAAGTTGTGTATGACTCTTTCGTGACAGCCTACCAGGCTCCTCTGTTCATGAAATTTCCATGAAATTTCAGAAAGAATACTACAGTGGGTTTCCATTTCCTTCTCCAGGGGCTCTTTGCCACCCAGGGATCAAACCCGCATCTCCTGCATCGGCAGGTGAGTTCTTCACTGGTACATTACCTTGTCCATAAACAACTGGCTTAATTTCAACTTTATATAAACGTGAATCAGTGTAGTTATTTTTGCTTGGTGTTTAACTTCTGTGCAATCTATGGTACATTTTTCTGCTGAGGACTCTCACACGTACATACCCACACACACCCACACACACACACACCCACAGACACTCACCCACCTACCCACACACAGACACACATACCCACACACAAATAGCACCACCACCACCAACAATAACAACAACATCAGTTTAGGTTTAAAAAGAGAGTCAGATCTCTGGTTAAAACTGGCAGAGAGAATACAGGTCTATTTCCTCTTCCTCACTTCCATCCTATCCACAGTGGCCTCCTTTCTGCTACTCAGACACACAAGCCCTCCTTCCACCTCGAGACTTTTATACCTCATGTTTCTTGAAGAGTTCCTCTAAATGGCCTGGGATGGCACGCACTTCCTAAGATGCCACCCTCTCACTTTCTCCTGGTCTCCTCTTAGAAAATAGCTCCTCACTGAGGTCTTCCTCCCAACTGCAACAATTCCAACACACCCTAGACCCATTTCCGGTTTGATTATTCCCCAACACACTTACCACCATCTGACATCCTATACGTTCTTACTCTTTTGTGCGTGTCTGTCTGTCTCTTAGAATGAAAGTTCCATCAGAATTTGTGTCAGTGTTATCACTGCTCTACCTCCAGTGCTTAGAACATGGTCTGGCAAACATCAGGTACTCAAAAAATGGGTCCTGAAGAAATGAGCAGCTCTGTGAAGGAAGAGCTGGTGTGAAAATGACAAGGGCAACTGGAGACGCTGAAGATGCTGCTGTGGTGGGAGGGAAATGAGGAGGACAAAGGCCGCAGAACAAGGCTGGGGAAGCAGGGCCAGACCATGAAGGGTTGAGGAGCTACGCTGGGAATGTTTCACTCTATCCTTTCAGCAATAGGAAGCCATTAAAAGGTCCTCCTATGGACAAAAATGGTATTTTTGGATACTGGGTGGAGTATGAAATTTCAGTAGGCAGTGGTGAATGCAGGGGACATTAAGAACCAAGATTAACAATCTAATTTCTGCTCTAGCCGAAGAACTATTGCACCTTACAGACTAATATAATAGCATGTAAGAGCACCTTAAACATTCAAATACATCCAGAGGAATTCAAAATACGTCAAGACTTTAAATAGATGAATTACAAAAGATGAGTTAATTAGAATCTATTATGCTCCACTGTAGCCATTAATTTAGCTGTTGATCATCCCACCTCCAGGAGACTATAAATGCTGTAAAAAAAAAAGACCATATAATAGTAAAAGTATCAGCAGTAACAACAATGTGATCACTATCCATTAGGCATTATTCTAACATGAACATGCAATAACTCATTTAACCTCAACAGGACCATGTACAGTATCTTATCATCTCTCCGTTACAGATAAAGAAAGTGAGGTCTAGAAAAACAAAAGAACTTGCCCGAAGTCACATTACTAGTATGTGGCAAGCTGGCTCTAAAATCAACATTCTTAGTCACTTATGCTGTGAAGTGAAAGTGAAGTCGCTCAGTCGTGTCTGACTCTCTGTGACCCCATGGACTGTAGCCTACCAGGCTCCTCTGTCCATGGGATTTTCCAGGCAATAGTACTGGAGTGGATTGCCATTTCCTTCTCCAAGGGATCTTCCTGACCCAGGGATCGAACCTGGGTCTCCCGCATTGTAGACAGACATTTTACCGTCTGAGCCACCAGGGAAGTCCTCACTTATGCTGTACTGATCTTATATTTATATCTCATTTTTCTTTGTCTACCCAACACCTAAATCCAGTCTAGCACATAAATCTTTAATAAATGTTTAATGAAACAAACAAACAGATGAGCTTTAGTCTATCCTCTGCTTACTCTACTTTCCCCTGAAGAAGGAGATGGTAACCCACGCCAGTATTCTTTCCTGGGGAATCCCATGGACAGAGGAGTCTGGAGGGCTACAGTCTGTGGGGTCGCAAAGAGTTGGACATGACTGATCAATTAAATAACAACTACTCTACTTTCCAAAGGTCTATTTTTGTCTTCCTTTAATTCAGTGGCTTGTTAGGCCCTCTCCTCATCTCTCCATCTTCTGCAGACAGTATCCCCTAAGCTTAACAAAAAGGTTCTCACCCTTTCACTGCCAGGTCAAATAGAATGTCTACTTAGGCACCTGGGAAGTCAGAAATCCTGTGGTCTTAGTTTCAACAAACATCCTCATTCTTAGCACACCATTTTAGAAGCGCCTGTTTTAACCAAGAATGTATCCATGTGGGTGGTCTAAGTGCCATCAAAGGCAGTTTGACTCTTTAGAAAATAATTTTCTTTTTTCTTTTCCTGTAACTGTTTATTCTACATGGGCAGCTGGGTTTTGTTTTGTTTTGTTTTTTGTTTTTTTTTGAGTTAGATAAAACAAGAACTCCCTTTCTCAGATATTTCCCAAACAGCATCTTGGAATTTCACACAAAATATTAAAATTAATAAACAAAATTAAAATATAAAAATATCCAGATAGACAGATGCTCTAAAGGTTTTTATAAACATAAAGGCAGATGCTTCTCTACGTCTCCAAATCTAGACTTCTGATTCTGTATATTCTGAATTTTACTCACTAAATTATCTGGAAGGAGTTACCATTTCCTAGGAATGAGGAAACATGAGAAAAAAACAAAAAAGGAGAAAAAAAGAAGAAAAGCAAATAGTAAGTGTTACTCTCTAATAGGAATGCTGCTTTACCATTACTTAGCCATTGTTTTCATTGCTTCCTACTGAAAAATCATAAATTCTTAATAGTATATAATTAAGTTGCCTTATTCAATTCACAATGAGTACTGAAAGAGGTAACAATTTAATAGGTTCATCTGTTAAAGTTTAAAAAATAAAATTCATGCTTCATGTATGAATGTATATAAAAGCATAACTTGTCATATCCAAAAAATGACTACAGATGAAGGAGATAAAATATTTTCCACTGACTCTTAATCGCCAAGCCCAGAAAAAGAAATGTATTCAAAATGCCAAATATGGGTATTCTAAATATCTAACTCTGAGAATCTGAGTACCGACATACATAGAGTTTGAAAAAAAATTTATTGATATGATAAAATTCCACATTAAAAAAATTTTAAATTTACAAATCTCTCACACTGACATGTCCTCAATTTAAATTCAAGTAGTTCACAGGATTTATAAGGCAATTTTTTCAAAAGACAGAGAAGTTTTACCATTATAACAAAAATGTTACCTGAGGGAGGGCACCATAATTCCATATATAACCTTTGTGAGGAAAGATATTTGCCACATAGCGAAGCTTGCCATCCTTTACATCTTGTTTAATGGGATTCAATGGTTCCTTCGTGGCAATCTAAGCAGATTGTGGGAGAAAAGGGGTGTGGGACATAAGAAATGGTTAATCCTATATTCAAACAGGATTTTTAAATCTGCCATTATCAGACTAAATATTCGTATTCCAACTTATTGATCAAAGATAACTTTAAAAATAAGTTAAGCTGGTTCTTATTTCTAATTTACTGTTTTGTATTAAACTGGAAAGGAAACGTCAGATAATATATTTTGGCACTCTATTACTTATGAACTCATTATTTTTAACACAAATAATAAATATTATTGAAATGGCAAGAAGGATTAATCAACTTGCTTTTTGTTACTACTTGCATTTTCTACCATCAATCTTATAATAAATATTTTTCACTAAGTGATTTCATTTCAAAGTTCCCTTTCAATCAAACATATTCAAATTGCCATGCCAAAAAAAAAAAAAAAAAACCACTATCCTACAAAAGTAAACAAAAAATAATTGAAGCCATGTTTGAATGAATAAACACTGCTTAAATTAGGCAAGATCTCATAGGTTCTTGATCCTACACCCAAGTGAGGTAGAGAGTAGCCAAGAACAATAAAACATTGTACCAAAAGCAAGAAGAGCAAAAGAAGAATCTAACCACTTTTTCCTATTAAAATATTAACCAAAAAACCTACTATTTTATATTTAGAGAAATAATTCTCCAAATATAGAATCTGCAAACCATATACTGATAAAACTATCTTAACTTAAACATTTAAAATAATACCTACCTTCACATCCAAAGTTACAGAAGACTTAGATAACTAAACAAAGTACCATAAATTAAATTTCACTCAGAAATAGGGACCTTACTTAACTGAAGATGAAACAATAAAATTCTGAAAAGCAAAAGGGAAGTTCTTGATAGGTTCACACCTATCAAGAAAAATCAAGAAAAAATTATTAATTTAAAAAACTAACCAGGGGAGTGGCAGATGCTCTTAGAAAGTACTCAGAAATCAAGAGTTGGCCAGAAAAACACTTTTAACTCCTCGTAGAGTAAAATTTAATCTAAAAGAGAATTAAGTCCTTAGGAACCAAAATTGTCAGCCCCAAATATGCTGCAATTGTGTCTATGAACAAAATACATCTCAGAACCTATTTAAGAAAGCCTAAAAGTATTTGCTATTTTCAAAGACACAAGAGTCAAGGAGAATTAAATAAATATGTGTATAACAAAAGAGAGAGGCAAAAAAGAATATATTCTCTTTAAAGTGTAAATTCAGCTTAGAATAATATTTTCTTTTTTTACAAGAATATTTTCCATTGTCCATTATAAAGAAACTTGTCAACCATCCCAAATTCAAAATATTATGACAAACAACTTGAAACAAAATTTTATATCATTATTAATTATTCCCTTTGATGCTAGTAGGATATTTCATACCTCCATTTTAGCATTTGTCCACCGAGGTACTTCCACAACCATGTTAAACACATTCTGCAATTTAAAAAAAACAACAAAGAAAACTTTTTTTTTAATGTTGTCATCTTTTATTTTTTCACTTATCTCCTGCATGAGAATGTTTTATTTTTTTCCTATAAAAAATGTAAAAAGTCTGCATCGTATGTCTACCTATGCCTTAAATTCCTACTGAAAAATTAGAGAAGAAGTTGGTTAAAATATAACAGAATTTAAGCCTGATTATGTTACTTGACCACTACTGCGTGGTGTTAGAAGTTGCTACATTTCTGGAAATACCTTTTCGAGGTAGGGACAGAATCAGAATGGAGCCAAGAAACGTGTTTCAATTACTTTCCAACTAAAACAAAAGTGAGTGCTGAATGTCTCACTTTTCCAGTCTGCAAAGTAAGTCTGATAATCTCTGTCCTCATCCCACACAAGGTTGTGAAGATCAATTACGTGCTTTAAATGAAAATACACAGACAAGAAGTAAAGATTATTAAAATCATAAAAAAATATTTAAATCCAAGTTTTTTTCTATCATAATGTAAAATTGAGGCCATCAGTATAAGTAGTTATAAAGCTTACAAAGAGTTACAAAGCTTAGCTTACTAAAATCTAGTGATCTTGGATTCCCTAAAGTTACAAAAGAGCCACTGCTTCTTTTCACCATTTCTGAACTTGTAGAGTACTTAACAAAGGAAACTCTAGATCACTGGTGACTAAAAATAATTTCCTACAGTAATGGCCTTACAAAGAAAAAGCCTTAGGGATTCCCTGGTGGTTCAGTGGTAAAGAATTTGCCTGCCAATGCAAGAGACATGGATTTGATCCCTAGGCTGGGAAGATCTCATATACCGAGGAGCAAATAAGCCCATGCACCACCATGACTGAGCCCGGGTGCCACCACTACTGAGCCTGTGCTCTGGAACCCAGGAACCGCAGCTACTGAAGCCCATGCTCCCTAAAGCCTGTTGCTCCACAGCAAAAGGAGCCACTGCGATGAGAAGCCTGAGCACCTCAACAAAAGGAGCCCCTGCGATGAGAAGCCTGAGCACCTCAACTAGAGAGGAGGCCCTGCTCGCTGCAGCTAGAGAGAGCCCGAGCCAACAGCAGAAGGCCTAGCGCAGCCAAAAAACAAACAAACAAAGTTATTTCATAAAAAGAGAGGGAGAAAGTCTATGCTTAAAGTTGGCTTGCTTCCCATTCTGCTATCAGTAACTAACAACTTATCAAAGCAACGGTTTAAAACAGTCTTCATCCAAGTGTGCTCATGGACCAGGGCTAAGCTACAAGTTGACTGTTACCGGCTCCTTTAGAAACATTTATAACAATTTGACCAAGTAATGTTTATGACTGTCAAACCTATTAATAAGTATTTGGAATTTGAATTAAGTTTTTCTAATAGTTCATTTTGACTGTAATTTTTTCAAGTATCAATATCAGTTCACAAAAGATTAGAAATAAACCAAAAAACTGTCTTTTACCACAGATCATTTGAGAAGCAGTGATAAAATATAGTTATTCTCAACTATGCCACACAGTAAAATCACCTGGAGAGCTGGAATTGATTTTTTTTTTTTAAGAGATTTCTAGAGCCCCCATCTCCTACATATTTGAATTCAGCGGTTCTGTGGTGAAGCCAGCGCATTGCTTATTTTTAAAAGCTCTCTAAGCAATTTTAATACGCAGCCAGAGTTGAGAACCTCTGGTTTAAAGCACTGCTAAACAATATCTGGGGTTTTCTTAGTGAAACCGGAATGCTGTTAACTCAAAGAATGCCATTTACACAATTAAATATAAATCAAGCCACAGAAATGATGGTTTTTAAGTTCTTCTAGATGAGACGGAAGTTTACCACGACAAAACTGCATACTCATAATGAGATAAAGAACAAAGTTGAGAATGCACTCTCAACAACTGCTCCTGAGAAATATGCCTCGTATCTATCTTAGCAGCCTTATATACAGGCCTGCTGTTATGTTTCATTTTCTATGCTCTTTCATGAGGTACCCCAGCACCTGTTTAACTATGTCTGAAGTAGCTGTTAAAAAGAAAAACCTAAGTAAACGGCAGATGCTCAAATAATTTATTCATCCCTGAAAGTCTGGCTGTAAGAGAAGAAATGCATGCAGATGAATACTCAGAGGTGACAGAGAAGACAAAGCTAGTGCCAATCCTTTTACAGAACGACACCTACCAAAGCCCCTCACAGAGACTTGAATTACGCCAAGAGAACAATAGATCAGGTTTGCATTTTAAGCCTGCAAACTACACTCTTCCTTATCATTCGCTCCTAATCACTAGGAGTGTACTTCCAGTCTGCTTTTCTTCTCTCGGGCTAAAGTGCACATGACCTGTAATTTTTTAAAGCCAATGTTAGTCTGTTTATTCTAAGATTAATGTTAATTACAAACCAACAGTGGCCTGCTGAAATTTATTAGAAAATCACAAAGACACAAGGGGACATGTTTCAAATTCGGAATGTTGGGTTAGGGACATTTACCTCTTCCTTCAGTTCTTTTTTTCTATTTTTTTCCCTTCTATTTTTATTGCAGTAAAAAAAAAAATAAGGATGAAGAAGCAGTCAGTAGATTTTATATGTGTGTGCTCAGTGCTGTGTGACTCTGCAACACCATGGACTGTAGCCTGCCGGGCTCTTCTGTCCATGGGAATTCCCAGGCAAGAATACTGGAGTGGGTTGCCATTTCCTTCTCCAGGGGATCTTCTCAACCCCAGGAATGGAACCCTTGTCTCTTGTGTCTCCTGCATTGGCAGGCAGATTCTCTAACACTGCATTATCTATATTCTTGGGGTGTAAAAAGAAAGGAAATAACCCTTCTATCCTCGTTCTAACCCTTAAAATATCAAATAAACCTGGATTTGACATTAAAGCAAAGGCAACAAATGCAAAAATAAACAAGAGGGAACATACTCAAGTAAAAGCTCTGCACATCAAAGATAACAATTAACAAAATGGAAAGGCAGCCTATGGAAAGGAAGAAAACGGTTGCAAGTCATATATGTGTTAAAGGGTTAATAAGCAAAATACATAAAGAAATCATGTAACTTAATAGCAAAAAACCAATCCATCAAAAAAAAAAAATGGGCACAGGTCTTAAATACTTTTCCAAAGAAGACATACAGATGGCCAACATTACTAATCATCAAGGGAAAGAAAGCAAATCAAAGTCACAATAAGATACCAGGCCATGTCCATTAGAATGATTATCATGAAAAAAATAACAGTACTGGCGAGGATGTAGAGAAAAGGAACCCTTGTGCACTGTTGGTAGAAATGTAAACTGGTGCAGCCACAATGGAAGATAGTATGGAGGTTCCTCAAAAAGTTGAAAATAAAACTACCACATAACCCAGCAATCCCACTTTTGTATATATATCCAAAAAAAAAAGGAAAACAAGATACTGAGGAGATACTTATACTCCTACGCCCATTATAGCATTACTCACAATAGCCAAGACCCAGAAACCACCTCAGTGTCTGTCAACAAATGAATGAATACATTTTTTATATATACAAGGGAATAGTATCCAAGCATGAGAAAGGACAACATCTTGCCCTTGGTGACAGGATGGGTGAACCTGGAAGGTATTATGCTCCGTAAAAGAAGTCAGACATAAAAAGACAAATACCGCATGGCACCACTTACAGGTAGAATCTGAAAACTTTTAAAAAGCCAAATTCATAGAAAGAGAGTAGGAAAGTAGTTACTACAGCCTGAGGGGTGGGGAAAATAGAAAAGAATTTTAAAAAAAAAATCTCAAATCAAAAATCAGGTAGTCACCAACACACAAACTATGTTTTAAAAATTAAATTTTAAGTTGGTTTTCCTGGTGGCTCAGATGGTAAAGAATCTGCCTACAATGCGGGAAACCTGGGTCCGATACCTGGGTTGGGAAGATCCCTTGGAGGAGGGATGGTAACCCATGCCAGCATTCTTGCCTGGAGAATCCCATGGACAGAGGAGCCTCGCCGGCTGCAGTCCACGGGGTCAGATAGATTCCGACACAACTGACTGACTAGGCACTACTACTATATATACTCAGTAAACATTTTTCCCACTGAAACAACTGTTTTCAGGTTAACACTCAGAGTCTCTAGGAACCTATAAAGACTTGAGCCCCTGAATGTCTATTTGTCCATTATGTAGAGCAATGATTCTTAAACTTCAGAGTGTATAGGATGCCCTGGAACACTTGTTTTGGGCTTTCCAGGTGGCACAGTGGTAAAGAATCCACTAGCCAATGCAGGAGATGCAAGAGACAAAGGTTCGATTTCTAAGTCTGAAAGAATGCCTGGAGAAAGAAATGAAAACCCATTCCAGTATTTTGGCCTCAGAAATCCCATGGACAGGGGAGCCTAGAGGGCTATGGGGTCACAGAGAGTCAGACACAACTGAGCGACTGAGCAGAGAACACCTGTTAGATGTGAAGACTACCCAGCCCGCATGAACTTAGTAGATATGGGATGGACCAGGAATCTGAAATATTAACAAGTGCCCTAAGCAGTTCCAGTGCAGATGGTTTAGGACCATTGGGACAAACATCAGTTTAGTAAAATACAAGATGGAGGGGCAGGAAAAGCTGATAGGAATTAAACAGCCCCACAGCAATGCTTGGAGGTATTCAAAGGCTGGGGTCAAAAGTTTCAGCCAGACGAGACTAGAGGGCAATAAGGTTAGGAAGGGAAGAGAAGGCTAAGGAAGAGGCAGGGAATGTTTCCTGGAATCAGCAAGATAAAAAGGGATCAACAGAAAGAAACGGGAAGACAGACATCAGTCAAATGTTCTGGTCCTAAGTCAAAAACAATTAAAAGTTTGACAGTCATATATTTGAAAGATGGATTTAGAATGCATTTATTTTAGCAAATAGGTGGAATATAGCATATATTCCTGGATCCTAGAATAGTCAGATTCATAAACAGAAAGTAGCACAGGGGTTACCAAGGGCTACGTGGAGTGGAGAGCTATTGCTTACTGGGTCCAGAGCTTCAGTTTGAAAAAATGAAAAAGTTCTGGAGATGGATAGTGGTAATGGCTGTATAACATGGTAAAGAATTTAATGTCGCTGAACTGTACACTTAAAAAGTGTACAATAAGTAATACGGTAAATCTCATGTTATATATATTTTACCATAAGGGAATAAAGTAAAATGGTAATATCGTCCCTAGCTGCCTTAAAGAGAGACTAGAAGAAAAACATCAGGATGCTTTCATAAGTTCTGCAAGGGAAAATAATTCAGCATCACTTTACAAATGCAGACTACCATCAGGGTCTTTAAAAGACAATATAAGTGATACACACAAATAAAAACCTTTAGATATACCTCATATTCATCATTTCGTGCTCTTTTTGTAGGAATGCCATTTTCCTATAAAAGAAAAGATGGTTATTAGAGAAATGCAATTCAAAAATACAATGAGGTACCATCTCACACTGGTCAGAATGGCCATCATAATAAAGCCTGCAAATAGTAAATGCTGGAGAGGGTGTGGAGAAAAGGGGTCCCTCTGACACTACTGGTGGGAATGGAAACTGGTGCAGCTGTTCTGAACAACATGGAGATTCCTTAAAAGAGCTACCAGTGATCCAGCAATCCCATTCCTGGGCGTATATTCCGGAAAGACACAAACTCTAATTTGAAAAGATACTTGGACCCCAGTGCTCACAGCAGCACTATTTATAATAGCCAAGACATGGAAGCAATCTATGTTCACTGACGGATGAATGGATAAAGAAGATGTTTTATATACATATAATAGAATATTAGTTATTAAAAAGAATGAAATAATGCCATTTGCAGCAACATGGATAGAAATAGAGATTAACATGCTAAGTGAAGTATAGGAGACAAAGACAAATATTATAAACTATCATTTACATGTGAAATCTAAAAAAATAATACAGAAGAACTTATTTATAAAAACAGAAATATTAATAGACTCACATAGAAAACAAACATGACTAACAAAGGGGAAGGCAGGGAGGGATGAATTGGGAATTTGGGATTAATAGATACACACTACTGGATATAAAACAGATAAACAGCAAGGACCTACTTGCTGTATAGCACAGGGAACTATATTCAATATCTTGTAATAACCTATAACGGTAAAGAACCTGAAAGGAATATGTATATATATATATATACAAAACTGAATCACTTTGCTATATACCTGAATCACTGTAAATGAACTACACTTCAATTTTTAAAAGATGCTATTTTGGAATCTAATATTTCATGAACGAATACAGCTGTATTGACCGTAGAGCAATAAAAATATACCTGTCATATAATCATTGCACCAGAGGTTTCCAGAAACCTGATTCAACAGAGAATCCACCAAATGCCCAGTGCAGTTTTCTCTCAGCATTTACACCCCCAGTGCATGAGCATCAAAGTGCTCCACAAAACAAATTATTAGAAAAGCTAAATCTCCTTCAAGTATATTTTCCCAATTTTTACAAAATAAGCAAAGGCTTGGTTCAGTCTTTAAGGAAAGACTGGCAGTTTCCAGTAATCATGCTTAAAACAGTCATTTCATTGTTGAAATGAAACTCCAGGGAGTGTGCCTAACAAGCCATGAAAGTACTCAGCTGCGCCTCCTGCCTGTGATTTCCACCAAGGTGTGATTACCAAGTCTCCATCAAGCACTTTTAAATTAAAAGAGCATTGTGCGGCGGGTTGGGGAGAAAAATTACACCATTCACAAATGCTCACACGTTATATGTAACTTTTACACACCAAAACAGCTAATGAAGGAAACAAACAGAAAAACAATTATTCGAAGTCAGGCCTGATACATCATTTCTTTTCCTAAAATACCACCACCCAAAGTATAAGGTGCAAGAGTTCTCTAATCATTCTGTCTGGGAACAAGGGAAGCCTGTTTACACAGCCACTGCGTGTACCGATCTCCACAGGCCCAAAATTCATTCGCACAACCTGTTACACTTTGTTCTGCCGTTATCAATTTTTCATAAGCCCAAAGCTCATGTTCCCCCAAATCCATCCTCCTAAGGCAGAGTATTATTACTCAGCGGGATGTAGAAAGCCCATTCTTTGTTCCACTTACACCCCGACCTACTACACAGTTCCTCCATGTAATACTGTTATCACTGCTACTGCTATGAGGTATAGAGACTCTGTCACAGTACACCACTCCCCGCTAAGCAGCACCTATTAGTCACTCTTTGCTACTCTCTGCTAGTTTTCTAGCACCTTACAGTATTTGACTGTCTTGTTTATTTTCAGGTTGTTAGTCTCCTCTGGCTGAGAAGGAACTATATTCACCTTATTCACCACTGCAACTCTAGTGCTCGGAATACTGTCTGACTCATAGTAACCATGCAATAACTGTTTACCGAATGAATAAATTAATTAACAAATAATAAATGAGTGCACCCTCTTTAAGCCAAAATCAAAAAGAGTGGTTGGGAGATGTGAGATACCTAGGTTGGACAGCTCACTGGCCAAAACAAGACATGGGGACGCACACACACACACACACACACACACACACACACATACACACTCAGAGACACACACAGTACTGTAGAGTTCTTTATGTTCTCTCACCGGTTCCTTTCTCTCTCCAGATTACATGACTCCTTGTCCTGTAGCTGAATATTACTCAGAAGTAGTGAGATAGAAGGGTTACACAAGAGCAGCTAAGATACAGACTTTGTAGAGGATGCTGCTGAACGTCCTCCTCCTTGGATGTCTCTGGGATAATTATTTATGGAAAATTTTATAGACATTATAGGAAATGACTATAGTTTTAAATGTGTTTGTAAATAATTGTTTAGAATAAAATACCTTTCCTTTTGCTTACTGGATCAAGTCACCATTGCCTATTGTCTTCTTGACTTTACACCTGCTATTATTTAAAATAAAACCTGAAGAAATGCTAAAAAAAAAAAAATTACAGTCTGTGGCGTTACAGCATCTATGTTCAAATCTCATCTCCCCAACAGACTAGGTTTGTGGCCATGGGCAAGGCACTTCACCTCATCAGCAAAATAAAAACGGGAGCAGTAGCCCTGGACATACTGAAATAATGCAAGCCAAACTCTGAGCTCAGTGCCTGGCTAAGCACGAGGGGCACTCGGTAACTCTCGGCTCTCACTGCCCCCCATTATCATTGTTACGGACAGTCCAAGCCTGTGAAGACCTGGGAGGCAGCACACATCCTATTCCCATGTGCCATAACCTTATGTGACACCTGAGAGTCGGTCCCTGAGGTAACCCTGGAAAGGTCAAACCAGACTCGCAGCTGCAGCAGCTTCCCACTTTTTCCCTGGCCTCTACGCCACACTGATCCCACCACGGTTCTGGAAAACCCAACCGCACTAACCAGCCCCACGGAATCTCATCCTGGAATGTAGTTCTGGTCACTGAAAAACGTGGCAGTGAAATAAGCCAGTTAACTACTCGGATCTTACTGAAAGAACTGCCAAGGTTGCGGTGACTACTAACGTCCACTACCAATGATGCCATCTCGCCAATTAGTCAGGAGAGCCCTAGGAATGCTCCAAATTCTGAGCTCCTCTTAGTTCCATCTTCAGCAGATTTCCCTCCAACGTGACTTACATCCCTTCTACTCTCCCACCTCTCATGTAATTCTAGGTTCTAAAAGAATAGCTATTCAAAGACTGCCATTTTTCCAACTGTATCTTTCTAGCATTGATCTCGTAGAGTGGTTAAAGAGCATGAACTCTGTGATCTGAAATGCTAAATCAAATCCTTGTTCTGCCACTCACCAGCTATGTGACCTTAGACAAAGTGTCCAAGTCGAGGACGCTTCAGCTCCAGTGTCCTTGGAGATGATAATAGCAATTTATAAGGATTAAATAAAATGGCATATATTGACATGGTGGCTAGCAAACAGAAGATAATCTGCAAATGTTACTATCTTATTATTACTAATACCACTACTATTCTTATTAAAAATAAGCCTCTTGTTAACCTTCCAAATTCTTAACCTTAAATTTTTATTTGCTACCAAATTCTAAGCCTCATAGACTACTAACACTTCTTTCTTCCCAAGTCCTCCTGGAAGAAACCCCTTCTTATCCAAATTCTAATTCATGAAGAGGGCTTATAATCCTGTTACAAAGATAACTGATGCTAATTGTCCTCTGCCCTTCTCTACCGCCAACCAAAACCTTTCTTTTTGAAATGCTTCCAAAAAGCATCTTATAGTGATACTAGAAGTATATATTTTCATGCCCCAAACAAGTTAAAACAATACCTCTTCAGAGTCCACCTTCAGAGGAATATCATGAAAGGGGGAAATGTAGTGACCAGCTACATTCTCTGCAAAGGAAAACAAACAAAAACACAGAATTAAAGCAATGAACTAGCTTATTCTTTAGAGCAATTATACTCTTACCCACTTTTAAATTTTGAACAAGCTGTTAACGTTTTTTCAAAATTAACTTTAACTCCCAATTTAAGGTTTAATTCAGCTTTTAAAACTTGCTCGTTTGATGACCAAAGAGAAAAATGATAGCCCTCCCTTATCTTTGGGGGATGCCTTCCAAGACCCCAGTGGATGCCTGAAAATGTTGATAGTAGCAAACCTCACACAGGTTTTGTTTTGTTTTTCTATACACATCTACATATGATAAAGTTTAATTTACAAGTTAGGCACAGGAGGAGAATATTCAAATTGCCAGCATCATAACGCTTTGGAACCATTATTAAGTAAAATAAGGGTTACCTGAACACAAGCTCTGTCTGGGCAGTTGGTCTGACAACCAAGACATCTACCTACTAAGGATGAACAAAGGAATGACTCATGCCCAGCAGAGGGACAAAGCAGGACAGCAGCAGACTTCATCATGCTACTCAGAGCACAGTGGCACATAATTTAACACTTAATCATGAAAAGCAAAACCACAAATAAGGGGGACTGCTGTACACACCAAATCAACTATATCTGGGCTGTTGAAACCATTCACTTACCCCTGTGGCTTAAATTTCCAAAGTAAAAAGTCTAAATTAGACTAAAACTCCAAATATGAAAAAAATCTTACTTTCGAAAAGAGGCTCATGAATAGGTGAACTGGGTTAAAACTGATGTCAATTTTCCCAAGAGAAACCTAACAACATAATTCCTCATTTCTACCGACAACCCACATGAAACAAAGGATTAAAAGTCCTACCAAAATAAAAGAAACAAGTCATTTGTTTCACTCAGTGATAAGGATGCTAACATTAAGGTAAGCTTAAAACAAAAACAAACTTGAATAACCGAAACTATTTTATCCTCATTGTGTACTGAAATATATATGTAAAATATCTTTAAAAGTATATATTATTTAAATAAAATATGAATGTATACTTTTATTGGAATGTGTGTTTCCAAAAGCTGGGCTTAATATAGCCATAGGAAATTTTCACTTTGTAATTTCCAAAGTCAAGGTGTGCACTACTTCTGGCCTGCTACTTCTTTGGTATAATTTTCAGATTTAGACTTTAAAAATATTTTAATAAATAAAGTGAGGACTGGCTAACACTCCAGTAGCAATGAGTATACAGAACACCCAAATCTTGGTTTCTAAATACCATTCTCCAGTGAAAAGAACTAGGGTTTCTTGAAGAAGGAGCTTATTCTACACCTGGGGCAAAGAAAATACAAGATGAGCTTGGAATATCCTGGAGTACCAGAAAGTGACCAAGTGCTCCAAAAAAAAAAAATAAGTTATGGGTATGTCGATGGAGAAGGAAATGGCAACCCGCTCCAGTATTCTTGTCTGGAGAATTCCATGGGCAAAGGAGCCTGGCAGGCTACAGTCCATGGGGTTGCAAAGAGTCAGACACAACTGAGCGACGATCACTCACTCACAGGCACGTCAAAGGGGAAAGGAGCCGACCTGAAAGAGCTCCCAAAGGCCAAAGCTGGAGCAAGTTGAGCAACAAGGTAAATAATGGTTACGGGCATGCCTTGGAGACACAGCGGGCTTGGTTCCAGACCACTGTTTGTAAGGCGAATATCACAGTAAGGAAAGTCACACAAATTTTCGGTTTCCTAATGTAGATAAAAGTTATGTTTACACTACATTTAGTCTATTAAGTGTGCAATAGCATTATATCTAAAAATGCAATTTATACATTTTAAAAAATACTTTATTGCTAAAAAAAAAAAAATAGCTAACCATCACCTGAGTCTTCAATGAATCATACTGGTAATGCCAAAGATCATAATCACATATCACCACAGCAAATATTATCATAACGGAAGTTTTAAATATTTCGAGAACTATCAAAATGTGACACAGAGACACCAAGTGAGTAAAGGCTTCTGTGAAACTGGCACTAACAGCCTTGCACGACAGAGTCTGCCACAAAACTATCTGTAAAACGTTCAGTATCTTCAAAGTACAACCAAATGAGGTATGCCTGTAATGCATTATAATCCAAAGTATACAATAAATATACATGATCCACAGTAATACAAATAAATGATTGTATAAATAAATAAAAATGACAGAAGAGACTAATTTTCCTTCAGAAAAATCCTAAACAATATATGTAGACGTTTTCCCCCCACAAAAAATAAAGCTTACCCTATTCCCCAAGTGTGGACTAGACTTAGTGACTTGCTTCCAAAGAACAGAGTGTGGAAGGGGAAAAACACTTCCGTGGAGAAACTGGACAATCAGTATCCTTAACCAAGCAATCAAGATTAATACCACCAACGGACAAGTCGTGTTCATAGCATGGATCCCCTGATACGCCGAGATAAAGGTACTTCACTTCTGCCATGTTCTTCCCGCAAACCCATAATTCCAGTCTCATCACGAAAAAGATATTGAACACACCCAAACTGAGGGACATTCTACAAAATACCTAACCAATACTCTTCAGAAGTCTCAAGGTCATCAAGAAAGAAACTTACAAAAGGAATGACTGAGAAGTTGTCAGATCAGAGGAAACTAAGGAAATACAATGTCTAAGAGGAATGTGGTACCCTGAATTGGATCTTGGGACAGAAAAATGACATTAGTGGAAAAACCAGTGACACCCAAATAAAATGTGGAATTAGTTAATAGTATGTATCAATGTCGGTTTCTTAGCTTTGACAAATGCACAGTGGTAATGAAAGATGTTAATGTTAGGGAACATGGTAAGATACACTGAAATTCTGTACAATTGCTGCAACCTTGTCCAATCTAAAATTATTCCAAAATAAAGTTTATTTAAACAAATGAACAAATACAAACAATGGCTTCAGCCCAATAAAATTAGAAATATATAACTTAACAATGGCCTACACTCCACCAAAATTTTATTTCCGCTTCTCACGCTCTGTGGGTTTTCCTTACCACTTATCACTACAGTTTCTGAAGAAAGAAGACCTTTTGTTGTTGTTTCTGTTTGTTCTATTAGGCTCTCTACTGGATCCTCAGAACCCAGAAAAGTTCCCAGCACTTAGCAGGCATTCAGTTAATACGTGCTGAGCAAATATCTCTATTACTACTTCATTTTTCTGTACAAGCTACTAATATAATTTACCCTTTCCCACCCCAGCAACAAAGTGACTTATGTATGACCCGAAGCACAAACTATGATAAAGATAAGAAAAAGCACACAAGTGGCAAAGGATATGAAACTCTCCCTGAACCGAACTGAAGATCTATAAAGCTCTTTTCCATCAGTTAAAAAGGATACACCTTAAAAAAAAACCTTCTCTTTCACATACCACTTCAAATTTCAAATTCTCTGCCTGATTTTAAAGACATCTATGAGCAACACAAAGAACAGAAAACAATACCTATGGCTGACTCATGTTGAGGTTTGACAGAAAACAACAAAATTCTATAAAGCAATTATCCTTCAATAAAAATTTTTTTTAAAAAGAACAGAAAACAAGATTATCAGTTTGCTGCAAGATTATTTACTTTTCTATAAATAACAAAGGTACTTAAGCGGGTCCCATTTACATATTTTCTATTAAAATAAAATGTAGTGGTGGGGAATTGAACACAGTACAGCAACTTTGGAAAACAGTTTGACAGCTTCTTATAAACGTATGATCCAGAAATTCTACTATTAAGTACTTAACTAGGAAAAATGAAAACTTATGCTCAAACAAAAACTTCTCAGTGTATGTTTATAGTGGCTTTACTCAATAATCACAAAAACTGGAGACAACTCAAATATCCAACTGGTAAATGGATAAACAAACTACTAAACCCACACAATGGCATTTTACTCAATAGTCCAGCAGCAGCAGCAGCCATTAGTCCATAATAAAAAATGAACTATTGATACACAAAAGAAAACGAAAAAAATCTATAATGCAATTATGCTAAGTGAAAGAAGCTAGATTCAAACAACTTCACTAAGATAACATTCTGGAAAAGGCAAAACTATAGGGATAAAAACCAGACCAGAGGTTGCCAGAGGTTGAGGGGAGAGGGTGGAATTGACTTAAAAGAGGAGCGGGGAGAAAATCTGGGGGAGTGACAGACTGTTCTGCACCATCACTGTGATGCTGTTTAAAAGAGTCTGTATCTCTACTAAAGCTCAGAATTGTTCACACAAAAAAGAAGGCAGTTTAGAAAACTCCAGTACATTTTAAGGTATAAATAGGAGCACTTACTGCAAATAACAATCACCCATCTGCGGTTCTTTTCTCTACTAAGTCATAAAGATAAGGTAGAATTCTGAACAAAAGAAAGATTAGCATATTACTAGGTTGCTACATTTGCAACCTATCTCTGATGGAAATTAACAACCACCACAGCTCTAAGAATTCAGGAAGTCCTACAAACCAGGAAAGTTTGTTATTAAACTTAATGAAGCATAGGAAACTCGACAGAATAGCTGGGCTACCTGGAATTAAGACTAAACGATACCTCTAGCACACTGACTTGGTGTGAAGTTTCCCTAAAGCTCTTGTTAACTGGGGACAAGTCTCAACAAATATTAAGATATAAGAGAAGCATGTGCTACTCAAGTATGAGGGAAAATAGGACTAGACTGTGATCACTAAAAGCTAAAGATCTGTGAGAAGTGTTCTTTGACATCTGTCACTTCAAACTGGGGTCTAAATATATTCAAACACTAAGGCAGTGCCAATACATACATTAAAATAATATTCTAATTGCCATTCTGGAAGGCAAAAAGAATATAAAAGTAAATGAATGGTTTGACTTAGATAACCAAACCTACTAGGAGCCATTTGGGTCATGAAATAGTTTAAATAAAAATATAGTAATAAAGAAAAAAAAAAAAGAAAAACGCCTGGGAAAATAAAATAGGGCCTTAGATCTCTGATAATTATAATGCTTTGATGGGCATAATACTAATAAATTTGTACAGGAGCAATGAATACAGAGGGCAAGAGTCTGCCTTGTAGTTGCTGAGTTTGATAAAGTCACTCGATTTCTCTGACACTTCATTTTCTCAATTTCCTTTAATTAAGTAATATACAATTCAGTATGCAAAAGGCAATGTACTAGATGTCATAATACAAAAGTGCCAAAATGTGAGCAATGCCTACAGCTAAGTTAGTGCGCACTACACGCTATCAGGATCAGCATCATCCTATAAACTGAAAGACAAAGAAGTCCTCTTGGCACAATCAGAGAGCTAATCACTGACCTAACATACAAAGAAAGGATAAGAATCCATCGAAGTGTTCTAGAAGCAGTACTATAAGTATGATACTAGGCTTCACTTAAACGCATTCAGTTCAGTTCAGTCGCTCAGTCGTGTCCAACTCTTGTGACGCCATGGACTGCAGAACGCCAGGCTTCCCCGTCAATCACCAACTCCCGGAGTCTACTCAAACTCATGTCCGTTGAGTCAGTGATGCCATCCAATCATTTCATCCTCTGTTGTCCCCTTCTCCTCCCGCCTTCAATCTTTCAATCATCAAGGTCTTTTCAAACAAGTCAGTTCTTCGCATCAGGTGGCCAAAGTACTAGAGTTTCAGCTTCAGCATCAGCCCTTCCAATGAACATTGAGGACTGATTTCCTTTAGGATAGACTGGTTGGATCTCCTTGCAGTCCAAGGGACTCTTCAAGAGTCTTCTCCAACACCAAATTCAAAAGCATCAATTCTTCTGCACTCAGCTTTCTTTAAAGTCCAACTCTCACATCCATACATGACTACTGGAAAAACCAGTAGCTTTGACTAAATGGACCTTTGTTGGCAAACTAATGCCTCTGCTTTTTAATATGCTGTCTAGGTTGGCCATTGCTTTTCTTCCAAGGAGCAAGCATCTTAATTTCATGGCTGCAGTCACCATCTGCAGTGACTCTGGAGCCCAAGAAAATAAAGTCTCTCACTGTTTCCATTTTCCCCCATCTCTTTGCCATGAAGTGATGCAACCGGAGGCCATGATCTTAGTTTTCTGAATGTTGAGTTCTAAGCAACATTAAATGCATTAAGATTCTTAAATGCATTAAGATTCTCTAAAGTGGGTTTAAAGATAGGTTCTGGTATCCCCTGTTTTTCAAAAGTTTGGTTTAAGCCATTTCACTTTTATAAAAGACCTATATTAGTGCCTGTTTTTGCTAACAACAACAACAAAAATCCAAAGAGGATTTTAACTTTTACAAAAAAAAAAAAGAAATGAAACTAGCATTCAGTGTGTTTTCAGCAGCTGTTAATGGAGGCATCAAGCAGCCCTGAGCAGTGAGACTGTGGCCAGGCAAGCTTCTTCCCTGGGAACTACACTCAGCATCCCAGCAGCAAGTTGCCAGAGCTCTGAACTAGGTCCGTGAGCCCCTGTGCTTTCTCTCCATTTATCTTGTGCATTCGTTAGCAAGAGGTCTCCTAAGGTATTGCTTCTTTAAAACATTTCAGCTGATGGATAATTTCATAGGACCACTCCACTTCTAGATAGAGAAACCTGTGCTATCTATCCTGCTGCTGCTGCTGTCACTTCAGTCATGTCCGACTCTGTGCGACCCCATAGATGGCAGCCCACCAGGCTCCCCCGTCCCTGGGATTCTCCAGGCAAGAACACTGGAGTGGGTTGCCATTTCCTCCTTCAATGAATGCATGCATGCTAAGTCACTTCAGTCGTGTCCGACTCCTAGTGACCCCATGGACTGCAGCCTACCAGACTCCTCCACCCATGGGATTTTCCAGGCAAGAGTACTGGAGTGGGGTGCCATTGCCTTCTCTCTGATCCTGTCTAAAATGAATGGGGTAATCCATACTACACCTATGAGCCATGGACAGACTTGGTACAAGCAGCAAGCACTGTGGCAGCATATGCCACCTTTTAAAGACAGAACTGAAGCACACATCAGAAACAGCCCTTTCTTAGAGCCTGAGAATAAAGCAGTGATAATCTTGGGGGCAGGAGGAGAAGGGGACGACAGAGGATGAGATGGCTGGATGGCATCACTGACTCAATGGACGTGAGTCTGAGTGAACTCCGGGAGTTGGTGATGGGCAGGGAGGCCTGGCATGCTGCGATTCATGGGGTCGCAAAAAGTCGGACACGACTGAGTGACTGAATTGAACTGAATCTTAGGTTAGAACTTCATTATCTACAGCTCAGACTGGTTGTTTCTTTAGAATTATAACCAAGTTGTTGCCAATTTACTTTTTCAAATACTGCAATATATTCATATAGTTTTTAATTTATAATATTAGAATATTATCTACAGATTTCAGCTCTAAAAGGTAAGATTAGTTCATCTGACTGCAATCTAATCCCTTTAAATTCTCTATTGGCCAATACTTTACAGCTTTACTCCTTGCTTCATCAAGACATAAACAGTATTTCTCGACTCAACTAACAGGCTTTTTCCCTTTCTTCATTCTTTTTCCTAATTTTTTATCTTCTGCACTTACATTTTTTCACTTCAAAGCTGATAAAATGTTCTATAATCCTATTGAGTTTTCCATGCTTTTCCTGTTAGTGTATTTCCTAAAGATCAGAAAAGCCTCGATTGCTTGTTAAGCAGATCTCATAACCTAGTTAATCAGAATCATAAGGAGAGAAATCTGGGTATTTAAATTATTAGTAAGCATGCGAGTCAGGCAAGTTTAAGAAGCATTGCTAGATGTTGATTTTTGGTCAAGCAGAATCTTACAGATAATTTCCTTTTCTGTTCAACTTCTATTTTGAGTTGTGTTTCTAATTTTCTTCCTTCCTTAGTCAGTCATAATCATACCTATCAATTATTCAAATGTCTCACAGCTTCCACAGAAACGATGGAATTCTCTAACCAAATAGCTCCCTTTGGAAATCATACTTTCTGCTACAATCTGGATTGGATGCTTTTTTGGCACCTTGAGACTCTGCTTTGTTGGTTTCCAGCTTAGATCTGTTTTCTGGATTCCATGCCTTCAGCTTTGTTTGTTTTACCTGTTTTTGCAAGAGCACATTCCTAACTTGTGTAGTGTAAGAAAGGAGGCATGGGAGGTAACTCTCCAAAGTCCGTAAATGCCTGAAATGTCTTGATTCAGCCTACACCCCGGATTAATGGTTGCCAGGGTAAATTCTAGAAGGAAAACGATCTCAGAATTTTGGAAGCGTTACTCCAGTCTGGGTTTTCAGGGCTGCTCGTAGTCAGGTACCAGTTTGTTCTCGGTGCTCTGCACGTGGCCTGTTCTCCCCACTTCCCCGCCTCCCAACCCCAGGGACTCTCAGGGTCTTTATAAAAGCCTCTGTTTTCTGAGTTTTCACAGTAAAGAGTCAGGGACTCAGAGCACTTGGGTACTTAAATTCTTAGATCTCTTTCACTATTCCTTTGAAAATTCTTCATTTTGTCTGTCGTTTCCTTCTGGAACTCATAGTATCCAAATCTTAAGACTTCCTAGAGTAAATCTCTATGTCTCTTCTACCTTTTTTTTTTTTTCTTCCTGCTGTCTCTTTGACATTTGTTCTACTTTCTGGTAGATTTCTTTACCTTATGTTCTAACTTCTCTGTATCAGCTTTCTAGGACTGCTGTAACAAATTATCACACTCTTGATGGCTTAAAATAGCAGAACACCAATTTACCCACTACCCCTTCTATGGACTTTTGTGTCTTAATCAGATTTTAATCTTCAAAAGCTCTTGTTCTTTGACTGCCTTTTCTTCATAGCCTCCTCTTCCTTCTTAATGGGTGCAATCGCTTCTGAAATCTCAGTGGATACCTGTGTGACTCTGAAAAATTCTGGTTCTCCTTTCTTTTTTCCCATGTAGTGTATAAGGTTTTCTTAAAATCATTCATTCAGTAAATACTTACTGAACACATACAGTATACTAAGCACTGTTTTAGGTACTAGATATACAAATTCCTTGCTTTTGTGGAATTTGTATTGTGGTCAGGGGTTGGTGCATAGAAGCAATGAATATACTTTTAACTTGATCAGGTATAGGGCAAGAAAAGAATAGCGGAAGGAGATAATATTTTATATGGAAATGCCAGGGCAGCGGAATGAAGCGAGGAAGAGGTTCAAGCAGACGTCTAAGGAGGAACACTGCATATGCGGAGCAAGCGCAGAGGTGCGGAAGCGAGAAAACGCAGGGCAGCTGGAGAGACCAGGAGGCCAAGATGGCTGGAGCACGATGACCAGAAGGAAGAGAGGCAAGCAAAGCCTTCAGTGACGAAGCCCAGGATCCGGTCACACGGGACCTTGCAACAGTAAGAGCAGAAGCTGGCATGCTCAGACTTACATCCCATGACTTCTGGTGGAAAGCAGGCTTCAGGAGACAGTGGTGGAGCAGGGTGAAGAACCAGGGGGCCCCTGCAATCAGTCAAGTGAAAGATGTTGGTGACGTGGATACAGGAGCACGGGTGGGAGCGGAGACAGCTAACTGTCTTCTGGATACATTTCAAAAGCTGGACTGAAGGGACAGACTAGTAACTAGATATAGGGTAAGAGTGGCCAAAACAATGTTTCCCAAGTTACTGGTCATAGGTGTGAAGGCAGAAATAGCTGGGTAGGGGTGGGGGACAGGGAGTTCTGTTTTCTACACATTAACTTTAGGTTAACTTCTCGGACATTTCAGTGGAAATACACAGTACATTTACCGCATGCGTAAATCTTGAGCTCAGGAAGAGACTAGGGCTAACATTACAAATCTGGGAGGCAGGGGTCATCTACAGCAAAAGCAGCCAACAGAAACTCTGGCCCACAGGCCAAATCCAGCACAAGGGCTGTCCTTACTTCTATAAACAGCCTTTGGCTGGAACATAGCCATACCCATACCTTTACTCGCTGGTTGCTTTTGCCCCACAACACAGAGTTAAGTAGTTTGTGAGGGACCACCGGTCTTGCAAAACCTAAACTATTTACTATTTGGCCCTTTTCAGAAAGGGCTTGCCAACCCCTGCCCTAGAGAGAGAAAAGATAGATACATGTGCAAAGTACTGAGTCCTGGGCCATTTCAAAGGTTAGAGTTCCGATCAGAGAGTCCAGCAAAGGGAGCTGCTGATGGAGAAGCTATCGAAAGAAGATAAAAGAAAGTGTTGTCCCAGGAGGGAAAAAAAAATTTTCAAGGCAGAAAGAGGGTTAGACTGTGAAAATACTGTGGAGAATTCACCTGGGAGGAGAATTTTCAGTTGATTATTAAATTTGCCACATGAAGGTCACCTTTCGACAAAGCAGTTTGGTAGATAACAGCAGCAGTGAGGAAAACCTGTCTGAAGGTGACCCCTGACAAGCTGGTCTATAGTTAAGAATAAAAGACTAGGAAAGGCTGGGGTGTGTGGGAGAGGCTGGGCAAACGGCCAGCTTCCTGCGAAGACGCGTGCTTAAGAAGCCAGCTGTGACAATGGCACATCCCTGAGTCAGAGGGACAGCAACACCATCAGGCTGTCCTGCCAATCTCCAAACACGTCCTTCAGCTTCTGGGGAAGGAACCAGTCCATGGCCTAAGCCCCAGGCATGCACAGGAAACACCCATGTGCCTGCCACTCCATAATACAACTTAAACGGCTCCTCCTGTGTCAAGCTTCACGTCTCTCTCTCTCTCACCCTCTCTCCCATATATCAACATGTCCTCAGACCCTGAGGTTCTGCAAAGCAGCTCAGCTTCCTCTGAACTACAGACCCTCAGCACACAGACTTAAGTCGGGACTTCCTCTGGGCCTCTTCACCAATAACCACACCTCCATGTGCTTTTTCTCCCTTTATAAATATTCTGAAATCACCAGCTCTAATGGCTCCTTCTTATCTGTTGTTTCAGGGTTATCTTTTTTTATGCACCTACTATCACTTTTGGATATTTATGAGGAGAGAGAAAAACAAACGGGAGTTACCCCCACCACCTTACTGTGGTATTTCACTTTGTCAAAAATCAGACTACATACCTACTAGGCATTAGCTAACAAATTCTATCAGGCCCATCAACATATGTTCAGTTCAGTTCAGTTCAGTAGCTCAGTTGTGTCTGACTCTTTGTGACCCCATGAATCGCAGCACACCAGGCCTTCCTGTCCATCACCAACTCCTGGAGGTCACTCAGACACATGTCCATTGAGTCGGTGATGCCGACCATCTCAAGCTCTGTCGTCCCCTTCTCCTCCTGCCCCCAATCCTTCCCAGCATCAGGGTATTTTCCAATGAGTCAACTCTTTGCATCAGGTGGCCAAAGTACTGGAGTTTCAGCTTCAACATCAGTCCTTCCAATGAACACTCAGAACTGATCTCCTTTAGGATGGGCTGGCTGGATCTCCTTTCAGTCCAAGGGACTCTCGAGAGTCTTCTCCAACACCACAGTACAAAAGCATCAATTCTTCGGCGCTCAGCTTTCTTCACAGTCCGACTCTCACATCCATACATAACTACTGGAAATATATTAGATGTTGCCAAACAATGTCAAAATTTTACCTTCAGCTGGACTGAAATAAGATTTCATTCTATCATTTTGTAAGTTATCTACATGTTTTTCTCTTAGAATAGCAAGTTGTTTCAGAATGAAAGTTCACTTAGATCACCAAGTGAGAAAATCAAATGGACTGCAAAGCCTGTATCTGATTATATGTATCATATACATCAAATAGCTACATGTAGGCCAAGTACCAACATACTATCACATATGATTACTAAAACCATTTATAGACATTCTTACTGGAAGCTGTTGCAATGACAAAAACCAAATAAATACAGTTAATATTTCTCTATCCACAAAATAACCATTATGTTCTATTATGTTAATTCAAGTTCTATGATATAGGCAAAATTAAAAAGAAAAAAGGTTATAAGAACTCATATATTTAAGGCTCAAAACACACCTTTTGTGTAGTACTCACTGTAAATTTTATTAAGTCCAGATGTGTGGTACATTCAATGGCAGATTCCTCCTACTATTCAAATGATGTACTTAAAGGAAACATATAATAGTTTCAACATAAACATATGCTTACTATAAATGATAAAACAAATTTATTGTTTAAAAATTGCATGATTCATTCTCATGCTAAATAAAAGCAACTGGAATTATCTATGGAATTATTTCTCTAAGTGAACCAGTCACCTATCCCACAGTAACAAAAATCCAAATTATGAAAAGCATAGTTTCTCCTCATCCTTTCAGAAAACTTAAAAAAATTTAAATAATGAATTATATGTTATGAATGAAAGAAACACATGCAGACTACCAAATGAATACTGGCATACAATGTTATGTCTCTAGTCCGATACGAACGAGTCTTACTTCATTATGATTTCACAACTAATTCAAAAGACTGCAGGTCATCAGTACCCATTAAAACTCCTGAGACTTGGAATTAATAAATTGGGACACAGTCAAAGTATCCAATTATATCCATATCCCACCGTTCTCATCCTTTATAAAATCTAACAAGAATTTTGGTCTAGTGTCTTAAAGTCAAAAGGGAAAAATAAATAATACATATTAAACATTAACCATCACAGAACTAGAACAAATAATTTCAAGATTTGTATGGAAATACAAAAAACCTCGAATTGCCAAAGCAATCTTGAGAAAGAAGAATGGAACTGGAGGACTCAACTTGCCTGACTTCAGGCTCTACTACAAAGCCACAGTCATCAAGACAGTATGGTACTGGCACAAAGACAGACATATAGATCAATGGAACAAAATAGAAAGCCCAGAGGTAAATCCACACACATATGGACACCTTATCTTTGACAAAGGAGGCAAGAATATACAATGGAGTAAAGACAATCTCTTTAACAAGTGGTGCTGGGAAAACTGGTCAACCATTTGCAAAAGAATGAAACTAGATCACTTTCTAACACCGCACACAAAAATAAACTCAAAATGGATTAAAGATCTAAATGTAAGACCAGAAACTATAAAACTCCTAGAGGAGAACATAGGCAAAACACTCTCAGACATAAATCACAGCAGGATCCTCTATGATCCACCTCCCAGAATTCTGGAAATAAAAGCAAAAATAAACAAATGGGATCTAATTAAAATTAAAAGCTTCTGCACAACAAAGGAAACTATAAGCAAGGTGAAAAGACAGCCTTCTGAATGGGAGAAAATAATAGCAAATGAAGCAACTGACAAACAACTAATCTCAAAAATATACAAGCAACTTATGCAGCTCAATTCCAGAAAAATAAACGACCCAATCAAAAAATGGGCCAAAGAACTAAATAGACATTTCTCCAAAGAAGACGTACGGATGGCTAACAAACACATGAAAAGATGCTCAACATCACTCATTATTAGAGAAATGCAAATCAAGACCACAATGAGGTACCACTTCACACCAGTCAGAATGGCTGCAATCCAAAAATCTGCAAGCAATAAATGCTGGAGAGGGTGTGGAGAAAAGGGAACCCTCCTACACTGTTGGTGGGAATGCAAACTAGTACAGCTACTATGGAGAACAGTGTGGAGATTCCTTAAAAAATTGCAAATAGAACTACCTTATGACCCAGCAATCCCACTGCTGGGCATACACACCGAGGAAACCAGAATTGAAAGAGACACATGTACCCCAATGTTCATCGCAGCACTGTTTATAATAGCCAGGACATGGAAACAACCTAGATGTCCATCAGCAGATGAGTGGATAAGAAAGCTGTGGTACATATACACAATGGAGTATTACTCAGCCATTAAAAAGAATTCATTTGAATCAGTTCTGATGAGATGGATGAAACTGGAGCCAATTATACAGAGTGAAGTAAGCCAGAAAGAAAAACACCAATACAGTATACTAACACATATATATGGAATTTAGAAAGATGGCAATGACGACCCTGTATGCAAGACAGCAAAAAAGACACAGATGTGTATAATGGACTTTTGGACTAAGAGGGAGAGGGAGAGGGTGGGATGATTTGGGAGAATGGCATTCTGACATGTATACTATCATGTAAGTATCGAATTGCCAGTCTATGTCTGAAGCAGGATACAGCATGCTTGGGGCTGGTGCATGGGGATGACCCAGAGAGATGTTATGGGGAGGGAGGTGGGAGGGGGGTTCATGTTTGGGAATGCATGAAAGAATTAAAGATTTTTAAAAAAAATTTTATATCTAAAATCTTCAAAAAAAATAAATAAATAAAAATAAAAATCAAGGAAAAAAAACAAAAACATTAACCATGTACCATGCATGAGACACTAATAATCTTTACAAATATGGTATCGTTTAGCTGCCACAGCAATTCTATAAAATCATCAGTGCTATTCCCACTTTACAGATGGAGAAATTGAGCTAAAGGAAATCAAGTGATGCCCAAGGTAGTCAAGCCAAGCCTACAACCTATTTTTCTTTTCCATTTTAAAAAAAATTTTAATTAGAAGATAATTATTTTACAATATTACAAATTATTTCTGCCATAAATCAACATGAACTGGCCATAGGTATACATACTTCCCCTCCCCCTTGAACCTCCCTCCTGTCTCCCTCCCCATCCTGCCCCTCTACAACCCAAGTCTTTTGACTATTAATCTAGAACTCAGTGCTTCCCATATAGAATTCTATGAAACTCCACAGTTACTAAAATGTCAACAAATGTTCTGAGAAACAGGGGCTTTGGGATTCAAAAGTTTGGGACAAGTTACGTTACATAAAAATTTCCAAGAACTTTAATATGCACACGGTCACTCCCCAACATAATAAAATGGGAAGTGGTTTGCTAATTTAATAAACCATGAAGCTCTTCCTTTAAAGAAAATCTAGTAACACACCATGGGATGCTTGTGCTCAACTAAGCAGTTTGGAAAATGACTTTTTCCTATCTCCTCTTTCCATGGTTCAATAAAATGAAGTAGTGAGAGGTTCAATTACTCACACAAGACCCCACAAAAAGTAAATTACAGGGCCAAGAGGCCTCATGATTACCACCAGGATGCTCTTCCCCATCACCTTGTCTCACTTCAATACCATTCCTACAAGGCTTAACACCAATTAAAAGGGAAAAACCAAGTACTGCATCTATCATTTCTTCTAATCCTTCTGAATCGTGGTAAAGAGAACCATTTACAGAAATGAAATTCAGAAAAGCCTACCTCCCAACTTCACTAGTATTACAGAGGCTTGGGAAATATTTGGACATGTGGGAAATGATTTCACTGCTAAACAATACTAAACAACATTTTTCAAAAAAAGTGGTATACTGATGCTCTTCTTTGAAGGGAGAGAACTGCACCATATCACTGCTCATGGATACTGCCAGAGTACAAATATCCAATTTATTTATCTTTATAAAGAGTATACTGCTCAGTTTCCCGCATACCCCCTAACACCGGAGGGACTTCATTTCACTTTGTCCTACCCCTTCCAGCAAACTGTAAACTGTCCTGGGTCAAGGACGCCATCTGGCGTTTAATCGAGGAATTGTTCAACCCAACAATCCTCGATGGCTATCTCACCACCTGGCCTCTCCTCCAAACTACTTTACTTCCTTCTAATTTTTGCCCATCAACCTCAGTAAAATCGTTTTTCTTCTTTTCTGTCAGTTATTTCAACTGAATGAGATATAAATATAATATTTTATATTTACATAAAATATATTTTATTTGTGGCATTCCAGCTATAGAAAAGTCATGAGTCTGAAACACACACAGGAAGAGGTCAATATAGCCTCAGAAATGCCTAACAGATAATGTTAGGAGTATCTCTTAGTCATCCCCTCCAGGGAATACCAGCACTAAGGAGGGCCTTGAAGAGCACTGGGAGATCAACTGCTTTCTTTCACAGCTACAGACACTGGTCATGTAGGAGATGATGCCACCGCCTGCCAACAGCACAGAGCAAGTTATTGTAGAGCCAGAATCAGGGCTTAGGGCTCTCCATTCCAAAGTCCGTGCTCAGCAGGCTACACCGCATGCTCCAGGATCCTTCCTCAAGGCTGTTTTTTTCTCAGCCAACATTCAAATAAAATATTTTTCAGTGTTTTTATATTTTCCTTAAGTAATTATATTGATATTATGAATCTCTTGGGCCCATAACTAAAATTTTCTCAGTGCCACATCTAACAGGTCCAGCACACACTTCATAATTTATTACTGTATTTATAACAAATCTAAAATACTTTCACCATTTTAGGAGTTAGACAGCTTCTATCTACTTTGAAATCTGCCAATCTGTAACACTGTTACTATGGAAAGCTATTCCTCAAACCATCATGTTGTAACGTTCTGCAACAATCCATCAGAAATTTGGGTCTTCCTGTTAATGGTTCCTCTCTACTTCATTGCTGCTGCTGCTAAGTCCCTTCAGTCCTGTCCAACTTTGTGCGACCCCATAGACGGCAGCCCACCAGGCTCCTCTGTCCCTGGGATTCTCCAGGCAAGAACACTGGAGTGGGTTGCCATTTCCTTCTCCAGTGCATGAAAGTGAAAAGTGAAAGTGAAGTTGCTCAGTCCTGTCCAACTCTGTGCGACCCCATGGACTGCAGCCTACCAGGCTCCTCCGCCCATGGGATTTTCCAGGTGAGAGTACTGGAGTGGGGTGCCATTGCCTTCTCCACTCTACTTCATTAGCCTTGACCAAATAAGGATGGAAAAGAATATGGAGAAAAGCTTAAAGAAAACGGGAATTTTAGTATCAGCTGCCTTATGACCACGTGCCTGTGTGCGCATGTGCTCAGTTGCTCAGTCGTGTCCGACTCCTTGCAATTCCATAGACTGTAGTTCACCAGGCTCCTCTGTCCATGGGATTCTCCAGGTAAGAACACTGGAGTGGGTTGCCATTTCCTGCTCCAGGGCATCTTTCAACCCAAAGACAGTAACCACAAAACTATGCAAATTGAGTCTTCTCTCCTATAAAATACGCCTCCACCCTAGGCTCAAGTTGGAAACGTGTAAACATTTTGTAAATTACAGATATCAAAAATGATCACAAGTATTAACAACATAACATATTCTAGACGCTGTGACTAATCTCTTTGCATACACTATGCCATGTAATTCTTACAGCCCTATTTTACATATGAGAAAAACCAAGGCTCAGCAAGTTTGGAAACTCATCCAGGATCACAGAGTTAAGAGCTAAAGAATCCAGATTCGAGCTGAGACCCAAAGTCTCTAGAGTTGGCATTCCTAATTGGTGGGCGGTAAGGCAAGGCCGCAGAGAAGGCAATGGCACCCCACTCCAGTACTCTTGCCTGGAAAATCCCATGGACGGAGGAGCCTGGTAGGCTGCAGTCCATGGGATCGCTAGGAGTCGGACATGACGGAGCGACTTCACTTTCACTTTTCACTTTCATGCACTGGAGAAGGAAATGGCAACCCACTCCAGTGTTCTTGCCTGGAGAATCCCAGGGACAGAGGACCTTGATGGGCTGCCGTCTCTGGTGTCGCACAGAGTCGGACACGACTGAAGCGACTTAGCAGCAGCAGCAGCAAGGCAAGGACGACTTTACAAAAAAAAAAAAAAAGGTACTATTCCCCTTGGGGCTCTCAGATCAGTGAGGGATGACAGCAACTCAGCCAACCTCGCTGCTTCACATCATAGCTAACCTGCACAGTGAAACATACAGGTGCAAAAACAAAAAAAAAAGAAAAGAAAAGAAAATGAGACTAAGGGAGACCTGGGTCTTTCCCATCTTAGCTGGCCACGTCAAGGTCCTAGTCGCTTCGCCCTCTGGATCTGCTCAATTTGGGGAGAAGAAGGAGTTACGTTGGAACAAACGAGGTCCTTGATCGTGGATCACATTCAAGGTGCAAACTCCCGAGTATAAATTCAGGCTGCTGAGAGAGCCTTCATCAGAGCCCCGCCCCATAAAAGAAGAACAGCTGGACCAAGCATCGCCGAAGCCCCGCCTGCCTCTCCAATCGCCAGCGGCCCTAGCCGGAGAAGCCTTGTTACGCCCACCCGGAGGGCGGGCTGACCCGGGAACTCGGTTCACCACAGTTGAATCCGGAACGCGGCGGGGGCCGGGCTAACGGCTGCGGGCCCAGGCAAGTGACGGCGGCTCCCGCTCAGGGTGACCCGGCGCGGCCCCGCCTGCCGCCCTGCGTCTCTGCACAGCGGGCTTGGCTCCCTTCGCAGGCAGCTCCCGCGGCTCGGCGCGGGCCCCCGCGTGCGGGAACGTGGCCTGGACCGCGCTGTGCCCGCCGGACGCAGGGATGGAGGCCACGCTCTCATCCCCAACCTCCGGTGCGACGCGCGGCGGGCCTCCCGCGAGCTACTTACTGAAAAAGAGGCGGTAATCGGGAGAGTGGGGCTGGCCGCGCTCCTCCGTGCGGTACAGGGCCATGGTCCGACGCGGCCCGGGCCCTGCGCTCGCTCCCCGCGGCAGGCGGGCGGCGGCAGCGGCGGCGGCGCCCACGGGCCAGGCCCAGCTGGTGCGCAGCAGCGGCAGCAGCGTGCGCATGGCGTAGACACTGGTCCGGCTTCGCGCGGGTGGTGCCGGGGGACCCGCCCGGCCGCGCGCCGGCACCCCCTACCGCCCGGAGTGGGCACTCCCAGGCGGAGGTTTGGAACCCCGCCCCCGCCACGCTGGCGGTGGAGACTGCTCCTAGAAATTAGAGCGCCTGGCAAACTGGCAGGATTGCACAAGGGTACCCGCAGCGAGATCGAGGTTCAAGGCCCACCACCCTTGAGGAGCTCACTGCCACTTATTAATGTATACATGCATTCACTCCTTTACTCACTCATCCAGACAGCATTTACTATCATGTTTATCATGCGTGTGTGCCAAGTCACTTCAGTTCAGTTCAGTCACTTCAGTCCTGTCCAACTTTTTGCGACCCCATGGACTGTAGCCCGCCAGGCTACTCTGTCCATGGGATTTTCCAGGCAAGAGTATTGGAGTGGATTCCCGTTTCCTTCTCCAGGGGATCTTCCCGACAAGGATCGAACCTGTGTCTCTTATATCTCCTATATTGGTAGGCAGGTTCTTTACCACTAGTGACCACCCAGCCATAGTGACTTAATATTGACTAACTGCTCTGTCCCAAGCACCCTCTATATCCTGTCCAATGTTGGAGACATGCATGGACGCACATGAAAACATCACTGTGAGACATAATCAGGCCTCCTTATGAAGACTTGACATAACTTCAGTTCAGTCGCTCAGTCACCTCCGACTCTTTGCAACCACATAAATCGCAGCACGCCAGGCCTCCCTGTCCATCACCAACTCTCGGAGTTCACTCAGATTCACATCCATCGAGTCAGTGATGCCATCCAGCCATCTCATCCCCTGTCGTCCCCTTCTCCTCCTGCCCTCAATCCCTCCCAGCATCAGAGTCTTTTCCAATCAGTCAACTCTTCGCATGAGGTGGCCAAAGTACTGGAGTTTCAGCTTTAGCATCATGCCTTCCAAAGAAATCCCAGGGCTGATCTCCTTCAGAATGGACTGGTTGGATCTCCTTGCAGTCCAAGGGACTTTCAAGAGTCTTCTCCAACACAACAGTTCAAAAGCATCAATTCTTAGGCGCTCAGCTTTCTTCATAGTCCAACTCTCACATCCATACATGACCACTGGAAAAACCATAGCCTTGACTAGGACCTTTGTTGGCAAAGTAATGTTTCTGCTTTTGAATATGTTATAACTTTCCTTCCAAGGAGTAAGCGTCTTTTAATTTCATGGCTGCAATCACCATCTGCAGTGATTTTGGAGCCCCAAAAAATCAAGTCTGACACTGTTTCCACTGTTTCCCCATCTATTTCCCATGAACTGATGGGACCAGATGCCATGATCTTCGTTTTCTGAATGTTGAGCTTTAAGCCAACTGTTTCACTCTCTATTTTCACTTTCATCAAGAGGCTTTTTAGTTCCTCTTCACTTTATGCCATAAGGGTGGTGTCATCTGCATATCTGAGGTTATTGATATTTCTCCCAGCAATCTTGATTCCAGCTTGTGCTTCTTCCAGCCCAGTGTTTCTCATGATGTACTCTGCATAGAAGTTAAATAAGCAGGGTGACAATATACAGCCTTGACGTACTCCTTTTCCTATTTGGAACCAGTCTGTTGTTCCATGTCTAGTTCTAACGGGAGTAGCCGTGAAAAGATACCCCACGTCAAAGGTAAGAGAAACCCAAGTAAGACTGTAGGTGTTGCAAGAGGGCATTAGAGGGCAGACACACTGAAACCATAATCACAGAAAACTAGTCAATCTAATCACACTAGGACCACAGCCTTGTCTAACTCAATGAAACTAAGCCATGCCCGTGAGGCCACCCAAGACGGGCGGGTCATGGTGGAAAGGGATGACAGAATGTGGTCCACTGGAGAAGGGAATGGCAAACCACTTCAGTATTCTTGCCTTGAGAACCCCATGAACAGTATGACATAACTTACAGAGCCCCAAACAGTAACTTCCTCAAATGCCTTCTCCATGAAGCCCTTCCTACTTAATCCAAGTAGAGGTGATTTATCATTCCTTTTTCTTACATTTTCTTTCCTACAGTGGCACCTGGTACTGTTCCTCCCTATGTTTGTAAATTTACCATCTTCCCCATTTCATCCTGATCTGCACACTGGACTGACTACATGCCAAGCACTTAAGATTTGAGATTTAGTCCTTTTGAAGAATGGAGCATCCAACATGCTTTACATAGATAATGGCTCCTTTGTTGTTGAGTTAAATTGTTCCTGGAACTCCTTCTCTACCAAACCTCTGCCATGAGCATATGAAATTCTAAGCTTAAGAGCATATGAAATTATCGGCTTTCCAGAAAATTTTATGGGAATAGCATCTACAGGTATCATCTCTTCTTTTTCATATTCTTCCTTCATCTCAGTCCAAATGGGTTCCTTCCTCCACCTTCACCAGGTTATCAGTAACTCGTTGAATATAAAGGTCAGTTCCCATAATAAATCAGAATGAGAGAATCCAGAAGAGAACATTAAATAAGATACGTTTCCATTAGAAATTAAAACTTTTAAAGAAAATTAAATACTTCAGTTATTTAGTCTATGAAAGTGAAACAAGAAGACAAGTAATTTTATGTTCAACATAAACAATATTGAAACAATATTGTATATCAGCTATACCTTGTTAAAAACAAAAAGAGAAAACAATTTTACAAGAGAAAAAAAATTCACTTACAATGTTTGCAAAAACTAAGTGAAATTGTTTTAATTAAAAGAGAAGCCATTTAAAAATAATAATCTCTTAAATTACTATAATAAAAATTAGCTAATAAATGGAATGTTAAGTACAATTAATACATAAATTCATTAAAAATATAATTCTAACTTAAAATCCTGGCTCTTGCAAGATAAGACAAACATTTTTATGTAGATCATGTTAATTAATTTCTAGTAATTAACTCACAAGTACAGATCTGATTCAGTTCTAACTAGTTAACCACTCTCTGTTCTGCGGCTACAAACTACATCTTCTGGCTCTTAATGTTAACAAGATAAAATAAGATGTTTAAAAACTGATACAAGCTTTTACTCACAAAAATCTGAATGCAGAAATCCTACTAAGGTGACTCTATAGTCAGCATGTAGCTTAAATAGAGTAGATAGTATTTACATCTGTCTAGGCAGTAGTCAGAGAAGGCAATGGCACCCCACTCCAGTACTCTTGCCTGGAAAACCCCATGGACGGAGGAGCCTGGTAGGCTGCAGTCCATGGGGTCACTAAGAGTCAGATACGACTGAGCGACTTCACTTTCACTTTTCACTTTCATGCATTGGAGAAGGAAATGGCAACCCACTCCAGTGTTCTTGCCTGGAGAATCCCAGGGACGGGGGAGTCTGGTGGGCTGCCATCTCTGGGGTCGCACAGAGTTGGACACGACTGAAGCAACTTAGCAGCAGCAGCAGCAGGCAATAGTCAGGATTCTGATCAGCATCAGTATCTGGAGGTAAGTGGTACAGGGCTCTCCTATATGAGGGAGCCACATTATTTCTATCCTGTTACACTGATGTGTTCCATCTCCGGTCCTCAGGTAACCCTTGTAGTTCAAAATGACTGCTACAGCTCCAAGCATCATATCTTCATTCTACCTAGCAAGAAAGAAGAAGAAAAAAAAAGTAGGATGTGCTCTTTCCTTAACAACACATCCCAGATACTGCATATACCACACATATTTGCATCCCATTGGGTAGCACCTAGTTGACTGCCCATAACAGACTATAAATTAGCAGTCCTTTTTCTGGATAATCAAAAGCCCAGATAAAAATTAGGAACCATACTACTATGGAAAAAAGGGAAATTGGAGAACAACCAGCAGTCTGCCACAAATGTCATTTTCTTTTCCTATCGTTCAATTTTCCTTAGGTCTATGAGAAGTTTTACATATTTCTACTCCAGCTGTGAACAAGGTTCACATTCTTGGGTACCTGAGTTCTTTTAGCATCTCCAATTACTATTTCATGACAGCTAAAATTAGGAGACTGATCTACCCAAGTTCCCAAAAAGATCTCTAGGAGATACTGTCAACAGACAAACTCCCTACTTAGGTCATAGCTCCTAAAGTGTTCCTGTCAACAGTAGTTGCTTTGTAATGTGTCATCTTGATTAGGTGAAAAACTATATGGTGAACTCTCCCATTAAAAAAGAGGGAAATTTCTTTTATGTCAGAGTGGCAGTATAATTTTATTGTTTCCTTATATTAAAAAAAGCGTAATTGTTCCATCAACCTTTGAAGTTCAGATGTTTCAACGAGACAAAATCCTGTTGAAATAAAGTTGTGAGCTATTTTCCAATGAGCTAGATACTCTTAGAATAAAATCAAACATTCCAGGTGTGTGATTCTTAGACATTATTGTTCTGTGGCATTCAAAACAATGGCCTTTTTTTTTTTAATTGAGGTATAGTTGACGTACAGTGTTATATAACATTCAGGTACAACATAACAATTTACAATTTTTAAAGGTTATGCTCCATTTGTAGTCATTATAAATTATTGGCTGGATACACTGTGTTGTGCGATATATCCTTGTGCTTATTTATTTTACACATTGTAGTTTGTACCTCTAGTTCCCCTACCCCCTTCCTGCCATTCCTTCCTTCTCCCTCCCCGTTGGTAACCACATATTTGTTCTCTGTATCTGTGGGTGTGTTTCTTTTATGCTACACTCTCTAGTTTGTTGTATTCTTTTAGGTTCTAAATATCATACAGTATTTGTCTTTGTCTGATTCATTTCACTTAGCATAATACCCTCAAGTCTACTCATGATGTTAAAATGACAAAATTTCATTCTTTTTTTTATGACTGAATAGAATTAAACAATGGCTTTCTTTTGAAGATGGCAAAAAGAATTTTCCCCAGAGAATTCTTCCTTAAATTAACACCATAAAGCTTCCTAATACCCAAAACACCAAAAAGTCTCCTAGAAGCCCTACCCTAGAAAGTATTATCCTGCGTCCTTCATTGCTCTCAAATTTCCCTTCAGACATTCACTTAGTTACCATATCTGTTTTTCCCCCCAAATTATCTCAATTTAAAAACTAATGTCATTTTGTATATGACACAAAGTATTTTTGCATTTTTAATATGCTCATGATATTTGAGTCTCTAGTTCTGTATCAGTCTGTACCTACAACTCAGTTCATTGTGATTCTCTGCATGGGTGCTGACATACAACTACTTCATAGATCACACCTTGTCCTACTAGTGCCTGAGTATTTGAATATTGAAATATATATGACTTTATTACAAACTATTTTCCTTTTACATCTTTTTTATGTGAAAGTTAGGCATTATATTGACTTTAAAAAAAATTATCAGCATAGTAGGTTTTATTATCTATCAATTCAATTTCAAGAAAGCAAAGATGTTGCTACAAAAGATTTCTTATTAAAAAGGAAGTTTAGTTTATCCATTCACCCATTAATAGTCATTTGGATTATTTCCATCTTTTGGCTGTTATATTACTGCTATAAATATTCATATGTAAGTTTTTGTGTAGACATGTTTCCATTTCTCCTGGGTTACAAGGCAATTCTATGTTTAACTTTGAGACACCACCAAACTGTTTTCCAAAGCAACTATACCATTCCCACAGCAATGTACAATTTTTCTACAACCTTGTCATAATTATTTCTTTTTTTAAAAATTATTATAGCCATCCTATTGGGTGTGTAGTGATGTCTCATTCTGGGTTTTATTTGTATTTCTTTAATGACCAATGAACATCTTTTCCTGTGTGGTTCTTTTTTGGGCTATTTGTACATCTTCTTTGGAAAAATGTCTGTTCAAGTTCATTATCCATTGTTTAATTAGATCATTTGTCTTTTTGTTGTTGAGTTGGATAAACAAGTTGAAGTATACACATACAATGGATATTATTTAGCCATGAAAAGGAATGAAGTTCTGAAGCATTCTACAACTTTAATAGGCATCAAAATCATCAAGGTTAAGTGAAAGACATCAGATACAAAAGGTCATGTGTTGTATGATTCCTTCCATATGATATATCCAGAATAGGCAAATCCTTAGAGATATTTTGAAAAAAAGATTAGCAGTTTTCAGGAGATGGGGAGAGGAAAGAACAAGAAGTGAATAGTTAAAGGGTAAGTGGTGTTCTTCTGGGGTATTAAAAACATTTGAAGCTAGAGAGATGGTTGGTTGCACAATATTTTGAGTGCAGGAGATGCCACTGAATTGTATGCTTTAAAAAGGTTTACTATATAGTATGTGAATGTCACCTGAATTTTTTTTTCACCTGAATTTTTAAAAAGGGAAAAAGTTAGGTCTAGGAAGTTTGAAAATAAATGTTTTATAGATGCCTAATCATTATTGTTCTATATACCCCATTAGCTGCCTGTAAGGCCTGTAAAACTCCTCAAAACAGTGTTTGTAAATGTATAAAATAAAACACATAGCTAAAAAGCAGACCAGTTACACTGAAATGTATTTACAAAAATACTGAGAAAACATTGTGAATAAACAATAGACATGCTTCTTCACTGAAGCATTAAGTGAAATGGAACTAATAACAATCATAATTTTGAAGTAATGATGGGTATCAATGATCTTCAGAGACATCTGCAATATCAGGAAAATAATTTAACAATTATGTACCATTTCTATTGGAAAAAAAACATAGATAGTACTAACACTACTATAGGGCTTGTTGCCTACATTCATAAAGGCTAAATTTTAAAGTAAGAGAAAATGAAGGCATAATCCTTATTTTTAATCCAAGCTCACTGACCCCCAACATTCTACCTCAGAATCCCCAAAGGCAAACATCTAGTTAGGGGAAGGGGCATCCATTATTTCCCCTTTGCTCTTAGGAGTAATTTGATGGAAGTGATTAAGAGGACAAAGGAAAAAAGGATGTTGGTGAATTGGATTCCTCTTTAAGATCGCTATTACTGAAGAGCAGATAAGACATCTGTGTGTTCTCTATTTTTTTTCTATCTTATTTTATAAAAGATATTGATCCAGGATTTGATGAAACAAATGGCCCAAGAAGCAAACTCACCCAGCAAGTAGAGATGTAATTGGTTAAAAGATGAGACATTAGTTTTATTCCCCTTTGTCTGAGAAAAAAAAAAAAAAAAGATGTTGTTAGCATGTGGAAATCCTTTCCTGAATGATTGTATATATGTGAAAATAAGTCCGTGTCCTGAGGCCCATATACCTCTTAAAAATAGAAGATAATCAAGTTTTTTTTAACTAAGTCCCAGTGATATGCAGAATATATTTGGTATTAAGCTTTTGGTTTTTCTGGCTATCTACTAAATTGGATGTAATAAAATTTATCCATCATACAAGAATCATATGTGATTTAACTACACATTGTTAAATGGCATGAAAAAAATAGAAAGTTTTGCCTGATTAAGTATTGTTATTGCTTCTAGGCTAAAATAACCATGAGAAATTTCAGCCTCAAATGACACATTATAAATCCCTCATAATATTATAAATCTAGTAATCATAGTAATACTCTAATCCAATTCAGGGGTGAGCTGCTAAATTGGTAATAATAGGCCCTGAACAAAATCTAATGAGACAACCCATTTTCTCTGTCCCTTTTCTAGCTTTTCCCTTTAGGCCTTGAGCTGTGGGAATTAATTCTGTTTTTAAATGGCTTAACCATAGAACTTGCTTTTCCCCTCTTTCATACTGTTCTAATTATATGGAATAAAGATTTTCCAATTGGATTCAGAAGAACCCTGGGTTCTAAAGGCAGTTCTTTGAAATAAATTTAAAATAACCCATTGCAAAAAAATATGGAGAGGATTAGTTTATATCAAACCTAATGCTCATACCACAAAAGAATCTCAGGGTCCAATAAAAGAATATAGAATGGTTTCACAATTTCAGCTGGTGAAGCTTATATTAGAAACTCAGTACCTGGAAAGTTTTCCATATTTGAGAAAGTTTTTAGAAAGAGAACTCATTCTTTCCCTCCCCCGCTTTTTTCATCCCTTCTTTCATTTAACTAATACGTATTAAAGATGTTTCATGTGTCAGAAACTATGATAGTAACTGAGTATAGAATGATGAAAAATAGGAAAATTATTATCCATATGGTGTTTAGAATCTGATGAAAAATATGGGTATAAACAAATAATCACATAAACTTGTCGATAGGATTAAAAGCTGAGGTAAGTGCTATGAACGAAAACGTAGGAAGCTATGACGGAAAATAATAGGGATGAATAATAACCTGAATGAGGTTGAAGAACAGGGAAGACCTCAGTAAGGATATGACATTTCAGTTGATACCTAAAGGAGAGGTAGAAGATAGTCAGGGTAAAGTGATATAGGAAGAGAATGTGCAAAGGTCCTAAGGCAATATGCGCCTGAGAAATATTTTCTGAGGAAACATTTGCCACAACATATGAAATATATATATTTTTGGCAGGCCAGATTCTCCAGGAAGCAGAACCTGAGACAGAATATTCGTTAGGAAGTACTTTTGGATTAATCCCTGTGAATGTAGGGGAAGGATTTAGGGTTTGGCCAAAGAAGAAGTTCACTGCAACACAGAGCCAAGGAACAACTCTGGCTGACCACACAGGGAGTTCTAGAGGTAGAATGGCCTGTCGGGATCGTATCCTATTGGGCCAGAATGGCTGGATCTTTAAGCCTTTCTTTCATCATGTAAGTCTTCGGCTATCAGTCCCTGTGGTGAGGATGTGACTTTGGGCTACGTGGCTTTTCACTTCTGACACCATCCCAGAAGGACCTGATAGCTGAAGGCTCTCTGCTAATAGTACTCCCTGCAGCTGAAACAAGCTCTTTCTTGAGAAAAGAAAGATGTGGGTCTGGGTGACACACATCCATATCCATCCCCATATTCAATAATATGATGAGCTTTTACAAATCAATACAAGACAAATAACCCAATAACCAACAGAGTAGAAGACAAAAGTAGGCAATTCACAGAAAAATCACGTTATCAACAAATGTATAAGAACAAGCTCCACCCCATTGTTAGCAACAAGAAAAATGCAAAATAGAATAAGAAGCCTTTGTGTTTTGTTGCGCGTTGCATTGGAAAGAGTTTAACGATGATGAAACCAATAATAGATGAAGCTCTAGTTAGTTACACTGCTGCTCATCCTGGGATTTCTAAACAAAGGTCTCTCTCAATGTGATACAGTTTCCTCCATGAAGGAGCAAGCAACTCTGTTAGATGGTATAATGGAGTTTTCAGGGATGAAGCTGAATTTCCACACTGGGATGGAAATTAAACTGGGGTGGAAATTAGGGGGTGGGCAGAAATTAAACTGTTAAATGGACGGATACATGTAACTGTCCCCACAGTCCACAGGAAAAGCAAGCAGAAAATTGTATAGGGGTTCATCATAAAAGCATCTCTATTTCTAGCCTTCTATTGTGAGGTTCAGCTATTTTGGAGTGAGATGTTCTAATTTGTGTTTGCCTAAAAAAGAACTTACCTGTGTTTTTGTTGTTGTTCAGTTGCTCAGTTGTGTCCAACTCTTTGACACCTCATTGACTGCAGCATACCTGGCTTCCCTGTCTTTCACCATCTGTCTGTGTTTCAGTTCAGTTCAGTTCAGTCCCTCAGTCGTGTCTGACTCTGCGACACCATGAACCGCAGCACACCAGGCCTCCCTGTCCATCACCAACTCCCGGAGTTCACCCAAACTCATGTCCATCGAGTCGGTGATGCCATCCAGCCATCTCATCCTCGGTCGTCCCCTTTTCTTCCTGCCCCCAATCCTTCCCAGCATCAGGGTATTTTCCAATGAGTCAGCTCTTAGCATGAGGTGGCCAAAGTATTGGAGTATCAGCTTTAGCATCAGTTCTTCCAAAGAACACCCAGGACTGATCTCCTTTAGGACAGACTGGTTGGATCTCCTTGCAGTCCAAGGGACTCTCAAGAGTCTTCTCCAACACCACAGTTCAAAAGCATCAATTCTTCGGCGCTCAGCTTTCTTCACAGTCCAACTCTCACATCCAGGGGGTCTGATTAAGAGGCTACTGGAAGACTCCAAGAAAGATACAATGGGAGCAGCGGGGGTGGCAACAAACATGGCGGGAAACGCGAGGCTTTCCTGTGGTCACGGAGTTGATAGGAAATGTAGAGAAGCCCCGATACAGGAAAAAATTTCCAGGGTGGCGGAGAAAGAATAAATTCAGCACACAGAAAGAACAGTCTGAGAGGAAGAAGAAGGACAAAGATGACTGGATGTGGAGGGGGAAAAAGGAACTAAGAACTATGGCACTGAGGAAGAATGAGTTAAGGGTAAAATGGAAGAAAAAAAAAAGTTAGGAAAGTGAGTGGAGCTATAATTTGGAGGGCAAAAGATGGGAGTAGTGGTGGTTTAGTCGCCAAGTCGTGTCCGACTCCTGTGACCCCTGGTAGCCTGCCAGGCTCCTCTGTCTGTGGGATTCTCCAGGCAAGAGTACTGGAGTGGGTTGTCATTTCCTTCTCCAGGGAATCTTCCCAACCCAGGAATCTAACCCAGGTCTCCTGCATTGCAGGCAGATTCTTTACCGACTGAGCTACAAGTAGTGACCTGTATCTTTGAGGATCAGTTAAGAAAAGATAAAATGACTGTGCACTTTTTAAAAAACTTAATGTTATATCTTAAAAAAAAATTTATTAGGAAAACCAATATTTGCTATTATGTCTAAGCAGGTTTCAGTTTTTTCCTATTATTGAAAAGTGTCTCTTCTGTTACAAAATATAGAAATTATGTTAACATCTGCTCATGGGTACCTGGTGTAATACAGCACATTTGAACAGACATTTAGTTGAGGAAGATACTTCTGAAGCTAATTTATTGTATATTTCTTACCTTCTAAGCTAAATTCTAAAATATATTTTCTTCTCATAAAGACACTTAATATTGTATTCTTTAAGATAAAGAACTTTCCCACTGCAATCAAGATAAACAGTAATACCTCTAACACAAAGTAGAATTGCTTAATTTTGTGGAATAAGTTACTCTCAGCCCTATCTGGGTCTCAGGTTAGAAGCCCCTCAAGGAGAGATGGTCCTTGAGTTTAGGATCTGAACTCTCTAAGGACGTGGAGCAAGGCAGCAACAATTATACATCCTATTCATGCTATGGAAACCAGCATCATTTATCAGGGCCATTCATGAATTCTAAATTCCCCAGGCCTTTTCATGTAAGACCAATCAGGGCTCATAACTTCCTGTCAGGCTAATGTCAAAAATATCCTCCTTGGCTAGACCAGCCAGTGGTTCAATCAGCAATGGCCCATGGGCTGTCTGAACTGTCTAGGACTGAGTTTGGTCTTATCTGAAGGAGGGCAAAGGGAAGTAGGGTAGTGAAGTTAAGTGCAGGCCTTTCCCATAAAGTCAAGCAGACCAGAAGCCACCAAAAAAATCTCTGATTGCTACTCACTACTTTCATGTTTGAGAAGAAATGAGTATGCAGTGGTCTTTGGAGAACTTTTGAGGAGAGTATGCTATTAGCTAGACTGTTAGTCTGGTGCATGATTCTAGTATATATACCTTTTAAAAGCTCTCACCCAATTTTAGTATGTATACTTATAAAACACATCCATCCTATTTTAACATGTATAAAAGATTACATGGAATAAAATTTAATTATACAAAATTTTATTTTAACATCTTTTTCTTTAAAAAAAACTTTATATGTGAAAAAAATATCAAAATTACCTAAGTAGTCTCATCGGATTCTTCTTGGCTGAATTTGGTATCACAGTGCCATCCACTTTATCACAGATACATGAGGTTTCCCTAAAGAAAACTAACTATTACCATATGTCTTTAAGAAAGAAAATGCCAGTAACTGATTACCCCCATTTGCTGAAATCATTTTCTTTTTTATTCATTTTACTTCAGTGATTAAGAAATAATTTATTTTTTGTAAGTAGAAAAGAAAAACCCATATAAGTAGTACTTAAAAACAAATTCTCATTCACCATCTTTAAGACAACAAAAAGGGAATAAACATATATAAATAAAAAGTGACAAGGTAATTTAACCTTAAAATGATGAATATGGAGGTGACTAAACTAAGATACCTTTTGAATAACTTTCGGAAATCTACAGCTGGTTCTTACCTGTAAATTCAGTTTAGTTCAGTTCAGTCGCTCAGTTGTGTCCAACTCTACGACCCCATGATTCGCAGCACGCCAGGCCTCCCTGTCCATCACCAACTCCCAGAGTTCACTCAGACTCACGTCCATCGAGTCAGTGATGCCATCCAGCCATCTCATCCTCAGTCGTCCCCTTCTCCTCCTGCCCCCAATCCCTCCCAGCATCAGAGTCTTTTCCAGTGAGTCAACTCTTCACATGAGGTGGCCAAAGTACTGGAGCTTCAGCTTTAGCATTATTCCTTCCAAAGAAATCCCAGGGCTGATCTCCTTCAGAATGGACTGGTTGGATCTCCTTGCAGTCCAAGGGTCTCTCAAGAGTCTTCTCCAACAACACAGTTCAAAAGCATCAATTCTTTGGTGCTCAGCTTTCTTCACAGTCCAACTCTCACATCCATACATGACCACAGGAAAAACCATAGCCTTGACTAGATGGACCTTAGTCGGCAAAGTAATGTCTCTGCTTTTGAATATGCTATCTAGGTTGGTCATAGCTTTTCTTCCAAGGAGTAAGCGTCTTTTAATTTCATGGCTGCAGTCACCATCTGCAGTGATTTTGGAGCCCCCCAAAATAAAGTCTGACACTGTTTCCACTGTTTCCCCATCTACTTCCCATGAAGTGATGGGACCAGATGCCATGATCTTCGTTTTCTGAATGTTGGGCCTTAAGCCAACTTTTTCACTCTCCTCTTTCACTTTCATCAAGAGGCTTTTTAGTTCCCCTTCACTTTCTGTTAATTATGTAAATTCAGTTATTTTACTTGATTTCTATTGGCTTTCATTTTCAACTCATCATCAATAAAAGACAAATTTCTCCATCTTAAAAAGGATGCTTGAGTCTTTCTCCAGATACTAGACAAGAGAGATGGTGAGGAAGCATTTAATCCTATTTTTAAGCAAATATTCAAATGAACATCTTCCCTTATTTGCAGCCATCATAGTTATTTCAATTCCCATACCTTTGCTTGAAATATTCACTGTAATCTCTTCTTAGAAATATCATTCAGAACAGGTTACCAGCCAATTTAAAAATATTAGTCTTATTATATTATAATGATATCTTATTTTAGACCCCAAAATGTTATTACTCAGTGAAATCATAAGTCCTTTCCCTGCTTCAAATAACTCTCAGCTCTTACAAAAGTCAAATTATTTAGGACAAAATAATTGTCTTTACTGGGAATATTCCAAAGAGAATGTTTTAGGCACTGACGAAAAAGGACAAGAATACCCATAGATAACTGACCTTTCAAAATTTCAAAACATCTTCAAGTCTTTCATCTCATTTATTCTTTATGACTTTCTTTAGGCATTATTAATCCCATGTAGAAGAAGAAAATGAATTCTGAATAATCCATTCAGTCACTCATTTGATAAATATTACATGATGTCTATTACTGACCAACAATGGTAGATAAGAGAATATGTCTAAAGTTACACATTCATTGCTGTGGTTGTTGTTCAGCTGCCCAGTAGTGTCCAACTCTTTGTGATCCCATGGGCTGCAGCATGCCAGGCCTCCCTGTCCCTCACCATCTCCCAGAGTTTTCCCAAGTTCATGTCCATTGAATCGGTGATGCTCTCCAGCCATCTCCTGTCATGCCCTCTTCTCTTTCTGCCCTCAATCTTTCCCAGTATCAGGGACTTTTCCAATGAGTCAGCTGTTGCATCAGATGACCAAAATACTGGAGCTTCAGCTTCAGCATTAGTCCTTCCAGTGAATATTCAGGTTTGATTTCCCTTAAGATTGACTGGTTTGATCTCCTTGCTATTCAAGGGACTCTCAGGAGTCTTCTCCAGCATCACAATTTGAAGGCATCAATTCTTTGGTATTCTGCCTTCTCTATGGTGCAGCTCTCACAACCATATGTGACCACTGGGAAGACCATAGCCTTGACTACACAGACCTTTGTCGGCAGGGTAATGTCTCTGCTTTTCAACACTCTGTCTAGGTTTGTCATTGCTTTCCTGCCAAGAAGCCATTGTCTTCTGACTTCATGGCTGCAGTCACCATCCACAGTGATTTTGGAGCCCAGGAAGAGGAAATCAGGGCTGGATGCCATGATCTTAGTTTTTTTGTTAGTCTTCAGGTGGCTCTTTCACTCTCCCCCTTCACTCTTATCAAGAGGCTCTCTGGTTCCTTTTTGCTTTCTGCCATCGGAGTGGTGTTACCCGCATATCTGACGTTGTTGTTTCTCCCGCCTATCTTGATTCCAGCTTGTAACTCATCCAGCCCAGCCTTTCTCATGATGTGCTCAGCCTACAGGTTAAACAAACATGGTGACAACAGACAGGCCTGTCATACTCCTTTCTCGATCTTGAACCAATCATTTGTTCCATACAAGGTTCTAACTGTTGCTTCTTGACCCACATACAGGTTTCTCATGAAACAGGTAAGATGGTCAGGTTTTCCCATCTCTCTAAGAGCTTTCCACAGTTTGTCATGATCCACACAGTCAAAGGCTTTAGAGTGAAACAGAGATAGATGCTTTTCTGAAACTCCCTTGCTTTCTCTATAATCCAGCAAATGTTGGCAATTTGATCTCTAGTTTCTCTTTCTTTGGGCTTTCCATGTGGCTCAGCTGGTAAAGAGTCCACCTGCAATGCAGGAGACCTGGGTTCGATCCCTGAGTTGGGAAGATCCCCTGGAGAAGGAAAACACTACCCACTCCAGTATCCTGACCTAGAGAATTCCATGGACTGTGTAGTCCATGGGGTCACAAAGAGTCAGACATGAATGAGTGACTTTCACTTCACTTTACTTCCTCTTCCTTTTCTAAACCCAGCTTGGACATTTGGAAGTTCTTAGTTCCCATAATGCTGAAGCCTAGCCTGCAAGATTTTAAGCATGACCTCACTAGCATGGGAGATGAGTGCAGTTGTCCAATGGTTAACACATTCTTCGTTACTACCCTTCCTGGGAACTGGGATGAGGATTGACCTTTTCCAGTTTTGTGGCCACTGCTGGGTCTTCCAGATTTGTTGACATAATGATGCAAAACCTTGATGGCATCTTCCTTTAGGGATTCGAATTGTTCTGCTGGAATTTCATTGTATTCACTAACTTTATTAACAGCAGTGCTTCTTAAGGTCCACTTGACTTCCCACTCCATAATGTCTGGCTCTAGGTGACTAACCACACCATTGTAGTAATCCGGTTCATTAACATCTTTTTTTATACAGTTCTTCTGTGTTTTCTTCCCATCTCATCTTGATCCCTTCAGCGTCTAATAGATCTCTACCATTTTTATCCTATATTGTGCCCATCTTTGGGGGGAATGCTCCTTTGATGTTTGTTAAGAGCAAATATTCTAGCTCATGAAGTTAGACTTGGAAGGCAGTGTAACTTCACTTTTGCCATTGTATTTTATTAGTTACAATTGCATCACAGCTGATCCATATTCAAAAGAAGGATAATTCTCTATTTCAACTTCACTTCTTGACAGGGAAGTAGGAAGCTTCTTGAGCATGTGGGGTAAGAGATGTTGGTGATTTTTATATTTTGGAATATGTCATCTGCCACAGGCAATACGACAAAGCAGAAAATTGGACTTCTGTTGTAGTTCTTGTTTGGCACTTACTATGAATGTATATCCACTTCTGCAATGGATACACGTTCATAGTAATGTGTATCATAGCTTGCTACCCGCCTGTCAAGAAGTGAAGTTGAAATAGAGGATTATCCTTTCTTTGACTATGGACCAGGTGTGATGTACTTGTAACTAATAGAATACAGTGGCAAAAGTGAAGTTACTTTGCCTTTCAATGATAACTTCATGAGCTAGAATATTTGTTCTTCAAGGCTTTTATTTGAAGTAAGCAGTCCAGGAGGCCTGAGACTATGCTATAAGGAACCCAAACTAACTCTTGTAGAAAGACTCCATGGTCAGGCCATGAGGGCACGATATCCAGCTAGCTGCCATCAGCTTCATCACTCCCTCTGTCCAACCCTAGTCATCATATGACTGCAACTGCACAGGACACCTTGAGCCAGAATCATTCAGGTGAGCCTTTTCTGAGTTTCTGATCCAGAGTAATAGTTAACCAGAACACTATCACTTGAAAATCCAAAATAGTTGTGTTAACTGTCTGCATGTAGATTGCATGAAATCTTCCAAATTCTTAACCCTACTCTGTGTCCATGCCATCTCCCATGTGTCCATGCCATCTCCCATGTGTCCATGCCATCTCCCATGTGTCTTTGCAGTTTTCTCGAGGCAGACTATATTTGACCACTCCTTGATGATGCATTCAGCTACATCAGCATCTCCAGCCTTTTTGGCACCAGGGACCAGTTTCATGGAAGACAATTTTTCCATGAACTGGTTGGGGAGGGGGTGGTTTCAGGATTATTGAAGCGCATCACATTTATTGTGCATTTTTATTTCTATTTTTATTACTTCAGCTCCACCTCAGATCATCAGGCATTAGATCTTGAAGGTCAGAAATCCCTGAGTTACATGACTTCTTTTGGTTGAAAGGATATTAACAGCTGTAACACAAATAGAGGCATACAATGAGATTTTGTGTCTTGGTTTGCTTATTGTTTCTCTTTCGTGTCCATGAGAAGACTATCCCTTGGTTACAACCAGTCCATTGGTCCAAAGGAAATGAGTGAATGTGGACTGAAGCTAACCCAGCTGAGCCGGGCCTAGATCAGCTGGCCCTCTGCTTACCTGGAGAAGTATGAAAAATAAGGTACTGTTGTTTTAAGTCATGGAGTCATGGGGTGATTTGTTTTGCAGTGATGGTTAACTGATACACCAACCTTCCTTGGAAAATGTATATCCCTCTAAGACAAGCAAAAAAGAAAGATACATATTAATATGTGCATATTCTAATTTGTTCTTGAAAAAACCAACCTTCTGAGACCCACTTCTAAAACAGTCCTGTGTTTTAGGAGAAGATAATCATGGGCTCATGACTCAAGCAGGCCAAGCAGAGCCCTTCCCTGAGACTGTTAAAATGGGAGCAGTAAGTAATAAATATGTGAGTACACAGCCATGTCTCTTCATACGGCACAATATGAAGAAACACATCTGCAACAGTGAATAGCAGAAACATCAAGAGGCAGAGAATCAGTCTTTATGGCATTTGACTCCTTCATTCTAGTTATTGAAATTCTTAGAGCTGGTCTAATCCCTGCCTTTCTAAAAGGTTCAGTCTTGTATTGGGTCTGGGAGTTTCACTGGTACCTTGCCATTACACCCTCTTTATTACTCTAGTTTCAGTTACATTTCTGACACTTGCAATAAGTAGCTGTCATTGATTCAAACAAGCAGTGTGAGGGTTCAGAGTGTTCACATGCCCAAACTTTGTCCCCTGTCACACTTCTATTAGCCTCAGTGAAATCAGGAATCATGCCCACATATCTAACCACCTGCCCTGTCTAATCTAACATGAATCCTAAGGCCCCTTGTCTATAATCAGCTTCTCTCAGAAACGGGGAATGATTTGCCTTCTGAGTTGCTTTTCCCCTGATAGTGCTGAACTCATTCTTCATTTCAACCCTTTCACCACGTCGTTGTTTCGGGACTTTAATTTTTTGAAAGAGTTCTCAAGATGATGTGTAGTCTTCCAAAAGCTTATGTTCACTGTGGTCCAAATTTTTGTGTCTCCGCTAAATTCGTATGTTGAAAACCTAATGCCTGGTATCATCATATTAGGAAGTGGCGCCTTTGGGAGGTGATTAGGTCATGCGTGTGAAGCCCTCATGAATGGGATTAATGCCCTAATAAAACGACTCTGGAGAGCTCCTGTCCCCTCCTGCCACGTGAAGACACAGTGAGAAGGCGCTGTGAACCAGGAAGAGGACCCTCACTGCTGTGCCTTGATCTTGGACTTTCCCCCTCCAGAACTATGAGAGACAAATGTCTGCTGTTTATCATCCACCCAGGCTGCAGTATTTTGCTACACAACACAAACAGACTAAGACACGAAAGTGAAAGTGAAGTCGCTCAGTCGTGTCCGACTCTTTGGGACCCCATCGACTGTAGCCTACTAATCTCCTCTGTCCATGGAATTTTCCAGGCAAGAGTACTGGAGTGGATTGCCATTTCCTTCTCCAGCGGATCTTCCCGACCCAGGGATCGAACCCAGGTCTCCCACAGTGTAGACAGACGCTTTACCATCTGAGCCACCAGGGAAGTCCAAAAAATATGGAACGCTTCACGAATTTGCATGTCATCCTTGCGCAGGGGCCATGCTAATCTTCTCTGTATCGTTCCAATTTTAGTATATGTGCTGCCGAAACGAGCACAAGACACAAATCATCACCAAAAACACAATTGATAGATAAGCATTTATCTCCTCAAAGATCTGAGCAATTGTTTGATTTTTGTTTCTCAGCCAGGAGTGCCTTGGGAAGAAAATAAATGTTTATATTCTCTTTCCAGAGCCCCAAGCCTGTCTGAGGAACCCACTGACCAAGGATAAAGGAAATTATCTGTCCTCGGTCTCTGCAACTCTGCTTGTAGGGCATTTGACTTATTTTGTAGAAAGGGGTGGGGGATGAAGGAGGTAGAGATAGAGAATTACATCTGTATCAGATTTAGTTCCCCGAATAGGAACTGGTTGGTGCCTTCCAACAACTGTTTTTTTTTTTTTTTTTCCCAATCCGAAAGATGGGGATGTTATCTCCCTTAGATGGGGATGTTATCTCCCTTATTGATTTCTACTAATCAGGAAAATTCTGGAGGCAGGGAGAGGAAGGTACCAATATTTATTAACATTAGGTCTCTTCATTCTGGCTACTTAGGCTGAGTAAGTAGCCATAATTCATGAGTGATTAATAACATTGCTCCAAAGGAGACTGACTTTTCAAACTATGTTCCATAAAGCCTTGTTTTATACTTCCCTGCAGGAGTCTCTCAACTTTTTGCACATTTATAATGATCTTTTCTCCTTTCTGTTGATGCGCAATCAAGAACATGATGTGCACCTTTCAGCATCTCCCCACATTACAGAAAATCAGCTTCTTTGTTGTAGGGCTTACTATCCCCAGAGGAAACATTTAGGCACCAGATTCTTGGTGCTTCAAACAGGGTCTGACACATGGTAGACTTTAAAAAAAAAAAAGCAATGAATGAATTTAATGTTTTAAAGCCATATATGGTTCTTAATGGCAAAAGAAGCCCAAAGGAGAGAAAGCAGGGGTGTCTATGGCTTGTTTCAGAGTCGATAGTAATAGGTTACAGTGTACAGTGTCAAATTCGTGATCTCCAAAGAAGAAGATTTAATTTCGGGACCAGGGACCAGTCTTGATCACTCAAGAGCTTTTGTAGAGCAGAGTTTTATTAAAGTATAATAAAGACAGAGAAAGCTTCTGACATAATCATCAGAAGGGGGACGAAGAGTGTCCCCCTGCTAGTCTTTAGCAAGCTGTTTTATGTCTGTTCGAAAGCTATTAATCAGGTAAGAGAGACACCTCAAGGCTGATGGAGTTTCACCAGGCCCCTCTCCCACAGCATTCATTTTTGAGATAGGATGGCATGAGGTGTGTCTTCCCCCACCCATAAAACAATTGATATGAATACTGGTTTATTGACCTATTATCAGCCCAAGGTTTGAGAAAAGAAAAAAAGTTAAAAAAGAAAAAAAGTCTTAGGTGGACCCATTTTGAAGAAAGGCAAATTCCAAAGCAAATAAATAGTTTCATTAACATAGCTTAAGGAAAACATTTCCATAGAAAAACCTCCTTTTAATTTTGTACAGAGAAGAAAAAAAAAAAATCTGACACTTGCAGTTTGTTTCCTCCTGCTGCTTAAGGGAGAGGTTAAAAATGTCTGGCAGAAAGCGAAGAACTAAAGAGCCTCTGATGAGAGTGAAAGAGGAGAGTGAAAAAGTTGGTTTAAAACTCAATACTCAGAAAACTAAGATCGCGAGATCTGATCCCATCACTTCATGGCAAATAGATGGGGAAACAGTGGAAACAGTGACAGGCTTTATTTTGGGGGGGCTCCAAAATCACTGCAGATGGTGACTGCAGCCATGAAATTAAAAGATGCTTGCTCCTTGGAAGAAAAGGTATGACCAACCCAGTGAAGTGAAATGAAGTTGCTCAGTTGTGTCCACCTCTTTGCAACCCCATGGACTGTAGCCTACCAGGTTCCTCAGTCCATGGAATTTTCCAGGCAAGAGTACCGGAGTGGCTTGCCATTTAACAGAGACATTACTTTGTCAACAAAGGTCCATCTAGTCAAGGCTATGGTTTTTACAGTAGTCATGTATGGATGTGAGAGTTGGACTCTAAAGAAAGCTGAGCACCGAAAAATTGATGCTTTTGAACTGTGGTGTTGGAGAAGACTCTTGAGAGTCCCTTGGACTGCAAGGAGATCCAACCGGTCCATCCTAAAGGAAATCAGTTCTGAATATTCACTGGAAGGACTGATGCTAAAGCGGAAACTCCAATACTTTGGCCACCTGATGCGGAGAACTGACTCATTTGAAAATCTTTCCCTGATGCTAGGAAAGATTGAGAGCAGGAGGAGAAGGGGACAACAGAGGATGAGATGGCTGGATGGCATCACCGACTCAATGGACATGAGTTTGAGCAAGCTCCGGGAGTTGGTGATGGACAGGAAGGCCTGGTGTCCTGCAGTCCATGGGGTCGCAGAGAGTCAGACACGACTGAGTGAATGAACTGAACTGAAAAAATGTCTGACACTTGCAGCCTATTTTCTCCATTTGGAGACCCCTGGCCTTCCTGCCTGTTTCCCTCTCAATAGGATTCAGTTTCTTGAGTCACAGACCATTTCAGAATCTGGTGAAAGCTATAGGCCCTTTCCATCACCAAGCACATCATATAAAGTTTGTGTGTGTGGCCTTTGTGTTAAGACTTTCTGTTAAAGTAGAATATTACATATTATGGAAAAATATTCATAATCATTGGGGAATTATTTTGTGGCTAATTTGTGCTCAGATAACATCATCAAGGAGAAGGCAATGGCACCCCACTCCAGTACTCTTGCCTGGGAAATCCCATGGGTGGAAGAGCCTGGTAGGCTGCAATCCATGGTGTCGCTGCGAGTTGGACACAACTGAATGACTTCACTTTCACTTTTCACTTTCATGCATTGGAGAAGGAAATGGCAACCCACTCCAGTGTTCTTGCCTGGAGAATCCCAGGGACAAAGGAGCCTGGTGGGCTGCCATCTATGGGGTCGCATAGAGTCAGACATGACTGACGCGACTTAGCAGCAGCAGCAACATCATCAATTCTTCAGAGCTTATTGTCATTATTTAATTAAACTAAGTACTCTTTGAACAGTCATTTAAAAAAGGAAGAGAGTCTTCAGTATTGGGCACTAAGCAAAAAAGAGGATATAGAAAGGTTATAATACCTCCTCCCTATGTATTTTCATTCTCTGTTCCAATTTAGATGATTTTTAGCATATCCACATCCTTGGGGCAGATATGGTCATCAAGATATATGATGTTAATGACCTTCTGGTAACATAACTTTACCATCTGAATCTGAACATTTTTATGGACTGTGCCCTTTATTATTTTAAGGGTAGGATGAGATGAAGAGAACAAGATATTTCATAGAGGAAAATCCCTAATATACCCACTGACATCTGCTTTGTCCTTCTTTTATTTAAAGTTCAATAAGCCTAATCAATACATACAAATTTTTAGGGCTTCCCTGGTGGCTCAGTGGCAAATAATCTGCCTGCCATTGCAGGAGACACGGGTTCAATCCCTGATTCAGGAAGATCCCACATACCACAGAGCAACTAAACCAGTGCATCACAACTATTGACACTCTGCTCTAGAGCCTGCAAAATGCAACTACTGAGCCCACACCACAGCTACTGAAGCCTGTGCATCCTACAGCCTATACTCCACAAAAACAGAAGCCACCACAATGAGAAGCCCGTGTACATCGACTTCAGAGTAGGCCCTGCTCTCCACAAATAGAGAAAGCTTGCACAGCAAGGAAGACCCAACACAGCCAAAAATAATAAATAAAATTATATTTAAAAAATAGTCTTTAGTTTCATGCTTTGGAATGTCTCTGTCTCCTGAGAACCAGGAAGGAAATAAGATGATCTAGAATTACAGTCACAGAAGTTTAAAACTCAAGAGTAGAAGTCATCTAACCTGATATTTTGGCTTCACAAGTGAAAAAAGTAAGACACAGAGAGGTTAAAGTAATCTTTCCAAGATCTCTATAACTTTTCCAAGTTCTCCATAACAGATTCTTTACTCTCTCCTTATTAGAAAATTATTCATTCACATAACATTGTCAGGTGTCATTATAACTCCTCCCAATAGAGTGGGTGACAGTATATTTTTTCCACCTCATTGATGTTGGCCTTGACCATGTGACTTATTAGTATTAGCTTAAACTTTAAATATGTTTGTCTAATTTTGTTTGTCTTCTTGCACTCATGGCATTTCATCATTAGAAGTTGATAGGCAGTTGCTGAACCCAGATGATGACAACATGTGGAACACAGATGGAATGCAGAGTCCAATCAAGCCAAGCCAAAAGCATCATCATGTCTAAGATCAGATGAATAGCAGCCAGTGAGAGAGTGTGAGTGTGTGCACACTCAGTCATATCCAGCTCTTTACAGCCCCCAAGGACTGTAGCCCACCAGGCTCCTTCTGTCCAAGGCATTTTCCAGGCAAGACTACTGCAGCGGGTTGCCATTTCCTACTCCACGGGACCTTCCCGGCACAGGGATCGAACCTGCATTTCTTGCATTGGTAAGCAGATTCTTTACCACTGTGTCACCTGGGAAGCCAGACGCCAACACGCAGATTCATAAGCAAGAACTGTCTTTGTTATTTTAAGCCCCTGAGAAGTGGAGGACTGTATGTTATGCAGTACTATCATGGTGAAAAAGCAGGTTAATAGTCTCATAAAAGATTAGCCAGGGTACAATATTCAAATTTTTTTCAAATTGTGTTAATTGTAATTTAATTTGCATGCACATAATAGAAAAACTCAAATAACAATGGCTTAATCAAAATTGAATTTTACTTCTCTCAGTTAATGCAGTCTAGAGTCAGGCAATTCACACTATTCTCAGAGGTCATTAGGCTTTTCCTGAGCATGGCTCTCGGAGAGGGTAATAGCACCCCACTCCAGCACTCTTGCCTGGAAAATCCCATGGACGGAGGAGCCTGGTAGGCTACAGTCCATAGGGTCGCTAAGAGTCGGGCACAACTGAGCGACTTCAATTTTACTTTTCACTTTCATGCATTGGAGAAGGAAATGACAACCCACTCCAGTATTCTTGCCTGGAGAATCACAGGAACAGAGGAGCCTAGTGGGCTGCCGTCTATGGGGTCGCACAGAGTCCGATGTTTCAGTCGGACACGACTGAAGCGACTTAGCAGCAGTAGCAGCAGCAGTGCATGGCTCTGCCATCCTTAGGATATGGCTCTTGTCTTAATGCCCAAAATTGCTAGGAGGGCTTCTGTATCAAAGACTCAGGAGGAAGAGTGGGAATAAAAGGAACAATACATGTTTACTCTTTTAAGGAGAATTACTAGAATTTCCACAAAAATCTCTGCTGAGATTTTATTGGCCAGAACTAAGTCAAATGACCATACCTGGATGCAAAGGAGATTGATATATAGACTTTTTGCTAAACAACAATGAACCAAGCAAAAATTACAGGATTCTATTACCAAAAGGGAAGGGAGAATAGATACTTTGAGGCAACTAGCAGTATTTGTCATAGTGGACAAATATTTATTGTCCTATAGGAAGTGTCCAATTAATGTTTGGTGAATGACTGACTAAAATGTTAATTAATTTTCATGACCTAAATCACCAAAAGGGAAAAAAATAATTCAGATTTGATTATTTACTTCATTTAAAATTTGTTTTCTTGTAAACATGATGTTTTTCTATGCATTATAAAAGTTTGCAGTTCCATTCAGTCAATAGTACTGGCGATTACAATGTGAAAAATCATTGTGCTTGGAACTGTTAGAATCCAGACAAGAAGAAGACACAATCCCAAGCTGCATGAAAGTCTGACTTTAGAGGAAGGTATTGTGGGAGAGCCATTGAGTTTACAAGCAGTATGGGACACTTTCCTACAGTAAAACAATTTTCTATCTCAGGGGTCTCCTCTTGGCTTCACTTTCTGAGGACTTTCTCCAGTGTCACTGAAGCCTATTCAGCTCATTAGTAGGATAACCCAGAATATCCTGGAATTTAAATCTTTGTGTTTGTAAAGGGGTTGTTTTATGCATTGCAGGATTATTCTGTTTATCACTATGTTTAACCAAAGAGATTGTTCAAAAGCCTTCATTTTATAATAGATATTCTAAAGTTAAAAATTAATGGAAGTACAGGCACATGAAAAGATGCTCAACATTGCTAACTATAAGAGAAATGAAAATCAAAACCACAATGAAATATCACTTCACACCCATCAGAATGGCTATCAGTAATAAGTCTACACATAACAACTGTTGATGAAGATATGCAGAAAAGCGAACACTTGTATACTATTGGTGGGAATGCAAACTGGTACAACCACTATGGGAAACAGTATAGAGGTTCCATGAAAAACTAAAAATAGAACCACCATACGATCCAGCAATTTCACTCCTGGATATATATCTGAAAAAAATGAAAAACACGAATGCAAAAAGATACACGCACCCCCAATGTTCACAGCAGCATAATTTACATAGCTAAGATATGGAAACAACCCAAGTATCCATCAACAGATAAATGGATAAAGAAGATGTGCTGAGTAGTGGACTATTACTCAGCCATTGAAAACAATGAAATTCAGCCATCTTCAACAGCATGGATGACTCTAGAGAGTATTATATCAATACTTAGTCAAATAAGTCCGAGAAAGATAAACACTGTATATTATCACTTATACATGGAATCTAAAAAATAAATGAATGTATACAACAAAATAGAAACAGACTCACAGGTTTAGAAAACAAACTAGTGGATACCAGTGGGGAGAAAGGAAAGGGGAAGGGCAAGAGAGGAGCAGGGGACTAAGAGATACAAACTACTATGTACAAAATTGAAGAAGGAAGTGGCTAACCACTCCAGGGTTCTTGCCTGGAGAATCCCATGGACAGAGGAGCCTGGCAGACTACAGTCCATGGATCACAGAGTCAGACGCGACTGAAGTGACTTACAACTGAAGTGACTTAGCATGCATGCATATGCAGTGCATAAAAGGAAATAAGATGGATACCATAAGTCACCATAGGCCAGACCAAAAAATTAAAGGAAAACGTTTTAATCTTATATCTGATTAAAGATCAGTTCAGTTGAGTCGCTCAGTTGTGTCTGACTCTTTGTGACCCCATGAATCACAGCACGCCAGGCCTCCCTGTCCATCACCAACTCCCAGAGCTCATGTATGCTCGCATGTACAAAACAGATAAGCACCAAGGATATACTTATACTATACAGCACAGGGAAATATAGCCATTATTTTATATCTTTAAATGCATATAACCTTCAAAACTATTGACTTATCAAGTTTTACACTCAAAACTAACATATTGTAAATCAACTATACCTCAAGAACAATTTAAAAATAAAAAAAATTAATTGAAGTGTATGATAAAAGTCATAAAAATTTTGAATATACAGAGCTATTTTTAACTTTGTTGATTTAAATAGAGGATGTTAATATATGGATGTTTATCTCCCCTGAATGTAGGGCCATAACATAGTAACCTGGACCAGATTTACCAGGCCACAACAAATATTAATAACTAGAAAAGTGTAAAAACTATAAGAAAAAATGTTTTCAATCTTGGGATAACAGGAAGTGTAGAAGATAGCAATCTCTGATATAGATGAGAAACAAATAAGATGAGGGCTACATAACCCTGGCTTTTTGCCTAAAGACATTCTACTTTTTGGTACTGATAGTGGGACCCCAAGCAAAGCACAGTGATCTCACTGAGCTAAGAAAACTTTCTCAGCCGATAAAGGGCATCTATGAAGATTCAACACTTTCTCTTGAAGATCAAGAAGATGACAAGAACGTCCCTGCTTTCTCTACTCCTTTTCAATATTTACTGGAGATGCTAGTCAGTGCACAAAACAAGACAAGAAAGAAAAACCACAGACACAGAGATTGCAAAGAGAGAAATAAAAACCCTATTTACAAGCAAACTGATCATATATATACAAAATCTTAAAGAATCTAAAAAAAATTACTTGCTAATGAATGACTTCAGCGAGGTCCCCAAATCTGAGCTAACGTGCAAAAATCAACTGCATTTCTATATACTGACAACAAACAGTTGGAAAATATATTATAAAACATTTCCATTACAATAGTATCAAAACCATGACATTTTAAGGGGTAAATATAATAAAATATGTGCTTGCATATATGTTTATTGAAAACCACATAACATTGCAGAAACAAATTTTAAAAGACTTGAGTCAGTGGAGGAATATATGATTTCATGGATTAAAATCGCAATTCTCCCAGTATCTAGATTCATTTACAAAATAATCCAAATCAAATCCCAACATATTTTTGGCAGCAACTGATATGCTGATTATATAATGTATAAGGAAATGTGAAGGACCTAGAATAATCAAGTAATTTTGGGAAAGAAGAACAAAGTTAGAAGATATATACCACTGGACTCTGAGCTCTATTATAAAAAAATTAACTAAGAATGAGCTATTGGTGAAAGACTAGACATACAGATCAACGGAACAGAAGGTGGAGTTCAGAGAAAGACTCACATATAAAAGGCCATTTGGTTTTTAACAAAGATATTAAGGGAATACCTTTAATTAATTCAATACCTTTAATTACAAAGGTAATTCAATGGGGGAAAGGACAGTCTTTAAAAAGTGATGTTCAAACAATTGGATACACATATGAAAAGAAACAAGCCTGGATCCTTACTTCATATCAAGTAACAAAATTAGAATTAAATGTAGACTTATACTTAAGAAATAAAACTTAAAATTTCAGTAGAAAACAGGAACAAATGGTTTTTACTCTGGGATGGCATGAGTTACAAAAAATTGATTAAGGTGTTCAGTAAAAAAATATGTTGGCTCTTTGATAAACATTGTCAGGAAAATGGAAAGGTAAGCCACACAGTGACGACTATATTCATGTTACATGTATTTGACAAAAGAAGTCAATTTGAAATGAAGAACTTTTGCAATTTATTAATAATGATATGAACAGCAGCCCAATAAACTTGGGGGAATCCTTTATAAAAGAAAACATACAAGTAACTAATGAGTACATGAAAAGACACTTAATATCATTAGTCATCAGGAAAATGCAAATGAAACCGCAATTAAAAACCATTACAATGCTCAGTAAATGGTCTGACAACCTTAAGTATTGAAGAACATTGGGTAAAAATCCTCATACCTGGCTGCAGGAAATGTAAAATGCTGCAATCACTTTAGCAAATAATTTGTTAATTTTTACATTGTCCATAAAAAGTGCTGTATCCATAGCAAGGAGAACTAATTAGCCCTCACAGCTACACATAGCATCAAATAGAAAATGGTTCTAATAGTATCGAGCACATTTTAAAGTATTTGAATTAGCAAATGTCTTAAAGAGAAATGTGTGGTCTTGTTTTTACATCTCTTCAGAGTCGAAAATTGTTAGGTGGCTCTATAAATGATAGTGAAAGTTGTTCTGTCATGTCCAGCTCTTTGCGACCCCATGGACTATACAGTCCATGGAATTCTCCAGGCCAGAATACTGGAGTGGGTAGCCTTTCCCTTCTCCAGGGGATCTTCCCAACCCAGGGATTGAACCCAGGTCTCCTGCATTGCAAGCAGATTCTTTACCAGGTGAGCCACAAGGGAAACTGTAAGATATTAGTTAAGGAACAAAAAATGTAATAATGCTAACAGACCAGGTCAATATACTATGATGACAAGACGTAGAAGAAACTATTAATTTTCAAAATACATCATTTTAAGAGAGACAAATGGTTGCAAAACTTAACCATAAAAAGAAATAGCCTAATAATAATGATCATGATTTTTAACCTACAGCTAAATTCTATACCCACTTCATCCAGTAATCAACTGTTTGATAACAGAGGTCCTGTGACCTTGGCTAGTTTGAAAAAGTCTGTTTTCTTTTTTTAAATCTCCCCTGGAAATACTATTTAAACAGTATTATCAAAACCTTAGGAACATATCAAATTAAGTATAGTAAAAATGTTATACAACAATACAAGGAATATTGATGATATTAACCAAATTTACAATGTTAATATTTTAGAATACATGTAAAGTGAGTCCCTTGGACTGCAAGAAGATCCAACCAGTCTATCTTAAAGGAGATCAGTCCTGGGTGTTCATTGGAAGGACTGATGCTGAGGCTGAAACTCCAATACTTTGGCCACCTCATGAGAAGAGTTGACTCATTGGGAAAGACCCTGATGCTGGGAGGGACTGGGGGCAGGAGGAGAAGGGGAAGACAGAGGATGAGGTGGCCGGATGGCATCACCAACTCGATGGACGTGAGTTTGAGTGAACTCTGGGAGTTGGTGATGGACAGGGAGGCCTGGCGTGCTATGATTCATGGGGTCACAAAGAGTCAGACACAGCTGAGCGACTGAACTGAATTGAAAGTGAAAGTGAAGTTGCTCAGTTGTGTCTGACTCTTTGTGACCCCATGGACTGTAGCCCACCAGGCTCCTCCATCCATGGAATTTTCTAGGCAAGTGTACTGGAGTGGGTTGCCATTCCCTTCTCCAGGGGATCTTCCCAGCCCAGGGAACCCAGGTCTCCCTCATTGCAGGCCGACACTCTACTGTCTGAGCCACCAGGGATTCCCTACATGTAAAGATACATGTGATTTAAAAGTTATATAGTTCTTGTATTTGTTTTATCTACTGTTTTAGGTGTTCAGTCATGCTAAATGTGGAATTGCTGTTTATCTTTTTAAAGTAAATTTAGTTAACTAACCCATCAATGTGAATATATGAGTTTAGTAAGTAAAATTATGAATTCAGTAAGCTCTCCAGGTGTCTCATTGGTAAGGAATCCTTCTGTCAATGCAGGAGCCACAGGAGATGCAGGTTTGATTCCTGGATCGAGAAGATTACCTGGAGAAGTAAATGGCAACCCACTCCAGTACTTTTGCCTGGGAAATCCCATGGACAAAGGAGCCTGGCAGGCTATATAGTCCATGGGGTCACAAAGAGTTGGACACTACTGAGTGACTAAACAACAACAACAAAGCTGAAAATCAAATGAAGGGCAAACACTTTTAGTTGTTCCTCTTCATACACAAAACTCAAGGGCATCGAAAGACGTGTAATCAACTAGAAATATATGAGGAGCTTACCAATACATAAAGCTCAAGGTTAAATACTTTGCTCCTAGCACAGAGCCTGACACAGTAAGAATCTGGTAAATATTTGTTAAATAAATAACACAAGATAAACTGTGAAGAGGGAATTAAATTACAAACAGACTTCTAGGTTTACAAGCCATGACATGTTTCATAAATGTATATTTTCTAATGGCTCCACAGAGCATGATGGATTGCAAAGGGAAGCCAAGATAAAATGTTAATTTTTTTAAATAAATGAAGCACAGTGTGACTCACTTATATTTAGCAAATTACAAATTAATTGTGATAAAAATTGAGAGACAGTGAGTTTTCTTGAAGAACAGATGTAAGATTCTCAGTTACAAATCTAACCCTTGCTGGACTAAATTAGAATATATATTTATCACTTCATTCAAAAAGATAGTCACCATGATGGTATTAACATATATATTTCAATGAAAAATTCGATTTACATTTTTCACATTGTTCCAAATTTGTTTCTTAGTTTGGAAATCAAGAACAACTGCATAAATTACAATGCATTTAAAGGTGGGAATTTTGTTTCTTATACAATGACTTTCAGAGCAATGTTCTGTTAGTAACTAACTCAGCCATGAGGGTTTTGGAAAGAAAAATATGTTGCAAATAAGTATAAGTATATTGTCCATAAAATGCACACAGCTTTCAGAGATACAGTTTTATATCTCAAGGAATATAAAACCTCATAGAGAGAATTTCTGTACTTTCTACAAACTAATAAAAAAACATAAGATCCTGGAAAATGTTTTGTGTTAAAGTTTGAGAGACAAAATTAAATTTGTTACTTTTCCTAAGATTTGGCTTATCAAGGAAGCTTATATCCCACAGGTTTAGACCTTTGACACATCAACAGTTTTAATGTTTACCAGTAACACTGAACTTTGCCTTCCATTGAGTGGCATGCTTTGCTGAAAAGGGTGTGTGTGATGATCATAATTCAACAGTTCTAAGTATTGTGGTCGTTCAGTCTCTCAGTTGTCTCTGACTCTTTGCAACTATATGGACTGCAGCATGCCAGAATTCCCTGTCCTTCACCATCTCTGAGTTGGCTCAAACTCATGTCCATTGAGTTGGTGATGCCATCCAACCATCTCATCCTCTGTCACCCGCTTCTCCTCTTGCCCTCAATCATTCTTAGCATCAGAGTCTTTTCCAGTGAGTTGGCTCTTTATATCCGGTGGCCAAAATGTTGGAGCTTTAGCTACAGCAGCAGTCCTTCCAATGAATATTCAGGGTTGATTTCCTTAGGGTTGACTGGTTTGATCTCCTTGCTGTCCAAGGGATTCTCAAGAGTCTTCTCCAGTTTGAAAGCATCAGTTCTTTGGTGCTCAGCCTTCTTTATGGTCCAACTGTCACATCCATGTGTGATTATCGGAAAAACCATAGCTTGACCTATATGGACCTTTTTCAGCAAAGTAATGTCTAAGTATAGTGACTGCTTTATTTTCAGGAGGCTATTTAGGTCAGTGGAAACTCTGCAGCCATGTCATTTAATATGGCCCCAGAATCACTCAACATTAACAAAGTTGCAGAAGTGGAAATTGCCAATATTCTTTTGTTTTCCAGCTTCTTTTCAGACTTAAGTACATTTGCCTTTTTTTTTTTTTTTTTTGCTTATATTCCATAAAAGCCCTCAAAAAGTAGCTGTTGGAGAGTTGTGTATTCAGATAAATAATATTTTATCAAAGATCAAAGGAGCATAAATGTAGTATTGTCAAATGAAGAGAATTTTAAGGAGGGACTTCCTTGGTGACCCAAGGTTAAGACTCCATGCTTCCACTTAGGGGGCACAAGTTTGTTTCCTGGTAGGAGAACTAAGTTCCCATACGCCTTATGCAGCAACGGGCACGTAGGGGAGAGGGTGTTAAAGAGGCTCATCCCATCGTTAGCATCTCATCTCATTCATTTCTCACAGTATCCATCACCACTTCCCCCTTCCCTTAACTCCTTCTCAAGTCCTTATTCCCTGTTACCTATTCTACTTTTCTGGATTCTTTTACCAGAGCATAGCCTTGTAGATGCTTGTAATTACCTATACAATATCATTTTCTACTTCTTCTTTAGGATAAAACCCTCAGAGCTACAATACGCCCAGCTAGAAAAATCATTTGCCAGCCTTGCTTGTAGCTAGGCAGAGCCACATGATGAAGTCTGGCCAAAGAGATGGAAACAAAAGCGGTGGGGGAGACTGCCTAGAAGGCTTCTTGAAGATGCTGAGAAGTGGACCCTTTTTGCCCTCCTTCCTGCTGGATTCCCTGGTGGCTCAGATGGTAAAGAATTTGCCTGCAGTGCGGGGACCTGGGTTCAATCTCTGGGTCAGGAAGATCCCCTGGAGGAGGGAATGGCAACTCATTCCAGTATTTTTGCCTGGAGAAGCCCACGGACAGAGGAGCCTGGTGGGCTACAGTGCGTGGGGTCACAGAGAATCGGACATGACCGAGTGACTAACACTTTCCTTTGCACTGCTGACTGTCGGGTAGAGGTAACAGGCAGCGTTTCCACAGGCATATGGGAGCAGCGCTAGTGTGTAAAGGATTATGGAGCCAAGACACAAGACGCCCACAAAACCACCACACTGGCCCTGGAATGCCCACTTCCGTGACTTCTTTTGAAAGAAAAGTGAAAGACCAAGTTTTAAATACCAAGACTGGACTGTTTTCTGTGGCACACAGTTGCAGTTTTTGTGGCAAATGGATAGCTGGCTTGAATATGGTAACTGCGGACAGTTTGGGCTTCCCCTGCGGCTCAGAGGTAAATAATCCACCAGCAGTACAGGACATGTGGGTTCAATTCGTGGGTCAGGAAGATCCCCTGGAGGAGGTAATGGTAACGCATTCCAATATTCCTGTCTGAAGAATCCCATGGACAAAGGAGCCTGGTGGGCTATAGTCCACGGGGTTGAAAAGTGTTGGACACGACTGAAAGGACGGAGCACGCACACACACAGGGGACGGTTCAGTGAGGGGACTGTTTACAAGCATGTGAGCAGGACTAAAGAAAGTGAACACATTTACCAACTTCAGAGAAGCCTGTTTGGCCTCTAGGCCTAAGAAATCAAGGAAGCAGACACACCCGGCAGGGAGTGAGTGACTCAGGATAACAGTCACCCTGGTCTCACCTTCCACCTGCTCTTTTCTTCTGCTGTGTCTCCTATTGGCCAAATTAACCATAAATTAGAAGGTAAAGGTAGTCTGTCGAAATAGTCTATAAAAGTCAGCCTCCAAAGGCCTAAGGCAGGTCGGAGGACAGAGAATGAACCTGGAGGGGCAAATAGGAACCGTTCAGCACAATGGCTTCATTACTTTCCTGCTTTCAACTCCATTCCCTTACCTGCCCCCAGTTCATCCCACATTCCATTGTGGGCCTAATATTATCAGTAATATTATCTCTTTGCTTAACATTCTGCAGGGTATCCTAGTTGCCTAGCAAGTCAAGTCCAAGCTCCACTGTGCAGACAAGGCCATCACACTCCGGCTCCACCACGCTTTCCCAAATCTATTTTTCCGCAAGTTCTGGCATGTGTTACAACCTAACCACAGTGATCACCATTCCAAGTAATAGCCCATGCTTTCACATTTCGTGTGCCTTTTCTCTCTGTGCTTAAGAAACAGAGTATGCTTCTTTCTACTCTATGAAAACCTTACCCATATATTAAGGCATAGCTTCAGAGTATGTACTCTATGGCCCCTTCCTGAACCTTTGGGCAGAGTCTCTACCTCCTTGTGAATATTAGCACTTTGTTTCTCTCCCCTGTATGGACTGCCAACTACCAACTCCCTCCTTTATTCCCTGCGTGTTCTTTCTCAGTGAATGGCCTGCTGGTTGCCTAAGACAATACTTTGGAATCATATTTGACACCTCTTTTCACTCTCACTTCTCATATTCAATCCTCCAGCAAATCCTAGTTCTTGTATCTCCAACACATATATGTAATTCAACCCCTTGTCCGGGTCCACCACCCAGTTCCTGCTGTATTGTTAATAGTCTTTACATCAGTCCTTCTCTACTGCCACTCCCTTAACAGCAGAGCAGTGAGACTCATCCTTCTAAAATCTAAATGAGATAAATCACTCTTTTGTTCAACATTGTCCACTGGCTTCTCATCTCACCCAGAGGAAAAGCCAAAAGTCTTGCAATGAACTACAAAGTCCTAAGTGATATAATCCCCACTCCCTCACACACACACACACACACACACACACACACACACACACGCACACAACCTCTTACTTCATTAGCTCTTTTTTCTTCATAATTCCTGTCTCACTTACTTCATTCCAGTGATGTTTGTGTCTTGCTATTACTAGAGTCATCAAGCCTATGTCCTCAAACTTTTGCACCACTCCGACTTAAATGTTATCATCCTCCCTACTCCCATCCCACATGGTTTATTGTGAATTCTTGAAGTTTTCTGTCCAATTATCTTCTTTCTAGTGAGGCCATTCCTAACAACACTATGGAAAATAGAAATGCCTCTGCTCCCCTCATTGCTGGCATGTCCTCTTTTCTTTACCACAGCTCTTATCCACATCCCACTGAGTGGCTAGAAAAACAAGAATGGGGGGATGAATTCAGGAAGAAGTGCAGAGAGGCCTGTCTCTCTGCGGTGGTGACATCAGGTCAGAGAGATGGGAAGCACTATAGCGTTTCCTGGAGAAGGAAATGGCAACCCACTCCAGTGTTCTTGCCTGGAGAATCCCAGGGACAGAGGGGCCTGGTGGGCTGCTGTCCATAGGGTCACACAGAGTTGGACACGACTGAAGCAACTTAGCAGGCATGCATGCATTGGAGAAGGAAATGGCAACCCACTCCAGTGTTCTTGCCTGGAGAATCCCAGGGACAGAGGAACCTGGTGGGCTGCCGTCTATGGGGTCACACAGAGTTGGACACAACTGAAGCAACATAGCAGCAGCAGTAGGGTTTCCTGGTCTAAAGTCCCCAGTGGAACACCAGTGAAGTGTGTTTTTCTGTTCTGGTATCAGTAGAGGCTAATGGTACTCATCAGTGGCCTGATGAACAGTCACAGAACTTTGTTCAAAATTGCAAGTTAATTTGTGGTCTCCTCAAAGCAAATTCACAGGTTGTCATTCAACTGAATCAGAATGACAACACAATGGAAGAAAGCAGATTGGTCAAATTTATCTCTAATATTAAGCTTTTAGTATTTTATAGAAAGCTTTTTACTCACTGTTTAACCAAGAAGAGTGTCATGGCCATAGCAGAGGAGATGCAGGGTAGTTTTCCCTATAATTCTTTCAGAAGGTTTGGCAAAGAAATCAATGTTGGCAAAAGAAATAATATCCCAGTAATAATACTATTTGAAATAATAAAACTTGAAAGGATAAGAAAATTTTGCTATTTCTCCTATCCACTATGCTACCCATGGATTTTCTAAATATGGTATGGTGGGAGGGAAAGGGAACAAAGACAGGCACACTGTTATTTAGCTAGTATAGTTTTTGCCATTTGGTCCATCAAAAAGTTGATGATTTCTTTCCCTGGGGCTTCTGTTGGGGTCAACTCACCTTCCCAGGAGGTCATCTTGGGGGTCCCCTTTCCAGATAGCCCAAGGGATCCACACTTGGTCCATGTGACATCTGGATGCATCCTGTCCTACCAAATTGTCCCATCAGAGTCACGCCTTTTCTTTCAGCCATCAAAGCTACCTTCAACTTGCCTCTCCTTTAGACATTCATGGGAACTGGACAGCATGTCAGCCCTGAGCCTTTGACTTCAAGTAAGAGGGAAGCACCCCATCCTGTTCCCTAGGTAGAGAGGAGGAGAAATGTCATAGCACTCTGAAAATAAATAAAGACCACCTTGATGAAAACAGATCCTATTTGTTCACAGCCAATTAGAGTAAGGAAGTCAGCAGCATCACTTGAGTTTGGCAGAGAATCAAAGGCAGGCAGAGGAATAGGCAAGCTCCAGAGTATGGGACGATGAGTGACTTCAGGTATGCCCTGATTGGAGATGGTTGCTGTAGGGAAGAGCCAGAGGAGACCTAACTAGAAGCAGGGTATCTTTTTTTAAAATTATTTTTAATTGAAGTATAACTGTTTTACAGTATTATATTGGTTTCTGCCAAACATAAACATGAATCAGCCATAGGTATACCTATTTTCCCTCTCCTGAACATCGCTCCCACCTCCCTCCCCACAGAGCTGAAGCAGAGCATCTTTATGTGATGGGTTTGAGGCGCATATTTGGATTTTTCTGACTAGTTCTCAGTTGAAAGTGAGGTTAAAAAAATAGGAAGCTGGCAGTAATGGACCAAGTCCTAACTAATCTGGCTGATTGTTGCAGAGGTTGGTCTTTGGCTTTCCCAGCTGGTTGCTGCAGAGAATGTGGGTGAGTGTTCTTTTGATATATACGATCTAGTCTTTGTTCATTTGTATATTTAGTCTCTTATAATTCTCCCCCTAGGGAAGTTCTACTTACTCATTTCCATTAATTTCTAAGCTTCTCCTTAAAGTGTCTTTAAGGTAGGCTAAGACTGGTCCCAAATAGGAAAAGGAGTACGTCAAGGCTGTATACTGTCACCCTGCTTATTTAACTTATATGCAGAGTACATCATGAGAAACGCTGGACTGGAAGAAGCACAAGCTGGAGTCAAGATTGCTGGGAGAAATATCAATAACCTGAGATATGCAGATGACACCACCCTTATGGCAGAAAGTGAAGAGGAACTAAAAAGCCTCTTGATGAAACTGAAAGTGGAGAGTGAAAAAGTTGGCTTAAAGCTCAACATTCAGAAAAGTAAGATCATGGCATCTGGTCCCATCACTTCATGGGAAAATGATGGGGAAACAGTGGAAACAGTGTCAGACTTTATTTGGGGGGGCTCCAAAATCACTGCAGATGGTGACTGCAGCCATGAAATTAAAAGACGCTTACTCTTTGGAAGAAAAGTTATGACCAACCTAGATAGCATGTTCAAAAGCAGAGACATTACTTTGCCGACTAAGGTCCATCTAGCCAAGGCTATGGTTTTTCCAGTGGTCATGTATGGATGTGAGAGTTGGATTGTGAAGAAGGCTGAGTGCTGAAGAATTGATATGCTGGCGACGGAATGAAACACCAACACTGCAGAGTGGTTTGAATCTTTATATTTTAACACTTGTTTCTTACAGCTGCTTTATTTTATATCTCTTGCACAACAACCTACAGGGCAAGCTGCCAAGCACTAGGATTCAGAGACTATACAGTGCGCAGGCGCAGGGCGAGATAACCTTTACCTTGACTTATTTACTGCAGCTAAGACTTTGTTTTGGGGAACTTCCTTATCAACTTAGAATCCGTTTTGTCCCAGGGTCTGTTCCTTTTGAGGAATCAGAGAAACATCCTTGTGTGCAAGAAATGTTCTTTTCCCACAGGAACAAACAGGATTCTTAGCTGAACATCTCGTTTGCAAGAATGTTCAGCCCTGGCTGAGAGTCTCGTTTGCAAGCACTTCTCAACCTTCTTTATACCTTGTTCCCTACATCTCCCCCTTTCTTTTCTTGTAGATGCTGAATAAGCACTTGAATACGCAAAGCTTCTTTGTTTAATTGTTTCCCTTTTCGCCAGCGCCAGTAGACTATAAAAGCAATAAAACATAAAGCAACAATTAACAAAGTATTCACAAAGGCTGTTGTTAACAATGCAGACACATGCCCTAAAGGGTTAAGGGTATCTAATCTTTCTTGAAGACTCTTCAGTATATCAGAACCAATAATATCAGGCAGCGTCTTACTAAAAGTTGACAATATAGTTTGTTCCAATTCCATAATTTCAGCAGTTAAATTCTGGTGTCCCACTAAAGACCTTTTCACCTTTTCCCAACCCTCACTCATATTAAAGGGAACAGGGGTTACACATAGGTGAGATGAGTTCCAATCACATTTTAACACACTCTTTGTAGCTAACACAGTCACTTGATCTCCTAACCAGGAAACAGTATGTTGTAAATTCAATACATCAGTAGCCAATTGAGAGTCCAAATCATGCTGTTGTTGCCACAATAAATGAGCATCTTTATGCCATTCCCTGACAAAATCAGCAGTCTGTATGCCCTGATGCAAAGCAAGACCTGCTATAGTTGCTGTTGCTGTTACTGAAGCCACGGCGAGAATTGATGCGATGACAATGCCAAGCATTCTTCGAGATCGATGGAGAAGAGTTTGTACAGCATTCACAAGATGAGTGACAGCAAAAGAGTCCGACCAAGGTCGAGTAAGATTAACAGGCAACCAAAGTTCAGTCCGTGCTTTCACAATGACCAAAGAATAATTACTGGAATGGACCATCTTGTTTTCAACATTTTCCCACCAGGAACGATTTATACATTGAGTCAAGTTGCAATCAGAACATGATATCACTCCCAAAATTTCATTCCAAATCCTGGAATTATTCACAGAAATAAAAGCATACCCTCACCCCAAGAAGTGAAGTACTGATGGAATCCATCTCTTTATCTCATCTTTATACCATACCTGGGAATGTTCAAAGCTTTTTGTCTTTTCTGAATTGCCAAAATGCTGTTCTGCTGGAGTAATCTTACTTTTTCCCCAGACATTCAAAAAGTTAAGAGTTAATAGTGTTTTATTTAATACATCCCTTGGTGATATCACACCTTTTTCCCCCTTTCTTATTTTTTCAATGTATTCTCGAAGAGTCCGATTAGCTCTTTCAATTATAGCTTGTCCTTGACTATTATAAGGAATACCAAAAGTGTGCTTAATATGATATTGTTCTAAAAATTGAGATAATTTAGAGGATTGATATGCGGGAGCATTATCAGTTTTTAATTTTATAGGTATGCCCATAATAGCAAAACAAAATAGAAAGTGGGTAACAACTGAATCTGCCTTTTCTGAACTTAAAGCTGTAGCCCATTGAAAATGAGAATAAGTATCTATAGTATGATGAACACATTTCTGTTTACCGAATGAAGAAATAAAAACAACATCCATTTGCCAGATTTGGTTAGATTGTAGTCCTCTGGGATTTACTCCAGGAGGGGCAAAGGGCAAAATAAATGGTGCACATATGGAACAAGAACGAACAATGCGTTGAGCTTGTTTTCGTGTTAACGAATAAGTTTTTTGTAACCCTTTAGAATTAGTGTGATGTAAGCAATGTTCTTGTGTTGCAGACTGTAAAGGATAAAGTAAGGCATCTATATTTGCATTTCCTTGAGATAATGGTCCAGGGAGAGAAGAATGAGCTCGAAGATGAGTAAAAAAGACAGGGTTAGTTCGCCTAATTAATAATTGTTGAACCTGAAAAAATAATTTATCAATATTAGTTTTTAAAGTTACCGGTAGAGTGGCTTTAGGAAGATAAATACATGAAAAGACTGCATATTTAGAATCAGAAACAATATTAATAGGAATATCAAAAAAATCCTGTAATGCCAAACAAATGGCCCAAAGTTCAGCAGGCTGCACAGAAGAAAAGGAATGTGGAACAACTTTAGAAGTAGTATCAGTCCAATAGCCAGCAGTATTTTTATTGGCATCTGTAAAAATAGTTTTTCCTTCAACTGGAATATTAGATATAGGAGATTTACAAACCATTGATGTATGTCGAAGAAAATCTATCATTTTAGATTGAGGATATTGATTAGAAAAAGTCCCTGAATAAGATGCAAGAGCTATCTGCCAATTTTCATTAAACTGTAAGCAATTAGAAATTTGGGTGGAAGTAAGTTGAGTAATAATTGTTTGAGGGTCACTTCCAATTAACTGAGTAATACGGCCTCGACCTTTCAAAATAAGGAAAGCAATTCTATCCATATAAGTAGTAAGCTTTTTTGTATAGTTATTGGGTAAAAATACCCACTCAATCAACCCTGCAGATTGAGCAATAACTCCAGTAGGAGAATAGGGAGTATGGAACACTATGAAATATATAGGTTGATCCTGTTGTAGATAAGTAAGAAACCCTTCATTCAACCGTTGCTCTACAAAGTGTAATTCCTCTTTTGCTTGAGAAGTAAGAGATCAAGGACTGTTAAGAGCAGTATCACCCTCCAAAGTAGAAAATAAATGATGCAATTGATGTGTAGGAATCCCTAACATGGGACGTAACCAGTTAATATCACCCAAAAGCTTTTGAAAATCATTAAGAGTTTTCAAATTATCTTGTCTAATTTGGACCTTTTGAGGTTTTATTCTTTGTCATTCCAAAATAGCACCTAAATATGAAATAGGAAATTCAGTTTGAATTTTTTTAGGAGCAACTTGAAGATTAAAATCATTTAAAGCTTTCTTTACTTGAATAAAAAATTTATCTCATTCCTCTTTACTAGGAGCTGCCAATAGAAGATCATCCATATAATGATAGAGAAGACAATTAGAAAATTGTTGTCTCACAGTAATAAGAGCACGATCAACAAACTCCTGACAAAGTGTAGGGCTATTAATCATTTCTTGAGGCAACACTGTCCATTGATAACGTTTTACAGGCTGTCCATGATTATACACTGGAATAGTAAAAGCAAGTTTATTTCTATCTTTTATTTGCAAAGGAATATTAAAAAAACAATCCTTCAAATCTAAAACTATCAAAGACCAATCCTGTGGAATCAAAGCAGGAGAAGGGAGACCTAATTGCAAAGCTCCCATAGGTTCTATACATTTGTTAACTTCCCTTAAATCAGTCAACATTTTTCATTTACCAGATTTTTTCTTAATGACAAAAACAGGAGAATTCCAAGGAGACGTAGAAGGTTCAATATGGCCAGATTGAAGCTGTTTTTTTACTAATTGTTTTAAAGCCTCGAGCTTCACTTTTGGAAGCGGCCACTGCTCAACCCATTTAGGGACATCAGTTAACCATTTCAATGGGAGAGCTCGAGGAATTTGAGCAGTGGCTACAAGTTTTCCGACGAGATGGTAAGCGTTGTTCCTAAAGAAAATAAAAGATCTCTTCCCCAGATATTAATAGGTATATTAACAATGTAAAAAGAAATAAATACTTTTTTTCCATTAGACAATTGGCATGACAAAGGTTGAGGGCTTCTCCACATATCTGCTATTGATCCTAAGCCTGTTAAAACAAGAGGAATTTTTTCTTTTTTCCAGTCATTAGGCCACTGCTGGAGAGAAGTAACCGAAACATCTGCTCCTGTATCCACTAATCCTTCAAACTGTTTACCTTCAATAATCAGTGACACTAAAGGATGAGAGTCATTAATAAGCATTTCCCAAAATATACTTTTTTCCTGTACTTCCAAAACCATTGACTCTTTCTCCCTACCTCAGCCTTGTCAGCAGCTACTGGAAATAGGGATGTGTAAGGTGGTGCAGAAGGGTTAACAGCCTTGGAAGTTCGCTTTTTATTTAATAAAACCTTCCAAAAGGCAGTAGTCATTGCCTCTACAGAATCTGAATCCTCCCCAGAACTCACTCTCTATCTGGCTCAGTGGATGAATCTTTACTATCATCTGGAGGTTTGGGCGGAGGCGGAGGTGAAGCCCCCTCCTCAAGATAACATGAGGCGGCCTCACTATCAGCAGCCATTAATTTTAAGGCCTGTGTTATAGCGCTACATAGAGTCCACAGCCTTAAAGGAATCACATTTCCTTTTTGATGCTGCCTTCTTAACTCTTTTTGTACCACTTTCCATTCCGTCAAATTCAGCTGTACTTCTGTTTGATATTGAAACCAACAGCAATGCTGCTCTATAAGACAGAATAACTCACTCAAGCGGCGAGTAGAGGTTTTAATTCCTATAGAATGCAGGAGCCCCTTAACCAGCTCCATATATTGTGACTTTAAAGACGGGGAATTCCCCATAGTATTTTCTTTTTCTTTTCTCTTTTTTCTGTCTTTTTTTCTCTTATTTTTTTTATTTTCTCGAAAGTCCCCCTTTCAGCGTTTCGCTCCGGGGTGCTCTCCCTTTCGGATTTTTATTCTTTTCTCTTTTTCTCGAAAGTCCCCCTTTCAGCCTTTTGCTCCGGGGTGTTTACCCTTTCGGATTTTTATTCTTTTCTCTTTTTTTCTATTTCCCGAAAGTCCCCCTTTCAGCCTTTTGCCCCGGGGTGCTTACCCTTTCGGTTCCGTCGAGCCCCACGTTGGGCGCCAGATGCTGGCGATGGAATGAAACACCAACACTGCAGAGTGGTTTGAATCTTTATATTTTAACACTTGTTTCTTACAGCTGCTTTATTTTATATCCCTTGCACAACAACCTACAGGGCAAGCTGCCAAGCACTATGATTCAGAGACTATACAGTGCGCAGGCACAGGGCGAGATAACCTTTACCTTGACTTATTTCCTGCAGCTAAGACTTTGTTTTGGGGAACTTCCTTATCAACTTAGAATCCGTTTTGTCCCAGGGTCTGTTCCTTTTGAGGAATCAGAGAAACATCCTTGTGTGCAAGAAATGTTCTTTTCCCACGGGAACAAACAGGATTCTTAGCTGAACATCTCGTTTGCAAGAATGTTCAGCTCAGGTTGAGAGTCTCGTTTGCAAGCACTTCTCAACCTTCCTTAAACCTAGTTCCCTACACTGGGCAGAACATCTCGTTTGCAAGAATGTTCAGCCCTGGTTGAGGGTCTCGTTTGCAAGCACTTCTCAACCTTCTTTATACCTTGTTCCCTACATTGATGCTTTTGAACTGTGGTGTTGGAGAAGACTCTTGAGAGTCCCTTGGACTGCAAGGAGATCCAACCAGTCCATTCTGAAGGAGATCAGCCCTGGGATTTCTTTGGAAGGAATGATGCTGAAGCTGAAAGTCCAGTACTTTGGCCACCTCATGCGAAGAGTTGACTCATTGGAAAAGACCCTGATGCTGGGAGGGATTGAGGGCAGGAGGAGAAGGGGAAACTGAGGATGAGATGGCTGGATGGCATCACGGACTCGATGGACGTGAGTCTGAGTGAACTCCAGGAGTTGGTGATGGACACGGAGGCCTGGTGTGCTGCGATTCATGGGGTTGCAACGAGTCGGACATGACTGAGTGACTGAATTGAACTGAACTGAAGAATGCATCACCTCATTAATTTTCAAACTGTCTCTTTTTCAGTGATTTAGTCACTAAGTGTGTCTGACTCTTATGATCCCATGGACTGTAGCCTGCCAGGCTCCTCTGTCCATGGGATTTCCTAGGCAAGAATACTGGAGTGGGTTGCCATTTCCTTCTCCAGGAAGGATTCTTTTTTAGTCATCTCTTTTTATAATTTGTCAGCAATTCAACATTCTGTTCTCAAGTTTAGAGCCTCACCTGAAGCTGAGGAAATAGTAACCATCCTACTTTCATATCCTGCTACATAGGCCTCAGTACAGAGGACACATCTGAGAAGTTTGGCAGCAAGAAAAGGAAGAGAAATTAAATGGAACTTAGAACGCACAGGCAGGCAAATGAGTCCTTTTTCCTTCTCTTCTTGTTTTCTTTTCTAAACTGTAAGCCTTCACAATAAAGTTCAAATTCCTCAGCATGGCTAGATCCTTTGACCCCAAGACTTGGTCCAGCCTTGCTCCTCTGGTCTCATTTGCTACCACTTCCAAACACCACCTTGTGTGTCCACTGCCAGAAGTGAAGCTGAGCAGGACCCTGAGGGGTCTTGCCAGGGACAGACCCCTCCCTGCAGTCCCCTGCCTCTTGTTTGCAGAAAATCTGCAGGCTCCTAGGCCTTCCCTGAGTTCCAAAGAGAAAATTCAATCAGAAAAGTGAGAAAATGGAGAAATAAAGTAAAATAGTCAAGTGAGACAAGATAATACTAGTTTAGGCATAAAACAAAGTGGAGGATTTTTAGTTCCCTGTCAAGGGCTATAGAGACTATTCTGAGTCCTATCCTTGAGTTGTTTTGCAGATATTAAAACCCTCACCAGGTGGAAGAAATTAACTGGATGCTAAACACCCTCACATAGACCCCAGGCCAGTTGGAATGCAGAAGACTGATGATGTTGACCCCTAAACTACTGGCTGGGTTACCTCCCATCAACCAAGAATGTGAATGAGCTGATCACTCATCCTGCAACCATTTCCTTATCTTGCCTTTAAAATTGCTTCTCTGAAAGCCATTTGGGAGTTCATGTTTTCTGAGCGTAAGCTACCATTCTCCTTCCTTCGCCCCACAATGGGCGCCTTGCAATAAATGCTGTACTTTCCTTCACCACAATCTGGTATCAGATTGCTTTGCTGTGCATTGGGTAGGCAGATTCGAGTTTTCAGAGTTCCAAAGAATATCAAGGAGAGATAAGAGAGTCCTCCTCAGTGATCAATGCAAAGAAATAGAGGAAAATAATAGAACAGGAAGGACTAGAGATCTCTTCAAGAAAATTAAAGATATCAAGGGAACATTTCATGCAAAGATGGGCACAATAAAGGACAGAAATGGTATGGACCTAACAGAAGCAGAAGATATTAAGAAGAGGTGCCAAGAATACACAGAAGAACTACACAAAAATGATCTTCATGACTCAGATAATCACAATGGTGTGATCATTCACTTAGAGCCAGACATCCTGGAATGCAAAGTCAAATGGGCCATAGGGAGCATCACTATGGACAAAGCTAGTGGAGGTGATGGAATTCCAGTTGAGCTATTTCAAATCCTGGAAGATGATGCTGTGAAAGTGCTGCACTCAATCTGTCAGCGAATTTGGAAAACTCAGCAGTGGCCACAGGACTGGAAAAGGTCAGTTTTCATTCCAATCCCAAAGAAGGGCAATGCCAAAAAATGTTCAAATTACCACACAATTGCACTCATCTCACACATGTCCAAAGTAATGCTCAAAATTCTCCAAGCCAGGTTTCAAGTAGTACATGAACTGAGAACTTCCATATGTTCAAGCTGGATTTAGAAAAGGCAGAAGAACCAGAGATCAAATTGCCAACATACATTGGATCATAGAAAAAGCAACAGAGTTTCAGAAAAACATCTGCTTTCTGCTTTATTAACTATGCCAAAGCCTTTGACTCTGTGGGTCACAAAAAACTGTGGAAAATTCTTAAAGAGATGGGAATATGAGAACACCTTACCTGCCTCCTGAGAAAGCTGTATGCAGGTCAAGAAGCAACAGTTAGAGCTGGACACAGAACAATAGACTGGTTCCAAATTGGGAAAGGAGTACATCAGGGCAATAAACATATTGTCACTCTGTTTATTTAACTTATATGCAGAGTACATCATCATGTGAAATGCCAGGCAGGATGAAGGACAAGCTGAAATCAAGATTGCTGGGAGAAATATCAATAACCTCAGATATGCAGATGATACCACCCTTGTGGCAGAAAGCAAAGAATTGGAGAGCCTCTTGATGAAAGTGAAAGAGGAGAGTGAAAAAGCTGGCTTAAAATTCAACATTCAAAAAAAGAAGCTCATGGCATCCTGTCCCATCACTTCATGGCAAATAGATGGGGAAATGATGGAAACAGTGACAGATTTTATTTTCGTGGGCTCCAAAATCACTGCAGATGGTGACTGCAGCCATGAAATTAAAAGACGCTTGCTCCTTGGAAGAAAAGTTATGACCAACCTAGACAGCATATTAAAAACCAGAGACATTGCTGACAAAGGTCCATCTAGTCAAGACTATGTTTTTTCCAGTAGTCATGTATGGATGTGAGAGTTGGGCTGTGAAGAAGGCTGAGCACCAAAGAATTGATGCTTTTGAACTGTGGTGTTGGAGAAGACTGTTGAGACTGTCCCTTGGACTGTAAGGAGATCCAACCAGTCCATCCTGAAGGAAACCAATCTTGAATATTAATTGGAAGGACTGATGCTGAAGCTGAAACTCCAATACTTTGGCTTCCTGATGTGAATAACTGACTCATTGGAAAAGATGTTGATGCTGGGAAAGACTGAAGGCAGGAGGAGAAGGGGACAACAGAGGATGAGATGGTTGGATGACTCGATGGACATAAATTTGAGCAAGCTCCAGAAGTTGATGATGGACAGGGAGGCCTGGTGTGCTGCAGTCCATGGGGTCGCAAAGAGTAGGACATGACTGAGGGACTCAACAACAACAACAACAGAATACTACATAAATTTACTTGATAAAGCAGCATCAGGGATTCCCGAGGACTGACTCCAGTTTTGAAAGAAATTCTACTGTAGACAAAATGTTATCAAATAGCACTGCATGCTACAGAGAAATCATTCATGAAAAGAAGTCAATCAGTGTGGCAACCTTCATCACTGTTTTATTTTGAGAAATTTCCACAGCCACCCAACCTTTAGCAACAATTCTCTGATAAGCCAGCAGCCATCAACAATGAGAAAAGACTCTTCTCTGGCAAAAAAAATTATGACTTGCTGAAGTTTCAAATGATGGTTACCATATTTTAGCAATAAAGTATTTTTAAATTAAGATATGCACATTGTTTATTTAGACATAATGCTATTTCTCATTTAATAGGCTACAATATATTGTAACCATAACTTCTATATGCACTAGGAAACCAAAAGATTCATGTGATTCCCTTTATTATGATATTTGGTTTATAGCAGTGGTCTGGAACCAAACTTGTAATATGTCCACATGCCTGTATTTAGAAAGAAAATTTTCTATAGTTTCCCTAATTTGTAGATCTTTTCAGAAAGGCTACCTTAGGGTGCAAATAGTCCATTAATTCAGTCAACTGACCAACAACCAAAATGCCAAATATACATAGGGCCATTCTAGGTTTGAAATACTAAAGTGTGTAAAACATAGTCTCTGTCTTCAGTGAGGTTTCATTTCAAGGTGTGATAGCACTAAGAAGATAAAATGTGGGAAAGCCATTCAGACTGAGTGAGGGGGTTGCTTTAACTAAGGTAGTCACTTCTTTGATGTTACATTTTGATCGATACTTGAATGATGAGTAGGAGGCAGACATGTGGTTAAGGAAAAACAGATGTCAAAATCCTGAGATGGAAAGAAGCCGACTGTTTAAGAGGCAGAAAAAGCACTGTGGCTGGGGAGTATGGAACAAAGGGGAGGCAGGGCAGCAGGGGAATGAGCACGCGGGCATTGCAAGGATGGCGGATTCTTTTTTCTGGTTATAAAGAGAAGGCATTGGGTGATTTTAAACCCAGGTATGGCAGGGATTGTATCACCCTGTAGAAAGCTCACTTTGGCGTCTGCGTGCAGGATTAAGGAGGCAAGCATTCTCAGAAGCACAAGATTTCCCTACTTAAGATTTGTTCTGCTAGAAGACCAATTTAGAGGCTGTTGCAACCCACTCCAGTGTTCTTGCCTGGAGAATCCCAGGGACGGGGGGAGCCTGGTGTGCTGCTGTCTATGGGGTCGCATAGAGTCGGACATGACTGAAGCGAATTAGCAGCAGCAGCAGCAGCCAGCCGTAGTTTGAACAACAACAAAAAATGGTAGTTTTGCAGTATTAATGGCAGAATATATTGGAGGAATAGAACTTGTAGATTCTTATGTGTGTGTGTGTGTTAGTCACTCAGTCACGTCCAATTCTTTGCAACCCCGGGGACTGTAGCCCACCCGTCTCCTATGTACATGGGATTCTCTAGGCAAGAATACTGGAGTGGGTAGCCATTCCCTTCTCCAGGGGATCTTCCCGACCCAGAGATCAAACCTGGGTCTCCTGCACTGCAGGTGGACTCTGCAATCTGAGCCACCAGGGAAGCCCAGATCCTACTGATGAATTAGATGAATTAGAAGAAATCAAATACTTGATTTCTTGGTTCTCCTAATTGTCCTATGTGCAGTAGTATCTTTCTGAGCCCTCTATAAAAAAAAAATCCCAAACTCCATTTTTGCTGAGTATTCATCCTAATTTGATAACCAAGGGATAATCATATTAGGTGTTTTGTCACAGAATAAAGATTTATCTAAAAGTGACATGTAATCTCCACTCTTAAATACAGGGAGCCCAGCTTTATTTTTAAGAACTCCCAACCCACAGAATCGTATTTACAGTTTTAACCAACACTTATTTCAATATACTAGAACAATTTTTCCATTTCTTTTTCATTTGTTTGGCTTCTCATTTGGAGTTCAAATTCCTATGAAAGCACACACACATTATTTATCCCTGATTCTCAGACCCAGTTCAGTTCAGTCGCTCAGTCATGCCCAACTCTTTGTGACCTCATGGACCCCAGGATGCCAGGATTCCCTGTCCATTACCAACTCCCAGAGTTTACTTAAACTCAGGTCCATAGAGTCGGTGATGCCATCCAGCCATCTCATCCTCTGTCGTCCCCTTCTCCTCCCACCTTCAATCTTTACCACCATCAGGAACTTTACAAAGGAGTCAGCTTTTTGCATCAGGTGGCCAAAGTATTGGAGTTTCAGCTTCAGCATCAGTCCTTCCAATGAATATTAAAGATTGGTTTCCTTCAGGATGGACTGGTTGGATCTCCTTGCAGTCCAAGGGACTCTCAACAGTCTTCTCCAACACCACAGTTCAAAAGCATCAATACTTCGGCGCTCAGCCTTCTTCACAGTCCAACTCTCACATCCATACATGACTACTGGAAAAAACATAGCCTTGACTAGATGGACCATTGTTGGCAAAGTAAAGTCTCTGCAGTTTAATATGCTGTCTAGTTTGGTCATAACTTTTCTTCCAAGGAGCAAGCATCTTTTAATTTCATCGCTGAAGTCACCAATTGCAGTGATTTTAGAGCGCAAAAAAATAAAGTCTGTCACTGTTTCCCCAAGTATTTGCCATAAAGTGATGGGACAGGATGCCATGATCTTAGTTATCTGAATCTTGAATTTTAAGCCAGCTTTTTCACTCTCCTCTTTCACTTTCCTCAAGAGGCTCTTTAGTTTTTCAATTTCTGCCATAAGGGTGGTGTCATCTGTATATCTGAGGTTATTGATGTTTCTCCCGTCAATTGATTCCAGCTTGTGCTTCATCCAACCCAGCATTTCTCATGATGTACTCTGCATATAAGTTAAATAAGCTGGGTGACAATATACAGTCTTGACGTACTCCTTTCCCAATTTGGAACCAGTCTGTTGTTCCATGTCCAGTTCTAACTGTTGCTTCTTGACCTGCAAACATATTTCCCAAGAGGCAAGTCAGGTGCTCTGGTATTCCCATCTCTTTCAGAATTTTCCACAGTTTTTTGTGATCCACACAGTCAAAGGCTTTGGCATAGTCAATAAAGCAAAAGTAGATGTTTTTCTGGAACTCTCTTGCTTTTTCGCTGATCCAGCGGATGTTGGCAATTTGATCTCTGGTTCCTCTGCCTTTTCTAAAACCAGCTTGAACATCTGGAAGTTCATGGTTCACATATTGTTGACGCCTCGCTTGGAGAATTTTGAGCATTACTTTATACTAGTGTGTGAGATGAGTGCAATTGTGTGATAGTTTGAGCATTATTTGGCATTGACTTTCTTTGGGATTGGAATGAAAATTGACCTCTTCCAATCCTGTGGCCACTGCTTTCCAAATTCACTGACATATTGAGTGCAGCACTTTCACAGCATCATCTTTTAGGATCTGAAATAGCTCAACTGGAATTCCATCACCTCTACTAGCTTTGTTTGTAGTGATGTTTTCTAGGGCCCACTTGACTTCACATTCCAGAATGTCTGGCTCTAGGTGGGTGATCACACATCATGATTATCTGTGTCATGAAGATCTTTTTTGTAGTTCTTCTGTGTATCCTTGCCACCTCTTCTTAATATCTTCTGCTTCTGTTAGGTCCATACCATTTCTGTCCTTTATTGAGCCCCTCTTTGCATGAAATGTTCCCTTGGTATCTCTAATTTTCTTGAAGAGATCTCTAGACTTTCCCATTCTATTATTTTCCTCTATTTCTTTGCACTGATCACTGAGGAAGTCTTTCTTATCTCTCCTTGCTATTCTTTGGAACTCTGCTTTCAAATGGGTATATCTTTCCTCTTCTCCTTTGCTTTTTCTCTTCTCTTCTTTTCACAGTTGCTTGTAAGGCCTCCTCACACAGCCGTTTTGCTTTTTTGCATTTCTTTTTCTTGGGGATGGTCTTGATCCCTGTCTCCTGTACAAGGTCACGAACCTCTGTCCATAGTTCTTCAGTGCTCTGTCTATCAGATCTAGTCCCTTAAATCTATGTCTCACTTTCACTGTATAATCATAAGGGATTTGATTTAGATCATACCTGAATGGTCTAGTGGTTTCCCCTACTTTCTTCAATTTAAGTCTGAATTTGGTAATAAGGAGTTCATGATCTGAGTCACAGTCAGCTACCTGTCTTGTTTTTGCTGACTGTATAGAGCTTCTTCATCTTGGCTGCAAAGAATATAATCAATCTGATTTCAGTGTTGACCATCTGGTGATGTCCATGTGTAGAGTCTTCTCTTGTGTTGTTGGAAGAGGGTGTTTGCTATGACCAGTGCGTTTTCTTGGCAAAACTCTATTAACCTTTGCCCTGCTTCATTCTGTACTCCAAGGCCAAATTTACCTGTTACTCCAGGTGTTTCTTGACTTCTAACTTTTACATTCCAGTCCCTTATGAAAAGGACATCTTTTGGGGTGTTAGTTCTAGAAGGTCTTGTAGGTCTTCATAGTACCATTCAACTTCAGCTTCCTCAGCATTACTGGTCAGGGCATAGACTTGGATTACCATGATATTGAATGGTTTGCCTTGGAAACGAACAGAGACCATTCTGTTGTTTTTGAGACTACATCCAAGTACTGCATTTTGAACTCTTTTGTTGACTATGATGGCTACTCCATTTCTTCTAAGGGATTCTTGCCCACAGTAGTAGATACAATGGTCATCTGAGTTAAATTCACCCATTCCAGTCCATTTTACTTCCCAGATTCCTAAAATGTCGATGTTCACTCTTGCCATCTCCTGTTTGACCACTTCCAATTTTCCTTGATTCATAGACCTAAAATTCCAGGTTCCAATGCAATATTGTTCGTTACAGCATTGGACTTTGCTTCTATCACCAGTCACATCCACAACTGGGTGTTATTTTTGCTTTGTCTCCACTGAGTTTTCAGTGAAGAAATAACTCAGACCCAGAGAGAATATCAAAAATTGGTAGAAGAGAGAGGAAGAAAGGTGGTTTTTGAGGGGAATTACCTAGCTAATTTTGATTTATGGCTATACCCATTACTAAATGGGACATCTTTTCTTATTTGACACAAGAAATATGGGTCACTTGATCAGAGAGAAACATAGAACTCAATTGGTGCTAATTTTTTAAATATATTTTTGGGGACTCATCAGTTAAGAAAACTGGGTCTACTGAATACTGATGTTACAAAGTATCTTAAATGCCACATTCTCTACACTCTTTAGCCATTCAACTTTCCCAAATAATCACCATCTTCAATATTCTATTTTTATTGCCGTCATTCCACTCATTTAGAAGTTTCTACTCTTGTCTACTAATATTTCCTATATTGTCTACTAATACACCACCCGACTAATATCTTGAAATGAATATTTTAAAAATTTCAAGTTACTCTGTTAGCTATCACTGAAGTGTCAGGTAAATACAGTAATAAGAGCTATTCAACAGCATTAACTATTAATTTCTTTCTTAAAAATTTTGTGTTATATATTTTAAACAAATGATAAATTTAAAATATGTAAAATTATATGTATATATAATATTTAGGTACAATAGTGTTACATGCCCACTGTAAAATATCTAAGCAATATTGAATGTATAAGGTAAGAATTTACTTTTCCACAATTCCACCCTCAAGAGACAATCACAAGTTTTCCTTTGAGACACAGTCTTCTGGATTTCTTAAATGCGTGTTTAAACCACTGTATCATGGATTTCATAAAAATGTGATCAAATTATACATACTCTGTCAGTTTACAAAATCATTTATGTAGTTATCTTTATCTTTTCTTGTCACTAAGTATAGATACATTATTTTAGAAATTGTGTTATATTCCATAGATGACTGAAAGTGAAAGTGAAAGTGAAGTCGCTCAGTCGTGTCCGACTCTTTGCGACTCCATGGACTGTAGCCCACCAGGCTCCTCCGTCTATGGGATTTTCCAGGCAAGAGTACTGCAATGGGTTGCCATTTCCTTCTCCAGGGGATCTTCCGAACCCAGGGATCGAACCTGGGTCTCCCGGATTGCGGGCAGACGCTTTAACCACTGAGCTACCAGGGTAGCCCCCATAGATGACTAGTATATGTTTTTTAACTTGATCTCAACTGATGGCCAATTAAGTGGTTTCTTTTTTTTTTTTTTTAAACAAAGTTGCAATGAATACCTTTGTACATACATCTTTTTACATTTGTACAATTATTTCTTCAGGAAGAATTCTTGCAGTTTCTGAATCTAAAATTATCAATATCTTTGATTTTACTTTAAATAGATTGTTCCAAAGTGCTTTTTATAAAGTTGATAAAGTACTAATTTACACTCCCATCTCCTAAAATGGTCTGTTTTCACCACTAAGATATCACTTATTTTTAACCTTTTCCAAGAAAAAAAATCTTATTGTTTGAATTCACATTTCTTTCCTTAGTAGTCAGATGGAGCATCTTTCATATGTTTAGTGGTTATTTGCACTCTTTCTTTGTATTGTTTTTTCTGAATTTTGCCTTTTCCTTATTTTATTTGGTTATTTGATATTGATTTGTAGTAGTCATAGTAATTTATGGTAATTAACCTGTCAATCATATATGCTAAAATATTAATTCTGAGTTCACTGTATCTACTTCTTCCTTTGTTAGGCATTTTTATCTGCAGTTATTTTAATTTTAGGTAGTCAATTTATCTCTTTTATATGTTATATGTTTTTATATGTTATATTGATTTTTATGTTACAGCTAGGTAGAATTTTGTCAACTAAGATATAAATTATTTAATCATATGTCTCCCTAGCATCTTATTCTTTCATTTTTCATTTAATTATGAGCTTACATTTAAAAATAACCTTGTTTATACACTTATTTGGTAGTAAATCACTATAAATTTCCAAGTAACATAATAGCAGAATATATAATTTGTGCTTATAACTTTCAAAATAGAGAAATACTTAAAAAGCATCATTTGAGAACTAATGAAAATACTTCTAGTAAGAAAGGTTCAAATTTAGAAAACAAGTGAATAAATTATTTGTTAAATTTTATAAGAGGAAAAGTATTTTGCTTCTAACAAATATTGAGCTTTTGATACCCTGCTGAGTGTTTTGTGACTTTATTATTTGTGGAGATTCAGGTCAGTTGAACAGTTTTAACTGAGCTCCTCCACTTTACCTGGTGCTGGGGATACAGCAGTGCAAAGGCCCTGTGATAAAGAGATTTCTGGAGGCTTCTGAAGAAAGATTTCTCTTTTCTTACAGAAGGGCTTCTGTGTCTCTCCCCGGTCATGAACCGGAGAAACACTGAGCTTGGAGATTTGGTAGTCATGTGGCACCACAAGGGGGAGCCCGCAGTGGAGGTGAGGCTGAACTGACCCGGGAGGACTGCAGAATCGAGGGAGAGAAACTTGCGGTTTGATGTTTTTAGTTGCTGAATCAAACCTATCCTGATCCATCTGTAAACTTGCCAGCTATTTAAAGCAATATATCCCTGTAATTGTGTAAGCTATTTTCTGTTCCTTACATCTAAGACATCGTAACTAACACAAGGGTCGGTCCTCTCATATACCTACCTTAGTACTGTGCACTTCTCTATGTCCGCACATTTCTCATGGTATTATATCAGTTTACTTGTCTGAATATTGTATGCTAATTCATACACATGGAATCTAGAAAATGGTACTGATGACCCTATCTGTAGGGCACACATAGAGTCACAGGTGTGGAGAATGGGCTTCTGGACGTAGTGGGGGGAGGAGTAGAGGGAGGAATCTGAGTAGCGCTGACATACATACGCTGCCACGTGTGCAACAGACAGCTAGTGGGAAGCCGCTGTATAGCACAGGAAACCCAGCCTGGCGCTCTGTGACAACCTGGAGGGGTAGGATGGGGGTGCGGGGAGGAGCTCAAGAGGGAACGGATATGTGTACACTTTTATAGCTGATTCACATTGTTGTACAGCAGAAGCCAACACATTGTAAAGCAATTATCCTCCAATTAAACATTTAAAAAAATTACTTGTCTGTATAGTTTCAACGTTTTAAGCAGCAGTTGTATTTATTCTGTGTACTGATTTCTACTCACTCAGTAAAGAGCTAACCAGGTCTAGACACCTCAGGTATTTGTCAAATGTGTAAGAAGAAATTGTGCTATCAAGAGATCTTGTATTAGTTGATTTCTTAGCTTCCACTTATTATGCACCGTTTTCTTTATTCTCTTTTATAGTCAAAAACACAGAAAATCACACAGATCCATGTAGATTTGTGTTGCATGTGTTGCACAACCCCTAATTTTCTCTCTTTTTATCCAGAAAAAAAAATATTATCATCATCTGCCAGTTTAGGCAGGTCAAGATTTTAGAATAGTATTCTTTTGTATATCTTAAAAATGCATACAAAAAGAATTATATTATATATACTATTCAGGTCAATTCAGTTGCTCAGTTGTGTCCGACTCTGCGACCTCATGAATTGCAGCACGCCAGGCCTCCCTGTCCATCACCAACTGCTAGAGTTCACTCAGATTCACGTCCATTGAGTCCGTGATGCCATCCAGCCATCTCATCCTCGGTCGTCCCCTTCTCCTCCTGCCCCCAATCCCTCCAAGCATCAGGGTCTTTTCCAATGAGTCAACTCTTCGCATGAGGTGGCCAAAGTACTGGAGTTTCAGCTTTAGCATCATTCCCTCCAAAGAAATCCCAGGGCTGATCTCCTTCAGAATGGACTGGTTGGATCTCCTTGCAGTCCAAGGGACTCTCAAGAGTCTTCTACAACACCACAGTTCAAAAGCACCAGTTCTTCGGTGCTCAGCCTTCTTCACAGTCCAACTCTCACATCCATACATGACCACCTGAAAAACCATAGCCTTGACTAGACAGACCTTTGTTGGCAAAGTAATGTCTCTGCTTTTTAATATGCTATCTAGGTTGGTCATAACTTTGCTTCCAAGGAGTAAGCGTCTTTTAATTTCATGGCTGCAATCACCATCTGCAGTGATTTTGGAGTCCCCAAAAATAAAGTCTGACACTGTTTCCACTGTTTCCCCATCTATTTCCCATGAACTGATGGGACCAGATGCCAGGATCTTCGTTTTCTGAATGTTGAGCTTTAAGCCAACTTTTTCACTCTCCTCTTTCACTTTTATCAAGAGGCTTTTTAGTTCCTCTTCACTTTCTGCCATAAGGATGGTGTCATCTGCATATCTGAGGTTATTGGTGTTTCTCCTGGCAATCTTGACTCCAGCTTGTGCTTCTTCCAATCCAGCATTTCTCATGATATATAATATTAGGCAACCTATTTTTTGGTAGCTCATTCATTTTAACTGCTGCATAGTTTCTTCATCACAGGAAGATATCATATCTTATTTATGCTGCCATTTATTAGTGGAGATTTGCATTGGTTCCAGTTTTCATTATTAAATGATACTTCAATGAATGACTCTGTTTAGGTCTTCTGTGAGAGCTTTGCTGTGATAATAGGCCTAAACAAGAAACTGATGGTCAAAGGGTACCCGCATTTGAAAGTGTACTGTATACTGGATATTGCCAAACTCCTTTCTTTCCAAAATGGCTGAAAACTTTCAGATTTTTATGTATTTAAAATTACTGTCCAAAATAGTTGTACCAATGTATACTTTAATCAATAACCTGAAAAGGTAATCATTTATCCACATCACTGCATCACTGCTAAAACTTGGAATTGTTAGAAGTTTTATATTTTTGCTAATCTGATGGATGTGAAATCATTATTATTGTTTTAATATTTTGCCCAAATTACTAGTAACAATGCAATCTTTTTATGTATTTAATCATCAATATGCTTTCTACTATTTCAAGGACTAACCTGCTCAAATTCATTGCCTATTTCCAACTCTGGATTGGAAGGGGCTAGATTTTTTACTCTTTTTTCTACTTTATATGTAATAATTTATTAAGTATGTTTGATATGAATCCTTTATTTTTTATGTTGTGAATATATTCTCCTTGTCTGATAATTAACTTTTCAGTCAGTCAGTCAGTTCAGTTACTCAGTCATGTCCGACTCTTTGCAACCCCATGGACTGCAGCACACCAGGCCTCCCTGTCCATCACCAACTCCCAGGGTTTACTCAAACTCATGTCAATTGAGTCAGTGATGCCATCCAACCATCTCAACCAAAGTTGTTCAACATGTGGCTTATAAATTCAAAACATATTAACAGAAACAACTGCCACCATGTATACACCTGGGTAATGATTAGATGAAAAACAGCATATAGGTAAAGAACAGCCAATCAAAATGTTGTTCATGAAATATTTGCTAACATGGGAAATTGGATATGCTTTAGCACCAATTATTTTACATATATATATGCATATATAGAACAAGTTCCAGTACTTGGTGATGGACAGAGAAGCTGGCGTGCTGCAGTCCATGGGGTCACAAAGAGTCAGGCATGACTGAGCGACTGAAATGACTGACTTGATACATATATAGAAAATATGTATGAAATAGTATATCAATGAAAATTTATATAATGATATAGATGTACAATGATAACCATGATTTTTAAAATGACGCCAAAATTAAGAAATAGCTTCTGGGCAAATATCAAACCCAACCACTCTCAGTAAAACATGTTCTAAAGATAAAATTGAAAGTGTGACTTTAAAGTCTTCTGGTGAAACCTCAGAAAACTCTAAGGGGAATATTTTTGTTGAACATAGGCTTTTAAGAAGCACATGGTATTATTCTTAGGCCATCTTAGCAGAAGTCTAAGGTAGAGAAGGATTTATCTTAAAAAGATTTGTGCGTGTGACTTTTGTTTAATGAGCTACATTTCAATGAGATTCATGAAAGACAAAAAAAAATTTTAAGAGACTTAACACTGCAGAAACATCACCTGTTTGGATGACAAAGGTTAGAAATAGCACAGAATGAAAACAGGCCTTACATTATCTCAGATTTATAGAGAAATGTAGTATCTCATGCGTTGCTGTTGTTCAGTCACCAAGCCATGTCTGACTCTTCACGATTTCGTGGGCTACAGCCCACCAAGCTTCCCTGTCCCTCTCAATATCTCATACATATTAAAATGTAAAGGGATTCTATAAAAGGTGTTGAAATGAATTCTCTAAAATATCACTACTGTTTCTGGATGGTGGGACCTTGGGATGATGTCTTCTATCTCCTTATACTAATCGGTACTTCTCAAATTTTCCATGAGTGTGAGTTATATTGCTTATCCTTCTAAAAATGCATAGAAACAAACTAACAGGAATGTAGGAAGCCAAAACAAGATCAACACTCAGTGTCTGCTAGACACATGGGGAGGTTAATAACCATTTCCCCTCCTTGTTATTGGGCTTCCCTGGTGACTTAGATGGTGAAGAATCTGCCTGCAATGAGGGAGACCCAGGTTTGATCCCTGGGTCAGGAAGATCCCCCGGAGTTGGAAATGGCAACCCACTCTAGTATGCTTGTCTGGAGAATTCTGTGGACAGAGGATCCTGGCAGGCTATATCTATGGGATCGCAAAGAGTTGAACACAAGAGAGCGACTAACACACAGTCCTAGCCATTGTTGTGTTTTACTCCCTTTCCTTGACAAGCTTCTCAAATGTGTGGATTATATTTATCCTGAAGTTGTTTCTTACAATTATTTCTTTAAACCTCTGAAATCTAGCTCATGTCACTCTACTCTTCTGAAAATGATCTTCAGTCATCACCAATCACAGACTGCTGTTTAATGAACATTCTCTCAGTCTGTGATACTGTAACCCCCTTCTTACAAAAGTTGAAAAGCACTTAGAATATGGAGAAAAAACTGCATCAGGGGAGTAAATATGATCTTGTTTTAGAAAAATGACTCTGTTGTCCTTTGTGAGGTAAAGGGAGCACAGTTGCAGAAGAATTACCATTTGCACTTCCTTTTTTGGGAGATGTCTATTCATGATCTTTGCCCACATTTTATTACTGAGGGGTTGTCGTTGTTAAGTTGCTAAGTCATGCGGGACTCTTGTGATGTCCTTTTTATCAGTTCGCTTGAATTCTTGCCGTTAAGATATTATTAATGATCTCAACTCTTTCATATTTGTGATTTTCTCATTTGCCTTATGATTCTATTTTTGCATTTTTGAGTCTTTGTTTTTGTTATAAATATATGTTCCGTATAACAAACTCAAACACAGACATGCATAAAACACAAAGCAGAGGACAGGATAACATGGTATGAAAAAATCATCCTAAACTAATCCTTCCCCCCTTTTCATGCCTCCTCAGTTTGTTTACAGCATTGTTTAAGATCATGTGTGTATCAGTGTGCTTTCAATAGAGATTTTCATTTCTCCAGGATGGCCTGGTGTTTTGGATCGGAAGGAGAAGAGAAGGGAAGGCTTGGTGCCTCTACTGAACCCCTAGTGTCCTTTCTGCCTGAACTCTGAGTGGAAATGGTACTGATCTAGAACTTCCATGGAAAGTATGGCAAAATATTTTGGTGACTAAAGAAACACTATGAAATGACCCTTTGTTTCAGACTTGATTTGTCAAGTCATCTATGAAAACAAATTGCAAAACCATTAAAAAGCATTAGGGAAAGCTATATTAACGTAGCTTTATTAATACGAGTTCCTCTGCAAACACAAACCCACCAGACATCTGTTTCCACAAGAAAGCACTAATGAGTCTTCTAGTACTGGTCTCTACAGTTCTATATAACGCATTGTTCGCTGCAATCGAGGGAACACTCTAAAGCTTGGCAGGCACACAAAGACAGATATTTTGGCTGCTAGTATTTGCTGATCTTTGTTTCCTTTGAGAGAGGGAAGAAAGGGAAACAAATTTGTCCAAAGGACCCAGATATACAATTTTTATTTTACCTAGGTTTAAAACCTCCATGAATTTGCTACTGTGATGAATTTCGATTATACTGTTGAGGTTTGTATTTTGTCTACTTAACTGAGCAGATTGTTTATCAGGTCCCTGAACACAGACAATGAGAGTCATTGCAGTCTGCTTTTAAGACTACAGATATAGAACTCTCTCCCTCCCTTTCTTTCTTCCCCTTCAGGGAAAATAAGTCCAGGAGCCCAGGCAATAAATTCTCCTAACCTTCTCCCCTTATCCCAGAACAGAAAATATAGCTTCTTTGTGGAGATGGTAGACTTTGCCATTCACTTATTCATTTATTCTTTAAACATTTATAAAATAACATTTATATAAGCTCTCCTTTAGTCACCAGAGATGCAGAGATGAATAGAATACAGGCCTTATCTTGAGTCCCTGCCAGAGGACAAGTCAGAGCTACAAAATATTATTGCCAGTGAGGTCAAATTACAATACACAAAGAAAAGAGCCAGGATTTGTAGAAAGTGGCTAAGAGAACTCACACATAGAATCACCACATAGACATGGGAGATGATGTTACAACTGCATGGAGATTTAGGAGGCTGAAAAGCGTTGCTTAGGTAGACAAGACAGGGACAAGTATTCTAGAAGAAGAAAAGAATGAATGAAGCACCAAAGATTACTTCCCCTTTTTTGCTTTCTCTATCCTCTCACTCGGTAAACTCTTTCTTGCCACTTTCTTTCATTCCCTTCATTTAAAAAAAAGCTGACCCAACAAACAACAGGAATTAAGTTTAATGTATATGAAACTTCTCAAAATGCTCAAAGGAAGGATGCCCTGGAACTATAAATATATTCAAATAATTTACAAAATATCATTATGTTAATGAATTAGTGTTTCTGGAATCATATTTTAATTTTATGCAAAATATTTCTAGTCTATGGAAAGGAAAAAAAAAGAGTGTGTACACAAAGATTTATGTGCAGGGAAGTTTAATGTTACATCATTTATAATAAAAAATGGGAATATCCAAGTTCTAACTTGAGACAACTAGTTATATAAATTATACATATTAATATGACACAGAGAGATGCTCATTACATTTTCTTAATTGAAATAGTTACAAAAATCTGCAAAAAATGGTCTCATATTTGTATCAGTTCAGTTCAGTTTAGTCGCTGAGCCATGTCCAACCCTTTACATACCCATGGACTGCAGCATACCAGGCTTCCCTGTCCACCACCAGTTCCTGAAGCTTGCTCAAACTCATGTCCATTGAGTCAGTGATGCCATCCAATCATCTCATCCTCTGTTGTCCCCTTCTCCTCCTGCCTTTAATCTTTCCCAGTATCAGGGTCTTTTCCAATGAGTCAGTTCTTCACATCAGGAGGCCAAAGTATTGGAGTTTCAGCTTCAGCATCAGTCCTCCAAAGAATATTCAGGACTGATTTCCTTTAGGATGGACTGGTTTGATCTCCTTGCAGTCCAAGGGACTTTGAAGAGTCATATTTGTACAGAAATGCATAAAAGAAATTGCACAAAGGATGTACTGTCTGTGAAAGAAATACTTTTATTTCCAGGTCCTGGAGTTGCAGTTAATTTTTATTACCTCTTTCTGTGTTTTCAGTACTGTCTATAATAAACGTGTCTCATTTTATAATCATAAGAAAAATCATAATAAATTTCAACAGCAGGGGTTGGGTCAAATAATAGTTTAATGGACTTACAGAATTTTAACTCGAATCTTTGCTTTCTGAATGAAATATCAAAGGGAAATATACACAAGGAACATCTGCTTGTCTCGTAAAGGAGAACTGTGACATTGGGTTTTAATCGATTGGATAAACATTTGAAAAAACTAAGTGGAAACTGTTATTCAGATTCAAACACTTTGCTTGCAATCAAAATTTCAAATATTTTTCTGTCTTCAACTTTAAGTAAAAAAAACTTTTAAAAGCATAGCACATATTTTGAATTAAGCCTGTTCACCTTCAGATGAACTTCAAGATATAATTTTAAAACATATCTTTCAAAAGATAATTAAGATTGAATTATTACTGGCTTAAAGAGTATTCTTTTCGTATAGTACAGTTTAGCAGCCAGATACAGATTAGTATTTATCAATCCAAGGTGACCTTTGCTCTGTCAATAACATTGCTTGGAAATGAACTCTCAAAATTTGTCTTCCTTAGCACCTGTTCTGATTTTTAAAGTAAAGTTCTAGCATTGTAAAAGCTATTTTCTTCTTTCACAGATGACAAATATGTCATCAGTGAGGTTGTGATGTATTGATTTGTTGAAAATCATAGTAATAATTATATTTCCTTGTCATTAACTATATGCCAGTGTCACAGAGGTGGTGAGGGAGGTCTAATTATGAGAATTTAACTGGGCCAAAAGTTATGACCAACCTAGATAGCATATTGAAAAGCAGAGACATTACTTTGCCAACAAAGGTCCATCTAGTCAAGGCTATGGTTTTTCCAGTGCTCATGTATGGATGTGAGAGTTGGACTGTGAAGAAGGCTGAGCACCGAAGAATTGATGCTTTTGAACTGTGGTGTTAGAGAAGACTCTTGAGAGTCCCTTGGACTGCAAGGAGATCCAACTAGTCCATTCTAAAGGAGATCAGTCCTGGGATTTCTTTGGAGGGAATGATGCTGAAGCTGAAACTCCAGTACTTTGGCCACCTCATGTGAAGAGTTGACTCATTGGAAAAGACTCTGATGCTGGGAGGGATTGGGGGCAGGAGAAGAAGGGCCCGACAGAGGATGAGATGGCTGAACGGCATCACTGACTCAATGGACGCGAGTCTGAGTGAATTCCGGGAGTTGGTGATGGACAGGGAGGCCTGGCGTGTTGCAATTCATGGGGTCACAAAGAGTCTGACATGACTGAGCGACTGAACTGAACTGAACTGAACTGGGCCAAAATAATTAGAATGTAATTTCTTTAAAAGATAAGTATTTTTTCAATAATGTTACATGTATATGGCATAATAGTTAGAAATTTATACCTGAGTTTGGATTCTGACTCCATAACTTACCGTTTATAATGTTGGCAAATTACTTAAACTCTCTAACCTTAATTTTACTCTTTGTACATCAAGAGTCATTGTATCTATCTCATGAGGTTCTTGTGAGAATTAAGTGCCAGGATCCATGAGAAGTACCTTGCTTATAGCTTGCACATACTGAGCACTCAATAAATCCTAGCTAGTGATATGTTTCCATAGCATCCTTGACACAAAACACAGAAAGAAGCATAAAGCACCTCTGTTTATGTTTTGAATCTCTTTTATTCAATTGCATGCTTACAGGATACCTTTTCTCATTCTCTGGTACGCAACGTACTAAACAGAAAAGGTAAGACATTAACTTTCTCTGGCAAGTGTTGAAAGCTCTTGTGATTTTCCTCAAGTAGTTGTTCTTAGATCTGGGCTAAAAGATTTTAAATTGTCAGACTGTCCAAACTGAACTAACTCAATATGGGACAGTTCTGAATATGACATACAGGGTTCTGAGAATGTGCTCATGGATCCTGCAACAATGAAATGTTTTCCACTTATTAAAAAACAAAACTGTAGTCTGCCTTACAGATCCATTCTATTCTTCCATTTGTTTAACATGTTGGATGCACAGGAATTTTTATTTAGGGGAAAAAATCTTGCCCTAACTGCCACCCCACCACACCATAAATAAATACATTCTATATTCTGGTCTAAGAAATAGTAATTTAGGTGCCAACTTGAAGCCATTGTTTTCTAGGCAGTCCTGAAGCCACAGTGAAGACACTTTTCCTTTCTTTTATCTAGAATGCTTACACTGACAAAAATAAAAATAAAAAGTAGAGCGTTGAAAGCTGTTCTTTACTGATAGGAGTTTTTTGTTATCTTTTTTTTTTTTTTTCTCCAATCACAGTGCTTTGATGTAATAAGGTAACTGAGATACCAACCTTCAGGAATGAGAAACTTTCATTTCTATCTCTCCATCTCAAGTTTTCATAATTGTGCTAACACTTACAGCTTTTGTCCAAGACTCCAATCAGATGGTATTTGAGAAAATATTTACTTTTCCTTTGAGTTTATATGCAACTTTATTTATTGTCACTTTTGTGGATAAATATGTAGAGTGCTGCTGCTGCTGCTACTAAGTCGCTTCAGTTGTGTCCAACTCTGTGCGACCCCATAAATGGCAGCCCTGCAGGCTCCCTTGTCCCTGGGATTCTCTAGGCAAGAACACTGGAGTGGGTTGCCATTTCCTTCTCCAATGCATGAAAGTGAAAAGTGAAAGGGAAGTCACTCAGTCGTGTCCAACCCTCAGCGACCCCATGGACTGCAGCCTACCAGGCTCCTCCGTCCATGGGATTTTCCAGGCAAGAGTACTAGAGTGGGGTGCCATTGGCTTCTCCAAAATACGTACAGTATCTCTCTTCAAATCACAAGATGAAGAGATAGAGAAGCTACCATACTGATCACTCTTTTCTTCTCTGTTTTGTTTACAATTAAATCAGTATCACCTTCTTCATTATTAAAGGGAGGAAATAAGACCTTGGTGATTTACTCTGAGAAATAAATCATCCCAAAGACAGAAATTTCCAAAATTAAAGTCTGTATTTTAATATGAAATGAAACTTGGTAACTCAGCATTTGTATTTAACAGGAGCTTTTTATTGACTAAAAGAAAGATACTGATTTGGATTTAATATAACAATATACTTCTAGAAATGTTTTCTATGAGGGTTATACAGATATTCACTGGTAAAGTTAGAGGTACCCCATTTTGTCTGTTTTGTTTAACATTTTAAGTAACTTTAAAGATACACCTTAAAGGAAATTTAATCATCTTAAATTATTAGGTTCTTTCTCAGCTTCATAGTTGCCGACTAAGGTCCGTCTAGTCAAGGCTATGGTTTCTCCAGTGCTCACATATGGATGTGAGAGTTGGACTGTGAAGAAGGCTGAGCGCCGAAGAACTGATGCTTTTGAACTGTGGTGTTGGAGAAGACTCTTGAGAGTCCCTTGGACTGCAAGGAGATCCAACCAGTCCATTCTAAAGGAGATCAGCCCTGGGATTTCTTTGGAAGGAATGATGCTAAAGCTGAAACTCCAGTACTTTGGCCACCTCATGCAAAGAGTTGACTCATTGGAAAAGACTCTGATGCTGGGAGGGACTGGGGGCAGGAGGAGAAGGGGACGACAGAGGATGAGATGGCTGGATGGCATCACTGACTCGATGGACGTGAGTCTGAGTGAATTCCGGGAGTTGGTGATGGACAGGGAGGCCTGGCGTGCTGCGATTCATGGGGTTGCACAGAGTCAGACACGACTGAGTGACTGAACTGAACTGAAGCTTCGTAGTTATCACTAGTTATCACTTAGTGGAGAGTTCCGTAACGAAGACAAGTCTCATACCATATTCCCATTCTCTCTCTCTCTCTGTCACACGCACACACATACATACACTCACATTTACTAAACAATATTTGTTAGCAAACAGGTAAAAATCAGTTAATACAATGTGTATTAAATTGGGTGATGCAGCCTATCACCCCTGTGGGTGGAGACAAATAGGAGACACTCAGTGAGTTTTCAATGACTGATTCTGTGACTTCACCTTTCACCTTAATTTCCCTTCAGAACAAACTATTTAAGTAACGTAAATAATTTCTTGAAACTAAAATCAAAATGAGTCTCAGTTAAAGTGATAAGATAAAGTACACAGGTACATGTTGGTCAATTGACCTTGTCGCTAGTTTATAATGACTACCTACTTCTGACTTTCTTGTGACTTTTTCTAAATCTTCACATGAATTGTCACACTCATCTTTCTATTTACCCTTGAGCATTCTCACTTTCCCCTTCTACCTCCTGATACATACGCAGCCCTGCACCTTGCCATAATTATATACTCAAGGTTTCTCTTGTAACCTGTCAGCAGAGTCAAGATTCCTTCTGTTTCCTTGGTAATAGGTTAAAGCAGTTATCCCAGTCTGCCCAAGTTGGATTAAGTATCACCTTGTTGAATAGTCTGCTTACTGAATTTCCCTGTATAAACTTCTCTCTTTGGGTGTACACAGTCCTAGTTCAGAATCTCTGAGCAGTTTCTTTTCTTGCTTTTGATAGTCTCACTAAATCTCTGATTATTGCCTTCTAAAAGGTCCTTCTATTTTCTCAACTTACTTGCATTCTAAAAACTTTTGGCTTTCTTACGATTCTTATTTCCAGCCTTTATAATCTCACCCAAAATGGTCTGCACACTTCATTTATACATTATTCATACTAATATTAGGGCAACACTTAGAATATTTAAAATCAAGTGGCATATTTGTTTTTAAGTTTGTCTCTGGTTGCTCTGGATTACTCTTAATCTACATATATATTGTCACAAGGAAAGGAGGAGGGAGATATCTGTGTAAAGAATGCCTACAAAATGAAATTTTTGAATATGAGAATCTAGGCCAGTTATATCACAGTTTGCAACCATGGGGGCTTCCCTGATAGCTCAGCTGGTAAAGAATCTGCCTGCAATGTGGGAGACCTGAGTTCAGTCCCAGGGTTTGGGAAGATCCCCTAGGGCAGGGAAAGGCTAGCCACTCCAGTATTCTGGCCTGGAGAATTCCATGGACTGTATAGTCCATGGGGTCACAAAGAGTTGGACACAACTTTCACTTTCACTTTGCAAACATGAAATAGAGAAGAAATTGTGTCTAGATTACCAACATATTGTTGAAAGAGGGAGAAAACAGTTTTGGCATCAGAGACTTCATTTAGTTCTGGGTTTGCAACTAGTCAATTGGATGAACTTTCACAAGCGCTCGAGTTTTTTGGATGCCAGTTTCCTAAGATGTGAAATAGTGAAATATGTAGCTTAAGGTTGAAAATCTAATTCAATATTCATTCACTCTGACAATCAGGCATTGTTTTCTTCTGGAAACACCTGATCAGAGACTACAGAACAGGCAGGGACTTCTCTTTTTATGAGGAAAAATGCTCTTCGATGGAAAAAGCACAGGTTTGAGAGCCTAACACTCCTGGGCTAGAATCTCATGACTGCCCTCAGCCAGACATTCTAGAAAGAGGTCTGGAACTTCCTTCAGTCTCAGTTCTGCATCCAAGCAACAAGAATGGCAATATTTGCCTCCTGGAATTGTTTTGAGGATTGCCTGAGTTATAGTATGCAAATAACATGAAGATGGTCAGTGCTCTATAAATGGTCACTAGTCTTGACACTCTTTTTGGCTGTTTGATTTGAAGAGGAGACAGTATTTTGACTGGGGTAGTGACCTGAAGAATTCAGTGCTATAGAGAACTTGGTAACTTGTAGGGTGTTTAAGAATGTCCAATACAACCATGAGAACAAATGAAATAATGCTGTTTGTAGCAACACGGATGGACCAAGAGATTATCATTCAAAGTGAAGTAAGTCAGAAAGAGAAAGACAGATACCACACGGTATCACACGTGTGGAATCTAAAATACCACACAAGTAAACCTGTCTACAAAACAGAAACAGACTCATGGATGTAGAGAATAGGCTTGTGGTTGCCAAGGGGGACGAGGAGCGGGGAGGGCAAAGGTAGGGAGTTTGTTATTCGCAGATGCAACCTATTATAAACAAGATGGACAAACAGGTCCTGTTGTATATAGCACAGGGAATGATATTCAATATCTTGTGATGAACCATAATGGAAAAGAATATGAGAATGTATATACATGTGTGTGTGTGTGCAAAACTGAATCACTTTGCTGTCTAGCAGAAACAAACGCAACATTGTAAATCAACTATACTTCAAAAACATTTTAAAAATTGTCGAACACAGAGATATTTAAATGTTTTAAGAAAAAAAAGAAAATTCCCCTCTGCTCCCCTCCAGGTCCTCTGTTCATATATGTATCTGTCCAAACTTTTCCCAAATGTGCAATTTTATGTACATAAATGTAATTGCTTTCTTTCTTAGAAATATATCACATTATATATACTGTTAAATAAAAATACTTAAATGATGAGTGGAAAGGTACAATGATTATTTCTTGGTTTAGTAAGAAAATAGTATCTTTGGGAAAAAATATTATCTGTGACCAAAGTGGAAAGAAGAGATCCACATGTCACTCCAATTCTTTTTACAAGAATTCTGCAGGTGCTATTTTCATTAGACATTAGCCACAATATTTTAAAAGAAATAACTCTCATTTTTCAAATAATCAAGGTGGTTGGGGGATTTATATAAAAAATCATATACACATTATCTAATTTGCATGAAGTTTTCTGAGCATGTGGATCACAAATAAGAAAATAACTCTCCCAGATGCTACTAGGCCCTTTTCCTGCAAAGCCACTTACTTTCAGCAGCCTAACAGAGTTTTGAAAACAGAGGCTGGTTGGGAAAGGATATAGATGTTCTGCTGTTATTTGTTACTTCAAGTGCAGACTGACCTAGTTATGGTTGCCATGGATACTGTAATTTTGAATTTTATAATATTCTCTGAAGGAATAGTAATACAGATCCTGAAAATGCAGAGCCTGTCCTGAATCTCAGCCTTGAGAGGTAAAGAAACTGAGTCAGACAGGCTGAAGGATATATTCCATGGCAAGACAGAAAGTGAAAGAGTCACAGAGAAATCTCAGAAATAGTGAGACTAATGTTTTTGGTTAGTGCAGTAGCCAATGTGCTTTTAAAAAGCTTCTGCACAACAAAGGAAACTATAAGCAAGGTGAAAAGACAGCCTTCTGAATGGGAGAAAATAATAGCAAATGAAGCAACTGACAAACAACTAATCTCAAAAATATACAAGCAACTTATGCAGCTCAATTCCAGAAAAATAAATGACCCAATCAAAAAATGGGCCAAAGAACTAAATAGACATTTCTCCAAAGAAGACATACAGATGGCTAACAAACACATGAAAAGATGCTCAACATCACTCATTATCAGAGAAATGCAAATCAAAACCACAATGACTTCACACCAGTCAGAATGGCTGCAATCCAAAAATCTGCAAGCAATAAATGCTGGAGAGGGTGTGGAGAAAAGGGAACCCTCCTACACTGTTGGTGGGAATGCAAACTAGTACAGCCACTATGGAGAACAGTGTGGAGATTCCTTAAAAAATTGCAAATAGAACTGCCTTATGACCCAGCAATCCCACTGCTGGGCATACACACCGAGGAAACCAGAATTGAAAGAGACACGTGTACCCCAATGTTCATCGCAGCACTGTTTATAATAGCCAGGACATGGAAACAACCTAGATGTCCATCAGCAGATGAATGGATAAGAAAGGTGTGGTACATATACACAATGGAGTATTACTCAGCCGTTAAAAAGAATTCATTTGAATCAGTTCTGATGAGATGGATGAAACTGGAGCCGATTATACAGAGTGAAGTAAGCCGGAAAGAAAAACACCAATACAGTATACTAACACATATATATGGAATTTAGAAAGATGGCAATGACGACCCTATATGCAAGACAGGAAAAAAGACTCAGCTGTGTATAACGGACTTTTGGACTCAGAGGGAGAGGGAGAGGGTGGGATGATTTTGGAGAATGGCATTCTATCATGTATACTATCATGTAAGAATTGAATCGCCAGTCTATGTCTGACGCAGGATACAGCATGCTTGGGGTTGGTGCATGGGGATGACCCACTGAGATGTTATGGGGAGGGAGGTGGGAGGGGGGTTCATGTTTGGGAACACATGTAAGAATTAAAGATTTTAAAATTAAAAAAATAAATAAATAAAATTAAAAGCACAGACAAAAAAATAAATAAATAAAAAATTGTGTACCAAAAAAAAATAAATAAAATAAAAGTCATTCAATCCATAAAAAAATTCTTCTTAGCTTAACCAATATATGAGACCTTGCTGTGCTTACTGAAAACACACTCCTTCTTCTAGTCATCTACAAATACTGGTTTTCAACTCCAAACTAAGAAAGCACAAGCATCTGCTTGGAGTCAATGTACTAAGCTCTTACAACAAACAGGTTTCTGCACAAGTGAAAATGAAGTGAAATAAAAAAGAAAATGCCTTGGAGGTGGAAGAACAAAAGGTCTTTCCTTTTGATTCGAATCCCTAAGATCCTTTAATGGTCATATATTATGAGTCTGCAGCATACAGTCCCGCCTATAACACATGGTACAATGGCATATACAATTACATATTTAACTGAAATATTAAGACTTGATTTTTCAATAAATTGCTTCTGAATTATTCACATCTACAATAAAAGAAACAAAGTTGACCACTTACAACTAAAATTCTTTACAGTTCTATCTCCTACTTAAAAGCTCCTGCTGCTGCTAAGTCGCTTCAGTCGTGTCCGACTCTGTGCGACTCCATAGACGGCAGCCCACCAGGCTCCCCCGTCCCTGGGATTCTCCAGACAAGAACACTGGAGTGGGTTGCCATTTCCTCCTCCAATGCATAAAGTGAAAAGTGAAAGTGAAGTCGCTCAGTCGTGTCCAACTCTTAGCGACTCCGTGGACTGCAGCCCACCAGGCTCCTCTATCCATGGGATTTTCCAGGCAAGAGTACTGGAGTGGGATGCCATTGCCTTCTCTGATTTAAAAGCTAGTTAACATGAATTAAGCCTAGATTTTAGGGAATAAAGATAGGAAAAATCAAAGAGAGGGAGTCAAAAATAAAAATCTTCTGGATTCTCCCTGGGAAATGAGAATACCTCATCTCCTATATTGATCATACTGACCAAAGTTGCTGGCCTGCTGGAATAGCTGTTAGATAAAGCCAGAAGAGCATTGGAAATTGAACCAGTGCTCCTAGATACTGGCATCATTAAATAGAGGGTTTCAAAGATTCCATGGACACTCTCTCTTGCTTACACAGCTGGTTTCGATCATACCAAGGCTATCCCAGGCATTTGCAAAGATTCTTCCCCTTCCCAAGATAGATTTCCCCCTGGACAACCTTGAAAATCTTGTAATGGATGAATCATGACAGCTGAGACAAAGGCCCAACTGTGATCATATGTCATTGCCAAAATTTCTTCAGTCAAGAGGATCAAAACATTAGAAGGTTTCCCTCCCTCCAGAGCTCAGCTCCCATTCATTGTTTGCTGACAAGATCGTTATGCGGCTGCGTGGTCAGTGCATTAACAGAAATTGTTGCTTTCAGGAAGCACAGCAGTGAGTATAAAAACCCAGCTACAAGATAACAGGGTCACTGTGAACAATTTATAGTTGAATAGGGAGCACTCAGAGCTGGCTTTATGGTCATATCACAGATGCATTAATGACCTCATATCTGAGGAAGTAATGTTCCCTGATTTTCTCCTTTGTTTTCAGAGCCATATCTTTCTTTTCTGGGAAAGAAAATACTAATCAGAGAGAGAGAAAAAAAATTACAGCAGTTTATATTGATCTCATATTACTCGTCATAAGATTTCAAAGGCAAATACCTCGAAGGGCTCATAACCTAACAAGTCACAGAATATACGAAGCTCCCTCTGCTACGATGATAGATATATGCTGCTTTGTATTTCCAGAGGAGGGTGTGAGTAATTGTTCTTAGGGGACAGGAAATCTATGTCACAGAAGAGGGGACATTTAAGCTGGGCCTTGAAGAATGAGTAGGACTTCATAGGGTGGGGAGAGTGATTCCAAGTAAAAAAAGCAGCTTGAACAAAATCAAACCTAAAAGAGAACAGAAATTGGTGTATGTGATGGGTATATATGAGTCCAACTGCATTTTCTAAAGATAGCCACAGCAATTTCTCCCCTTTGGTAAGCTCTTCTCATAATAGGACTTTGATATTCCTCCCGTTGAGAAGGTAGGGGTCTATGTTCCTTCCCCCTGAATCTGGTCAGGCTCTCAGACTCTGGTGGAAGTGACACTATGTGACTTCACAGGATAGGTCATCAGAGTGCATATAATTTCTGCTTGGATTTCTTGAAGCCCTGAACCACAGTATAAGCATTCTGATTTCCCAAAGACTGCCATGCTGTGAAGGAAGCTCAAACCAGCCACATGGAGAGATCAAAGAGGCCCTGAAACCACAGGAGGAGAGAAGGCTGCCGGTCCACCCACGGCTGTTCTGACTGCCTGCTATTTCACCTCCTGCCAACATCTATCTACTAGGACATGAGAGAGCTGAGTCAGTACTGCTTGGCTGAGCCTTCCCTGAATTCCTGACCCACAGAAGCTGTGAGCATTAATGCAATGATAGGCATTGTTTTAAGCAACTGTTTTGAGGTGATTTGTTGCTCAGCAATCGATATCTGGAACAGTAAGTAATGGACACAAAACTGGACAGTCTGACTGAAGCCTAGAGAATGTTTGCACCTCCTTCTCTGTGCAGTGGTGAACCATCCATCAAGCTTTTTAATCTGAAGAATGACATGACCTGATTTATGGTTTAGGAATGAAATTCAAGAGGCACTGGACATGATGAATTGGAGTAGAGACTGGGAGAAAAGGAGAATGCTTGCAGGAATTGTCCAAGTTTAACTATGCATGGAGAGGAAGTGAGATGTTGATAAGATTTCAGATCCCTCAGATTCATCCCAAAAAATAAAGGATAGGTAAGAGAGAATTGTTCCTAGATTCTCTTAATGCTGAAAAGTGCATTTGTGAGTACTTGTTTTATATCAGACAATTTGCTGGCACTTTATATCAAACAGAGTGGCTAAGATATCAGGCTCTGCCATAAAAGAGAGGTCTGAATTTGAGTATTTATTCCATTATTTATGAGTTGTGTCATCCTGGGAAAATTACTCAACTTCTCTGAATCTGTTTCCAATTTTGAAAATATGGATATGATCCTTCCTTTCTCACTATTCTACCTAGATATAATCCTTATGTATACTAGCTGTCTAATAATAAATTATTGCAAACTTCTTCAGAAGGGTTATTCTCTTGGATTTCAACTTTCTTATCTCCTTTCATGGAGTTCCATCCATTCTGGCTTATACTTCTACCCCATCACTGAAGCTACTTTTGAAAAGCTTGTAAAACAGCTGTGTCAAATTAAAACAATCATTTCTTGTGTGTGTGTGAAATGGCTTAGCTTTATCTGGAAAACATAAATGTTCAGACCGTAAAACTCTAAAAATAGATACATTATAATTTTCTCATATGCCTTAAACCTAAAATTAAACAAAACTAAAATGATAAAATTGTATAAGAACTACATATGATAAAAGTAATATATGTACTTGGTTAAATAATTCCAAAGGTATAGAATGGTAGTTGGTGGAAAAATTAGAAGAAAAAAAAAATTTCCTGCTTCATTCCTCAAACCTCTCCCCAAGCCCCATGTCTCACCACCCAAAAGTAACCACCTTTAAGAAAGTTTTTAATTCTTTTGATGGTTAGCACTATAATTATATATATATATATATATATAAGCACTATGCTTATGTCACTGTTTCTTAATTTATATATTTTATCCAAGGTCTGTTAACCCCAAGCTATGAATGATAATAAATCTAGTTCACTGAAAGTATCTCTCTGTTAAAGAATCATTTTCTATTTTCATTTTGTTTAGCCTCTCAGCAGACTGACTACTGGTTCATTTTGGAAAAACATGCTTCCAGACTTCTATGATGCAATATCCTTCTGCTTTCTTCCCACCTCAATGGCATTTCTGCCTCTTTTGCTGGGTTTCCTTCTTCAAGGCTTGATTTTGATCCTTCTCTTCTGGGTACATTTTCCTCCTAAATGATCTCATCAATGCATGGTTTTAAATATTGTATATATTATGATGACTTCCAAATTTAATCTAAAATCTAAATAGTGCATCCAGATTTATAAATCCAATGTCTACCTGACAGTTCCCCTGAATATCTTACAGCCATCTTAACCTTAATCTATTCCTAAGCGGAATTCTTGACAACCCCATCAAACTTCCGCTTCCTCTTGTCCTTCTGTTTGAGCATATAGCACCAATTTCCTCACAATTAGTCACTCTTAAAACCTGGAATTCATCCTTCATTTCTCTTCTTACTCACCTCCATCACACCACATACAAGTTCTGTCAGTTCAACTTTTAAAACGTATTTGAGTCCATCAGCGTTTCTCCATCTCTACCACCACTACTGTAGTCCAAGCGTTTCTTGCCTGGACTCTTGTAATACATTTCTAACTTACACTGATAAGGCCTTTTCCTTTGTCCAACCCAATGTATTTATGATTTTATTCAGAGATGTGATTTCTGTTTTGGAATTAGGAGTTTTACAAACTAAAATCACTGGGTCTTATAAAGATTTATATATCATTTAATCTATTGGCTCAGTTCAGTTCAGTCGCTCAGTCATGTCCAACTCTTTGCAGCCCCATGGACTTTCCTGTCCATCACCAACTCCTGGAGCTTACTCAAACTCATGTCCATTGAGTCAGTGATGCCATCCAACCATCTCATCCTCTGTAGTCCCCTTCTCCTCCCTCCTTCAATTTTTCCCAGCATCAGGGTCTTTTCTAGTGAGTCAGTTCCTCACATCAGGTGGCCAAAGTACTGGAGCTTCAGCTTCAGCATCAGTCCTTCCAATGAATATTCAGGACTGATTTCCTTTAGGATAGAGAGACTATGCCATTGGTAATGTCACACAGAAGAAATGGAGTAGCCGTTATGATCAACAAAAGAGTCCAAAATGCAGTACTTGATCTCAGTTCATTTCAAAGGTAAGCCATTCAACATCACAGTAATCCAAGTTGATGCCCCTACCAGAGATGCTGAAGAATCTGAAGCTGATCAGATCTATGAAGAGCTAGAAGGCCTCATAAAACTAACACCAAAAAGAGATGGTCTATTCATCACTGGGGATTGGAATGCAAAAGTAGGAAGTCAAGAGATACCTGGAGTAACAGGTAAGTGTGGCCTTGGAGAACAAAATGAAGGAGGGCAAAGGCTAACCAAATTCTGCCAAGAAAATGCACGGGTCATAGCAAATACCTTTATTCAACAACACAAGAGATGACTTTACACATGGACATCACCAAATGGTCAATACCAAAATCAAATTGATATTCTTTGTAGTCAAAGATGGAGAAGCTGTATACAGTCAGCAAAAACAAGAGACCTGGAGCTGACTGTGGCTCAGATCATCAACTTCTCAGAGTAAAAATTTAGGTCTAAACTAAAGAAAGTGGGGGAAACCACTAGGCCAGCCAGGTATGACTTAAATTAAATCACCTATTAATATGCAGTGGAGGTAATGAAAAGATTCAAGGGATTGGAACTTGTAAACAGTGTGCCTGAAGAACTATGGCTGAAAGTCTGTAATACTGTAAAGGAGACAGTGAACAAAACCATCTCCAAGAAAAAGAAAAGCAAGAAGGCAAGTGGTTATCTGAGGAGATCTTACAAATAGCCAAAGAAAGAAGAGAAGCTAAAAGCAAGGGAGAAAGGGAAAGGAATATACAAATATATGCAGATTTCCAAAGAACAGTACAGAGAGACAAGGACTTCTCCAATGAACAGTGCATAAAACTAGAGAAAACAACAGAAGGGGAAAGACTGCAGATCTCTTCAGGAAAACTGGAGATATCAAGGAGACATTTCACCCAAAGATGGGCTAAATAAAAATTAGAAATGGTAGACCTAGTAGACGTTGAAGAGATTAAGAAGAGAAAGAAAGAATACACAGAAGAACCGTACAAGAAAGACCTAAATGAACCAGATTACTATGAGATGGTGTGGTCAGCCACCCATAGAGCAAGGCATTCCAGACAGTGAAGTCAAGTGGGTCTTAGGAAGCACTTCTGTTAATAAAGCTAGTGGATGCAATGGAATTCTAGTAGAACTATTCAAAACCCTAAAGGATGATGCCATCAAGGTGTTGCATTCAAAATGTCAGCAAATCTGGAAGACCGAGCAATGCCCACGGGACTGGAAAAGGTCAGTCCTCATCCTAATTCCCTAGAAGGCTACTACTGAAGAATGTGCTAACCATCAGACAGTTGCACGCATCTCTCATGCTAGTAAGGTCATGCTTAAAATCTTGCATGCTAGGCTTCCCAGGTGGTGCTAGTGATAAAAAACCTTCCTGCCAATGCAGGAGAAGTAAGAGACATGGAATCAATTCCTGGGTTGGTAAGATTCCCTGGAGTAGGAAATGGCAACCCACTCCACTATTCTTGTCTGGAGAATCCCATGAACAGAGGAAACTGTTGAGCTATAGTCCATAGGGTCACAAAGAGTCAGACACTACTGAAGCAACCTGGCAAGCATGCAGGCTTCAGCATTATGTGAACAAAGAACTTCCAGAGGTCCAAGCTGGGTTTAGAAAAGGAAGAGGAACCAGAGATCAAATTGCCAACATTTGCTGGGTCATAGAGAAAGCTAGGGAACTCCAGAAAAACATCTACCTCTGTTTCATCCACTATGCCAAAGCTTTCAACTGTGAGTATCATAATAAACTGTGGAAAGTTCTTAAAGAGATGGGAATACCATCTGCAGATGGTGACTGCCGCCATGAAATCAGATGTTTACTTCTTGGCAGGAAAACTGTGACAAATGTAGACAGTGCATTGAAAAGCAGAGACATTACTCTGCTGACAAAGGTCCATGTAGTCAAGGCTATGGTCTTCCCAGTGGTCACATATGGTTGTGAGAACTGGACCATAAAGAAGGCAGAACGCCAGAGAATTGATGCTTTTGAACTGTGGTGTTGGAGAAGACTCCTGAGAGTTGTTTGGACAGAAATGAGATCAAACCAGTTAATCTTAAGGGAAGCCAACCCTGAATACTCATTGGAAGGGCAGAAGGAGTAGAGGGAGTCAGAGGAGATGGCTGGAGCGCATCACTGATGCAATGGACATGAACTTGGGCAAACAGGGAGATGATGAGGGACAGGGAGGCCTGGTATGCTACAGCTAATGGGGTTTCAAGAGTCAGACACAGCTGTGTAACTGAACAACAACAACAATGTCACAAAGTTGATTTATGTCATGAAGCTATTTTAGCTGAAACTAAAACTGGGTCCTGGATTCACTGTACAGTGCTTTTTAAAATAATGAGCCATGAACTGCATGTTCTTTACTCCTAATAAAATTAATTTAAGAGAATTGATATCAATATTTTATTAAGTAATATAAAAACCTCATATGGAAATACTTTTGTACCTCTTCCGTAAAATATAAAGCAGACAAATTAGAAGCCTTGTTCCTTCAGTCTCATTCATTTTCTAGCAAAATATTCCAGTGACAAAGCACTCAAAATCTCTTTAATCTAGCCATTCATACAGGCAGAAAAACTAAACCATGTTTTTTACGTTGATGATTCTAAACACACTGGCTTAAACCATGTCCAAAAGATAAGCAAGAGAACAGTGATTCATTTTATTTCAAGGACTCTCTGTTGAATCCCTTAGAAATGTGTTGAAAAGAACTCCAACTAACAATATCTGTAGGATAGAGGTTCCTTTTTATTCTCATAACAAGAAGTCTAAAGGTGGATGGCCACTCATATTTATTCAGTAGCTCAATGTAACCAGAGCCCATGGTTCTCTGGTCTTTCCTTTCGGACACAGTGTGGCTGTAACTTCATGCATTATACCCGGAATCAAGTTTAGATGAAGGTGGAAGGTTGAAGCCAGCTGTAGAAAAGAAATGCTTTCCCAGAATCAACTCCTTGTCCCCACATCCTACCAGAGGTCTCATTTGCCAGGACTAAGATTACACAGCCACCTGTAAAGGACTAGGATTACATGGCCACCTGTACATGGTCAAGGAGTACGTCAAGGCTGTATATTGTCACCATGCTTATTTAACTTCTATGCAGAGTACATCATGAGAAATGCCAGGCTGGCTGAAGCACAAGCTGGAATCAAGATTCCTGGGAGAAATATCAATAACCTCAGATATGCAGATGACACCACCCTTATGGCAGAAAGTGAAGAGGAGCTAAAGAGCCTCTTGATGAAAGTGAAAAAGGAGAGTGAAAAAGTTGGCTTAAAATTCAACATTCAAAAAACTAAGATCATGGTATCCAGTCCCATTACTTCATGGCAAATAGATGGGGAAACAATGGAAACAATGACAGACTTTATTTTCTTGGGCTCCAAAATCATTGCAGATGGTGACTGCAACCACAAAATTAAAAGACACTTGCTTCTTGGAAGAAAAGGTATGACCAACCTAGACAGGAACTAGAAAATGGACACAAAATTATCATTATAATTGGCCAAGCCTAATGTCACCTGGAACAAAGTAAGGGTCTGTTGACAAGGAATAGCATGCAGTGGGAGGTGGTAGGAATGAACATTGAGAAAGCTACTAACAAGGTCTGCCCCATTCGTTGATTGATTAAAAGATGGTTTTGAAAGAATTTATCTATTATTTTTTAAGTTGACAAAGAAACTGTTGTGAATAAATTGCAAAATATATTTACTAGTGAATTCATAGTGTGTGTGTTAGTCACTCAATTGTGTCTGACTCTTTGTGACTCCATGGACTGTAGCCCGCCAGGCTCCTCTGTCCATAAAATCCTCCAGGCAAGAATACTGGAGTGGGTTGCCATTTCCTCCTCCAGGGGATCTTCCAGATCCAAGGATCAAACCCAGGTCTCCTGAATTGCAGGAAGATTTTTTTTTTTACTGTTTGAGTCACCAGGCAATTCATGGTAGCAATTCAATTCAGTTCAGTTCAGTCACTCAGTCATGTCCAACTTTTTGCAACCCCATGAATCACAGCACACCAAGCCTCCCTGTCCATCACCAACTCCTGGAGTTCACCCAAACTCATGTGCATCGAGTCAGTGATGCCATCTCATCCTCAGTCGCCCCCTTCTCCTCCTGCTCCCAATCCCTCCCAGCATCAGGGTCTTTTCCAGTGAGTCAACTCTTCACATGAGGTGGCCAAGTATTGGAGTTTCAGCCTCAGCATCAGTCCTTCCAGTGAACACCCAGGACTGGTCTTCTTTAGGATGGACTGGTTGGATCTCCTTGCAGTCCAAGGGACTCTCAAGAGTCTTCTCCAACACCACAGTTCAAAAGCGTCAATTCTTTGGTGCTCAGCTTTCTTCACAGTCCAACTCTCACATCCATACATGACCACTGGAAAAACCATAGCCTTGACTACACGGACCTTTGGCAAAGTAATGTCTCTGCTTTTGAACATGCTATTTAGGTTGGTCATAACTTTACTTCCAAGAAGTAAGCGTCTTTTAATTTCATGGCTGCAATCCCCATCTGCAGTGATTTTGGAGCCCCCCAAAATATATTATATATCTTCTCAACTGGTGAAATTTTAAAATATAATAAAGTTAGCACAGCCAGTTCTGCTATTCTTGCTTTGAAAACATAAATTTGTTCCAACAAAAGTGATATATTAGGGAACTCTTTGAGCATAACACAATTTCACATTTGCTTATGGGTGATTTCATCCACTTGAAACATTAGGTGAATGCAGAAAACCACATCCAGATGCCCTGAGCCATGGTGGTGTACACAAAACTCATGCATGAACACCCCTCAAGATTACCAGGCCCTTCAGTTCAGGGCCTGCAGTACTAACCACACCCATCTACATCTGGTGATGTACATTTCCATCTGACTTTAAATGCCACGGCTTTCATCATTTCCTCATGACTTACAGCTGTAACCCTTCTAATAGCCGCTTCCACAAGCAATGTTTCGTACTGATTCAATACAAAGTGCCACATTTATTGTAGTATTTATGTATTTCTTAACCATTTATCACAAGGAAAACTGTGCTACCATTTTTTTTTCAGTTTTTTAATCTTTTTTCAGTTGGTCACTGACAAAGTTTCTGAGTGTTCTAACCCTAGCCACGTATTTCCCGTAAGTCCTGTGGTTCCAATTGCACACTTTTGCAGTAGCACTATATCTAACAGCATAAATCTGCCAGTAACCGGGTAAATAAACACAATATACATTACACATATATGTATATATAATAGTAGAATACAACTGAGGCATTTTTAATGTGAATTAAAAAAAAAAAAGCAAAAGCTCATTTCACCTCTTAGCAGTGAATGTGCCTTGAGAAGCATTTATTAAATGTATTTGGGAGGGCTTGTTTAAAAAGACTATCAATTATATTAAATACAAGCCATTCAAGATGCCAAGCTATATATAGATGTCTCTATAGTGGGTGAAGATTTGTCATTTATCTTTTAAGGTAATTATGCAAATTGTATTCAGCCCACACACTCAGAGTTGGAAATATTTTTTTCTCTTTGTCTTCATTTTAAAATCTTGTCTAACAAGAATTAACCATGATTCAAAATGGGCAGCACAAAGCTAGATTTTGGCGGTCCCTTTACAACAAAAAAGGAGTCTATTTTTCTCCTTAGGGTCTCTCTTTTCTTTAACGAGGGCACACAAAACACTGCACATTCCCAGAGCTTCTGAGAACCTCCCCCTTGAGAAATCTCAGAAGATACAAGGAAAAACAACTTCAAAAAAATTAATGAAAGGCCCATCACTATTTGCCTCTCTACCCTCCCTCTTCCCCAGGCCTTTCCAATTTCTAAGTGACTTTTCTCACTTTCAAACCCTTCCCCTTCCTCTCATTTTCCCAAGGTCAGCTGCTTTTCTCCAGCACTCCATCTGCAAAAGGGAGGGAAAAGATCCTTCGGACATCACACACAGGCACAGTGCTGATTTTCCCCAGGACCAGGGCATAGAAGGATGGGCCTGGGGCTGTGAAAGGACTTATTTGAACCTAGGGCAGCAAGTGGAGAGCAAGATACTGAAAAGGCTCCAGGTCTTTCCCACAATGCCAAGTGCCTGACCAGTGTAAATCCTTGTTTTCTCAGGATTGTGAATAAGGGCTTGGCACGTATGTTTTTAGCAAACAGTCTGTGAGTGCTCAGTGTTCAAAGGCAGAAGCATGACTGCTGCTGCTGCTAAGTCGCTTCAGTCGTGTCCAACTCTGTGCGACCCCATAGACGGCAGCCCACCAGGCTCCCCCATCCCTGGGATTCTCCAGGCAAGAATACTGGAGTGGGTTGCAATTTCCTTCTCCAAAGCATGAAAGTGAAAAGTGAAAGTGAAGTCGCTCAGTCGTGTCTGACTCTTAGCAACCTCATGGACTGAAATCTACCAGGCTCCTCCATCCACGGGATTTTTCCAGGCAAGAGTACTGGAGTGTGGTGCCATTGCCTTCTTGAGTGAGCACAATAATCCTTTAAAAAAAGAAAAAAATCTGTCTCCAATGTTGTGATGTAAATGCAAATTCTCACGGCCCCACACAAGCTCCGCAGTCACATGTGGGTGACTCTAGCTGAAAGTCACATAGGAGTTCAACCTGCCTCCAGGCAGAGAAACAGCTCCGTGTCCCAGCGCACCTGTCCACACCCAGAGGCTCACACTAAACCCATAAGCCGCAGGTTACACAGGCGTGCTTCCCCTCCTCCCTCCTCACCTTGTTCACTTTCCCCACCCCCCGCACCCCCAGCCCTCGCCCCGCACAATGGGATTTTTGTTTGCTTCAGCAGCGTGTGAAGGCGGAGTCCCTGCTTTGCCTAGCTTGGTGCGGCAGGTCGCTCAGGTAACAGGTGGCAGCTTCCCCTGTTGGATTCTAGGTATAAAAAAGAATGACCTCATAGGGGTGGAGCCCTGGGACTCCGTGGAGGTGGCAGTCACAGACAGGTCACCCTGGAAAGAAGCTGGTTGGTTGGAAGGAGGCAGTTAAACTCCTCAGGCTGGGGTTGTAACCTTCACCCCGGAGGCCCTTTAGCAGCCAGTGATTGCCCGCCGGCCTCTAGAGGTGGTCTCAGCCTCTAATGGAGCCCAAAGAAGCTCCCGGGAAAGAAAACATGGGCACCAAGAAAAAGAACCTGTCCTTCCTGAGGCCCAGGCTCTATATGCTGGAGAGAAGGAAGACTGACACTGTGGTTGAGAGCAGTGTTCCTGGGGACCACTCTGGTACCTTGAGGAGGAGCCAGTCTGACAGGAGCGAGTACAACCAGAAATTGCAAGGTAACCTACAAGAAACCAATGGGCCCGGGGTTACTGCACTCCCAGCTCTTTCCTTCCTACTCTTCCATTTATGAAGAAAACACTCAAGGCACAGGAGAAAAGCAAATAGTACCTTCCTCTATAAGAAGTAAGAAAATAAGAAAAATGAAGGAAATGTAATTCATAAATTATAGTACAAATTTATTATGTCCTTTCAGAGTTAAAGAGCCACTTCTAAATTATTTTTGATACTATCATGTCTTTTCTTTCTTTTTTTGTCTACCACCTTCCCTTCCCTTGCTTCTCCCTCCTCCACCCAATTTAAGAAGCAGGAAGCCCTACAAAGCAAATGATTTAGAGCCCTACCCAAGATAGTTTATCTCAACAGATAGGTGTGAGATGTCACACCGTGAGATCTATCCAGGTAATTGTAGTGAACTGTGATTGTGGTTATTTTAAATAGGGGCATGAAAGTACAACCACATCTATGAAAAATAAGGAATGTTATAGTCATTGGATAGTATAATAGGATTTCTTGAAAAATCACATAGGTGTTCATTCCTTTAGAGTGAATCGAATAACATCCAAATATGGTAAGAGATGCTTAGCATGCTTAGACTGAATTACTTTTGAGGAAATAACTTCAGTTTATTTTGTGATGGTCATAAGATAATCTGGCACAGATATTATAACACGTCCTGTTTCAGGTCCTGAATTGCTCTTCCTTGCTATGCACCCTCTCTTTTTCTTCTTCTTTTCTCTTGAAGGTCATTTGTTCTAGTCAACTTCATTTTGATGTGGATATCATGCAACATTTTATTTTATTTTATTTTTTCATGCAGTATTTTAATCAGATACCTGTTATGTGATCCCTGGAACTGGTCTCTCCCTCTTTGAGGCACACTGTGTTTAACGGCTCATTATCCCAGCATGAGCTGTCATTCTGGACTGAAAAACTACCATGAAACTAGAAAGACCAATGGGACAAGCTTATATTTGCTGCTGCTACTGCTGCTAAGTCGCTTCAGTTGTGTCCAACTCTGTGCGATCCCATAGACAGCAGCCCACCAGGCAAGAACACTGGAGTGGGTTGTCATTTTCTTCTCCAATACATGAAAGTGAAGAGTGAAAGGGAAGTCACTCAGTCGTGTCCGACTCTTAGCAACCCCATGGACTGCAGCCTACCAGGCTCCTCCGTCCATGGGATTTTCCAGGCAAGAGTACTGGAGTGGGGTGCCATTGCCTTCTCCGGAGCTTATATTTAGAAGGTCCCTTTCATAAAAAAAAAAAGTGCTTGGATTTAGTGATGCAAATTAAATTAAATAAGTTAAATGCATGTAAATTAAATATTTAAGCTTCCTGCTATGAGTTCATACTTTAAAAAAGAATATAGCTCAGGATGAAAATGCAAAGTTGAGTCTTATAACTAAAGAATTTTTTTAATAGGGAAGGGGTATTGTTAGAACTTTGAAATAGTTTATTCTCAAGGCTATGATAAATTGGAAAGCGTGCAAATTTTTTTTTTTCATAAACAAAATTTTATTTATTTATTTTGGGGGGACTTTTCTTGCACTCACATAATTTTGAAGCTAATCCAAGATATGATAATATCAAATATATCAATATCTGTTTCTGCAATATCTAGATATTTCTGCATGTACTTGTAAGTATAAGAAAGTTAAGACAAAACCATAACCACAATATGATAATCATACCCTAAACTCTCCAATAATCCCTTAGTATCAACAAAGATGCAGTCAGATTAAAAGACAAAGACATCTCATAAATGTAATAAAATTTTAAAATAGTGTTTGTTTAAATCAGGATCCCAGTAAGTTTTGCACAGTGAAATGGGTTACTTTTAACTCTCTTTTTAACATATAGGGTTCCTTTTCTTCTCTCGCCTTGCAATTTATTTGTTGAAGAAATCTGGCAGTTTGCCTCACACTGCTTCGGAGTCAGGGCTTTGCTAGCTGCATCCATTCCCCCAGTGTTGCAGACAAGCTCCACTGTGGTCTGCTCTTCTGTCTGTTGGTGGTCAGATCTAGTGTTGATCAGATTCAGGTTTGATTTCCCCTGGCAAGACTGCTTCATGGGAGCACCATGCTTTTTCACCTGGAGGCTTATAATATCTAGTTCTCTTCTCCTTCTCTGATCTTAGCAACTGATATTTAGATCTGTTCAGGCATGGCTGATTCCAGCCAGGAACCAGGAAACATAGCATCTTGAAGAGGCTCCCAAGAACCAGACTGCCATTTCTCCAAGGAGACTGTTTCCTTTCAATGAAAGTCACTCAGTTGTGTCCAACTCTTTGCGACCCCATGGACTATACAGTCCATGGAATTCTCCAGGCCAGAATACTGGCGTGGGTACCCTTTCCCTTCTCCAGGGGATCTTCCCAACCCAGGGATCGAACCCAGATCTTCCACATTGCAGGTGAATTGTTTACCAACTGAGCTATCAGGGAAGCCCCAAATATCTATCGATTTCAATGGGGAATGGTATTTGGAGAACATGCTCTGGGTGCTAGGAGTGTTCCTTACACAAGACGTTGTTTTTGCCAAAGGTGAACAACAAGTTAAAACCCATGCTTTAGGTACACACTCAGCCTCTGGGGCCCAAGAAATCACTGGCCACCAGCACTTCCTTCTGCTTGAACAGATCTGGATGTGAGAGGAGCTGTTTGCCTGAGGGAAAAGAAAGTTACCCTCCCCAGTGGAGCAGGGCAAAACTGTGGGCAGTTGCCTCAGGGGTCTTGGTTCTCCACAAGAGAACATCAAAAGGCGCTGGAAGAGGGTGATCCCACACTCCCACTCCAGCCTGGGAGAGGCTCGCTGCACACGGCCACAGGGAGGAGCCTGGGAAGCCCAGAAATGGAGCCAAGGAGGGAATCTGGGGAAGGATTCTCTCCCCTTCTTTGCTGGAGCAGTGTGCGTGCGTGCGTGCATGCATGCTCAGTCATGTTCGACTCTTTGTGACCCCATGAACTGTAGCCCACCTCTGTCTGTGGGATTCTTCAGGCAATAATAGTGGAGCGGGTTGCCATTTCCTTCTCCAGGGGACCTTCCCATCCCAGGGATCAAACCCGCATCTCTTGTGTCTCCTGTATGAGCTTTCATAACCTACCTGAGCCACACTGGGCCACTGGGGAAACCTTACTGGGGCAGGCAGGGCTGCTTTTCTTCCCCAGTAAAGAATGAAAGTGCTAAAGGCATACACATTCTGTTTCCAATCCTGGCACTTCAATTTACTACCTATAAGACTGAGTAAATCACTGAAATTTGTCTATGAAAGTAAGAAAATTACACTTACCACATAGTGTTATTGGGAGAATGAAATTAGATAATTATATGAAACATCTAGAATATTGGTTGACACATCATGCTCCATAAACAGCAGTTATTTTCAATTTTAGAAATGATGGGTACTGCAATGATAGAACAAGACTTGCCCTTTATTAACCCACATTTTCTAATCTACCAGTCTATTTCAGGCTTCCTTTGTGGCTCAGCTGGTAAAGAATCCGCCTGCAATGTGGGAGACCTGGGTTCAACCCCTGGGTTGGGAAGATCCCCTGGAGAAGGGAATGGCTATCCACTCCAGTATTCTGACCTGGAGAATTCCATGGACTGTATAGTTCATGGGGTCACGAAGAGTCGGACACGACTGAGTGACTTTCACTTTCGCTTTTAATCTGTTTCGACTCTTTTCTGTCTTTTGAGAAAGAGACCACAAATAAGAAATTCAGGAAAAGCCCATTGCTTTATCTCTAATAACGTTTCTTCTCGGTGAGATTCACTAATTCAGTATCTTTTTGATCCAGAGTTTCCATTAGCAGAATAAAAGCAGAAAATATTTTTTGCTTTTACTTCCTAAACTCAGCTAAAAGAAAGAAAAGTCTGTGGCCACAAATTTTACAGTAGATATTTATTGGTTATTCTGCAGAAGACTTCAGGCTTCTCATGTTTGCCACTGGAGTTGTGGTTTTTCTATGCTCTGTTGGATCCTGTCTTAGAAGGAAAGACTCAGGAGTTAATCCATGGTCCTGGACCTGTCAGAGTACAGAGGAACACATTCGACATGGTAAAGATAGGCTGGCCTCCTGATGAGTAAGATTTTAAAGATGTAATTCAATAAAACCCATGGCGAATCTCTGAAACCTAATAGCACTTTTAGTATGATTCTTCTATAATTGCTTTGGCAGCAATAGAAGGCATTTCTCCTTGATGTTGGCAGCAGTCAGTTCTGTGGTTTGCACTCTGGTCTGTACTATCCCCACTATCACACAGATGAGTCCGAAGTCACCTTGCGTGTGTGTGTGCTCAGTTGTGTCTGACTCTTGCAACCCCATGGACTGTAGCCCGCCTTGCTCCTCTGTCCATGGGCTTTCCCAGGCAAGAATATTGGAGTGAGTTGCCATTTCCTATTCCAGGGGATCTTCCCAACCCAGGGATCGAACCAGCATCTTGTGTCTCCTGCCTTGGCGGGCAGACTGTTTACCACTAGTGCCACCTGTGAAGCCCTAAGTCACCACAAGAAACTCTTTATTATTGCAATGCCAAGAGTTTTTCTTCTGCCTACCTTGGAACTGATAGCTCCCTGGGAGGCATTGAACAAAGACCTGAGCTGGTTAGAACCCACAGACAGATGGCCAAAGCCATCATGAGGTCACAGTGGTTTTCCAGTAGTGGAAAGCAGCCTCAAATTATTTATTGAGCACTGCTTGTCCTTCAGCGCTGTGTCACTATCTGAGTAATACAACTCACTGCTCTGTCTCTGTAAGCAAGTTCTCTAAGGTTCTGGAAGATGTTAGATCAGTCTTCAGCATCTCTGGGCTCACCTCTCAATTATACAGTTTATGTGTTCTATTCAATTTCTGACCAACATCACTTTAATAGTGTGAATCTTAAGTTGTAATATTTTAAATACAGTAAGGGAGGGGTGAGAGCTACTAAGTTAAATGATAGACCATGATTCCTATGAGAATATCATAAAATCTTTGTAAAAGGTTATAATCACATCATTCCTACTAAGCCTTAAGTTGTACAATAATAGTTCGATGCTAAGCCTACTGTTAGTGGCTTATTTTTTCAACAGATTCATTCAGTTAATTAGCATTTATTGAATATGTTATATGGTAAGCAAAAAACAATATGTGCCAGGAATTACAACTTCAAAATCAATAAGAAAAAGCGTTTGACCTTTACCAAAGGAGCCTGGATCAGGTTTGGGCAGAGAGGTTGTTAGAAAACACTGTCACTCAGAGATGATAAGGAGGAATGGGGTGAAGGTGCAGAATTGGGAGAGAAAGGCATTTTAACATCTTCGTTGAGCTTATCTCTGCCTGAAATAATGGTGTTTGTTTCCTTGTTTATTGCTTATTATTGACCCATTTCCTCTCCCATCTCTTGCCACTCCCACCCCTGCCAGTTGGTACAAGAGGCCCTATCTGTCTCATTAACTGTTCTGTCTTTGTACTTAGAATCATGCCCAGCACATGGGAAGCCCTCAGTAATTCAAATAGAATGAATGGCTTGAACCATCCAGTCTAGGCAGGGAATCAGTAGGAGGAAAGATATGAAGGCTGAATTAAGAGCCCTGTGTCTATGTGAGGATATATGTCTCTGTTCATAAACAAGATTCTTCAATAAAAATAAGCAAATATATTAGAGATAACAGTGCACAGAGCTGCCTTTTTGATTCTGCCTTTTAGAGCACACCAGGCCATACCTCAGCTCACTGCCCTTTTTCCAATCATAACAACAAAAGTTACATCATTTTAGTTTCCCAGCTTGCTCAGCCCCTCACTGGGAGCTGAGAGTTTTTTACTGGGAGCCATGGAGAATGACCAAAGCAAGGGAAATGTACTGGCTAGTTGTTAAAAGCTTTTTCTTTGGGAAATGATTTTGTATATGACTGTGCGTGTAAACTCTATATTTGAGATGCACCTCATTTAAACAGTTACGCACAAGTGTCTGTGAATATGCAGATCATTCATCTGTCTATGTGTCTACTGTATGTAGCTACAGATTAAGTTGTATGTGTGTGTGTTACTTGAGACATATTTCTTTAATGATTGAAACTTTTTATAAAAAGTTTATTGATTAACATTCAACAGCCTTTTCTGCAAACCCTATATGATTGATATAGCTGACATTATTGGTTTCCTTTCAGTGTGGGTGCTATGGGATGAATGTTTATGTTTCCCCAAAATGCATTTATTGACGCTTAACCCCCAACGTGATGGTATTTGGAGGGGGACTTTTGGGAGGTAATTAGCTCAGGAGGGAGGAGCCTTCATAAATAGGTTTAGTGCTGTTATAAGATATGAGAGATTTGCTCCCCCTCTCTCCGCTCTTTGCCATGTGAGGATGTGAAATGACAGACATCTGTCCACCAGGAAGGGGGCCTTACCAGCATCTTGAACCTTGACCTTGGACTTCTCAACTGTGAGAAACAAATGTTTGTGGTTTAAGCCACCCTATTTACGGTATATTTGTTACAACAGCCCAAAATGACCAAGGTAGTTGGCAGTTTCATCCTCTATGGCTTCAGTAAGCCTCTGGTGAATTTTTTAGCCAATGCGTATTTTTGCTTATCAAGTGTCAGGTGAAAGAGTGAGAATGGTGGGTTAAATGTCCTCACACTGGCAGATAACAACACAAAAGCCACATCTCCAGTTCATGTTAGTTCTGCGGTGCTTTCTTTTTTGAGAAGCCTATCATATCATTTTCATTATGAAAGGACTGATGGCTTGTTTTTATGAAAGCCTGAAATGTTCTTACCATGGATGTTAATGAACAAACCACTCTTCTGCATGGACTTTATACAGAATAATATATTTTGCAGTATGAGGAAAAAGACTAGACTTGGTCAGATTATGGGAACATTTAATTGGTAATGACTTTTGAGAATACAAAGTAACTGGTGAGCAAGCAAGAGGAGCCGTTAATACTGGCAGATTTGCTGATTTTTGTTCAAGGAGTAATGAAGGGTGGAATAAAGATAGTTGTCCAGCTGTTTGTCCCAGTTTCTATCCTGGGGCTGTAGGTCTTTTTCGTGGCTGCCTTTGTTCTTTGAGTGGAAAGTAGCTCATTCCCCTTTATTTGCCTTTAGTGAACTGGGAAGTACTTGGATCAGTAATGTGACACCAACAAAAATAAGGTGCGTTTCACAGTTTGAAGGGCAAATATTTATAGAAGGCAGCTGCTGTATAGCGCAGGGAGCTCAGCTTGGTGCTCTGTGATGACCTAGAGGGATGGGATGGGGGAGGGGGAGGGAGGCTCAAGAGGGAGGGGACATAGGGCTGATTCATGTTGTGCAGCAGACACTAACACAACATTATATTCCAATAAAAATAAGGTAAAATAAATAAGCTACAGAAAAAAAAAGGCAAGGGACTTTTGAAGCTAAGTAATTTCTCTTTCATCATGTGCAAAGAAATTTTAAAAAGCATATTTTACTCTCTTTTTCAGTAAAGGCATTTCACAGGTTTCAGAGGACACATGAATCAAATAAAGAGAGTCCTAGGAATCAAGAAAGTTTGAGCTATTCCACTGAGATGGGAAAATGTATTCCTTCTACATTTAACTGATGTACCTCCAGATATTTCTCCAGGCAAGAATACTTCCCAACTCAGGGATCAAACCTGGGTCTCCCACATTGCAGGCAGATTCTTTACTGCCTGAGCCACCAGGGAAGACTTATAAGTTTCTTAAAACTAGCAAATTCAGCCTCTAATTGTATTTTTTTGTCCATCAACATGATGGGTTTATCAAAACACAAAATGAGAAATCAAGAGGGAGGGAGGAGTGAATGAAAGGAAGGAAGAAGAGAGGGAGAGTGGGAGAGAATTCAGATGAGATAAGCAGGAGTAGAAATAGAAATCACTTTAAAATAGTGATAGAGCTGGGGAAAAGATGAGTGAGTGAAAAGCACTCAAGCTATATTCATCTTTGTTTCTGTTGATACAGGAAAAGTAGAAAGTAGGTTTTTATAGAATTATTTTTTCTTGATACCATAATCATATTAACTTCAGTATTTTTGTGGGCATCGGTTTCCTGGTGATGATGCAATTATTGCAGGAATTTCTAAACTTTTCAACAGTGTCACTCTGAGAACCAGGCAAGACTTGACCTCAGGAGAGGCTTTAGAGTGCCCCCCATTACCTTCTTTCTACCAAGCAGGTGAGGAGTCCTCAGGGCCCAAGGTTCCTGTCTGCCTGGGATCCTTATTCTCATTTCTAGACTAAGTTCAGGGTATCTAGAACCACAGGATTTTCTGTTCAACAGCCCCAAACACTGGCTCCAAGACCCGCTGGAACCTCTTCCATTCAATTTCTCCTGTGGCTGCAGGTGTGCACACCCTTTGACTCCAGGGCCCATTGCTTATGAAGATGTGTCTGGAGCTTGATCATGCTGGGTGTTCACACCATGCCTAGCAGACCCCTTGTGGGTGGGGAAGTGGGTAGAAGGAAGGGTAGGGATACAAGCCTCATGACTGGGGAGAAGGATTGTGCCCCAAGGGCCTCCTGCCAGATTTTGGCATGAAACTCTGAGGGACCTGAGAAATCTAAACATGAACTTGGCCTTCTGGATTGTTATGAAAGTATATTTATCAAGATAAAAGGATATAACATATTTAACAATTTGCCAGCTTGATTTACAACTTTTTAACTTGTAGATAAGGGATGTTGGCCTCCATTTGTACACTTGCTCCAGGCCCCAAAGGAAGCTGCTTAGTACTGTTGTCTATGTTCAAGACATAGCCTTTCTTCTATGCTAAGCAGTGGAAAGAGAAAAGGAAGGGAAGGAAGACAGCATGACTGCCATCCTCCAGCAGCCATGTCATGCATGCTAAGTCACTGCAGTTGTGTCCAGCTCTTTGCGACCCCATGGACTGTAGCCCACCAGGCTCCTCTGTCCATGGAATTCTCCAGGCAAGAATACTGGAGTGGGCTGTCATGCCCTCCTCCAGGGGATCTTCCCGATCCAGGGATCCAAGCTACAACTCTTGCGTCTCCTGCACTGGCAGGCAGGTTCTTTACCACTAGCACTACCTGGGAAGCCCTCAGCCAGGGGCATTCACACATTGTTATTTGATCCCAACACTTTATCAGCTCTGGTTTTATAGTTGAAAAAATAGATATATAAGGGAGAAATGACTTTCTCTCTACCCTCCTACATTCAAAAGCTGGATCTATGAAATAACAGGTGGATTAATAGGAGAAAAAGTATACAAGCATATTCATTTTAAATATTATGTACTGGGGCGGAGGGGGCTGGCTTCAGAGGAAAAAAGAAGTAAATACCTCAAAAAAGGTTAGAATCAGAGAGCTTATAAACTATCTTGCTAGAGGAAGGGGAGGAGGAATATAGGTCACATGCTGCTGCTGCTGCTGCTGCTAAGTTGCTTCAGTCATGTCCAACTCTGTGTGACCCCATAGATGGCAGCCCACCAGGCTCCCTTGTCCCTGGGATTCTCCAGGCAAGAACACTGGAGTGGGTTGCCATTTCCTTCTCCAATGCTTGAAAGTGAAAAGTCAAAGTGAAGTCGCTCAGTCGTGTCGGACCCTTAGTGACCCCATGGACTGCAGCCCACCAGGCTCCTCCGTCCATGGGATTTTCCAGGCAAGAGTACTGGAGTGGGGTGCCATTGCCTTGGAGTGGAGTAAATAACTTAAGGAAAGATGGACTTAGAAGAATTGCAGAGAGAGGTTGATGACAAAGTCCGTCCACCTGCGGTGTCACTCCTAGTTTCCTGTCCCGTAAGAGGAGTCAACCTCCCCTGGCTGAGAGCTGAGCTCCTTTTGGAGGATCTGTCTCCAGGCAGATAAGGGGGTGCATAGAGAGCCTCTCCCTGCATTTGCTGCTTTTCAAGCGCTTTCAACTCAAATGACCAAGGTAGCAAATTTGGGGGTGGCATGTCTTGAACTCCTTCAGGTGGCAGAGTTTAGATTTGGTCACAAGTGCTTTAAATATATGCAAAAATCGAATGCATCTCATTCATTGTCTTACTAGATACTTTGTCTGTGTGGCTTATTAGTAATAAGAAGTCAAAGCACTTTGAGGATTGTGATACATGCTGTGTGATGTGCTGACAACCTTCTGCTACTACAATAAAACTAGATCTGCTAAAATTTTCACTTTGGAATGCACATTCTTTCTCTGGCATTATTGTGACATTCCTCTGCTGGCGTATTGTTGCTATTTAATAAGTGCTATCTCTTGGTTTAATTATTAGGAAACAAAATTATAAAGGTAGGTTAAGCAAATCTGCCCTATAGTAATAGCTTAATCATCTCCTCTCTATTTTCCACTTCCTTGTGTATCTTGACACCATTTCCTTAATTTTATGCCTGTTATCATTTATTTGCATCTCATTAAAATTTAAATACATCTAAAAAATTAAAACTCCTATTTTATAGCAATGGGTGGTGGTGGTGTATGCATTTGCAAATTAAAAGAATGGAATTATATACTGAAAATAAGTAGTTCTTCATCTGGGTAGGTGATATTTCCATAGAATTCTATGTAGTTAGTCTAAATTGTGAGTCTTAAATGCAGCAGGAAATAGAATGTTATGATTAAAAGCCTTTGTCCCAGTTTGTTCCAAACAATTTTTTCCTTGATTAATGAGTCAGAGAAGAAATGGAGACTTAGTAATACCTGCACTGAGGCCCTTGAGAGTAGATACGATCTTGACAGTCTGACATCTAGCTCTTAAAGAAGAAAACCTAAAGGTCATGTCGTCTAGCTGCTGCTTTAAGTGCGCTGAGACACTGTGCCCCTCACAGAAATTGTCTTTTCTGAATGCTTCTTAATGTTAGGTCTCCCATGTCACTGCAAAAGCTGTTGCAGATTTCTGCTTCAGTCTTTTGTTGTTGAATAGTTGATGAAGACATCATTCATCTCTTTCAGTGCCATCCAGGTTTATTCAAGGAAAAACTTTGGCTCCTCCTAAGAATTAGAATATGTTGTTGTTGCTAAGTCACTTCAGTCGTGTCCAGCTCTGTGCGACCCCATAGACGGCAGCCCACCAGGCTCCTCCGTCCCTGGGATTCTCCAGGCAAGAATACTGGAGTGGGGTGCCATTGCCTTCTCCTAGAATATGTTACCTTTCCAGATAAAAACAAGGGATTTATCATGTGTAGCCACCTGAAACTCAGACTCGCTTTTGTACCTAATTCCTGGCCTTTGTATCAGCTGCATCTTCGTGCCCCTACTAAAATTTTCTTCCTCCAAATATCTGAAAGGATGGATTCTCCTCACTGAGATCTTTGCTCACCTGGAAGAGTCATTCCTGACCATACTACCTGTAGTGATGGAGGGGAGGACAGACTTTTCCTTTATTCTCTGAGGTTCTGTGGCTGAGGGCCTCAAGAGACAGAATAAAAGGAGAAAATGCATGTACATTTTATTTGATGTTAATATTTTTACTTGGCACAGAGGGCTTCATAGAAAGAAGTGAGAATCCCAAAGCAGTTAGACCCAGGGGCTTATATATCATTTTAACAAAGAGTGATAAATTGTGGAAGTGTGGCAAGACAAAGGAAAAGGGGTTTTGAGCTAGGGGTATTAAATTGTGAAGAAGTAAAAAGGAAACATATGAGGCAAACTAAGGGAATACAAAGGTTATTTTAGAAATGTTTGTTTGTACAGACTCATCATGATGTCAGCTCCTCATCTCTGGTGATAAGAATTCTCTCCTCTTCCTGATACAGGAAGGGCAGAGAGCCCTGCCTGAATCTGGTGCTTCCCAACTCCCTTCAGCTCAAAGTAATGAAAGTGCCAGTGAGGCGTATTTGGGGGATGGTATTTGCTGATCTCCTTCAGTGTCCTTCACACCAGCTCTCTAGAATTATGCTATTTTATTCTATTGTTGCCTTTCTCTTTCACTTGAACAGAATTTTCCTTGGGGGAAGAGTTAGTCTCATTTGAACATTTAAGCCGTGCTTGGTATATGGTAGATGCTCAGCTCAAAGACTATTTAATGATTGAAAACTATTCAATGACTCATGACAACTATATTGATCCTTAGCATTGGTATACTGGCTTTTACAATTCTGGCATTCAATTTCCCCACTACTTAATTGGAGCCAGTTTCTGAGTTAACTCCTCTCATTTCCTTTTTGCAAAAAAAGAGAATATAAATAAATAAATTTAATTAAATAAGAAAATAGAAAAAATTTCTTGCCCAGAGATTATGAAATCTCAGTTTTATTGAATTTATCCAACAAGTGGATACCTAGTTCATACCAACTAGGTACTAACTAGATCCTGAGACTATAAAGATAAACCAAATTAAACCCAGACTATACAATGAGACACACTGTGAACCAGTAACTGTAGCAATAAGTGCATGAAGTAAGGCTGCAGTTTGGGTTCCTGGGTTGCAGATTCTGAGATAGAAATTTGAGTGCAGGAGGTTTATTAGGGAATGTCCTTATGACAACCTGGAGAAGAGAAAGGACAGGCAGAGGAAAGGGAGAGAAAGAGAGAAGTTTAGCTGTGACTTGGTCTCAGTGGAAGCCTTAGCCTACTCTAAGGCAAGTTCTGAAGATGAGATGATCCTTTGGAGTTGTCTCAGTGTTCTGGAGGTCCTAGACCATTATATCACCCTTCAATTATTAGATGGGGACACCTTGGGGAGAGAGATGACCTGAGAGGTACTCTCATCTGAGATGATTCCTAAAATGGAGCTATTGGCTCCTGGAATAGGGGTAATAAGTCCTTTTTTTCCTGAAGGGGAACTGGTCAGCTCATCACAGCACTGACCCCTCTCCAGGGGATCTTCTGGACCTAGGGATTGAACCCAGGTCTTCCACATTGCAGGCAGAGGCTTTAATCTCTGAGCCATGAAGGCAGAGCCCATTATATTAGAGACATAAGTAAATCAGTATAGGAATTGTGATGAGAAACAGCTTAATTGGACCTTTAAAAATGTCAAAATAAGAGACACTGAAATCTGAATCTTGAAATCCAGTTTGGATTTTCCGAGGGGAGAGGGGAAGGAAGAGAGCATTCCAGAAAAAGGGATTAAATATGTCCTAGTACATGGAGAAGGAAATGGCAACCCACTCCAGTGTTCTTGCCTGGAGAATCCCAGGAACGGGGGAGCCTGGTGGGCTGCCATCTATGGGGTTGCACAGAGTCAGACACAACTGAAGTGACTTAGCAGCAGCAGCAGCAGCAGTACGTGGAACAAGGTAATAAAACTGGTTTTCCTGTTTCGCCTTCATAGATGGAAAAGACGATACTAATACCAACTAGCATCTGTAGAAGGCACACAGGCACATTACATCATTTCATACTCTTAACAACTTTGCTAAGAAGTTATTGTCAGATATTTATAGATAATAAAATGAAGGTTAACAAAAGTATAGGTATCTGCCAAGTGTTACACAGCTAGTAAGTGGTGATGTCAGAGTTATACTGAGGTCTCCTTGGCTCCAAGGTCCATACTTTTTCAACCAATATGAACTCTATTGTTCTAACCAGTTTTTAGTGGGCTTCCCTGGTGGCTCAGATGGTAAAGCATCTGCCCTTCTTGCCTGGAAAATTCGTGGATTGAGGAGACTGGTGGGCTACAGTCCACGGTGTTGCAAAGAGTCGGACACGATTGAGCGACTTCGCTTTTGCTTTCACAGTTTTTAGTAGTACCTTTTTTTGCGGTTTGTTTTTAAAGAATAGACTGATTTTGATACAATTTTGAACAATACTCAAAAACATTAAGAGACCCTTAAGTTCTACAAGCATATTCACCTGCAATCTTAAAATCAACAGTGACCAGTCAGTACTTTCCAGTAGCTGTATTTTATGCTTTCAATAAAATGTTTTATGTGGACTGAAGTTGGAAAGATATGCAATTGCAATGAACGAGGGATACACTTGATAAATTCCTTAGAAGCTTCTATTCTAAAAATATAAATCAAATGATTTGAATTATCTAGTCTTGGAAAACTACCCCTCCTCACTAACTATAGAGCAGGAGGAGAATGTTTGATGGAAAACTCGGTCAGAATGTTAAACTATATCACTCCTCTGCTTCATATTCCCCTCAATGCTTTCTCATGTTCTCTAGCAGTGGTATCCAAAGAAAGGTATGGGCAGTCCCAGAGATTTTGAGACAATTCATTATAAAAGGAAAAATGAGTTTAGTTTTTAGCCTTATCTTTTGAAAATATCTATTTTTGTCTATTCTTTATAATTATGTAATACATTAATACAGTCCATATATTGGAGGTACAGTTAATCCAAGTGATTTAACTGACATGTGAACAAAAAAGTTTGGGATGAAATTTTAACACGTGCTACAACAGGGATGAATCTTGAAGACATGATGCTAAGTGAAATAAGCCAGACACAAAAATACAAGTATTATATGATTCTGGGCTTCTCTGGTAAAGAATCTTCCAGGGGTAATGAATCTGCCTACCAATCCAGGAAATGAGGGTTTCATACCAGGGTCCAAAATATCTCCTGGAAAAGGAAATGGCAACCCATTCCAGTATTCTTGCCTGGAGAATTCCATGGACAGAGGAGCATGGCTGGCTACAGTCCATGGGGTCACAAAAGAGCTGAACACGACTGAGCAACTAAATAAAAACAAAATTATATGATTCCAAGTAAAAGAGGTACCTGAGATAGTCAAATACATACAAACAAAAAGTGGTTGCCAGAGACTGGGGGCAAGGAGAGGAGGGAGTTAGTGTTTCATGGGTCCAAGAGTTTCGGTTTGGGAAGATGAAAAAGTTCTGGAAATGGATGGTAGTAATGGTTGTACAACAATGTGAATGTACTTATTGAAGCTTAAACATGGTTAACATGGTAAATTCTATGTTATATATATTTTACCATGATAAAAAATTAATGAAGCTTGGAGACACCATGTTATAACAGTAAAATAGATATAAGGCCACTCAACTGTGACTATATCTTTCCATCTCTGGCCTGAGGGACAGTTTTACTTCAGATTGTCTTGCCTTTATCCTTGCTGTTTCCTCAGCCTGGAGTGTTTTCCCTCGCCTTGGTTGTTTTATAAACTCCTATTAACCTTTTCAAGTCTACCTTTCTGTTATGACGCCCCAAATATATTTGAGTGTCCCCTGCTGTATACGTTTCTCATATTCATTATGCATAGGTCAGGGTTTCTTACTTTTGATCGAACTTCTCTAGGTCAGGAGCATTGGTATCACCAACCAGCACCTAGGGAAGGCTGACCTGTACTCAACAATCCTGTGTGTTAAGTAAGTGAGTGAGTAAACGAATGAGTGAATGAACAGTAAATGGGTGGTGTGGCCATGAAATCCAGAATGTGTGGTGAAGTCCAAAATGGTTACAGGAGGACCTTCTCGTGGGGGGCTTCCTTGAAGCCAGATCTGATTCACTTCTGCACTGACTTTAGGGTCACAGCCCCTGGGTAGGGATTTAACTCACATGAGGGAATAATTTTTATCATACTGCATATTTCCCTCCTTCATGGTGTGTTTTCTTGGTCACCAGTCACAATTCTGTTCTCATTAGCAAAGGCATGCAAACATCACATGTACCTCATCCTGGGGAACCTATAGATTATCTCCTGAAATTAATCTTATACTTTTATAACCAAATTTAGATAAAGAAATTAAATTATTTTTGTTCTGGGGTAAGTGAAGATTCTGAGTGATTTCCTTTTTTTTGATTAACAAAATCTATACATCAAAAAATATAAATATTGTATTGAAAATAAATACTCTCCTAGAGTTTGACTTGCTTGTTAATGTCACACCAATCAGACATTTAAGATGGGCATTCTGTTATAATGGTGCTACCATTTTTTAAATATTCAAAACAAAAAATATTTTTAAAATAATATAATTATAATCTCATAGGTGTATTTTCTTTTTGATTCTGAGCATTTCTGTGTAGAAGGAAAATATTAAATTAAGATATGAAATTATATTTCTGTTAATTATTAAATTCTTGGAAAGCAAAGTCAATACTTCTCTGACAAAATTTAAGCTTCATTATATTGCAGTTGCAAATGAAAATTTTTCATGCCTTTGACATTTCATACAGAGAGTATAATTAACATAGAACTATAGTTAAATTTTTTTTTAATGAATTATAAATCAAACAAGATTTTGGAGTGGGATAAACCTACCAGAGAAGCTAAGGTCCTGTATCTTTTTTTTCATACATTCTTATCTATATGTACAAACTACCAACAACAAAAATAATCATACCAAACAAAAAACTCAAACCACAATTTGATCTTATTTCCAAAATATTCTTCTCTATATTTGTGTTTGTGTTCAAACTCTGATAATTTTTCCTATTCTCAGATTATATCATGTATAGGAAGAGCCTTTTCATATACTCACTGTGTATACCATGTGGATATATACTCACTGTATATACCATGTGGATATATACTATATAATTATATACACTAACAATACAGACCTACTACAATTTCTTGTGCTTCACCTTATTGTTCTTTATAGATATTCCATTTTTTTTTTACAGATTGGAGTTTTGTAGAAACCTTGTGTCAAGCAAGTCTATTGGTACCATTTTTCCAACAGCATTTGCTCACTTTTTGTCCCTGTATCACATTTTGGTAATGCTCACAGTATTATTTTAGTTTTTATTATTATTACATTTGTTATGGTGGTCTCTGATCTTTGATGTTACTATTGTAATTGTTTAGAATGCTAGAAATTGCACTTATACAAGACAGCAAACTCAATCCATAAATGTTGTATGTGTTCTCACCACCCCACCGACAGGCTCTTCCCCGGTCTTCCTCTTCTCAAACCTCCCTAATTCCTGAGACACAAGGGTGTTGAAAATTAGACCAGTTAATAACCCTACAATGGCCTCTAAATGTTCAAGGGAAGGGAAGAGTCACACGAAACTAGATATGATGATGTCAAAAACAAGCTAGACCTTTTGCACCACGCAGTTAGCCAAGTTTTGAATGGAAGGGAAAAGGTTTTGAAAGAAATTAAAATTGGAATTCCAGTGAACACATAAATGATAAACATGTGAAACAGCCTTGATGCTGAGATGGAAAAGGTTATAGTGGTCTGGATAGAAGATCAAATCAGCCACAACATTCCCTTAAGCCAAAGCCTAATCCATAGCAAAGCCCTAACTCTTGAATTCCATGAAGGCTGATGGAGGTGAGGAAGCTAAAGAAGAAAAGTTAGAAGCCAGCAGCGCTTGGTTAATGGGGTTTAAGGAAAGAAGTAGAAGTTGCTTAGCAAGCTATCCAGAAGATCTAGCTAAGATAACTACTGAAGGTGGCTACACTAAACAACAGATTTTAAATGGCCTTCTATTGGAAGAAGATACCAACTAGGACTTCCACAGCTAGAGAGCAGAAGTCAATGCCTGGCTTTAAAACTTCAAAAGACAGGTGGACTTTCTTATTAGGGGTTAATGTACCTGGTAACTTTAAGTTGAAACCAGTGCTCACTTACCATTCTAAAAATGCTAGGATCTTGTGCTTCCCTTGTGGCTCAGTGGTAAGGAATCCACCTGCCCACACAGAGGAGACATGGATTCAATCCCTGTTCAGGGAGGATCTCACATGCCTCAGGGCAACTAAGCCTGTGCTCCGAAATGATTGTGGCTGCGCTCTAGAGTCCAGGAGCCGCAACTACTGAGCTCACATGTCACAACTACAGAAGCCCGTGTGCCCTCGAGCCTGTGCCCCGCAGAAACAGAAGCCGCTGCAATGAAAAGCCTGCACACTGCAACTAGAGAGGATCCCTTGCCCACCACAACTAGAGAAAAGCCAGTGCAGCAATGAAGACTCAACACAAACAAATAAATAAAAATAAAATTATCTTTAAAAATCCTAGGGTAAAAATGATTCCCAGTCTTCTCTTCCTGTGTTCTATAAATGGAACAACAAAACCTGGATGACAGCACCTCCATTTACAACATGATTTATTGAATATTTTAAGCTCACTGTTTAGAAGTAGTGCTCAGAAAAAAAAATTTATTTCAAAATATGATTGGTCATTGACAGTGCACCTGTTCACCCAAGGGCTCTGATGGAGATATACAATGAGTTTAGTGGTGGTTTTCATGCCTGCTAACATAACGTTCATTCTGCAGCACATGGATCAAGGTATATTTCAACTTTCAAGTCTTATTATTTAATAAATACATTTCATAAGGCTATAGTTACCATCAGTAGCAATCTCTCTGATGGATCTGGGCAAAGTAAATGGAAAATGTTCTGGAAAGAATTTACCATTTTAGATGACAGTAAGAACATGTGTGATTCATGGAAAGCAGTCAAATATCAACACTAAAAAAGTTTGGAAGGAGTTAATTCCATTCTTCATGGATGACTTTGAGGGGTTTAAGATTTTAGCAGAGGAAGGAAGTGCAGATGTGGTAGAAAGAGTAAGAGAACTAGAATTAGAAGTGGAGCCGGAAAATGTGACTAAATTGCTTCAATCTCATGCTAAAGCTTCAACAGATGAGGAGATGTGGTTTCTTGAGATGGAATCTACTTTTGGTGAAGACGCTGTGAAGATTGTTGAAATTACAGTAAAGGATTTAGAACATTACATACACTTAGTTGCTAAAGCAGCAGCATGGTTTCAGAGATTAACTCCAATTTTGAAAGAAATTCTACTGTAGGTAAAATGCTATCAAACAGTTTTGCATGCTACAGAGAAATTCTTTCATGAAAGGAAGAGTCAATTGATGAGGTAGCCTTCATCATTGTCTTATTTTACAGATTTGCCAGGCTCAGTAGCAGTTTCCTTAAGAGCAGGTAGTGACTGCTTTTTGGAGATTAAGAAGGAGGCCCAAGTTGCAAGGCCATGCTTGTGCATAGACCACCCAAAATTCTTTGTTTAGAGTCAGTGATATTTTAAGACTGGAGGGAGACCCACAGAAATAAAATCACTGACTCAGAACCAGAGGAAAAGTAAACAGTAAGACTAGACTCGGCCCCAAGTCTTCAGATAGAGTATATAGGCCATTGTATCATACTGACTCTCAGGCTTCTGGAGCAGTAAGATGGTGGAGTAGACTTGAACTCACCTCCTCCCAAAAAAAAAACACCAAAATTACAACTCACTGCTGAACAACTATCAATTAAAAAGACTCAAACCTTCCAAAAAAGCTATTCTACAGACAAAGACAAAGAAGAAACCACAGTGAGATGGTAGGAGGGATGCTTTCACAATATAATTCAAATCCCATACATGCTGGGTGGGTGACCCACTAACTGGAAAATTATATCACATAGCTTTTCCCACAATAGCGAGAGCTCTGAGCCCCACTTCAGACTCCCCAACCCGGGAGTGTGGCATTGGAAGAAGGACCCCCAAAGCATTTGGCTTTGAAGGTCAGCAGGGCTTGAGTGCAGGAGCCCCACAGGACTGAGGGAAGCAGAAACTCCACTCTGCAAATCAAGGGTTCACATGTACTGGGACTCAGGGCAGACCAGTGACTCCATAGGAGGACCAGACCTACCTGTGGGTCTTGGAGGGTCTGCTGGGAAGGCAGGCATTGGCTATGGCTCACTGTGAGGGCAAGGACTGACTGGTGGCGGACACCCTGAGAATAAACATTGGCATGAGCGCTCCTGGTGGTTGCCGTTTTGACACCAAGACCCACACAATAGCCTGCAGGTTCCAGTACTGGATCACCTCAGGACAAACAACCAACAGAGTGGGAACATAGCCCCACCCATCAGGTTGCCTAAAGTCATCCTGAGCTAACAGCTGCATGTAAACACACCCTTTGACAAGGTCCTGCTTATCAGAGCCAGAAGACCCAGCTCCACGCACCACTGGGCAGGTACCAGTTCCTCCCACCAGGATCCTACACAAGCCCTTGGACCAGCTTCACCCATCATGGGGCAGACGCCAGAACCAAGAAGAATTACAGTCCCACATCCTGAGGAATGAAGACGACAAACACAGGAAGTCAGACAAAATTAGATAACAGAGAAATATGAAATAAAATAAAATTGCAGAACAACAACTAAGTGAAGTGAGAGGGGCAATCTGCCTGAAAAAGAATTCAGAGTAGTGACAGTAAAAATGATCCAAGATCTTGGAAAAAGTATACAAGCACTGGCCAAGAGAATGCAAGAAATGTTTAATAATGAGTTTAGAACCTTTAAAGAATAAATAAACAGAGATGAACAATATAATAACTGAAATGAAAAATATGCTAGAAGGAATCAGCAGAATAAATGAGGCAGAAGAATGAATAAGTTAACTGGAAGACAGATTGGTGGAAATCACTGCTGTGGAATAGAATGAAAAAAAAGAATGGAAAGAAATGAAGACAGTCAGAGACCTCAGGAACAACATTAAATGCATCAACATTTACATTATAGGGGTCCCAGAAGGAGAAGAGAGAGGGAAAAGGGCCTGAGAAAATATTTGAAGAGGTAACAGCTGAAAACTTCCCTAACATGGGGAAGGAAACACTCACTCAATCCAGGAAGCACAGAGAGTCCCAGGCAGGATAAACCCAAGGAGGACCACACCAAGCCACATAGAAATCAAGCTGGCAAAAATTAAAGACAAAAGCAACAAGGGAAAAGCAACAAATAACATACAAAGGATTTCCCATAAGTTTATCAGCTGATTTTTTCAGCAGAAACTCTGCAGGCCAGAAGGAAGTGGCATGATATATTTTAAGTGATGAAAGGGGAAAACTTATAACCAAGAATACCAGCAAGGGTCTTGTTCAGATTTGATGAAGAAATCTAAAGCTTTATAGACAAGCAAAATCTAAAAGAATTCAGCAGCACCAAACCAGCTTTGTAGCAAACACTAAAGAAATGTCTCTGGATGGAAAAAAATTGGCCACAATAGAAATGATAAAATTACAAATGGGAGAGCTCACCAGTAAAGGCAAACATACAGTAAAGGCAGGGAATCATCCACTCACAAATATATCAAAACCAGCAATTGTGAGAAGAGTACAAATTAGGATACGAGAAATGCATTTGAAATTAAGAAACCAGCAAATTAAAGCAATCTTGGGTATATAGAGAGAGACTGCTATACCAAAACCATATGATAACCACAAACCAAAAATCTACAATAGACACACGTACACAAAAGAAAAACAACCCAAAAACAACACTAAAGATAGTCATCAGACAACAAGAGAAGAGAGCAAAAGAGGAAGGGAAGAAAAAAAATCTACATAATCAAATCCAAAACAATTAACAAAATGGAAAAAGGAATATATATATATTGAAAATTATCTTAAACATAAAAGGATTAAATGTTCCAATGAAGACACAGACTGGGAGAATGGATACAAAATTAAGACCTGCATATATGCTGTCTATAAGAGACTTACTTCAGACACAGGGACACAAACAGACCAAAAGTGAGGAAATGGAAAAAAGCATTCCATGCAAATGGAAATCAAAAGAATGTTGGAGTAGCAACACTCAGACAAAATAGACTTTAAAATAAAGGTTGTTTGAACTGTGGTGTTGGAGAAGACTCTTGAGAGTCCCTTGGACTGCAAGGAGATCCAACCAGTCCATTCTAAATGAGATCAGCCCTGGGTGTTCTTTGGAAGGAATGATGCTAAAGCTGAAACTCCAGTACTTTGGCCACCTCATGCGAAGAGTTGACTCATTGGAAAAGACCCTGATGCTGGGAGGGATTGGGGGCAGGAGGAAAAGGGGACAAGAGAGGATGAGATGGCTGGATGGCATCACCAACTCAATGGACATGAGTCTGAGTGAACTCCGGGAGGTGGTGATGGACAGGGAGGCCTGGCGTGCTGCGATTCATGGGGTCGCAAAGAGTCGGACACGACTGAGCAACTGAACTGAACTGAAATGAACTGATAAGAGACAAAGAAGGGTACTACATAATGATCAAGAGATTGACCTTCTTCAAGAAGAAAATATAATAATTCTAAATATTTATGCACCCAACATAGGAGCATCTTAGCATATAAGGCAAATGCTAACAGTCATAAAAGGAGAAATCGACAGTAACACAAAAATAGTGAGAGACTTTAACGCCCCACTTACATCAATGGACGGATCATTCAGACATAAAATTAATAAGGAAACACAAACCTTAAATGAAAAATTAGATCAAATAGTCTTAATACTTATAGACCATTCCATCTAAAAGCAGCAGAATACACATTCTTCTTAAATGTACACAGAATATTCTCCAGGATAGATCACATGCTGGTCTATAAAGCAACCCTCGATAAATCTAAGAAAACTGAAATCATATCAAGCAACTTTTTCAGCCACTACACTATGAGATTAGAAATCAACTACATGAAAAAAAACTGTAAAAAACACAAACGCGGAGGCTAAACAATACATTACTAAACAATCAATGAATCACTGAAGATGACACAAACAGATGGAAAGTTATACCATGTTATTGGTTTGGAAGAATCAATATTGTCAAAATAACTATACTGCCCAAGGCAATCTACAGATTCAGTGCTGCTGCTGCTGCTAAGTTGCTTCAGTCGTGTCCAACTCTGTGCGACCCCATTGACAGCAGCCCACCAGGCGCCACCATCCCTGGGATTCTCCAGGCCAGAACACTGGAATGGATTGCCATTTCCTTCTCCAATGCATGCAAGTGAAAAGTGAAAGTGAAGTCGTTCAGTCATGTCTGACTCTTCGCGACCCCATGGACTGCAGCCTACCAGGCTCCCCGTCCATGCGATTTTCCAGGCAAGAGTACTGGAGTGGGGTGCCATTGCCTTCTCTGCAGATTCAGTGTAATCCCTAGCAAATTACCAGTGGCGTTTTACACAGAACTAGAACAAAAAATTTTTTACATTTGTATGGAAAAACAAAAGACCCTGAATAGTCAAAGCAATCCTGAGAAATAAAAACAGAACTGGAGGAATCAGGCTCTCTGCCTTCAGACTATTTCACAAAACTACAGTCATCAAAAGAGTTTAGTACTGACACAAAAACAGAAATACAATGGACAAGATAGGAAGCCCAGAAGTAAACCCATGCGCCTATGGTCAATTAATCTATGACAGAAAAGGCAAGAATATACAATGAAGAAAAGACAGTCTCTTCAGTAAGAAGTGCTGGGAGAACTGGACAGCTACATGTAAAAGACTGAAATTTAAATATTCGCTAACATCATTCACAAAAATAAACTCAAAATGGATTAAAAACTTAAATGTAAGATCAGATACTATAAAACTCTTAGCAGAAAACATAGTCAGAACACTCTGACATATTTAGCAGCAAAAACTTTTTGGATACACCTTCTAACATAATGAAAATAAAAACAAAAATAAACAAATAGGATCTAATTAAACTAAGAGCTTTTACACTGCAAAGGAAATCATGAACAATATGAAAAGACAATCCTCAGAACGGGAGAAAATGTTTGCAAATGAAGCAATTGACAAGAATTTAATCTCCAAAATATGCAAACAGCTCATGTAGCTCAACAGTAAAACAACCACAACAAAAACAAACAAAAAACTCAATTAAAAAAAATCAGCAAAAGATCTAAATAGACATCATTTTTCCAAAGAAGACAAATAGATGACCAAAAAGTATGTGAAAAGATGTTCAACATCACTCATTATTAGAGAAGTGCAGATCAAAACTACAATGAGGTATCATCTCACACCATTCAGAATGGCCATCATCAAAAAGTGTACAAACAATAAATGCTGGAGAGGGTGTGGAGAAAAGGGAAGCCTCCCATACTGTTGATGGGAATGTAAATTGTGCAGCCACTATGGAGAACAGTATGGGGATTCCTTTAAAAACTAAATATATAGCTACCATATGTTCCAGCAATTCGACTCCTGGGCATACATCTGGACAAAACTCTAATCCAAAAAGGTACCTGTATTGCTGTTTGTAGCAGCACTGTTTACAATAGGCAAGACATGGAAGCACCTAAATGTCCACTGATAGAGAAATAGATAGAGAAAATGTCTTGTTTGTGTATATAGTGGAATATTACTCAGACATAAAAAGGATGAAATGTCACTTGCAGCAACGTTGATGGACTTTGAGATTATTATGCTAAGTGAAGTAAACCAGACAGAGAAAGACAAATATCATATGCTATCATAAATATGTGGAATATAAAAAATGATTTGAGAACTTATTTATGAAGCAGAAATAGACTCACAGACTTAGAAAACAAACATGATTACTGAAAGGGAAAGGTAGGGTAAGGGACAAATTGGGGGTTTGGGATCAACATATATATATAATTATATTTAACATAGATAAACAGAGACCTATTGTATACCATACCATACTTCATGCTTTGTAATAACCAATAAGGAAAAAGAATCTGAAAAAAATAGGTTTATATTTATATAATTTAAATATATATAAAATTATATATGAATTTCTAAATTATATATATAAATTTATAATTATATATATTTTAAATATATTTATCTATATATTTACAGAATTTTTTCAGATTCTTTTCCCTTATTGGTTATTACAAAGCATGAAGTATACTGTGGCACAGAGTAGGTCTTTGTTTGTCTGTGTTAAATATAGTTATGTATATATGTGACAGACTTTATTTCCTTGGGCTCCAAAATCACTGCAGATGGTGACTGCAGCCATAAAATTAAAAGACACTTGCTCCTTGAAAGAAAAGTTATGACCAACCGAGACAGCATATTAAAAAGCAGAGACATTACTATGCCAACAAAGGTCTGTCTAGTCAAAGCTATAGTTTTTCCAGGAATCATGTATGGATGTGACACTTAGACCACAAAGAAAGCTGAGCATGAAGAACTGATACTTTTGAACTGTGGTGTTGGAGAAGACTCATGAGAGTCCCTTGGGATCCAAGGAGATCCAACCAGTCCATCCTAAAGGAAATTAGTCCTGAATATTCATTGGAAGGACTGATGCTGAAGCTGAAGCTCCAATACTTTGGCCACCTGATGCAAAACTGACTCACTGAAAAAGACCGTGATGCTGGGAAAGATTGAAAGAAGGGGAAGGGGATGACAGAGTATGAGATGGTCGGATGGCATCACCAACTCAATGGACATGCATTTGAGCAGGCTCTGGGAGTTGGTGATAGACAGGGAAGGCTGGTGTGCTGAAGTCCATGGGGTTGCAAAGAGTCAGATACAACTGAGGGACTGAACTGAATTGATATATGTATAACTTAATCAGTTTGCTGTATACCTGAAACCAACACAACATTGTAAATGAACTAAACTTCAATAAAAAGTAAATTAAAAAAAAAAAAAAGGAACTGTCAGTTACCCCGTGTGTGTGTGTTCAGTCATTCAGTCAACCCCAAGGATTGAAGCCTGTCAAGCTCCTCTGTCCATGGGATTCTCCAATCAAGAATACTGGAGTGGGTTGTCATTTCCTCCTCCAGGAGATCTTTCTGATCCAGAGATGGAAGCTGCATTTTCTATATCTCCTGCACTGGCAGGACGATTCTTTATCACTGAACTACTGGGGAAGCCCATTCGTTGATGAAGCTCCAACCTTCATCAACCACTGCCTTAAGGAGTCAGCAGCTACCAACATCAAGGCAAGACCACCCATAGCAAAAGGACTATGACCTACTGAAAATTCAGATGATGATCAGCTTTCTTTTTGCATAAAGTATTTTAAAATTATGGTATGTACATTGTTTTTTAGACACAATGCTATTCCACACATTAAAAGATATAGCATAGTGTAGACATAACTTTTATATATACTGGGAAATGAAGAAATTCATGACTGGTTCTATTGCAGTGGTCTATAAATGAACCTGCAATATTTCTAAGGTACGCCTATACACATATGCAATGTTACATGGATCACTGTTTTGTATACGCTGTTTGGAACCTGTGGGCTGCAATAATTAAGCTGAATTAAAAGAGTCTGTTTCAACTGATTGTAAAGAAAGACAACTTTCTTACTTGTATAAAATATATACAACTTGAAGAATGATATATTCTACATCTAAACCAGCATAACGTTTTTGTCACTAAAACAGAGGAAAGCAATGACACTCGGCTAATTTGCCCACCTTAAATTTGTCTTTATCCCCAATTCATGCATGATTAGCACACACACATATGTTTTTAAAGACAAGAATGGGATTAATCCCCACTCCCAGACCTTATTTCCTTCTTTCCTGGGTTCTGCTCTAAAGTCCTCTTATTAATGAGGCTTTCTTTGACTTCTTTCTATGCAGGAGTAACCACTACCCACCACTTGGTTTATTTTCTTTCATAATGCCTCATCACTTCCTGGTATGCTATATATTTATTTCTTAACTGTTTGTTTGTTTCTCTTCTGTCACTAAAATGTTTCATAAGTACTAATGTTTTTCTCGCTTTTTTTCATTGTTGTATTGTCAGCATCTACAAATGGATTTCTCAGTTCAGTTCAGTTCAGTCCCTCAGTCGTGTCTGACTCTTTGCTACCCCATGAATCGCAGCACGCCAGGCCTCCCTGTCCATCACCAGCTCCCAGAGTTCACTCAGACTCGCGTCCATCGAGTCCGTGATGCCATCCAGCCATCTCATCCTCGGTCGTCCCCTTCTGCTCCTGCCCCCAATCCTTCCCAGCATCAGAGTCTTTTCCAATGAGTCAACACTTCGCATGAGGTGGCCAAAGTACTGGAGTTTCAGCTTCAGCATCATTCCCTCTAAAGAAACCCCAGGGTTGATCTCCTTCAGAATGGATTGTTTGGATCTCCTTGCAGTCCAAGGGATTTCTCAGGGTTTTCACTATTTGGGATAGATAATTCTATGTTGTGGGGTGTCATCCTGTGCATGGTGGAATATCAGAAGTATCCCTTACCTCTACCTTCTAGATGCCAACAGCACCCTCATCCCCAAATTGTGACAACCATGAATTACTCCAGACATTGTCAAACATCCCAGGCAGATTGTGCGAGGAGGCAAAACGAGATTGAAAATCGCTGATCTAAAACAATGCTTGGCACAATGAGCACTCAATAAATATTTGTTGCATTAAAAAAAACAAATGGATGAAATCAGTATTCGAGTCAAAAGTTTGCCTTCTCAACAGTAGAACAGTTACAACAGAAAAATTAAATGCAAAATAGAAAAGTTCTCAAATAGAAAAGTTCTGTTCCCATTCAGGGCTTCGAATTTGTCCTCTTTTTTCGTCTTTTCCTGCCGAATACTTTAACTAAAAACAGTTCTCATTTGTTCAGTTTCTAATTGTTTTTGCTCCCCATGCTGATCACCATGAAAAGCGAAAGTGATCACCAAAGAACTCTGTAAACTCGAACCAATGCCACTTAAGCATTTTTCAAGCCAGGTAAGCTTTGTTGAATTCCCTTTTGAAATCCGCTTCTCTACTTTCTGCAGCAATTAGCAGTCAGAGGAAATAAATCACATGCCTTTTGAATGAGGATAAAATATTTCCCTGCCCCAGTGTTTGAGCTTTCAAATTCAGAGCAGTGGAGGGTCTGCTCCACCATATTTTCACTTAATACTTCACTGGCTTCTCTCCAAAACCTGCCTGACATGCAATTATTTGCAACCTATTTCACAGAAGGCCTGCTCCATTCATCTTTCTGTGGATCAGCTTTCCACTGAAACTGATAAAAAGATTTTACTGTGTGAAGCTTAAGTCTGTAGGGTTCAATGCAATGCTAAGCCAAGGGATTTGGATTTTATTTTATTTTTTAAGCCAAGGGTTGTTTTGAGGTTTATGGGGGCAGATATGACATGCAGCAGGGAGGGGGACAAAATTAATTATATTGGTGGTTTGGTAATGATCTACTTGCAACAAAACCCTCGGTAAGAATTATGGGTGAGTGTTCACACTATATTGGTAGAAAGGAGACTATGGGTGAGGGTGATGGTCAGAAGATCTGAACTCAATTTCTGACCCTGTTATTTAAGGTAAAAGACATACTTTCTCTAGAAATTAGATTCCTTCTCTGTATAATGTGATTGAACTCGATAGACTCTATCACCTTAAGTCCCTTACTGATTCTTTCTCAAATATTCCATATTTCTTTAAATGACACCTGTATCCCATTAATAGCCATAAATCTGAGAGTCAGCTTTGACTTCTCTTCTCCTTTACACCTAGCTTGATTGCTCACCAGTTCATGTTAATTTCATCTCCTGAATTTCTCTTGATCTGTTCATTCTTTCTATCCTCTTGACAACTAGACAAAGCTTAATTTCCTCCAACTCTCCCCTAGCTTCCCTGATGGCTCAGCTAGTAAAGAACCTGCCTGCTCTGCAGGAGACCCCAGTTCAATTCCTTGGTTGGGAAGACCCCCTGGAGGACAGGACTGAGCAACTAAGCACACACAGATCCAGGTTCATAGCCAATTGCCTGTCTCCTTGCCGTCATCTTTTTCTGCCTTCTTCCCCCAAATCTGGTTCTACTGAGGTCAAAGTGATCTTGTGAACACAAGTTGATGTCACTCACATGTTTAAAATTTCCTCCTTCATTTCCTATTGTTCTTAAAAATTCCGTATTCCACAGGACTTCCCCGGTGGCACAGTGGATAGGAGCCTGCCTGCCAATGCAGGGGAAATGGGTTTGATTCCTGTTTGGGGGCGGATTCCACATGCTGTGAACAAACTAAGCCCATGAGCTGCAACTACTGAAGCCCATGTATCTAGAGCCTGTGCTCTACAGCAAAAGAAGCTGCTGCAGTGAGCAGCCTGCCCACCATGACTAGAGCAGCTCCTGCTCACTGCAACTAGAGAGGGCCTGCAAGCAGCAACAAAGGCCTGTGTGTGGGCACTAGCGGCTCAGTCCTGTCCGACTCTATGACCCCATGGACCATAGCCCATCAGGCTCCTGGGTCCATGGGATTCTCTAGGCAAGAATACTGGAGTCAGTTGCTATTTCCTCCTCCAGGGGATCTTCCCAACCCAGGGTTTGAACCCGGGCCTCCTGTATCACAGGAGGATTCTTTACTGTCTGAGCCACCTAGCACAACCAAAAATAAAATAAATACATAAATTTTTTTTAAAATTTTTATCCCCTAATAAGGCCTTCAGGATCTGTCTCCTGATGATTTCTCTAAACTCAGCTCCTTAGCACATTCTTTAACATTTGTACTTCCACCACACTAAGCTTATTGCAAACCTTTGTTGGTCGCCAAGCATTTGGACATGCTGCTGCTTCTGCTCAGAATCCCTGATCTTATCTCCTCACCAGTACTACTCTCTCAGACTTCCCTCGTGCATCTCTTTTTCAACAGGTCTGACCACTAGGCTATGTTCTGCTTAGCATATGGGTCATAGTTTATTGTAATTATACTTGTACACCAGTTTTGAAATATTGACTGATATTTTAAATTGCAAAGTGGTTTGTTTGCAGAATCTTTCTCAATAATTTTCTCCTATTTTACGTTGTCTCATTCAACTCCTAGTAGAGCAGCAGTGTTTTGGCAACTTAAATTTTCAAATCATTTCAAAGCATTAAAGCAGTTTTCATGGAAACACACATACTCTTTTAACACTAGTTAAGTTTGAATTAATGCAATTATAAGAAGTACAACTGACATAATCAGGTTTGCTGTTGAACACAACTAATTATTGGAAAAAGTGCAATTTGATCATTAAATGGATAAGTGCACAGGCATCAGTGGCTACCTCTTAGGGAAGAAATGGAAGGTATTGATTTATCCTGCTACTTTAATAACCTACCTTTGCTTCTAGATTATACATTTCTTGACAGAAAGGACTGCTATTTTATTCACTACAATATAACCAACATAAAGCATAGTCCCAGCTCAAACCTACTATGTAATTTAAGAAATCAATATTAAATTAGATACAAGATTTCTTTAAAAATACGGAATTCATAAAATTGCTAAATTGTCTTCAAATTCTGATATTTTTATTTAATTATAAACATGTGTTGTTGTGATTAAATTATGGATTAGGGTCAGGTTCTTACCTATGTTATCCTTGTATTGTCCACAGTCAAATGACTCTGTGAACTACATAAGTATGAGTTGCGTGGTGTAGGTATACTTGCCTGGTCTGGCCTTGGGGGCATGAAATGGGTGTGAGGGCAGATGTTAGTAAGCAAGACTTTAAGTAAAACTTTAAGCTTTGTGTATGAAAATATTAGCTCCAAACTTCCTTAAGTGATAAATGAGATTTCCACATCATAATGGAAATAAAAATCCATGATCATTTATTGGTAGCCATTGATAAATAATATCAGCTAGGGTCCTTAACCCAAATAAATAAAGACCTAGAATATTAAAAAGCTGTGTATGTTAGCAGGACATATTTTAGTCATCTTGCTTTTCAGCTTTCTTGAGAAGCATATTTTCAGTGAATTTCTGAGAAACTTATTTGCACTGGTGATTTAGCTCTAGGACAAATGAGAGAGAATCAGATTTTTTAAAATTCAAGGGTTTATACTATGCTAAACAAGAAAGAAGGACTGTTATCCCTACCTCATTTGAATTCAGCCAGAATAGGAAGCGGGCATATTAGGCCTGGTATTGAACAGACTTTGCAGAAGATCTTGCTGTTCTGTGCTTTTTTTTTCTAGAGCAGGTCCAGAGCCAAGAAGAATCATTTCCTGATGGTTGCTCCATGACCTCTCCCACACTTGGAACATTTCTGAGGAGGGGAAAAAAGGAGGAAAAGCAGGTGCAGCCATTCTGAACCAAATATAGAAATATGACAAGTAAATCATGGTCATGAAAATAATGGCGAACATTCTTTGAGAGGGTTCTGTGTGTTAGACACTGAGTTAAGCAGTTCACCTGCTTTATCTGGACTCTCACAACCTCCTAGCAGTGGGCAGTGATTAAAATGCAGCTTTAGAAACCAGGCTGACTAGGTTTCCAGTCTGAATCTGCTTACTATGGTGTGACCTTGGGCCTTAACCTTAACCTGTGTTTCACTTCTTTGTGTGTGCTCAGCCGTATCTGACTCTTTGCAACCCTATGGACTGTAGCCCACCAGGTTCCGGTGTCCATTGAATTTTCCAGGCATGAGTACTGGAGTGGGTTGTAACTTCCTCCTCCAAGGGATCTTCTCCTGACCCAGGGATCAAACGCAGTATCCTGCATTGGCAGGCAGATACTTTACCACTGAGCCACCTGGGAAGTACTTCACATGGAGTTAAAAGGAAGGGAATTAAAATGTTTCCATTGTATTATCTTTAGAAAGATTGGATGGATGTAGTTTGCACTAACTCCCCTGCATTATCTGAACACATGAAAAAAATAGGTATTTTTATTTTGCTTTTAGGAAACATTAACGGTGAAGGAGTTTGCTTTGTCTTAGCCTAACATAGGTGGTCTAAATCCTTCATGATTTACTAACAAATAAGATGAGACATTGTATAGAATAGTTGAAATAGAAAACAACTTCCATAGTAAACATCAGCTTTTTCCCCTTCTCCTCTTCTTTTCTGTTTACTAATGTGAGACCCCATCCCCTGGAAAAATGTCTGGTTAATAGAGACTCAATAAATATTCATGGAACTTAAAAAATCCATTATGTAGTATTTTTGTAAGGATTGAAGAGCTAATTCAGGACAGGCTCAGTATTTAGCACAAAGTGAGTAACCATCCCTTGGAATCTATGGGAAATTGGTTCCAGGACCCACACAGATACCAAACTCCACAGATGTGCAAGTCCCTCATATAAAATGGCATAATATTTACACATCCTCCAGTATATGTTATATCATCTTTCCTGCTAAGTCACTTCAGTCGTGTCCGACTCTGTGTGACCCCATAGATGCCAGCCCACCAGGCTCCCCCGTCCCTGGGATCCTCCAGGCAAGAATACTGGAGTGGGTTGCCACTTCCTTCTCCAATGCATGAAAGTGAAAAGTGAAAGTGAAGTCGCTCAGTCGTGTCCGACTCCTAGTGACCCCATGGACTGCAGCCTTACCAGGCTCCTCTATCCATGGGATTTTCCAGGCAAGAGTACTGGAGTGGGGTGCCATTGCCTTCTCCGTAAATCATCTTTAGATTACTCATAATACCTAACACATTGTTAATGGCATGTAAATAGTTGCTGGGCACTCAGCAAGTTCAAGTTTTGCTTTTTGAAACTTTCTGGAATTAAAAAAAATTTTTTTCTTGATCCTTGGTTGTTTGAATCCATGCATTCAGAACCCACAGATACAGAGGACTGACTGTATTCAGAAATGTTATGTTTTATTATCATTACTGGGGGCTTCCTGGTGGCTTCCTGGTAAAGAATCTGCCTGCAATACAGGAGGTGCAGGGGACATAGGTTGGAACCCTAGGTTGGGAAGATCCTCAGAAGTAGGACATGGCAACCCACTCCAGTATTCTTGCCTGGAGAATCCCATGGACAGAAGATCCTGGCAGGCTGCAGTCCATGGTGTTGCAAAGAGTCGGACACAACTAAGTGACTCAGCATGCATGTCCATATCACCGCTATCATGATTGTTCTTATTCTTCCTCTACAGAGGAAGCGATTCAGTGAGTCCAAATGACTTGGCCAAGGTCACACAGCTAGTGGGTGGCAGAGTCAGAATTGAACTGTGTGTCTGCCTGTCTAGCACAATTTTATTGCATATAACACAGCATACCCTGATCACAGTGCAAGAAGACTGGTTAAGGAGGGAAGACAGCCTGGGCTTCAGAGTTAAGTGTACCTGGTTTGAATCCCATCACTTCTGCATACTCTGTGAGCCCCTGCATTCACTTTCCTCATTTGAAAAATTAGTGTGATATTCCATTCGCAGCGCTGTGAGGAAGATTATAGATACAGATCTAGGTATATAGATATCTATATATAGATAAAATATATATTTTTCATTGGTATATAACAGGTACTTGATAACTGTTGCTCGTATAGGTGATCACAATATAATTAGCATAATTGCAGTCACAGTGTATAATGCTGTACTATCAAAAATATTCTTTAAGAAAATATACTGGTGCTGGGAAAGACTGAGGGCAAGAGCAGAAGGGAGCAACAAGATGAGATGGTTGGATAGCATCATCAACTCAATGGACATGAATGTGAGTAAACTCAAGGAGATAGTGAAGGATAGTGTCCATGCGGTCACAAAGAGTCAGACACAACTGAGTGACTGAACAACTTCTATTATATGAACAAAATATGCTCTATACTTGTAGTGAAATATTATTTGACCTTAAAAAGAAAGAAAATAATTTTTAAAATTGAAGTATATTTGGTGTACAATATTATGGCAGTCTCTGAAGTTTATCAAAGTGACTCAATTATACACATATACGTTCTTTTTTAATAGTCTTTTCCATTACAGTTTATCATAGTATAGTATACAGTATATGGTACACAGTTTCCCGAGCTGTACATTAGCACCTTGTTGTATATGCATTCTAAATGTAATAGTTCGCATCTACCAACTCCAAACTCCCAGTCCATCCATCTCCTCCACACCCTCTTGGCAACTGCGAATCTGTTGTCTACGTCTGTGAGTCTATTTCTGCTTTGTAGATATGTTCATTCATGACATATTTTAGATACCACATATAAGTGATATCACATGGTATTTGTCTTTCTCTTTCTGACATACTTCACTTAGTATGATCATTTCTACTTGCATTCATGTGGCTGCAAATGGCATTATTTCATTTTTTATGGCTGAGTAGTGCTCCATTCAGAGAAAGCTATGGCACCCCACTCCAGTACTCTTGCCTGGAAAATCCCATGGATGGAGGAGCCTGGTAGGCTGCAGTCCATGGGGTTGCTAGGAGTCAGACACGACTGAATGACTTCACTTTCACTTTTCACTTTCATGCATTGGAGAAGGAACTGGCAACCCACTCCAGTGTTTTTGCCTGGAGAATCTCAGGGACGGGGGAGCCTGGTGGGCTGCCATCTATGGAGTCGCACAGAGTTGGACACGACTGAAGCGACTTAGCAGTAGCAGCAGCAGAAGTGCTCCATTATATATATGTATCACATTTTCTGTATCCATTCATCTGTCAGCAGACATTTAGTTTGTTTCCATGTTTTGGCTATTGTGAATAGTGCTGCTATGAACATAGGGGTGTGTGTATCTTTTTGGTTTATAGATCTGTCCAGGTATATTCACGGGAGTGGGATTGCTGGATCATATGGAAATTCTATTTTTAGTTTTCAGAGGCACCTCCATACTGTTTTCCATAGTGGCTGTACCAGCTTACATTTCCACCAACAGTGCAGGAGAGTTTCCTTTCCCCACACTTTCTTAAGCATTTGTTATTTGTAGACTTTTTAATGATGGTCATTGTGACTGGTGAGAGGTAATATTCTTTGTAGCTTTGATTTGCATTTCTCTAATAATTAGCAAAGTTGAGCAATTTTTCCATATGCCTACTGGCCATCTGTATGTCTTCTTTGGAGAAATGTCTATTAAGGTTTTCTGCCCATTTTCTGACATTTTTTTGTTTTTTTGAGTTGTATGAGCTGATTGTATATTTTGGAGCTGATCATATACTAAGCCCTTGTCTGTCTCATTGTTTGCTAATATTTTCTTCCATTCTGTAGGTTATCTTTCAAATTTTTTTTAACGGTTTTCCTTTGCTATGCAAAAGCTTATAGGTTTGATTAGTTCTCATTTATCTTTTGTTTTTGCTTCTATTGCCTTGGGAGACTACTCTAAGAAAACATTGGTATGATTTGTCAGAGAATGTTTTGCCTGTGTTCTCTTTTGGAGTTTTAGAGTGTCTTGTCTTATATTTAAGTCTTTAAGCCATCTTGAGTTTATTTTGGGGCATGGTGTGAGGATGCGTTCTAACTTCATTGATTTACATGAGACTGTTGAACTTTCCCAGCACTACTTGTTGAAGAGAGTGGCTTTTTCCCATTTGATATTCTTGCCTAAAGAAAGAAAGGACATTCTGACATCTACTATATATAGATGAACTTGAAAACATCATGCTAAGTGAAATAACCGATTCATAAAAAAAGTTCTACGAGTCCGCTTATATGAGGGATGTACAGTAGCCAAATTCATTGGACAAAAAGTAGAATGGTGGTTGTCATAGGCTGGGAGAGGAGAAAACAGGGAGTTATTGTTTAATGGATGTGGGTTTCCCTTTGAGAAGATGACAAAATTCTGGAGAAGAATGGTGGTGATGGTTATACAATAATCTTAATGCACTTAATGTTGCTGAACTATGCCCTTGAAAAAAATAGTCAACATGGTGAATTTTATGTTATCTATATTTACTACAATGATAGGGAAAAAAAGATTATATTTTTGTATAAGAGGAAAATATTATTATTGAACTTATTGAAATAAGAAATGAGTCTTAAGATTATCCCCTGCTTCTTCAGTAATATTTTTGTTGTTTTATATTGAGTTTCACCGAGAAGTCACTTTAGTCTTCATATTTTATAAGAGGGAGAAAGTGTGTGTGACTATTTTTATCCACAACATATGTTTCTATATGAATTGGCAGGTGAGTATTAATCAACGTGGATATCATTCTAATGATACTGTCAAAGGAGAAATAATATTGTTGTGACACCAAGAGAACATTTTATTATACACATTATCTTGAAATAACATTTTTGCCAGGAAATTTGATGCAGCACACATATGGATCATGATAGAAAGAAGCCAAGCTAAAGTGCATTAGTTATGTGTGATGTACATGATGTACAGGCCAAGCTCCTGTGAGATACAAGGATATAGTAACTCTGAAGGTCATTCCAGCACCAGTATAATATTTGAAACAGTTATGCTGTTTATACATCAGGTTCTCGTTTTTATAAGCTTTCCTTTCTATGTGATTTTTTAAAACTCCTGTAAAGCTTTTTTTTTTTTTTTTGGAGAGGAAAAGGTCCCTTTTGTTTAAATTGTCTTGTCCTCCAAATCCAAACCATTTTGTACTTTGCAACATGACTTGCTTCTGACATTGAAACTCTTTTTCTTTCTTTTTGAAATTACTATAATGTTAAATTTTGAGAAAAAGTTTAATATACTCATAAGGTCATCTGTGTGTCTGTTCTATTTGCATGTTTCAGTCTCATTACCCTCATACTTATTGATGTTCTCTTTTATCTCTCACATTAGTTCTGCCTTGATAAAATACCAGCTCTATTTGCTCACCTTAGGTTCCTTTCTGGACTTATATCAGACCCTTTGGGGCAGCAGCAGGAGCTGTAGGCCTCTGGTCTCTGATCCAAACTCCTCCAAGGCCTTGTTTTCTCTCTAGACACAAGAGTGAGCATTTTTGCCCATCTCTTCTCTCTCAGAGAACTCCTAGCCTCAAAGTACTGATACTGCTAAACTTTCTAGCAGTATCCTGTTAGAATGTTGACTGTTTTTGTTGGGAGTTTGGAGAGAGTGAGTCTCTACAAGAAGTCTCTCTTGTTTCATCTCTGCTCTACTGAGATGTTTGGGTCCTATCTCCACTTAACTGGTACTCTTACTAAAGTGATGTTTTCAGAGAGATTACAAGGGTGGCTATTTGCCAGATTCTCCTGTACTTGAAAGTAGTGGCCCTTTCACATAAATAATATATAACAAGGGGGAAAAAATCAAAATCTTTTCTTCTCAGAATTCTTTATACCTGATTCTAGTGAATTCTAGCATCCAGTGTTACATACATGAAATTTAATTCAAGTCCTACTCTCACTTGAATTTTTTTCTCTCAGGAATCTTATAAGAGTTTCTCTTTATACTTAGAGTTTAAAATTTTCTCTATAATATGTTTAGGCGTGCTCCTTTTTACAATGTGTAAAACATAAAAGGCAATTAAATATTTCAGAACTAGAAAGATAAGATAATTTTATCAGTTTCATTGGTTACTGTTCTAACATAACCTCTCCACCTATTCAGATTCCTTCTTTCTAGATTAACATTCCATATAATTTATCTTTCCCTATTTCTATCCTATTCCTTTTTGCACTTCCTTCTCCCCTTTGGGACCATCTGCCCTCTCAGTGGGCTTCTCCGGTGGCTCAGCGCTGTGTGCATGCATGCTAAGTCACTTTATCATGTCTGACTCTTTGCGACCCCAGGGACAGTAGCCCGCCAGGCTCCTCGGTCCATGGGATTCTCCAGGCAATCCTGGAGTGGGTTTCCATGCCCTCCTCCAGGGGATCTTCCTGACCCAGGGATCCAACCCACATCTCTTATGTCTCCTGCATCGACAGGCAAGTTCTGTAACACTAACACCACCTGGAAAGTTCCCAGCCTTCCGGGCAAGGTATGTCTTCTAGAATTACTTTTAATGAGGCTCTTTTGGTGGTAAACTAAGATCTTATTTTTCTAAAATGTGCTTATTTTACCATCATTTTTGAGAAGGTTTTGCTAGGCAGGCCGACAGTTATTTCAACCATTTTTCTCTCAGCTCTCTAAAGGCATTACTCTTCTATATCATGGCTTGTGGCAATGCTGAGGTAAAGGCAGCCACGAGTCTAATTGCTATCCCTTTGTTGGTAATGTGTCTTTACATAGTATTTTTATTATTTTAATGGTTGGCCTCAAAATTTTGACAGGTATTCTTAATTGAAAAATATCTAAATTACATCAATGCCTTTACATTTTCTGCAACCCTACAAAGATGCTTAGAAGTTTAAAATACTTTTAAAATTGCCCTCTCCTCTGGTATCTCCTACTTCCTCTCAGCCACCTACCCACTTCAGTTATTCATGTATCTAGGGTACACAGTTTTTAGCAAAGGAACCAACCAGTGGAAGGTTTTAAGGTGAGAATGTGCCCTGATCAAGGACCAGGAAGGAGTCAGATACATGCATTACTCTTTGTCCCCTTTCAAGTCTTTGCTTAATTTGAGAACTTCCCTGTGTCTTATTTAAAATTTCTTACCTTTTGAATACTTCCCTTATGGCTGTATTTTCCTCCATACCACTTACTACCTTGTATATACTGAATAACTTACTTATATTCTTCTTCCTCCACTAAAATTTATCTCCATGAGAAAAGGGATTTTTAAAAACATATTTTTAAAATTACTGTATCCTCAACTGCTGGAACACTTTCAGGCTTATAATAGGCCCTTAATCATTTGTTAAACATTCATTGAATCCAGGCCCCAAACCCACATGAGAGCCAATTACTGTTCTGGATCTATTAGGGAGCATTCCTTCCTGCCCCCACTTTTTTTCCTGTCATTACCCAGAGCCATGGACAAGACAATTTTTACGGCTGTCTCTCCCTCTGGAGCATTATTTGTATTGAACCAGTTCACCTTTCCTTGGGTGTATTTCCTTTCTGTTCCTGGTTTTATGCTGTTGTCTAATCAGGCTCCCCCTCCTGCCCAGAGGCCTCGCCCAGATCCACGCCCTGTCTCCTTATTGTGAACAGAGTTCCCATCTTCCCAGGACACGAGTATTTGTAGATGTCTCCAGGGTAACTGGTAGTTGCAGCCTCCAAACTTAATTCCCTGGTCTGAGCTTCAAGTCTACTCCAGACCTCAGAGGACTTCGTAACCATTTTGGAAGGCTTATTCATTCATTTAAATAGTTTTAAAAGTTGTACCTGTTGTTTTGTAAACTCTCTGCGCCTCTACCAGCAAGTTGGGATTCATTTTTCACGACCTGAGGAATGTGCCTGAAGCGGCGTGCCTTCCCTCTACAGTTGTTCATTTCTTCTCTTTCCTGTTGTCATCGCTGAAACCTTCAAAGCCACTGCCACAGTAGCAACTGCCACTGGGGCCGCTGTGTGGTTGCTCTGGGAAACCATTAAAGTGAATTCAAGACAATAATTCATCAGATCGCAGGGACTATCTGCTTTATTGTCGATGTCTCTCGAATAGAAAATTTCTGCGCAATTCTGTACCTATCGTCCAAGGGTGGTTTTTATGGCCTATATTGGAAACCAAGACACTGAACAAAAATGAAAAACTGTATTGACAGAAAACATCTAACTGACAATCTCATGTCTATTTCATTATCAAAGCTCAAGCTACTGTGATGCAGGCAATCTTGGACAAGTAGCTCAGGAAGATTCAGTGATAAACATGGAAAATTGGAAGGAATCTTCCAACGTGTAGTTCAATGTTCTTCAAAGGGCAGTCTAAACACAGACTGATCTCTCAGGGGTCAGATTATTTAGGGATTCTGGTTTCCTATCCCCTCTGTAACAAATCACCACAAATATAGTAGTTTAAACTAACACAAACGTATTGTCTCAGCTTCTGCAGGTTAGAAGTCCAGAGTCTCCGCTTACTAGTCTCACAGCTGAAAGCAAGGTGTGAATAGAGCCATGCTCCTTTCTGGAGGTTTGAGAGGGAAAGCCATTCCTCGCTCTTTAGGTTGTCGGTGCCTATTTCCTGCCAGCCTGTTCTCACCTTCTGAAGGCCACTCACGTTCCTTGGCCCTTAGGCCCTCTTCCTCTCTCTTCAAAAACCAGCAATAGTGAGTTAAGTCCCTCACAGTCTTCACCTATCCTCTGCTCTCTTCTTCTTTGAATGGTGAATGTGATTAGATTGGGTCCACCAGGATAATCCAGGATAACTTCTCCATCTCAGAGTCTGTAACCTCAGTCACATCAGCAAAGCCTCCTTTGCCTGGTGAGGTAACATACTCGCAAGTTCTGAGGACTAGGATGTGGACATCCTTGAAAGACCATTTTCTGCCTATTATAGTGAGCAAAAATCCAGATTATAGAAACCAGGAGAAAGTATGTTAATAATTAAGAGGTAAATCAGGACCGCTAATGGCCAGAGATACTTTCCAAAGCCCAGAAGTCTCTCCATTCAGAAGGACAGCAGGGTATTAGCAGAGTTCAATTTTTTTTTTTTAATGGGAGAATAAATATTGCTCAGGCAAATAAATGGCAGTGTCTGATGATCATACTGTTATTGTAAAGAATAAAGATATATGTATGTACATGTATATATACATATATATACACATATAATATGCTCACCAAAAATATCTATTATAACTTCTGTATGTACATTTACATGTGCATGAAGATATTTTGAGAAGGTTACACACTAAATTAGAATACAGCTAAAAATACAGGGAAAACTATATTATAGCTAATAAACAGGAATTGCCTCTAATAATAATAGAGGCAATTAACAGAGTATCTACTATTCTTAAAGACACTATTGTATTTAACAAACACTAACTCATTTCATCTTCACAATCACTTAACTTACAGATGAGGAGACTGGTGCACAGAGAGTTAAATAACTTGTTCAAGGTCACAGACCTAATGTTAGAGGTGGAATTTGAACCCAGGACACAAAGTTCTAGGCACTTAACCTCAAAAATATAATTTTATAGCTTGAAAAAACTAATTACCTCTCCTTCAAATCACCCCAATAAGAGCAGCAGCAGCAATAGCAACAGCAACAATAGCAAAGCCGAAAGAGCGCACACAAACTCTAAGCAAAACATGGGCTATCAGTGAAGACTGTCATCAACCTCCTCAACCACGCCCCACACAAGCAACCTTTGGGGGATTTTTCATCCCTCAAAAAGATGAGGGTTCTCCCCATGCATACAGCTCGCCTAGGAAAGCTGCCCAGGATTCCAAACGTCAGCTCTAGTCTCATGCCGCTATTTCTCCTTCTCTCCCATCTGAACATAGCTGTCCACCCACTTCAAGTCATACATTTTTCTTGACAAGTTGATAACTATAAAATAATAAGATCATTATCTGCCCTAGGTGGTGGAAAAGGTCAAGAGTAGAGAAAAAGGAAGCCTATTATTCCCGTGTCTGGAAATAACTAACATTTATATGGTTTTAGGCAATGGCACCCTGCTCCAGTGCTCTTGCCTGGAAAATCCCATGGATGGAGGAGCCTGGAAGGCTGCAGTCCATGGGGTCGCTGAGGGTTGGACACGACTGAGTGACTTCACTTTCTCTTTTCACTTTCATGCATTGGAGAAGGAAATGGGAACCCACTCCAGTGTTATTGCCTGGAGAATCCCAGGGACAGGGGAGCCCGGTGGGCTGCCATCTATGGGGTCGCACAGAGTCGGACATGACTGAAGCGACTTAGCAGCAGCAGCAGCAAAGACCCTATGGAACATCCATATACCATTGCTCATTTAATGTGATGGTTTTCGTTCCTAGTTTACAGATGAAGAAACTGAGGCTCTGTAAGGATAACTATTTTTTTTATCCACCAAGTTTTCTTAGTGGCAAAGCTGATCTTAAGTCTGATTATCCTTTCCCCAAACTGCTGCAAAATCCTTTTACATAAACTTCCTTGGCCAAGAATTTCCACATATGTTCCTCATGAAATTTGTGGCTAGAATAGTGAAAATTCATCATCACTGCTGGAAAAATAAAACTTGAGGGTGAAAGAAAGAGGCTGGAGTTGAGGATCAGTTACATGATACAGTTTCCATGCATGGTAGCAGTATTCTGGTTAAAACAAACTAATGGGTTTTTTTGTTTTGTTTTTTGCTGTTGGCCATTTTTAAAGTCTTTATTGAATTTGCTACAATATTGCTTCTATTATTTTATGTTTTGGTCTTTCATCATGAAACATGCAGGATCCCAACTCCTTAAGCAGAGATTGAACCTGTAATCCCTGTGCTGGAAGGTAAAAGTCCTAACCACTGGACCACCACTTAAGTTTCAAGACTATCTAAATGTTCTTTTAGCTTCCATTTCCCTTTAGTTTTGGCACAGTCTTTTAGTTTATGCTAGCTCCTGGAAAATAGTCATTTTGGAAGTTTTATTTTTCCTTCTTTCTTAAATATTCAGCTCTTCTGTGGCTTTATCTAGAAATAAAAGATTATTATAGCTGACTGCTGACTTGGTAATCTATGTTGGTTGTATTCATGTGTTACAAATAGTTTTATATAAAAACACAGTATATGTAAAAACAGTGTATAATTAAAAGATAAAAGTTTTAAAGGTCAAGAAGGACCTTATAACAACAAAGCTTGTGCTCACAGTGTATCATGAAGAGTTTGTTGGTTTAAGAAATGCAGATGTAGAATGTGTTTAGAGACTAGATGGGAAAATGATGCAAGTCTTTGTTCCCACAGTAAACTTGAGTCAAAAGAGCAAACAAGATAGCTCACAAGATCACGCCACTCTGAATTCTCTAAGGTTTTTATACCTGAACAGAAAAGTTTCTGAAGTTAAATATCTTGACTAACACTATTTCCACCACTGTGACCTCCTAACTTGGTTTTGAACAAGATACTGTGCAGGATTAGAACATATAATTTTAATTAATAAATCTAGGATTGTACATTTAAAGTGCAGCAACTGGAGAAATTGGTAAAGTAAATTAAATTGATGAAGTAATTGAGTTCCAGAATTGAGAACTAACAAGAACCTCACAATGTATTTTTAGAATATTTCTTGGCCAAAAATTAGAAAAGACTCCCTTCTCTTTGCTAGGCCCCCAAAACCGACAGATTATTTCAACCCCCATTATTCCCCTTTGCTCTTTGACTCCAAACCACTCAGCTTTTAAAAGGAGCAGTCAAAAGGAGGCTCACAAAGGTCACAAGGTCAGTTTATAAATACAATCTGCTCACTACATATCTCCTCACCTCCTGACCTGCCCTCCTCTTTTATATCCAATATAGTTCGCAATACTGACAGCTCACTATAACTTTTCCTTCAAATCTGGGGTGCTGAAAGACAAGCTTTTTATACCTTCCAGTAAGAGTACTATAAATTATCAAGCACCCCCAAATTCTCAACATTTGCTTCAAGATATGAAAGCTCTTTCCATGATTGTCTCCTTCGATAACTGATGGAGATTATTTCTCTAGCACTGAACGGCCCAAGCTTTGTAAAACCATGTGCTCTTCGATGGTATTTGTCAAATCCTTCTTTCCTGATGAAGGAAGAATAGTTTCCAGGCAAATGACCCAGAAGCATATTCACCTTCAAGTCAGGATTGTCCAAAAACCAAACCAGTACACCTTTCAAATAATGATGGAATTACCTTCACAGCATCATTCCAGCCTCTGCCTGGACTCCTGAAATTACTGAGCAAGAGAGAGAGGACTGCTCGATACTTCTTGTGTCTCTTCACATTCTTGGGGCAGTCTCTCTTTACGTGGAATCATTAGCTCTGCTATTATATTTCTTCGGTTTTCTTGGCTCTTTCTGGAGTCAGCCAAGAGAAGATCCTGCAACTCTGTGGACCATAGCCCACTAGGCTCCTCTGTCCATGGGGTTCTCCAGGCAAAGAACACAGGAGTGGGTTGCCACGCCCTCCTCCAGGGAATCTTCCCCACCCAAGGATCAAACCCGTATCTCTTTAAGTTTCCTGCACTGGGAGGCAGGTTCTTTACCACTAATGCCACCTGCAAAGCCCGAAAGATGTCTTACTTACCAGTTACTAGAATCATATTGGTTTTAAAGGAAATAAAGTTACTTCTGCAACTACAGAGACTATAATGAAAATTAAGTTTGTAATGACTTCAAGTCGGAAGTGAATTCATTTACAGACACACATACTTGCTGCCCCACTATCTATCACTACTTTGATTCCATCTGTGACCTAGTTTGTGGCTTGCAAAATTTTACATCACTGTGGGAAACTCATCCTTGAAGATATTTAGCTTGCTCACATTATACCTTCTATAAAACCCTGGATACATGTGAGGCTTCCCACTTATTTCAGCATCTTCTGAGCACTGTGATGTTTTTAACAAATATTTCCATTTGGCAGTTCAAAAATTTTGCAATAACAAGATTTGCATAGTATTGAAGATGAGGCATAAGAAATCTTGGTTGAAATTTATTTAATCTACCACTGCCTCACTCCTCATGGATTCTGATTGTGAACTGAAAGACAAATCTCAATCACATGTAATTGTTTTCCATGCTATAGAGATTTGCATACCACCTACTGAGAATGAGGGACAATTATTTTTAATAGATACAAAATTGGAAAGTATTCCATTTACAAATTAAAAAAATCTTCCCTTGATTTAAGAGCAAATGTGTCGAGAAGTTCCATACTATGATTTTATACATTTTTTACCTCTAGCTGAAGATCAGGTTTATAACCTACTATAATAGCAATGGGGTATGTTAAAGACAAGACATGTCAAGTATTTTTTAACTGACTTGTTAGAAATATTCATTCTTAAACCCCACTCCTGCTCACAGTTTCACAGCATTCCAGCCTGAAGGAGAACATCCACACATCACTTCCCAAGAACACAGGTGAAGACACCTAAGCCTTCTTCCTTGCTATCAGTAATTCTGAGGTGATGGGTGTTTGTAACAAAGGAACAAGAAATCCTAACAGAATGTCTCAGGTGTATTAATACACATTTTCATTTAACAGAAAAGATGACACCACAGGCTGGGTGTTCCACGGCTGAGACCCTAACTCAGGAGGATGAGCATCAGATTCGGAGAATGATGGCAAAGCGTGCGAAAATCATCAAGGAGCTGATACAGACAGAAAAGGACTATCTCAATGACCTAGAACTGTGCGTTCGAGAAGTGGTTCAGCCCTTGAGAAATAAACAGGTAAATGCAACTTTGAGGGTCCCTCCAGCCCCATCCTAAATAGGATCACCAGAACCGGGAAATCACAGAATCCAAGTGTATCCAAGGATCCTTATCCTCTACCGCTGCGATGGCAGGAGCAATGGGCCCTTCCCCTGAAGCCCTGGCTTCAAGACAGCAGAAGTCATCACCAGACTCAGACTTCTGTCAGCACAGGGACACCCAGCATCAGGGAAACTGTATTCTAAGATATGGGGAAATGGAAATTCACAGTTTTTGCCACTTTGAAATTTCGATGTGTTCTTTCTTGAATTCCCAAGGAACTGCCAACAAACTCTTGAGTGGTTGAGTTTTTAAGCAGTTTAAGAACAAAGCACTTAATTTGATCTAAAGATGGTCAAGTTTTCAGAAGAGAAAACTATGTGGGTTTTTTTCTCCCCTATGTTGAGCGCTCAATTGAATTTTGCCTATTAGCTAAGTAAAATGAAGCATAGAAGTGAACCTGAATGTAAGGTAACAATTTTCTCTTAGGTAGAACTAGCCTAAGACAAAACTAGAGGTGTTTTTAAGTTAATGTTTCTCCTCCTCTTTATTCAAGAACTTTTCAAGGAATTAGAATAAAGGTACAAGAATTTTCTTTTGTGAGGACCACTTCTCAATGTTTTTCTACCATTACTGATGCTGAAACACACATATTTTGGGTATTGTCACCTTATCAGCTTGGAATAAATTCTTAGGAGTGGAATGGCTAGGTCAAAAGATATGCATACTTAGGATTTTGATAAAAATTGCCAACTTAAAGCCAAAAAGGTGACAGTGTTCTAATTTTCATTGCCACATACGTTGCTTGAGCTGGTATGCTGCTGTGTTATCTTTACAGCTGAGCATTATTGGTTTATAAACAACAGTGAAGACCAGGTACCTTTGGTTTCTTCTGACAAGTATATATTCATGAGCTGCTTCTTTTTAATCCTTATTCATATCCATATCTTTTGCCCTTTTGAAAAAAATTATGGCTTTTCTTTTTCTTATTGTTTTATAAAACCTCCTTTTATCTATATGTGGCAGCTGATTTTCTCAGTTTGTCTTTTGCCTTCTAACATTGACTAAGGTTAAAAAGTCAAAACCTTCTTTAAGGCTTATTCATTTGTTTTTGCCATATTTAAGTGGCCGGATATATCCAACTTTGTGGATTCTGGGTTTGGCATCTTAACATGTACCCCACGGTTATAAAAACATGGTAAGTCAGTTGTTCTAACATCAGTTATTAAATCTCTTCCCTAATAGTTTACATTTCTTAGCAAAAGACTCTTCTCAGAAATGACAGGTAAAGTATCTGGTCTAAAAATCAGGGAAAACCAGTGTAGATCAAGGTGACCTTTGATGTAAAAGTTTATTTTTTTTTAAATTTAAGCCAATGTATAAAGCAAAGAGGCCAAATAGGCAAAACATTTTCCCTTGATCAGGAGTCATCTTTCATCTTCCTCCTTCATGACTTTTTATTAGGTACTTGCTATTTGTCAGGTCCTGTTCCAAACACTTCATTGGTATTCTGATTCAATCCTCTTGCAGTTCTCATATTAGAAGACAATTTTATGAATCTGGAAATTTCTTAGTAATTCTGTAAGAGTAAGAATAACATTTACAATCATGATAAAAAGCTGCTCTCGATTCATTGCTAAATATAGTAAAGTATTTTTGGTGTGTTTTTCACTTAATTTAAGCTAGCTGCATTGATGCAACCTCTATTCTGGCAGATAGTCTTGGTTGTTAATACAATGTTTATTTACATATTTATTCAAATATTTATTTTTAAATGCAGGTGGCCTCAGACTCTATCAAATATCCACCCTCCCTTATGGTCCAGTCCTTACTCCTATTCTTCAGAAAATTTTATACCTAACACACTGTCTCCATAATTTCTCTCTGTACCTAATTTTGCCATCCATTTTCAGTAATTTCAACATTCAGGCACAGACTCTCACTCAGTTCTTTGACTTGTTCATTATATTCAATGAGATTTCCTCAGCCCCATCTCAGCCGCTCTCTCCAGGGGCACATCCTACAGCCATCACTCCCAGTAACTTCACGCCTTCTGAATCAGGTTTCCAAGCTTACCTTTCTCTAACCCTCATGTCCTCTCTTTCAGCTCACTCCCACTGGTCTTGTTTCCAGCAATTTCTAGAGCAATTTCTCCAGCAGTGCTGCCAGGGCCAGCTACTGAGCTCACCACTGTCTATTCACGTGTTCATCAAGCCCACACCTGGTCTAATTTCCATGGCTCCTTCATTGTAAAATCACTCCTTGCAGATGAATTCAATTCCCTTTTCTTGCTCTCTTTCATTTACTTGCCTGAAAAAAAGCTGCCTTTAATGAAGTTCAATTGTCTGTATACTTTCTACCTTTACCGCATGCAGCTGAACCAATCTCTTTAAAAATTCATAACCATTTTCTTCAAGTGAGGCCCCCGTAATATCTCTGAAACTCTTTCATATCTTCTTCTTGCTCCTCACACCTCAAACAATTTTTTCTTCTCTCAGTTAGCATCCTCTTCCATCATTTCATGGAGAAAATAGTCATAATAAGAAGGTGCACACAGTCTTCAACAAGTCTAAACCTACCTGCATCTCCACTCATATAACCTGGCTGGTGGATCCTGCTTCTAATTAAGGAGAACCTCTCTACTACACAGGATTTTATCTTCTCAAGCTTACTCCTGAATTTTGGTCCTGCCAGTGTCCTTTTTCTGTCCTGTGTAATTGGTTTTACTCTGCCTGTTGGATGGATTTTTCTCACCATCATCAGCTATCTTAAAAACTACAACCAAAAATTCTCTCTTGATCCTAAAAGAATTGTCTATATTCTGTCTTTACTTCTTTCTCTTTTTAAGTTGACTCTGAAGTATTTAATATGTATAAAAGCATGTGTGACTGAAACATGTGTTAAAATAAATACAATTTACCAAAGCTCTGTCCCTTGATAAGTTAATGATCAATACCCCCCAAAAAAGACTACATATACAAGAAAATGCCTTCCTTTGAATTAATAATCTTTTTTTGAATCAAATGGAATAAGATATTTATTTAGAATGTCTTCGCTTTTAAACCATCAGCTACATTGGTGAATTAAATTGGTGCCACCAGTATACATGCCTTTGCTGAGCTGTACACCTGGGTATGCTCGTTAATTTGTTCTTGTGTTTTCACTTCTGTTGTCTTATTTTTTTGCTTCCTATCTAACTCTTAGGAGCAAGGCTAAGACTTGGTGCTTCAGACCACATAAAATAAAATGTTTCTGTTATGTAATATGTTTATTTACTTGGCTTGTTTAATTTTGACTCAATAATTTGAGTTACCATTTTCATAATTCTAACTAATATTTCCTTTGTCATTCTATTTGGATTGTTTATAGCTTGTTGATTTTTCACATCCGGCATTTCCCAATGTTTAGTTATCTTTCAGTGCTCTCTGCCTTCCGCTTTGTGGAATTAGCTTCAGTCCAGTAGTCTATGTCCTTTCCACTAATGTTATAATAGCAATCACTTGGAGGTTTCTCAGAATTCTCATGTCAGATCCACCTTTTCCCCACTTCATTATGCTTGTAAGCTTTGGTTAAGTAAAACACAGGTTCAGGAATTCAAAGGAGTCAGAGGATTCTGAATCTAAATCTAAATCATTCTAAATCTATATGCCTGCTGAGGTAGTTCATTTACAACACCAATTCATTAACTTCACTGCCTTTTCCTTGGACATTCACTCTATGTGTCCTGTTTCCATACCATGGCTTTGCACATAGGCCACCTGTCATTAGTGAGTGTCAAAATTTAGAAATTAATACATAGTTTTCATGTCACTCTGGAAATGATCTGCAAACCACGCTTAGCTAAACCAGAGGCAACATAAATAAATATTTCACATGTACAGGTTAGGCTGGAAGGGACTTTGGGAAGTCATCTGATGGATGTCTTTCCTCTTGCTGAGAAGACTCTTCACCACTTTGGACTCCCTCCATGTCTTCTCTCTATGCAGCTGATTCATGCCTTTTCAGCCCCAGAAGAAGCAAGTCCATTTATAAGAGTGAAAATTGGAAGAAGGAGGTTGAAAACTGAGAAAAGCCCTGTGCTTGTCTGAGTGAACTTGCCTGAATGAATCAGGGTACAGATGACTGTCTGGAATAACCCAACAATGGAAAACAGTTTTATGTGTAAGGAAAGGACCAAGAAGTGATTGAAAAGAATAGTCAGATAAATTTAAATACATGTTTTTCCTTTTTTTTTTTTAATTTGTGAAATTCACATAATACAAAAATACCAAAGATCTCAAAGACAAAATACCATCTTACAGCTATTCAGTTTCATTTTCTAGAGGCAAACATCATTAGCAGCTTCTTTTTACCCTTCCAAGGATATCCTATTTATGTGTATATATTTGAATACACATTTAGTCTGTTTCCATTTATGTAACAAGAAAGTTATGTGTATTTATTTTGGATTTGTTCATATCTGCTCTAATTGTGTGAAGTTATACTTGACTTTTTGTCTTTTATGAAAAAAGGACAAATCATTTTGTAGTGATAAGAGCTCAGTTGTGATTTCCTGTTAGAATTGGGATACTCTTTATGGCAGCAATTTTGTAAAATAATTTTCATTTGAAAAAAGATATAGAAGAAAATAAACACGTATAGCTTTACCACTTAAAAATAAGCACTATAAATATTTTGGTTTATTGTCTAGACATATATGAACATACCCAAATATTTCATGATACTGTAATCATACCATATATATATATTGCTATTGCTAAGTCACTTCAGTCATGTCCAACTCTATGTGACCCCATAGACGGCAGCCCACCAGGCTCCCCCATCCCTGGGATTCTCCAATATATACACCCTTATGGAAACTTTTCCCCCTGAAGAGTTTATTTACATGTTTTATTTTAAACCACAAATAACAAGTACTAATTTAAATGGAGAAATATTTTATTTTCTTTATTGAAGGAGCATGCATTTGAGAGAAATATCAAGCTCTCTCTGGATGGAGAGCCATCAAGTGGAAAGTGGTGCCTACCAGTATTGTCATGCAAGTCTAGATGTTGCGATGGCCATTGTGCTGTGTGGCATATGTGCCCTATGACACACTGTACTGACATCCTATCCAAACCCTCCCCTTCAGGGTCCACAGTGGGCAAGGGAAGGCCTGGAATAGGAGAGCACAAAAGACAAGGAATTAAGACAAATCCTTAATTTGCCCTTTGTTTTCAAAGTGCAAGAGAGGGAAGGGACCATGGGGCCCAGGGAATTCAGTTTCCTGCTCCTGTCCTCCACCTGAGTGAAGCTGTTATAGCTTAAACTATGGCATCAATCCTGATAGAGAAGCTTATGCATAAGGAGAGAACATAGAGTAGATCAAATCATCTCTGAAAGGAGCCAGAGAGGAGAAGGATGTAAATGCATGATGGTAATAAAAATACTTTTCAAATATGGCAATGCCATGGAAATCTGTCTGTGGGCCTCCCAGGTGGCGCTAGTGGTAAAGAACCTGCATGCCAATGCAGGAGGTCTAAGAGATGTGCATTCTGTCCCTGGGTCAGGAAGATCCCCCAGAGGTGGGCATGGCAACCCACTCCAGTATTCTTGCCTGGAGAATCCCGTGGACAGAGGAGAGTGGCAGGCTCCATAGGGTCACAAAGAGTCGGACGTGACTGAGTGACTAAGCACACACACAGCAAAAAGATGGTCATGGCTCAGCTGCTGTCCTGCACACTTTAAGTTGTACTTACTACATTTTAGTTTGATGAATGATTTTTATTTTCCTTTGGAGTTTGCTGTATTTTTTTAAAGTATCTATTTATTTTGGCCATGCTACGTGGCATGTGAGATGCTATTTCCTCAACTAGGGATCAAACTGATCTTTGGAGTGGAACCACGGAGTCTTAACCACTGGACCTCCAGGGAAGTCCCAAGTGGCCATATTTGTAAGGACTCCCTCCTCACAGAATGAGTCCATTGCTGTCCTACACGAAAGGGACTGCAGCTTCAGCACATGTTCTGGGAACTTCTCAAGTTTGCCCTCTCATCTGAGGTTTCTGGTTTGACATAACTGGTGTCTTCCTTGACCTCTCAAGGCTGGGTTCTACCTCAATATGCAGCCCTTGGATGGCTCCTTAGATAAAAGGTGCTCCCAGGAGTTATACAGAGCACAGAGGCTGTGTAGCAAACCCACTGGACAGCCTGCCTGTCTCTCAATTTTAGTTTTGCTCCTTGGATGCATTCTCTGAGATTCCCCTTCCAAAACCACCACCATACTCTTCACTCAGTCATGTCTGACCTTTGTGACCCCATGGACTGCATGCAGCCTGCCAGGCTGCTCTATGGAATTCTCCAGATAAGAGTACTGGAGTGGGTAGCTATTTTCTTCTCCAGGTTTCGAACCCAGGTCTCCTGCATTGCGGGCAGATTCTTTACCATCTGAGCCACAAAGGAATCCCTGAGATTACCTTAATTCTGTCTGAACCTCCTCCCTAATCCCCACCCAGCTCAGCTCTTACATACCCACTTCTCCTTAAAAGGATTTTAGACAGTAACATGTAATGAAATTTTACCAATCTCACTGATCAAAGAACAGAATTATGATCATGATAATTCACTGAAAAACAAGATAAAAGAACCAAGACAGAAATATTTTATCTAATAATTATTAAAATATACCCAGTTATCACTTATAGATCGATATATATATCATTTATATATATATCTTGTTTATATATTTCATTCATAGATCGATGTATAGCCACCAGGGAAACCCTTATCGATCGATAGGTAGATAAATTAGACTTCTCAAAGCTATTTGTTAAAACTTTGCCTACATAACAAATAGAGGAAATCATAGGTGAGCAAATTTTTTTGTCATGAGTTTTGAAATGTCATAGAAGGACTCTGGTCAAAATTGTCCTCTCTAGCTGTCACGTCCACTAAAAGACTTTAACTGTTCCCAAAAATAAGTCATTCATTTTGAACAGGCAACCACATGATTTTTTCCCCTCCTTTTTTTTTTTTTATATTATCCAGCTACTCTTTTTTAAAAAACTTTTTTTTTTTTTTTGAGTACTTTTGGTTCATAGCAAAGCTGAGGGAAGATTTCCTGTATTGGCCTGACACCACATATAATTTTCCCCATCACCAATATCCGCCACTAGAGTGTTAGTTTTGTTACTCTGACACCGGGGTTAGCTTTGTTACAACTGATGAATATTAGCACACTGATATATTGTTACCACCCAAAGTCCATAGTTTATAGGATGGCTCACTTTCAGTGTTGTCCCGTTGACAGAGGAGCCTGACCGGCTATGGTCCACAGTGTTGCAGATTCTGACACAACTGAAGCTACTTAGCACATGTGCACACATATGGAATTTTACAAATGTACAATGACATGTCATTGTGGTATTGTGGAGAGCACTTTACTGCCCTAAAAATCCTCTCGTCTTCCCAGAATGTCCCACAGTTGTAATCACACAGTATGCAATCTTTACAGATTGACTTCTTTCACTTAGTAATATGTATTTAGGATTCCTTCTCACCTTTTCATGGCTTGATAGCTCATTTTCTTTTAGGACTGAACAGTATTCCATTGTTTGGAGGCCCCACAGTTTGTTTATACATTCACCTACCGAAGGGCATCATAGTTGCTTCCAAGCTTTGACAATTATGGATAAAGCTGCTACAACAACATTGTGCAGTTTTGTGTGGACGAGTTTTGAGTCCACTTGGATGAAAACCAAGACACATGATTTTGCGATCATATGGTAACAATATGTTGAGTTTTGTAAGAAACCACCAAATTGTCTCCCAAGGTGAATGTACTATTTTGCATTTCTGCCAGCAATGATTGAGAGTTGCTGTTGCATCATATTCACACAAGCATTTAGTATTATTGGTATTCTGGATTTGGGCCATTCTAATGGTGTCTCATTGCTTTAACTTGCATTTCCCCAGTAACAAATCACGTGAAGCATTTTTTCATATGCTTATTTGTTATCCAGAGATCTTCTTTGGTGAGGTGTCCATTAATATTTTGGCTCATTTTTTTAAATGGGTTGTTTGTTTTTCTGTTACTGAGTTTTAACAGTTTGTATCTTTGAGAATATTTTTCCTAGTCTATGGCTTGTCTTCTCATTCTCCTGCTCTTTCATGGTTTTGTTTTTTTTTTTTTTCTTTCATGGTTTTTTAATTTAATTTAATTTTTTTTATTTTTATTTTTTTTTTCATGGTTTTTTAATTTTAATAAAGTCCAACTTATCAACTATTTCTTTCATGGATCACGCCTTTGTTGATGTACCTAAAAAGTCATTGCTATCCTCAAAGTCATCTAGTTTTTTCTATGTGAGATGTTTTTCTTAGTTTTGCATTTTCCTTTTAGTTCTGTGATCCATTTTAAGTTAAATTTGTGAAGAGGGTGAGCTCTGTGTCTAGATTCCTTTCTTTACACACGGATGTCCAGTTGTTTCAGCACCGCTTGTTGAGAAGACCATCTTTGCTCCATTGTATTTCCTTTATTCCATTGTCCAAGATAACTATCTTTGTGTGACTCTACTTCTGGGCTCTTCTATTAATCTATTTGTCTTTTCTTTTACCAATACCATACTATCTTGATTTACTGTAGGTTAATGCTAAGTCTTGAAGTCGGATGGTGTCAGTATTCCAACTTTGTTCTCTTTTAATCTTGTGTTGGCTATTCTGGGTCTTTTGTCTCTTCATATAAACTATATAAACTTTGAAATTAGTTTAAATATCCACAGAACTGTTGGAATTTTGATTAGGATTTGATTGGATCTATAGATCAAGTTGGGAGGAAATGACATCTTGATAATGTCAAGTCTTCCAGTCCATAAACATGGGCTGTCTTTCCACTTATTTAGTTCTTTGACTTTGCTCACTAGAGTTTTTAGTTTTCCTTGTACAGGTCTTGTGCATATATTGTTAGATTTATATCTAAATATTTCATTTGCAGAATGCTAATGGAAATGGTGTTGTGTTTCTAATTTCAAATTCCACTTGTTCATTGCTGGTATATAGAAAAGCAATTAACTTTTGTCTATTAACCGTGCAACCTGCAATCTTGTTGTAATCACTTATTAGTTCGAGGAGGATTTTTGCTTGATTATTTTGTATTTCTGCATAGACTATGAGCAAAGACAGTTTTATGTCTTACTTCCCAATCTGTATACCCTTCATTTCCTTTCTTTTAGTGCCCTAGCTACAACTTCCAGTACAACATGGAAAATGTGTGATAAGAGGGAACATCTCTTGCCTTGTACCTGATCTTAGTAAATATGCTTCAAGCTTCTCACCATTAAGTTAGCTGTAGGTTTTTTGTAGATATTCTTTATCAAGTTGAAGAAATACCTCTCTATTCCTAGTTTATTGAGAGGTTTTTTTAAATCATGAATGGACATTCATTTCAGTTCAGTTCAGTCGCTCAGTCATGTCTGATTCTTTACAACCCCATGGATTGCAGCATGCCAGGCCTCCCTGTCCATCACCAATTCCCGGAGTTTACTCAAACTCAAGTCCATTAAGTCAGATGCCTTCCAACCATCTCATCATCTATCATCCCCTTCTCCTGCCTTCAATCTTTCCCAGCATCTGGGTCTCTTTCAATGAATCAGTTCTTCGCATCAGGTGGCCAAAGTATTGGAGTTTCAGCTTCAGCATCAGTCCTTCCAATGAACATTCAGGACTGATTTCCTTTAGGATGGACTGGTTGGATCTCCTTGCAGTCCAAGGGACTGTCAAGAGTCTTCTCCAACACCGCAATTCAAAACATCAATTCTTCGATATTGGATTTTGACAAATGCTTTTTCTGTATCTATCATATGATCATATATTTTTTTTCTTTTTAAATCTGCTGATGTGATAGTGAAAGTCACTCAGTCATGTCCAACTCTCTGAGACCCCAGACCCCATGGACTATACACTCCATGTAATTTTCTAGGCCAGAATACTGGAGTAGGTAACATTTCCCTTCTCCAGGGGACCTTCCCATCCCAGGGATCGAACCCAGGTCTCCCACATTGCAGGTGGATTCTTTACCAGTTGAGTTACAAGGGAAGCCCACTGATGTGTTGGATTATATTAACTGATTTTTGAATATTGAACTGTTACTGCATACCTGGGATAAATCCCACTCAGTGATAATGTATAATCCTTTTTATACATTTTAAAATTTGATTTGCTAATATTCTGTTGGTGATTTTTGCTTCCCTCTTCATGAGAGATACTGGACCATAGTTTTCTTTTCTTGTTTGGTTTTGACATTAGGATAATTCTGGTCTCATAGAAACTCCCAGCTACTCTTCATGTATCTGTTAACTTCCAAATTTTTCAGATTGTATTCTAGGCCTCAAACATATTCCACCTTAGTTCACTAACCATAACTTTCTTAAAAATCAACCTCATCTCTTCCATGACATTGACCTGAAATAAGTAGAGTCAAGATATTGATTTTTCATAGACATGTCTTATTTATGCAAGCAATCACCATACTCCATTCATATGTTCTATCAGTTCAGTTCAGTTCAATTCAGTTCAGTCACTCGGTCGTGTCCGACTCTTTGCAACCCAATGGACTGCAGCATGCCAGGCCTCCCTGTCCATCACCAACTCCCGGAGTTTACTCAGACTCAAGTCCATTGAGTCAGTGATGCCATCCAGCCATCTCATCGTCTGTTATCCCCTGCTCCTCCTGCCTTCAATCTTTCCCAGCCTCAGGGTCTTTTCCAATGAGTCAGTTCTTCATATCAGGTGGCCAAAGTATTGGAGCTTCAGCTTCAGCATCAGTCCTTCCAATGAATATTTAGAACTGATTTCCTTTAGGATGGACTGGTTGGATCTCCTCGCAATTGAAGGGACTCTCAGGAGTCTTCTCCAACACCACAGTTCAAAAGCATCAGTTCTTCAGCACTCAGCTTTCTTTATGGTCCAACTCTTACATCCATACGTGACTACTGGAAAAACCATAGCTTTGACTAGATGGACCTTTGTTGGCAAAGTAATGTCTCTGCTTTTTAATATGCTGTCTAGGTTGGTCATACCTTTTCTTCCAAAGAGCAAGTGACTTTTAATTTCATGGCTGCAATCACCATCTGCAGTGATTGTGGAGCCCAGAAAAATAAAGTCTCTCACTGTTTCCACTGTTTCCCCATCTATTTGCCATGAAGTGATGGGACTGGATGCCATGATCTTAGTTTTATGAATGTTGAGCTTTTTCGCTCTCCTCTTTCACTTTTCATCAAGAGGCTCTTTAGTTCTTCTTCACTTTCTGCCATAAGGGTGGTATCATTTGCATATCTGCATATTGATGTTTCTCCCGGCAACCTTGATTCCAGCTTGTGCTTCATCTAGTCCAGCATTTCTCGTGATGTACTCTACATTTAAGTTAAATATGCAAGGTGACAATATGCAGCCTTGATGTACACCTTTTCCTATTTGGAACCAGTCTGTTGTTCTACGTCCAGCTCTAACTGTTGCTTCTTGACGTGCATACAGATTTCTCAGGAGGCAGGTCAAGTGGTCTGGTATTCCCATCTCTTTAAGAATTTTCCACAATTTGTTGTGATCCACACAGTCAAAGGCTTTGGCATAGTCAGTAAAGCAGAAGTAGATGTTTTTCTGGAACTGTCTTGCTTTTTTTGATGATCCAACAGATGTATTCTATATCAAAATTCAATGCACACATAGTCTTGCAAGATATAATCAGAGGAATTTGTAAAGGGCATCCCTCTATTTTTTTTTTAACAGCTGCATGTGAATTTATAATTATTTCAAAATAAAAAGTTAAATTTAAAATTATAATGCCCTAATTTTTTTCTTTTTTCCTTTCTCTTTTAAAACTACATTATCCTTTTTAAATATACATGTAAAATTTTATATGCAAGAATAAAAACCTTTTCTATGACTCTACCTTATTTACTTTGCCAAACTTTCCAATTAATTCTCTTTTTATTGTGATTTTAGGGAGGAAAAGACTACATTTTAGAATAAGGATATACATTGAGTTGTTTATAATAAAATTTGTACTATTTAATAATCTCCCGTATATGTTGGCTCTTTCTTGTGCTATGCTTAGAATACTAGAAATCCTTCTATATTTTAAACCAAAGGGAGGGGAAAACCAACTGAAGTCCCTCTCTCCACTTCTGCCTCCTTCTCAATCTAGTCCTTTCCCCTGTAGAGTCCATCACCACCTGTGATCAAACTTCTCAATAACAAGACTTCACAGAGTGAGTGCAGAGATAAAAGACAGGCTGATAATGTAAAAACAAAAGCTGCCCAGAAAGTCAGAAAACACAGCACTTTATTTTAATTGCTATATTAAATAAAAACCTGAGTAAATCAAAGCAATTCCTACTAACTATAATTGAGATGCTGGGAGCAATGACTCAGAAATGCATTTGAATTTCTGATTCTGCTTTGTACTGGCTTTTCTGAGCTAATGTGCTGACTTTAAAATACTATACTTTTGCTGGAAATCTGCTCGAGGCATTGATACATATATTCTTAAATCCTCTGAAAATATGGATTTTCGTACTTCACTAGTGGTCCAGTATTTAAGAATCCGCCTGCCAATGAAGGGGACATGGGTTTGATCCTGGTCCAGGAAGATTCAAATGCTGAGGGGCAACTAAGCCCGTGTGCCACAGCTACCTACCTAGTCCAAGCTCTAGAGTCCATGAACTGCAACTGCTGAGCCTAAATGCCCAGAGCCTGTGATTGCAACAAGAGAAGCCAGGGCAATGAAAAGCCCACGCACCACAACTAGAGAGTAACCGTCACTCACTGCACCAGAGAAGTCTTGTGCACAGCAGTGAAGACCCAGCACAGCCAAAAATATACACACATAGTCATTAAAGAATACTGATTTTCGTGGTTACTAAGATCATATCACAATGAAGAATCTCATGATCTATATGGCCAGGTTAGAACTCCCTGTTCTTTAAGATCAAAGACTTCATTTTCACATTCATTGTAGAATCTCAACATTTATTACCTTATCTGGCCTTTGTTCCTCCATTATAAGGTCAAATAATTGATGTCACATTAGAAAGGGGGGGAAGAAAGTCAATGAAGGTTTCCTCACTTTTTAAAAAGTTTGTCAATCAGATTGGAAAAGGCTATAGTCGTGGAACATTAAATTTAAAAATAAAAATCACACAAGTAAACAGTGCTGCCAAACACAAGGTCACTGTGTTAACATATAATATGTAACTGACACTGAGTCATCACTGTTCAGATTTTCCCTGGGAGGAACCTTTCTGTTTCCTCGTCTTGGAAGACAGTTTGCTGTCAGATTGGATTCAGATTTACTTGGGTATGGAAGTGATACATCAATATTCCAGTATGTGAAACTCCTTTTTATAGGTAAGAAAAGCTCTTATCTTTGCTTGCTCAGAAGTCCTCAGCTCAAAAAATAAGGGATTTTAAAAAATCCTTGAATTACAGTTTTATGATGGAAACTCTCCCCCAGTTCGTTACATTTATAATCACCTTATAAGCTTCATTTTAAGGCAACTACAGTTTTCTCTAAGTTTTATAATCTATTGTCCAGATCGAAACCTGATAGGCCAAGCGAGGAGATAAATGAATGCATTTTCCATTTCAGTGCAGGGTCTGGAAAGCCCAAAATTGAAAAAAGGAGAGATGTGATAGGCAAAATCTATTTTAATATCTAGGAAAGTCATCCCTTCAGCCTGAGTAACAAGATCATGCTCATCATCTCATTGCTCAGAACTAAGGTGCATAAACCACTATTTTAATTTGCTTTTATCTGTAAAAATAAGCAACAAAATTTCAGTGGCTGTGATTATTATAATGATGCTAAAACTCTAACAGGATACCAGAGATGTGGAGCACCTTTCCACATAGGTGAACTAAGCATAGATGAGCATTGCTGTGCCTAGGGCCATGAATCCTGGATTCCAAAGAAAAAATACTAAGTCAGAAAGGAAGCATATATTGGGGAAACATGTATTTATTAATAACACTTATTTAGGGTACTTTAGATTCAGACAAGATCATTGATTACATGAGTCAATAATTTGAGGCTATTTGGAGTACACAAAGACATGTGAGAGTCATCGTTCATCATTGAAGGACTAGTTAGAGCTGTTAAGAATCCTTAGTTAGAGGTGACAAGATTCACAGCTGTGAAAAGATAACTTGGAATGCAAAGCAACAATTGATAAGTGCAGACAATAAATCCAGTTGGAGTTCACAGAAGGGACAGATCACTTCCAGATAGATTAAGCAGGCAATATTTCATGGAGAATGAAACATTTTAGTTGAATATGCAAATTAAAACATTAAATGTTTGTAAAGTGTCTAGGCCCTTTGTTGAATTCTGCATGGAAATCGTGGAAATTTATGTCATGATCCTGCCCTAAAAGAGTTTATAATATGGTCAAGAAAATGACTCATAAACACATAAAGGGCCAAGTAACAATCAAAGATACATTTCAAGGCAGTGCTAGAAATGATCACGACAGAAGGCAGTTTGTTATTAGTTATGCTAATTACTTATGCGGTAAACAGTTGCTTTAGACATTAGCAGAAAAATGATACCAGCATTTGATAGCAAAGCTATCTCTTTTTGTGTCCCAGGACTCCACATACTCATGTTTTTCTCCCTACTATTCCAAAGCCTCCTCTTCAATCTTTTTTGTCTTTTTTGCAGGTTGATCCTTACCTGTAAATGCTGAAGTAGCTCAGGGCTCAGCCTGTGGCCCTCATCTCTCTTGTCTCCATTCACTCTGTTGAGGATCTGATCTGGTTTCATGCCTTTAAATTCTATCTACATGCTGAGGGTTGACAAATTGTATCTCCAGCCTGGACATTTTCCCTGAAGGCTTGCTTTGCTTATTTTCATCTTCCCATTCAAACCTCTACATGATCGTCTACAAGGCAATTCAGGTTTAATGTTAAACTGGAGTTCCTAATTTTCTCTTTACAATTTGCTCCCCTTACAGTCGTTCTCTCCTCAGTAGAGAGGGGAGTTGCTTGGGCAAAAACTCTGGAGTCATTCTTGACTTTTTCTTTCAAACTGTCTATAGAATCTATCAGCAAATGCTATTAGCTCTGCCTTCAAAATGTACCCCAAATCAGACCACTTCTCACTTCCTCCTTTATTTCCATTCTGCTTCCAGAACCAATCAGGAATCAGCTAGATTATCAAATCTGCCTCCTGATGCAACTCTTCTCCATCCTTGTTTCAACAAAACAGTAATTTTTAAAAAATATTAGTCAGAGCCCGTCCCTCTTCTACTCAAAGCCATCCAAAATGACTTTTCATCTTACTAACAAAATCTAACATTTTTATGTGACCTACATGGTCCTAAAATGAGACAGTCCTTCGTTCTCTCTGACCTCACCTATTTCCATATTCTTGCCTTCTTGGTGTTCCTTAAACAAGCCAGAGGCACCACTCTTTCAAGCCCTTTGCTCTTGCTGTTTTGTTTGCCTTGAACATTCTTCCCCAAGATAACTTCAAAGCTTACTCCTTCAAGCCTTTACTCAATAAAATATTCCCTGGCCACCTCACTCTGTCTTACACTGGGTTCCCTCAAATAACTCCGATAGAAAGATTTTAGAGCAAGTTGTTTATTGGGGAGGCAACCCCTCGAAGGGCAGGAAAGGAATGAGAAACGAGCCAGGGAAAGGAGGATAAGATAGAGAACATTTGTAAGCAGATTACTTCTGTGGCCACTTGGGGCTCATATCCTACTGGGAGCTTGAGGACACTGTATGGAACCTGCCTGAGGGCTGGTCTGCGTGCAGGGTATCATCCACCGTTTCCTGTTAGACGTGGCTGGACAGATGCTCCTGGTCATTGGTTCTGTTCTTGAAAATTAGAACTCTGCAATTGCGTTATTAAGGGGGAAAAAATTGGCCACTGTTGAGTCAGTCCTTTCTAACATCAGTAATTTCTTTCAGATATTAGATCTGAAGGAATGAGATGTTCTGTTGAAAAAATTATAATTTTGTTTCTTTGGTTGGTTATTTCTGACTGGTTGGTTTTTATACCTAATAAGCTCTTAGTATGCAGGGAGAAGAAAGGATAAACATACAAGTATACACACACACAATGAATACTCAAGTGATCAAAACACAAAAATGTTTACCCCATTAATTGTGCTCAGCAAGAAGCCCTTAAATATAATTTGGTGCATAAAAATTTTACATGTTCTTAAAATAACCTCAGTGATTCAAACAGTTTTCAAATTATTTTCTCTTGTGTTTTCACAATATAACTCGGTGTTTATTCCATACTTTTAAAAAGATTTTCTAATGGGCCACAAAATTTACTGAACCTTCAACTCAGAAGGGCTATTCCTAACAGGATTATTTGTCCTCTGAACATTTTATATAAAATCCCGAGCAGGAAAGGACAGGAAGCCCAAAGAGCACCTCCAACCCCCATCAAGTAACTCTTTCCTGCTTGTCCCTGAGTTAAGGCAGATTCGAGAAACAAAGCAGAAACCCTGGGTCGACGTTCTACCTTTCATCCAAGATATCAAATTGAGCGTCTTCCTTTTATGCTATTAGTCAAAATAAGTTTGGGATGAACTTCTCAATCCTCTTCCTTTGTCAGTTCAGTTCAGTTCAGTTCAGTCACTCAGCTGTGTCTGACTCTTTGCAACCCCATGAATCGCAGCACGCCAGGCCTCCTTGTCCATCACCAACTCCCGGAGTTCACTCAAACTCATGTTCATTGAGTCGGTGATGCCATCCAGTAATCTCATCCTCTGTCATCCCCTTCTCCTCCTGCCCCAAATTCCTTCCAGCATCAGGCTCTTTTCCAGTGAGTCAACTCTTCGCATGAGGTGGCCAAAGTATTGGAGTTTCAGCTTTAGCATCAGTCCTTCCAATGAACACACAGGATTGATCTGCTTTAGGATGGACTGGTTGGATCTCCTTGCAGTCCAAGGGACTCTCAAGAGTCTTCTCCAACACCACAGTTCAAAAGCATCAATTCTTCGGTGCTCAGCTTTCTTCATAGTCCAACTCTCACATCCATACGTAACTACTGGAAAAACCATAGCTTTGACTAGACGGACCGTTGTTGGCAAAGTAATATTTCTCCTTTTTAATATGCTGTCAGGGTTGGTCATAACTTTCCTGGCAAGGAGCAAGCATCTTTTAATTTCATGGCTGCAATCACCATCTGCAGTGATTTTAGAGCCCCCCAAAATAAACTCTGACACTGTTTCCACTGTTTCCCTATCTATTTACCATGAAGTGATGGGACCAGATGCCGTGATCTTTGTTTTCTGAATGTTGAGCTTTAAGCCTATTGTTTCACTCTCCTCTTTCACTGTCATCAAGAGGCTTTTTAGTTCCTCTTCACTTTCTGCCATAAGGGTGGTATCATCTACATATCTGAGGTTATTGATTTCTCCCAGCAATCTTGATTCCAGCTTGGGCTTCTTCCAGCCCAGCATTTCTCATGATGTTCTCTGCATATAAGTTAAATAAGCAGGGTGACAATATACAGCCTTGACGTACTCCTTTTCCTATTTGGAACCAGTCTGTTGTTCCATGTCCATGTTGTTACATGTTGTTCCATGTACATGTTGTTCCATGTTCATGTTGTTACATGTTCTAACTGTAGCTTCTTGACCTGCATATAGGTTTCTCAAGAGGCAGGTCAGGTGGTCTGGTATTCCCATCTCTCTCAGAATTTTCCACAGTTTATTGTGATCCACACAGTCAAAGGCTTTGGGATAGTCAATAAAGTAGAAGTAGATATTTTTCTGGAACTCTCTTTCTTTTTCCATGATCCAGCAGATGTTGGCAATTTGATCTCTGGTTCCTCTGCCTTTTCTAAAACCAGCTTGAACATCTGGAAGTTCACAGTTCACATATTGCTGAAGATTGGCTTGGAGAATTTTGAGCATTACCTTACTAGAGTGTGAGATGAGTGCAATTGTGCAGTAGTTTGAGCATTCTTTGGCATTGCCTTTCTTTGGAATTGGAATGAAAACTGACCTTTTCCAGTCCTGTGGCCACTGCTGAGTTTTCCAAATTTGCTGGCATCTTGAGCGCAGCACTTTCACAGCATCATCTTCCAGGATTTGAAATAGCTCAGCTGGAATTTCATCACCTCCACTAGCTTTGTTCGTAGTGATGCTTTCTAAGGCCCACTTGACTTCCCATTCCAGTCTGTCTGGCTCTAGGTGAGTGATCACACCATCGTGATTATCTTGGTCGTGAAGTTCTTTTTTGTTCAGTTCCTCTGTGTATTCTTGCAACCTCTTCTTAATATCTTCTGCTTCTGTTAGGTCCATACCATTTCTGTCCTTTATCAAGCCCATCTTTGCATGAAATGTTCCCTTGGTATCTCTAATTTTCTTGAAGAGATCTCTAGTCTTTCCCATTCTGTTCTTTTCCTCTATTTCTTTGCATTGATTGCTGAGGAAGGCTTTCTTGTCTCTCGTTGCTATTCTTTGGAACTCTGCATTCAGATGTTTATATCTTTCCTTTTCTCCTTTGCTTTTCACTTCTCTTCTTTTCACAGCTATTTGTAAGACTTCCCCAGACAGCCATTTTGCTTTTTTGCATTTCTTTTCCATGGGGATGGTCTTGATCCCTATCTCCTGTACAATGTCACGAACCTTCATCCATAGTTCATCAGGCACTCTATCAGATCTAGTCCCTTAAATCTATTTCTCACTTCCACTGTATAAAAGGGATTTGATTTAGGTCATACCTGAATGGTCTAGTAGTTTTCCCTACTTTCTTCATTTTAAGTCTGAATTTGGCAATAAGGAGTTCATGATTGGAGCCACAGTCAGCTCCCGGTCTTGTTTTTGTTGACTGTATAGAGCTTCTCCATCTTTGGCTGCATAGAATATAATCAATCTGATTTTGGTGTTGACCATCTGGTGATGTCCATGTGTAGAGTCTTCTCTTGTGTTGTCGGAAGAGGGTGTTTGCTATGACCAGTGCGTTTTCTTGGCAAAACTCTATTAGCCTTTGCCCTGTTCCATTCCGTACTCCAAGGCCAAATTTGCCTGTTACTCCAGGTGTTTCTTGACTTCCTACTTTTGCATTCCAGTCCCCTATAATGAAAAGGACATCTTTTGGGGGTGTTAGTTCTAAAACGTCTTGTAGGTCTTCGTAGAACCGTTCAACTTCAGCTTCTTCAGCATTACTCGTTGGGGCATAGACTTGGATTACTGCGATATTGAATGGTTTGCCTTGAAAACAAACAGAGATCATTCTGTCGTTTTTCAGAGTGCATCCAATACTGCATTTTGGACTCTTTTGTTGACCATGATGGCTACTCCATTTCTTCTAAGGGATTCCTGCCCACAGTAGTAGATATAATGGTCATCTGAGTTAAATTCACCCATTCCAGTCCATCTTAGTTCCGAGATTCCTAGAATGTCGATGTTCACTGTTGCCATCTCCTGTTTGACCACTTCCAATTTGCCTTGATTCATGGACCTGACATTCCAGGTTCCTATGCAATATTGCTCTTTACAGCATTGGACCTTTTTTCTGTCACCAGTCACATCCACAGCTGGGCGTTGTTTTTGTTTTGGCTCCATCGCTTCATTCTTTCTGGAATTATTTCTCCACTGATCTCAAGAAGCATATTGGGCACCTACTGACCTGGGGAGTTCCTCTTTCAGTATCCTATCATTTTGCCTTTTCATACTGTTCATGGGGTTCTCAAGGCAAGAATACTGAAGTGGTTTGCCATTCCCTTCTCCAGTGGACCACATTCTGTCAGACCTCTCCACCATGACCCGTCCATCTTGGGCGGCCCCACACGGCATGGCTTAGTTTCATTGAGTTAGACAAGGCTGTGGTCCATGTGATCAGATTGGCTAGTTTTCTGTGAGTATGGTTTCAGTGTGTCTGCCTTCTGATGCCCTCTTGCAACATCTACTCTCTTACTTGGGTTTCTCTTACCTTGGACGTGGGGTATCTCTTCACGGCTGCTCCAGCAAAACGCAGCTGCTGCTCCTTACCTTGGACGAGGGGTATCTCCTCATGGCCGCCCCTCCTGACCTTGAACGTGGAGTAGCTCCTCTCAGAGGCCTCCAAAAGCTCTCACATTTGACCACTGTCTCTGGTCTAATGAAGCCTCTCCTCACTCACCTCTCTTGGCTGTGCTCCTCTTGCTCATCCTGAGGGGTCTGTCCCAGGGTCCCAGCCTTACTTTCTGCACTGATCAGGCCTTTCCACGTGAATGTCTCCCAGCCTGGGACTGTTTCTGGTGTCAGGTAACTGGGGCATTTAACTGTGAGATTAGTGAAAAGGCTTGCTGTCTAGCTGTGATATTGACTTAACTTGCAGTTTAACTCAATCAGCCAGTGTAGAGTCTAGTTTCACAGCAGGAGAGTTCACACATACAAATCAGTAGTTTTGAGAAACCTGATGAAATAATGGCTAGTTTACCCCGAAAAGCTTTGTAATCTAGAAGCCAACCATCTGAGTAAATGCCATCATAATTAGATAATTATCCCAGCCCTGTGGTTGCCAGGGCCTTCTGCCAACATCCTTCTACCCAACTTGCAGCAGTTTCTGTCTCACAAGGCTTCCATTTCTCAGTTGCCTCACCAAAAAATAAAACTAAACCTGGTTCTTCCCTTTCAGAACATCCCCACTGGGTCCTCACTTCCTAGAGTTGTTTTTAATACATTTTCACTGTTCTTCCAGTCTTACCTTGTAACAGTTAAAATCTTAATATCATTGGGCCTTTAGCTTTCAACATTAATAGTGGAGCAAACTAATTTTAGTGACTATGCCCAGGCTTCACCATAATGCTGTGCATGGGACTGGCTTATAGAAAGGACAGATAGGACCCAGGTTTTCTGAGACTGAGTCAGATGATATCCAAGGTGGATTTCTTCTATATGAACTCTAATACAGGGTCCAGAGTTGGACCTTATATTGAACCTACTTTGTGTGTGTGTGTGTGTGTGTGTGTGTGAGCTCAGTTGTGTCCCACTCTTTGCAACCCCATGGACTGTAGCCCACCAGGCTCCTCTGTCCATGGAATTTTCCAGGCAAGAATACTGGATCAGGTTGCCATTTCCTACTCCACGGGGTCTTCCCAGCTCAGGGATTGAACCCACATCTCTTGCATCTCCTGCATTGGTAGGTGGATTCTTTACCACCTGGGAAGCCCATATTGAACCTAGACTTATTGTCAAACCACATCAAATAGAAATATTGAAGTCTTCTCTAGAAACAATTTCCAGAGAAGCCTTTGGATGGTGGCAATCACCATAGTCCTCAAAAGCAGTGTTGTTTATTTTCTTCCTTCTTCTAAAACTGTTGTATGTATATACATTGAACATTAAAGTTGTGTGATTTTGATCATCAAATTAGAAGCTTAAATCACATTTGCACATTGAGGTCAGGGCAGTAATATCCAACTGTGGGTTTTTAATTCACTGGTTTTTAGAAGAAAACAATGTAATTACTGCTATAATTTGCCAAGACTTGTTAGAAAGCCTTGCTGCTGCTGCTGCTGCTAAGTTGGTTCAGTCGTGTCTGATTGTGTGCAATCCCAGAGATGGCAGCCCAGCAGGCTCCCCCATCCCTGGGATTCTCCAGGCAAGAACACTGTAGTGGGTTGCCATTTCCTTCTCCAATGCGTGAAAGTGAAGTTGCTCAGTAGTGTGTCTGACTCTTAGAGACCCCATGGACTGCAGCCCACCAGGCTCCTCCGTCCATGGGATTTTCCAGGCAACAGTACTGGAGTGGGGTGCCATTGCCTTCTCCTGTTAGAAAGCCTTAAGAAATATTAATAACTTTAGCTCAATAATTACACTTAAGAAATTTATCATAAGGAAATAATCATGGGTGTGTGAATATGGTTTTAGTCAGAAGAGCTGTTTAACATAGTGAATACAGGAATCTATCTAGATTTCAAAGATTTAATGACTGATTAAGTAGACTACAGTATTTCCATATAATGTTGACATTTAAAATAGTGCAATTGTGAAAAATTAATGACCTGAAAAGATTTTCATATTCATTAAGTTCATGTTCATGTTCATATTCATTACGTTGAAAAAACTCAACTTAAAACAGGGTTGAAACTATATAAATCTTTTGTACAGTTGTACACACACAGAGAGAAAAACAATATGGCAGGACATGCCTCACAATGTTAGTGGTTATTTCTGTGTGGTAGAATTATATGCAACTGCATTTTCTTTCTTTTAGTTACCTGTGTGCGAGGTTGCTTCAGTCGTATCTGTCTCTTTGCAGCCCCGTGGACTGTAGCCTGCCAGTCTCCTCTGGACATGGGGTTCTCCAGGCAAGAATACTGGAGTGGCTTGCCATTTCTTCTCCAAGGGATCAAGCCTATGCCTCTTATGTCTACCTGCATTGGCAGGCGGGTTCTTGCCACTAGAGCAACCATCTTCTACAGTATACAAGAAGTACTTTTCTGAAGAAAAAACAATTTTTTAAAGAGTTTGTTTCTCAACTTCTTTTCAATGTTCACTTTTAAAGGTGTTTCTGGTTGGGGTTTGCACAACACCTGAGAAGGTTTGGTTATTCCTGTCTGTGACTATGTTTAGGTTGACCATCCCAAGGCTCATTAAATAGAAGACAACAAACAGGGATCTCCCAGTTGTAAATGAAGGGGGAAGTGTAGCCTTTGTTAGCAAATCTTCCAGGCTTAGTAATGGCCAAACTGAGCACAACAGTTTTCTTTGCAGATAAAATTTAGCAGAAAATTATAAAATGTCCACTAAATGTGATATTTTGAACAACCATATGAAATGATTTTGGCTTTTTTTTCTTTAAACCACTTTGATCTCCTCATACCTGTGACTCAAGGCCCTAGTAGAGTGGAGAAAAAGGATATTTATTGACGGTTCCCACAGAGAAAATAGATCATTTCAATTGTAGTGATTCAATTCAATTCAAATTGTCAAACTTTTATTGAGTAACTAGGTGGGAGTCTGGCACTGGATTAGAAACAGTGGGCATTCAAATAACTCACGAAGACAAATGTCCTGGAGGAACTCACAGTTTTTACATAAAGACAGACAAATTAATAAATATCTCCTAAATATAAAATGGGCTTCAATATAAGCACTGGGTCATCAGAGCAAGTCATGGCAGCTCAGGAGAGGGAGAGGTTAATTCCAACCAGGGAGCAGGAAAGATTTCTTAGAGGAAGTGAGATTCTGGCTCACTTCTGAGTAAAGAGAAGTGTATTAGTCCCCTGTTAGTTACAGGAAACAAAATTCCAACTAGCTTGAATTTTAAAAAGCAGCTCATCAGCTTCTATGATAAGGATGTCTTGCTTTAGGCAAGGTAGATACAGGAGCTAACATGATGATGTCAGATTTAGTTTCCCTCTCTGGGCTGACTTTGCAGCAGTCAAGTTCTCCACAAAGATGACTGCTGAAAGTAGAAACTTATATTCTTAGGGCTGGTAATCTAGGGACTTCTGTTTCCCAACAACCATTGATTAAAAATCAATGAAGATTCTCATTGGCTCTGCTTAGCAACCTGCCATCCTAGGCCAATTGCTATGGCAGTGGGTCACGTGTTCACCACTGGAGGGAGCTGGGCAGGGGCAGACACCGTGACTGACAATTCCACCAGATCAGGTAGAACTGGGCAACTGTGGCTTCTCCCAAAAGCAACAGAAAGTACAGGGAGCTGAGCAGAACTACTGGGCAAATACTACCATTACCATATTTCATTTCAGATGGGTAGAGTGTTGTAAGGTATATGGGGGCAAAGCCTTTGTGAGCAAAGGAAAGAGCTTGGGGCTGGGATGTGATTGTGGGAAAATGCAAAATAAGTTTTGAAAAGAGTGGGTACACGATGCTGGTGGTGACAGAGGAATTCTATACTGATGATTACAGTCTCTGAATTGAGAAAATTTTAATTATGTGTTTTCTTTTACTTATGACTGGGCAGTTTTGCATATACTTGCAACCATACATACAGCAATTATTTAAATGTAATGGGGACTTACTATTTGAAGTATATCCTGTGAATACTTTCGTGAAGCAAAAAATTAATCTGTCACCAAAACACTGACCTTTAATGTTTCTGTCTTATATTTTCAAAAGATTATATATTGACTTTGCTTAGAAAATGTATACTTAAACTAAATCTCTTTATCAAAAAGTGAATTTTATTTCATTCAAAATATAACTCAGCCTAGACTGTGTACTGCCCATTTCTAGTAAATAATAAATGTATACAAATGCTTCCTTGAACTTACATCAGTAATTATAAAATCATCTACCAGTTTTAAAAGCCTATTTGGATAAGACATTTGTTTGTTCCTTGGCATAGGAGAGACTAAATGTAAATTCATCTCATGATTCACAAGATCCCCATGGGCTATGGTGATATTGGTGATTGAAACTGTACCAATTGATGTTTTAATTCTTTCTGTCCTTCAGAAAGAAAAGAAATCAAAACCTATGTTTTTGTTATTTATAATTCATTGCATCAAGCTCAGATTGTAGATAGAATACAGAGTTAGATCCTTACTAAATGAATTTAAAATATAAATTAGATATGTGGGATTCTGACCTTGAGAAATAAATTGTAGAGGTGACAAATTGGTGAAAAATTCAAGCTAAAAAATCCAAACAGAGATGATGAAGTATTCTATTATTTGTAATTGCTGGTCGTGGACTGTGGCATAGAAATAAAAGGTCAATTTCCAGCTCAAACTCTGTCTTGAACTTCATAATTTTGGGCATGGTAACTCTCTTCATTCTGCATGAATTTCTCTGTTTTCACACGGATTCATATTTTACAGAGAAGTTGGAACAATATAGGAAATAATAAATATGAAGCACTTTATGTCCTTCAGAATGAAGACCCCCAAATAAATGAAATAATAGTAAGATTGTTGTTCAGTCGCTCAGTGTGCCCAACTCTTTGTGACCCTCACAGACTGCAGCACGCCAGGCCACCCTGTCCATCATCAACTCCTGGAGCTTGCTCAAACTCATGTCCATTGAGTCGGTGATGCCATCCAACCATCTCATCCTCTGTCACCCTCTTCTCCTCTTGCCTTCAATCTTTCCTAGCATCAGGGTCTTTTCCAGTGAGTCAGCGCTTCACATCAGAAAGCCAAACGATTAGAACATCGGTTTTAGCATCAGACCTTCCAATGAATAGTCAAGGTTGATTTCCTTTAGGATTGACTGGTTTGATCTCCTTGCTGTCCAAGGAATTCTCAAGAGTCTTCTCCAGCACCACAATTTGAAAGGATCAATTCTTTAGCATCAGCCTTTTTTATGGTCAAATAATAGGGTACACTATATGAAATAACTCCTTATAAAACAAGTAAATTAGGGATGGAATTTGATACTTTAGAAGGATTAATTTCAAAATATGATTTTACAAAATGTTAAACTAGCACATCTAGAATCAATCAATCTAGAAAAAATTGACTCATACGGAACTTTTGTAAAACATATTTTGCAATATGCCAAGTTATGCCTTTGTGATTTAATTAATGCTCAATATATTACTCAATTGATATGTGTACTCAAGAGATATGTGTCATTTAAAATTATGATTAACAAAAAGTCATATGATTGTTATCTGCCTTTTAGATATTTTGTATAATACTAAGCATACTTACTAATATAAAATAAATTCTTGAAAACCCATAGATATTAGGCAGAAGAGCCATGTGTGCCCTATCCTGTAGTTTTCTTGTGGACCAGACTAATGATAGTAAGGTAAGGAATTTCCCAAGGTGGTTGAAATCCATATATCCAGCCAGAATATATTCCATAGGAGGCAACTGACATAGTCACAAAATTTTAAGCAAGGTGCAATATGTAGTATTGCTTTCATGTTTAATAACAGAACATCCTGATCAACTTGGGCTTCCCTAGTAGCTCAGTTGGTAAAGAATCCACCTGCAACCTGGGTTGGGAAGATCCCCTGGAGAAGGGAAAGGCTACTACTCACTCCAGTATTTCATGGACTCCGTGAAAGTCCATGGAGAATTTCATGGACTGTGTAGTCCATGGGGTCACAAAGAGTCATACAGGACTGAGTGGCTTTCACTTTCATCCTGATCAAACTAATATCCATGTCCAGTTGTGGAACAAGGTTTCAAGAATGGGATCAATGTCCAAAAAAGATGGGATAAAAAATGAGCAGCCCGCCTTCTCCCTGCCTCCTAAATAGACGCAGCACACCTGAAGAAACTGTTGTTCAGTCACTAAGTCATGTCCTACTCTTTGCAACTCCATGGACTGGAGCATGCCAGGCTTTCCTGTCCTCCACTATCTCCTAGAGTTTGCCCAAATTCACATCCACTGGGTTGGTCATGCCATCTAGCCATCTCATCATCTGTTGCCCCCTCCTCCTCCTGCCCTCAATCTTTCCCAGCATCAGAGTCATCTCCAATGAGTCAGCTTTTTGCATCAGGTGACCAAAGTATTGGAGCTTCAGGATCAGTCCTTCCAATGAATATTCAGGGTTTATTTCTTTTATGATTGACTGGTTTGATCTCTTTGTTGTCCAAAGGACTCTCAAGAGTCTTCTCCAACACCACAGCTTAAAAATATCAATTCTTTGGCACTCAGCTTTCTTTACGGTCCAGCACTCACATCTGTACAGGACTACTGTAAAAACCATAGCTTTGACAATACAGACCTCTGTTGGCAAAGTGATATTTTTGCTTTTGAATATGCTGTCTGGGTTTGTCATAGCTTTCCTTCCAAGGAGACCACATCTTTTAGTCTCATGGCTCAGGTCACTGTCTGCAGTGATTTTGGAGCCCAAGAAAATAAAATCTGTCACTATTTCCACTTTTAATATTTGCCATGAAGTGATAGGACCAGATACCATGATGTTCTTTTTTTTTTTTTCAATGTTGAGTTTTGAGCCAGGGTTTTCACTCTCCTCTTTCACCCTCATCCAGAGGCTCTTTAGTTCCTCTTCACTTTCTGCCATTAGAGCGGTATCATCTGCATATCTGAGGTTATTGCTATTTCTACCAGCAATCTTGATTCCAGTTTGGGATTCATCCACCCTGGCATTTTGCACGATGTACTCTGCATGTAAGTTAAATAAGCAGGGTGACAATATACAGCTTTGTCGTACTCCTTTCCCAATTTTGAAACAGTCAGTTGTTCCATGTCCAGTTCTAACTGTTGCTTCTTAACTCACAGAAGAAACTGATGTTGAAAGCATAAAAGAGAAGCAGCAATTGTTGGCCTTCATTTCCAAGAATTCTTCCAGGTCTGTCTCTTATTCTATATCCTGTTCCCAATTTCTCTTCATTTCTTGACTCTTTTTCCTCTGATCCTTAGGTGAACTTGCTGTTTGTCTCTCACCCCTAATTTTGTCAACCTTGTTTTGGACAAGCAATTCTGTTTTTCATCTTTTAAGCTTCTCCATGACTTGACTATTGATGACTTAGCTATCCATCTATTTCTCTTGTACAAAAAAACCATGAATAAAAGACATCTGCTCCTTTTCCCTGTGGCAGCCCAATGGAGCCTGAACCAAGATGCTGTTTGATTATGAAATGAGATCTGGTTTAAAATCAACAAAAAGATTTTGAGTAGGATCCAGCAAAATCTGGCACATAGGTCACCATGCTCTTCTTGGATGGGTTAGGATCATTGGCCATCCCTTACTAACCACCCAATGCCTGTGACAGAGATTGGCCTCCATTGCAATTCTTGGTACATAAAAGGACTTCAGGAATTATTTAGTAAAAGAATGAATAAATTATTATAAGCACCAGCTATAAGATCTGGAACGGATTACACTGGTTTTTGAGGGTGTGTGTGTGTGTGTGTGTGTGTGTGCTTAGTCACTCAGTTGTGTCCCTCTCTTTGCAACCCCAAGGACTGTAGCCTGCTGGGCTCCTCTGTCCATAGAAATTTCCAGGTGAGAATACTGGAGTGTGTTGTCATTTCTTTCTCCAGGGGATCTTCTGAACCCAGGGATCAAACCTGCATCTCCTACATTGGCAGGCAGATTCTTTACCACTAGCGCCACCTGGGAAGCGCTTTTGAAGGTGTGCATGAATTTATAAAATGTGATGAATCTTTAATTAGTAGAACATATTTGGTGAAGATTTCCATTCACATTTCTTTTAAGGAAAGAAAGCAGGAAACAACTCAGCACATCTACTTGTCATCACTTTCAGAACATCTGTGGTTTTAAAACAACTTTGAAAATAGTCACTTGCTTGGAGTAAGGTCTGACTTCTGCTGTATAGGCAGTAAAATGTTCTAAATTCATATGTACTCGTACGTACCCTCATAGAGGGCAATTAATAAAACACCAACTATGGAGCCCAAATCTTCTTCACACTCTGGTTCTTACAGGGGGTTATGTAGATGTATACTCAACTCATTAAAATTAAGTCAAAATAAAGAAAAAGAGGAAGGTAACAACAGATGCAACATCCCAATCTCTTGCATGAAAAACTGCACATTTCCTCTAGGAATCCCAAATAAGAATGTTTACAGAAGCAGCTGATGAAAGCAGTATGGGCTGGCATATAAAATGCTTACTGTTTAGCAGGAGGAAACATCTTAAATAGCGTGCATCTCTCTCTCCATCAGCTGGTGCTCAGTGTTTGCATTTCTTCAGGTTGATCGGCTGGATGTGGATAGCTTGTTTAGTAACATCGAATCGGTGCATCAGATATCAGCCAAGCTGCTGTCATTGTTGGAAGAGGCCACGACAGACGTAGAACCAGCCATGCAAGTAATCGGTATGTTTATTCTCTTCTCAAGTTCTCCAATACAACAGGAAATAATATTTTAATAGCCTCCCATTGCTTTGGTTTTATGTTTCTGACTCACCAAGCTTCCCAGGAGATATATAAATGCTAAACGCATCTTAGGGCTCATTGTAATTACACACACTCTGTATTTATTTTCACATGGGTTTCTATCTATTTGCTGAAGTCCCTCAGTAGCACTAAGCACACCATTTGCTTTTTAAATTTCCAATCTTTCAACCTCTTTGCCTTCCAGATGTTCTCTTATTTAGTTTTATGGCTAACAGTTACTTGATTCTTAAAGAATTAAACATTCAAATACTTTAATAGCTTTACTGATTTTAGTCACAATGTCTCATTCATCTTATGACTAGGAATCCACTGATTCTGGGACTGTAACATTTGCAAGCAGAGTTTACATGATCATTAAAACTTAACAATTACTTTTCCATGCTTTTCCTTTTTCTCTATATTGTTTGCTTTCCAAATATGTTTCTATTCTCACACAGTCATAGATAATTTTCCTATGTTGATAAGATTTTGAAAAAAAAAATACAGAGAAATCACTGGAAAAGTGTTGGGTCAATTTTTTGTTCCCTCTATATTCTCCATTCATTGGGCATTTATGTATCAAATCACCTAATGAATACCTATTAAGCAGTAGCATATGCCAGGATTCTTAGGAGCGTCAAGGAAATACTGTGTTGTGAACTACTTGAAGGCGATTGCCACAACCAAGATACCACAGACACAGTGCCATGTAGGCCAAAATTGTTTTAATGTGCTGTAATCATTTTTTTCTGTTTCACACAAAATATTCAATATATGCTCATTACAAAATATTAAAACAATTTGGGAGTACACAGTGTAATTCAACCCACCAACGCAACGAGCATCCCCTTAAATAACCATTATTATCAGTTTGATATGCGTCCTTCCTTTGAGACACACACACACTCACACCTTATATTTTTATTCCCCCTCATTATGTCTTTGTTAATGGGGCTTCCCAGGTAGCTCAGCAGTAAAAGAATCTGCCTGCAATGCTGGAGCTGCAGGAGATGCAGATTTGATCCCTGGGTCCGGAAAATCCCTCAGAGGAGGAAAAGGCAACCCACTCCAATATTCTTGCCTGGAGAATCCCATGGACAGAGGAGTCTGGTGGGCTACAGTCAATAGGATCTCAAAGAGTTGGGCACGACTGAAGAGACTTAGCATGCACACACACAGTGGAAAAATGGCATGAAATTGATTTTGTTTCATATTTAAGGAAGATCCAAAATTTAATAAGCAAGACTGATCTTACACAAAGGTGAAACAATCTGGGCCATTTGTAGTGTTTTACATGTCAAAAGGCCAGCCCACTTAAAAATATTCTCCCACAGGCAGTTTTTAATTGTCATTTCTTGTGATTAAATGTCCCCATTATATACTGCAGAACTTGAGGCCACAAAGAGAATACATTTATATGGGGAATCAGAGAATTCTTGAAAATGTTGCTTGGGCTTAAAGTATTAAGTCATATTTCAGCAAGTGAGGTCCATGTTGAGAAGACTGAGTGGAAATAATAGCGAGAACAAAACCATGGACAGCAAATGCCAAGTGTGTTTAGGAAATGGTGAGTGACCAAGCGGGGCTGGAGTGAAGGATTCATGTAAGGGAGGAGTGAGAAATGAATCTGTTAAGTGTAGAACAGGGGCCAGCTGTACCTGGAATCAAAGTCTGGGATTACTCTGCAGGTAATGAGGAGCCATTAAAAGATTTTTCAGCAAGGATGTGATGAGACACAAAAGTTTCTGGAGAAAAGAAACTATGGCAGGTATGAACAGAATGGATAGAAAGAGAAAATGAGTCCTGGACCAAATAAACAACTCGTAGATAATTTAGCCATGTGGTAAGAAGCAGCTAGGCTAACGTGGATACACTGAGAATAGAAAATAGGAGTCAGATTCAAGAGAAATGTGGAAAAAGCACAAACAAAATGTAGGGGTTGGTTGTATTTGCTGGAATCAAAAACAGTTCCAGGTGTAAAGAGTCTTGTATTCTGATTTGTCTAGAACATCTTGGTTTTAACCTGTTCAAGCATCCAGTCCAGTTTAGCATTTGTCCCGGACTTCCTCATTTTTTAAGGATGATCGTTATTTATAGTTGCACCACAGAGATTTGGTGAGACCTCTTCATCACGCTTTAATTTCTGACATGTCTTCTCTTAGCAGAGTCAGGTGCATTTGAAAGAGTTCTCATGTGGTAAACTCTGAAAGAGAGCCCGTCGCCCTTTTCCCAACCTTTTCTAGTCTCAAGGATACTTATATCCTCCTTTGAAGTACAGCACGCAGGGAATCGACTGATAAAATGAAGCCTTTTGGAAATGAACAGCTAGCTGCTTCCTGTTCTGGTGGGGGCAGGAGATGTACTTGATGCTATAAGTTCTGCAGCCACTGGGTAGAGCAGCAAGAGGGGTCATGACCCACACTGGGTGGCTTACGCCCTATGCCATGACTAGTGGGAGGCATGAAGCCCCTAGAATGACAGTCAGTGGGTTTAGAGGGACACGTAGAGAATTAAAGATTAGATGCAAATGAAATACGTGTAGGAAGTGGAGGCCATTTGTGTCAAAGGTGAATTTTCTGACCATATTGTAAATGCTGCTGTTGACTTTAATTCAGAAAATGCAATGTGTTAATGCAGATTATCATATGAATACATATTTTGGTGGAGCATCACAGTAAAATAATGCTTTTTACTAAAGTAAGAAATCTATGGACAAGAAGTATTGTAGTGCGTATGTAATATACCTGTGATATTCTATTTATTGAAATGGTAACTGTAGTTAAAGTTCATATGCAGTTTTATGTATATAAAATTGAAGTGAACTATATATAATATTCAGACAATGTGCACACTTTTTTTGGTGTTGGTTGGTCACTAACTGGCTTTTAGAAATTGCATATTGTTCAAAATCAGTTAGAAGTCTTTAGTTAAGATATTCAACAAACAGATGGAAAAAGTAACTTCAGTTTGTTAGTCTTCACGATTGCAATTACTGAAAACAAAATTTATCCCTAGGGAAACAAGGAATTAACTGAAAGATAATTAAACAATGAGAGATCATATTGTATAACAGATTTAATTGTGAAACTTTGTAATTGTATTTTGGAAGACTTGAATTATGAAAAGAAGCTTTGGCAGAACTTCTATTTAGTAGGATAAAGTTTTGTACCCTATACCAGATTTCACAATATCTAGAAAAATATTTCAAAATCACAGAGAGAAACAACTTGTTTAATGAGTTTCACTTTGCAAAAAGAGAGAAGAGAAAATGGAAGCAAGAAGACAAGAACTTTGAAAATATTTAAGCTCAAATATTTATATATTTTAATATAGAGAGATATAATCTGAATTTTAATATCTTACATTTAGTAGAATTTTCTCTGAGCTTATGAGGTGCCTCTGTGTTAGGAGGAAAGTATTTTCACAATTAAAAATATTATGGTTTGTATATTTGAGCAGCCAAATAAATACTGCTAGCATTAGATTTTAACCATAGAATAAAACAGAGTCCACACTGATATGAATAAATGAGGAGAAAGGAAAGCTCTTCCTTGCTTAAATTTCAACAAGTAAGTATAAAGGAAAGAGGAAAATTTTAAATCTCCATTAGGTAAAAACTATAGTCATAGTCATAATTATTATAGAAGATGCTGCTGAGTGATGCCATATTTATTGAGTGAAAGTTTGAGGAGATATATATTTTCATAGTTTCAAAGTGTCTCCAACATAAGTATTAACTTCAAAGGAAAAGACGGTAACTTTTCCTTGAGAAACCAGGCAACGAGTATCTTAACCAAGCGAGTGATCAAGGTCAACAGTAGCAGAAATAACACACATTCATATCATGAACCTTGTGACACAGGGCACCACATCATATCTGTGGTACTTTCGTCCAGAAAGATGTGCAATCAGGTCCAATCATTAGAAAACATTAGACAATAGCAAATTCAAGTGAAAGACACTGACAGTAACTGATTAATATGGTTGTAAAATGCCAAAGTCGTTAAAGACACTGTAAGCTGCGGAGGAGCTCTTGAAGACTGCAGAAGACGAGGGAGGAGTAACAAAAAAATGCAAGCGGGAGCCTGTATAGACTAGAATGGGAAAATCCCATTAGTGTCAAAATTCCAAGTAACGTCTTTAGCTAACAGTATTAGAGCAAATGTCATTTCCTATTACTGAAAATTGTACTATGTTGATGGAATATTGAGGAGAATGAGTGAGGGATATTTGAAAACTACTGGTACTATTTTTGCAACTTTCCTATAAAACATAAAATTAATTCAAAATGCTTAAAATATAATGGTTTGCAGAGAAAACCCAACTGAAGTTGTTCACATTTTCAAGTTTACTAAGGATAAATTGCAATACTGAGGAAGATTATATAAAATTTATGAAAATAAAAAGTAAACCAGTAAGACCATAGTTGAAAAGAAAAAGTTGGAGGCATAATTTTAATTTCCCTACCCTTTATATCTGGCCTGGCTTCATGACTTTCTTTGACCAATAAAATGCAACAAAGTGATGTTCTACAATGGCCTTGTGACAGTCACTGCTCAGGGAGAGAGACGTTTCAAGTAACCCAGTCAGGCCAGTCAACACAGTTAAGGCCTTGAACATGTGAGTCAGGCCCTCCTTGGCCAGCTGACTTCATGCTACAGACTGCAAACGTATCAATAAATCCCATTAACACTACAGGGAAACAGGCCATCCCAGCTGAGCTCTACTCATATCATCAACCTGGAGAATCATGAGCAGATAAATGGTGTTGTTTTAAGCCTTTAAAATTTTCTTGGTGTGGGGAAGGGGGGTGATTTCCTGCATCAACAGCTAACTAATACAAAGAAGATACAGCTAAGATACAGAGAAGAAATTAACTAATTCAGCTCAGATAATAAAGAAAAACTTGATTTGAAAGGTGGCTTTTAAGCGAGGACTTGAATTTACAAAGATGGAGATTTGAGCAAGGAACTTCTCAAATGACATAGCACAGAGGCAGAAGGCAGAAGAGTATGGGAAGTTCCTATAAAGGACAGCAGTTCAATGTGACTGGAGCATAGTGACAAGGAGAACAAGTCACCATATCAGTGGAGTTCACTGCCACTTTCCATCACTAAATCTTTCATCTTGCATTCCAAAAGGTAAACCGATTTGGGGTGACATTTTCCAAAATCATGCTTCCTAAAGCACAGCCGTTCCATTTCTTTGTCCTTAGATCGCACGAAATGGTCTGTGATTCACAGTTCTAGTGCCAAAGGAGAAACTTTCCTGATACATAGATAAGCCAGGAGAGCTTTACTCAATAAAAAAAAAAAAAAACAACTTGGGGTTTGGATGAGGTTCAAGTTTAAGCACAGCAAAGCACATGTTTGTAGATCCAAGAACTCTGGGAAATTGTCTGGACTATCATGCCAAGATAGAAACTGGATTTTAAAATCTTGACTTAGGCAACCTGCCTAGATAGGAAATGGGTTTGAAATGTTTAGGAAAGGGAGTGTGAGAAGTGACTCTTGTTTCCACTTAAAGATCATTTTGTAACAAATGAATAGTGAACGAGGACCCAACAAGTAAAGTGATAGTGCAGAGTTGGAGAACACACAGGCTGCAATCTCAGGTTGATTTAGTTTATATCCAGGCTCAGCGGTCACTAGATGTGGGCTTGCAGGCGAGTCACAAAGCCCCACTGAACTAAATTTGAGGCAATAATACCTATCCCACAGAGTGTTTATGAAGATTAAATAAAATAATGTATATGATGATAACCAGTGCCCATCCTTCATCAGTAGCCAATGCACGATGTTACTAACTTGTTACGACCCTGAGAATATTAAACATACCCACCTATTCACAAAGCTTGATTTCTTATATACAAAATGTGAACTTTTTAGAGATCCTGATCATGTTTTTCAATCAAAGATTCCTGGGCGTGTGTGGTTTCCAGGTGTTCCCAATACCTGTGCATCTTGATAATTTACCTATCTATTGATACTTTGGCAACGTGTTTCCTCCTATGGAGGATGATTTGAGATACTGAGTATCATTTCCACATTTGAAAGTGAGCAGCAATTACAGTAGTGGTCCTCAAGGAACTGTGCCTTCTGGTATTCACACTGCCATGCAGTCTGGTCCCATAACGACTCTAGATGGTCCTGAGAGTCATCAGCTAATACAATGCATAGGAAGAGACCCTGTGCCGAAGTCTTAAGGCTGGCATAGCCTTGAGAAAGCTGGACGTTTCTACATTTTGTTGATTTGGGGAGCCTGCCATTTAAGAAATCCAGCCACCCCAGTGGAATATCACATGGAGAAAGATTAGAGCTGAGACTATCCTAGTGAGAAAGTGGTCCCACTGTCCCAGCCTCCCTGCCAAGGCACCCAGGCTTGGAAATGAGCCATCTCGGACCAGCCAGCCAGTTAAGCCCCTGAATGACCGCAGCGCCAGCAAACCTCAAGTAAAGCAGAACCACTGAGCTGATACCTGCCAACCCACAGAATCAGGAGAAGAGATCAAATGGTCACTGGTCTTAAGACACTAAATTTTAGGGTGGTTTGTTACATAGTGACAGAGAACCAAAACAGGGCTATGTCCTCTTCTATAAATTTTCAACAATGTTGTAATGTTTCAAAGTATTTTTAAAAGACTGAGTTCTGAACATGTGTGAGGTTGGTTACTTTCTCTGCTTACTTCACACACAGGGTAAAGAGAACCAGAGCTGACAGAAGCTTGTGGTATAGGAATTACAGTTTCTCACTTGCTTTTTCCTCAGGGTGAGTTTATCCTCGGAGACAAATACGGTATAGAGCTTTCTGTTCTTTGAAGATGGAGTGGGTGAAGCACTGTTACTCTGTGGCAGTCCTTTGTTCTCCTAAAGCTGTGTCTCTTGTATGTCCCTGAAGCAGGAATCTGTGCCCTTAGCAGTGATTCTGTGAAAAGAGATTAGTCATTGACAATGATGCTGTGTGGGAGATGCCACAAAGTAGTTCACCTGAATCACTGTTCTGGTACTATTATATCACATGCACGTGTGTGTGTGTGTGTGTGTGTGTGTGTGTGTGTGTGTGTATGTGTGTGTGTGTTACTCAGAACATGGAAAGGCCTGGCCTTGTTCATCCTGATCAGTGAGGGCAGGTTTGGGAGCTTCACCCCTGCTCAGTGGGATATGTGATGCCAGCAGGTGGACAGAGACCCAGACACAGCAGTGAAAGTTCAGGGCGTTTTATTCCAAATACTGTCGGTAACAAGAAAGCTGTCAGCTTCAGAAAGCAGGACAGAAAGAAAGGTGGAGAGGGGTGGTTCAAGGTCAAGTACACACAAATCCACAGAGGAAAGGAAAAATCAGCAGGAGGCAGTCACCAGGATACAGTGCAAAAGTTGGACCTCCGCTCTCCTGAGCGAGGTCAGGGTGGGCCCCAGGTCTACCAGGACTTATTTCTCATAATAAAAAGAAAACCGGGAGGGCTTAGTAACAAGTTCTGTAGTTCTGTTCTCTGAGGAGAAAGTGAAGTTCTACAATGTGGAGCTGGCTCCTGGGGGTCAGTGGCTGAGTTGTGCTGTTAGCCTTGAAAGGAGTGGTGGAAAGTCAGATATTGTAGAGAATACACCCAGAAGTCCCAAACTTCTGTGAGTGTAAGAGTGCTGTGAGTCCCAGAACACTTTCCCAACTGTTAGGAAGCCAGAAGGAAAAGCTGTTAGCAGAGATGCCACACTTGAGGGGCACAAGAGCCTGGCGAGAACGTAGCCAGATCGGTGCCCTGACTCTGGCTCCATCACTGCTGCCTCCATGTTGGGGCAAGTCGCTTGATCAGTGAGAACCACCCTTGCCTGCCTGGAATAGAAACTTCACCAAAAGGACTTAGCTTTTGCCCTCACATAACAAGAAATCCATATTAGTGCTAGACTAATGCTTGAAAAGAAAGTGTAGTCATTCAGTCTTATCCAACTCTGTGTGACCCCATGGACTGTAGCCCACCAGGCTCCTCTGTCCCTGGAATTCTCCCGGCAAGAATACTAGCGTGGGTTGCCATTCCCTTCATAGGGTCTTCCCAACCCAGAGATCGAAACCAGGTCTCCTGCCTTCCAGGCAGATTCTTTACCATCTGAGTCACCAGGGAAGCCCAATTCCAACCTAGCCATCTCACTGTTCAGATGAAAAAGCTAAGAGCCTGAGTTTCTCCAAACAGCATCACTAATTCGAGACACAGTTATAAGGGAGCCCTAGCTCTTCCTAATATAGGTCTTATTACATACTACATACTGTCCATCACTACTGCCTATTATTGCTCCCCAGTTTATCCTGCCCATCTGTTACACTGTCAGTGATGGAATAGCCTTTCCTCTGAGAGACCCCAGCACAATTACGACATTGTCCTCCATTGTCCTGGATGCAACTGTGATCATGGGACAGGACCCCACCATCTGCTCTGGCTCCCTTCCTTTTTTCTTTTTTTCCTCTTATGGTCTATCAACCTCTTACTGGTCTCACCCCGTTCCCTCCTAAAACCACTTCTCTAAAATTGCTGTTACTACATCACTAGAGACCTCAGAATTGTCAAATCCAATGAACACATTTTTCTGAATTTATCATACGGTAGCACTTTTGCCTGGAAAATCCCATGGACGGGGGAGCCTGCTGGGCTGCTGTCTATGGGGTCTCACAGAGTCGGACACAACTGAAGTGACTCAGCAGCAGCAGCAACACTTCTGAAAATTTTTAACCGAATAATTCCTAACATCAGAAGAGAAATTTCATGAGCTCCAGGGAATGTGGAGTTCCAACCTGAAGCCACAGCCACAGGCATGAAATAATTTGAAATCTCATTTTATCTTAGGAATTCAAGTAAATTTTCCATGCTATCTTTTCACATGAAAATAATGTTTTTTTTTTTCCTTCAAATATCTTTACACAATTGATACTCAAGGGACATGCTTGTTTGAATCCTGTGGCTGCACATTCCACCTGGCACTTGGGTTTGGATTTCATAACCCTAACTAGCATCCCTGGAGTATCTCTCAGTAGTCAGTGTTATCCCCAGGCGAGGCAGGAACTGAATGAGACCAAAGGCAAAGGATAGTGGCTTCTGTAAGCTGCATTTACTCTCCAACCTCTTCCTTCTCGCCTCCCTCCTCATTTTGCCTTCCCCTGGAGAACAGAGGAGGCTCAGAATAAAAGGAATAAAACATATACACCTGGCATTTGGGCTGGCTGAACTGCAGCCTTGTTTAGTCCCAGTGGCTGGGCTCCCATCCAGGGAGGACAGCAGACCATGAGAAATTCTCCCAGTCAGTCTGGTGCAAGCTGCCAGGAAAGCTTTTTCATCTGGTGATGGCATATTTACTCACCCAGGAAGTGACATTCAGAGGCCTGTATTATCTTGCTCAGATCTCAGAACTTCTTTTCTGGAAGGGGGTCATACTCCATCCTCGGAGCAATCCCACTCCCGTCTCTGTATTCTGAATGCTCTGTCCTGACAATCAGATTTTACTCAGAACTGGAGAACTGCCTTTGGGGATAGAACTTAGATCGCAGTTTATGCTTGAGAATTTTTCCTTCCCATTTCATTGAGATATAATTGATATATTGCACTGTATAGGTTTAAGGTGTATTGCATAATGATTTCATTTACATACATCAAGAAGTGATTGTCACAGTGAGTTTACAGACCACCCATCCTCTTATCTAAACACAAAATTAAAGAACAAAACCTTACCAGCTCAAATAAGATGTGTGCGTGCTAAGTTGCTCAGTCATGTCCGACTCTGCAACGCCATGGACTGTAGCCTGCCAGGCTCCTCTGTCCATGGATTCTCCAGGCAAGAATACTGGAGTGGGTTGCCATGCCCTCCTCCAGGGGATCTTCCCAACCCAGGGATTGAACCCAGGTCTCCCGCATTGCAGACAGATTCTTTGCCAACTGAGCCACAAGGGAAGCCCAAGAAGACTGGAGTGGATAGCCTATCCCTTCTCCAGGGGATCTGCCCGACCCAAGAATCAAACCAGGGTCTCCTGCATTGCAGGAGGATTACCAGCCGAGCTACCAGGAAAGCCCTAATCTCTTTTCTAGATCTTCTATTTCCTGAATCCCAGAATCATATTGCAATTCCATAAAGGGCTCTTCACTTTAATATACTATGGGTGACTCAAATTCAATACTTCTAAAATTAAACTTGTTGTCTTCCCATAAAAACACCCTCTTTATCTTATCATCATTGTCTATCCACATGTTTACTGAAACCGGCTTCCTGAGATATGCCTGGAGTTATCCTCTTCATCTCTTACAAGGTCAATGTACGTTTTTTGTTCTCTCTTCTTCATCCTCCCTGATTTTGCTCTCATGGTTATAACTAATATCTAATGAACATTTGCACATGCCAAGATAGACACATTACATATTTTAACTCATTTAATCATTAAACAACCCTACCATTATGATTATTTCCTACTACAGATGAGGAAATTAAGAAACAGAGAAATCAGGTAATTTTCCCAAATGTCACATGAGTAAATGGTAAAACCAGAATCTGATACCAGGCAATTGATTTGAGAGCATTCTCTCAACTGCTGTAACATTCTACTTTAGCCTCATTATTTATTTCTTGTATACTTATAGAAACCTCTCAATTGGTTTCTCTTTTCCTATCTCCCTAACTCCTCCCTCAAATTCCATTGTTCAGATAACTAACTCCCACAGTAAACTTTCTAAGATACGGTCTCATCATGTTAATCTGCTGCCTAAACTCCATCGGTGCTTCTCCATGACCTTCAGGTTAAAGTTCCAACTTCTTAATGATGCACAAAGTCTTCCATGGTCTGGCCCCTGCCTACCTATACAGCTTCTGCTGAAACCTCCCCCCAGGTGTGGCACCAGCCAGCCAACTGAGATCACTTGCAGTTTCTGAGCAGAACTTGCTTCCTCCATGCATCTCTGTGCTTTTGTACTTACTCATAGCTCCTACTTCAAGGGTAGACTCTTACGGAAAGAGTTCAAAGTTTCTCAAGAGCAGAATGGCTCACCCTCTGTATTTATAGTTACTGTCATTCTTTTCCCATAGCATGCTAAATGGAGTTTACTCTTCTCTATCCTTTACTGACCTTCATAAGTCCCTTGAGGGAAGTGTTGATTCTTTTTCTCTGCAGACCTACCAAAGTACTTAGGGCATGCTAGTCACTCATTGGCTTTCCCAGGTAGCACAGTGATAAAGAATCCATTGCCAAAGAGCAGGAGATGCAAGAGACCCCGGTTCCATCCCTGAGTCGGGAAAATCCCCTGGAGGAGGAAATGGCAACCCACTCCAGTATTCTTGCCTGGAAAATTCCACGGACAGAGAAGCTTGGTGGGCTACAGTCCATGGGGTTGCAAAGAGTCAGACATGACTGAGCATGCACCCTCACAGTCACTCATTAAATGGCTATCAAATTAGGATGAACTAAATAAAGACTATAACTGCTTCGTTTCCTTTTATGCCATTTTCCTAAACAAGGCCTCTGATAGGCCTTTTGGGCATCACTGATTTCACCCCAGATCACCTACCTGCAAGGGCAGTTCCTCTAGAAGTGGGGTCAGAATAATACATCTTAGGGATGGACATGAGAGTCTGGAGGTAACGAAGAGGTGGGCCAAGAAGAAAAACATGACTATGTCTACATTAGTGAAGGGAGCAATGTGTCCCACAGGATAGTGAGGCCAGGACATAAAATGTGTTCAATAATCCTGAGAGTTGTTCTTAAAGGAGATAAGTAAGTGCATTTTTAAAAGTGCATTTTCTTCCTCCTTTTGCATGGCAGTTATTCTGAGGGGAAGCCAGTGTAGAAAGTCTTGGGATGCAGAATTTTTTAAAAAGAAGCACACAATAGTTATATTTATTTCATAGGATTCTGGTGCTTTTGTGACAGATATCCGGGACGGAAATTACCTTCACCGATCTTAGCTCAGTCCCTTCTCCACTCTTAATCATCCCTTCAAACTCACATACAGTAGCAGAGCAGTTGTCCTTCACCACTGAAGAAACGCAGCCCAGAGTTACGTTACCGTGGAAACAGAATCTTTTTTTTTTTTTTTTTTTTTTGCTGCAAGACACGTCGCTTCATCTGCACTATTATGAAGCAGAATACATTGGTAGGGCTGGGAGGGGAATCAAATATTCTGCCCGCCAGTATTGTGCTTGGCCTCTGGGTGAATAGATGACTTTCAATTAGAGCGCTTAAATATCTTTTAACCTTAATCATTGTTATTAGAGGCCCAACAGAATTTTACTTGGAAAAGAGGAAAAAATTCAACTCTGCTGTTCAGGAGAGAGCTATAAATTTTTTCAAGCTAGAACATTTCTCTTAAAGAAAATACAAGAGAATTTACAATTAATGGTTTCATCGTGTGTAAAATAAATGCCTTTGTCCTTTGTGTTTTGACTTTCTGACTTGATCCCATTGTGGATTTATGAGATTGTCCAGATCTCTCTCTTCCTTTGTCTCTACTCTAAGCTGCTTTGTAGTGAACATACATATTTACAATTTTCTCTGGCATTGGGCTGCAGGTATTCAGGTTCACCCTTCCTGACTTACTGCCAAGCCCATCTGAGCCTTGACTCCCTAGCCCAGCCAAAGCCCTCGCTCCCATTTGCTGCCTGCTGCAGTGACTGCAAGGCTTGCCTTTTTGCCTTTTTTTATGCCCAACCCTAAATTTAGCCACTGTCCTATTTTATTCTCTCCGCTCTTAACTCTCCTCTTTTAACTCTCTTTTCTTACTATTTGTGTTGCTAACTGTCGTGAAGGGTGAATCTACAAGACCTCCACTGGCAAAAGGATCAACTCAGTAAAATCCCAGAAATCTAATAAGAAGCCCTCATCCCTTCAGTTCCAAAAATGCTTACAGTCACTGCATTTTTTTACAAGTCCAAAAAAAAAAAAACCCAAGTAAAACATATACACACATGCAGAGTCTAATTTTAATCATAGGGAAATCCCATAAATGAAAAGAAAGAAACATCTTTTATTAGTTGTACGTAAATTAGGAAAATGGGCTTCCCAGGTGGCTCAGTGGTTAAGAACCTGCCTGCCAATGTGGAAGAAGTAAGAGATGTGGGTTCGATCCCTGGTTCCAGAAGATCCCCTGGAGGAGGGCACAGCAACCCACTTCAGTATTCTTGCCTGAAGAATCCCATGGACAGAGGAGCCTGGTGGGCTACAGTCCATGGGGTTGCAAATCGTTGGCCATGACTGAAACGACTTAGCATGGAAAAATTAGAAAATAATATAACACTTTATAATACTTTAAAACTATTAGTATCTTAGTAAAATTAAAACAAAAATAAACAAATGGAACATAATTAACTTAAAAGCTTTTGCATAGCAAAGGAAATCATAAACAAAATGGAAAGACAACCCTTAGAATGGGAGAAAATATTTGCAAATAAAGCAACCAACAAGGGATAAATCTCCAGAATATACTAACAGCTCATGAAATTCAATATTTAAAAAAAAAATAATCAAAAAATGGGCAGATCTAAATAGACTTTTCTCCAAAAAATATATACAAATGAGCAAAAAACACCTGAAAAAATGCTCAATATCACTAATTATTAGAGAAATACAAATCAAGATTACAATGAGGTATTATCTCACACTGGTCAGAATGTGCTTAGCTGCTCAGTCATATCTGACTCTTTGCGACCCCATGGACTGTAGCCCACCAGGCTCCTCTATCCATGGGATTTTGGAGGTGAGAATACTGGAGTGGGTTGCCATGCCCCTCCTCCAGGGGATCTTCCCAACCCAAAGATCGAACCCAAGTCTCCTGCATCACAGGAGGATTCTTTACCATCTGAGCCATCAGGGAAGTCTTGCCATGCCATCATCAAAAAATCTACAAACAATAATGCTGGAGAGGGTGTGGAGAAAAGTGTACCCTCCCACACTGTTGGTGGGAATGTAAATTGGTACAGACACTATGGAGAACAGTATAGAGGTTTTTTAAAAAATGAAAAATAGACCTATCATATGATCCATCAATCCCATTCCTGGGCATAGATCCAGAGAAAACCATATCTCGAAAAGATGCATGTATGCCAATATTCTTTGTAGCACTATTTACAATAGCCAAGACATGAAATTTACCTAAATGTCCATCCACAGAAGAACAGATAAAGAAGATTTGGTACATATATACAATGGAATACTACTCAACCATAAAGAAGAATGAAATAAGGCCATTTGCAGCAACATGGATGGACCTAGAGATTATTATACTAAGCGAAATAAGTCAGACAGAGAAAGGCAAATCCCACATGATACCACTTATACATGAAATCTAATTTTAAAATGATACAAATGAACTTATTTACAAAACAGAAACAGAGTCACAGATCTGGAAATTATACTTATGGCTATCAAAGGGAGAATATGACAGGAAGTGATAAATTAGAAGATTGGAATTAACATATTAACACACTACTATATATAAAATAGATAACTAACAAGTACCTACTGTATAGCACAGGAAACTTTACTCAATATTCTGTAATAACCTATATGGGAAAAGAATGTGAAAAAGAATGTGTATATATATATATATATATCATTTATGTATATAACTGATTCACTTTGCTGTACTCCTGAAACTAACACAGCACTGTAAATCAACTACACTTCCGTAAAATTTTTTAAAAGTTGAAGAACTAGTGTTTTAATTCTGGAGACAGTAGAGCAGCATTAGAAAGCAAGTGACATATATGGAGGAACTAGTCGGTGCCAGCTGATTTTACATCCACATCTCATTTAATTCTCAAATTCATCTCAAGTGTAACTATTATCTCCATTTTACAAATGATAGAAGTAAGGCTCAAATAATTTTTTTTTAAGTCATTCCTGTAGTCACCACACAATCCTAGACAATGATTTCTGATTCTGACTCCAGTGTTGCTGCCAACTGTGTCCAGCATCCAGCAAAACTCTCCTATGGGGAGGGCTAAAATCTAAGGAGAAAATGAGGAGAATGTGCCCTCTAATCCTGGCTCTCCACCTCCTGACAGAACTGTGGAAAAACCATTTATTTGTTTTGAAGTTAGATTTGTCCATCCTTATTTAATATGGATAAATAAGCCCCTTTCTCCTCATATGTATAAGGATTCAAGTAGTTAATGCAACCAAAATATGTTGAAAATCTAAAGGGCACTTTTATTTCTGTAGGAAGAATGCCTTTTGTTATTATAATAGACCAGATTAGCAGGTCCATATTACTTGCAATCAGTTCAGTCCTAATCATTATCAATCCCAGATTCGCAATGTTTTTGAGAGCAGATCTATTACATATTTTTTCTGTGTTTCCCAAATTCCCTTACCACAATTCTGGGTTGGATAGTGGATGCATTTTTATTAGATGAAGTGACAATTAAATCAAACTATTGTCCAATATGTACTTGAGCCATCAGTGATAGATCCCATTTCATCATATATCAAAAAGGACTCCTTAAATGCCTGGACATAATTAGCCCAAGTTGCTTTATGAATAGTCAGAACACTGATTTATAGTATTATCCAACTGATTTGTGACAGGAATGATGGCCAATTTTCACATTAGAGAAAACAGTTTATTTTCCTCAGCTTCATTGCATATGTTTCAGACAAACTCAGGAAATGTTAGTAAAATAAATAGAAAAATAATTGACCTAGAACCTGAAATTTCACTCTCCAAAAATATCTCTAACTAGTGGTAAAGAATCCACCTGCCATTTCAGGAGACATAAAAAATGCAGGTTTGATCGCTGGGTTGGGAGGATCCCCTGGAGGAGGGCATGGCCACTTGCTCCAGTGTTCTTGACTGGGAAATCCCATGGACAGAGGAGCCTGGCAGGCTTCAGACCTTAGGGTCACAAAGTAAGTAAGTGAAGTCGCTCAGTCTTGTCCGACTCTTTGTGACCCCATGGACTGTAGCCTACCAGGCATCTCCCTCCAAGGGATTCTCCAGGCAAGAATACTGGAGTGGGTTACCATTTCCTTCTCCAGGGGATCTTCCCAACCCAGGGGTTGAACCCGGGTCTCCTGCATTGGAGGCAGACACTTTAACCTCTGAGCCACCAGGGAAGATATCATAGGGTCACAAAGAGTTGGACACAGCTGAAGCGTCTGAGCATGCATGCACTCACTCTAACAAACTGACAATATCTGCTCCATTCTGGGCATTTGCTATCTATGTATTGTAATCTGAACGTTGCATACACTATCTCTTTAATTTTATAATGACCCTATGAAACTGGATCTATTAACGTCTCTGTTTTATAGATGAGGAGATAGATTCAAAGAGTAAAAAAATAACTTGTCCAAGTCATAACCTGTCCAAGTCTGTTGCACGGCCTGGCCCGTACCATACAGACTGATTCTAAGTGTAGCCTTTAACTCATGTCAAAGAAAAACCCACAATGTAAGAAAAACCCACAAAGTAAGCGTCGTGAGTTTTAGTTTTATTCAGGGACATACCGAGGGCTCTAGCCCAGGAGATGACCTCTCAGTGGCTCTGAGGAAACTATGCCAAAGAGGGGGAAGAAAAGCCAATTCAAACATGATTTTGGGAGCTAGGACATACATGCAATCAAGCATACATCTTGGTAAAAGATTGCTACTAGTCACAAAGAACAGATATTCCAAGTTTTTAGTGCTTTTCTATGAACGGCAAGATGCAAGAGTCTGGGGTCATTGAAATGCTTCCTGAGACACACAGCCAACTATCAAAGGGCCTATTTATCCAAAGCACCAAGTGCCTCAGGTGAGTTTCATCCTGAATTCCTCTCGGGGTGGGCGGTTACAGTGGGTGAGGACAGCCCTCATAGAAGCAGGTGGTGAGGGACGCCCTTTTTCTTTGTTTATACCAGGACTTTGTTTGCACCAGCCAAGGGCATAATCTGAGAAAACCAGCTTTCTTTTGCTGCCCATCTTCACTAAGCTCATTATCCTTTATTTTATAAAAGAAAAGAGGAAAGGGATGAAAAGAGATGAGAAGGAGGAGGGTGCAAAGAAAAAGAAAAAAAAAAAAAAAAGGGAGAAAAGAAGGTGATTCAATGTTGTCTATTGCTCCTCACCCCCCAACCCGGACTAACATGGGCATAAAATGCAGCCCACCCAACTTTTTAACACTCATCAACATTGTTGTAAAACAAATACGCAAAGTGCCAGTTTGGTCTGACTTGATGTCATCTTGCCTTTGTTTTGGATTTATCAGGAGAAGTATTTTTGCAGATTAAAGGGCCCCTGGAAGATATTTATAAAATCTACTGCTATCACCACGATGAAGCGCATAGTGTACTGGAGTCCTATGAAAAGGAAGAGGAGCTGAAACAACATTTGAGCCTCTGTATCCAGTCCTTAAAGTAAGGCCTTTTCAAATGATGGTTTCCATGCACTCTCAGTCGCCTAGCAGGGAACATTTTAACTGGATGTAGATGAAAGGTCTCCCATAAATCTTATGTTTTATGAGGCTTGCTGGGAGCGCTACTTTGTGTTCTCTTGATGAAAAGCTGACATGCCAGAAACCCTGATTGACTTTTTTTTTTTTTTTCCCTGCAAGGATGACTAAAAATAACACAGGAAAGATACAGGGCTCTGTAGAGATAGAAAAAAATGCAATATCAAAAAATGAAACATAGAAGAAAAGCCCTTCTTAAGGCTGTGGTTACTTGTCTGCTCCCACCTAGGTCAAGAAGTAAGTGAAAGCCGGTGTGTCACCATTGTCACGGGAGCACGTCAAATAATAGAGCTAGGGGATATCCCAGGACCCTCTGAATGCCCCTGGCCTCTCAGAGACTGAAGGGCCCAAAGGGAGACTGGCAAAGACAAGTCAGGCCCTTTTAGAGATAGTTTCAGGAAAATTAGTATGCCTTTCTCTTCTCTAAATTGTTCATGGGAAGTGCTATGTAACGTACAGTGTTGTTGGGTTTTTTTTAATCTGGTAGAAATATTTGTTTGCTATAAAAATCTGAAAAAGGAAGTTCCCTGGTGGCCTGCTGGTTAGGATTCCAGGCTGTGGCCCAGCTTCAATGTCTGGTAAGAGAACTGAGATCCTGCAAGCCACATATATGGACCACCCCCCAAAAAAATCTGAAAAAAATAAATTAAAAAGCATGAATAAAATAAGAAAAATAACCCTTACTATTCTATCTATTAATTCTTTACTAACCATGGATTAAGGACTTCCCTGAAGACGGTAAAGCGTCTGCCTACAATGCTGGAGACCTTGGTTCAATCCCTGGGTCGGGAAGATCTCCTGGAGAAGGAAATGGTAACCCACTCCAGTATTCTTGCCTGGAAAATCCCATGGATGGAGGAGCCTGGTGGGCTACAGTTCATGGGGTCGCAAAGAGTGGGAGACGACTGAGCAACTTCACTCACTCACCATGAATTAAAAACCACAGTTTGCACTTTTTCTGATCCTATTTGTATGCATAAATATGAAGACGTATTGGATTAATTCTTATAAGTGGAATTGGTATCTGGCTTTATCTACAGTTTCCTACCAAATGAAGTTTAAAGCCAAAATGTCTGCCCTACTCTACATCCTACCAAATGGTTCTATTGTGGTTTTTCACTTCTAAGGTTTATCCATTATCAAATGGTCTTCATTAGGCTAAGAATGAACCAAGCAGAGTGCTATGGTATTTAAATCAATGCACCCAAACCCGTCTGATCCTCCCCTTTCCTATACTCTCTTGTAGGGGCAGAGGGTGGTCCTGACATAGTACAACTGAATTAGAGTGAAATCAGGAAGCTAAATGAGACTGCTCTGGATAATGCCTTTCCAGACTGGAACTGGGGCTGAAAATGGGTTTAAATTGGACCTGACAAATTTCTTAAAATTAACTTTATTGCCCTCTACTGGCAATTAAGTAACTGCAGTTCTTTAACCATTTTTCATGCTGTGGAAAAATAACAATTTTGAGTCACTAAATTGCAAGCATTTACATAGTCCTTGTTATAGCAAGCTTTGATCTGGTTCCTGAAAATACAAAAATAAATCAGTCTTTGACCCTGCCCACAAGCAGCTCAATATGATTAGGTAATTCTTAAGACAATATGCAATGAGTAATTTCAGTTCACTATTTCTCCATTAATTACTGTTCAGTTCAGTGTTAGCAAATCAGTTTAGGTAAGCTTTAAAGTTGAAGTATCCATCTTAATAAATTCATATATTAGAAGCAACATCTAAATTTACAGGTACTTTTTCCAAAGAGGAAATAATAGTTTTATCCTCAGTGTAAAGGACGACCTTTCTTATCTTAAACTAGTGACAAGATCCAATGTGTATCTTGAGTCATTTTCCTTCTTCAGTTTCCAGAAATAAAAGAGAGAGATCTTACAGCAAGTAAAAAGTAGCACCTTGAATCCTCACTCCAATCCCAACCCCAGGACTGGAAGTCCATATGGGGAGAGGATGTAGTTTATTTTGGCACGTGCTTCTGACAACTGACCAGAAGTGAAGCAGTCTGTTCAGAGCGGACTGCACAATAGCTTTTGAGTCCTAAGAGGAAGAAATTAACTCTGTCAGAATAGTCCTTCAGTCAGTATAGGTCAGGATCATATCCCCTAAAAAGTAAGCTAAAGCAGAGGTGATTTGGAAACTTCCTCATTACTGAAAATTACTTTCAGACCCAGGAGCTTATTTGACATTTTTTTCTGAAACCCTCAAGTTCTTGCCCTGGTGATATCCCAAATCTTGTATATTCTGCCCCGTGCTGATTTTAGGGAATTATTTCAGGCGTTGGAAGGTGCTAAGGTTTACAAAGCACAAAATCCAAAGAAAGTAATATTGGCAGGACTATGTCTTCAGGGAAAGAAAATCAAAATAAAATAGTTTAAGTTAGATCTATTTTCTCCAAAGTTGCCTTGCCATGAAAATAAAGTTAATGATGAATTGTACTAGTCTGCTTGAAAGCTGAGGGCAGGAGAATTATTAACATTACTATAATACTGACCTCAAATGAGCTAAGCTTTAAATTCTGAGAAACAGGTTTTCAAACAGGTTTATAGGCCAAAGAGAGTCTGGAACACCCCAAGGGCTTGACTTCCCTTGCCAGGTAATCAGTCAAAGCTATTACTGGGGCTCTGCCTTTTTCTTGTGGCTAAATAACGGAGCCCAAGTACACGGTTGCCAGTTTCTAATGGGTATTAGGTGTGGCCTCCATTTTCAACCAGGCTGGCGGGTATTGGAACAAGTGTGTTTGAAGCGGTATCCACAAAGAAGGTGGCTTCATGCCTCAGAAGTTAAAGCCAAAGAGGTTGCATTTTAACCAAAATTAAAATGTTTGTTGAGGGCCTAATAAATATTTATTATAAGTACTAAATAATGTTGAAAATATTTTTTTTCAGATATGTAAGCATAATTCTTGCCTTCTGGGAACATACCTTCTAGTTGGTAGATAAACAAAACCATGTGGAAAGCTTAACAATAATACAAAAGTTAATTTAAATAACATACGAGAAGCTGTCACGGTGAAGTTCAAGACTAATTTCCGAAAGGAGAGTAGAAAGATTTCCTGGTCTGGTAACCGGGAGACTTACGCGCATAACCTTGGCCTATCCTTTGAAGCCCATTATCTTTCAAATGAACAAATAATATTTGCATCCAGAAAATAATTTTGACTCCCCTTGAAAGGTCAGGGCAGTGTTTCTTGCTGTGTGAGTCCTGCTGCATCAGGCCCGAAAGGGATGCGTATTAAAGGAGCAGGTGCCTATGCTCTGCTCCAGACCAGAAAAATTAGGGTTGCTGGGCATCCAGGCCACGAATCTGCACTTTAACAAGCTCCCTTGGGGAATCGTGCATACACACTCAAATTAAGACCTACTTAAAAAAAAAAAAGACCTACTTTAGAAGGAGAAAGCATGCCCACAGTACCCATTTCCTGCTTTCCCTGAAGCTGTTTCCATGACTGTAGATACAATCAAAGCAGTAATTTCAGGATTTGGAGACGTTAAGAAAGAAAAGACTAAAACAATCCAGAAGCACAATCCCACATCTTTGTCTATAGCCTATAAATTGGAAATCTAAGTTTTTAATTTATTCAACAATAAGTATTTGCAGAGTCATATTGGTGACCTGTAAGATGACATGAAATGTTGATTTAATACCGTTTCTAAATGTATGCATTTAGAAAGGAACTAAGGATCTAGTTCTTAGCCTCTTTGGAGTTATTTAAGGTTTCTGATCTGTGTGAGGAAAATGAAAAATAGAATAGCTATGAATGCAAGTGTAGCTATAATTAGAATAGGCTGTAGCCTCCTTTGTTTTCTAGTTATAAATACCACCAAGTCTCTGATGCCTTTCAGAGGCCCTAGAGACTTATTCGTAATAGGATAAGAATGAAGGAACTTTTCCAAGTTTTTTAGGAGGTAGCAGGAAGATGCATTTCTAGTTTCATGTCTAGTTATTACAAATTTATCTACATTTTTCTTCTTCCTAACCAAGGTCACCATCCTCAGAAGGAAAACTTCCAACTTGTAGTCATCTAGACACTTTGACTGATCAGATTACTGCTGTAGTTTCTCCATACAGGCAGTAGGAAGGAAGCTAAAAGCTCATGCAATACAGCATCAAAGGAATAGATTTAAATTTGTTCACCATGTTTTATGTATCTTAATATTATTATAATAGGGTGTTCCAAATGAAAATTAAAATCACTTTTGGAAACTCATTCATTTCCTGGTTATGTGGCATCGTGTTTGAACAAAGACGATAATCCTTAAGAAATAGCCACATAAAAACTTGTTAATTGTAAGTCAAATAATAATGAACCCATGAAGGTGTAAGGTGGGGTGGTGGATATATTAAGTTACTTTACCCGCCCCAAAAGTGTAAATGGACCCAACTTAACTTCCTCTTTCCTGAAGTGTCCTTGGCTGGGGTTAACTCCTGGAAAATTTTAGCCTGAAAAGGAGATTTTTTTTTTAAAATGATAAACAAATAAAAAGGAGTTGTTATAATAAAGTGCCATTATTCCACAACTCCAGATAGATTTCCTGTTGGAAAATCTCAGGTTCCTTTTCATATAATGTTGTATTTACATTGTAGTAGTGAAAGTCGCTCAGCTGTGTCTGACTCTTTGTGACCCCATGAACTCTACAGTCCATGAAATTCTCCAGGCCAGAATACTGGAGTGGTTAGCCTTTCCCTTCTCCAGAGGATCTTTTCAACCCAGGGATCGAAGCCAGGTTTCCCACACTATGCAGATTCTTTGTCAGCTGAGCCACCAGGGAAGCCTGCATTTACATTAAATACAGTATTTAATATATGTTATAATATGTAGGCTTTATTTCATTGAAATAAATGAGCTTTATTTCACTGACATAAATGAAATTTATTTCATAAATAAATGAAATAGAAAAAAAATTGTCCATGTCTTCTCTAGAAGTTAAAAAAGAACAATATTTTCTTTCAACTTCAAAGTATGTGTTTTGGTTCCAAAATGATCACATTTTCATTTGTTTGTTTTCATAGAAAACTGCATTTTTATTTTTACTTAACTTCTGTCCCAAATTTTCTCATCTATGACTCACAGAGCAAAATGAGAAAGGAAATTCCTTAATAGAAGGAGATAAAAATCAGGGAAAGAATGTGAGTTTAAAGGAAAGGAATGGGAAGAAATACTGGGTAGGGGGTAGTGGTGGAGTATTTTCTCTCTGAAATTGTAGCACCTGCTGATTTTTAAAAGTTTGTCATCCTCTGTTGGATTCCCAACTGGGAGGTTTTGGATTCAGTAAAACCTAGTTATTTCAAGATGTCTAGGAATCCATTCATACACTATGTCAGGACAGTGAAGGGTAATTGCCTTACATATATGTACACCATTGTTTTACACATATATAAAGTACTAGGATTAATTTTTTAAACTTATTAATTCCATTAAAATTTATGAAATTCAGCACAGCTGTTGAATCATTTCTTATTGATGAAAAGACCATCTACTAGGATGTGATGGTGTCATAATTTTTTTTAATTTATTATTTTAAAAATGTTTATTATTATTATTCTAATTTTATTTTTTTATTTGGCTGCATTGGAGCAGCATCTACAGTCACAGCATGTGGGATCTAATTCCCTGAACAGGGATCAAACCTGGGCCCCCTGCACAGGGAGCCTCAAGTCTCAGCCATTGGACCACCAGGGAAGTCCCCATAAAATGTTTCTGTGCTGGAAACAATCATAGTATTCCAAAGGACTGAAAAGCAGAGGCCAAGGTGATCAGTTTTAAATACAGGTTTTCACTTTATTTCTCTATATCCACATGAGGCTTCTAGCTCCTTTATTCTTGAAATTTAACTTGAAAGATTCCCATTTTCTAATTGTTTAATTAATTTGACAGGTATGTTTTGTGGTCCTACCATATGCCAGTCAGTTTTTCAGGAACTGGGGCTACAACATAGAACAAGACAAACATACACCCTCGTCCTCATTGGGATCGGGGAGTAGAGAGATAAACACAATAAACCAAATAAACATATTATTTTAGAAAATGACAAAGCATTGTGGGGATAAATAAGCATAAGGAATGAGGATAAAGAGTACAATGAGAGGCAGGTACAATGGTTAAAATGTCAGGCGGGGAAGGCTTCACTGGGAAGGGGAATTTGAACAAAGACCTGAAGGAGATAAGGAGGGAGTCATACAGGTACCTGGAGGAAGAGCAGTCAGGCAAGGGCAAGGAAGGCAGGAGCCTGCCTGTCTTCTCTGAAAAGAGCAAGGAGGTCTGCAATTGCCACAGATGGGGAGTAGCTGAACAATAGGGAATGAGGGAGAGAAGGGTTAGGAGAGGCAGACTGCATTGCCTTGGGAGGACTTTAGTTTTGCTTGAGTGAAATGTAAGCCACAAAAGCTAGCGATGCCGAGTGAAATTTTTTATGGAAATTATCTCACTGAATAGATGAAATGTCTATAATCTATCAATCTACATAAAACTTTATAGACAGATATTATAAAGCACTTGATCGTAGTTTTCTGCGTACCGGTTATACTTTCCTTTGTAATCTTGTAATCTGTTTCTCCTATTACTATTAATATGTTTAATGGATTCTTATTTCACAATATAAACAAATGTTGACATTTAAATCCATTTTCAAAAGACTAAAATTTACTAACTATAGTTTAAATCAAGAGTTGCTAAGTTTATATAAAGTGTGAAACAAATATGGTAGATGCATACTATAATAAAATTTTAGGGACATGATTATACGACTAATTCTACAAAAACATTCATGAAAATGACTTACCATTTTTACATAAGATTTTAAAATTTTTATGTTTGCTCATTACCAAAAATAACTGGATTTATATTAACTTACTTTTTTTTCCTTCTCTTCTAGGAACATATACATGCAACAGTAAGTACTTTTGTTTAAATAATAGCAAATATAAAAATCAGGGGAAAAGCTGATGAATATTTCTGTGCAAATTAGGATTTTTCATTTTTATAATGATGTTCATTGTTTTTAATAAGTAAGTCAAGATTTCAGACATTTACCCTAGACATTATTGATGCATTTATTTCCAATTTGTCTCAGCTGATTTTACATATTAGATTATTATATTAACCTTATTAAACTTTTTAGAAAAATCTTGGGGAATAATTTACTTAAATCACAAGTTTGCTGGTAATAGGAACTCTTTGGAAATTGCTCATCACACATTTATTAAAGATCTTAATGTGTCCAAGAACACTTTTTCCTAAGGAAAACATTGGTCTAAAAAATTTTAGATTAATACCATAATGTTTTTTAAGGTTATATAGATTAATGTATAAAAGATTCCTTATTCATTATAGTAAAATATTGAGTTTCTTCTGACTTGGACTCTGATTTGCAGAGAAAAAAATTATACACACACACACATATATAGCGTGAAGATGAAATAATTGGACGAGAGATAACTTTACACATAGATATCACCAGATGGTCAACACCGAAATCAGATTGATTATATTCTTTGTAGCAGAAGATGAAGAAGATCTATACAGTCAGTAAAAGCAAGACCAGGAGCTGACTTTGGCTCAGATCATGAACTCCTTATTGCCAAATTTAGACGTAAATTGAAGACAGTAGGGAAAACCACTAGACCATTTAGGTATTACCTAAATCAAATCTATTAGGATTATACAGTGGAACTGACAAAGAGATTCAAGGGATGAGATCTGATAGAGTGCCTGAAGAACTCCAGACAGAGGTTTGTGACATTGTACAGGAGGCAGTGATCAAGACCATCCCCAAGAAAAAGAAATGCAAAAAGGCAGAATGGTTGTCTGAGGAGGCCTTGCAAATAGCTGAGAAAAGATGAGAAGTGAAAGACAAAGGAGAAAAGGAAAGATCAGCCCATCTGAATGCAGAGTTCCAGAGAATATCAAGGAGAGATAAGAAAGCCTTCCTCAGTGATCAGTGCAAAGAAATACAGGAGAACAATAGAATGGGAAAGACTAGAGATCTCTTCAAGAAAATTAGAGATACCAAGGGAACATTTCATCCAAAGATGGGCTCAATAAAGGACAGAAATGGTATGGACCTAACAGAAGCAGAAGATATTAAGAAGAGGTGCCAAGAATACACAGAAGAACTACACACAAAAAGATCTTAATGACCCATATAACCATAATGATGTGATCACTCACCTAGAGCCAGACAGCCTGGAGTGTGAAGTCAAGTGGGCCTTAGAAAACATCACTGTGAACAAAGCTAGCGGAGGTGATGGAATTCCAGCTGAGCTATTTCAAATCCTAAAAGATGATGCTGTGAAAGTGTTGCACTCAATATGTCAGCAAATTTGGAAAACTCAGCAGTGGCCACTGGACTGGAAAAGGTCAGTTTTCATTCCAATTCCAAAGAAAGGCAATGCCTAAAGAATGCTCAAACTACCGCACAATAGCACTCATCTCACACGCTAGCAAAGTAATGTTCAACATTCTCCAAGAAAGGCTTCAACAATACATGAACCAAGAACTTCCAGATGTTCAAGCTGGATTTAGAAAAAACAGAGGAACCAGAGATCAAATTGCCAACATCCATTGCAAGAGAGTTCCAAAAAAATCTACATCTGCTTTATTGACTATGCCAAAGCCTTTGACTGTGTGGATCACAACAAACTGTGAAAAATTCTTAAAGAGATGGGAATACCAGACCACCTTACCTGCCTCCTGAGAAATCTGTATGCAGGTCAGGAAGCAACAGCTAGAACCGGACATGGAACAACAGACTGGTTCCAAATAGGGAAAGGAGACTGTCAAGGCTGTATATTGTCACCCTGCTTATTTAACTTACATGCAAAGTACATCATGCAAAATGCCAGGCTGGATGAAGCACAAGCTGGAGTCAAGACTGCCAGGAGAAACATCAATAACCTCAGATGATATCACCCTTATGGCCGAAAGTGAAGAGCAACTGAAGAGCCTCTTGATGAAAGTGAAAGAGAGTAAAAAAAGCTGGCTTAAAACTCAACATTCAAAAAACTAAGATCATGGCATCTAGTCCCATTACTTCATGGAAAATAAATGGGGGAACAATGGAAACAGTGACAGACTTTATTTTCTTGGGCTCCAAAATCACTGTGGACGGTGATTGCAGCTGTGAAATTAAAAGACTTTTTTCTTGGAAAAAAAGGTATCACAAATCTAGACAGTATATTAAAAAGCAGAGACATTACTTTGCCAACAAAGGTCTGACTAGTCAAAGCTATGGTTTTTTTCAGTAGTCATATATGGATGTGAGAGTTGGACCATAAAGAAAGCTGAGTGACAAAGAATTGATGCTTTTGAACTGTGGTGTTGGAGAACAGTCTTGAGAGTCCCTTGGACTGCAAGGAGAGCCAACCAGTCAATCCTAAAGGAAATCAGTCGTGAATATTCATTGGAAGGACTGAGGCCGAAACTTCAGCTTGAATACTTTGGCCACCTGATGTGAAGAACTACTTGTTGGGAAAGACCCTGATGCTGGGAAAGATTGAAGGCAGGAGAAGGGGTCACATAGGATGAGATGGTTGGATGGCATCATTGACTCAAAGGACATGAGTTTGAGCAAGCTCTGGGAGTTTGTGATGGACAGAGAGTCCTGGCGTGCTCCTTCCATGGGGTCACAAAAAGTTGGACATGACTGAGTGAGTGAACTGAACTGAGGGAAATATAGAAATTATAAAAGCAACACACACATATACCTACGTTGAAAGATGTCCATTTTCATAGAAAAAAAGCATATCTAGCCTAATAATGAAAGGATGATATTGACTTAAATATGAACTCAAATTTACCAGGACTTAATAAAGCACATCTACCTTAGCATGGTCAGGAATAACCTAAAGTCCTGAGTTCCTAGTCTGTTTGTGTGTTTGCTTTGTGTGTGTGTGTGTAGGTGTGTCTGTATGTACTCTAAACTGCTGAAAATTTACATCAACAGAATAGATTGAGAGGGGGAAAGTGAGCAATTCTTTTATTTTAATTTTCCTTTAGCCACAGACTTTATTATTTGAATATTTGCAACTACTATTCTATACACAAATTTCAATTTCTTACAAAACTATATATCCCATATTGTTAGATCACATCAGTCTCCATTTTATGCCACACTTCCATCAAGAAGTATTTCACCATGTACCTGATTGTGTGCTTTTGTTATTCAGTTGCTAAGTTTTGTCCAACTCTTTGAGATGCTATGGACAGTAGCCTGCCAGGCTCCTTTGTCCATGAGATTTCCCAGGCAAGAATACTGGAGTGGGTTGCCATTTCCTACTCCAGAGCAATTCTTTTAATATGTTAGCATGCACAGGCTCCCACATACAGAATACTTAAAACAATTAGTACCTTGTATTGAAATGCTGCTTGAAAACTGCACTAGCTTTTGCCGCAGTCCTGCTGCGTGGGGCTAGCCGACTGCCTGTGCCCTTCTAGCCTGTTCTATACATTAAGAACTCGAAAAGAGGAAGAAGAATCACAGTGTGTAACTGGACAAACATCAAAGCCACATTTGCCTTGAGTTATTTTCCTTCCTGATTCTCTCATTCAGGTCAGGCAGCACACACACTACTACATAAAAGGGTAAAAGGCAATGTCAAGTGCTGTGTAATTGTTGAGCTCCTCAGTAGCTAAGGCCAAAATGTTGCGGCTAGAGTGACGTTTATGGGATGTGGGTTTTTAAATGACTTTTTTTAAAAAAAAGATCTTTTACTTACTGAAACTAAAAACGGTCTTTTTTTTTTTTTTTGCAATCTACATTTTAAAAAATACAGAAAGGCAAAGATATCATAATTTCTGAAATGTTTACTTTGAATTATAATCTTATGCAAACATCAAAGACAGTATTAAAGTGACAAGAATCATAGATTCTTCTACCAGAGTCTCCCTCAAATCATCTGATCCAAGTCTCATGTTCTAAAGCAAGAAAAATATCCCTATTATAAATTTACCTCCAGAAATAAACTTTATCTTAATTACTTAGACTCTTCTATATGCTTAGAAGTAGTCTGACCTGCTATTTCTACCTTTGCATTGCAGGATTTTAATCAATCTCAAAAGTTTTATAAGTTATTTTATTTGTTAAGGTTTTTTTTTTAATTATTGAAAAAACACTGCAAAACATAGGAAATCAAAATGAAGACACTACGAACTATTGGTAGTCACATTCCAGAGTGAACTACTTTAACAGGACATGAGTCCCTCACTTTCCTGCCATTTTTTCCTCTATACAGATACATGTTGACTAAAATAGGACAGCTATATATTTCCTGTATGTCAACTTGCTACCTCTTCATCAATACATCATGGACATCTCTCTATGTCAGTAAATATAAATCCATATTGCTGTATGACTACATAATATTCTATTTGATGTATGTACCATAATTTAGTTTACCAAACTCTTACAGATACTTGAATTGTGTCTGTCTTACAGATGACCTTATGTGTTCATTCTTATATAAAATTTTGAACAACAGTTTATTTTCTTTTGATGAATTTCTAAAACTGGAATTTCTAGATCAAAGGGCTTTTGATACTTATTGCCAGATAATTTAAGAGAAGTTGAACTAAGTTTTAGTCCTACTACTAGTTATGAGTTGCCCATTTATCTACTACTTGCTATTTTGCTTGCACTAGATAAAATATTTGGATCCTTATAATTTATGGCAATATCATAGGCCAAAAGTAGCATTGTAATGTTTTAATTACCATTAAAAATGACCTTGAGCATTTTTGTGTTTAACCATTTGTATTTCACCACTAATGAATTATCATTTTAATTGATTATTCACTTTTTTGGAGATGTTTGTCTTTTTCTAAAATATTGATAATGGCTCTTTAGTGAGTGTATTACCCATTTTTCTATCTTACGTACTATAAATAATTTTCCTTCTTATTACTTGACTTTTAACATAGTATATTGTTGCTTCTGTTTATGCTTTTATCTGTACAGTTTTACAGAGCTAAATTTTAAAATACATCAATCACGTTTTTCTACTGTAGCTTTTGGATTTTGTTTCTCACTTAGAAACTTCAAGTTTGTTTTTAAACCGTAATCCCACGTTTTCACCAAAGGTCTTGTATAGTTTCATTTTTAACATTTAAATTTTTGATCTGGAAATTATTTTGCTGTAATGAAATTAATTTTTATTTTTCTGTATGCTTAGCTAATTATCACAATACCTGATACTGAATAGTTCCTTTTTTCTACTGAGTAGGAATGTCACATTTACCATGCACTTAATTTCCATACATACCTGTATTTATTTCTTGATTTTCTATTTTGTGCTTGATTTTCATATGTCCATACCAAATTGCCTTCATTTTTGTAGTTTTATATTTTGATATCAGGTATAATTAATCTCTGGGCTTCCCTGGTAGTACAGTGATAAATAATCCACCTGCCAGTGCAGGAAATGTGAATTTGATCCCTGGGTCAAGAAAATCCCCTAGAGAAGGAAATAGCAATCCATTCCAGTTTTCTTGCCTGGAGAACCCCACTGACAGAAGAGCCTGGTGGGCTACAATCTATGGTGCCTCTAAGAGTCAGACATGACTTACCAACTAAACACACAAACACACACATACAACTAATCTCAGCTTAGTAGTCTTCCTTTTCAAAATTTTCTTGAATATTCTTGCATGTTTCCTCCTTTAAAAACATTCTCTTTTGGTAAAATTATATCTACTCACGGTTTATAAGGGCCTCCCTGGTGGCTCAGATGGTAAAGAATCTGCCTACAATCCAGGAGACCCGGCCCAATCCCTGGGTCAGGAAGGTCCCCCGGAGAAGGGAATGGCAACCCACTCCAGTATTCTTGCCTAAATTCCACTGACAGAGGAGCCTGGTGGGCTACAGTCCATGGTGTCGCAAAGAGTCAGACATGACTGAGTGACTAACACACACATGGTTTGAAAAGCCCAATAGTTCTAAAAGTGTTAAGAAAAATAGTAGTCTACTGTGTAGCACAAGGAGCTATGTTTAATCCCCTTGGATAAACCATAATGGGAAAACAGATAAAAAGAATGTGTATGTGTATATAACTGAGTCACTTTGCTGTACAGCAGGAATTAACACAATGCTGTAAATTAATTATACTTCAATAAAAATGTTAGTTAATTAAAAAAAGAAAAGAAAAAGAGTAATCCCTTCCACCTTCCTCTAGTTGCTCCTCACCAGAACACAAGTGTATTCACACCTTTTAGTTGACTATTTTGTTATTTACCTTCATGACTCTAAAAACACATTTGACTCTTCCTTCTTATGTATTGACTTCTCTCTATGGAAGACAATAATTATTTTTCTTCCCTAGCTGATCTCCACTACACACACACACACACACACACACACACACACATCCTTCTCACCTCTCCATTCTCCCTATGGAGTTACATTATAATTTGGATAAGAGCAATAATTTGTGTTTGAATTGTTATACCTGAGTCAATTTCTTTTCAGAGATAAACCTTGGAATAAACAAATACTTATTTTGCTGGGAATTAACTATTATCTTTTTCCCCTTTAATTTTCTTTGTGAAAGTGAAAGTGAAGTCGCTCAGTCGTGTCCGACTCTTTGCGACCCCGTGAACTGTAGCCTACCAGGCTCCTCCATCCTTGGGATTCTCCAGGCAAGAATACTGGGGTGTGTAGCCATTTCCTTCTCTATGGGAACTTCCCGACCCAGGGATCGAACCCAGGTCTCCCGCATTGCGGGCAGACGCTTTAACCTCTGAGCCTCACGGAAGCCCAACTGTCTTTGTGGTAATCATTAATGCCAAACTCACAGCTAATTATCTTGAAGTCAGCCTGATGAAATCTGTAGGCTATCCATTTCATCTCTCTATAAAAGCCTTTCCCAGAGATTTCTGAGCTATTGAGTTTGGACAAATTACACTGGACATCACTAACTCCCCTTGCCTGGAAAACTCCAAGGACAAAGGAACCTGGTGGGCTACAGTCCATGAGGTCACGAAGAGTCAGACACAACTGAGCAACTGAGCGCATTCATACAAACTGCCATCACCTAGGTTCTCTGCCTCTTGCCTGTTTTTAGTGGAGGACATCCTTCAATAGTTTCCTCTGTTCATCAAAGAATACATGGGAAGGAAATTTTAAGAACGTTTACATCCGAAAGGTCTTTATTTTACCCTCACACTTGACTTAGATAGTGTGGTTTGGAATAGAATTCTAAATTGAAAATCATTCATCTTCAGAATATATGGGTAATTCTTCATCATTTCTAACTTTCAGTGTTGCTACAAGAAATTGAACAGTTTTTCTGATTCCTAATTGTTTGTAACTGCTTAGTTTACACATTTCTCTGAAGGACTGTAGGCGTTTCTCTTTGTCCCTGATAATTTGAGGTTTTAATAATTCTGAGGTGTGAGTCAGTTTCATTCACTGTACTGTGACCTCAGCAGGTTCTTTCAATGCGCTAACTCATTTTCATTGAATTATCTTACAGATGAGTTCCTTCCCATATGTGCCCTGTTCTCTTTCTCTGGGACTTATTATTTTGATATTGGACGTTTTAGGCTGATCCTCTAATTTTTTTATATTTTCTTCCATTTTTGTATTTTTGCTCTTCGCTCTAGAAAGTTCTTGAACATTTTCTCCAACACTTATGAGTTTTTATTTCTGCTATTATCCTTTTAGTTTCCAAGAGCTCTTCCTTAATCCTCCAAATGATCTCCCTTATTTGTATAGCACCCTAAGAATTACGCTGTTTCTTAAAGAGGTTTTCAACTGGTTCTTCTTATTGTAAAACCCACACCTCTCTCCCTTTACTTCGATATATTTTCAAGGACTCTAGTTAATGAAACTTTGGAGGAGTGATGAAATAACTACTTCATATTACTGGTTCTTTCTGGTCTGCTATGTCAATTACCATTTGCTCATCTCCTTTAAATCTTCTAAGATTTGCTAGTAGTTCTGTATTTATTTTCAAAGCTATTTTAAAATTATGACAAGTGCTATTTGTTTATTATTTGTGCAGCAATATATACTTTCCTCTAAAGCTGACTTATGATGTTTTTAAAGGAGAGTAAATGGAAAAAAATTCAATAGCAGTATGGATGGTTTGTAGCTTCTGTAGATTAAATATTAAATTTAGGATTCTTGCAGCCATAAAATAGAGGAAATTCAAAGTAGTATGATCAATAGTTACATGATTAGTTTTCCTTTCATTTTCTCCTTCAAATTAAGAAATATAGATACATCTCAGTGTTGAATCTGATTTTTTGTTTTCATCATAGTTTTTACGTTGCTAAATAGCACTTTAATTTTCATTGTACAACTGTTTTCTTATACTTGATGCAAAATCTTTATAGCAAAACTGGATGCTTCTAAAACAAAGCCAGCTGTGTTTACCTGACTTTGTAATTTTTCGATAATAATTTGTAATGAGATTAGTGTAGCTACTTTTGGTACTAAATATTTGCCAAAGTGTTCATGATAATGTAGAGGAATATGACACATAATTACAATTTAATAACTACCTTAGTTTTTAGCACAACATGAATGGGGAATTGTTATGCATTTGATTACTTTCTAGGGGGTAGGCATGTGATAATTGGCAGCTTGGCTGAGAAAGTTATATCACATATAAGACTCATCTGCCTTGCACAGCTGTCAGACTCAGTCTTACTGGGAGGGATTAGACTGGGTGAGAATTGTGGCACTGAATGCCTGGAGCATCATTATCTAGTAATACATTCTATCTTTTCTACCACACTGCTTGTCTGTGTAATGCAGGTATCAGAGCATCATCGCTCATCACTTGGGCAACTGTCCAAAGTGCTTATCTTAAGACAAAGGTGTCTGGGAGATTTCTCACTTTTGAGAAAAATTTTTTTAGTATTCACATTTGTGATGCTTTTAAGAGAAACAGTTATTATTTATAATTGTAATTACTGTCATTTGAAACCTGGAAGGGAGAGAATAGAACTTTTATGCCAAAGAGTGATACAAAAAAGTAATGATTAGATTTGGACAGAACTAAAGGGCCTAGGTTGGGTTTTTGATGGATCCTGATAAGGGAAGAAGGAGAGTAGCTCAAAGATACAATTAATATATCTGAGGATTTATTTTTTATAATTAAAAGTTTTAAAATATGTGTATAACAATAGACCACACTGATAAACTATCTTAATAAAATTTACTTTATTTGATTGAATTGTTTGATTACATCTACATTTTGATAGTATTTTCAGTGATTTTAGAAGATTAAATAAACTAATACTGTGCCATGCTATGTTGCTCAGTTGTGTCTGACTCTTTGTGACCCCATAGACTGTAGCCCAGGCAAGAATACTCGAGTGGGTTGCTATGCCCTCCTCCAGAGGATCGTCCCAACCCAGAGATCAAACCTAGTCTCCAACATTGCAGATGGATTCTTTACCATCTGAGCCACCAGGGAAGCTCAAACTAATATTGGTGATAGTAAAAAGAAAAACTCAGAAGAAATCTGATCATATTCATAAGGATAATATGATTTTTTTCTAGTCATGTTAGTACCTTCCATATTCCTGACTTGTTCTTATTTAAGGAAATTATTTCTACTTAAGTGTCTAAACTCTTGTATTATTGAAGACCTTACAGTTAAGATATGTAAGGTTGCTATAGTTCAGATTCAAAAGTTCTGCTATTGATATACCAGTTAGAAAATGTTTTTAGTTATTATTTTTTAGTATTCATAAAAGATTACATATTTTCCCATCCATTTTACCCAGTCCTCTTGGAAACCAATAACATCTCTTTCTCCTTCTCCTTCTTTCTTCGTTTCCTCTTTCCATCCTGTCTGCTTACCTCCCTCCCTTAGTAGATTTGGTGCATATGAGTAGAAAGTGCAAGATAAACCATACTAAAGCAACTGTTTCTCAATAAAGGGGGCAAGAATGTATTGATACAACAGAGAAAAGACAGTGTCTTCAGCAAGTGGTGCTGGAAAAGTTGGATAGCCATATGTAAATCAATGAAGTTAAAACACACCCTCACACCACATTGGCTTCCCCAGTGGCTCAGTGGGTAAAGCATCTGCCTACAGTGTGGGAGACCTGGGTTTGATCCCTTGGTTGGGAAGATCCCCTGGAGAAGGAAATGGCAACCTACTCCGGTACTCTTGCCTGGAAAATTCCATAGATGGAGGAGCCTGGTAGGCTACAGTCCATGGGGTCGCAAAGAGTCAGATACAACTGAGCAACTTCACTTCTCATACCATACACAAAAATAAACTCAAAATGGTTTAAAGACTTAAGTATAAGACAAGACACCAGAAAACTCCCAGAAGAGAACATAGGCAAAACATTCTCTGATGTACACAGTACCAATATTTTCTTAGGTCAATCTCCCAAGGCAATAGAAATAAAAGTAAAAATAAACAAATAGGATCTTATCAAACTTATAACCTTTGAAAACCATAACCAGCAAAAGAAACCATAAACAAAATGAAAAGAGAACTTATGGAATAGAAGAAAATATTCACAAATGATGGGACTGACAAGGGCTTAATTTCCAAGGTATCCTAATAGCTCACACAACTCAACAACAACATCAAAAAAAAAAAAAAAACCCCACACAAACCAATTTTCAAATATGGGCAGAAGATTTAAATAGACATTTCTCTAAAGAAGACATATAGATGGCCAGTAGACTCATGAAAAGATGCTCAACGTTACTAATTACTAGAGAAATACATATCAAAATGGAGGAGCTTGGTAGGCTGCAGTCCATGGGGTCGCTCAGAGTCAGACATGACTGAGCGACTTCGCTTTCACTTTTCACTTTCATGCATTGGAGAAGGAAATGGCAACCCACTCCAGTGTTCTTGCCTGGAGAATCCCAGGGACAGGGGAGCCTGGTGGGCTGCTGTCTATGTGGTCACACAGAGTCGGACACAACTGAAGTGACTTAGCAGCAGCAGTAGAGATACTCTCTCACACCAGTCAGAATGGCCATCATTAAAAAGTCTACAAATAGTAAATGGTGTAGAGAGTGTGGAGAAAAAGAAATCCTCTTACACTGTTGGTGGGAATGTAAATTGGGGCAGCCACTGTGAAAACAGTATGGAGGTTCCTCAAAACACTAAAGACAGTGTTGCCGTTGGATCTAGCAGTCCCATTCCTGGGCAAATATACAGACAAAACTATAATTTGGAAAGACACATTCTCTCCAAAGATACATTCTCTCCCATGTTTATAGCAGCACTATTTACAATAGGCACGACATGGAAACAACCTAAATGTCCATCAACATATGAATGAAGAAGACACTGTATATACACACACTGAGTAATGGAATATCAAATCAGCCATAAAAATGAAATAATGCCACTCGCAGCTACATGGATGAACCTAGAGATTATCATACTAAGTGGAGTAAGTCAGAAAGACAAGGACAAATACCATATGATATGCTTATATGTGTCTAAAAGATGACCCAAATGAATTCAACTATGAAACAGAAACGGACTCACAGACTCATAGAAAACAGACTTCTTGTCAACGGGGCGCAGAGTATAGGGAAGGGAAAGACTGAGAGTTTTGGGTTGCTGCTGCTGCTAAGTCGCTTCAGTCGTGTCCGACTCTGTAAGACCCCATAGACAGCAGCCCACCAGGCTCCGCCGACCCTGGGATTCTCTAAGCAAGAACACTGGAGTGGGTTGCCATGTCCTTCTCCAATGCATGAAAGTGAAAAGTGAAAGTGAAGTCACTGAGTCGTGTCCAACTCTCAGTGACCCCATGGACTGCAGCCTACCAGGCTCCTCCGTCCATGGGAGTTTCCAGGCAAGAGTACTGGAGTGGGGTGCCATCGCCTAAGCAGAGGCAAACTATTATATACACGATGGATAAACGACAAGGTCCTACTGTGTAACACCAGAACTCTATTCAATGTCCTCTGATAAACTACAATGGAAAAGAATATGAAAAAGAATATAAATGTATAACTGAGTCACTTTGTTGTACAGTAAAAATTAACACAACACTGTCAATCAACTATACTTCAAGAAATTTTAAGTTAATAAAAAGCAATTCTTTACTCCCTGGCAAACCTTTAACATTTATTTTAGTTTTCCTTTAAAAAAATGTTGTCTTTTGGTTTGATTCAGTGTTTGTCTCTATGGCTACCAATTATTATCTCAACATGTAAATAAAACTCAGTTATTTATTCAGGACTACTGTGCAAGTTTTTTGGGGAAAAAAGTTCAATGTAAAATAACAGCACATTACAGAAAATGTAAGTAATCTATCACTTCAAGCTACAAACATTCATTGAGAGAATATTATATGTCATGTTGGACATATAATGGTGACAGACAAATTGAGTATAAACTGGTCAATAGAGGAAAAAGACAATTTCAGATGGTGCTAAGTGCTATAATGAAAATAAAATGAGCACATGTGACAGAGTTATTGGTGTGTGTGTGCACCATATTTGCACTTACATGTGATAAATTTCCTTAGTTTCTGATTTATCAAATGAAGAGCTCAAATAGATGATCTCTGGGGTATCTTCATTTCTTTTCTAGTGATGTAAATTTTCTAATCCTGTTCCAAGTCTTCAGATCCATTTCGCCATTTCAATTATGTAGTCTGTTGTCCACCCATAAAGTATTTGAAAAATAATTGAAGAATGAAACATTCACCTATCATAATTTGAAAGCCATATCTGTCTGTATTCTCTGTCTTCTAAATAAAAATCTAAAGGAAAACCAATGACTATATCTTTCCATCAGAAGGGACTCAAAACACAATTTTCATCCATGTTCCTCTTACAGTGTCTCTCTTTTTGCCTCTTTGCAGAAAGAGGCTTTTAAAAACCACTGATTTCTGGCTGAAAAAAATATGAATACAGTGGGTTGGACAATGGATGTCCAGTGGACAATGGCATGATCAAGTTTGTAGCTATTTCTTTTCCTGTAAACTTCTTGGCTAGTGGGAATGGCTCTAGGCTCATCTCAGAAGCTCTGAAGGGGAGAGCCAGGGGTGAGTGCTCACTTTTGTGTAGCCATTTGAAGATCTGTGGGCTAAGAATTCCACATGAAAAGGCATTGTGTACTAGTAATGATCAGTGATAGTGATGGCATTAATATATCTAGAGAAGTATTTGGAGAAGGAATGGCAACCCACTCTGGTATTCTTGCCTGGAGAATCCCAGGGACAGAGGAGCCTGGTGGGCTGCCGTCTATGGGGTCGCACAGAGTTGGACATGACTGAAGCGACATAGCAGCAGCAGCATTGCATTTATTATAAATCTCTTTTGGGGACTGTGGTAGAACCTCTGAAACACTGTAAATTCAACTTCTCAATTTGGTAGAAGAAAGAAAACAAACTTTGTGTTTAGATTTTTAAATGATGACTTTATTCTCCTCACTTAATATCAGAAATACTATCAAGAAAATGCATTTTTCTTCATTGTCATGGAAAAGTGCAGTCTAAAATTGTTTCCCACTATTATTATAAAGCCTGTTATTTAAAAAACCTGTAAGTGGAACATAGTTGGAAATCATGCTTTCGGTCTTTTTAGGTAGACAAATATACTTGTTTTCTTTTAAATTTTGTTTAGAAGTAGACTCTTTCTGCCTTGCTTCTTTCTGTCACCTATTGCTCTTGCTTCATTTAGAAACTGAACATAGCCAAATCAAAGAAAAGGGTGAAAATCATCTTCAGGATTAATCATTAAAAAAAAATCACAAAAATAAAAAGGAGTTAAGAAGACAAATGTCTGTGAAACTGATATGATGTATCTTTATTGCAGAGGCAAACCAAACTTACTGGACATGGGCTCTTTGATGATCAAGCCAATTCAGCGAGTGATGAAGTACCCTCTATTACTGTGTGAACTCCGGAATTCCACCCCTTCCTCTCACCCAGACTTCCAAGCGCTGGAAGATGCCTATGCTGCAGTGAAACACATTAATGTAAACATTAATGAACTTAAAAGACGAAAAGATTTAGGTAAGAGGAGATATGATGAAGTGGGAGTTTGGGGTTGGAATCTTCTGTTTATGTTTTGGAGGCTCAGAATGTCTCAGCAGTTACAGCAGGTGCCGTGATAATGATCATTTGTGATCTAGAGATAGAGGCCAGGGAGGAGAGGATGGCTTTGCCTTTCTAGCTAGGTTCAGAAGAAGATCACGAGACACAAACATTGACAACTTTTCATCGAACAGCCCTACACTCAACCTCTTTTGACCACCACATGCCTGTTGACATATTACGGGCTGAAGAAACCCATCGCATATGATCCTCCTGTTCTTGGTGTTAAATATACATGGCAGGAGGGATGGCCAGGTAGTTGGGAGCAGTGAATAGCTAGAGCTGAAAAGCGGTGGTGAGAAAGGTGGATACAGGTAAGAAGACCTGGCTAAACCAACAGGCTTATTTGGTTCTGGAACACAAAGAATGGGTATTTTTGGCAATAATTGCTCCATAAAGGGAGCAAGTATATTTCTTCCTCAGATTAACAAATTATTGTTAACTATTCATTAACTAAGAGGTCAAGTGTTAGTCATTCAGTTGTATCCAACTTTTTGCGACAACATGAACTATAGCCTGCCAGGCTCCTCCGTCCATGGGATGTCCCAGGCAAAAATACTGGAGCAGGTTGCCATTTCCTACTCCAGGGGATCTTCCCAACCCAGGGATTGAACATGGGTCTCCCACACTGCAGGTAGATTCTTGACCATCTGAGCCACCAGGGAAGCCCAGCTAAGAAGTAAGATTCACCTCTCAAGGAGAATGTAGATTTTAAAACAGGAAGCACAATTAGATGGTTTCTATCTTCTCAGGGTTAGCAGTGCATTGGGGTAGACCCTGGGTCCTCTTTCAGTGTGATTTGTGTCCATAAATTCTTAACTGGCTTTGTAGTTCTAACTTTAAGTCTCAGTTCAACATTTAGAGCAATGGTAGAACTGTGGAGCTAATTGATCCAACCACTGCATTTATTTTTATTGCCTTTATTTTCTAATTTTTATTTTTAAAATTGTATATATTTGTATTAATAAATTGTAACTATAAAGAAGAGCATAGAGTAAAAAGGGAAAGTTGCAGAACAAAAGACGCCATAAAAAAATAGCCCATAGACAAAGGATTACTATCTAGAATATATAATTATTGATACTAAATAAATAATAAAACATTCTAATACAAAAAATGTTAATAATAAAAATGAGCAACTCACAGAAAAAAGCAATACATTTTTTAATGCTAAGATCCACTAATAATCAGGGAAATGCAAATTAAAAACATAATGACAAGTGTTTCCAGCCCATCAGATTGGCAGTAAGATTTTTAGTGAATAATGTTAAGTGCTGAATATTAGTTTGCAGGTAAGAATGTAAATCCTAAAGGAAATCAGTCCTGAATATTCATTGGAAGGACTGATACTGAAGCTGAAACTCCAATACTTTGGCCACCTGGTGCAAAAAGCTGACTCCTTTGAAAAGACTCTGATGCTGGGAAAGATTGAAGGAAGGAGGAGATAGGGAAGACAGAGGATGAGATGGTTGGATGGCATCACCGACTCAATGGACCTGTGTTTGAGTAAGCTCCAGGAGTTGGTGATGGATAGAGAAGCCTGGTGTGCTGCAGTCCGTGGGGATGCAGAGTCAGACATGACTGAGCAACTGAACTGAACTGAACAGAAGGATGTAAATTGGAATCATCACTTTGGAGAACAATTTGACAATACTTATTAAGTTGAAATGCACACACCCAAGACACAGAAAATCAGTTTCTAGATATTTGAGAAACTGGCTCACATGCTCATGGAGAGGTGTACAAGTAACTAGCATTGTTCATAATAGCAAAAGGAAAAAAAAGAAAGAAACAAGCACACAAAGAAAATGGAGAGTGGCTTCCATATTAATTCAGATAGATAAATTGTGTATTATAAACTATGATACCATAAGAGCATAAAATTAAAGTACATGTCAGTTGGATAAGTCTTAAAAACACAATGTTGAATTTTTTAAAAAAGTAAACTAGCAAGTGACAGAAGAATGAATGCAATATGGTACCATTATCAGAAAGATTAAAAATATTCAAAATAATACTATATGGTATATGACTACATACCTATGAAGTAAAGGCATGAAAATAGGTACAGATATAATAAAGCTCATAATTGAGTATCATCATTTCCTCCAGGGATCAAAGATGGGGATCAGAGAAGCTTCAACTATTATGTGATTTTTTTTAAATAAAAATATTGGAAACAAGACAAAATGTGAAGGTTTGATAAAGCTGGGAGATGGACAATAGCTGTTGTATTAAATTAACTTTGCTGTTTGCTTAATCTTCAAATTTCAAAGTTTTAATAAGGAAAATTTTTCTACTCCTATGGTTCTGGTTTGCATAGCTAGCATTTTAGTAAGTTTTCTTCAGAATTTTGATGTCTTTTTTTTTTTTTCTATTTTCTTTCATCTCTCTCTGCTCCTTCTTCCCTTCCTTCTGCAACAGGTATGACACTACTGTTTTCTGGGTCTCTCAAAAAACTTAATTGTATATCATGGACATTTTTCAAGTTAATATGGTCTTCTTTTAAATGGCTCCATAGTTCAGTTCAGTTCAGTTCAGTTCAGTCACTCAGTCATGTCCGACTCTTTGCGACCCCATGAATCGCAGCACGCCAGGCCTCCCTGTCCATCACCAACTCCCCAAGTTCACTCAGACTCACACCTGTCGAGTCTGTGATGCCATCCAGCCATCTCATCCTCTGTCGTCCCCTTCTCCTCCTGCCTCCAATCCCTCCCAGCATCAGAGTCTTTTCCAATGAGTCAACTCTTCGCATGAGGTGGCCAAAGTACTGGAGTTTCAGCTTTAGCATCATTCCTTCCAAAGAACACCCAGGACTGATCTCCTTTAGGATGGACTGGTTGGATCTCCTTGCAGTCCAAGAGACTCTCGAGAGTCTTCTCCAACACCACAGTTCAAAAGCATCAGTTCTTCGGCGCTCAGCCTTCTTCACAGTCCAACTCTCACATCCATACATGACCACAGGAAAAACCATAGCCTTGACTAGACGGACCTTGGTCGGCAAAGTAATGTCTCTGCTCCATAGTAGTCCATTTAAAAATGTGTCATAATTTATTAAACTAAACCTCTGTGGATATACTTTTAGATTGTTTCCAACATTCTGCTGTTAGGAAAAATGCTCTAGCAAATAAAACTTTGTAGGCTTGATTATGGGAAGTATATTTCTCTACATGGACTTCCTGGTCATAGACTATACTATTTTTATATTTAAGGGTCTGCCAAATTATTCTCTACAAAAACTATAAAGATTTACTCTTCATCAACAGTGTGTTAGAATGCCAGTCTCACCACATCCTTACCAAAGCTGAAGGTTGGGGATATTCAACATTTTGAACAATATGAGAGGGAAAATAATTTTAAAGATAGAAAGGTATAGCTCAGAGGGATGGCTCAGCTTACCTTAACTCTCTCAGCTAGTGGAGACAATTTTAGGATGGATATGAGGTCTCACGTTGGCTGCAGTTGTCTTTCCATTAGTTAGGTCTTGATGCTTCATTCCGGAGATCCCAGATAACAAGTGTATTGTCCAAGAAGAGAGAAAAGAGCTTATTTTTTCCCCCAGTATCAGGAATTTCCCTAATGTGGGAAGTAATTGCAGTCGGGCTTTGAAGAGCTCAAGTCCTAGGATGGTTTCTGAAGGTTAGTGGGGTGGGCGGCTGGAGCTGTGATGGGGCAGAGCGACTGGAGCATGAGCCAAAAATCAGAATTTTATCTCAAATATAAATATTATTCTTAAGTACTTTGGATGAAACATGCACTTTCTGTACCGCATGTGTTCAGATATGTTATTGCCTTCTTCCATTTCAGTTCTGAAATACAAGAAGAATGATGAGGAAGAATCACTTAAAGATAAATTGTCTAAACTAAATATTCATTCAATTAGCAAGAAATCAAAAAGAGTGACAAATCATCTAAAGATTCTGACCAGAGGAGAATCACAGGTAATTTTTCTTCTTGGGCCACATACCTTTCCCTGGGGAACACGACTGCTGATACTTTTGTGAGATTTAATTTTATTGTTATCAGAGCTGTTTCTAGAACACACTGACAATCAAGGGAACTGGCCAGTGCTGTTCCTTTCCTTCTCTCTCCCCCTCCCTCCCTCTCCCTCCCTCCCTCTTGTGGGATACTGCATTGGGGGGTGGTGGTGTGGGGGGTAGTTTTGACTCTATTTTAGCTGTGGTGCTTCCATGCATGGAGAGGATAAAGGAGAGATAAAGACAGGACAGGGATCAACAAAGGATGCCCCAGGAGCCCTGACACCATCAATTAGCACATGAAAGAAAGTCGTGTCCAACTCTTTGCAACCCCATGGACTGTAGCCTGTTAGGCTCCTTCATCCATGGGATTTTACAGACATGAATACTAGAATGGATTGCCATTTCCTTCTCCAGGGGATCTTCCCAACCCAGGGATCGAACCCAGGTCTCCCACATTGCAGGCAGACTCTTCACCATCTGAGCCACCAGGGAATCCCAATTAGCACTTAATCTCATCCAAGGCAAGGCCCTCCTTTCATCTCTGTCTCCTTTCTGCTTTTTAAAAATCTCATTTCTTTTAGTACCCTTGGTGTTCATCTTATATTTATTTCACCTATAGTGTTTAGAGGCCTATCTTAGTGTGATTTTTCCTACCTGTTATCCCTTTCCTCTTCCCCTACCCTCAGGTGACATGATATTCCTGGGTAACTCTTTGGTGTCATCCTGAACACTTTTATCCCAATCCCTAATAAACAATTAATGGATTAGCAAAGCCTCTCAAGCTTTAATGTGCATGAGAATGACCTGAGTAACTTACCAAAATATAAATTCCTGGGTTCCACTTGGTTCAAACCTGCAACCTCAAAGTTTGTATTTTTATAAAGACTCCAGATACTTTTCAGCTAATCGATCTGGAAATTTAAAATCACAAGATAGAAAGGTCAAGGCCCAGAAGTGGTAATACAGTGGGCCTCTAACCAAAAGTAGGCAGAACAGTTCTTAAGATACTAGATAGTACTTCCCGACCCCCCTTTTCCTGTGCCTCATTGCATTCTCATTATGTTAGCATCCTAAAAAAAGTTTTTGCTTTGAACTAGAGGCAACTGGTTCAGCTCTGACTCTTCTTATCTACCTCACTGTTTGGCTGCTGTGGTCTTTTTTCTTTCATTAAGTCTTTGCAGCTTTCAGACCACTAAACTAGAAGTGGCCTCTTCTCTTCTGAATGCCTGACACACTTACTCAGTGTATCTCAGCCTTGGCAATGTTAGTATTTGCAGGAGTCAGCACAGAAATTAAGAGCAAAGTTTCTGAAGTCATTCAGACCTGGATTTGAACCTCACTTCTACCACTTAATAAATATTTGTCTTTAGGTGCATAAATTCAATGTAACCACCCATAAATTATAGTAGGGGATTATAGCAGGACCTAATACAGGAAGTGGTTGTGAGGATTCAATTGTTGGGGGAGTGTGTAATGTCCTTGGTTCTGTCTTGCCACAGCAAAGATTTGAAATGGTGGACCAGTGTCACAGCTCAGTTACAGCTCAGAGTTTTATTTGGCTAACAAAGGATAGTACACCCTCAAGGCATGAGGGCAGGCTGACCCCAAAGGACAGGCGTCTATCCATCTTGTCTTCCTCTTTTTATGTTTGTCTACTCCACCCCTTGAGCCTGCCCTATGCAAACTGGGCTGGCCGAGAAAGAGGCCTGTTTGTTTCACCAGAGGTTCTCACGCCTGTCCTCGGATTTTCTTTTGTTCCATTTTTGCAGGGTTTTTTCCTCTCCTTGTCTTTTAGCCACTGCCATTTTGGACTCCTTTTTCCTATTCTAACTACCTAACACAATGAAATGATACATATTTTAACAAGTATTTAACATAATGTGTAAGCATTCAATATATTGGCTATCATCATCACTATCTTATTTTGCATATAAAATACTGTTATTTGCCTTTTAACCTGCAGACTTCTTACTCCCTTGCAGATAAAACTTCTTTATGCATAATGTATTAATCATATCTCATACTTCCTGTGTTTTATGATGTTTTGCCATCTTAAAAAAGCTTGCAGGCCAAAGAAAATGCCACTGGTAGGGCTAACCCACTCTTACACAGTGCAAAGAACTCAGCTGGAATTGCTTCTTTCATTTGCAGACCAACCAATCCTGGGTCTAGAGCCACAACCACCTCCTTATCTAAATCTCACAGGTGAAGCCAATATTTCTCTGCCCTAGATCATTCCAAAGCCAGGTACCAGGCAACCAGAACCACTCCTCTAGCCCAAAGCCTGCTGGAATTATTCAAACTGGCTAGTCCTAAACATTTTACTCTGCCCCCCAGCTCTTTCTCTGTGGTTTCTCACAGAAACTCCAATAAAGACTCTAGCCTTGACTTTTCCCTTGCTCCTTCCTGCCAAATGACCCAATCTCACTGCTTCCACTGTGATCCTGCATGACATACAGTGACCACTTCTCCAGAACCTGTGAGTGTAATAAACCTCCAAGCTTCATTCTCTTTTCCTCCTGTGGCTGCACTGTCCATTCCCTGCCATACCCAGTATGGACATTCTTACAACATATGGCTTATACCATCCTGTACTTACTGCTTGCTTTTCTCCCATCGCATAGAGGAGATGATTCCAGGCCTCCCTCTCTTCAATGTGGAACTATAACATGGGAAGCTTGGGACATTTATGGTGTGTGGTCATCGATCGGGAAAAGGAAAGTCTAGATGTTTCAACTAAAGACAATAGTAACAGAATTGAACTGGGAATTCTTTTGAAGAGACTGTTGCCTCCATGAGCATGTGTAAATGTAATGTAAACAATTCTTCCCTACTCTTTCGGATGTTGCTTCTGACCCAAGACAATACTATTGAGAAACAATATCCAGGCCTTAATCCTGGGCAGGCTCCTGTAGAAGCTGTTCCAGTCTTTAATGCATTTGCCATCAACTTCTGATATTTTCCAATTGCAAACTGAAAGTGAATTGTAGTTAAAGTAGCCTGAAGGGATATTAATTAGATTTTTTCCCATTAATCTTTTGAGAGGATGTCCTGTCAGCAATGAAGCATTTCACTGTTAATCAGAAAATCAGCTGCATATGCTGGACTAGAGAAAAGATAAATCTCAAATCAGTCAATTTTGCACTTGTCAGCAGCTCAAATGAAATATTTGGTGGAGTTAGGGTATAAAACTGTTACCCAAGAGGAAGATTCTATTCCATTCATCACACATATATTGAACTCCTTTGTACCCAACACTGTTAGAGATTACAAATGCAAAGAGTTCTAAATTCAGACAGTTTGGGTTGGAATCCTAGTCCTATTAACATGGGTAAGTTTCTTTAACTTCTTATATTAGGTCACAGAGAGATTCCAAAACATAGCATCTTAAGTCAGAGAGTCATTTATTTCTCTCTCTTATAATCGTCCAGATGGGCCGTGCTGCGCAAGATCCTCCAGGATCCCAGTTCCCAGTTTTATGCTGTGTTGTTCCCTAAACATATTGTCTTTATCTGCCTCATTAAAGCTGGGTCACTGCCATGTCTTCAGTCAAAGTCCCAAGGACAATGTTGTAAGCCAAGATTCAGAAATGAAATGTATCACTTCCACTCACATCCTATTTGCCCAAATTTGCCATGTAACCCAGTTACCGGGGCAGAACCAGCTGCAAGGGAGTCTGGGAAGGGCTTGTCTCTACCAGGGCAGCTGTGTGTCCATCTTAAACTAGAAGTGCAGGCTCTGTTGGTAGAAGGTCAACATGGGGAATGTTCAAAATGTCTGCCACACCTTCTGGAACTTCTTTTTCTTTATCTGTAAAATGAGGGTTATCATAGTATCTACTTCATAGGGTTGTGTAAGACTTAAATGAGAAAACAGAGACAGGTTTTAGCATACGTGTCTAAAACACATATGAAAGTGAAGTGAAAGTGTCAGTCACTCAGTCACTTTCTAACCCTATGGACCATAGCCCACCAGGCTCCTCAGTCCACGGATTCTCCATGCAAGAATACCAGAATGGGTTGCCATTTCCTTCTCCAAGGGATCTTCCCAACCCAAGGATTGAACCCAGGTCTCCCACACTGGAGGCAGGCTCTTTACTGTCTGAAAACATAGTTAGTGTTTAGTAAATGTTACTGGTTATTATTATTAAGAAAAAATACTTCCTTTCCAATGCTTACAATCCACCCATGGAGAGAATTGCTTAAATCATTAACTAGTGAGAGCACATAGGATGGCACAATTAATTTTCGGGAGTGGAAAGAACAGGAATTAGAGGAAGGAGTTGTAGCAGGGGTGATAGTTGAGCAAGTCCTTAAAAAAAATAAACAGAAATTTGCAGAGAAGAAAAGGGACAGCAGCATATTCCAGCAAAATAGCACAGCATGAGAAGGCTTGGAAATAGGAAGTGGAACCGGGCAATATTTTTCATGTCATGATCCTTGAAACTCTTATTTTAGCATCATCTGGGTGCCAGCCAGGACACACAGAGTAAAGTAGTTGGTCCTTGAAAACTACATTTCAAAGAAATCTGTCCAAGCATTATGCTTCAAACTGGCTCAGAGCATAGAGCTCCTAGGGCAGAGGGTGATGAATTTTGTGCAGATTACAAAGAATGAGGCTGCCTATTTGATGAAAAGCTTTGCAGATAAACAATTTTAAAGGACTTAAAAATATTAAAATAAAATGTCACCATTTTCTATGCATTCAGTTCTAAGGTCAACCATGTAAACTAATGGATGTAAGAACTGAGAATAACTTCAGTTATTAGCCAGTACCAAACTGATTATACATACCATATTCCATAAAACAGGTGTCTGTTCACACAGATTTTGCCGATACAAAGCTGGTTCTGATCCTTTTCTGTATAATTTTGAATGTCAAGAAATATTTCTCATCATTAACAGAATAATGTCTTCTTAGAAACCGCCAGAAGCACATAAAAAGCATATTTTTCTGAATGCTAACAGGTATACATGTAAGATACCAATGACAACAAAAAACTGAACACATGTGACCACAATCTTAACTCTGCAGAGTTTTCCTACCAGAACTGTTTTCATTAAGATTGTTCATCATCTTAAAATTTGAGTTGATAATGAATTATCATATTTCTTTAGCCAAGACCCTAAGAATATTTTCTGAGTAACCACTGGGAAATAAATTGGGATAAATCATATCAGCAAAATGATAAATTCTACTCAATAGCACAAGTTTTTATTTTAATTTTTCATTTTATTGATTATTTTACAGACCTAAAAATGCAGTGTAATTTAGGAGAACGCATATAATACATGCCATTATATGCCACTCTAGAGGGAAGTTTTGCATCCCACAGCTACTGTGACTAGGTGAAGCAATGTGAAAAGCACCACACAGCTTTGCTGCACTAATTGAACATGAGTTGTATCGTGTGCTGGATAAAGAAAGGGCTGTGTTAAGACAGTCAGTCAGCATCGTATGAAAAGTTTTCTTCTAAACAAGGAGTTTTCTTGTAACATGCTGGGCCAATATGGTTTGTGGTTTTCTTAAAAAAGAAAAAAACAGATTCCTTTGAATTATAAAAATACATAATTTCATCTATATTTTAGGTGAAAGACAATACCTTTAACAGAGAAGAAAAGCTATTTCGATCTTTAGAAAAGACTGTGAGGCACTGTGTGAAGAACATTTCATTCTGTCTCCAACACATACAGGTGGGTGAGACACCACTGTGTTTTTCAATGTTTCTCTACAAGAAGGTCTTGATGTCTCTGGTTTTAATAAGGAGTAGATGTGACTGTTCATTCATTTATATGATGACACCTATTGTACCAAATTTGGGAAGCTCCCAGGTGCTGGTGAAGTAAGCAAATACAAAGACTTGGGTTTTGCTCTCTGTCCCCTTCCTCTTCCATCCTTCCCCTAATCTAAGTCATCATACAGTGGGGCAAGCATGGTTCACATGCTTGCCACATGGGGCTGGACCATTAGCATAGTTTCTTTATAATATGCTAAATGGCAGACAAGGTAGAAACGTTATTTATTTGATTATACCAACATATGTCTTTCCTGGCCCTAAAACACATATTTGCAAATAGGACTGAGAGAAAAAAGAAAACCAAAAGAGGGGAAAAAATAAAATTAGAGAAATTAAAAAGTAAAAAGTGCATAATCTAAAGGCCATAAGCTCAGATCAGTTCAGTCTCTCAATTGTGTCTGGACTCTGCAACCCCATGGAGTGCAACACACCAGGCCTCCTTGTTAATCGTCAACTCCTGGAACCTGCCCAAACCTACATCCATCAAGCTGGTGATGGCATCCAACCATCTCATCCTCTGTCATCCCCTTCTCCTCCTGCCTTCAATCATTCCCAGCATCAGGGTCTTTTCTAATGAGTCAGTTCTTCTCATTAGGGTTAGGGTTAGTATTAGAGCTTTAGCATCAGTCCTTCTAATGAATATTCAGGGTTGATTTTCTTTAGGATTGACTGGTTTGATCTCCTTGCTGTCCAAGGGACTCTCAAGAGTCTTCTACAAAACCACAGTTCAAAACCATCAATTCTTTGGCACTCAGCTTTCTTTATGGTCCAGCTCTCACATCCATTTGTGACTACTGGAAAAACCACAGCTTTGACTAGATGGACCTTCGTCGGCAAAGTAATGTCTCTGCTTTTTAATATGCTGTCTAGGTTGGTCAAAGCTTTTCTTTCAATGAGCAAGTGTCTTTAAATTTCATGGCTGCAGTCACCATCTTCAGTGATTTTGGAGCTCAAGAAAAGAAAGTCTCACTGTTTCCATTGTTTCCCCATCTATTTGCCATGAATTGATGGGACCAGGTGCCATGATCATAAAAACCACAAAAACCCACATGTGCATCTCAAATTTAGCTGTAGGCTACCTCCCAGTCAACCCCAAAATGGAGATATGATCACGCAATTTTAAGACAAACCAAATACCTCTATTTATTTTATAACTGGTAGTTTGTAACACCCCCTTTACAGTTCTGATCCTTCTCCAGGGGATCTTTCCCACCCAGGGATCAAACTCATATCTCTTGCCCTGGCAGGCGGATTCTTTACCACTGAGCCACTTAGGAAGTCCTAGTTAATAAATGGTCCCTTCCTATTTTCTAGTTTTTCTCTTGGATATGTTTTGGAAGATGTTTGCATGCTTTAATAGACGATCATACCAACAGAAGATTAAGCTGACAGGCATAGTGATTTGGAGACAAGGTTCTATGTTACATAGCCAACAAGCCATATTCTTTTTTTTTAATTAACTGATGCAAAACCTGATTTTGCAGTCAGATTTGCTAATCTCTTCCTAAAGCCCTGACTTCTGTGAAAGGAAAATCAAACCATAGTTATAACATCCAGAGGGCAGTGGAAACCCTGTGCCTGATACACTTTTCAAGGAGTCAGTGCCTCCTGGGAACATCTACAGAAAAGTCTTATATTTCCACTAACTGATTCAACAAAAGTGTGATCATCTTCTCTTTAAAGAGAAGATTAAATTCATCAAGGAAAACTGATGACATAAATCAAAGAGGAGTGATTTTTAAAATACGAGATCTGTAAGAATTGAATGATTAAAAATAGCCAATGAGGGAATTGAAGATGGACTCTACTTAATAAAAAAAGGGTGTCATACCAACGGAGCAATATGAGAAAGTGACAAAGGGAAAAGTAAGGATATAGGTCATAACAAGTAACCTGACTGTGCAAAGGGTTTACAGAATTTTTCCTTCCCTTTGTCTTTTTCTCTTGGTGGTAACAGTTATATTGATGAAGTGCATATTTGGGATGCACTTCCTTGTACTCACTTCAGAACTTAGCACTTTTGGTAACTTTGTTCTTGGCTTCCAGGATGCCATGCCTTTAGCTCTGCAGAGCATGATGGAGCTCCAGGAGATTTCACACAACAAAGATGAGGAGGAGAGCAGCTATTCAGAGTCTCCAAGTAATGCCTCAAATCCCTCTGAAGACTTTGTAAGTAATTTATATTCACAGGTGAATGCAAACGGAAATAGTAGGGTGAGAAGAAAAGCTGCTTTTCATTTACTTCTTTGGAACTAAAAATAAAACGTGCACTAAAGCAAATACTAATGTCAAAATTAGTAGATTTAAACAGGAGTTTTTTTAAATCATTGAATATTTTAAAGTGGATTTGTGAGGCTTTTATTATAACCAAAATTTAAGAGGGCTCCAGACTGTGTTTGTAGGATATCCAGTGTCTGTGCAGCTTTTAAAATCAACATTTAGTTTAAGTCTGCAAATGGTATATTAGGGATTTATTAAGTTAGGAAGCTGTGATTTTCTTAGAGGAATCTCTGGAAATGCCTAGAGTTTTTACAGAAGGAATGAAGATATTCTGTGAGGATGACTTTTATTAACATACCATACACTGGAATATAAGAGAGTAATAGTCACTCAGCTGTATCCAACTCTTTACGACCCCATGGACTATATAGCCTGCCAGGCTTCTCTGTCCATGGAATTCTCCAGACCGGAATACTGGAGTGGGTAGCTGTTCTCTTCTCCAGGGGATCTTCCCAACCCAGTCATCGAACCCAGGTCTCCCATGTTGCAGGCAAATTCTTTACCATCTGAGTCACCAGGGAAGCCCAAGAATACTGGACTGCATAGCCTATTCCTTCTCCAGGAGATCTTCCTGACTAGGAATCAACCAGGCATCTCCTGCATTGTAGGAGGATTCTTTACCAGCTGAGCTAACAGAGAAGCCAAGTAAGACATTTCTAATCAGAAGGGGCTTTTGTTTAAGAGTCATAGGTCTTCTGTTCTGTGGTAAAATATTTGTTTCCTAAGCATTATATAAAATATACAGAATTACAAAGCAAAAATTGGGAATCATTAAAAACATGCTTGAGGCAAGAAAGTATTTGGGCAACAAACTAGTCTGAGTAATATTTATTTTAATTTAGTATCTTGGGCTAGATAGGTATTATTATTTCATAATAATATTTCAAGTATTATATAAAAGATATAATAAACTCCTCCATCATCCCGAAGGTCCTTGAAAATGACATTTTTTTTGTATTGGTATTATTGGCATTTGGGGTCAGATGAATCTTGATTGAGTGGCCCTTGTATTGAAGGATATTTAGCTTTCCTACCAGGCTCTGAACCCCAGTAAATGTCTGCCATCTCATATTTTCAAATCCTGGGAAGTGATACAACACCCACTCCAATAGAAAAACACCCAGAGACATCTAGCTTTCCTGGCAGTGGGTAATGGAAAGTCATGATTACATCTGAAACTAACATGGTAGATTAAATGGATGGGAGAGAGGAAGGGGGTGGGAGAGGCAAGGAGAAAGGAGAGGGTTTTTATAACACGTTAAATGGAAAAAATGTGCCTAGTTCTTTATATGTTTTCTGGACTTAATTACAGTGAGCACATTTTAGAAAACTCCTCATGGGTTTGCTCTCTGGTTTAATTCCAACTCATTAAGGTGATAAATATTTATTGAACACCCTTTAAGACCGTAGTATATAGCTTCCCCATCATCAAGCATGCTCCAGAACCTGACAGAATGAAGAGATAAGGTGTCCTTCCCTACCTTGCATAAAACCACAGGGATGATAAATTAGGCTAAATTAGAAAGCTCAATATAAAAGTACCTTTGTATGAATAAAGTATATTAAACTCTTTTTTAAAAAATCAAATATTAAGCACTCACATCTATCTAAAGGCAGAGCAATTGTTTTTAATCTAACCATGAGAATATCTATCTACAGATTTTGTACAGCACAAAATATTAGAATAAAATCTGATTCTTTTTTGTTCCAATAGTAATTCCTATGTACAGATGAACTGGTTCATGTCTGTGGGTCACAGAACATATATAACTATATACTAAAATTGTAATTAGTTGAGTAGGAAATGGCAACCCACTCCAGTATTCTTCTCTGGAAAATTCCATGGACAGAGGGGCCTGGCAGGCTATAGTCCATGGGGTCACAAAGAGTTACACATGGCTGAGTGACTGAACATTGTAATTAGATTATTCATCCAACTATGTCACAAACACAGTAATTCATCCCAGAACAGTAAACATATTCTTTGCTTAGTTGACAGACTCATTAAATAATCTGCAGGTATATATTGATTGTTTTATAAGCTAGATATCAAATTTAATCTGTGCTGGCTATTGCTGGCGCCAATATGAGACTGGTTTCCCTCCTCTTCTCCAGTTCCCATGAATTCAGACAAAGTTACCAGAGGTCATGAGTGCATGCTAAGTCATTCAGTCATGTCTGACTCTTTGTAATCCTATGGACTATAGCCTTCCAGGCTCCTCTGTCCATGGGATTCTCCAGGCAAGAATACTGGAGAGGGTTGCCATGTCCTTCTCCAGGGTATCTTCCCAACCCAGGGATCTAACCCAAGTCTCCGGCACTGGCAGGCAGGTTCTTTACCACTAGCACCACCTGGGAAGCCCTACCAGGGATCACATAAGTTATTTAATACAAACTGCTGCTCAGATGCTGATTCCCTAGAACATCTTTCAGGGTGCAAAAGAGAAATCTTTTTCCAAATTGCTATAGCCTAATCATGATACCCAAGCATATATAATAAAGGGAAATGTTGGGTAGTTAGCAAACACAGGAGACTTAGAACAGAGGGGAGGCAAGAGGAAACAAAAGAAATTAAATCTAGACTGCTCAGGTGCTGGCATGAAGCTAGACAGGGATTCAGTGTTCATTTTCAATGCCTCAGACCCACAAATATAACAATTTAGGACATAGGATCAGCATCAGCTTAATCCTGCAAGGTATTTAAAGAGGAAGCAATAACTATCTAGCCATTTCTGTAACAGGAACAAAATACCTGTAATAAGGGGGTACTCTCTGTATCAGTTCAGTCGCTCAGTCATGTCTGACTCTTTGCAACCCCATGAATCACAGCACGCCAGGCCTCCCTGTCCATGACCAACTCCTGGAGTTCACTCAGATTCATGTCCATTGAGTCAGTGATGCCATCCAGCCATCTCATTCTCTGTCGTCCCCTTCTCCTCCTGACCCCAATCCCTCCCAGCATCAGAGTCTTTTCCAATAGGTCAACTCTTCTCATGAGGTGGCCAAAGTACTGGAGCTTCAGTTTAGCATCATTCCTTCCAAAGAAATCCCAGGGCTGATCTCCTTCAGAATGGACTGGTTGGATCTCCTTACAGTCCAAGGGACTCTCAAGAGTCTTCTCCAACACCACAGTTCAAAAGCATCAATTCTTCAACACTCAGCCTTCTTCAGAGTCCAACTCTCACATCCATACATGACCACAGGAAAAACCATAGCCTTGACTAGACGGACCTTAGTCGGCAAAGTAATGTCTCTGCTTTTGAATATGCTATCTAGGTTGGTCATAATTTTTCTTCCAAGGAGTAAGCGTCTTTTAATTTCATGGCTGCAATCACCATCTACAGTGATTTTGGAGCCCCCCAAAATAAAGTCTGACACTGTTTCCACTGTTTCCCCATCTATTTCCCATGAAGTGATGGGACCAGATGCCATGATCTTCGTTTTCTGAGTGTTGAGCTTTAAGCCAACTTTTTCACTCTCCTCTTTCACTTTCATCAAGAGGCTTTTTAGTTCCTCTGCACTTTCTGCCATAAGGGTGGTGTCATCTGCATATCTGAGGTTATTGATATTTCTCCCAGCAATCTTGATTCCAGCTTGTGTTTCTTCCAGTCCAGCGTTTCTCATGATGTACTCTGCATATAAGTTAAATAAGCAGGGTGACAATATACAGCCTTGATGTACTCCTTTTCCTATTTGGAACCAGTCTGTTGTTCCATGTCCAGTTCTAACTGCTGCTTCCTGACCTGCATACAGGTTTCTCAGGAGGCAGGGCAGGTGGTCTGGTATTCCGTTCTCTCTCAGAATTTTCCACAGTTTATTGTGATCCACACAGTCAAAGGCTTTGGCATAGTCAATAAAGCAGAAATAGATGTTTTTCTGGAACTCTCTTGCTTTTTCCATGTTGCACTACCAAAATTAACCAGCATGGTAGACAGGGAAGGGGTGGGGGTGTAGGTGTGGGAGGAACAGGACACAGCCTCTCCTAAGACCAACTGTCCTCCTTTTATTGCTAGCAAAGGAAGCGAATGATATGTGCATTATTAATAATGCAGGTTTGGTAGTCCAAGGTGGAGATTACCTGCAATGCTATATTTGGGAGGAGCTCCTCTTGGCTCTGAGCTTAGAAAGAAGGGGAAGGGGAAAGTGTGGAGGGAGATGACCCCACTGACAAAGCCAATGGTTGTGGAGGGAAGGCCGGAGCATAGTTTGGGTGTGCAGGTTTCAACTTTCGTATTCTTCTTCCTGTTCACTCTTCAGTTCCAACCTTAGAGTCTAGAGTTGCTATTTTAGGTCCTTGCACAGGTTTAGCTAGACAAAATAAAAAAGTTAAAAAGAAACACAACATGATCCCTTGCTCTTCAAACTTGGCTAGGTACTTTCCTGCCTTCCTTTGTGCTCCAGCAAGGAGGAAGTGAGCCATTGATTACAGCCCCGGGCTTGGTATCGGGCGTTCCTCTCCGTGATGGCGTTGTTCTGCTCTTTTGGCAGGCAGCTCATTTACAGAAGCTCGTCCTGACGCCCCTGTCAGCCCTGCTGTCCCTGTTCCCAGGGCCTCAGAAGCTAATCCAGAAACGCTATGACAAACTGCTGGACTATAACAGCTACTTGCAGCGGGCGGCGGCGGATGAGTCAGACTTGGCCAAAAGGGAGTATGAGGCCCTCAATGCCCAGCTGGTGGAAGAGCTCCAGGTGTTCAATCTGGCCGCGCGGAAAATCCTCCTCAACTGTCTGTGCAGTTTCGTCACCCTGCTCAGGGACCTGATGATTGTGGCCCAGCGGGTTCACAACGCCACGGTGCCGGTAAGCATAGCTCCAGGATCTGTCAGAAACCACGCCGTGCAAAGCAGCCTACTCAGAGCGTGCTCGAGTGTAGTGTGCATGTGTGTGGTGTCCGTTTTAACTGAAGCCAGTCAGAGAGTGTTCTGCTCCTTATCCCTCTTCCCCACAGGAAGCTGAAAGCAAGCTTCCTGGTGCGGGTTTACTGTGACTTACTCACACGGAGTTCTTTTTGGAGATTCCTTTTCAAACACCGAACATCCTTCAGCTTGGCTCCCTTTGTTGGCAGAACCAATGTAGCTCCATCTGCCTGATGCGATCTTGAAGCTTATCAATTTATATTTTGTATTATCTTCCTATTCAACAGTTTCTAAATGTTAACCATGACTAAGACATGGATCCAAAAATAAGGCCATCTCAGTGTAGTGACAGAAATAGGATAGCCGTCAAAGTCTTTGTTTTGCTTTTGTTTTTCTCTGAGGAATAGAAGCCTGATGTGTGTCTGTGTGAGAAATATGTGCATATATATGAGCATATATCTAAAACAGGGCTTCTTGGTGGCTCAGCAGTCAAGAAGCCGCCTGCAGTGCAGATGTGGGTTCCACCCCTGGGTCAAGAAGATCTCCTGGACGAGGAAATGGAGATCAATCCACGCCCGTATTCTTGTTGGGAAAATCCCATGGTCAGAGGAGCCTGGCGGGTTACAGTCCATGGGATCACAAAGCCTCGGACAGGACCGAAGCGACTGAGCATGCATGCATATATAAAATGTAGATATTTTAATACATAAAATATATACCTATACCTATATATCTTAACTTTCCATTAGGGTATAATTTTATAATCATTTTCTGAAGAAGAAGAAACATATTTACAGCCTAATATCAACTTGAAAAAAATTAGCTTTGTTACCTGTCCTTTCAAGTATATTACTTATCTTTCAGCTGGTTAGATATTTAATGGACATTTGGAGAAAAATATGTTGTATAATTTTTAACTTATCCTCTGAATTAAGTTGGATAAATAGGTGCTATATTTACTTGGCTCAAGAGAAAAAGCTATATAAAAATGTATAAGCAGCCTCACACCCATTCTGACTCCAAACCACCTCATCTCCTGCTCTCACCCCCATTGACATTAGTTTATTTTTATTGTGCCATTAAAAGTATAATAAATGCAAATATGTATTTTATTTCTCACCCAAACTATAGTACCCTTCTGCCACTTGTGTTTAACATCCATGTCAGTACATAGCCTCATCATTTCTTTTACATCTTTATATGTCTACTACATGCTGCTACTGCTACTGCTAAGTCACTTCAGTTGTGTTCGACTCTGTGTGACCCCATAGACGGCAGCCCACCAGGCTCCCCTGTCCCTGGGATTCTGCAGGCAAGAACACTGGAGTGGGTTGCCATTTCCTTCTCCAATGCATGAAAGTGAAAAGTGAAAGTGAAGTAGCTCAGTCGCGTCCAACCCTTAGCAACCCCATGGACTGCAGCTTACCAGGCTCCTCCATCCATGGGACTATAACAGCTACTTGCAGCATTGGGATTTTCCAGGCATGAGTACTGGAGTAGGGTGCCATTGCCTTCTCTGGTCTACTGCATAGTTGTACAATATTTTTTGGTAACAACTTTATTGAGATATAATTCACATACTATACACTCCACCTGTTTAAAATATAACAATTCAATGATTTTTGTAGATTCACAAGAATTGTGCAGCCATCACCACAATTTTAGAAAATGGTCATCACTCCCAAAAGAAACTGTGCCATTAGCAGTGACTCCACTTTTTCCCTAGCCTCCCCAGTCCCAGACAACCACAAATCTCCTTTCTGTCTCCACAGATATGCTTATTCTGGACATTTGGTATAAAGAGAAATTTACAACATGTGGTTCTTTGTGACTGGCTTCTTTCACTTAGTATAATGTTTTCAAGTTTTGTCCATGTTGCAATGTGTTTTACAACTTAATTCTTTTTATTGCCAAATATTACATTCTATGGGTATATCACATTATATTTATGCATTCATCAGTTGGTGAGCAATTGGGTTATTTCTACTTTTTGACTATCATGAATAATGCTGCTATGAACATTCAAGTTCTTAATAGATATGTTTCCATTTCTCTTGGGTGCATATCTAAGAGTGGAATTTCTGGATCATAAGCTAACTCTATGTTAACCTTTTGAAGAACTGCCAGTCTGTTTTCTGAAGTGGTTGCACTATTCTACATTCTCAACAGTAATGACTGAAGGTTCCAATTTCCTTAATTTGTCTTATTATTATGACTGTCATAGTGGATATGAAGTGATAACTCATTGTGGTTTTGATTTGCATTTCTCTGATCCATCCCCTATTTTTTTAATTCCTCCCCCATTTTTAAACTTGTTAGGGAACTATAATTTCCAGATTACAGTGCTCCAAAGGTAACCACTCTTCTGACTTATATTACCATAGACTGTTTGGCCCAGGTTGTATTTTATATAAATGAAATCACACAGCATGTATTCTTGTGTATATTAATCTGTCCCTATTGATAGATATTTGGGTTATTTACAATCTTTTTCTATTACAAATAGTGCCAGAGTGATTTTATATGTTAGCAAATGTATTAATATCTTTAGGAGAGATTTCTGAGTGTCCACTAGTGTGTGGAGCAATCTGATTGCAATTTCATTTGAGAACTCCTGGTGATAGCCCTCAGCAGGTCTTTCCTCTTGGGTTGTTCAGAATCTTCAGAGATGTCCTTTTAAGTTTTCTGTCTAAAGGGTAATGGTTGACTGTGAAGCCTGGCTGGCAGGGTCTCTGGATCCAGTCTATATCCACTTACTTAATTACCGTCTTTCTAACTTGGGTCCCCACTGTCATTTGTGCCTAGTGTCCAAGTCTAGAGACTTTTCATTTTACCATTTGCACAGAAGAAAACTTTTATCTTCTGCTAAAGTATGGAAGTCACCAAGATTCACTGAGATGGAGAAAGAATCTTGGGATCCAACTGCTTCAGAACAGTTCCAGTTGTCTATATCTGCATAACAGTTTCCACCAAACACGGTGGTGTGAAACAACCAATGGTCACTTATTACTATGGTCTCTCATAGTTCTGGGGTTCACTGGGATCAGGTAATCACTCTCAATGTCTCAGTCAGATAATAACTGGGGCTGAAGTGTCACAAAGATTTTCTCAGGCCACTGTCTAAGGTTGGTGGTTGGATGATGATAGAGACTCAAGCAGTTGGAGACTGGAAGAGCTGGGGTTGCATAGATACCCCACTCCTTCCTCCCCACTCCCACTGGATCTTTCAACATGGCCTTTTAATATGGTGAAACCAGTGCAACTGGACTTCTTCTATAGTGACTAGAGTCTCCCTAAATTGTCCCAAGAAAAATGTATCATTTCTACCTTTAGGTACCACAGTTGGCTTCAAGCATCTCTGAAATTCAGAATCGAGTACTAGAAGAGGTTCAAAACCTGAATTTTGTAAAGGATAACAATGCTACCTTTATTGAGAGGAAACTTAGTTTTGAAAAGAAGAAGCCTGTGCAGACTCTGGTGAGTTTGGTAGCATTCAGTAACAATGACGACTATCACTTGTTTTCCTTGTTCATAGTATGTTATTTTTCATATAACTTATTTCATTCTAATATCTTATAATTACCTACTTATTACACATGAAATTTCTCATTTATTTCTACCCTCTGCACTGTGAACTCCATAAGGTCATAGGTTTTTATCTGTTTTGTACAAGATGTATACAGAACAAGTGCCTAAATGTGCTTGACGCAGGTAGGCACTGTATAAATATCTGGTAGGTGAATGAACAGAATTTTGTAAAGCAAAATCATTACAGTTTAAACCTTACATTTTTCTAGATAAGGAATCCTATTCTGCAGAGATGAAGTGGCTTTCTCAATGTCACTTAGTAGTAGAGCTGGGACAGGGGCCAAGCCTCTTGACTCCTGCCTAATTTACTAATATTATTTCCCAGAAAAATACATGCACATATTCATTTAATTAATTAAATATTATTTATCAAGTGCTTAATACATAAGTGCTTACAATATGGCAAAAAATTTAAAAATGTTCAACAACCAAGAAGGATTAGAACCTCTGCCTTTTTATTCTCAACCAAATTTTCTTTCTTCTCGACAACACTGCCCTCATGTGCTAACTAGAGAATTTTTCACTGCATAAGTCAGCTAAATACTTTCACAATAATAGCCTGATCTATGCCTCAACATTGAAATAATCCCAAATTAATGTATGGCTTCCATATTTAAAAAAACCTCCAGAGAATAAATACTTACCAGTATTTATTTGTGAGGATTTTATTATACATCTGTCTAAATGAAAATCTCTCCTAACTTTCCAGCCAGAAGTGCCACGCCAGACGGACACTCACCGCTCCAAACTTCTATCCACATACAGCACAGAGGAACTCTACCAAGCTAAGCGCAAGTGCAATGCTACACAAGAATATGACATCAATCTTCTGGAAGGGGAGTTGGTGGCTGTGGTGGAACAGAAAGATCCACTGGGGAGTACCAGCAGGTGGCTTGTTGACACAGGAAGTGAGTTTTTTGCATAAGATGCAAAGAACTTCCACCTCTCTACTACTTGAGATCTTCCCAGGGGCCTGCCTCTGTGTGCTTCTCCAAGTGCAACCGTTTGGAAAGAGTATATAAATAACCTTGTTTCTTCTTTTTATTTCCTCCCCAGTTATAAAAGGATATGTGTATTCCTCCTTTCTAAAACCCTACAATCCAGCAAGAGTGCAGAAGGTGGATGCTGAGAACAGGTTCTGCGACGATGATTTTGATAACATCAGCCTCTTTGTGTCTTCACGGCCAGCCAGGGACAGTGTCACAGGCACCCCAGAAGGTAGCATAAGTGGGAGCAGCTCATCTCTTAGTGGAACATGTGGGAAGTCTGAAACAAATGGTACTGACGTTGACAGTTTTCAAGAGGCAGATGAACAGGTAAGAATTTGAACCTTGGTGTGAAGATGCATGGCTGTTCAAATCATGAAACATGTTCTCTCTTACTGTGAGACTCTGGAAGTGTCAGCTTCCGTTTTGTGTACCTTTTTCAAGGGATTTAACTCTCTGAGCTTGTTTCCTCAAATGAGGAAAAGTGAAGTCACTCAGTCGTGTCTGACTCTTTGCAGCCCCATGGACTGTAGCCTACCAGGCTCCTCTGTCCATGGGATTTTCCAGGCAATAGTACTGGAGTGGATTGCCATTTCCTTCTCCAGGGGATCTTCCCAACCCAGGGATCGAACCCGGGTCTCTGTCATTGTAGACAGATGCTTTACCGAGGAAAAGAAGACAGTAATTCCCACTTGGCCAAGTTGATGTGAGGATTAGAGATAATGTGTAAGTGAGCTATTTATGAATCAGTTGTTTTTAGTCTCTAGCATAACACGACCACATAATGACATATACTATATACTGAAACTTTAAAAAGCTATGGTTCCCCCATTTAACCAGTGCAAAGTCTATTGGCATAATCCTTTCCCAAAATGGTAAGTTAACTACTATATAGGGTTCCTTTTGCTACCTCAGAAAGCTTCAATATATTTGTTAATCCCCAGTGGTGACCAGTTAACTGGTTCCTTTTTTTAAACTTGTTTTTTTTTTCTTTAGTGGCTTTTTTATTAATATTAACTTCTTTAAAAAAAAGGTTAATACATGTTATTTGTGAAAAGTTAAGATAGTAGAAAAATATATGTAAATTAAAAGTAAAGGTCTTTATTCTCTCCTCAGTCCTACTTTGCAGAGATAATATGGAGGTATATCTTTTCAAATACTGTATTTATATGAGTATATTTATACTTACATGAGTGAGAACATATACGTTGTACATAAGTTTTTTTCACTTAACAATACATCTTAGAGACAACCATACTTAAATATCTACCTTCTTCCTTAACAAATTCTTTATAGTACTTCATTATTCAGATATATCACAGTTTATGTAACTATTACCATAATAATAGACATTCAGAATATTTTGAGGTTTTTTAAAATTTCAAACAATATTTCAGGCAAGATGCTTATTCATCTATTTTTATACACTTAAATGAGTTTATCTGTAAGGCAAGTTCCTAAAAGTACTGGAGCATCAAAGGAGATATAAAGTCTTGATACACAGTGCCATACTGCTCTTCAAAAATATTTTATCTATTCAGTTTCTTTCAACAATACACGAATGCTGTCCAATTCATGTTTGAAACTTTAAAAATGATTTTATTAAGCACTTACTTACATATCATAAAATTTGTGCAATTTAAATATACAATTCACTGACTTTTAGTATATTAACAGTTACCTGAATCCAACTTTAGAACATTTGCTTTACCCTAAAAGATTCTTTGCACTCATTTGTAGCCCTTCTTCTTTCCCACTTTTAGCCCCAAGAAATCTTTAATCTACTTTTTTCCTCCATAGATTTGCCTTCTTTGTATTTTTTGTATTAATGAAATTACACAGTATGTGGTGTTTTACAGACAGCTTCTTTCACTTAGCATAATGTTTTTTGAGATTCACCCATGTTGTAGTATGGATATGTAGTTTGTTGCTTTTTATTGCCTAATAGTATTTTATTCTTCGAATAGAGCTTATTTTGTTTATCCATTCACCAAATGATGGACATCTGGGATAGTTTCTATTATGAATAATCCTGCTATGAACATTTTTGTGCAAGTCTTTGTGTGAGTTTCATTTTTCTTGAGTGGAATTGCTCATTGGTACCATTAAATTTTTAGAAAACTGCCAAGCTGTTTTTCAAAGTGATTGCACCATTTTATGTATCCAACAACAATCTATAAGGATTGTGAACTGCAGTTGCTTCATATTCTTGCCTTACTGCCTATTTTTTTATCACAGCCATCTTAATGGAAGTGAAGTGGTATCTCATTGTAGTTTTGATTTACATTTCCCTAATGACTAATGCTGTTGAATATCTTTCATGTTCTTATTGACCATTCCTGTTTTTTTTTTTTTTTTTTTTTTTGATGAAATGTCTTTTTGGGTATTTGCCCATTTAAAAAATTGGGTTCACTTCTGTTCTTATTATCCAGTTTTAAGAATTCTTTATATATTCTGGATACAGTTCTTTATCAGATATGTAATTTGCAAGTATTTTCTCCCAGCCATGGCTGATTCTAAGATCATCTCTACATTCCTGTGTGTTTTTACCACTTTCCTGTCTTGAAGTGTCAAAACTCTTTTTTCACTTATTCACTCTCTTAGCTTATTCAGAGTTTTAATAAGACTATATAATGTTACAATACCAACTGATTAATGAACTTTTAATTTAAGTGAAATCCATATACTTGATTAAATGTCCTGGCTGACTTTGCCTTACCTCAATAACCTGGAAGGACAGACATTGGAGGATGAAATTTGTGAAGACCCCCTAAAGCTGGTTTGATGTTGAGTTCCTAGTTTTTACTTGGCTTTACAGGAACTTTTAGATTAAGTGCCTCATTTAGGCTCAGCATGGATTTTGTAGTTTAAAACTGCATCTAGTGCCTACTAGCTGCTGCTACTGCAGAGTAATTAATTGCTTTGAGTAATCCTGTCAATATGCATCATGGGAATTAGGTCCATTAGAAGTTTCCATTACTGAGGGGAAAAATAAGAATTTTCTTTTGCTCAAAACAAAGTATATTAATGATATCTTTCCAAACTGCCGTTTGTTCTCCTTTTCCTCTGAGTTTCAAACCAATTCCAAATAGACTATGGTGTCATGGATATAAATACAAATATTATTACTGGTACAACTGAACTAGAAAAGGCAGCTTGGATCTGTGAACACATAGGATCCCCTATACCCTTCCTTTGACTTGAAATAACCCAACTCAAATTTCAGATTTCTTCCTTTAAATAATAATGACATGGTCTGTATTAGTTTTCTGTGCTGCATAACAAATTATCACAAACTAAGTAGCTTAAAACAACATAAATTTATTATCTCATCATTTTCTTGGTCAAAAGTCCAGACCACAGCTTAGCTGGGTGCTTTGCTTGGAATCTCATAGTGCTGCAGTCTAGACATTTGCTTGGCTGTGCTTCTTTCCAAAATTCAAGGTTCTCTTCCAAGCTCGTGATGATGGCAGAATTTAGTTCCTTGTTTCCGTAAGACCAAGGCTTCCATTTTCTTGCTGGCACAATCTTTGGTACTTCTCAAAGAAAACCACATTTAATAATGGCTAAAATCCAGTTTTAGAGGGAAGTAATGTCTGAGAATCAGTGCTCTTTTCTTTTTCCATGTGAACAATACTGAGAACATGATTTTTGACTTCTAAAAAGTTGGTTGTTTTGTAATAATTCTAGATTCACTATCTGATCCCCTCTCTTAACGTTTTTCAACTGCTTATAATAATGCTATATGTCTAGCATGTAATCATTTAGAAAGTGCTTCAAAAGTTAGCAGGCTGTAACATAATGTATCTAGTCATTAAAATGATGCTTTAGAGAGCTATTTATTGACATGAAAAGATTTTAAAATATATTTTGAAGTGAAAAAGCAGGTTGCAAAAATTATGTGTATTATAATTACATACTTAATACCACTTTAGGTAGCTAGGTAGAAAGAAACAAAGAGGACAAGGAAGAAAGGATAAAAGAACAAGGTATTCACAGAAATTGGGTAAATTTTTCTGTGCTTACCTTTATTTGAAACTTTTTTCTTTTACAAAAATTACTTGCATGATAACAATTCATATTTGTTAACTAAAGAGCATGAAGGCTTGCTTTTATGGATGAAAGAGAATGAGCATTTTTCACACAATATGACTATCTTGGCTTCCTGTACTAATATGATATAATATTGTAAATGCTCACTTTGCAGATTTTTAGTTTTGGAAAGGAAGATTAAAATATGATTTTAGTTGTTGCCAATTAGAGAGCTGGGATGAAATCAGTAAAATGAGATTCAGTGAAGATAGGTAATGTGGCGCACTAAAGGAGGAATAATTAAATGCACAATTATAGAATAAGGAAATGCTGAATTGGCAGTGGCACCGCAAGGAAGGAGCTGGTGGTTGTAAACAGTAAGTAATAAATTGGGTATGAGTCAATAATACAATAATACAGGGTGTTATTAAAAAAGGAAATGTTGTGGAGAACTGGATTGTAGTCACAGAATATTGTACATAAAATGAACCAGAGCTTTATATATTGCAAAGAAGTAATTAATAAAATATATTTTATTGAATGCCAAGGACAGGATCAGATGCTTATGGCTTAAATTTCCAAAACTGCAATAAATGTGTCTGGATCAAAACATAGTAACATTGAAAGTTGAATGATATGGCTTGGAACAATGAAAACATTTTTTAAAAAGAGAGAAAACCTTTAGCTCTTAAATCCATAACAAACTGAAAATTTCTAACTTGTAGTCTAATGTTATCAACTACTGTCTCTTTAAAAGCAGATTTACTTCCATTTTGAATATTTATCTTATATTAAATGGAGGTACAAACATATCTAAAAATTGAAAAATTATCATCCTAAGGTAACTTTGGACTATGATCATCTAAAGTATTCAAAGTATATAATTTTGTAATTTAACTTTACAATTTTAGGAGTGTTTATATTGAATGTTTAAAATATAAGCTTTGCTAGGTAGATTTTATATTCCCCTTGAGAGTATATGTCCCAAATTGAAAGACCACCACAAATATTTAGGAATCATATTATTAGTAGGTAACCTGACTTGATAAAAAATCTATAGCTGCACTGATAAAGTATGTGTATTATGTATGCATGCTAAGTTGCTTCAGTCGTGTCCGACTCTGTGTGACTCTATGGACTACAGCCTGCCAGGTTCCTCTGTCCATAGGATTCTCCAGGCAAAGATACTGGAGTGAGTTACCATGCCCTCCTCCAGGGGATCTTCCCAACCCAGGGGTCGAACTCGTGTCTCATATCTACCTGCATTGGCAGACAGGTTCTTAACCAGTAGCGCAACCTAGGAAGCCCCATAATATGTATAAAAATTGCAAAAGATGACTAGCAACTACTAATGTGGGCTCTTAAAGATTATTTCAGAAGCTGTATTATAATCGATCATATTCCTGAAAGCTTTTGCAAACCATATCTTCCACTCTGTTCTTATGTATATATTCAATGCCTTTACTTTCTAAACAACAAAAACAGCAGCAGCAGTATATTAGAGATTCCAGTCCCTTTCTACAAAAATACACTCTGCACATCCTTGCTAGAACAAGTTTGGTTCCTAAAGTACTATGAGAAATGAATGAAGCACACGATTTGGAGTTGGAAGGTACAGTCCAAGTAATACCAACTAGCTCTATGATTAGGACCATGTTGCTTCTCCAAGTTTCATCTCACAGGGTTGTTAAGGATATAGCAAATTTGACATGTAAACTGTTGTGAGAGCTATAAAAGGTGGTCATTATTGCTAGCATCTCTCACCTGAGATGGGAATACCAGACCACCCTACCTGCCTCCTGAGAAATCTGTATGCAGGTCAAGAAGCAACAGAACTGGACATGGAACAACAGACTGGTTCCAAATAGGGAAAGGAGTACATCAAGGCTGTATATTGTCACCCTGCTTATTTAACTTATATGCAGAGTACATCATGTGAAATGCTGGGCTGGATGAAGCATAAGTTCGAATCAAGATTGCCAGGAGAAATATCAATAACCTCAGATATGCAGATGATACCACCCTTAGGGCAGAAAGTGAAGAACTAAAGAGCCTCTTGGTGAAAGTGAAAGAGGAGAGTGAAAAAGTTGGCTTCAACCTCAACATTCAGAAAAGTAAATCATGGCATCCAGTCCCATCACTTCATGGCAAATAGATGGGGAAACAAAGGAAACATTGAGAGACTTTTTGAGCTCCAAAATCACTGCAGATGGTGATTGCAGCCATGAAATTAAAAGTTGCTTGCTCCTTGGAAGAAAAGCTATGGCCAATCTAGACAGCATATTAAAAAGCAGAGACATTACTTTACCAACAAAAGTCTGTCTCGTCAAAGTGAGAGTTGGACTATAAAGAAAGCTGAACACTGAAGAATTGATGCTTTTGAACTGTGGTGTTGGAGAAGACTCTTCAGAGTCCCTTGGACTGCAAGGAGAGCCAACCAGTCAACCCTTTAGGAAATCAGTCCTAAATATTCATAGGAAGGACTGATGCTGAAGGTGAAACTCCAGTACTTTGGCCACCTGATGTGAAGAACGGACTCCTTGGAAAAGACCCTGATGCTGGGAAAGATTGAAGGAGGGAGGAGAAGGGGATGACAGATGAGATGGTTGGATGGCATCACTGATGCGATGGGCTTGAGTTTGATTAGGTTCGGGAGTTGGTGATGGACAGTGAAGCCTGATATGCTGCAGTCGATGGGGTCACAAAGAGTTGGACATAACTGAGTGACTGAACTGAAATGATTGTTACCATTCCATTGCTCAAGAATCTATGGCATCTCCCTTTTGGTTTTCTCTTTACAAGCAGAGACATTATTTTGCTGACCAAGGTCCATCTAGTCAAGGCTATGGTTTTTCCTGTGGTCATGTATGGATGTGAAAGTTGGACTGTGAAGAAGGCTGAGCGCCGAAGAAGTGATGCTTTTGAACTGTGGTGTTGAAGATGACTCTTGAGAGTCCCTTGGACTGCAAGGAGATCCAACCAGTCCATTCTGAAGGAGATCAGCCCTGGGATTTCTTTGGAAGGAATGATGCTAAAGCTGAAACTCCAATACTTTGGCCACTTCATGCGAAGAGTTGACCTATTGGAAAAGACTCTGATGCTGGGAGGGATTGGGGGTAAGAGGAAAAGGGGACGACAGAGGATGAGATGGCTGGATGGCATCACGGACTCAATGGATGTGAGTCTGAGTGAACTCGGGGAGTTGGTGATGGACAGGGAGGCCTGGCGTGCTGCGATTCATGGGGTCGCAGAGTTGGACAAGACTGAGCGACTGAACTGAACTGAACTGAACTTACTTCTTTAAATTGCAAAATGATACATACCCACCAATCTGTCTTGTATGTATCTTGTATGACTCAAGATATCTTGTGTGTTCTTGTATGACATCCAAGCCTTTCAGCCTTACTTTCAAAACAAACCAACATATATTTGAATTCCTACTATATATCATTGATGTGGTCAATGGAGAAAAGTTAAAATGTGGCTCCTCTCCGTGAGGTGCTCATGCTAGAGCTATTGAAATGATACATGTCAGTGGTGTCAGAATACCATCAAAAGCTATATAGTTCAAGTTCTAAAGAACAGCTTATGCTGTATCTGTACCACTGACCCTTGAAGAACTCTGGGGTGAGGGAGCTGACCCCTGGGCAGCTGAAAATCCACAAAAAATTTTGATTCACTCCTAATAGTCTACTTTGACTAGAAGCCTTAAGGATGATATAAATACTTGATTAACATATATTTTATGTTTATGTATTTTATATATATACATACAATAAAACTGAAAAAATGTTATTAAGAAAATCATAAGGAAAAGAATACATTTAAAATACTTTACTGTATTTACCGATATGTAAGTTTATGTCATTTGTTTACAAAATGAATCACTTCTTAATACATCAACATTATATAATATAAAGCAAATGTAGTTTTACTTGCATTACTAATGCTAGACACAGAAATGAAAAAATTATATAAAAAAGAAAATCATATTTACAGGTATAACAATTTATGCACTGAAAACAAAGCAGCACTCAGATTGTTTTATGGTAGCCTAATATAATCAGCATGATTGCTTCACAGTAGCCTAACCTCAGAGAATGCAATGGCACCCCACTCCAGTACTCTTGCCTGGAAAATCCCATGGACAGAGGAGCCTGGTAGGCTGCGGTCCATGGGGTCGCAAAGAGTCGGACACGACTGAGTGACTTCCCTTTCACTTTTCACTTTCATGCCTTGGAGAAGGAAATGGCAACCCACTCCAGTGTTCTTGCCTGGAGAATCCCAGGGACGGCGGAGCCTGGTGGGCTGCTGCCTATGGGGTCGCACAGAGTTGGATACGACTGAAGCGACTTAGCAGCAGCAGCAGCAGCAGCAGTCTAACCTATTCACTAATGACTAAATCATAAAATTTTTTTGGCATACAGTATTACAGTCATAGTCATAGTATTGGGTGGGCCAAAAAGTTTGTTTGGGTTTTTCTGAAAAATCCAAACAAACCCAAACAAATTTTTTGGCCCACCAATACAAACTGGAAATGTTACACTTTTAAAAAAAATCACTTACCTGTGATGACAGGCTGATATGCAGTCTCTTCAGTTATGAGAGGCATACTGAATGGTAATATAATTCTTTGAAAGCAAAGTTATAAAACAGTAAGAAAACTAACATTATTAATTTTTGTTAAATATCACTCATCTTATGCTTTAGTAATTTAGTATTTTATGCATTCATGACATTTTTAATTTTTTCAATATTTCTTAACTATGTGGTTCATCTGTGAGTTTTTTCAAATAGTCACAAATCTCCCCATTTTTTTTCAATATATTTACTGAAAAAAAGTGTGTAAGTGGATCCACTCAGTTGGGTATTGCCCAAGGATCAACTGTAGTCCCCGCTCCACAACCCAGCCTCCTGCTCAATGGATTTATTTTATTTCTCATTTCCTTTTAATCCTGACCCTCAGTTTTGAGAAAGCAAATCTGCCTGCCTTTCCCATGTACTGTTTCTGTCTATTCATCTCTGTACCTTTGAATAGGAACTATCTACCCTCTTTATTAACTTTGTGTCCTATAAAAGGTTACTTCTTCCAAAACCAGCTCATAAATTAGCTTATATTTATATGCACACACACACACACACACACACACACATATATATATATATATATACACACATATATATGTGTGTGTGTGTGTATTTATCACCTGCATTTGCATGGTGTGTTTTTTTTGTTTTGCTTTGTTGTTTTTGCATGTACCCCCATTTTTTTCTGGCATTTGTTTCCCCTAGTGAGGTTATAAGTGCTCTGATGATATAATATCTGGCAACTAATAGATGCATAGTAAATTTTAATTAAATAAGTGAATGAATAAATATTGTTAGCTGACTGCTTAATTTTATAACACAACTAAACATTTTTATTAACAGTCTTAGTGGAAGAGGGACTAAACACTTACTTAGAGGCTTCTTATGCATCTAATAATTATCAAGTTTTCTTTTAAGATTAAATAAAAATTCTGGTCACTCAATTTAAAATATAAATTTAATACAGTCATTATAAAAGTTTATAAAATAAAACAAAAACAAGAAAAATTTAGTAATACTTCTAAATCTTGGAAATCTTTATTATGTTTGTGTAAAATTTTAGGTTCTAATTCTAATAATTATACTATTCAAAGAAAACCATCTAACAGTATTAGACTTATATCGTACATCTGGTTTCTTTTTGACTGAGTATTTTATCATAAACATTTTCCTGTGTTGTCTCAGAAAACAGTATTTTTATGACCACAAATTTCCTTAGTGTAAGCATCTAGAATTTAACTATTGTTTACTGAACCTTTAATGTTATTCCACCTCCCTCCCACTTTTCACCTTGTAAGTGGGTATTACATTAACATTATTATGCAATAATCTCTTCCAGTGTTTCTATTTCTGTAGAAGAGACTCTTTGAGCTATTACTGAATCAAAAAAAGCTAACATTAAAAAGATTTAATAAAAAGTGCCAAATTGCCTTCAAGAATGAATAATTTAGACTCCTTCCAACAGAACAATAAGAATGGAAATTTAATTGTTTTCATCTTGGACCATACTTTGGCAAAATAAATCCAACAAAGGAGTTGGGAAAATGTAACTTTAGGAAAATTGCAAATCTTGGAAATCTTTATTATGTTTGTCTAAATTTTTAGGTTCTGCTTCTAATAATATCATTTGCTTCTTTGTCTAGATTTTCTATGCAGTTCATGCCTTTCAAGCACGGAGTGACCATGAACTTAGCCTTCAGGAATACCAAAGAGTCCATATACTTAGATTTTGTGACCTAAGTGGTAATAAAGAGTGGTGGTTAGCTGAAGTTCAAGGACAGAAAGGCTATGTTCCAGCTAACTACCTTGGGAAGATGACTTATGCTTAAGAAAATAAGCCTTTGACTTTCATTTTCTGGCAAGTTGTTTGTTGATTGACTACCTCATAAAACTGCCATTACAAAATGTTGGCCTAGAAATCAAGAAACCTCCAAACTATTAATATAAGAACTGACACCATTTCAGATTTTAAGGAAGACTATGCTTCCAAGCAAGATTATTTCAAAATGTACTATAAGGAATGCATGTTGAAGGAAACACTAAACACACAGAATGGCAAAACAGCCAAAGCTCCAACTATCAACTCCTTAAAAGTGATCTTCTGAAAGGGTAAATGTATTCTTTATCATCATGAAAGGCTGGATCTAAGGATAAAGGTTTTTCAATTTACTGTATTTTTCTGTATTATGTATTTTGCCTTAAATGTTTTTGTTTTTGTATTTTTCTCTTTTGAACATGCATGCATGTATATACCTACACACACATATACACCATAACATTACAGGGTTTACACACATATATATGTACTATGTGGTACAGATTATACATATATATGCATGAACCAGAGAGTGTACAAAAAAGACATAAGAACAGAAATCAATTACTTAATAGTCAACTAGAAGCCTGATGTGGACTCTCTTTAATGGAAGTTTTGAATTTAAAAAAACCCTGAATCACATAATGGTAATATCTAACATTTACTGAATGCATATCAAATGCCAGACATTATTATAAATGCTTTATATGTGATAAATTATTTGATACTCAAAACATTATGAGGAAACTATGGCCTAAATAGATGAAGTAATTTATTTAGTCCAAGTTACATTGCTAGTAAGTGGTAGGGCTGAAATTCAAACCTAGATCTAGTTATAGAGGTCCATACCCCTAAACATTACGTGGTATATATTTACTATCAGCAAAGAACATAGTGGTAAAAATAATCAACACTGATGAGGACCATTTTCCTCTAGGTCCATATTTAAGTATTGAGAAATTTTTCAAAATCAAGGGCTATTGGAACTTCCATGATTAGCTTAGAGAATAGGAAGTACCTACATTTATTATTTTTATTTTTTGCTTAAACATTGTTGAAAAGTGAAATTGTTTAAAAACTATCCTACATGATCACTAATGATACTTTAATGAGAAAAAATTTTTGGATCACTCAATCATGTAGATGATGAATGAGGAATGTATGTTCCATGGTCTGAGCCAAGATGTAAATATTTTTAGTTGCTGATTTGTACTTAGACAAGGCAGGCATTGAGGATAGCATTTGCTGTAACACAATGTCCTGGGACACTGAACTTTCATTTAGGAATAGCTCAGAACTGTCCTCTAAGATTTCAGGCATATTTTGTCCCAAGACATTTTGTTGAACTAAAGATGTTTCTTTGGAATAGAAAAAAACATTAAATTTGACGAAGTGGTTTCTTTTAAAAACCAAACTAAGGTAGCTTTTCATTGTCCACATAAAATTTGTTAATATATTAAATTTTACAATTTTAAAGTTAAAATTACTCTCAAAGATTTGATCTCAATAATACATATTGTTACATCTATTACTGAGGAATACAAAAAAATGAAGAATGCCATTTTTCAGAGAGCTGTTGACTTTTAACACACACAGGACATGTACATCCATAGAAATTCATGAGAAGACATTACATGACAGAAAAATTTATATTTTATGATATTGTTTCTAAAATTCTTAAACAAGGTTTATCAGGTTCTATTTGTAAGTTGTTTCTGCATAAAACTTTGTTTTGAGTTGGGTACCAAAAGATTGGATGTATAGCAACTTTGTCTTTTAAAGGGTCCTTTGTATTCAATAGTGAAACTAAGTAAATTCCAGTTTGCTTAGGGTAAAGCAAAAGGAAATCCAAACTTGTAACTTGTGGCAACCATGAATATACCAACAGCTAGTGGGGAATTTTTATAAAGTTTAAATTAGCTGTGACCTAAATACTCCTCCCTGAAATGAAGAATTATATAAATAACACATATCTGGGTTTATGGCTGAAATAAGTGACTAGAAGTTCTGTCTACCTGTGTAGTCCTAAGACTGATGCTTCCTATCTGACCTTAGAAGAAACCACACCACTGAAATCACAGCTGCAGTTAGTAACTGAGCAAGACTTATAGTGAAGCCACCTTCTGCAGTCCCCCCACTATTGTGGCAAATATGCATTACTATAAAGCAATGTTGTTGGTATTTAAAAAATACGACCTATATTTCATATGCTATTTAGGCTTTTTTTTGTTTAATTATACAATATATACATTTTTTAAGTCTATTATTTAAAATCAAGTAATTGTAATTTTGAAGTCAGGCATTATTTTGTTGGGTCTAAGGGAAATAAAATCCCATATGTGTATAAGTCTTCAAGAAGTTTAAAAAGACAGACCTGTTGGTAACATCACTGCATTTAAGGAAAGGAATGTTAATGTAATTCTATTCTTTATGTCTTTAAAATTAAATGTTATTATATAGTAGATAATTCTCTGAAATAGGCATTTTTTACTAAGAATGAAGGGGAAATTTTTGTGGCTGTTTCTCTTTATTAAACAAATAAACAGGTATATGTATACACTTTATTTAGTATTTATTTTTAAATACAGATGCCTTAAGCTATATACATAATAAAGTTTAGAAATTATTTTTTAAACTCTAGTAATAAAGAGTCGGACATGACTGAGCGGCTTCACCTCACCTCACCTCAATACAAAGTTACCATGGGTGCTTAAATCATGTGAAAGAGTCACAAAGCCACTATGTGAACTTTTCTTATATTTTAGAAAAATATCTGGTCTTAGTATTTATTAATAAAACATTTCTATGAAGGAATAACTGTGCAGAAGAAATGTAATGCACATTGTTAGTCATATAAATGCAGCATTGCATGAACAGTTTTAAGTATTGGTATATTCCATATCTTCCCTAAAATAAAACTTGGACTTTTAGAAATAAATGGCTATTAAGTGCCTGTCACTATTTGTGATGAATATCTAGATGATTTACAAACATTTAGTAAACATGGAATTAAAAACTCTTCATTTTTCCATCAACTTCTTTGACTTTTGTTAATTGTAAAACCCTCTCAAAGTTATTGTAAATAAAGAGAGGAAATCTTTATATCCTAAGATGGCAAAACCACTTTATTTAGATCCTATTTGTCAAAACTATATGGCTTCTTAAGGTACTCAGTACACAGTTCAATACTTGAATACATTGAGAAACCTCACAACATTTAAGCTAAATTAAGACATGTACATTTACATTATAGTGATGAGGAAGGAATTAAATTTCACTGACTGGAAGGACACTAGATTTTATATGCTTTATAGAGATACCCTACTGTTCACAGAATGCTACTAATTTTAAAGTCTATTTTTTTCAATTACCTCTCATATATATACTAAATAGTATATATATATTAAGTTAGTCATTAAATTCTCTGTGACCTACAAAATCATTCCAATGTAAGAATATTTACTCCAGGAATTCAAGCTGCATCTGTGAGCCAATAACTGTGCTCACAATATTACACTCTAGATACAGACAAAACTTGCTTTAATTTCTCAGGAAGATAAGTCACATTTTTAGTATATGCCAGAACAAGATGTTCTTGTTCAAAAATCTTGTGAATGTATTCTTAGTAAATTAAATACAGCTTCTCCTAAAGAAATAATATTACAGCATGTAAACGTATAGCTTTCTCTACTTGCTTATTATTTTTATAATTATTGTGCCAAATGTATTTCTGTAAAATGATGTATTTCCTATACAACCTATGGTCACCATAGTTTATAATCTGTTACTAATAAACAGTACTACCACATCCTTGTTAAGAGTCAGAATCACCTAACCTTTGAATATTAGAGGCCTTCCACTTTATCTCATTCACTACCATTTACGTTTTATAGAGGAGGAAACTAAGATCAGATAGCTAACACATGGAGAGACTGGGATTCAAAAACAGGTCTTCTGACTTTAAGCCAGTGTCCTTTTAGAGGTTTAAGTCACTAAAATCTCTGATTAAATAATCTTAACAGAAAAGCACAATATGCAAAACAGAAAAGTGATACTGGCTAAATTTCTGCTAAAACGGGATTTGAACTTACAATCCTAAAAGCCTGCTTTTTGGCTCACCTACATATCTGTCTATTCTTTCACTGAGCTAAGAGCTGCAGTGGGAACACCCTGATGTGCAAGACACACAAAATCCCTGCCCGCACACAACTTAAAATTCTGTGGCAAAAACAAATGACACATAACAAAATAAAACAAAGGATAAATACTCTTAATATAAAGCTGGCTACATTCATCACATGCTCAGTTATAAAGTTCACTTCATGATATGGAAAAATCAAGGTCTAAGAGCTACTTGGGGTAAACTCTAATACCAAATATACCTCTATGAAATACCAAACTTAGTTATACACTACTAGATGTATGTATCCTACACACATCAAGATTCTAAATATATATTTATACACACATACAATCTATAAAAGAACCATGCTCAGTAAGTTAAATTACTTCCTAAACAAGTTTTCCAAAGTCCTATCTGAAATACTATAGAAAGTAAAATGCTTCTTTTCAATTCTATCCAGCAGATGTTTTTGACTATGATTGGATAAAATTTTCTAATCACTGGTAATACTACCAATGTGCAACTGTTTGCATTACTGCTTTAATTTCTTGTAGGTACTGAGGTTATAGTAGCTATTACAGTTGTTGAACTGAGCTTGTATCCTATCATTTTATCCAGTTTAGTCCAAGATGACCCTGAACTATATAAACAAATGATGATGAATATACATATATTTTTTGGTCTTTTGACACTAAAGGGGACTTGGAGTTGATGCCAAATTGATATTTAATCAACAGAAAACTGAGTTTCTCAAAACAAAGACATATGCAGGCAGATTTTAAGCATGTAAATAGATGTTTACTGTCCTTTGTAAGTAAGAATTATTTCAAATTTGAGTTGTAACTTACCATGAATTCAGTGCCATTATTTAACAAAGCAGTTTAAAATGTCTTTCCTTAAAAAAGGCCAAGCTTACTTTAAAATGTTTTAACTTCACGGAAAGCATTTACCAATATATTTTAGAACAATGTGAGGAAAATATAGGAATTATGGGCAAGGGTTTGAGTTCAGAAGTTTATAGTTTTAGTAGCATACCTCAAAGCTGAAGAAACAGGCTGCTCAAGTTTAGTGAATGTAGGAATTTGCTGGATGTCTAGTTTCTGAACGAAATGAGGTATTCATGAAGTATAAAATGACTGCTACATTTTGCTGTGAACAATGAACTATTTCTCTGATCCAGAAAGCCTTATGTCTCCTGTTAGAAGAAGGTAACAACTCAGATCCCTCACAATTTCTGAGAGAAAAGTGAGAAAAGCATTGCACTGAAAGGGCATGGGGTTCACAATCGATTGGAAGAGATAAATGCCTAAATAATTGATATGAGGTGATAAAAAGATAAAAGCATAACACAAAAACATGAAAAATTACTTTTGAAAAGAAGAAGTTGAAATATTTGGGGGGAGAGGGATAATCAATTGAAATGAGCCTGGGACTGACACTGAACATTCAGACTATGGTGGGCGAGGAGTGGAAAACTTTATCATCGGGCCATCCTTGTCTTCTTGTAAGGCACCTATTCAGCAAGATCAGTTATTGGGACGTTGTTAGAAGATGCTTTTTTTTTTTTTTAATCTGCAGATGCACCAGTCTTCTGGGATTTCAGAAGTTTTTATTAAGAATTAGTCATTCTAATCATTGTTTTCATACACTATGAAAACTGTCAAAATAAAAATGTTAAAACAGATTTAAGATAAACATTTCCAAGTTTCACTAAATACTATTTAGCATTTTAAGGTAAGAAATAGTAGAAATTTCATTATGAAGATTTTTATTAAATTATAGTATATTACAGTTTATATCTTAGTAAGATTTTAATCTTTAGGGTAGTATGATATAAAAACCTACTTGGCCACATTACTTCTTGAGTTTCTTTTGGGCAGCCTTCTTCTTGACCATTTGTAATCGCTTCATGGCATTGAGTTGTGATTCTTGTGAAGTTGGACCTTTAAGGGATGCCGATGGAGAGGTGCTCGATTCAGAAGTGGTTTTGTTAGTGGTACTTCCACTAGGTCCTGATGTCCCACTATTTCCATTCCCACTGAGTTGGCTGCTGCTTCCTGGAACCAAACTACTTGGACTGGGAAGACCTACTTTGCTAACATTGTCACAACTAACTGAGCGACTAAGGCCAGTTTTGCCTAGAGTGAGAGGTGGAGGTGGTTTCAATGGCACAGTGGGTGAAGTGCTGTTATTGGAACCTATTTTGGAACCTATTCCCCCTTTGGATGTTGTTGCCAGACCAGTCAAACCCACGGGCTTCTGGTTAGCAGAAGAGGTAGCAGGTTTCCCGCTATTGTTTTGGGCTGCTGAACTCAATTTTGCTGTTGATGGACCAGCAGAAGTGCTTTTCGCTGCAAAAGCTGCCCATCCAATTAGGCCACTAGTTGCTGAAGAGGAAACATTGGTGCTAGAAGAATTTCCTGAAACAACCGTGGATGCCTAAAAAATATAAGATAAATATTAGAGGAAAGTATAATTAATACCTAATATTCTTAAATACATAAGAAGATTAATGGTTAAGACTTTTTATAAAACTAATGATCTTGGAAATTTAAATCATCAAAATGAAGTTCTGATAAACTGATATGACAAAGCACATAGAAGAAAACCTATCCATAGCTAACGGTGCTACCATTTCCAAAGCAGGAATTATGGTATGTCATATTCTTATTCTAATCATTTCAGAAAAAAAATTTCCTTTTTGAGGACTGCTTCTAGATTCAGCCACAAGCCACATCAGAAAATCAGATTTAATGCTTTAAGTTGTTTTTCATGCAAAAAGGTTATTATTTAGCTGTAAAACTTCTAATTCTTTAGACCTACTCCAAATGACTTGTGGATCAATTCAAAAACAGAATCCACTCTTAATGGACAAAAATGCTTATGCCCAGGATACTTAGATGTCTGAGATGAGATTCTGAACCTATTTAAAAGAAAAATTCCCCCTAAACTTTGAGCAAATACTTGCATATATACAGGTATACTGCATTAACTACATGAAATTGTACAACTGGTGATATACTAAAAACATTTCATAACTTTATTTTCCCAATTTGTGCATGTTTCCACTGAAACTATCACAAAGAGGTCCCTGTTTCAATATAAAGGATTTTTTATAAACTGCCTCAATAAGCTGTATAGTGACATTTTGGGTATGCCTGACTCACTCCCAGATTTATTCCTTAAAGGTGTAACACATATTAAATTTCTCTAAGTAACTTCCTAGGACAGTCAAAAGCTAACAGAGTACGAATGTCACTACATAAATACTGTTCTTTTTCATACAAAACAATGTTTTTCACATTAACATTTAGGGGAAAATGCACTTTGTTCAAATTGATTGTGAAATGAATTTTTCTATCTTATTTTCATGGGTCACGAAAGTGTTAAATATGTAAAAGATAAAAATCTTACAAATAGTGTCTTACTTAATATGCTAGTTATCATGCTTAAAATACACCCAATTATATTTTAGAACTGAACTCCGAATGAGTTGATAAAAACGTTTTTAATTCTTACAAAGTAGTCTTCAATGTTGTCTGCACGAAACATTATAAACCAATGAGAAGAATACTGAAAATAGAGTGCTCTGAAGTCTTTAGAAGAGGAAGGTCTAGATTATTTTTCACATACTGTGAAAAATGATAGGATTTTTTACAGTTACATCATATAATGACTATCTCATAAGGTTATGCAAAGAAGATAAACTTTGCATAAACTGCAAATTCCTACAGAAATGCATATATTTAATGAGAAAAATTTAGTCAAGGTAGCAAAGGACACAGGTATAGTAAACTTAATTTTCAATTATAAAAGATGTTATTTTTTCCTTTTCTTTCTAATAAATATAAAACTGCCTGCCATTTGACTAAATGATCTTTCAACAAACTTTACAAAAGAAAACCCATCTGAAGTAATCAAAAAGACCAAAACTTATGAAGTACAAAGCAAGTTCCGTGTATACGACATTTTATTTTAATGGTTTGCTGTTACTGGTATTGCTTTTCAATTTATTGAATTTCACAGTAAACACTTATTCTATTTTATCATAAAAATATCAAAACCTCTTAATCAGAACAAACGTGACAGCCAAGGCCTTAATTTATTTGCTGCAAAATAATTTCATATTGAGTTTCCTAAAAATAAGCCTTGGTAGTAATAGGTTGGAGAAGGCGATGGTACCCCACTCCAGTACTCTTGCCTGGAAAATCCCATGGATAGTGGAGCCTGGTGGGCTGTAGTCCATGGGGTCGCAAGGAGTTGGACACGACTGAGCGACTTCACTTTCACTTTTCACTTTCATGCATTGGAGAAGGAAATGGCAACCCACTCCAGTGTTCTTGCCTGCAGAATCCCAGGGATAGGGGAGCCTGGTGGGCTTCCGTCTATGGGGTCGCACAGAGTCGGACACGACTAAAGCGACTTAGAAGCAGCAGTAATAGGTTAGTATAAAAATCTATCTGAAAATAATTTAAGTATAGAATATAGCAACTCTAATTATTTTCAATAAATTATTCTTACTTCTACTCTAGCTCACCAAGTCTCTATGTGACAAACCAATAAGGGCTATCCTTGGATATCAACTCTTCCTTGGTGGTGGTGAAGTTGCTCAGTCGTGTCTGACTCTTTGCAACCCCATGGACTATAGCCTACCAGGCTCCTCCATCCATGGAATTTTCTAGGCAAGAGAACTGGAGTGGGTTGCCATTTCCTTCTCCAGGGGATCTTCCCTACCCAGGGATTGAACCCAGGTCTCCCACATTGCAGGCAGATGCTTTACCCTCTGAGCTACCAGCTCAATTAAATTAAAAATGATCTGCAAATAAAATTATCAGTACCTTTCTCAAGAGTACTTTATATTTATATTCTTGATCTTCACTACCTATAGGCAATTGGACAAGGCAGTATCTTTAGAATTTTCTGGGAGTAACCTTTGAGAATCTGGAGCTAACATTTTTTTCTTCCATCTTTAGTATTCTGCTTAAAATTAGAATGTGTAACTCAATAAAAGTATTCCTTTTGTTATAAAATTAATTAGAAAAATATTGTATCCTATGATATCAAAATGCCAGGATAATGATAATAATGTAGCACGATGTCAAGGAGGAAGACCAAGGAATGAGAAAGGCGATACTCTCGCTAGATAATCCAGCCCCTTAGTATAAAAGAGCGCCACTTCACGGGAAAATTCATGAGAATAGAAAAATATGAGAGAGAGCAAGAAAACTTCAATAGCCAATGAGTAGGGGGAAGAAAGCTCCCAAGTGATGGGAGGAGCAAAACTACTGCTACTGAGGACGAAGGCATTTAGAATTGAAACCAAATTCCTGACTGCAGAATATTGGCTGACTACATAGGAATGATAAAGCAGGTTATCTCAGAATGCTCACAAATAGTTCCTAACCACAGTAAAAAGAGAAATAGCAGAGTTCAAGATAAGATAATTGCATAAATGTTCTCTTTCCACTTAATGTAAACAGTTTGTTGTTGTTTAGTCACTAAGTCATGTCCAACTCTCTTGTGACCCCATGGCCACAGCCTGCAAGGCTCCTCTGTCCATGGGATTTCCCAGGTAAGAATACTGGACTGGGTTGCCATTTCCTTCTTCAGGGGATCTTCCGGACCCAGGGACGGAACCCGTGTCTCTTCACTGGCAGGCGGATTCTTTACCGCTGAGCGACCAGGGAAGCCAACGTTAATAGTAATACAGTCTTAATTTCCAACATATGGCCATTTGGTCTACAAAGTTCCTGATTAATTTTTTCAAGTAACTATTACTAAGTCAACTAAATTTAAATCCAATCTTAGATAAAAATAGAATGTACTATACCTTGACTTCTGATCTCTTAAACGCTAGAAAAGTTGTCTCTGGTTTGAGTTTAGTTTCTGGTTTCTTAACCAATGGATCTTTAACAGCTGGAGCTACAGAAACAACTGTGGGGGCTGGTTTCTGTGGTGGTTTCTGAGTTTTCTGAGCCTGCAAAAATCAGTGTTAAGATTACATTAGCTACAAAATCTTAGTTAAATGTACAAAAAGACAATAAAACCTACCACAGGACTCCTCAATGAACTGTAATACAGATAAACATTTAACATTAAAAAATATAACATTGTGATGACATGGAAAATATAAACTCTTGGACAAATTATTTTATCATATCAATTAATGACTTTATAGATTTTATTAGTTTCTAAGCAGTAAAGATAACGTGAGTTTTAAAAATCATGCAGCCTGGAGCTAATTAAATATTTTAATAAAACAGTCCAAAATCATTAAAAAGAAAAAACCATATAAGCATTTTCAGTTTTATTTTGACCAACAATTGATCTTTTTCCTTTATATTAGGTACTTTACTAAATTCTCTTGTACATGAATCATTTTTCAGTTTATTCTTTAATGTTTTCCAGCTAGATAATATTAACTATATAAACGGAATAGTGCAGTGTTCGAGAGGACAGCTTTTGGAATCAAACAGAACTCAAATTAAAGCCCAGCTCAACTACTTCCCTATCTATGTTACCTCAGGTAAAATATGTAAATTTCCAGAAGTCTCATTTTTCATCTGCAAAATGTGGATAAAATCTTCTGTTCTAAAGGTGGGTTATGAGAATGCACTGTGATTATGTAAGAGTTTACACAGTGTCTGGTACATGTTAAGTGGAGATAATAACAGTTACTACTTATTCATCATCATTATTTACAAATGGTAAGAAAACAAAGTTTTCTTACTGAATCCAGAAGAACCCTTCTCTACTAGGTAAGTAATGATGCTCCCAGCCATCCTACTGTTTTTGACAATCCTAATAAGGTCATGTAAGACTATACCAAAAACTTTATTAATGATGTGTTCCCATTTCTGGAAATTTGAATGTAGCTGTTTTATCTTTGTTTAGACTTTCTTCTGCTATGGTTTGCCATATAATATATTTTCACCCTTAAGTCTCAGTTCATCCCATTTTTTATATTACATATTTTCCACATGAAAGTATACCTACTTTCAGACATCACTTATAAAGCAACACTCCGATCAAGAATATTATAAAGAATGCTGGAAGATATCTATAGTAAGATATCTCTTACTACCAAGAAAGATTATCTTACCTTGTACTGCAAACCATGTTATGAAAATGTAGCCTTCAGAGTATCAGGAGTACATGGTATTCTAATCTTACACTTTCCTCCACCCACATCAGTAGATGAGGTTAGACTCTGAAGACCGACCCAACTTATATGTTTTAGTAGATGAAGATTCATTACTATGAAGCTCAGAAAGAACCTCTGCCCAGGAGACTATGCTTGGATCTTCTGCTTCCTGGCTATTTCACCTACCCATCTTAGAACCTAAGAGATACTCAAAACCCTCTGCTCTTTGCTGGTAGTACTAGTTTAGGGAACTAGGATATTACTCAGTATTGCTCAACAAAGGCACTCTCATTTTTTAATTGGGTGACTGACTCACATAGTGTAGAATGTATGAAATTCACCACTCAAGGCAATATGGCCAGTATGGTAACAATCAAAAATACCACATACTTCTGTTACTGCTGAGTAGGAATGTGTTAGCACCTTAGACTGAGAACCATTGCAATAAGTCATGAGTGCTGGGGCAAATCCCATTGCCTGGTAGAAAGAAAACCACAGAACTCAAGAATAACTCTGGACCCTGCCACCCACTATCACACCATGCTTATCTCTGTCTTCCCGTCTTCCTGTACTGCAGAACCTGCCATAGTTGCATAAATTAGTGCAAGGGGAAAGAGGATATAAGATGCTTTTTAAGGTATCTTTGAGATACCTTGGAGCAATAACCAATGCACACATGAGAACCTCACTGAAAGCAATTCAGTTTAGCATCCCTTCCATTTCCAAACCCCTTTCTCTCGCTAAAGCTTGTGTTTACTGGATCCCGATCTTCAGGTTCACTTCAGATCACGCCCTTTGGTACTTCTCCAGGTCCACTCTTGGTGCACTTAATCACGCTCTGACATTAGTCATTCAGCACTTGACTCTTAGACATACTGACTGAACTTACTGACTGCTGATTTCTGGCCCAAATCTATATTTCCTCTATTAATAAAATGAAACAACAGAATGTGGAATGTATCCAGTCCTGAGCTCTGCTCTGGTGCTCTGTGAGTGAATGAGACTTGCTCTTAATACAAATTAATTAGGCATTTAACTTGCAAAGTTGATACAGAATAAAATGTATCAGGATGAGGAGAAGCTGAGAAACAGGACATGTGGGACATGAAAGTTCACCACATACTCGGAATGAACCATTGGGTCTCGTGTGGCCACAGTATGTGGCATTTATGGTGAAGTGGTGGGAAGAGAAGGATACAAAGGTAGAGCTGGGTCAAAAAGAGAAGGTCCACAATCCGCCCGAACAAGGATAACTTCATTATATAGGTAACTGAGAGCCACTGGGCACACTTAAACAGATAAAGTTGGGTAATTATCATAGAAGAATATTCTAATTGTAGTGTATAAAGTGGACTGAAGGGAATCAAGGAGCTAATGCAACAGCAAGAAATGAGCGATTTGTGGAACAGGGTAGTAAAAGTGAAATGAGCAGATCTGTGAAATACATATGAGTTAGAATTAACAAGTTTGGTAAACAAAGGGATGTGGATTTAACAGAGGCATCAAGGATAATATTATCAGTTCCGGCAAACGAGGAAAAACTGAGTGGAGAAGAAAACAATTTTAATTTAAAAAATATTGCACTTGAAGTAACTGTAGGATATCTGGTCATCTGCCAAACTTCACTTCAGAAAGAGGGTTAGAACTACAAATATAGATTTGGTATGAGTTAACTCACAAAATAAAAGGGAGAAAAAACTTAGGAGAGAACAGTACTTACTTTATTAAGGGACTTAAAATAATAATAAATTTTGAAACTATGTTAAAGAAAGATCACTATCACAAGTTATTTATTTTGACTGGCAATTCTTAGTGACTACTTGCGCCAAAGTGCTGGAACATACTATTCTGCTCACCCATAATTACTTGGGTTGAAGTCCTTGAGGGTAGTTTAAGTAATAAACTAAATAAAAATCAGACAGAGCAGAAAAAATACTGTACCATGTCACAGAAATTTCTTGTTACAAAGTATAAATACTACTGAAATTTTACTACTTTTCATAGGAATAAAAACATAATCTATTTCTGACTTTTTAGTGATTAAAATTTCTTTTTATTTAACTAAGTACTTCTGACTTTAAAAAGATATATTTGGTCAGAAAAATTTATGTAGAAATTCACTTGGTTAACAATGTTAGAACTCTTCTATCAAAAGTCCTTAATCTTCTGGAGAAAGCTATAATTCAAAAAAAATACAGGCACTCCTATATTCACAGCAGCACCATTTACAATAACCAAGACATGGAAGCAACCTACATGTCCATCAGCAAAGGAATGGATCAGTCCATGGAATTCTCCAGGCCAGAATACTTGAGTGAGTAGCTGTTCCCTTCCCTGCTAGCTACCAGGGAAGTCCTGAAGTTATAGTATACACATATACAATGGACTATAGTCAGCCATAAAAAAGAACAAAATAATGCCATTTGCAGCAATGTGGATGGACCTAGAGATTATCATATAAGAGAAGCAAGTCAGACACAGAAAGACAAGTATCATATGATATCACTTATATGTGGGATCTAAAATATGACACAAATGACCTTATTTATAAAACAGAAACAGACTCAAAGAATAGACTTGTGCTTGCCAAGGGGTGGGAGGGGTGAGGTAAGGATGGATTGGAAATTTGGAATTAGCAGACAAAAATTATTATGTATAGGATGGATAAACAACAAGGTCCTATTGTATAGCACAGGGGACTATATTCAATATAGAGAATCACTCTGCTGTATATCAGCAACTAACATTATAAATCAACTGTACTTCAGTAAAAAAAAAAAAAAAGAAGTCCCTAATCAAAGGTAGGGGAATGCGGATGGGGGAAGTAAACAAGACCCTGAAGTAAACAACAACTTGATTTCTTTAAAAGGAAAATGATAACATTCATCCATCTACTTTTTAAATGAATAAAAGTTAAAAAACAAATCTAATATAACAGATGAAAATGTTTCAGTATGACATTAAAGGCAGTTATGTTTATGAGCAGTAAACTGGGAAAGTACTTGAGAGAATAGGCTAAATGGTCACTTGAAGACAATGAGAAAGAAAGACAAGGAATAAAGAGAGAAACGCAGAAGGAATGACAGAGATGGCTCTGCACACAGCTTCTAAGTTTGGTGGTTTGCGCTCACTCAGGAATAGACATTTCCAATATTTCCTTACCAGACTCATCAAAGGCTAGGGCTTCGTATCTCACGACTTCTCATAGTGCTTTGTAGTATTTTTAAATGTGCACTAATACACTGACACACCAGTAGGAAATAGTCCTAATTTGTGGGGCTCCAATTTTGTTCATTTATACTAGAATAAGCTAAAAGCTAAGCAGAGAAAAATACATATATATGGTCTGGTCCACTTAGGCATGGACACATAAACCACACATTTATACTATATAAACAAACATTAAAATAATCAGCTTATAAGATTCTTTCCAATAGCATAAATGTTAGGATTTTTATCTTAACAACCACATATTAACAAAAAAAATGGACAGAGATTGTTTAAAATAGAGAAAAATAATTCCTACCATTCTTTTCATTTGTCTGGTACACCGGGCACAATACCACACAAGGCGAGGGTCATTCACTTCCTTGTCTGTCACCTGGGGCTTATGGCAATCCTGGTGGTAGAGGTTATGGCATTCCTGACATTCTACTAATTGGTTACCGGATGCCACTGTCATTTGCCTAAGAAAATATATCATTAGATATGACACTTATTTTGAATGCAACAATTTAAAGCCACTCTAGGGTTCTTCTGGTGAAGTTTGATAATCAGAAAAGCCAAACATCAAACTAACAAATTCCAACGTGTAGCCTGCACAAACAATTCATTTCTTTTAAAGGTTATGCTCAACCAGTAAGAAATATATAAAGTGACTTAGACTAAACTTGGCTATATTCTTCTTAGCATTTTCCATTGTAATTTTTTTTTCCCCAAAAGGTAGTAGACCTTGGCTCATCCTCCAGCAGTCTCATAACATCTTCTTTGTACCTCTATTAAATTCCTTTATATTTTTTGCCTACATATTGTTCTATCTTCTTCATTAATACATGAGTTGCCTAAAGGTAGAAAATGAACCTAATAATCTATAGTGCCTAGCACATTATTGCACAGACATGGGGTGCTCCATAAATAAATATCTTAATCAACAAAATAGAATGTATTAATAAGTGTATCAAAAAGGTAGAAATTGCAACAGCAACAGCCTCAGACTATCATAATGAATCTTCTTATGGAGGATTACAATGACTAGTTTTTTCCCCCTTATTACTTTACCATTTATTTCTTTACATGAAAATGATAACCCTTACAATATATTAAGGTCGAAATAAAAGAATATATGTTAAAGCAATGAAGCTCTAACAAAATAATCCTATTCAGAAGTACATTAACTGATGCTCTATAATGTTCACAAAATTTTAGAGCTATGTATTCAGTCCCAATGCACCAGAATTTAATATTTTCATGAAGCAAATAGCAGGAAAGGTGACAATCTCCTCTACCGTGCTAGGCAATGAAAGTCATTAACAACTAAAGACAGAGACCCTGGTATAAAGGAATTTAAAATCTAATTATTCTGATTTTTAAGATGAATCTTCTACTAAGCAGAATTATCTATTTTTATAATTATGCATCCATGTTTCAAAACAATACTCAAAATAACCTACATGATCCATTAATTTCATTTTCCTTATCCTTAGGAAAAGATTTAATGCTATTTTAGAAAAGGGTATATAACCGTTTACTTTATAAATTCTATGAACACTTCAGGAAAAAAAAAGCAATATAGTCTTCTTAAAAAGAAAAGTAGAAATAATTTATTCTGCTAAACAGTGCCTCACTAAAAATTAAAGCAGTAAGTGCTTTTACTCTAGAAGCCAAGAATGCAGAAAATGTTCTTACAACATAACTGATTATAAAGATGCCTATTAGTAATATAAATTTTTGACAATTTATTAGACATTAAGTTGCCACATGGGCAGTTTATCTCCTATCCACCTCGAAATAATGAAAACAGAATTTAAAAAACACCCAACAATTGGTCTATTATTTTTCTTTTTTAAATTGTTTGTTCTTGCCATATTTGTGGCAAGGTACAACTTACCTACAAACAACACAGGCCAATCCCATCTCCATGGCAAAATCATCAGCGCTGGTCTCCTCAAAGCTGGAAAGGTCAGCCATGGCTAAATCCTTGCTGGTTTGGACAGTGATGGGAGAGGACCGTGTCTCTGGTTTCTCCAGTCTAGGTTTCTTTGGGACATCAACTCCTTCAGTGATGTCTGATTTCATCTATAAAAAGCACCCAATCAAAAAGCAACACATTAAAATAAACTTTAAATCACTGAGAGATGTACAAGATAGTGTGCAATGACCAAGTCCACTCCACAGATACTTTCACATAGGGACAGAAGCACACACTAAAGACCTGCAGAGATGTATAAGAAATTCATACTCAGTATGTTAAAAGAATCCAACAAGGTAAAAAGAAACAAATCACAACAGTTCAGCATGCTCTATATCTCTCTTTGTACTCTTTTATTCATTAAAGAATCACAGAAGTTCAATGGATTTACTTACACTGCCCCCACTGGATGCTTTGAATTGAGAAGCCACAGCACTAATAAGGATATTTTTAAGGCTATTTTTAAATATTTTAAATTATGAATTAATGATATTTTATACTGAAAAGAAATGAATAATGAACTTCCACCAGTAACTCAGGCTTAACACATTACCATATTTGTTTCAAAGCAAATTCTGGCTCCTTTCTTTAAAATATAGAGAGAATAATATAATATAGGTTATAAAGAGCCAGTACTTAGAAAAAGTATGGAAACACAACCTCTTGAGGGCCGGTATTACTAAAGTTTTTTTAAATTTTTTTTTTATTTTTTACAAAGTTCTAAAATCCTAATAATTAACTATATGCAGAAATCATTCACAGTAGACAACACAAGAGTTTTCTGTAACCCTGTTAAAGTACATGCTTTTCTGTAAATTTCATGTCTATTGGTTTACATCTTTATTCTTTCCTTGCCAACTTTTCTTCTCAACAACTGTTCCATCTAGAATATTTGAGTTACAGATTAAAGTTTACACATGAAACCAGTATATCTTCTAGGGCTCAAATATTTGTTGACAATGATTTCAATAAATGGTTCTAAAATGTTTCTAAATTTTAATTTTAAAAAATCCGTAATAACAAAAATATATTTACTGAGTGATTATTACATACTTTTACCAATTATTATACACAAAAAGTAAGCATAAAACAACTGATTGACTGATTTACTAGAGTAAAGCAAAATCTTACTTTATCAGCAGGTCTCTTTTCACCTTCCTTTTTCACCTTCTCAGTTGTGAGGACCTTGCCATTATTATTGCCAGAAGGAAGACTAGATGATGTTTTGGGCTCTTGCTTAACAGAAACAGTTTTTGTGCTTGAAATTTTGGGCGGCTCCACATCCTGTATATGAAATTAAAAGATACCTATAAAGAAATATTCAGACTAGTATATTATTAAAAACAAAACCAGATCACAAATCTAAATTATCAGTTAAAAATTAAGACATCATATGTGCCAACATATTGTATCTTTTTCTTCAGTAAGTTTCACTATAAGTTTTCACATTTGTGAACCATCACTACAATTAATATAATGAACATATTCATCATCTTGCCAAGTTTTTTGTTGCCCTCTATAATCACTCTTAGAGGCAGACATCCTAGAAAACTAAGCCACCCATTCTCAGGTAACCACTGATCCATCTTCTCTAACTGTATAGGCTGCATTTCCTAGAAATTTTCATAAGTGGAATCATGCAGGATATACTCTTTTTTTTCTGGCTGTTTTCACTCAGTATATCTATTTTGAGATTCATGAATGTCGCTGAGTATAACAAAAGTTCCCTCCTTTTGTCGCTGAATAGTACTCCATTAAACAAATATACCATGATTTATTTATTCATTTACCTACTGCCGGACTACTGGGTTGATTCCAGTTTGAGGCTATTACAAATAAGGATGTTATGAACATTCACGTACAAATCCTTACATGGACACATACTTTAATTTCTCTAGAATAAATGTCTAGGAGTGGGATGTCTGGACTGTACGGTAGGTTATGCTTAACTTTTTAAGAAACTGCCAAACCATGTTCCAAAGTGGTATACTATTTCATATTTTCATCAGGAGTACCTGAGAGTCCAAGTTCCTATCTTCAAATCCTATCTTCAAATCCTCACCAATACTTGGTATGGCTAATCTTTTCAGTTTTAGACATTTAATAGATATGTAAGGCATATCATTGTAGATTTAATTTACATTTCTCTAATGGCTAAAATGGAAGGGCAGGAGACGTTTTAGTTGCAACCAACTTCTCAGGTACTTGAACAAATGCACTTCCTTCTGTTTTAGAATCTCAAAATACTGCTTCTTGGGGCTTCCCTGGTGGTCCAGTGATTATGAATCCACCTGCCAATGCAGGGTCCATGGGTTCAATCCCTGGTCCGGAAGACCCCATATGCCAGGGAGCAACTAAGCCTTTGCACCACAACCACTGAGCCCGCACTCTAGAGCCCATGAGCTGCAACTACTGAGCCCAGGCACTGCAACTACTGAAGCCCTGCGCCCTAGAGGCTGTGCTCCGCAACAAGAGAAGATGCTGCAGTGAGAAGCTGATGCACCGCCACGAAGAGTAGCCCCTACTTGCCACACTCAGAGAAAGCCTGAGAGCAGCAGTGAAGACCCAGTGCCGCCAAAAGTAAAATAAGTAAATAAATTTTTAGAAAAATACTGCTTCTTTAGTATTAATAGGAATTTCCTATTTGGACAATATCAATACTCAGAGCAGAACAAATTTGTTAGTGCATTTTGTTGAGTTTTATTAATTTGGTTGGCTTGAGAATGAGAATGAACCTCCAGAATGAGAATGGTAAAATAAAGGACGTCACAATGGCTCTACCATTCAAAGGACAATAAAAAGGTCTGAGAGTACAAGAGCTTATTTTGAAAGAAGGCTGGGAGGAAAACATCACTGCTTCCTTGGGCACTGAGTCTGGGACTCGGCCCTGTCTTGAGTCTGAGATTCTGGATTAGACTGAGCTACTCAGGTAGTCTTCTTATCAGTTTGGTATCTAGGTGTTCATAGACCTTGGTGACTCGAAGTTTCAAGGCTAGAGTTTTAGAAAGGTTTAAAAGAATGTCTTAAGTATGTATTAAAGAATATAGTAAGAGCTGTCATTCACTAAGAGCTTATTATATACCAGGCAAACACTACACTAGGTGACCAATGTACTTTATTTCTTTTAATGTTCATTACTTTGCAGAGTAGTTCTCATTATCCTCGTTTTACTAACAGAGAAACAGATGCTGGGTGAAATGAAGTAACTATGTACTTCAGTTTCCTTATTGTAAAATAAAAATAAATAATACCTATCTGAAAGGATCATTATCACAATTAAAATTAATTATACACCTATATTACTGAGAAAAGTACCTAGGACACAGTAAATGTTCAAGATATGTTACTTGTCATCACACTATTAAGAGGTAAGCTGGGATTTAAATCAGATTTGTCTGGTTCCAAAATGTATATTCTTTTCACAGAAAGCTGCTTGGCCACTTTATCTGCAATGGGAGTGACATAGTTCTCACAGTTTATCCATACCTCCTTTTTCCCTTAAATTATCCTATCTATATGTGATTCACTTCATTGTAGAATTCCTGCCCTTTTATTTTTTGCACCTAAAATATTAGAGAATAATTACAAGCTATGGTTTCATTCAGCAGATTAAAAAAATTATATTCATAAAGAATTAAAATTATAATACGTAAGTGGGTTTCTATACACAGAAAATAGTAGCAACAAAATACTCTCCACTCTCAGCTAACTTTTCTATATAGTGGCATAGTTCTCTGAAAGCTTGAGAAAGAAAAGAACACTATAAAGTTCTTCATGCCATAAGGGAAGATTATCTGGCAGACTGTTCTGAGATGGTCTAAACATTAAAGACTTTACAGAACTCCCTCCAAGCCTCTAATTCAGTTACATACCTTTTGAGATGGACGGTAACTTGAATCAATGCCCCGAGCCAAAGATTCATCAAGAAGTGTTTTTAGCTTTTCAGCAGAATCTTTACTCTTTGAATGTAAGAAGCCTAATGCTTTCAAAAAAATGGGATCAAGTTCCAAGTTCACTGCAGCAGCCATCCCAAACACCTGAAGGAAAAAAAAAAAAGAAGGTAATTTACAGACAATGGGCAATTACCTGTTGAAATTTATCTTTCTTGTTCTGTTTAAATGTATTACTGTGTACCTGATACAAAATTCAAACTGTCTAAAAGGTTATTACAGATAAATTTCCTTCTTATACCTAATTGGAATTATCTAGTTCTCTTCTCCTAAAGTGAGAGTATTATCAGCTATCAGATAAGCTCCTCCTCTCCGCAGAGACTCTTCCTAATACCGTTTTCAAATAATAAACTCACAGTTTAGAACAGAGAAACTTGATGTGTTTAGGTCAAGCTTATGGTATATCAAAATTTCTTCTCTCAAACCTTATTTATACACCCCCCCCCAACACACACACACATAGATTGGGGGAAGTGTGTCACAGGAGGACAATAGTTAGAGCATACATTAAGCAATAAGCTACAAAAGTCAGTGCTGAAATTTTAACCTCAGTAATCTTTTTTTGCCTCCTTAGTCCTCAGCCCCAATCTTGAATGCCTCAGAAAATATACTTATGATAATTTTATTGCATCACATTTAGCTTGTGGTATCTCATGCATTAAGCTATTTTTAAAAAGCAAAGTCTCTGACAAATGGTGCCAAAACACACACACACACACACACACATATATGTATATACAGCCTATGATATTCTCTGTGCCCTAAGGAGCTTAAAAAATAGTGAAGATATACATCAAAGGCTTATGAAATTCCAAAACATTAAAAAGTTTTATTTGCAGTTAATACCAATGCTATTATGTTGTTTTATTTCTGGTGTCACTTTTTAAAATACTTCTCCCGGCAAGGAATTATTAAAATAAAAATGTATACTTTGTATTCAACATTCTAGAGCTTGAAACTGTCTTCTGTCCTTGAGGTTAATATTGTAAAATGCCACAAACTTGTACTTGCTAGAGTTAGGGATCTGTCAGCAATTCCACAGTAATCTCTCATTTTCAGGGATTTATAAAGCCATTAAAACTTGCTGTAGGTTTAATCTTGGCATATGAAAGACCACCCTGAAAATGGATTTTGTTTGTTCCTTCCCTATCAACCTTCCTCCTAATACTTCTTCAGCTTTTATAGGAAACACATATACACACACTCTGAATGGCTTTTTTTTTTTTTTTAAAGAAGGTATAAGATACCCATCTGATGGCCACAAAATTATTGTCAAATTCTGTGCTCTACTCAATCACCCACAAGCAGGGGTCCAAAGCTCAATATTAAAAGAAAAATAATCTACCTCAAACAGATGAATGGGTAATAATTTAATAACAATTGAGAAGCAACCTCTGTTACTTAAGATTGTATTATTACATACATTATCCATATATAATGATAAGTACAGAAAGGTGTATTTTTTTTAAATTATTCATGAGGTTGGTCGCCATAAACATTCTGAGGAGAAAAGAGTTCCTCATTAAAATGTCCACAATGAAAAGGAGTAAAGTTGTCACTCCTCCTGAGTACACAAGGAAACACAGCCTCGACTTTCTACTGACTTAAGTTTTTATAGCTCAAGAGCATAATAGTTTACTTATCCAGAGCAGTCTGTATTTTGAGGTGCTGAAAGGACTGAAACTTAGAAGAATCCTTTTAATATACTAGAAAAACCATTACTTCAAATTTCTATGCTGAAAATTAGAAGCAAAGTATTAACTGTTGTATATTTCTATAGTCACAGATAGAAAAAGGTTCCTATTCCAGATTAGGTAACAAGAGTCAGCGCTGTCTTTTTTTTTTTTAATTTTTTTAAATTTAATTTTAAAATCTTTAATTCTTACATGTGTTCCCAAACATGAAACCCCCTCCCACCTCCCTCCCCATAACATCTCTGTGGGTCATCCCCATGCACCAGCCCCAAGCATGCTACATCTCCTCCACTGGCAGGTGAATTCTTGACTACCAGCACCACTTGGGAAGCCCGTATAATTGGTAGCTAAATACGTACATAAAGAAGTGTACTTACTTTTTTACTTATGGAATAAATGATGAGAAAAGTTTGGAGACCAATGGGTTAGCCTTTCTAGCAATTTCCAATTTCCCTTTTCCTATTATATATACATAATGGTTACTTTTGGGTACAAACTAACCTCCCCCTTGAAAATCCCTCCAGTAATCATTTAGCTCAGGGCTTCCCAGGTGGCGCCAGTGGTAAAGAAACTGCCTGCCAATTCAGAAGACATAAAATGGGTTCGATCGCTTGGTTGAGAAGATCCCCTGGAGGAAGGCATGGCAACTCACTCCAGTATTCTTGCCTGGAGAATCGCAAGGACAAAGGAGCCTAGCAGGCTATGGTCCGTGGGGTTGCAAAGAGTCGGACAATGAAGTCAGACAATGAAGCACGCATGCACGCACTCATTCAGCTCAGTCCTTCCCCCCTCCACACGAATTTCATTGCTAGCTCCCCAGCATCTTCTAGCCCCTACTTATTACCAACATATTCCCCTAGCTTTTTCCATAGTTTTCTCAAGCACTCCTTTTATTGCTTTACCTTGACTATCCGCTCTCCCCTGCACCAACCCCCCCTCCCCCGCCCCCGCCGCCCCTGCATACACACAGACATCACCTGTTTTACAGCCTTCCCCAAGTAGGGAGTTGTTCCTATTCAAAGACCAAACAGAGGTCTACAGAGACCTTACTCCATATTGCTGTTTGAGGGAGAATACTCCCCAACCATCATTGATCAACATCGTCTCTTGAAACCACACCTGCATGTACACTGTTGCTAATGGACAGAACATTTGTACCAGGTTCATCTTCTTCCTCTCCCCCTTGCCATTATCTCTGGTAATTTTAGCATCTATACTGGTGTTTTTCTCCAAATTTCTGTGCTAGGTTTATTCAGATCTTCAAAGAGCTTCATCTTTAGCTCCTGAAACCTGGAACTCACAACTCTTCTCTTTGACTACAGTCAATTCTCCTTTTGAACTACAATCTTCCACCACTCTATTAATCTCCTCTACTGCTTTGACCCAGGAGCCTCTTCAGGGCACCAAGTCAATTTTTCTTTCTTTTAAAAATGTCTTTATCCCATCCACCTGTACTCTGAATTTATAGAGGCCTCCACTTTGTTTCCTCTGCTTCCTCTTTATTAGCACCTTCTCGACCCAACTTCTGTTCCCCATCCAACAGAAAAAACCGGAGTTGGGCCTAAAATAAAACACTCATCGTTGTATGTTTCATCCTTTATTCTTTTGCTTTCTACCTTACTTTCCCTCCCCATGGTCTATTGCTTTCTCCAGTTTCTATTACTCCTCCTTCTTACTGGCAAATACACATTAGCAATCCTCTGTATGTGGATTTTGAGTAGTGTGATGGAATCACACGCCAGCTTGGCCCATCCCACGTGGGACGTGAATTATCCCTTTGTCCAGTGAATCCCATCTGTTAGTCACTAGCCAGCTCGGTTACCAGATTGGCTGCCAGGGTACTGCAGTGCTTGTGTTCATGTTACCTTATTATTACTTATTTAATAGCCCCAAAAAGCCAGAGTAGTAATGCATGCGATTCAGATATGCCAGAGAAACTGCAAAGTGCATCCTCTAAGTGAAAAGGTGGATGTTTTCAACTTAATAAGAAAAAGGTTATATGCTCATACAAAGAGGTTGCTAAAATCTATGGTAAGAACAGTCGTCTATCCGTGAAACTGTGAAGAAGGAAAAAGAAATTTGAGCTAGTTTTGCTACTGTACCTCAAGCTCTGAGAGTTACAGTCATGGCACATAAGTGCTTAGTTAGATTGGAAAAGGCATTTAATTCATGGGTGGACATGAACAGAACATGTGTTCAAACTGACAGAAATGTGTTGGGCCAGAAAGCATTGAGCATCTACAAAAACTTCAGCAAGGGATCCCCTGAAATGAGTGACACCAGCCACTTACTGCAAGTAAGAGATGGTTACATAGATTTGGATTTAGACTGAAAAATATATAAATTACTGGAGAGGCTATGTCTGCCAATGAAGAAGCCACTGTCACATTTCAGGCAGAGTTAAAGAAGTTGAAGGGAGAGACTACGTTCACATAACTTTTATTATGGTATGTTGTTATAATCGTTCTATTTTATTACCAGTTGTTGTTAATCTCTTACTGTGCCTAATTTATTAATAAAACTTCATCACAGGTATGTATGCAGGAAAAAAATGGTGTATATATAGAGTGTGGTACTATCCATGGTTTTAGGCATCCACTGGAGATCTTGGAACATATCCTACATGGATAAGAAAGGACTACTGAATAGTGAAAGGAACTCCTTTTTCTTCTATGGTCCTAAAGAGGTCAGCAACTGTGGGGTAAATCTGTCACTCAGTAACGCTGGCCAAGAGAATTCACTGTCTCTTTCAAAAACCTTTTTTCTCCATGAGAAATACTCAGCTTTTCTGGTTTTCCTTTTCTATCTTGGGCTCTTCTTTCTGTGGGTCATCTTTTCAACTCCATTGATCTTGGTATTGCTGAAGTAATTGTGTCCTCGTCTATTTTCTTTAGTTCTGCTACCAGTTTCCTATTTTGTAATCTTTATATATCATGTTTTCAACTAGCATCTGTTAGAGAGATGATTTCATATGTTTACTCCCAGTCCATCTCTCTTAAGCTTAAACCCATATTTCCAACTGCTTAATAGACATATCTAACTGGTTGCCCTAATGGTATCTCAAGTTCAGCTATGACTGAATTTGAAAGTATGAATATCTTCCCCCCAAACTTCCCTGTCCTGCACTGTCAATAAATGACACACTCTCCGTTAATCAGGTCTGAGGCCTAAACCTTTGCTCACTGAATCCTTCCCAATCCCTTACTCTGAACCATCAGCAGGCCTTTCCTGTGGATTCTGAGTCTGCAGCATTTCTCACATCTGCTGCTGGTTTTCATTTCAAGGCTATAACCTCAGATTCAGGTTTTCACTTGCTTTCTGTGCTACAGCAAAAATCTAGTTATTCTCCTTGACATCAAGACAGTTGCTGTATTAATGTTCCTGCAACACATTTTCTTTCTTTCTTCTTTGAAAACTAAGACAAGCCACTGCCTTTAAAATAAAGCCTAATTTCTTGGCCTACCATTTAAAAAGATTCAGTAACTGGCACAAAAACTTTAATTCTTCATCCCTAGATCTTCAGTAGGGCAGAGTCATTAGCTGGGCTTGCTACTTATACTCAATTTGTCTGTCTGAGAAGCATTTTACCTTTTTTTATGTTTCCAAATCCTATCAAGACCTGGTTCAAATACTACTTCTCATGAGAACTTGACTCATAGCTAGTGTGTTCTGCTCTACTTCCTGGACTACTAATCCTGCTCTCCAAGGATATCTAGCAGTGCATTCTCATGGCATGGGAGTTTTCTACCTTCAACCACACTTTTCAATTTTTTTGGACATTTGTTATATTCTCTACAAAACTCTCAGTACTTTAAGGGAGGAAGCTATCTTTTTTGCCTGTGTGTGTTTGTGTGCTAGGTGGCTTCAGTGGGGGCCAACTCTACGCAAACCTATGGACTGTAGCCTGTCAGGCTCCTCTGTCCATGGGATTCTCCAAGCAAGAATACTGGAGTAGATTGCTGTGCTCTCTTCCTATCTTTTTTGCCTACCATTTTGCTATTTTGCAAAGTACCACAATATAATGGCCATAGAATTATTAGAGATCAAAGTATAATGATCTTTTCTCTGCTTCTACACAGTTCTAAATATTTCCAAAGTCCCTTAACAAAAAGCAACAAAAAAAAGAAACTCAGATCCATCCCCACTGGCTCGCCCTGCCCTCAAACCCTAAAACATCAAAAAGGGAAAGGCAGTACAAAACAAAAACACCTCTTTCAAGACTGGGGACTTGTACAGTGTTCCTATCTGCAATAGTCTCTTGCCAATCCTTCATCTGGTTTAAATTTTTTAATCTCTAGGCTGTAAACTCCATGCAAGCAGGGACTTGTTTTAGTCACTGTTATATACCTAGTGTCTGGAACTTAACAGACTCTCACAACTATTTGTTGAGTCATTGAACTAGGTTTCGTTTAAATGTCACTTTTGAGGGCTTCTGTGATTTCTCCAAACTAACTTGGGCATTCATATATTAATATATGCTTTCCTCTAGATCCCATTTCCTACTCAACACGCCGATCATAAAAGAAATGCAAAGTTGATCTTCATGTGAACGAGATGCAGGAAACTGACCTTATTCACACAGAGTGCAATATTAGGGTTGTCATCACAGAACGGCTCTAGATAGCTCTGCCTTTTCATCTTTGCAAGCTCTTGTAACCCATCCCTTTAAAGATGCTGCCCTTTTTATTCCTTCACCGAGTTCTTGGCCCTAGGTTACACTGATATCTTAGGCACACGTCCGGAAACACAGGTGAGGTGGAAAGACCTTGATTCCAAACCAATCAAGTGACAGAGAATCTAAAAAGTGACCACAGACGCGCAGAACAAGAATGCCAATATTTTGACCAAAGTCGTGACACACCCAGGGCCTAGCACAGGGCAAGGTCTTTGACAAGTGAGCCGGAGAGGTGAGAGGCAGACAGAAGGAGCTGTACAGAGAAGTCGCCAAAACCTGCCAAGGAAGGTCCGAGAAAGGGTTCCAAGGACCTAGTCCCTGGGGCTTCCTCTCCGTGGATGCACGACCCTCACTGTAAGGAGAAAGCGGTCAGCCTGGGCACTCTACCGCCTGCAGACTGCGAGGTGTCCCCACAGGGAGCGAGAAAACTCTAAGACCCCACGGAACCACTCTCCCACCTCGCCCTCGCGGAGGTCTCAAGCCCCTGAGAGCCGGCTGAGAGCCGGGCAGCCGGTCACTACTCACTATTCACCGCTCCGCCCAGCTGCTCCGTCCGTTGCCGGTGGCCTGGCGAACCGGTGCCAACACCAAAAGCCCGCTCCGAGAGCGGAAAAACAAAGGTTCCCGCAGGAGGCTCAGCCGGGGAACGCTTTGACTGTGCGACGGTAGGAAGTGACGTGGGCCTCTCTTTCCGGTCCGCCGGATTATGAATGACGGCCGCCGCCGCTGCTTCCTTGAAGCGCTTGACGTTCTTTCTCTCGTGGCCTCGTTGGCAGCGAGTGGTCAGCAGACGAAGACTCCCTGAGGTGGCCTCGGAAAACTCGGCTCGGGCGGGGCTGGAATGCGCTGGCGGCCCCTGTCGCCTACCCAGTCACGCACCCTCCCTGCCTGGCCGCGCCTCTGCGACCAGGTAAGGAGGGCGCAGTCCCCGTGACCCCGAAAAACCACCTCTTAGTATAGGGGGAAGCAGGATGGCCGATGCGGGCAAGCGTGGGAAATCTCCCCTTCCCAGTTTTTCCAAGACCAGTGCCCGTGGCTTTCTCTAACGATGGAATGGAGCAACTTCCAGTTGCAGCAATCTAAGGGGTCTTCTGCCATTTGCTGCTAGGTATAGTTGGTGTGTGGACTTCCCTGGTGGCTCAGACGGGAAAGCGTCTGCCTACAATGTGGGAGACCTGGGTTCAATCCCTGGGTCGGGAAGAAGGCAATGGCAGCCCACTCCAGTATTCTTGCCTGGAAAATCCCATGGATGGAGGAGCCTGGTGGGCTACAGTTCATGGGGTCGCAAAGAGTCGGACACGACTGAGCGACACTCACTCATAGTTTGTGTAGATTTCTTGGATCGTCTTTAACTTTTTTTTTTTTTTTTTGGCACTTAGTTTTTTCTCCCAGCCCTTCCTCATTGGAGAGAGCAGTTGTATGTGAATGTTAGCAAACTGTTGCTCCAGTGAACTTGCTTCATTCATTTGGGGTCATTTGCTTCTATTGCATCATCAAGGCCGTGTTTCACTTTGGTTTAGGATTAGGTGACTTGGTTTTTTCCTTCATTCTTAATATCATGATCCTATCTTGGATATCAAGAAATTGCCAACACTTAATAATACATCTTGGCAAAAGTATTGCTAGAGGAGATCGAGTACTTCTTTTTTCCTAAGCGTATGTAGAAACAGTGTTTAAAAGGGAACATGCAAAAGCAGGCAACAACTAGTGGTATGACAATTTAAACTTTAACCATGGTCATTTAAATAGTGTGGAATAAAATCTTTGTTATAAGTACTACTGAGTAATTTGCTGTCATATTGAATAAATCGAACATCAAGCTATGTGACTTTTTTTTAACTCCCTGGTGAGTGGTATTGGTAGTTGTTCAGTTGCTAAGTCGTGTTACACTCTTTGCAGTTCCCATGGACTGCAGCACACCAGGCTTCCCTGTTCTTCACTATCTCCTGGAGTTTGCTCAGATTTACGTCCCTTGAGACAGTGGTGCTATCTAACCATGTCATGCTCTGCCACCTCCTTCTCCTTTGCCTTCGGTGTTTCCCAGCATCAGGGTCTTTTTCAGTGAGCCAGCTCTTCACATCAGGTAGCCAAAGTATTGGAGCATCAACTTTAGCATCAGTCCTTTCAATGAATATTCAGGGTTGATTTTCCTTAGGATTGACTGGTTTGATCTTGGGTTCAAGCGACTCTCAAGAGTCTTTTCCAGCACCACAATTCAAAAGTATCAATTCTTCAGCTCTCAGTTTTCGTTATGGGTCCAACTCTCAAATTCATACATGACAACTGGAAAAAACCCTAGCTTTGACTATATGGACCTTTGTCAGCCAAGTTATGTCTCTGCTTTTTAATATGCTGTTTAGGTTTGTCATAGCTTTCTGTCCACGTGTCTTTTAATTTCATGGCTGCAGTCACCAACTGCAGTGACTTTGGAACCCACAAAAATAAAATCTGTCATTGCTTTCTCTTTTCCCCCTTCTATTTGCCATGAAGTGATGGGACCCGATGCCACGATCTTTTTTTTTTTAATGTTGAGCTTTAAGCCAGCTTTTTCACTCTCCTTTTTCACCCTCGTCAAGAGGCTCTTTAGTTCCTCTTTGCTTTCTACCATTAGAGTGGTATCATCTGCATATCTGAGGTTGTTGATATTTGTCTTGGCAATCTTGATTCCAGCTTGTGAGTCATCCAGCCTGGCACTATATGGAGAGTACTCTGCATATAAGTTAAATAAGCAGGTGACAATATACAGCCTTGATATACTTCTTTCCCAATTTTGAATCAGTCTGTTGTTTCCAGGTCTGGTTCTAACTGTTGCTTCTTGACCTGCATAGAGGTTCCTCAGGAGGCAGATAAGGTGATCTGGTATTCCCATCTCTTTAAGAATTTTCCACAGTTTATTATGGTTCAAAGGCTTTAGCATAGTCAGTGAAGCTGAAGTAGGTATTTTTCTGGAATTCCCTTTCTTTCTCTATGATGCAATGAATGTTGGCAATTTGATCTCTGGTTCCTCTGCCTTTTTTTAAATCCAGCTTGAACATCTGGAAGTTCTCAGATCACATACTGCTAAAGTTTAACTTGAAGGATTTTAGGCATGTGTGCAATTGTATGGCAGTGTGAACATTCTTTGTCATTGCCCTTCTTGGGGATTAGAATGAAAATTGACCTTTTCCAGTCCTATGACCACTGCTGAGTTTTCCAAATTTGCTAACATGTTGAGTGCAGCAGTTTAACAGCATCATCTTTTAGGATTTGAAATAGCTCACCTATTCCATTACCTCCACTAGCTTTGTTGGTAGTATTGCATCCTAAGGTTCACTTGACTTCACATTCCAGGATGTCTGGCTCTAGGTGAGTGACCACACCATTGTGGTTATCTGGGTCATTAAAATCTTTTTTTGTATAGTTCTTTTGTGTATTCTTGCCACCTCTTCTTAATCTCTTCTGCTTTTGTTAGGTCCTTACTACTGAAAGGATTGCCTTAAGCATGTCTCATTATTTCACATCGTGTTTAAGATTTTTTTTATGTGGACCAGTTTCATAGTGTTTATTGAATTTGTTTTAATATGACTTCTGCTTTATGTTTCGGTTTTTTTGGCCATGAGGCATGTGAGATCTTTGCTCCCTGACCAGGGATAGAACCTGTACCCTCTGCATTGGAAGATGAAGTTTTAACTGCTGGACTTGCAGAGAAGTCCCAGAATTATGTTTGAGTTATACCTGAAGGCAATATTTTAAGAGATCTAACTTCAGAAATAAATCTGGAAAAATCAATGAGATTTGAAAATTATTTTATCAATTCCTTTATTTTATTACACTTCGGTTATATGTTTGTCTGCTTTAAACAAAGCTCAAACTTGAGCTTTTGTAGTAGAGGACCCATCAAGGGTTTTGGAGGGGTTGTTTTTGTTTGTTTGTTTATCTGAACATGTGTTTGTAACGTTTCTATCACCTGTAATTTGAAATAAGAATAAATGCTGACTATCCAATTGATCTTTCTAACCAACAATTTAGCAGACTTTGAAACTGAACAAATTCTGAAGCTAGTCAACTAAAACATCCCTAGTATACGCAATTCCTTAGCACATGTTGTTCTCATCTTCAAGTTTTTTAACTAGCCTACTGAATTCTGTTATGACTAGTACTTACAAAGCAAGGATTTATACCATTCAGTTCATGATGAGCACAGATATTAGTTACTGTGGGAATTCAGTAATTTTATTTCAGGTTTGCTGATATTTCTAACAGGTTAGCATTTCATGCTGTGGCTCCTTGTTAATTGTGAGGTCAAGCTTATCTGCAAGCATTATGATTCTATGGCAACAGATGATTCCCTGATTCTATGGAGAGAAGATGCCACAGTTCCCTTATGGCTAAGGTTGTAGTAAGCTTTCTTACTTTTAAATAGTTTTTCCCCACTTCTTGCCTGGGTAAGAAAACAGCTAATTTTAATCATAGGATTTTGTCCTCTAGGACTTAGTGGTATGTGTCTCAATGTTTCACAACGTAGTGAGCACTGAATAGCCCGGTTTTTTCTTTCTTTTTTAACCTTTAATATCTAAGGTAATAAGCTACTATTTAACTTTGTAGAGGCAGGCTTTTCTTTCTTTTTTTAAAAAAATCTATATTATTGAAAGAAAACAATGAGATATTTGCAACCAAATACTGTTATTTTGGGGATTTCCTTGGTTGCCCAGTAGTAAAGACTCCCTGCTTCCAGGGCAGGGAGTATGGATTCAATGCCTGGTTGGGGAACAAAGATCACACCTGCCACATGGCATAGAAAAAAACAAAAAAAAAAACTTGTTGTTTTTATGTATAAAATACAAGCTAGGTTATAATAGTCATAATGTTGAACATTTTGATGTAGTGGGGAATTAAAATGAGTTTACATTTAAACTTGAATCTTTAAGGAGTTTGTCTTTTTTTTATGCTTATAAATTGCTTTAAACTATTCGATATAAGCAGTTAATATTCAAGTGAACTTAAGATATCCCATTTATACTCCAGAATTTTGTGACTCCCTGGTTTTCAGCCTTAAATAACAAACATTTTCTTTTTTGATATTTGGTTTCAATCTTTTCTGTTTTTAAAAAATCTTTTTATTTTATATTGGAGTATAGTTGGTTAATAGAGAAAATCTTTTCAACTCAACACAAAATCTCAAATTTTTATTGAGAAGTTTGGAAATACAAAGCGTAATTGAAGACTTGCCCATCAAACTTGGTGTTTTTTGACAGTATCAATGCATAAGGAATTTAGGGATAAATTACAAGTAGATACCAATTGTATTTATTTAGAGGATTACTCGTGTGTTAGGTGTTGTTCAGTTCTCACAACATACTATATGGTAAATATTGTTGTTATTATTATCTCTTTTTATGAATGAGAAAACTAAGGCACAGAAAAATTTATATTACTAGATACTAAGTATCAGAACCAAGATTTAAACCCAATCAGTCTGCACCAGAGTCTAGACTCTTATTCATTACTCAGTGTATGAATATTCTACTTGTTAAGTAAATATATAGAATCTTATTAGGTTCCTAATTCTCTTGCCTAAATATCAGTTCAGTTCATTTCAGTTCAGTCGCTCAGTCGTGTCCAACTCTTTGCGACCCCATGAATTGCAGCACGCCAAGCCTCCCTGTCCATCACCAACTCCCAGAGTTCACTCAGACTCACGTTCATCGAGTCAGTGATGCCATCCAGCCATCTCATCCTAGGTCGTCCCCTTCTCCTGCCCCCAATCCCTCCCAGCATCAAAGTCTTTCCCAATGAGTCACCTCTTTGCATGAGGTGGCCAAAGTACTGGAGTTTCAGCTTTAGCATCATTCCTTCCGAAGAACACCCAGGGCTGATCTCCTTCAGAATGGACTGGTTGGATCTCCTTGCAGTCCAAGGGACTCTCAAGAGTCTTCTCCAACACCACAGTTCAAAAGCATCAATTCTTCAGTGCTCAGCCTTCTTCACAGTCCAACTCTCATATCCACACATGACTACTGGAAAAACCATAGCCTTGACTAGACGGACCTTTGTTGGCAAAGTAATGTCTCTGCTTTTGAGTATGCTGTCTAGGTTGGTCATAACTTTTCTTCCACGGAGTAAGCGTCTTTTAATTTCATGCCTAAATATCAGTAGACATAAAAATATTTATGCTTTATTTACAAATTTGAGTGGATTCTAGTTATACTTTTTCCAACTCAGCTCACAGTGGTGTGTTTCTTCATTTTAATTTATACATAGTTTGCTCTTAAAATAGATTTATTTGGAAGGGAAAGAATGGTGTCAAGAAGAATGAAGCTTATGTTGTACCAAGACTAATGTTTTCAAAAATACTATCATTACAAGGATTAGTGACAATCATTTATGTACATTTATTCATTTATACAGTCCTTGAACTAAAATTTGAGTACTGTTTACCATTGGAGACATGCAGTAATAAGTGCTGTAAAGAAAAAGAAAGCAGGATAAGGGGCTAAGAAGTATTAGGAGAGCTTTTTCAATTCAGGTAGTCAGGAGAGACTGCTCTGAGTTAATATTCAGAGGCCACAGTAAAATAAAGGAGCAAGCCATGTGAATATCTTGAAGAAGAATAGTCTAGGCAGAAGGAATCACAAGCACCCAAATTCTCAAGTGTGGGAGCACTGGGTAAATGGTGTTGCTATTTTATCAAGAAGGATATTACTTGAGGAAAGATGAACAGGTTTAAAAAAATGTCCAAGTGAAGATGTCAAGTAGGCTACAGGAGTCTGAAGTTTAGGGGAAAGGTTGTGGCAGAGATAAATATCAGAGTCATCAGTGATATTTAAACCTGTAGCACTGTGAATCACCTTTGACAGTGCTGTCATAGTATAAGTTGTAGCTCATGGATCTTGGAATCAATTTAGTGAGCACTAAGCAACCTAGATAGCATATTGAAAAGCAGAGACATTAATTTGCCAACAAAGGTCTGTCTAGTCAAGGCTATGGTTAGGGAAGTCTCAATGAGACTTGGAGAGTTGGACTGTGAAGAAAGCTGAGCACCAAAGAATTGATGCTTTTGAACTGTGGTGTTGGAGAAGACTCCTGAGAGTCCCTTGGATTGCAAGGAGATCCAACCAGTCCATCCTAAAGGAGATCAGCCCTGGGTGTTCTTTGGAAGGAATGATGCTAAAGCTGAAACTCATGCGAAGAGTTGACTCATTGGAAAAGACCCTGATGCTGGGAGGGATTGGGGGCAGGAGAAAAAGGGGGCGACAGAGAATGAGATGGCTGGATGGCATCACCGACTCGATGGACATGAGTCTGAGTGAACTCCGGGAGTTGATGATGGACAGGGAGGCCTGGCGTGCTGCGATTCATGGGGTCGCAAAGAGTCGGACACGACTGAGCGACTGAACTGAACTGAACTGAAGCAACATTAAAAACAAACAAACAAAAAACAACCCTGGAAAAAAAAGAAGAAAAGATAAACTGTTAGTTATACCTCCTATGGTAGGGTAGTTTTTTGTGAGTCTTTTGTTTCAGTTTTACTCCGTGTATGATGACCTTCATTATAACGTTTATTTCTTATTGTACGGCATGATCAAAAGTTTGAAAGCCAGTAATCCAACGTGTGAGTAAAATCAAAGTTGAGAGTAGGGCAAAGTGCTAAGCTACAGGCCACTAAGAGGTCTGAGGAGGATCCCATAAAACTTAAGAAGAAATGATCAAAAACCTTAATCCAGTGCTGAGAATTGTCAGATGCTCTGTCTTTAGCATGGAGGTTTTTATCAAGAGTGTACATGCGCAGTCACTCAGTGTCTCCGACTCTTTGTGACCCCATGGACTGTAGCCCGCCAGGCTCCTCTGTCCATGACTCGTCCCAGACAAGAATACTGAAGTAGGTTACCATTTCCTTCTCCAGGGGTTCTTCCAGACCCAGGGATGGAACCCGCATCTCCTGCGGCACCTGCATGGGCAGGTGAATTCTTTACTTCTGAGCCACCTGAGAAATTTGCTAAGAATAACATAGTTTCTGATGAGTTTCACTGTGGTGAAATTGTGGCTGTGATAAAATTGCAGTATGGTTCTACTTACGAAGTTTATAAAGTAGTGCTGTTTATATTAGAAAAATACCTATTCCTTAATGTTTTCCCATAAGATCCCTTTATAGATTCAAATAATGCTTTTGGATTAAAGTACAGTTCTTAATCATGTAGTGGAAGTAAAATGTACTGTAAGGATTATGAGGGCTGAAGTAATGCATAAAATTCAGGGTGCTTATGAAGCACATATTTGGTAGGCAATAAAATGTACATAATATTATTTAGAATTGCATTCTTTGTTCCTTTAACATTTATTAAGCTCTTACCAAATTCCAGCCATAGTAATAATGTCTTAATTAAAAAATACAGTCAACTGGTTAATATTTTTGTTGCAGTTATGTACTTTTGGACTTTATTATGTAATAAATAGGGCTTTCCAGGTGATATTAGTGGTAAAGGACCCACCTGCCAATGCAAGAGACATAAGAGAGGCAGGTTCGATCCCTGGGTTGGGAAGATCCCCTGGAGGAGGGCATGGAAGCCCACTCTAATATTCTTGCCTGGAGAATCCCATAGACAAGGAAGCCTGGTGGGCTACAGTCCATAGGGTGGCAAAGAGTTAGACATGACTGAAACAACTTAGCATGCACACACACATGGGATATATAACTTATCTATTTATCTGTTATGTAATGTGTAGTTGTCATAGATCCAAACTTGAATTTCAAGCACAAGAAATATTAAACTGTTTTTTTTAGCTTCCAGAGAAGTATGCTTATGTTCAATATTTATGGTGTTTTTTTTCTTTCTTTACATATGCACTGAGTAAGCTATTGACAATAAAATATCTTCAAATAAGAAAATACCTATAAAACCCATTTCCCCTTTCATGTTTGAAATGTTTCACTTTATCAGCACCATGATACATTCACTAGAATAAATGAATAAAAAAGGTTAAATTCCTGAAATATTAAACCTATGACTACATTTGTTTAAAAATATCTTTGAAAATTGCCAAGTAATGAAACCAAGGCTTAAATATTTACTCTTCACCTGTTTTTGTGCTTCCCAGGTGACTCAGTGGTAAAGACTCCACCTGTCAATGCAGGAGGCCTGGGTTCTGTCCCTGGGTTGGGACGATCCCCTGGAGAAGGGAATGGCAACCCACTCCAGTATTCTTGCCTGGAAAATTTCGTGGACAGAGGAGCCCGATGAGCTACAGTCCATGGGTTCGCAAAAGAGTTGGACGTGACTTAGTGACTAAAAAACAACCTGTTTTTAGTCCCTCTGCGACATTCCCAAGCCAGGGAGGAGATGCACACTCCATCAGCTCTGTTCAGGCATCTCAAGCCTGTGGTTTTATCTTCCGCTGTCTCGTTCCCTCTAAGTGCAGTGTGGCACCTGTCAAAGCTGAGCAAAAGCAGATGACAGCACTTCTGTGCTGGGCAGAAATGTAATCTGAAGTAACAAGATCTGTACCCCAGCTCCATGCCTTAGAGACCCCAAGGATGATTCTACAGTACCTACCTTTTAAAAGCTCATGACATAAAAGTGATGAGGAGGAATTCTCTAGGTAGAAATGAAGAAGAAAATAGGTTTCTTTTACTGTATTTGCAAACTTTAAACAAAAAATGTGTTCTACTTTCTTAAAAAATTAGACATGGTACATGCCAAAAAGAGATAGCAAAATTTTACAGGTTTGCTAATACTTAATTTAGAAATTATAGTAAAATTTAATGTGAGGAATTGCCCAGGGAAAGTGATTGGTTTTTTAAACCCCAAGATCATTAAGTAATATTTTTAGTCATCAAGGGGGGAAATACCAATATTTATATTTTAAAAAGTTAATTATGTTGAGTCAACAGTACTTTGCATTTTCTCTTAGGCATCTCATTAATTATTAGTTATCTCCAGGGACAGATTATTGCTATTCTCTTTTGTTGACATTTAGCATTTATTAAGTGCTCACAGCAAAAAATAAAAGTTTATGAAATGTGTAAAAGTTAATTCTCATCGGACTTATGTGCCTCAGTTCAGTTCAGTTGCTCAGTCATGTCCGACTCTGCAACCCCATGGACTGCAGCACACTAGGCCTCCCTGTCCATCACCAACTCCCAGAGTTTACCCAAACTCATGTCCATTGAGTCGGTGATGCCATCCAACCCATCTCATCCTCTGTCATCCACTTCTCCCATCTTCAGTCTTTCCCAGCATCAGGGTCTTTTCAAATGACTCAACTCTTCAAATCAGGTGGCCAAAGTATTGGAGTTTGAGCTTCAATATCAGTCCTTCCAATGAACACCCAGGACTGATCTCCTTTAGGATGGACTGGTTGGATCTCCTTGCAGTCCAAGGGACTCTCAAGAGTCTTCTCTAACACCACAGTTCAAAAGCACCAATCCTTTCGTGCTCAACTTTCTTTATAATCCAACTCTCACGTCCATACATGACTACTGGAAAAACCATAGCCTTGACTAGACGGACCTTTGTTTACAAAGTAATGTCTCTGCTTTTTAATATGCTGTCTAGGTTGGTCATAACTTTTCTTCCAAGGAGTAAGCATCTTTTAATTTCATGGCTGCAGTCACCATCTGCGGTAATTTTGGAGCCCCTGAAAACAAAGTCAGCCACTGTTTCCACTGTTTCCCCATCTACTTGCCATGAAGTGATGGAACCGGATACCATGATCTTAGTTTTCTGAATGTTGAGCTTTAAGCCAAATTTTTCACTCTCCTCTTTCGCTTTCATCAAGAGGCTCTTTAGTTCTTCTTCACTTCCTGCCATAAGGGTGGTGTTATCTGCATATCTGAGGTTATTGATATTTCTCCCGGCAATCTTGATTCCAGCTTGTGCTTCCTCCAGCCCAGCATTTCTCATGATGTACTCTGCATATAAGTTAAATAAGCACAGTGACAATATACAGCCTTGATGTACTTACTTCTTTTCCTATTTGGAACCAGTCTGTTGTTCCATGTCCAGTTGTAACTGTTGCTTCCTCACCTGCATATAGGTTCCTCAAAAGGCAGGTTAGGTGGTCTGGTATTCCCATCTCTTTCAGAATTTTCCACAGTTCATTGTGAGCCATACAGTCAGAGGCTTTGGCATAGTCAATAAAGCAGAAATAGATGTTTTTCTGGAACTCTTTTGCTTTTTCGATGATCCAGCGGATGTTGGCAATTTGATCTCTGATTCCTTTGCGTTTTCTAAAACCAGGTTGAACATCTGGTAGTTCACAGCCTCAGGAAGTGGCAATATATATGTACTCTAATTTTTTAATATTAACATTTCAGCATATCGTGAATCAAAAGATGAGAAAATAGCATGATGTTGTTTTTAGTCTTCTATTTTGTGTGTCTCGTTTAAGTGTTAACAGGACTGGTTTTTACTAATTCCATGAGGAAATTGATTATGTTTTCTTTCAAATCTGCTCCTTAGGAAGGCACTTAGAGATCTTCTTTATAGTATGGCTGAATCCCTTCTCTGTTCACCTGAAACTCTTTGTCACAACTTTGTTGATCAGCTATACCTCAAACAAAATAAAAGGTTTAAAATTTTTTTTAAAAAGGAAGGTGGGACATGACAAATGTGACATCTATGCACAATAAAACTGTTATTTGCTATTTTTAAAAAGTAGTCTTCTTTACAGTGTCAACAAAAGGAGTTAAAAGGATAGGTAAATTAATCAGCAAAATATATAGAGGGGCAAACTGTATCTATATAGTTTAGGTATAGAAATAGCAACCCACTATCTCCAAAGAGACTATCAATTTTCTACAAAAGGTTGGTTTCTTTTGCCTGTGAGCTTTAACAAATGCCCTTTAATACTTTCTTTTAAAATCAGCTCTAGATGAAGAAAAAAGAAAAAAATCCAAAAGGTAATTAAGTTAGTTCAGGAAGAAAATAGTTTCCTTTGGCTAAAAGTTGTTGCTTTTAAATTACATGAAATAATTTTCTCCTAGATAATCTTAAGTAACAAGCCACGGTGCAGGTCTGTTACGTTTTAATAAAAGAAATATAAACACTAGTGATTATTTACATTACCAAGAAGTTTTCCAAGACAGTAATGTTACTGTGTATATCTTTACTAACTATATCTTTGTTGTAATGAATTATTAGCTCTTTAATAAAAAAAGTTCAGGACCAAGATTAATGAGTATTTGATTGTTTTGCTTTTAATTAAAAAAAAAAAACTAAGGAACTTATAGTGTAAAGAAAATTTAGTTGATTTTAATACCCTAAAATTCAGGGTACACTAATATTTCAAATATACTTAAAGAGTTGCATGTATACTTTTTAAAGGCTTTTAAAATAATTTTTTTAATTTAAAATATTTTTTCTTTAATATACCAGTTAGTATGTGGCAAGTGCTTTTAAAGGGTGCCATCTAGTGTCAGTTTGGAAATTTTGATTTATGGATTTGAACATGGGGAATTTTAGACCCAAGAAATGTAGAAATCAAGCAAAAAGTCATAATTGACAGAAGTCTTAAGGATTATGACTTGAAAGCACCCATCAATAATTTGACCACAAGATTGTATATGTTTGCATCTTTAAAATAATGAACATGTCTATTCATCTGTGCATTCACTCAGTGCTTTTTGATTATACACACACACACACATATATATATAATATCAGACCTTGTTCCATGATATTCCAGTGAATAAAATGAAATTTATAATCTCATGGAACATGCTATTGGAGGAAGACAAGAATAGATACATAGTATGTTGCAATAGTGATAAATGCTAGGTATTCTTGATTATTTCTTGCATCCTATTCTGTTCATCTTTTATTCTCACCTGTAGTGAGACTGACAAGTACTTGACCGGGAGGTCTATATTACAAAGCACCTGAGGTATGCTCATTTTAAAGGAGCTGTGTATAAAATCCCCTTGCGTGCATGTGTGCTAAGTCACTTCAGTCGTGTTCAACTCTTTGCAACCCCAAGGACTCTAGCCCACCAGGCTCCTCTGTCCATGGGATTTCCCAGACAAGAATATTGGAGTGGGTTGACATTTCCTCCACCAGGGGATCTTCCCAACCCAGGGATTGAACATGCAACTTTTACATCTCCTGCATTGTCAGGTGGGTTCTTTACCACTAGCACCACTTGGAAAGTCCTAAAATCCTCTTAAGACTAGTTAATTGCACAATGTGGGCCTCATTCTTTTTGAAGCCATTTATTCATGCCAAGAACAAATTTTTATAGAATCATATCTATCACAAATCCTTGCTGATTTCTAGAAAAAGTTTTAAAGTGTTCATCTTTTATTTTAGCTTTGCAATTACTATACCCTAAGACCTAAAACCACTTCAATTTATGCTTCAGGTAACCCAATGAAAGAAGAAAATGAAAGGCATTAAGAAAAGCCTTACAGAAGAATATCTGTACTTGGACTTTTCTCACCAAAAAGAAGGGTGCATCTTTCCTCTTCATACATCTGTAACTTTATTTTTGTTATCATACTGTGACTGCACAGTCTTTAAAGTATTTTTAGTCCTCCCTGGAGAAAGCACAGTTATTTCAGTACTTAAAAATGTACCATCTGAGGGTGTTGAAATACAGATTATTTCAAGGCAAGAGCTTCCACCAATAGTCCAGAGTTGCTGTTTACCTGCAATAGTAGAAAGACCAGACAATTTCTGTCGAGCAGGACTTGCTGTCGTTCTGAGACACATAATCCAGAAGTCATATGAAGCAGACCCCTCAAAGAAGGAAATTTTGGAACTTCTGGGTTTTAAGAAGACTTGCTTGAAAGCTTGTGCTGAAGTAAGTAGAATGTCTCTTTTCTGTTATTTAAAGCTGTAAGTAATCATTGCAGGCAGATTCTTTGTCTTCTGAGCCACAGGGGAAGCCCATAAGTGATAACACATTCACTTGAATATTCATTTAACTCTCTTTCAGAAAATAAAGTTTAATTTACTTGAAAACTTCATTTCTTATATGATATTATATATGTTTCATTGCCATTCTTCCAAATCATCCCACCAGTCCAGGTTTGATGCAGGATACAGGATGCTTTTTGGGGCTGGTGCACTGGGATGACCCAGAAGGATGGTACGGGGAGGGAGGTGGGAGGGGGGTTCAGGATGGAGAGCACGTGTACACCCGTGGTGGATTCATGTTGATGTATGGCAAAACCAATACAATATTGTAAAGTAATTAATCTCCAATTAAAATAAATTTAAAAGAAAAGAAAAAGAAAACTTCAGTAACCAATAAAAGAGTTAAAGTAGATTTTCATGTGCACCAATATTTCAGTGCAGTATTAGAAAATAAGAAGTAAAGATTTAATTTACGAGATTTAGAGATATTATTTTTAGGAAAAGATTTTTTTAACCTTTTATTTTAATTATGTTGAGGATTAAAGGAGCTCAAGTAGCAAGGTTTCAGAAACCCAGCTCTTTTAGGGAGAGTGTACTTTAGAGGCTTTGGGAAGTGAGGATTTACTCAGTAAGAGGATATAAGAGAATAGCATATATTTCCAGATACAGGAGTGCTAAACCTACATTGTTTAATGTTATCACTTCTGAAGCACTGTGATAGTGTCTCTTGATAGAGCATAAAGTCTGGCCCAGGAATGGTTTAGCTCAAGACTTAAATTCTCTAAACCAGGCTTGTTTTCCTGTATGAAGTTGTTTTCCTTCTAGTTCGGTTGGAAGTAAAGAATCGTTTCATTTCTTGTTTTTTTTTGTTTTGTTTTGTAGGTTAGTCAATGGACCAGGCTATGTGAACTTACCATCCCTTTAGCTGTTGAGAATTTTCTCAAAGAATCTTTTGATCAACCCCCAACCATTCCTGCTGCAATACTAGAGCTTGAGAAAAAGCTTAGTGAACCCGTTAGAGTGCATAATGATGACAAACTCCGGCGGCAGAAGCTAAAGCAACAGAAGGCTGCTGGGGTTGGACCTTCCCTTGCTAAGGAAAAAACGAAGAGCAAGGGTCATAGGCAGGAAACATCTGAAGAGGGGGACTCTTCATCTGCAAGCCTGGAACTGAAAGTGGCATTCTCAAAGCTCACAATGCACAAGGAACCCGCTTCTGCCAACAGAGAGCCTTCTCACATCAGAAAAGCAAAGGCCTCTGACCTGCCACCTCTGGATCATGTGTTTGCAGAAGGCCTGTACTTCACTTTGGCAGATATTGTGCTCTTGCCCTGTATCCATCATTTTTTGGTAAGGTTTATCAGGAGTTGATACACTGTTGTAGGTTTCAGTCCATAAAGCTTCCCAGGTTTGAGTTTGTATTCCATTTCTTATTATGCTTCTGGGTGAGTTATTAATATCTGTCTGCATTTTCTTATCTGTAAGACAACAATGATAGTAGTGCCCATCTATTTGGATCAGTGTGAGGAACAAATGACAATTTGTGTAAAGTAGGAACAACGCTTAGACATAGTTGCTGTCAATAAATGTTAGTAATTAGTATGACTTTTAGCTTTGAGTTGCTAAAATATTAGCATTTGTTATGATTATTAGGGACTTCCCTGGTGGCTCAGTTGGTCAAGAATCCGCCTGCAGTGCAGGAGATCCCAGTTCCATTCCTGATTGGAGAAGATCCCCTGGAGAAGGGATAGGCTACCCATTCCAGTGTTCTTGGGCTTCCCTGGTGGCTCAGACGGTAGAGAATCCACCTGCAATGCAGGAGACTTAGGTTGGATTCCTGGGTCGGGAAGATCCCCTGGAGAAGGGAATGGCAACCCACTCCAGTATTCCTGCCTGGAGAATCCCATGGACAGAGAAGCTTGGCGGGATACAGTCCGTAGCGTCGAAGAGTCAGATACAACTGAACAACTAAGCACAGCACACAGTACATGGTTATTAAGCTTAAATTCTCTTGTGATTACCTTTTAATACTAGAGGTTCCAGTATTAAAATACTGAAATCCCTGGTCAACTATATTTTATAATTAAGTAGTCACTTCAAATGGCTTGCTTCCCAGGTGGCTCAGTGATAAAGAATTCCCTGAAATGCCGGAGATGTGGGTTTGATTCCTGGGTCAGGAAGATGCCCTGGAGAAGGAAATGGCAACCCACTCCAGTATTCTTACCTGGGACATCTCATGGACTGAAGAGCCTGGCGGGCTACAGTTCAGGGGCCGCAGAGTCGGACACGACTTAGCAACTAAACAGGTCAAATTCCTTACCACTATGCCACCTGGGAAACCACTAATTTCATTATGTCAGACGTTATTAAATCAGAAATATTTTACCCACATCTCTCTGTTATGTAACAGAACAGTCAGTCCTATTCAATGCTGTGGAAGATTATAATAGAAAGTTTCCATTTTTAGTTCAGGTATATATATTTATATATATATGCACATGCTAAGTCGCTTCAGTTGTGTCCGAGTCTTTGCAACCCCATGGGTTGTAGCCCGCCTGGCTCCTCTGTCCTTGGGATTCTCCAGGCAAGAATACTGCAGTGGGTTGCCATGCCCTCCTCCAGGGAATCTCCCAAACCGGAGATTGAATCTGTGTCTCTTAAGTCTTCTGCATCGGCAGGCAGGTTCTTTACCACTAGCTCGGAAATTGTTTTTTTTTTTTCCTCCACTGTCTGTGGGAGGGACAAAGGACAAGGTACACACAGTATCAAGTGAACCAGAAAAGCTAGAGCTCTTTGTAGCTTTCCTATCGGTTTTCCAGAACTGCGTTTTTCCCACTTTGAAGCATTTCACCCTTTACTTTACTAAGGAGTCAGATAATCAGATTTTATTTATTATATATCACCAATACTTCAGGTATGTTTACTGACAGTTGAGAGAATATTTCTAATGAACATTTATGTATTTGGAGACCAGTGCTTCACTAATAAGTTAGGTGGCATCAATCAGTGGGGTTTTTTTTTAAAGAACATTTCTCTTTTCTTTAAAATGGGAGCAAAACAAGATTAGAAACCGAAATAACTTCAGAATTAAAGGATGTGAAAACAAGAGATTTAGGAATTGTTTAGATGTTGATTAGTATTGTAAATGTCACGTGTATTCCTACTGTCCTTGGAGCTGTAGCTGGATAGGGAGTAAAACATAGATTTTTTTTTTTTTCGTAGTCAAATCATTTCTAAATTCTTTTGTCACCATTATTACCAACTTAAGTCATTAAAGCAGTCATTTGGTACATATTATAAAATACAGTTGATATTCATGGCTTCTTGGTCTTCTTGGATAACTCTTTGTTTCTAATTTCTTAAAAATTGAATCTTAAGTGGCACAACCATTAATTCATTCATTTGAGAAATTTATTTGAAAGCCTACTGTATATGTCACGCTCTGTATATGCTAGCAATACAGTGATGAACAAGAGAGAAAGAGTCCCAGTCCTTATGGTGTTAATATTCTAGTAGAAATAGAAGAATAGGAAAGATAGAAATGAAAACATAGACAAATAAAATAATATACATTTAAATAATGGTGAGTACTACAAAGGAAATAAAACAAGTTGATAGAGAAGACTTCAGTATGTGCTTTCAAATGTAACAAGACATGAAAAATTGGATTCACCTGCATAAAGATGATTTTTAGATCATTATCCAGACATCCATCTTTTACATTTGATTTTAGCTTAATTTAATACTGTTTACCTGATTAGGATCAACTGAGGTGAAAGTGTTCCTAATTGAGAGGATTTTTTCCCCCTTCAATCAGGTTGGACATCAGCCTGACCGCTGCTGAGTAAATCTATCAATACAACTAAGGAACTCTGTCTCAGTTTAAAATAGTGGAAAACTTGTACACTCAGCCTTTTCTATTACATGTATTCTGTGATTAAATTCTTCTCTTTTGATGTTTATATGTAAACTAACTCTCTAAATATTTTCCTTTGTTTGTTTGTATTTTTCCTGGATCATCACATTTTCTTTCAGGAATTAATCTTTCTTTGCCAAAGCTTTGATGTTATTTTTGTTATATTTATTTTCCTCTTATAAGTCATCTTGGGTTATGAAGCAGCCGTTTTAGTTCAGATGGTGGCAATGATGCCAAGCCTTTATACTTGTAGTAACTCACATTGAGGTGATGAAATAGCAGTCCAAATGATCAGAGTCAGGATCAAGTTCATGATCAGGAATGAGGGTCAAGTTACTAGGTTTGGATCAGAAACAGAGATCTGCATCTAGGGCCAAAATATTTAGCCATAGAAATAAGATCAAGAATATGAAAGGGCAGTCAGTTTTGCTGATTCAAGGTTTGGTATACCAGAGGTCAAAATTAGAAGAGTTAGGGAAAATACCCAGTTTTGCTAAACAAAATGATGGCTTCCTGGTAGCTCAGACAGTAAGGAATCTGCCTGCCATGCAGGAGACCGGAGTTTGATCCCTGGGTTGAGAAGATTCCCTGGAGAAGAGAATGGCAACCCACTCCAGTATTCTTGCCTGGAAAATTCCATGGACAGAGGAATCTGGTGGGCTACAACGCATGGGACAGCAAAGAGTTGGACACAACTGAGCAAGCAAGCAAGGGAAAATACCCAATTTTGCTAAACAGAATAAAGCCAGATATGCAAAACAATGGCTAGGAGAGGCTGCAGTGTTACATCTAAACCTCAGCTCCAAGCTCCTTTTCCTCTCCATAGGATATTAGCTGGCAAAGGTAACCCCTGATAACCCAACACGGCTTCCTGGAAGGTGCTTGATAAAATCCTCTCGTCTGGAAGGTTTCAGGAATGGATTTAAAAAGAATAAATTAAAATGCATACTACTTATGATTCCCCCTTCCCTTTGATTTAATTGTTAGAATCTTCTAGTATACAGAACAGCAAGCAGATGGGAGAATTGACAATGAATAGCCATACTAAGGTAAAATCTTGCTGATACCAGATAATCTTCAGATACCAGAAAATTTTATAGTTATTTTTAAGTTACTACTACTAAACAGGTACACTTTGATCGAACTGTTTAAAAGATTGTTCTACTCCTGGAGGATAAACAAATTGCCACTTTATGAAATATTTTTGTAACCTGCATATGTATGATATAACATACTACATTTTAACTTCTAATGCTTTGAATATAGCTTTTAGAAGAATGACATTTGTGACAAAAGTAAAAACATTGTATAAATTGATTTTTCAGCAAAAATGCCTATGTTAAATACCTCTTTCATTGTTCTCATTGGCACAAAATTGAGAATAAAATGGGAATCTCGCTATTGACTGACATATTGCAAAAATCATGAATGCTCTGGTTAATTTATATTTTCTATATCCTATCCTATGTTCTAGGTCCTTAAAAATTTTCAGTTTTAACTCACCAGTTCTAGACTGTTAGAAAAACACTAAACTGAGATTTTATTTCCACTTAGTTTACTATTTTTTATACTGCTTACGCTGCTCACCTAAACATTTGTTAGTTATGACATGCTTTTGAAAGAGTAGATGTGACTAAGGAAATGACATGGAAGAATTACAACATACTCTACTAAGTTATGGAAAGCAATACAGAGATCTTTTGGATAGGTATAATATCTTCTCTTTTTATTCGCACAAGTTTTTTCTGCCCCTAATTGTAATTAACTGCAAAGCCACTCCTGGTGGCTTAGATGGTAAAGAGTCTGCCTGCAATATAGGAGACCCAGGTTCAATCCCTGGGTTGGGAAGATTCCGTGGAGAAGGGAATGGCTACCCAGTCCAGTATTCTTGCCTGGAGAATTCCATGGACAGAGGAGCTTGGTGGGCTACAGTTTATGGGGTTGCAGAGAGTTGGATACGACTAAGCAACTAACTCTTTCATAAAGCCACTAGGATTTCATTTTGTGTTCTTCATAGCAGTTTTTTTTTTTAAACCATTACTTTAAAAATTAATTCTCTAGTTTTCTTGTCCTTAAGTAACTTGATTAAAATTTATAATGATTTTGATCTTATCAGCCAAGTAACATTTTTAAAAAATCATTTCTTAGGGACAAATTTAATTCTTGTTTCACACATTTTTCATTAGCTTCTTCGTTAAATACGTTTTCTCAAGTGTAATTAACAAATGTGGTGCAGTGCCTCCTGAGCTGTCTGGATAATAGCAGAGCAGCCTGGCATGTTGATTAACTGGAATGACCTGTCATGTAGAGTAAAAGTCCTCAGTTTTTTTAAACATGAATTATTGTTGCTTAATTACAGTTTATTTCAAAAAGAGGGAAAGATGTCATATGCATCTAACAAATAAGAATAAATCACTACCAAGGGAAGTAAAGGAAAGTGAGGAAATGAGAACATTTCTTATGTGATTAATTTATCATAGCTTAAAGCTCAATTCCCTTAACTCATAATCTGTTTTCAGGCAACTAAATATTTTGTTGAGAGTTAGAAACATTTTTACTCCCAGAGGACCATTTAGACAGTATTTTTCAAACTTTTTTACTTTTCGTAGTAAATAATACATTTTACAAGATGATTGAGTATACAAGTATACATCTTTATGTTATACATATATACAAAATAATCTGCCTTACTAATGCTATTTACCCTATTTTCTATTTTATTTCATTTTAAAAAAAACCTAGCTATATTGATTTTTAAATCTCTTAATGGGTCATAAGCAGCAGTTTGAAGAAGAGGTGGCAAGAATACACAGAAGAAATGTACAAAAAAAAGCTTCACAGCCAAGATAATCATGATGGGGTGATCACTCACCTAGAGCCAGACATCCTGGAATGTGAAGTCAAGTGGGCCTTAGAAAGCATCACTACAAACAAAGCTAGTGGAGGTGATGGAATTCCAGTTGAGCTAATTCAAATCCTGAAAGATGATGCTGTGAAAGTGCTGCACTCAATATGCCAGCAAATTTGGAAAACTCAGCAGTGGCCACAGGACTGGAAAAGCTCAGTTTTCATTCCAATCCCAAAGAAAGGCAATGCCAAAGAATGTTCAAACTACCACACAACTGCACTCATCTCACACACTAGTAAAGTAATGCTCAACATTCTCCAAGCCAGGCTTCAGCAACACGTTAACCATGAACTTCCAGATGTTCAACCTGGTTTTAGAAAAGGCAGAGGAACCACAGATCAAATTGCCACATCTGCTGGATCATGGAAAAAGCAAGAGAGTTCCAGAAAAACATCTACTTCTGCTTTATTGACTATACCAAAGTCTTTGACTGTGTGGATCACAATAAACTGGAAAATTCTGAAAGAGATGGGAATACCAGACCACCTGCCCTGCCTCTTGAGAAACCTGTTTGCAGGTCAGGAAGCAACAGTTAGAACTGGACATGGAACAACAGACTGATTCCAAATAGGAAAAGGAGTATGTCAAGGCTGTATATTGTCACCCTGCTTATTTAATTTCTATGCAGAGTGCGTCAGAAACGCTGGGCTGGAAGAAGCACAAGGTGGAATCAAGATTGCCAGGAGAAATATCAATAACCTCAGATATGCAGATGACACCACCGTTTTGGCAGAAAGTGAAGAAGAACTAAAAAGCCTCTTGATGAAAGTGAAACAGGAGAATGAAAAAGTTGGCTTAAAGCTCAACATTCAGAAAACGAAGATCATGGCATCTGGTCCCATCACTTCATGGGAAATAGATGGGGAAACAGTGGGAACACTGTCAGACTTTAATTTTTGGGCTCCAAAATCAGTGCAGATGGTGACTGCAGCCATGAAATTAAAAGACGCTTACTCCTTGGAAGGAAAGTTATGACCAACCTAGATAGCATATTCAAAAGCAGAGACATTACTTTGCTGACTAAGGTCCGTCTAGTCAAGGCTATGGTTTTTCCAGTGGTCATGTATGGATGTGAGAGTTGGACTGTGAAGAAACCTGAGCACTGAAGAATTGCTGCTTTTGAACTGTGGTGTTGGAGAAGACTCTTGAGAGTCACTTGGACTGCAAAGAGAGCCAACCAGTCCATTCTAAAGGAGATCAGTCCTGGGTGTTCTTTGGAAAGAATGATGCTAAAGCTGAAACTCCAATACTTTGGCCACCTCATGCGAAGGGTTGACTCATTGGAAAAGACTCTGATGCTGGGAGGGATTGGGGGCAGGAGAAGGGGACGACAGAGGATGAGATGGCTGGATGGCATCACCGACTCAATGGACATGAATTTGAGTGAACTCTGGGAGATGGTGATGGACAGGGAGGCCTGGCATGCTGCAGTTCATGGGGTCGCAAAGAGTCAGACACGACTGAGCGACTGAACTGAACTGATAGCTAGATATATCTGTAGAGATTTTCTATGATTCGACCTTTTCACTTTTTCTGTTCATAATTATAAATCATAATCTGTTTGTAACAGTATAGCTGTTTCTATGGAAACAGCATTCACTGTCTTACAAATAACAACATTCTAATTTTTTAAAAAATTGAAGTTCGGAGATGGTGCTAGGGAGAAAGCATCTGACCAAGGCAAAATACATGTTAATTTACATCAGGGGTAATGGTTTCAAATGTTTTTAACTTGAATAAATAAGTCTTTCTTTAAATGCTGCATCATCATGAAAAGCAGCAAACTGCTGATAAATGTAACTACATGGATGAATCTCAGAATCATACTGCTAAATGAAAAGAACCACATTTTGTGATTCCATTCTTTTGAAATTCTTGAAAAGGCAGAATTATACACATGAGAAGCAGATCAGTGATTGCCTGCAACTGACTGGGGAGCAGGGACTGACTGTGGGCAGTCCCAAGGGAACTTTCCTGTGTGACACTGAGAGTTCCGGTAGTAGGTTATGGTGGTAGATGCACCACTGTTCAAATTTACTAAAACTCATTCTGTGAACTGTGTACACTTAAAATGTGTGAATTTTATGGTATGTAAGGTTACTTCAATCAGCTGTTATAACAAACAAAAAGTATGTATAATAATACGTTTTGTTCTTTTTCTGCCTAGGTAATTATCTGCAGGAAACTTTCTGGAAAGCTGGTAGAATTTCCACTGCTGGCTGCCTGGTACCAGAGGATTCAGGAAGTGCCAAGAGTGCAAACAGCAGCTTCTCAGTGTGGGATCCAGTTTCTCAGTTTACCAGAATTACAGACCACCTCAAGTCAACAGCCCCCAAACTTAGATGAGGCCACATGTGCAGAGGAGCAAAATGATCCTTCGTTTATTGGAGGACCAAGACCCACTATGACTAAATTAATGGTAATTCAGTTGTTTTTATTAAAATTTTGTTGAAAGATTCCATGTGATAAAAGTTGCTTAGTATACTACCCCAACTTATAATTATCTATCGACACTTTTGTTATAAATTTTATTTACATCACTCTTAACCAATCATACTTTCTGCTAGTCTTTGCATTTAAGTGAAATACAGTAAATTGAAGATGTTTACTATTATGTGTCTTTGGAGACAAGTCAGAATATATATTTTTAAGAGTATTTTTCTCAAAACATTTTGTTTTACATTTGATACACCAAAGTCATATCTCATCTGGTCAAGTTTATTGTTTTAACCTGATGTTTTTCTATTGCAAGGAACTAGTCTTGTTTCTTTTAATTTTGAGGTGATGATTTGAATTAAAGAAATGAGAATGATTATCTCAATTTATTTGCCAAGGTTTTGTCTAAATTTAAGATTTTTGAATTCTGTTTTTAATTTATTCCTTGATTTTATGACCTTATATAGAATAAGAATGCAAATCATTTATTTTTCTCTGTTTGCAGCATAATTTGTTTCTAATGGTACTAAGTGTATACGTTTTCACCAATAGGCTTTCTTTTCACTATCATTCAAAACAATTAGCAACAGAACTTCTCTGGTGGTCCAGGGGCTAAGACTGCATTACTAATGCATAGGGCCCAGGTTCATGGTCAGGGAACTAGATACCACATGCTACAATTAAGACCTGGTGCAGCCATGTAAATAAATAAATATTTTAAAATATTTACAAAAATGGCTTGCTTTTAACTTAGACTACTTGAAGATTTATTTGAATAGGGAATTCATGAAGTAATTTGAGCTAGTCAGCTGAGTTGTATTGGCAAAAAAATTAGTATGTTTTTCTTACTTGGGTTAGGAAGTATCTGAGTTCTAGTGTTAACAAAGTTCTTTGATTTTGAAAGGCACAAGAAGATGTTAGTAGTAACACCAGCTCCTCATCTCTTCAGCTAAGTTTTGTTAGCCTAGTGGTGAAACAATGAAACAGGAGTTGATTGTATAAGAAATAGTAGCTTGATATGTCTCGATCGGATGGTTATATTGTTCAGCCATCTTTCGTTTACCTCCTCTGATGGTTTTTGTTTGTAAAAATAATTGCCAGGAGAGTAATCTTTGTATTAAAATGCTAATTTCTAAAATTTTAGCAAACCAATTATCTGTGCTTTTATTTGAATTCATACTTTTACAGAGTCTTGAAAAAAGATTGGTAATTCACATTTTTCTGCCTATGCTTTTCCAGCAACAAAATGATATTAGGAAAGACATTTGCATTTGTTCCATTTTAAAATATTTATATAAAAGAGATAAATATATTTAGAGAAAAGTTAAACAATCATAAAAATAAGCCCTTTGTAATAATATTAAAAATATAAAGGAATCCTGAAATTTTAAATTACAGGGGATGAATTAGTTTAGGTCCTCCAAGAGGCAAATTCCAAAACAGGGTTAGATGTGCTGCAGGAACAATGAAGGGAACATCTGTGAGGGGAAGTGGGGAGGACACCAGAGGAGGGTGCAAGAGCCTTCAGAAGGCGGTGCAGGTTTGACCACTGTGCATGAAAACAGGAAAGGAAGGAAGGTGGCATCAGGAAAGTCAGACTTCAGTGCAATTGCGAAGGCTTGGTCAAGGTAGTGGGGAATCCTCGAGCTTCAGTCCTCTGTCACAGAGTTCCATGTTTCTCAAAGGTGGCCTGCACTCTTAGTCTCTGTGCCTGAGGCTTAGTCACTGACTTGGCAATAGTCCCTGGGAAGGCTATGTTAGAGACCAGGTGCCTTGCGTTCTAGACCCAGCTTTGTAGTCAAGCTAACATTATTATTATACCTTCAGTAAGGCATTTAACCAAAAGGTCTCAATTTCTCCTTTTATAAATTAGAGTAAGGTATATACCTTTGTATATGAGTCATTTCTAATTTTAAATCTTCATGATTGTATGAAAGCTGACTGGGACATTGCATGAGCAATTTTAAAAGAACAAAGTTTTCAAATCTAAAAATAAATTAAAATTTCAATTTTCTTTTAATTTTACCTTGATTGTGTGTATTGGATACATTTTTTTCTTTTTATCACTTTCCCAGCTTTTTTAAAGTTCACCCAGGTAACATTTTCCCTTTTAATAGGGCATTGTTTTTGCTAAGTTTCTCATTGTCGTATATTTGAAAGACAATATTATATCAAATTAACATATTCTGTGAATGTATTAATTTTATTTATACTGTAGTTTTTCATTTCTGTATAGTCAGAGTTTGTGTGTGTGTGTTTGCTTTTTTTTTTTTTTTTGCCAATTGCATGAGAACACATGAAATTGACCCAGAGTGGATTGTGTAAAATCGGAGAAGGCGATGGCACCCCACACCAGTACTCTTGCCTGGAAAATCCCATGGACAGGGGAGCCTGGTAGGCTGCAGTCCATGGTGTCATGAAGAGTCGGACACGACTTCACTTTCACTTTCACTTTTCACTTTCATGCATTGGAGAAGGAAATGGCAACCCACTCCAGTATTCTTGCCTGGAGAATCCCAGGGATGGGGGAGCCTGGTGGGCTGCCCTCTATGGGGTCGCAGAGTTGGACATGACTAAAGCAACTTAGCAGCAGCAGATGTGTAAAATACAAAAAATTTTCTTGGCATCCGGTCCCATTACTTCATGGGAAATAGATGAGGAAACAGTGGAAACAGTGTCAGACTTTCTTTTTTGGGGCTCCAAAATCACTGCAGATGGTGATTGCAGCCATGAAATTAAAAGACGCTTACTCCTTGGAAGAAAAGTTATGACCAACCTAGATAGCATATTCAAAAGCAGGGACGAGGGAGCCTGGTGGGCTGCCGTCTCTGGGGTCACACAGAGTCGGACACAACTGAAGCGACTTAGCAGCAGCAGCATAGAGGTTACATTCTGGTGGGGGAGGTAAATAAAAACCACAAGTAAATATGTAACATATTAGCTAGTGATAAGTGTTATAAAAATAATGTGGGATGAGGGGAGTGGAGATGATGGAGGTCATGATCATATTTTAGATAAGGTGGTCGAGAAGACTTAACTGATGAGGTGAAGACATTGATCAGATGACCAGAATGAAGATTTGGTGGATATGTTCTAGGCATATGGTCCAGCTAGTAGAAGACCCTGAACAAATTTACAGAGACAGAAAGTGGATCAGTAGATGCCCAGGGCAGGGAGCTATGGGCAGAGAACAGAGTGTCTGCTATTGGGTATGGGATGTCTTTTTTTGAGATGATGAAAATGTTCTCAAATTAGATAGTGGTGATGGTTACATAACCGTGAATATTTTAAAAACCATTGTATTGTACTCTTTAAAGGGACAGATTTTATGGCATATAAATTATATTTCAAAATAGTTGTATTTTATAAAAGACCCTAAGTTAAGAATGAGTGTGAGGAATAGCAAGAAGTTCAGTATGGCTAGATTGGACTAAGGGGGTTTTAGGAAAGAGGTGATGATGTCAAAGAATGTGTTTATCTTCCTGGAGGCAGGTAAGTACTCTGGCCTCTATACCTGTGGCTATATTTATGCCCCAACAAAAGAATTTTTTAACTATCCTTTTAGACTGGAATTCAGCTAATCTTCATGGTGGAAAGCAATCTCCTAAACTAACTGATACAAAGGGGCTAATGATTGATTTTCAGGGATTTTTCTTTTGAATAAGATATTCCTGGAGATTAAAAAAAAAAAAATTCCAGAACCATGGATATCTATCCTGTGGGCTGTGGACACAGAATGTGATTACAAAGGGGTCTGGAAATCCATGAGTAAGCCATGCCACTGTTTGTAGATCAAATAAATAAATGAACAACATTCAACATGAGAAAGGAACCTGAGAGTTTTTTTATATATGGAAGAGGGGCGATCATTTTCTTAAATGTTGGGAACTAGTTGGTTAAACAAAGTGAAGTCGCTCAGTCGTGTCCGACTCTTTGCGACCCCATAGACTGTAGCCTACCAGCTTCCTCTGTCCATGGGATTTTCCAGGCAATAGTACTGAAGTGAATTAGACTTCCCTGGTGGCTCAGACAGTAAAGCATCTGTCTACAATGCAGGAGACCCAGGTTCGAGCCCAGAGTTGGGAAGATCCCCTGGAAAATGTTAAACAAAAGGGATCCTTTCCTAGAGACTTTGTAGGTCCTCGTAAGGGACTAGTATGGATGATATTTGGGGTGCATGTTAAAGTGGGGACTTTTTGATCCTTTAAATATAGCTGCTAGGCTGTAGCAACTGGGGCTTCCCTGGTAGCTCAGAGGTTTAACCGTCTGCCCGCAATGTGGGAGACCTGGGTTCAATCCCCAGGTCAGGAAAGATCCCCTGGAGAAGGAAATGGCACCCCACTCCAGTATTCTTGCCTGGAGAATCCCATGGACGGAGGAGCCTGGAGGGCTACAGTCCACGGGATCGCAAAGAGTCGGACACGACTGAGCGACTTCACTTCACTTGACAGACCTTGATGGATGTATGCAGAGTTAGTTTTGATTATGTGGATTGTTTTTGATAAAAATTTTATTCTCAGGTGACTTTTCTCTTTGACACCTAATATTTCTAGGTGGCTTATTACTTCTGTGTCATTTCAGGTAATAATTTTAGTAGGAAATTTAATAGGAAAGTAACTGTACTGTTAAGAAACTCCACATTTATTTCTTGTTTTTCGGGGAAGAATACTTTTCAAAAACATCTTGATCATTATTTCTTCTGCTTTTACTTGTTTCTGACTTCTGTTTGCAGAAGTCAGGGTGAGTGTTTAAAGAGTTTTAACAGGAAGCAGAGAACAATGTCAAATACAAATTTTCATGGTAGTCTCAGATCCCATAGGTGAATCTACAAAAGAGAATCTATTAGGGTTGTATTTAAGGTCAAGAAACAAGCAAACAAACAAATAAAATACACTGTGATAACAGAATTAGAGAAGGAGAATAAACCACCTATTCATTCATTCACCAAGCATTTATTCAGTGTTACACCAGGCAGTGCATCAGACTCAACCGTGTATTAATATGGCCTATGGAACTCAATTATATCTCTTCACAGATATCTTACTTTTCTCTCTAGGTGGCTGTATATGAAATATTTTTCTGATGTTTATTACAAGTTCCTACTTCTTTGAAATACCTTGTGATATTATGCAGTCATGGAATAGCTAGAGATATTTGAGAGTATATTTCAACATATATCTCTTATGTAACAATATTTTGAGGAATGCTTGATGTTTATTAAAATCTGTATTTCACCTTGCCAGTGTAGAAAATAAAATTTGGTGTTCTAGAACATAACAGGATTTTATTAATTCATTAATGTGGAAAGGGCCTATCTCCTTTTCCAGGAAAAAGGCATTGAAGTGATGTTTTCTCCCCACCCTTGCCCCACTTGGACCCTTGATTGGGATACACTTCCTGCAGCAGTGAGCCCAAAGGAAGGTAAATTGTTTTTTGTTTTGTCTCTTTAAATTTTATTCGTATTCTGGATACCCTCCTCTGATCCATCTCCCAGTTCTCTAGTTCTCTCTTTGGCTATCTCTAACATTTGGATCATACTATCCATTGAGTTTTCATTTTATTTTTATTAGAAAAATTTTACATATACACATTGCTTTAATTTAGTATTTCCCACATTTGCTATATCTGTTCTTTTTTTCTTTGCTGAAGTATTTTGAAACCTATCCCAGATAATATGTCACCCATAATACACATCTAAACAATATTGACATCTTAAATAATCATCATGTCATTATCATGCTTAATAAAAATCAACAAAAATTCCTTCATCATCTAATAACCACTTCCTAATAATTTCCCCCAATTATTTAAAATATTCTTTGAAAAAAATATTTTGATAGATTTTTTAGTTAAATATATTTTTTATTGCTAAAAACTATATTTGGTTTGTTTATTTTGATGATATATTTTCCTTGGTCATGTTTCAATTTTCTCTTTTTATAATTGTTCAAACATATATGCTGCATATATTATGTCTAATAGCTGATATTCATTGAGATCTAATTCTTCTGTTCATTGTTTCTGTTGACTTCACTCCTGGTGTCTCATATCCCTGTTAATTTTGTAATTTTAGATTCTGAATTCATTTTTGGGGTTCCCTAAATCTTGGAATCTTGTGAGACCTGGGTAGAAATGAATTCCCATAGTTAGGATTTATGTTTGTGTATGCCAGACATCTTAAACTATTGCATTTAATGCATGGAACGTATTTTTTCAGGTTGCGATTCCTTCAACCTTTTCTATCTAGAACTGAGGCTTACTCAGAAAATTAACTTTTTCACCTTCCTTTGTTGTTGAATAGAGCTTTTTTAAAAAAAAAAAAAAAAAACCCAACATCTTTTCATAATGAATAGAGTTTGTCAAGGTTTCTCCTTTCATGTAGTGATACTAGTTTCAGCTCTCCACCATGCGAGGGATCAAGGACTAGCCTCTCTTTTTCTTGCTGTTAAAGCGTAGAGCCCTATTATCAGTAGATACCCTCCAGGCAGCTGTGGTGTCAGGTTGAGATTATTACACTGCTTTTCAGTCCCTTTCCCCCTTTTTCAGGTCCTATGGATTTTCCTTACTCTCAGAAGTCCAATTAAATAGGTAAAGGATAATAGTTGAAGTTTAAATGCCATTTTAGGTATTTTTAGAGGAGGAACATTTTCATAGCTCAGCATTCTATTTCTTTAATTGTTTATGTGTTCTGTAGTTTTAAACTAATCTAAATATAAGTTTTGATTTTTAAAGCACTCTTTAAAATTATTTGCCTTCCTTTTTCATGTTCTTCTCTTCTATGATACATCCTGACATTCCTGTACCTCACTAATCACTTCTGTTCTGTTAATCAAGGAAACATTTTAGAATTCTTCCAAAATGGAAGAAGATTATGTTGGATAGTTAAGAATGCTGCTGCAAAGATATTTTATAAAAATGAAATTTATTTTTTGTTTTTATTAACTATATGAAAAATAGTCACTAGTAAATTTGTTAATGTTTTAATTTAGATTTTTTTTTGGCATTTTACAGAGCTTAGATGTTTTTATTGTACATTCAATTAAATTTTCTATACTCTTCAGTTATAGATTTTGAATGGGTTAAACCTATAGTTTACTAAATAAAAGTCAAATTTTTATTAATACTTATATTAAAATGAAAACAGCGTTTTAAGTGCCACATGTTTTTCTTTAACTATAATTAATTTAGTATGAAGGCAAAATGGTATTTTCACTTATTAATATGAACACTCAATTATATCTGCTAACAACTCAGAAATTTGACATTAAGCATTCATGTCTGGTTGTTTTACTGGTTAGAGGTGCATATCTAATGGAGCTCATGGAATATATTGCTCCTTATATGCCTTTAATTGGATCACTTTGTTTTAATAAATATTATGGCAAAGATGGAGCTATAACAGTGGATCTCATGGTATACTCACATTTTACTTAGGTTTGTAGTCTGGTTTAACTAAGGTAGAGTTGTGGTATTTTTCAATGTTCTGTTTTCAGTTCTGATAGTTTCAATATTGCACAGTTAATAGGACCTTTGTGAAATGAAATTATTGTACATCGTGGTGCAGATGTCACTATGAATGTGTTCTCATGATTTGTGCTCTGGTACTATCTTCTAGGAGAAGTTAAATTCTACTAAGGTATTATTGGTACTTCGTTCATTTGAATGTTTCAGAAATCAACTCTATTTACATCAAGATTATGGTGCATGAGAATCAGCTTCTTTACCATCAGACTGTATTAATTCTCATGATAGAGTCTAACATAGTTCATAAACCTATCTAATCTCATTCACTGTGCTCACCCGTTTCTCCCCCTCCATCTTATGTGCCAGCCCCTAAATTTCTTGCTGTTTTCCTTCTAAGATCTGTATTTTCTCTCTCCATGACTTCACCTTTATTTTTCTTGCAGCCTTAAATATTCCTCTATTTCCCATTTCTTGAAATTATATTCATCTTTTAAGAATTAGCAAAGCTTTTTCATCAGTTATGGAATCAGACTGCCTGGGTTTGAAACCTGGGCTAATAGCTAGCTAGATAACCTATGGCCAGATTCCTTTCTGAGAATGTCTGAATTCTCTGTATTCTCAATAGGCAGTTCTCTGTACCTCAGTGGCCTCATCTGTACATAGTGATAATACTGCTACTCACCTTATGAGACTGTTGGTATATTCAGTGAACTAATATATAAAAAGTACAGTGCCAAACTATAATTAATAACTGGTAAAAAGTACTTATATAGTAGTCAGAATTAATCACTTCCTTTCAATATTCCTTTAGTATTTCTTATACTTCATTTTTGATACTTACAGAATACTTCTCTTCTACTATGTTTACATGCATATTTTCCTTCTCCAACAAACTGTGAACTCTTTAAATACAGGACTTCTGTGAATAGGTCCTCAATACATCTTTTTTTTTAATTGAACTGAATTGAGACCATAGGTCCTTTTTTATCCCCCCTTGTGTGTGTCAGTCACTCAGTCATGTCCAGCTCTTTGTGACTCCATGGACTGTAGCCTGCCAGGCTCCTCTGTCCAGGGAATTCTCCAGGCAAGAATAATGGAGTGGGTTGCTATTCCCTTCTTCGTTTTTTCCCCTTTGGTGTTCAGTAGATATTTACTGAGAAATGAACAGCTTCAGGGTCTGCGGAGGAGTGTTCTGCCTCCAACACCACTTTCCATCCACGTGAGAGTGAGTTTTTTGCTTGACCCCAGACGTTCCTGGAGAGGAGGAAGTTTTCGACTGGGGAGTTTGGTGACTTCTGAGTCAGGACAAAACTTGTGTCAATCCAGATGACAAAGGAGCTGTGACACCTAGGATGGAGTTACATCCAAAAGATATGTCTGGGGGCCTGTCTTTACCATTTAATTTCTGGTCCTGATGAAAGTAAAAACAACTAAAGTCCTGGACCTATAGAGGTTCCCAAAATTCTGGTAACCATACACATCCTTTTCTTTTTTTAAAAACTTCCAGGCAACTTTTTTGTCTCGTAGAGATTTAAAAGGCTAAAATAGTTGGGATTATTTAGCTTTAAGAAAAGAGAACTGGGTATTTAATTTACATTATTATTTTTATTGTCGTCACTATTATTAGTGTATGTTTTTAAAGGGACTGTTTGGGAGTAAGTTGCAGACATCATGACTTCACTTCTCTATACTTTCCTTCAAGAACAAGAACATTTTCTTATATAGCCGTAGTACAATGATCAAAAGAGGATATTTACTTTAGTACCTACTTTTATCTAATGTAGAGTTCAGAAGATTCTAGTACATTTAGTTGTCATGTCTCTTTAGTTTCCTTTAATGTTGAATAGTTTCTCAGATGTTTTTTGTATTTCATAACATGAACTTTTTTGAAGGATTCTGGCCAAGTTTTTGGTAGACTCTCAATTTGGATTTGTTTAATGTTTCCTCATAATTAGATTCACTTTACGCATTTTTGGTGGAAATGCTACAGAAGTGATGTTGCGTCTTTCTCTTCATTATCAGAAGGCATATTATGTCTGTTTGGGCCCAGTTATGTTAACTTTAATCATTTGGTTAAGCTGGGATCTTCCAGGGGTTTCTGTCGTATTACTGTTTTGCTATACTGACTTAAGTAGTTTGTAGGGAGATATAAGGCTACATAATAACTTGTTTCTTTTTAATCTTTCACTTACTAGTTTATATTCATTTGATATTTCTTGCCTGTGATAGTTGCAAAATAGTGATTTTTCAACTCCATCATATTTCTATATTTATTAGTTGTCGCTGTACTATAAGAAAGCCTTCTTTCTCCTTTCAGTCTTCTATCTTTCCTTTTTTTCTTTCTTCCTTTTTACTCATAAATTTTTTAAATTAAGTTTCAGTGCTCAAGTTGTTGTAGCTGCCTTGAGGCTAGCTCCTGATCCTTTGGAAATGCCCCAATTGTTCTATTACTATGTCCTTAATTTTTGGTATAACAAAATATTACAGGCTCATTTTGTCATTTCCCTGCCAAAGCCCTAGCATCAACTATTTCTCCAAGGAACCCTGGTTCCTTTTAGTAGAGAATGGTATTTAGAAACTAAGATTTGGGCGCTAGGTATGCTCATTGTTAGCAGTGTTGCTTCTAAGTTCTCTTGGCAGAGAGATGTGGGCTTCCCAGGTGGCGCTAGTGGTAAAGAACCCACCTGCCAATGCAGGGTTAGACCTAACAGACACAGGTTCGATCCCTGAGTCGGGAAGATCCCCTGGAGGAGGGCACAGCAACCTACTCCACTATTCTTGCCTGGAGAATCCTATGGACCGATGAGACTGGCAGGCTGCAGTCCATAAGTCGCAGAGTCAGACACTACTGAAGCCACTTAACACACACACAGCAGAGAGATATAGATTGATCCATTAGGAAATAGATGTATGTGTGTATGCATCTATGTACACACACAAAATCATACACATCAGCATCTACTGCTATATCTATATATCAATATCTATAATCTATATATATTGAAAGTCATGATTTTATACTGATACTGTTGCTGCTGCTGCTGCTGCTAAGTCGCTTCAGTCATGTCCGACTCTGTGCGACCCCTTAGACAGCAGCCCACCCGGCTCTCCCATCCCTGGGATTCTCCAGGCAAGAATATTGGAGTGGGTTACCATTTTCTAATCCCAATCCAGTACCATAAGATTCTTCCTAGTTTTTCTGAATTTACCTTTCACAACAGTAAAAATTATAGCACCCAATATCACCTGTGTTTTTGCTCACTTGTTCAGTCCCTCAGTGTTTAGACAGTAATTTCAGAATTATTTAACCCATATCTATGTGAAAAATATACCTGCTAAGTTGAGTTCCAGTTTGTTTGCGGTTATTTTCACTTTTGAATTTTATGGTCACAGTTCTCATGCAGGTAGTTGTGGATCACATGGTTCTACAGAAGATGAATTGTGAAAAGTGAAATGTCTGAGTCAGTATTAATCATTGTCCCCTGATAGAAAATCTTCAACCAGCAGTCTGCACTGAGAAGATCCAGGCAATAGCATAGTTCCTATTCCCGTTTGTCCTCAAATAGCTGTGATTTCCTACTTTAATGAACTAGTATATATACTGTGAGCCTGAAGACTACTTTTGTTAAGTCCAGAGACACCTCTGTGCTTGCCTTTGGAATTTTTGCCCTCTGAGTATGAAAGAGAGAATAAATAGAGTCTTTTGCCTCAAGACCTAGAATAGAGCTGCTTTAAGACACTCCATTGATAGTTCCCTGCAGCCTTTCTGTTCTCCAGTAGTTTTAGGTGGATGGTTCCTGTATTAGGAGTGGCTCCTAGTCCCTAATAGCCATATCAATCATATAGAAGGGAGGAGTCAGAAGCATGACCTTATAGGAGATAAAAGCAATAGAAGAAGATAGTTACTTAGGTATTGTTCCAGCTATAATCCCTTTTTTTCTTATATTCAGAGTTCCACTATCTTAGAAATATGGTCCACTTAGGTGTCCATGCGGCCTTGGTTTTGCTTTTGAGCTGCATGAGAGCACTAACTCCTAGGGAGACTGATATGAGGGTGATATCTAAAAACCTTAAACATCTCTACTCATTTAGCCCCCTGCCACCCAGATTAGAGTATATACTTATCAGTTGAGGAAAAACACAAAAGATTGATGTTAGAGTTTTACTAGAAGGAGATAGTAAAATCTCATCTATCTAGATCTATCTATCTTATAGATTTCATTTGCTTGGGACAGATATTTATGAATTCTTAATCCCATGAACGGAGAAGCCTAGTAGGCTGCAGTCCATGGGGTCGCTAAGAGTCGGACACGACTGAGCAACTTCGGTTTCACTTTTCATTTTCATGCATTGGAGAAGGAAATGGCAACCCACTCCAGTGTTCTTGCCTGGAGAATCCCAGGGACGGGGGATCCTGGCGGGCTGCCATCTATGGGGTCGCACAGAGTCAGACACGACTGAAGTGACAGCAGCAGCAGCAGCAGCAGAACAAGAATGACAAACTTGTGTATTCTAGTTCCTGTTATATAACTCCCTGATTAAATTTATGGTTCTAAGGGGATGTATAATTTTTCAATCCTAGTGGCAGATTATTCAATTAGTAGTAAGGTATTCTTTTTTATCAACTTCTGTTTACAGTAGATGACTAAGGTTTTTAAATTTGAGAGCTTATCCTGATGAGGATCATTTATGTAAATACAAATTTTTTAATTTCCCTAACTGTTTTCCAGAGAGTATTTGGGGTATAAAAGAATGATTGACCTTAACATTAGGAAACAATATAAAATAAGGTGGTGATACATGATAAAGCTAGTAAAAGTTGGCCTCAATGCAAAGTCTCTGCCTTTCCCTGACCCTTGTGTTATATGCTTCTAGAAACCAAAGGGATCACTCTTTCTTTTTCCAGCAGAAGTGATTGGGAAGGGAAAGATGTGGTCAAGGTCTTTGGACAGAGTTGTAGCCAAGATGCAGAATGGAAGGACACAAATAGAGCCTTTTCCTCTATCAGTGAGTCTTAAGGTTCTTATGAAACTCTTAAGGGGTATGGTAAACAGCATTATTTATTGCTATTGGTGCCAGAAGGTCAGGGATGCTAAAAGTTCACTATAATGAAGAACTGTCTCATCTGTAATACAAACATCATCCTCCTTTGGGGAAAATGAAACAAAAGTTTGTTTTAGGATCTTTAGTCAGAATGTAATAATGCTATATTGTTCTAAACCATTGCTTTTCAAACTAGGGCATCTATCAGAATCATTTGTATGGCATGTATAACAGAATGCTGAGCCCTACACCAGAGTCTGAGGCCAGGCCCTAGAGTTTTCATTTCTCAGAAGTATCACCACGTGCTGCTTCTTACTCTTCAGGGACCACAGGTGGGAAGTTATACCCCAGGTAGCTGGTACAGTGAGCGCATGGACTGCTTTGACTCCACCAAAGTAAGATGAGCAAGATCAGAGTTTTCTAGTTTTGTTTTTATTCCTTAAAGTGAAAGTGAAAGTGAAGTCGCTCAGTCGTGTCCGACTCTGCGACCACATGGACTGTAGCCTACCAGGCTCCTCCATCCATGGGATTTTCCAGGCAAGGATACTGGAGTGGATTGCCATTTCCTTCTCCAACCCAAAAAATTATTTTTTGCCTCTTAGCACAAAGTCCATCAAATATAAGCCTTTGTGCATACTGTTGAACCATTTGGTAACTATGCAACTTCTACTTTAAGCGAAATATGCTAGCAAATATAAGTCGAAGTAGAAATACCTTAATAATGTAAATAAAAGTAACTGTCTCTTTCAAGAAATTTTTTTTCTTGAAATACTAGTCTTAGATTATTAAGATGAGATTCAAAATTAGCATAATGATTTCCTACTTTTAAAAAAGTATTCTCCAGTGAGACAGTGTAAAGATATAGTCTCCTCAACAACTTTTTGTTTATATTGAGTAACTTTATATTATAAGGCAGTTACATTTTGAACTTTTTGGCATTTAACATACTAAAAGTGCACCAAGAGAATGAGATCAAAGGCATTTTTTTTTCTTCCAACTTTTATGGGAAAAAAATTCTCTAACATAAATGTTTTTCATTTCTCTAAGTAATACTTAGCTGTGAAACTCAAAACCTGACCATATTTGACTCAGAATTCTACAAATTTATAACTGTTTTCTCTTTCAAGAGTGAGGTTCTCAAGCATTTTGGTGCTTTACCAAAAGTAATACAATCTTGTATTTAAACTGCTTTTTAATCCAAAGCTAAAAGCCTCTAATGCATAGTGTGTGTATATATATATGTATATATATATAGAGAGAGAGAGAGGGAGAGAGGATTTATATTAAATGGTTTAAAATATAACAAAGTTGCAAAGAACAAGTTTGCTATTTGCTTAGTGGTGCTCTTGGTTTAGTGCCAAACACGAATACAAATAGGTATAGAGTCTGAGATAGAGAGGTATATCACATATGTATTACATTATTATATTTTGTATATATAAATGATGTAAAGCAAACCATGTGTTAAATTCATCTCTTTTTCTAGTAGAAAGTGAGAGAAGTCAGCTAAAGTAATAGTAGAAAGAACTGAAACTGACAGAGATGTGTAAATTTTTACTTGGTAAATTCTTCCAATTATCATAGCATTAGACACCCATATAAAAATGTTGGTCTTTTATAAACTACTAGTTAACTGTACTTGGTAATCAAAAGAGGTAGTGCTGGTAGTAGGAATATTTTTATATACATTTGAATGAGTAACCATTAGATGAATTTTTTAATTAAAACGAATTAATACATCGTGTTGTGATCTTTATTTGAAATGGAGGTGACATAAAGCGGTAGAGAAGTAGTGGAAAGGTATCTATTTTTCAGTGTTAGTTTCTTCATGTGGGATTTTAAAAGGTTTAAAGTTTCTTTGTGTGAAATGTCAAAAGTTTAAATAAGAAAAAGAGAACCATGTAAAATACACACTCTTATTACACAGTTGACCTTTAAAAAATGCAGGGATTTGGGTGCCAATTCTTCTTGCTGTTGAGAATCCCTGTATAGCTCACAGTCTGCCTTGGGAATCCAGGGGTCCTCTCATATCTGCAGTTCTGCATCCACGCATTGAACCAACTACAGATTAAGTTAGTACCACACTATTTACCATGAAAAGAATCCACATGTAAGTATACCTGCGCAGTTCAAACCCAAGTTGTTAAAAAAGTCCACAGTACTTGTATAGTAATAACACATTGATTTATATTTATTTAAGCCTTTTTAATTTAAACCTTTTAAAAATGCTATACCTGTTCAAGGGCTTCCGTGATGGCTGAGTGGTAGAGAATCCTTCTGCCACTTCAGGAGACGCGGGTTTAATCCCTGGGTCAGGAAGATTTTTTGAAGAAGGAAATGACAACCCACTCCAATAATCTTGTCTGCAGAATCCCGTGGACAGAGGAGCCTGGCGAGCTACAGTCCATGGGGGTCAAAAAAGAGTCAGACATGAGTTAGCAACTAAACAAGAACAGCAGCAACCAATACCTATTAAAGTTTCACGTGAAGAACACTTTAAATAATTTAATCAGATTCTCCTCAAATTTACCTATATGTTTAGCATAACTTTTATCAAAATCCCAACAAGATTTTTAGTAGATATAGACAAGCTTATTCTGTTTTATGTGAAAAAAGAATTTGGAAAAGAATGATAGAGAGAATCATTCTACTCAATGTTGACCTCCTGTGTAGCCACAGTAATTGGAGAGATATCATATAGATCAATAGAATACAATAGAGAACCTACAAAAAGGTGTAAAAGCAACTCATTTGGAGAAGGATAGTCTTTTTAGCAAATGCTGCTAGATCAATTGGATAACCATAGACAAAGAATATGAATATCTAAGTTGCATCCCTTATATAAAAGTTAACTCAAAAAGAATTATGGTTTTAAATGTAAAATTTTAAATTGTAAAACATTAGAAGAAAAATATGAAAAAGCTTTGGGATCTGGGGATGAAAAAGAGTTCTTACACATGACACCAAAAGCACAGTGCATTAAAATTTTTTGATAAGGTGGGCTTCATCAAAATTTTAAATGTTTGCTCTGCCAAAAACTCTATTATGAGCGTGATAAAAACAAGGTAAAGAATAGAAGAAAATATTTGCAAACCAGAAATATTTGCAAATCTGACTCAGGTCTTGGATCTGGAGTGTATAAAGAACTCTCAAAACTCAAAAATAAAAAGCAAACAAAAAAGAATCCAGTTAGAAAATGGGCAAAAGACATAAACAGTCATTTTACCAATGAGGATATACAGTTGGTACACGTGCACATGAAAAAACTTTCTGCTTCTTAACCATCAGGGAAATGTAAATCAAAACTACAATGAGCTATCTGATAGCTAACATCAATCAGAATGGCTAAAATAAAAGTAACATGACCACACATTGACAAGGATGTGGAGAAACTGAATCACTCATACATTGCTGGTTGGAATGTAAAATGGTACAACCACTCTGAAAAATAATGTGTTACTTTCTTATAAAACTACAGATACAGTTACCACAAGACAGTTGCACTACTGAGCATTTATCCCAGGGAAATGAAAACATATTCATTCAAAAACCTGCACGTGCATGTTCCTAGCAACTTTATTCATAATAGCCCCAAACTGTAAATAACCCTAATGTCCTTCAATGCATACATCATTAAACAAATAAATTCTCATGTCTCTTTGCTACAGAATCCTACTCAGCAATGAAAAGGAATGGACTGGTTATACTTGTAACAACTTGGATGGATCTCAGGGGCATTATGATGAATGAAAAAAGGCCCATCTCAAAAGATTACCTATACTATGTGTTAGTCGCTCCATTGTGTCCGACTCTTTGTGATCTCATGCACTGTGGCCCACCAGGCTTCTCTGTCCATGGAATTCTCCAGGCAAAAATCCCCTCTCCAGGGGATCTTCTGACTCAGGGATCGAACCCAGGTCTCTTGCACTGAGGATAGATTCTTTACCATCTGAGCCACCAGGGAGGCCCATATGAACCTATAGGTGGGATCAAGTTCCATAAAACTGCACATATGCTCATGAATACAGACATGTTAAATCTGATGAAAACTAAGCAAGGTCTGTGGTTAATAGTGTTGTAATAAAAATGATTTTCTAGCTTTGATATTGTACTGTAATTATATAAGATGCCACCATTGGGGAATCTATTGATAGTTGGGTTCACAGAAGTCTATGTACTATTTTTACAACTTTATATGAATCTATAACTATTTTAAAATAAAAAGTTAAAAGTAAAATTTAAGTAGAAGTTGGAAATGATCTAGAAAATAAAGAATATTGCAATATTTCTCAGTTCATCTTTTTTGAAAAATAACAAGACTTCTGGAGACTATAAGTCAAATGATAGTTTGATACAAGACCCCACGTATAAAATATTCAAATTGCAATGTAATTCTATTATACATAGTTAAACACTGATTTTCACTTTTGATAGTCCATTTTGTAAGTTGCTATTCTCAAGCTCCTAGACGAATGGAGAAAGTCAAATGTAACATAATTTGAGTTTTTTATACTGAGATTGCTTCAGGAGAGTGATTGGTATCTTGAAATAGCCCTAGTATAAATCCTGGCTGATAGTTTGCACTAAGGCTCATACTCAGTCACCAGAAAATTTCAAGTTTCCTTGGAGATGTCATGGTGTTACATATATTATGGTTGATAGAGAGGGATGTTGCGTTTATGAGAAGCAGAGAAAGTTCTTTCATACTGAAAGCTTAGTTATGTCCAATTTCAATTATATACTTGCAATATAAAGTACTGAAAAGTGGGACTGAGGATTTTGTTTTGGCTGTCAAAATGGTTGGTGAATAAGTTTATTTTATACTTTAGATCAGCACAGGTGTGGAAATGATCCAGTTGTACAACATTGTACCGCTAACTAAATTGTCTGGAACCACTTTGCTGTAAGCAAGGCCTGACAAAGAGTAGCAAGATTAAGTTTAAGTTTTATTGCTTCCATGTCCTCAACGAAAATCAGTGCAGAGCCAGTATCTACACAGAGGCACAGTTCTTTAACTAGGGGAGCACTGGTACAGTGGGCTCACAGCTTCAGTACCTTATGTCTGCTCAGTGCTGGGCTCACTGGGTTTCTCTTTATTTCTTTTGCTGTTTTTAAGCCACGAAACCAGATTGTCTTAGAAAAATACAATCCTTTTTTTTTTTTTTTAAAGTATTCTGAACTATGGCATGTGATTAAAGAAAAAGTTAAGTCTTTTTTCCTCCTGGAGTTACATTTGCTATAATTCTTCCCACTGTTACGCTATGCTTTGTTCTATCCTTTAGAATTAGATTTCAAGCACCCTATTTATACACCATGTTTTTAGTACTTTGCAAGCAGAGCCCATGACTGGTTACCAAAAAGGTTTTAATGGCCAGTTTACCTAAGGTGGATTACATAGAATATTTTGATAGTGTTGCTTGTTAAAACAAATAAAAGTATTTGACATGAAGAAGTATATATAGTAATTTAATCAGAATTAAATTAGCTCATATATGGAGTATTAAATTATTTGGAAAAGTTTTTGTGTACAAATGAGCAAATTGAGAATTTATTGAACAGTCAAGGATATTTAAATCTATTCCTGACTCCACTAAGTCATTTATTATAGCCCTAAGCAAGTTTGAAAGTTACCATGGTTTGTTTTAAGAATATGAATTCACTGATGAGAAACCTTAAATTACCCATTCAAATGAATATTGCTTATTAGTATGTTTCAGAGATCAAATTGCTTTATCAAATAGGTTTGTGTGAATAATAAAATACTTATTTCTGAAAACCAGTACCAGGCAGAGGTTCAGATCTCAAAGGGTATCGAAATGTAATTAGGATGGTACCATTTTAATTCAACAGGACTTTTCTGGTGAACAGATCTGGAGCACCCTTCCACTCTTGCTTTGCTTTCAGCAGCACTAGCTCAGCTGGTAAAGAAGCCGCCTGCAATGCAGGAGACCCTGGTTTGATTCCTGGGTCGGGAAGATCTGCTGGAGAAGGGATAGGCTACCCACTCCAGTGTTCTTGGGCTTCCCTGGTGGCTCAGCTGGTAAAGAATCCGCCTGCAATAAAAGCAAAAATAAACAAATGGGACCTAATTAAACTTAAAGCTTTTGCGCAATGAAGGAAACTATAAGCAAAGTGAAAAGACAGCCTTCAGAATGGGAGAAAATAATAGCAAATGAAGCAACTGGCAAAAAATTAATCTCAAAAATATACAAGCAACTCCTGCAGCTCAATTCTAGAAAAATGACCCAATCAAAAAAATGGGACAAAGAACTAAACAGACATTTCTCCAAACAAGACATACAGATGGCTGACAAATACATGAAAAGATGCTCAACATCACTCCTTATCAGAGAAATGCAAATCAAAACCACAATGAGGTACCATCTCACGCTGGTCAGAATGGCTGCTATCCAAAAATCTACAAACAATAAATGCTGGAGAGGGTGTGGAGAAAAGGGAAACCTCTTACACTGTTGGTGGGAATGCAAACTAGTGCAGCCACTATGGAGAACAGTGTGGAGATTCCTTAAAAAACTGGAACTAGAACTGCCATATGACCCAGCAATCCCACTGCTGGGCATACACACCGAGGAAACCAGAATTGAAAGAGACACATGTACCCCAATGTTCATCACAGCACTGTTTATAATAGCCAGGACATGGAAGCAACTTAGATGTCCATCAGCAGATGAATGGATAAGAAAGCTGTGGTACATATACACAATGGAATATTACTCAGCCATTAAAAAGAATACATTTAAATCAGTTCCAATGAGGTGCGTGAAACTGGAACCTATTATACAGAGTGAAGTAAGCCAGAAAGAAAAACACCAATACAGTATACTAATGCATACATATTGGAGAAGGCAGTGGCACCCCACTCCAGTACTCTTGCCTGGAAAATCCCATGGACAGAGGAGCATGGTAGGCTGCAGTCCATGGGGTCGCTAAGAGTCGGACACAACTGAGCAACTTCACTTTCACTTTTCACTCTCATGCATTGGAGAAGGAAGTGTTCTTGCCTGGAAAATCCCAGGGATGGGGGAGCCTGGTGGGCTGCCGTCTATGGGGTCGCACACAGTCGGACACGACTGAAGCAACTTAGCAGCAGCAGCAGCAATGCATATATATGGAATTTAGAAAGATGGTAACAATAACCCTATATGTGAGACAGCAAAAGAGACACAGATGTAAAGAACAGTCTTTTGGACTCTGTGGGAGAAGGCGAGGGTGGGATGATCTGAGAGAATAGCATTGAAACATGTATAGTATGTTTGAAACAGATCTCCAGCCCAGGTTCTCCAGACAGAGTTCTCGGGGCTGGTGCACTGGGATGACACAGAGGGATGGGATGGGGAGGGAGGTGGGAGGCGGGTTCAGGATGCGGAACACATGTACACCCGTGGCTGATTCATGTCAACGTATGGCACAAACCACTACAATATTGTAAAGTAATTAGCCTCCAATTAAAATAAATAAATTTTAAAAAATTTTATTAAAAAAAGAGTCCACTTGCAATGCAGAAGACCTGGGTTCGATCCCTGGGTTGAGAAGATCCCCTGGAGAAGGGAATGGCTACTCACTCCAGTATTCTGGCCTGAAGAATTCCGCAGACTATCCATGGGATTGCAAAGAGTCAGATGCGACTGAGCCGCTTTCACTTTCAAATTCTCTTAGGGATGGAGATGTGTACCCATTTCAAGATAAGACTTTTCCTAAGCATTTCTTTATGTTTTGTCTGTTTTTGTCAAGGCTTTGATGTTTTAGAATGAGGCAGCTTTGGATAAAAATTTATAGAAATTTTACATTAATAATTAACAGTAATAATTAACTTTTCAATAATTACCCATTTAAGTAGAACAAAACTTACTATTGGTGTCATTCAGAAGCAATGAAGAATAGAGAAGAAGCAAAGATATGTGTAATAAAAGGTTTAGTTCAGCCTTTAATATCATTTCTAATGAAGACAAATGAACAAGTAACCGAAAGCACTTGCCACGTTTATTTTCAGAGTTATAGATAAGCTATGTATAGCTACTCTGAAAGCTCTGAAAGACAACTTCTGTTTATAATTAATGCAAAACCAGCTCTACACTAATTCCATTTTGTGCATTTGCCAAGAGGTATTTCTTCATATAATTTACCTCCTGGATTGACTTTCCAGACTACTTTTGAATATTTCACATCAAGTAACTTAGTTTTTTTAATCTTAAAAAACTTACTTGCTTTTCTTGACATTGCTTAACTTTCAAGAATTATTTCTTTAAATGATAAATGTTTATAATCACATTTAGGAGATAGAGGGAACACTAATGATGTAGATCCTTATTTTTCTGCTAATGTAAACTAATTAGTGTTATTTATTTCCATTTAAATTAGCATTCTCTGTACTATTCCAGATATTTATGATTAAAATCAGCTTGGCTGTACAATGAACTATTTTATTCTGTGCTTTGCACAGGTTCCTCTCAACACCCAAACCCATTCATTATTTTTATTTAATTAAGCCTGACTCACATTGGAGAGATATCTGAAGCAAGGAAATTTCCCTAATAGCTGTGCAATCACAGTAGCTCACAGACTGTAAGAATATGATATTAATGAAAGAAGAAATTCAATAAAAACTGAATCATTGGGAGAATTTTTAAAAATTACCCTTACCTATAAGACAAAAGGGGAGAAGGAAATGGCACCCCACTCCAGTACTCTTGCCTGGAAAATCCCATGGATGGAGGAGTGTGGTAGGCTGCTGTCTATGGGGTCATACAGGGTCAGACACAACTGAAGTGACTTAGCAGCAGCATAAGACAAAAGTATAGTCATTAATAGAAAACTGTCATTTAAAGAGCATAAATATATAGTATTAGTAATCAATAGCATAGTGTTTGCATATATGAATATGTTTATTTGAGGAAAATTATTCAATTAGTTTTATGCTGAAACCAGTGATTAGGAAATTGGCTATATTCTATATTGGCTACATTAGAAGTGTGAACTTATATGCTTCATAGGGGAAAAAATAGGAATTTTGCATATAATCCCATAGCAGATATTTTATAAATCTAGGGAAAGCTGAATTTCCAGGACAATTCCTTATTTTAAAAGAGTCATTTTTTTTTTTTTTTTTAGTTTTTTAACAAAATATTTCACATGTAAGTGAGATCATGCAGCATTTGCCTTTGAGTTGTATCACTTAGCATAATGAACTCTAAAACCAGTTATTTTACATGATGGTTTTATTCTGACATGTCTTCTGTAGTGAGGAAACAGAAGAATTTTGGTGGCATCTAACAAACTAGACATGAAAAACTGCAGGGTTTTTTTTTTTTTTCTTTTTTGCAAAGAAGAGAGACTAGATGGGGCTAAGCCCTCTTTTTTAAAAAAAGGAAAGAAAGCAAACTTCATTGACTAAACACTTTCATGCCCTTGGGGACATATTCATACTTAATTTTTTTTTTTTCCAACAAAACAAGGAAAGGAAAGAAAACCAAGCTGCCAAAGGCAGTGTTAGAGAAAATGACAGAAAATTGCTTTCCAGTCATGCTTATCTGCTTTCATTTAATCTAAATGGTTTACTATAAAATTGAGTAATTGTTGGACTACAATAATCTAACCAAAAAAAGTTTTAAAATAATTTTTTTTGTAAAATAGTGTTTTTAATGTTTCTCTCAAGTGACTTTAAATTTCATCAATAAGCAATAGATATTAGATTCTGACTTACATCTTTGATCAGATTCTTAAAAGTCATTGTATGAATCAAATTCCAAATAGGAAAAGATAGCATATTCAAATTGGGAATATTCGAGGAGGATTTATATGTAAAGACATTAATTATCAAGTCATAGGCAGGATGTCGTAAACTGAAGGGATAGATCAGGAAGTAGCCACAACGCTGTTTCTACCCCTAATCCTGATTGGAGAGGAAAAAGAAAAGAGAGAAAGTCCCATAGAGTGAGCTGCTTTGAGAGGGGCAGTAACCTTCAGGCAAGAGACAGAGGCAGCCTCAAGTGTCTGTAGGGGTGAGAGCAGAAGAAAATTACCGTGCCCTCATTCTTCTTTATCGTTTACCTTCTGTCTCATCTGCAGCTTCTCGCTGACGAAACCCGTCTAGGTGCCAGTGGGCAAGGAAGTCTGTTGATGTAGCCGATGCAGGTCACTGTCTGGGCAGAGAGCTAGTTGAATTTGGAGGAGGCAAGCCTAAGATATCTGGCAGAGTAATTCAGAGCTGAGAGAGACGTTAGAGGTCATCTTGATGGTGGGAAAGATTGAAGGCGGGAGGAAAAGGGGACAACAGAGGATGAGACGGTTGGATGGCATCACCAACTCAATGGAGATGAGTTTGAGTAAGCTCTGGGAGTTGGTGATGGACAGGGAAGCCTGGCATGCTGCAGTCCATGGGGTCGCAAGGAGTCAGACACGACTGAGTGACTGAACTGAACTGAGAGTGAGGAAATCTAAAGTTTGTGGAGAGGTGAAGCAGCATGCATTGAGTAACATACAACCAAGACTCATTGTCTATCGCTCTGCTGTGTCCAAAACAGGAGCTCTGCACCACTATGCTTTGTAATTATGCCACTGTCCTCTTAAGCATCTGTGCAGATCTCTTGTGCAAAGTTAAACTGACTTGTATTGCTGCCATCTTAACAAAATTAATAAAATTTGAAATTTATTTACCTTGCAGGTAGGATTTGCACTAATTGGAGGAAATGTTTTGGAATAATAGTTTGCCCCATAAAGCTTATATCGGCGCCTACTCTAATTGCCTGAAAATTACTTTAAATGACCATACCTGTTATAGAAAATTGTTCCTTAATGTGACTTTTCTTAAATCCTAGAACTGTGGAGGTAAGATAGAGAAAATAGAATAACCCTCTAACTATTGGAATTTTGCATTAGAGGTTTAAAATTTGAGACTTGTTTGATTAAAATTAAAAGCAGTCTGTACAATTCTTATCATATTAAGAATTTCTGTTCCTAAGATGAATTCTGTCTTTCAATGAGTCAACTCTTTGCATGAAGTAGCCAAAGTACTGGAGTTTCAGCTTTAGCATCATCCCCTCCAAAGAATACCCAGGACTGATCTCCTTTAAAGTGGACTGGTTGGATCTCCTTGCAGTCCAAGGGACTCTCAAGAGTCTTCTCCAACACCACAGTTCAAAAGCATCAGCTCTTCGGTGCTCAGCTTTCTTTACAGTCCCACTCTCACATCCATACATGACCACAGGAAAAACCATTGCCTTGACTAGATGGACCTTTGTTGGCAAAGTGATGTCTCTGCTTTTGAATATACTATTTAGGTTGGTCATAACTTCCCTTCCAGGGAGTAAGTGTCTTTTAATTTCATGGCTGCAATCACCATCTGCAGTGATTTTGGATCCCAAAAAATAAAGTCTGACACTGTTTCCACTGTTTCCCCATCTATTTGCCATGAAGTGATGGGACCAGATGCCATGATCTTCGTTTTCTGAATGTTGAGCTTTAAGCCAACTTTTTCACTCTCCTCTTTCACTTTCATCAAGAGGCTTTTTAGTTCCTCTTCACTTTCTGCCATAAGGGTGGTGTCATCTGCATATCTGAGGTTATTGATATTTCTCCTGGCAATCTTGATTCCAGCTTGTGCTTCTTCCAGCCCAGCATTTCTCATGATGTACTCTGCATAGAAGTTAAATAAGCAGGGTGACAATATACAGCCTTGACGTACTCCTTTTCCTATTTGGAACCAGTCTGTTGTTCCATGTCCAGTTCTAACTGTTGCTTCCTGACCTGCATACAGATTTCTCAAGAGGCAGGTCAGGTGGTCTGTTATTCCCATCTCTTTCAGAATTTTCCAGTTTATTGTGATCCACACAGTCAAAGGCTTTGGCATAGTCAATAAAGCAGAAATAGATGTTTTTCTGGAACTCTCTTGCTTTTTCCATGATCCAGCAGATGTTGGCAATTTGATCTCGGGTTCCTCTGCCTTTTCTAAAACCAGCTTGAACACCTGGAAGTTCACGGTTCACGTACTGCTGAAGCCTGGCTTGGAGAGTTTTGAGCATTACTTTACTAGCGTGTGAGATGAGTGCAATTGTGTGGTAGTTTGAGCATTCTTTGGCATTGCCTTTCTTTGGGATTGGAATGAAAACTGACCTTTTCCAGTCCTGTGGCCACTGCTGAGTTTTCCAAATTTGTTGGCATATTGAGTGCAGCACTTTCACAGCATCATCTTTCAGGATTTGAAATAGCTCAACTGGAATTCCATCACCTCCACTAGCTTTGTTCGTAGTGATGCTTTCTAAGGCCTTCACATTCCAGGATGTCTGGCTCTAGGTGAGTGATCACGCCATCGTGATTATCTGGGTCGTGAAGATCTTTTTTGTACATTTCTTCTGTGTATTCTTTACTTGTAACATTTTCAGCTGTTTTTTACCTTATTCTTTTCACTATTCTGTTAATACATCTGGTCATATTATCTCAAGGAGTTTTCCACGTGTTAAATGCATTTGTATTTTACTAGAAGTAAAAGTGGTAGATTATGGGGCATTGTTTCAGATTTTCCCTACGGTCTGAAAACTCTTGATTGAAATGCTTACTTTTCATTAGAAATTATTTTTGTGAACAGACGTTTTTATGGTTTCTTCACATGAATGATCTCCTTGTATTCCATGTCTCTTTCTCCTTTCTCATATACCTTGTGTGAATATAATCTGTAAACTCTTAAACCAAAACACTAGATTATCGCTAAGGTCTTCTTTATCTCTGTATCTAGGATTAGAAGTCATCAGTGTCATCTGGACTTTGCTGCTGTGTCTGTGGTTATAATATTTAATTGTAAATGCTGCATTGTACCCTACCTACTGTACAAGAGATACATTCTGTTGCTTTTCTACTAGTAAGGTTTGAATATCTATAGAATATAAATGTTTCTGATTTTAAAAAAAAAAACCCTATTTGAGTATAAATGCAGCATTTTCTCCTTTTTAGAATGCAATAAACTATACTTAGCTAAAACGTACTCTAGCTTCATAAATACTTTCCCTGGATTTTTAAACATATTCCTTTCATATTTTTCCTTTTATCAGGCAGTGTGATAGATCTTGTCATTGAATGTCAAACCATATTAAACAGTTCAGCTACTTTAATATATTTATAATGTTTGCCTTTGAAAAAATTTTAGAATTTTGATACTTAATACAACAGTGCTCTCATAACAGCTTGTTTTTAATGATTTCATAATATTTCATGAGTAGATGTAATGTATTTTGCTTAATTATCTGTAGTTGAATTTAAAATTACTCTCAATCCTCACACTACAGATAATACTGTAGTGAATATGTCCTGCACATAACTTTTCCTACACTTTGAATTATTTCTCAGAAGTGAGATTATGGGATCAAAGGAAATGTGAACATTTTTGTCACTGATGATGTATATTAATAGATCAATTTCCAAAAGGGTTTTCACTTGTTTATTTTACCATGGCAATGTTCAAGAGCCCCTGCATCACTCCTACTTTCATTGGCATTGATTCACCAAATAATTTTTGTAATTTTCACAGACTAATAGACATACCTTGTTTCATTTTATGTTATATTATCATAGCAAGGTTAAATATTTTCATTTATTCAGTATTTTGCTTAGTATCTGTTTCTTGCCAGTTTGAATGAGTTCCTCAATAAAAATATCAATCTTCTGTTTATTTGCTAAAAATATTTTTTTCTCAGATTATTGTTTGCCTTTTTTATTTTAATTATCAACATGCTTTTCTTAAAGCTGAGTAATACCACAGGTTTTATGTTTTAGTTCTATTTTGTATACAGTAAACTACTGCAGAAGTGGACCGTTTCTGTAGGTCCTTAAGAGAATGGCACTCTCGGATAGTCTTAACACTAGCACAGAGTCTGTAAGCTCTAGAAGTCAGATAGCAACGGTAAAAGCAGAAATCTGAGATTGTTTCCTATCCTGCATATTTTTTATTAATTTCCTATTTGTTCTACCTGGAGTATTTAGCAAAGTCTTTCAAAAATGGCAGCCTGTCTCCACTGTGCTAATAGGAGCCAAAGAAAGATTTTTCTGTTATTATTATTGTTTTAATTGAGAAAGAATAACATACCCTGAGAAGGGAGCGTGAAGGTGGAGGTGATAATTCAAGTGAAACTTATGTGAAAGGAGAAGCTGAAGGGGACAAAGGGAAGCTACTCTGTCCAGTTGTCCTACACGTGGAGTGTTAAATGTTAGTAGTTGGTTTTAGCTCAACAAGGAAGGTGATTACTTACCTTCCCTGATACTGTCCCGCCCCCAACCAGACAGCTCTTTGAAGGAGGAAAAGGTATTCCTGTTTGGAACTCATCCCTGGCTGAGTGACCAGTATAAAGAGAGCAGAGATTTAGTGAATTCCTGAATGAAATAATAAATGAATCAAATGAGGAGAACTAGAAATAGGAATCAATTGGAGTTGAAAATATAATATTGATTCTGACTACTGCAGGTCCTCAGAGGAAGAAAATAAAGATTACGTTCTTGTTCAAATGGCCACACTACCCAAAGAAATCTATAAATTTAGTGCTGTCCCATGACATTTTTCACAGAACTGGAATAAATAATCCTAAAATGTATATGGAACCACAAAATCCCATGTTCAGAATTTACCAAAGCAATGCTAAGGAAAAAGAACAAAACAGGAGGCACTACCCTTTCAGACTCTGGACAATACTACAAAGCTACGGTAATCGGAACATCAAAAGGGTGCAAGAGGCAGGTGGAAAGGGCCTACTGGCCAAATCTGGGGCAATTTGGATATTAAAATCAATAGTAATGGAATGTAACCGATTGGAAAAGTTGGATTCCAGAAACCCAAACTGATACAGAGAATGATAATAAATGAATGAGGGAGAAGGGAAAACTTTTCCTTAATTGCCAATGAATAAATATAGAAGGAATTGTGAAGAGCAGAAAATCACCATTTTGTAAACATTATAGTAATAGTAATTGATCCAGGCAAGAATCATTCATGGATGCTAAATGAAATGTGATGAAGAAAAAGGTACAGTCTCAAAGTACTTCCCCATAAATTATTTGTTAGTTACAAAGGGGAAAATAGTAACTTTATACTGGATAAACCTGCAGATGCCATCTTAATTCAGGTAAACATCACCATTACCAATGAAGGGATAAACTGACATCATGTGCCTTTTCTGCGAACATCACTTCTGTGGTATTTCTGCCCCAAATCTACTATATATAACCTGAATCTAAATATGAAGCGATGTCAAACAAATTGACATTTGATGGAAATAGTCTTCAAAATAACTTGTCTATACGCTTCAAAAATGTCTCATCAAAAAAAAAAGTCAAGATCATAAATAATACACAAAAGTCTAGTAATCATTTCAGCTTAAAGGTAACTAAAGACACATAAAGACTGAATACAGTATGATCCTAGAGTGTGTTCTAAACCAGGTAAAAAATAAATATAAAAGATATTATTGGGACAGTTGATGTAATTTAAATATAGACTATTGAGATAATAATATTGTACCAAAATTCTTGATTTTGATCATTGTACTGTGGTTACATAAGAAAATGTGTAGAGGCATTAAAAAGGGGCAAAACATCTTCAGCTTGTCACTGGTTGAAAAAATATGCATATATATATGTATATACAGACACATATATATAAAGAGAGAGAGAAGAAAAGAGTATAAATGATAAAGCAAATGGGGCAAAATAATTGGTGAATCTGGATATCTCTTGCACTATTTCGGCAATTTCCTTTAAGCTTGAATTATATTAAAATAAAAAGTTTTAAAGCCCACATGCCAACAACTCCCCAAAAACATTGAATTTAATCAAGAACATGCCAAGGAATTAAATTTCAGAAAATGTGTATATCACTTTGCTAAAGCAAAAGGAAACTACTTTATTGTAAGACCAAAGATTCTATGTAGCATAGTGAAGTTAAAAAAAAAAAAAGCTAACACCGTACCCAACATACTTATTTCAGAAAGCTGTTTGTTCTAAAGAGTAAAAAGAAAAAGTTCAATTTCCTGAAGATGTAATCTAGTCTTATCCACACCAGGTGCAATATCCAATCTTATCCAAATAAATCAGTCCAAACATATGCCTCTAAGAGCAAGAAAGGTCAAAATTCGTACAAATTGTCCATTTCAAACAAAAAGAAAGAAAGAATGTGAAAAGTGCTTTGTACAAATAAGGTGTACTTGTGTTCTGGCACGGTTAGCAATGAGATGACTGACATTAAAGAAAAAATTACTTGAGGTTCAGCTAAATTGGCACTTTTTTTTTTAAATACACAACATGCAAACAAAAACACAATAATTCGTTTTATACAGATTAAAGTGAAAAACCCAAAGTGAATTCTTTGTATATTTATTAAGGCAACAGATCAGAGGTAATTATTAAAAATTCTGAAACAGTCATAATTCCCATGTGTTATGAAGCCATAAAAGATTGGTCTGGCTCCATTTTATTTGTTTTTATCTTCTCCTGTTCCTCGTATTCTCTTCCTTTCTTTTTCTCTCAACTACCCTGCCTGTGCAGGCTAACCTGCATGGCCAGGGACAATCAGCTACAGAGGTTGCTGACCTTGTACAAGGCAGGCACAAGAAGAAGCACATTTATCCTGACAGGGCATTTACATGACGCAAACCATCTTTCAGAGCATCTTACTGAAAAACAGCTCCTGCTGGGAAGAGTCTGTGGGCTTCAGACTGTGAACTGCCTCCTGCTGAGCTTAAACTACACACCTTTCGGATCAGCAGCACCATGTCAGTCTCTGACAGCTGTGTAAGGTGGATTTTGATTTACATTTGCTTTCCACAAACCTGTATTGTCCTTGTCAAAGAAAAATTTAAATAGGTTAAGAGACTATGAGGCAGAGTCATAAATGATCAGAAGAAAGAAAAAAAAACAAAAACCCTGAAAATTTAGATTTCCTATTGGTGAGATTGTTAATCTTCCTAAAAAGACATTTGTGCTATAAGTCTCTAGTAACAAATATTTTCACCTTTCCCTGCTTGTTCTACTTCCTAGGAATGCTAATAGAATACTTTCTAGGAATGCTAGTAGATTCACAAAGTTATTTTTGTTTCAAAGAAAGGAAAATCAAATTTTAAAAGTTCAAAGAAATATCTTTAGCATAAAATAAAATACCAGGTAAATTAACATTCCTTTTCCATTTTCTGTGTCTCAACAAAAATCCTATAGTACTGGGTGAGAGGACAGAGTAAGAGCTAGGCACTGAATAAGATGCTTTACATATTATTTTACTTAATGATGTGAGGTAAATATTATGGTTTTCTGAGCACTGAAACATGGAAAAATTGGGTAATTTACTTGAGATTATACAGCTAAGAAATGGCTCTAAAATTAGACCTATGTGAAATCTAAGTTTACACTTGCATGCCTCTCTCCTGCCTCCCTGGAATTTCTTTAAATATTTCAGTAATATAAGAATATCTTGACTTTTCAAATAAACCAGGAGGAAAATAACTCTAGAAATAAAAAGTTTGAAATGAATTTTCAGAATGTAGTATATACTGGCCTTTCAGACTCTGACAGATTAATCTGTATATAATTTGACTAATTGACCAACTTGATAAGTCATTAAAAATTAATACTTCTTATTGAAAAAGAATGTCCAGACTCATGTTAACTGTATGAATCAGTAACAGACTCATCTGTAAATGTTTTTTTAAAAAGGGTAGGAGGTGATAACAGTGCATTTCCTCTGATGTTATAATTTCTTCCTTGGTGAAAACTATGCTCCGCATTATGACTCACTCAAATATTTCATTCTCTGTCCAGTCAGCTTTTGTATGGCTCAGACTTCTTGTTACCAGCTGGGGAACAAGACATAGTACAATTTCCTAGAAGCTTTATCCTAGCAGTCTGGTTGATAGCCAGATTCAGTAGCACATATGTTACCTTAGCCAGGAAAAATTTTCCAGAGCATCGTGAAGAGAGGCCTTCGGGGAGAGCAGTGAGCCAGTGAACACGGCGGTTGAATATTGTAAGACAGCTCTTCCCTAGTCTGAAAGGCTGTTTGAATTCCCTGCAGGGCCATCAGTTTCACATTTCATCAGCTAGAGCAGGTTGCTGTTAATAAGCCATGGGCCACCAATATGGTGAGGGCACCATTTCTGAAGAAACCCTGAGTCTGTCCATCATGGGAAATGGCAGAGACATATTTTGTGCTGCCCTTATTAAGCAAGGTTGATTATTCATTATTATTAACATGTATTTGTTGGCAAAGAACAATATGAAATATGTAATTAGATACAACATCTGTGCAGCAGGTTTTCTATTCAGGCAGGACTCTATTCTCTGTAGAGGGGAAAATAAGGAAAAAAAAGAAAGATCCAGTTTTAAAGTCTTGAGTATTACATATTTATATAGAGAGCACCACTGATTTAAAACTCATTCTGACCTAACAGAAAACAGCTTTTCTGGAACGTCTTTGAAAAGCTAACCGGTACTAACTGAACATTAGGGATATACCGCAATTCTTTCCCTGTCAGTGGCCCTAGAATTTGGTGGCAAATTTTGGTAAAAATAAATTCCCTCAAACTACTTACTTCCTTCAACATTTTGGTTTATATCGGACAAAAAGAAAAGAAAAACTTGCCATAAGATTCTGTTTCATCTCAAATTCATGTCATTACTTATTGCCATAGATAGTAAGTTTCTTTCTAAAGAGTCGCTACCTTTACCTTCATTTAACAATAAATATAGGGCTTCTCCGATGACTCAGTGGTAAAGAATCTGCCTGCAACACTGGAGACTTGCAGGAGATGCAGGTTTGATCCCTGGGTCAGGAAGATCTCCTGGAGAAGGAAATGGCAACCCACTCCAGTATTCTTGCCTGGGCAATCCTATTAACATAGGAGCCTGGTGGGTTATAGTCCATGAGGTCACAAGAGTCAGACATGACTGAGCAAATAAACAGCAACACAATAGCAATAAATATGTGTGACAAACTGCAATAATCTGACAGAGAATATTGCAGGGAAAGTGTTATACAATACTAATAATTTACTAATAGGCTAAAAAATAAGAAACGTGAAATAAAAGAATTGAGAACTATAAATCTGCAAATATACTAAAAATTATAATGGTATTTCTTTTCCAAACTAAAATTCACCTTTAAGACTTCTGATGTCCTCTTGATATGATGCACTGAGTAGAAAATAATATCACTTCTGTAGTATTCCTGCTCAAAGTGCATCACCTGAATCTAATCATAAAAAAAAAAAATCAGACATCCAAATTGAGGTGCATTCTTCACAGAAATTGGCGTGTGTTCCTTAAAAATGTCAAGGAAAGACTGAGAAAGTGTTCCAGATGAAAGGATAAAGATATGACAACTAAATGCAATTGGTAATATGAGATTTTTCTGTTACTATAAAGAACATTATTGGAGCAAATGGTGAAATTCAAATAGGGCCTGTAGTTCTATATCAATGTTAATTTTCTAATTTCGATGATTATTTTTTGGTTATTTTAGAACATGTAATTGTTTTTTTGTTTTTTTCTTGTTTTCAGGAAACAGTCTGAAGTATTCAGGAATAAATAATGGGCATCATGCCTGCAAGAATCTTTAATAGTTCAGAGAGAATGAGAGAGAGAAGGGAAAGAGAAAGAGAATAAGGCAAACTGTTAATATTCAGTAAAGGGTATCTGAGACTTCTTAGTACTATTCTTGCAATTTTTGTAAGTCTGGAAAGTATATCAAAAAGTTTAAAGAGACTATAACCAAAAACTTAGTCACATTGTTATAGAAAATACTATAATTCACAGCAATTTTAATTAAAGTGACTGTAAGCTTCACATAACATACATTCCTCGATTGTTTTCACATATCGTGCAGTTGCAGCTGTCGTAGCTGTCACTTAGTTTTCTCTCAAATTTAGCTAAACCAGTGGGAAACAACGGCATGATAATCCCAAACAGCTGATAGTTTAAAAACCATTTGCCAAGTATTATCTCACTAACTCAAACAAACAGGAAGAATAGTGTATACCTGGAATAAACGCTATCTTGTTACTTTCTGACAGGTATTGCAAGCAAAAATATTAAACAAATGTTGCCATACAGAGGTCCTTCAAGCTTATATGAAGGAATGTGTGTTTCATACACACACACATATACACATATATGTGTTTTTGTTGTCATGTAACACATAGTCTATAAATGGCTTATTAAAACAGCAGCTAATACTTACTGCATTCTTACTAAGCCAGTACTTTTAGATAATTTTATTCTCCAAAAATAATCCTATGAAGTAGGCTCTATTATTAATGTTAAGCTATGACTACACTACTTTCTGAAATTACATGCTATTGTCTTGGCTTCAAATGCCCTTTTTTGCTCATTTCTTCCCATCAAAATCATGCCTCAGATACAAAGTTCAAATGCCAACTGCAATCAAGTGTTCCTCAATCCCACAATCAAAATTAATCACTCCCTCTTCTTAGTTTCTATAAGCCTTTCTTTATTCATCAGCATTCATTAAAAGTTTTCTAAAAATACGCATTAGACACCAAGCTATTTACACGGGGTCACAGTGAAGAAGGAGGGATTATTAACATAATTTTAGTTATATAATAAAACATTGGTGTTATTAAGAAGTCCTTGAATTTATTGGACACTTATCAATATGCCCAGCAAGGTACTAATCACCCTACAAAGAAGTCATTGTTAACATCTCCCTTTTGCAGATGAGGAAAGTAAATCTTAGAGAAAACAATGAACTTGTAGGCATAACTGATAAATGAAAGAACCTGGTCTGAGTCTAAAGCCTGTGCTCTTAAACTATTTACTGCCCTCAGGCTGATGGTTCAATGGAGAAGAAAACATGCATCTAAATATATTATAGCATGCAGTGAAAAAGTAATGTTTTATTAAAAAAAAAAGAGGTTAAGAAAAAGCTTATAGGTAGCATGAGTATTGAAAGATAAATAGATAAATGAGAAAGAGAAGAAAGCCATTCTGAACTAGCAGTGACGGAGAGGTGTTGGGAATTCTGGGAATGTTTGGAGGGTCCATAGTCTGTATAAGGGATAGTAACACTAGAAAGACAAGCATATTTATCCCTTATGAAAGTTAAATACAAAATTATAGGATTTGAATTTTCCCAGTAGTGTGAGATGCATAAACTTGAAATTAATTCAATATCTCTAGCTCTAAAAATGTACCAGACAAAATATATTATGTACCAAAAACATATTTGTGTTTAACAAGTATTTCAGTTCATTTCAGTCACTCAGCCATGTTCGACTCTTTGCGACCCCATGAATCGCAGCACGCCAGGCCTCCCTGTCCATCACCAATTCCCGGAGTCCACCCAAACCCATGTCCATCGAGTCAGTTGATGCCATCCAGCCATCTCATCCTCTCTCATCCCCTTCTCTTCCTGCCCCCAGTCCCTCCCAGCATCAGAGTCTTTTCCAGTGAGTCAACTCTTCACTTCAGGTGGCCAAAGTACTGGAATTTCAGCTTCAGCATCAGTCCTTCCAATGAACACCCAGGACTGATCTGCTTTAGGAAGGACTGGCTGGATCTCCTTGCAGTCCATGGGACTCTCAAGAGTCTTCTCCAACACCACAGTTCAAAAGCATCAATTCTTTGGCGCTCAGCTTTCTTTAGAGTCCAACTCTCACATCCATACATGACCACTGGAAAAACCGTACCCTTGACCAGACAGACCTTTGTTGACAAAGTAATGTCTCTGCTTTTCAGGAGGCTTTTAATAAGTTGTACGCGATAATCCTAATACATGAAGAAAGCTACTACCATTTTAGTTTTTTTTCCATTCCAGAGCAGCCATTAGATTTGATCAGAGTTATATACACTGTAAAAATAAATCTGACAGCAGTCTTACAGTGAGTTGGAGGAAAGCAGAAAATGAAGGTTGTGGGAACAATTATAAAGTAATATGACTCCCTAAATTGTGCTGTAGCATATTAGAGATAGATGGCCCCATAAAGATCATCCAGTGAAATTTTCTTGTCCCAGAGATGAGGAAACCAAGATAAACATAGAATCCTTAAGGTTATAAATAGCAGATATTAATAGTTAACTTTTGTCAAACAAGTAATTCTCAGGTATATGTGGGGAAATGCTGAAATGGAACCTACTGAGCATGAAAGACTAAATGGAAGGCAAATAGAAGAAACAGAACACAGAAAGAACAGCTATATCTGAACTTTTAAGAGCTGCCTGAGCTTCATGTTCAATGCAATTTACCACTCTGAAGTTAAGTTAAATTGGAATTTTACACAAGTTCCCCCTCTTTCCCAGCAGTCTCTGTCACGCCTGTAAAAATGATATGGATAAACAACTCTGTTTTCCAGTTGTAAAAGTTACATATACATACTAATGGCAGAAAATTTGAAAAACCAATCAACCAAAAGTAAACCAAACAAATGACAGAATCAACTGTAAAGTTTGCCAGCCAAAAGCAGCTACTCTTAACAATTTGGCTTGAAGAACTGGTAACAATTCTGTGGATTCTGGGAAGAAAAAACAGCAGTTGTAAAGGTACAGAGCCAAGAAATCATATGGGGCCTTTCAAAGATCTGAAAATAGCAAATTGGAATACAGATCTGGGGAAGACATGGAGATAGTGGAAGATGACACAACAGATAATAAACTGCAACTTCCAATTATGGATTCATAATGTGGTCACCAATGATATGTTAATTGTACCCATGCATTACTGTCTGCTTCCTTCACCAATAGGCTTAGTCCACAAAGACTGGTCCTCTGTGGCTCTCTGTCCTCATGTCAGGGAGTGACACAGTTGGCCATGTATAGTGTAGACGTCGGAGAAGGCGATGGCACCCCACTCCAGTACTCTAGCCTGGAAAATCCCATGGACAGAGGACCCTGGTAGGCTGCAGTCCATGGGGTCGCTGAGTGCCGGACACGACTGAACGACTTCACTTTCACTTTTCACTTTCATGCATTGGAGAAGGAAATGGCACCCCACTCCAGTGTTCTTGCCTGGAGAATCCCAGGGACGGGGGAGCCTGGTGGGCTGCTGTCTATGGGGTCTCACAGAGTCGGACACGACTGAAGTGACTTAGCATAGTGTAGATATACATTTTTATTGAGATAGAATTGACACATTAACATTGTGTTAGTTTCAGGTGTATAAACTAATGATTCTGTATTTGTGTATATTGCAAAATGATCATTCCACTAAGTCTAGTTACCATCTTTCACCATACATAGTCATAGAAAATAGTATTTTCTTGTGATGAGAACTTTTAATATACACTTTCCTAGCAACTTTCAAAAATACAATACCATATTATTAACTATAGTCACCATGCTGTACATTTTACATCCCCTGACATTTATAACTGGAAGTTTGTACCTAGAATATATTTTTTTAATGAGAGAGAATGTGTTTTGTGAGAAGAATTAAGTCTGTTCGTTACTGAAAACAGCTGAATTGACTAATTGACCTTTCAAAATATAAAATTTCTTTTTACTTAGAAATATGCAGGAAAGAGTAAAATGGAAGACATCAGTTATTACTCTCAAGAATAGAAATGTTCAGACAGATTCAGATAACCTTATCTGAAATAAAGGCATAAACCAGTTGAAAATTGAGAATCAATTTTTAAAAGTTTATGTGGGTCTGAAAGTAAAAAGAAAAAGCAGAAAGTTCATCAATAGAAACCAGTCACTGTAAATGGCAACCTGGAACTCTGAAATGTCAATTTCACACTGCACTAAGCATATCCTTCCAAACACTACCAAACTGCTGTTTGGAAAAATATCAACACCTGATGCTACATTCCTTGGAGTAATAGGTCAGACACATTAGCCAGGTCAGGTACAAAACTGCATCCACTAGGACCTGCCGCTCAGGAATCATTTTCCGTCTGTTTCAGTGTTTTATCACTTTTAAATCAGGTGTGTTAATTGACCTAGAAAAGCAGCTAACTCCAAACAACTCCATGGTTTGGCTCAGTACAAGTAAATGCTAAGAATATCCTAAAGAAAGCAGGTGGGGGAACTTACAGTGAGTTAGAATATATTCACCTAGGATTTCAGGCTGATGGCCGAAATACATAACCTATTGCTGCAATCTGCCACTCATATACCCTCTTCAGTCAGGTGCCCACCAAGTGCTGACAGCCCCAATCTGAATCACTTATTCGGTGATAACAATTATTCAGGGGAGAGCTGACTATTTTCCATATGAGAAGTTCTTTGGGGAAAACACTTGCAATCTGGCCTCAGGAAGTGAAGGCAAAGATAATTCCAGTCTGACAAGAAAGCAAAAGAATGTGTTGCTGCCTTACTCAGAACCTCTGGGGAATTTTCTCCCTCAGGGAGACTGGGGCTGTGGGGTACCCAGCACTACCCAGACCCTCCCTGACATGAGTAAATGAGGTCTGTCAGTGACATGCAAGTAAAGAACAACTCCAGAAATAGAATTTTCAGACTTAAAGAGATATAATTGAGGGTGATAAAGCACACAGACACAGAAAAAGGTGACTTAGATTTAAGGCACACAAAAAGGCCAAGAACCCTTAGCGAAAGTAACAGGGTGGAATTCTCTCCATGTGCTTTTGGTCAAGTTTCTTTCCCTGGTGTGTCCGCACATTGCTACACCCCAGAAACAAACGGCAAACAAGCCAGGCTAGCTGTCCATTGCACCGAAATACCAGGTTTCTATTATATCATCAACAAATGGCAGTCAAGGAGGAGTCCATAAACATGCTTTAGCTCTTAAGTGAAACACAGCTGGCAGAGTCAAAGGTCTGCAGAATCAAGAAGCCAGATAAACACGGCTTCATATTCAATAAATGTAGTAAATTTACTGTAGCCTTCTCACAGAGAAAGATTATTTATTCTGCCCTTTTAATAGATAAGTTATTGGTCTCTAGTACTCACACACTAGAATGTCACTTATAATGTCCAGAGGATCAGAAAACTAGTAGATTGTATCAGTACTGCCTGTTTTTCTCTAGAAAGTTCATATTTAGGAATTATATAAGCATATAAAGAAATACATAAAATTATTGTTTTCCCTTAAGAGTTCTGAAATCATAAAAAAGATTTTGAAATCAAAAGAATTTGAATTCAGCCACCCCACTTCACCGCCCCCAAAAGCCCCACAAAATAAATTGGCTTTTATTACAAGAGAGAAAAGGCATAAAGTATGACATTAAAGGCTGTCAATGAGCTGATTCCCCTTAACCAATCATCCACAGTTGGCATTACTTCATAAAACTAGTTTTCTGACATTCACTTGAAGTTCCCTTTCCATACCCATCCTCTCTAGTCTTGTTAATGCTATTCCCTCTCAGTAAAATACTTCACATTCTTCTTTCTTTTAATCTAAAGTTTACTCTGTTTCAAGGCCAGATTCAAGAACTGCTTGACCTGCTTGACACCTTTCCCAACCGAAAATCAGCATCCTTCTTTTCTGGCCTTTTCTAACACCTACTGTTCAGTCTTTCCAATTCAGTAATCTTTCACTGCAGAAATTATCTTCCTAAAATGTAATATAGTTGGCAAGACCCAGCTGGTAAGATCAAAGTCTCATAGAAACAGGGTATTAAGAAAAAAAAATTCTTTTAGATCTGTTTTCCTTGAAAAGAAAGTTCTGAAAGTCGTCTGTTCCAAGGCATGTAGATTTACTGGAGCTATCTCCTCGTATGGGCTTCCAAATAGGAAATCCTGCTACTGAAGTTGACTCTCCAAGTTCAATGTCAGGAGGCTGTTATCTTCTTGAGGCAGTCGTTACTGACTTAGAACACTGTTTTCTACATGAATTTTCCCTTGTTTTTTTCAGTTTGTTTCTTGGTCTCTCTCTCTCTCTCTTTCTTCCATTCTTCTTTGCAAATTTAGCAAAATGCTTGTTCTATTAACTGACCAAATTACTAGGCTACATAACAGTTTTCTGGACTGGTTTTCTTCATAGAGTGAAGGTAGAGAGAACACAGGCTTCACAGAGGGGGATGTACTAAATTGATCATGCTCTGTTGTTTAGGGACACGTAATTATAAGAATGAGTTATCTCAAAACACTGGTTTTTAAGAATTAATGCAGTATTGACTTTTAATAGTAAAATAAATGTCTTTCTCATGTCAGTCCCAATTTTTTCTAATACAAAGGCTCGCAAACCTGCTTTGTTCCCTCATCCAATTCCTAAAGTGGACAAATGTGAGTTTCAGAATATTTAGACTCCCCTGGTGGCTCAGAGGTTAAAGTGTCTGCCTGGAATGCAGGAGATCAGGGTTCGATCCCTGGGTCGGGAAGATCCCCCGGAGAAGGAAATGGTAACCCACTCCAGTACTCTTGCCTGGAGAATCCCATGGAGGGAGGAGACTGTAGGCTACAGTCCATGGGGTCGCAAAGAGTCAGACGACTGAGCGACTTCACTTTCACTTTCACTTTATAGACATACCCATTAATAATACATACTTCATAAGGAAAACTTTTTTTAAGATTTTCTTAACTGCAGTATTGCTAAGCAGACTTGGGGCCGTAGCATATCCAAAGACAATGAGCAAATCTTGAATCTTTCTTCAACACTATTGTGCATTTTGAACTATGGATTTTACTATATGAACATGAAATTGGACTTTGTGATTATAAGTGATTTCTCTACGCTTTTGCTACCAACATAGAGTCATTGAAACAGAGCTATAAAGGGACTTAAAAAAGCACAAACTTTTTTTTTAATAGAGGAGCAAACAGGATGTATTAGTTATGTGTTGCTGCACCCCCAAATTTAGAGGCTGAAAACCGTGAACATTTATTACATCACAGTTTCTATGGTTTAGGAACCTGATGGAACTTGGTTGGGTCTTCTGGCTTAGAACTTCTCACAGGCTGCTTTAAGCTGTGGTTTCACTTCAAGCTCAACTTGGAGATGTTTTACTTCCACACGTATATGTATGCCAGTTGGCAGGATTCAGTTCTCGAGCACTATTGGAGTGAAGACCCAGGCCCTCACTGACTTCTGGGCTTTGTTCTCATAGGCTTCTCCATAGGACAGCTCACAGCATGGCAACTGTTTTCTCTTTAAGAGTGAGCCAGAGAGATAGCAAGCTAAAGAGAGAAATCACAGTCATCTTATGACTTAAGCATTGAAGTAACATCCCGTTACCTTTACGGTATTCTGTTTATTAGAAGTCACTAGTTTCAGCCCACAATCAAGGGGAGGGGATTGCACAAAGATGTGAATACTGGGAGGGGTGATTGTAGAGCACCATATTGGAAGTGCCTCCCATAGACATTCAGAGAAGTGAAGCATCCAAAGTTACACATGCAGTTTCTCAGTAGAAGCATAGGGTCAGCTCTCTGATTTCTCAGTTCCCAGTCCACTATGCTTTTGCATTTTAGTCATTAAAAAGGAGTTGATGACATAACTCTTTTCTCTTTGAGAAGAGAAATGACTTTTAATTTCCTCCAGCTCATGAGATTACTTATAATATTGCAGTAGGGGAAAGATGCAGAGAGGGAAGCATAAATAATATTACTGAATTTGCTTTCCTACTCACTGGAAATCATGCCAAGTTTAGAAACAAGGTTGTAAGGGAGAGCTTAGAGACCTCCCAGCTAAGCCTTTCAAATATGCAACTAGACCCAGGTTTGTTAGTTGGGCACTTCTATAATAAGCTCACATTTTAAAAGAAAATAATTGATGAGAACATTAGTATGCTCCACAAGTCCTTACATAAATTAAATTACAGCACCAGTAAAGTATAGGCAAGTAGGAGTGTTAATATAATTTAAAAATATGAAAGGCATCAGTAATACTGTGCTTGAATCCAGTGGCGCTGTTGCCATCAAATGCTGGGGAATAAACCTTAGAATGTGGTGGGAATTAAAGTACAGAGGGGAGTATGCATCCATTTGCAATTTGTAGAATAGATGCATAAAAAAAATAAGCAACACAAATTGTCACCATTGTTCTTAGAGCAGTTGTTAATTCAAGAAGAAGTGGTAAGAATCAACATCGAGTCAAACTTATTGTTTAATCACTGTAATAAAACATGGCTAGCTAATATACTGGTTTCCCAGGTGGCTCAGTGGTCAAGAATCTGCCTGCCAAAGCAGGTGACACAGATTTGATCCCTGGGTCAGGAAGATCCCCTGGAGAAGGAAATGGCAACCTCCTCCAGTATCCTTGCCTGGAGACTCTGATGGACAGAGGAGCCTGGCAGGCTACAGTCCTGGGAGTCACAAAGAGTCGGACATGACATGGAGATTAAACAACAACAGCAAGCTAATATACACATAGCAAACAATGATTACGTCTCTCACAAGAACTTGAGTTTTTTTGTAGTCTAAAAAATAGGCCATGACAAAAATAGAAGACAGACATTCCTCTGTTATAGATTGTGGAGACTGCTAAGAACAAAGAACAGAAAATGCTAAGATATAGAACTTACTTGGTTGATGAGTAAAACATGTTTGTTTTTAAAAATGTTTTGAGTAACTCTGTCTTGTCACTGATATTTCTCTGTGCAAAAATTACTTATTTGGAGAAATATTTCTTGACCACTCTGTCTAAACTTATTCCTTCCCCTCTTACTGTCATTATCAGGTTATCCTGTGTGATTTTTCATAGCAGTTGTCTAGTTTTTAAAATTGTTTGAGACCAGATTTTCTATCTCATTCACTACTGGATTCCCAGAATTTAAAATAATAACTAGAAAGGACTTCCCTGACGGTCCAGTGGTTAAGACTCTGCGCTTCTTCCACAGGGGGCATGGATTCAGTCCCTGGTGGGGGAACTAGCATCCCACATGCCCTATGGTGTGGCCAAAAAGTTAATTAATTTATGAAAAAAATAGTACCTGGAATATGGATAGTAGGTATTTTACACTTATTTGCTGAATGAATAAATACAGTATTCCAAACACATTGCAGTAAAAGAATCTATATGTCAGAGCTTTCCAGACTTTCACCCTCAGTGTGCCTATAGTGTTTTTGACAGCATCTCTAAACCAGTGAAATTAATGTGGTGTGATTTACTGTTGAAATTGTGAATTATTTCATCTAGTAATTTGTGTGGTAACCAACAGATGTTCAGTATAGCTATGTTTCCTTAAAAAATGTAACAGATTCCACAATTCTACTGTAGTAAGTTCACTATAGCTCCCTGGGGAACCATAATCTAACATGGTTTTTCTCATTTGTTAATGCCGTACATTGAAAGCTTGGATGTCCAGGAAAGAGGCTCAGTCTCCTCCTATGAAGCCATGCGATCCAGTAAGCATCAGAGTCGGTATCAGATCAAGGCCCAATGTATTGACCTAGAATGAATCAATCTTAGTAAATACCTAGCTAAATAAAATCAAGACGTATTAAATAATTCTAGAGCAGAGTCAGGCTGCCAAACAACTCAAGAACCTCAAAGTCTAGAAGTGAGTTGTTGTTGTATAATCTCTAAGTTATGTCCGACTCTTTGCGACCCTGTAGACTGCAGCGAGCTAGGGTTCCCTGTCGCTCACACTCTCCCAGAAATTGCTCAAACTCATGTTCACTAAGTCTGTGATGCTATCCAATCTTCCAATCTTCTGTCGCCCCTTTCTGCTGCCTTGAATCTTTCCCAGCATCAAGGTCTTTTCCAGATAGTTGACCTTCACATCTAGTGGCCAAAGTATTGGAGCTTCAGCATCAGTCCTTCTAATGAATATTCAGGACTGATTTCCTTTAGGATTGACTGGTTTGATCTCTTTGGTGTCCAAGGGACTCTGAAGAGTCTTCTCCAGCACCACAACTCAAAAGCATCAATTCTTTGGCACTCAGCCTTCTTTACAGTCCAACTCTCAACTCTCACATCCATAATGACTACTGGAAAAACCATAGCTTTGACTAGATGGACCTCTGTCGGCTGTCTAGGTTTCTCGTAGCTTTTCTTCCCAGGAGCAAGCATCTTTTAATTTCATGGTTGCAATCACTGTCTGCAGTGATTTTGGAGCCCAAGAAAATAGAATCTGTCACTGTTTCCACATTTTCCCCTTCTGTTTGCCATGAAATGATGGGATCGGATGCCGTGATCTTCGTTTTTTGAATGCTGAATTTTAAGCCAGCTTTTTCACTCTCCTCTTTCATGTTCATCAATAGGCTCTTTAGTTTGCTTTGCTTTCTGCCATTAGAGTGGTATCATCTGCATATCTGAGGTTGTTAATATTTCTCCTGACAATCTTGATTCCAGCTTGAGAGTCATCCAGCTCCACATCTCGCCTGACGTACTCTACATATAAGTTAAATACACAGGGTGACAATATACAGCCTTGATGTACTCCTTTCCCAGTTTGGAACCAGTCAGTTCCATGTCTGGTTCTAACTGTTGCTTCCTGACCTGCATACAGGTTTCTCAGGAGATAGATAAAGTAGTCTGGTATTCCCAACTCTAAAAGAATTTTCCAGTTTGTTGTGATCTGCATAGTCAAAGACTTAGCATAGTCAACAAAGCAGAAGTAGATGTTTTTCTGGAATTCCCTTGCTTTCTCTATGATCCAATGAATGTTGGCAATTTAATCTCTGGTTTCTCTGCCTTTTCTGAATCCAGCTTGTACATCTGAAAGTTCTTGGTTCACGTACTGCTGAAGCCTCGATTGAAGGATTTTGAGCCTTATCTTCTAGCATGTGAAATGAGTGCAGTTATACAGTAGTTTGAACATTATTTAGCATTGTCCTTCCTTGGGATTGGAATGAAAACTGACCTTTTCCAGTCCTGTAGCCACTGCTGAGTTTTCCAATTTTGCTGGCATATTGAGTGCAGCATGAAATTAAAAGACGCTTGCTCTTTGGAAGAAAAGCTATGACCAACCTAGACAGCATATTAAAAAGCAGAGACATTACTTTGCCAACAAAGGTCTGTCTAGTCAAAGCTATGGTTTTTCCAGGCATCATGTATGATTGTGAGAGTTGGACCATAAAGAAAGCTGAGCACTGAAGAATTGATGCTTTTGAATTGTGGTATTGGAGAAGACTCTTGAGAGTCCCTTGGACTGAAAGGAGATGAAAACAGTCAATCCTAAAGGAAATCAATCCTGAATATTCATTGGAAGGACTGATGCTGAAGCTGAAGCTCCAATACTTTGGCCACCTGATGCAAAGAACTGACTCATTTGAAAAGACCCTGATGCTGGGAAAGATTGAAGGCGGGAGGAGAAGGGGACAACAGAGCATGAAATGGTTGGATGACATCACCAACGCGATGGACATGAGTTTGAATAAGCTTCGGGAGTTGGTGATGGACAGGGAAGCCTGGCATGCTGCAGTCCATGGGGTCACAAAGCCTGGCGTGCTGTAGTCCATGGGGTCACAAAGAGTCGGACATGACTGAGTGACTGAACTGAACTGAACTGAGTGCAGCACTTTAACAGCATCATCTTTTAGAATTTTAAATAGCTCAGCTGGAATTCAGACACCTCCACTTGCTTTGTTTGTAGTAATGCTTCCTAAGAAGTGAGTGAAATACCATAATTTAAAATGTTGATAGGTAGATGTGTAAACTTGCTGGCGTTTGTATAATGAAGAGACTTCTGGGCTTATTTTCAATCGGCATCTGAGAGGAGGGCCTAGCACCTTGCTTCCTAATGGATCCTTTCTTCCCTGGCTCTGTTTGGAGTATTTTCCCTCAGTGTTCTGCCCACCTCCTCACCATCCTCCCTGGGTTCTGCACAGGAACATGCTTTGTAATGAGGATTAAGATAGATACAGATTAAAATTGTTTATGAAACATAGAATTAAATAGCTTGTATTTCCAAACATGCTGCAACACCAAGTGCATGTTTTGCTGCCTCTCTTTGATTTTGTTTTAATAAAATGTCAAATTAATATTTAACTCTCTATTCAAAACACTTTAATCAATTTATATTTCATTTCTTTCCCTTCTAACAGTTTAATTGCAAAGTCTTCAATGGTTATATTAATATATATCTTAATAATTATATTAACTTTTCTATATTAACTTAAAGTTGATGTATATCTTAGCTTTTCTAAGAATAAGATATAACTCATAAATGTGTACTACTTTAAAGATTCAACTGCATTGAATCAAGGAGAGTGAAATAATCTTAACTGTTTCCCAAAGAGTCAAGTGATAAATATATTTCTGCTAGAAAAAAGAAAACTTCCTAAATTATAATTTTCAGCCAGATCCACACTGCTGTGGTAGAAAGAACATTTTAGAAGACAAAATCCATGCCCTACCCCAGCTCTGTGCTCATTAGTGCCTTAACTTTGGACATGGCTATGAGGGGGTGTGAAATTGCTTTCAGTTCATTTCAGTTCAGTCGTGTCCAACCCTTTGCAACTACATGAACTGCAGCATGCCAGGCTTCCCTGTCCATCACCAACTCCCGGAGCTTGCTCAAACTCATGTCCATTGAGTCAGTGATGCCATCCAACCATCTCATCCTCTGTCGTCCCCTTCTCCTGCCTTCAATCTTTCACAGCATTAGGGTCTTTTCCAATGAGTCAGTTCTTCGCATCAGGTGGCCAAAGTTGCAGCTTCAGCATCAGTCCTTCCAATGAATATTCAGGATTGATTTCCTGTAAGATTGACTGTTTTCATCTCCTTTCAGTCCAAGGGACTCTCAAGAGTCTTCTCCAACACCACAGTTCAAAAGCATCAGTTCTTTGGTGCTCAGCTTTCTTGGTGGTCCAACTCTCATGTCCATACATGACGACTAGAAAAACCATAGCTTTGACTAGAGGAACCTTTGTCGGCAAAGTAATGTCTCTGCTTGTTAATATGCTGTCTAGGTTGGGCATAGCTTTTCTTCGAAGGAGCAAGCATCTTTTAATTTCATGGCTGAAGTCACTAACTACAGTGATATTGGAGGCCCCAAAATAAAGTTTCTCACTGTTTCTGTTGTTCCCCTATCTATTTGCCATGAAGTGATGGGACCAGATGTCATGATCTTAGTTTTCTGAATGTTGAGTTTTTAGTCACTTTTTTCACTCTCCTCTTTTACTTTCATCAAGAGGCTCTTTAGTTCCTCTTCACTTTCTGCCATAAGGGTGGTGTCATCTGCATATCTGAGGTTATTGATATTTCTCCCAGCAATCTTGATTCCAACTTGTGCTTCATCCAGCCCAGCATTTTGCATGCTGTATTTTTCATATAGGTTAAATGAGCAGGGTGACAATATACAGCCTTGATGTACTCCTTTTGCTATTTGGAACCAGTCTGTTGTTCTATGTCCAGTTCTAACTGTTGCTTCTTAACCTACAAACAGATTTCTCAAGAGGCAGGTAAGGTAAGATCTGGTATTCCCATCTCTTTAAGAATTTTCCAGTTTGTTGTGATCCACACAGTCAAAGGGTTTGACATAGTCAATAAAGCAGAAGTAGGTGTTTTTCTGGAATTCTCTTGCTTTTTCTATGATCCAACAGATCTCTGGTCCTCTGCCTTTTCTAAATCCAGCTTGAATATCTGGAAGTTCACAGTTCACTCACTTTTGAAGTCTGGCTTGGAGAATTTTGAGCATTACTTTGCTAGCGTATGAGATGAGTGCCATTGTTTGACCATTCTTTGTCATTTTAGCCATGTCCGACTCTTTGCAACCCTATGGACTGTAGCCCACCGGGCTCTTCTCTCCATGGAATTCTCCAGGCAAGGATACTTAACTGGGTTGCAATGTCTTCCTCCAGGGGATCTTCCCGACACAAGGACCCAACCTATGTCTCTTATGTCTCCTGCATTGGCAGGCGGTTTCTTTACCACTAGCACCACCTGGGAAGCCCAGCATGGCTATAAACTTGCATAATTTTTCCATTTGTAAAAGTCAGCAGTTTTCCTACCTTGGTTACCTCACAGTATTGTGGTAATAATTTCTAAAAGTTGTACCTATGTTGCACAAGGACGTAGAATATGAACTCAGAAGAATTTGATACACTGCTTTCTTTTCCATTTATTGGCTGTGTGGGTCAGGCTAGCCACTTTCTCTCTCAGTCTCAGTTTCATATCTGTGAAACGGACATGCTATTCTGTATAAATATTGGGAATATGAAACAAGATAATGCCTTGTAAGTCGTAACAGACTAGGCAAGGATGAGTTTCTATAAGTGTCAAATTTGACGTCTAAGCATAAAGTGTTCTTATCATATTGAGCAGGATTTCCCTGCATTGAAAATGAGATTGGCCCAGATGACCCATAAGATCCTTTGTAAATCTCTTTTACATCAATGATCTATATAATATGGCAATATTATGATCTACCTAATATGGCAATATTTTTTATACTTGTGAGCCTTTTCTAATAGAAGGAAACTTAGGAATCATATCCTTATATTTCTTCCTTAAATTTCCTCTGTGTGTGTGTGTGTGTGTGTGTGTGTGTGTGTGTGTTGCTCAGTCATGTCTGACTCTTTGCAACCTCATGAACTATAGCCCACCAGGCTCCCCTGTCTATGGGGTTCTCTGTGCAAGAATACTGAAGTGAGTTGCCATTCCCTTCTCCAGGGGATCTTCCCAACGCAGGGATCGAATCCAGGTCTCCCACATTGAGAGCAAATTCTTCGTGTGTGTGTATGGTAAGAACTCTTAGGGTTTGTTCTCTTAAAAATTTCATGTATAAATTACAGCAGTGTTTTTGTATTTTTAGCACATTATTTAATATGTCAGTACTGTATTTCATAAGACATGTGATATGGGTGTATTTTTATCTTCTCCCAGACAACCAGCTGTGTTAACCTTTATTAAATGATTCAGATTCTTTATCATCTGAGCCACCAGGGAATCCCACATTTCCTCTATATTATTCTAATTGTCATGGTGCTTAGCCCAATAGTCAGCATCACACTGAAACTCAAAAAGCTTGCTTTTATGAACAAGAAAAGCCTACAGTTTTCATGATATAAGACTTTTAAATATTATAATTTTTGATGTAATTAAATCTGTAATCTCAATGTACATAAATTTAAATTAGAATTGGTTAAAATAGCCAAGCTTATAGTGAATATTTTTTATAAAAGCATAGCAATAATACTAACTAATGTGCATTAAATTCTTACTATATGCTAGGCTTCGCAATTGTCGTCTAATTTTTAACCCTCTTTTAATCGGCCAATACCAATTAATTCGAATTGAAACACCCTAACTTGTAGCAATCTTTTACAGTAAGATGCCTGCTAGTGTGTTTAGCATTCACTAACACTAGACTTGTATCATTTAACAAGATCTTAATAAAGGTTCTTTTTATTCTGTTAGCTTATTTCCTAATTCTATCTGTAATCAAAATGTGTTCAAGCAAATACATTTAAATGTGTTTTTTTACATGAGTGGATCCTGGCCATTCCTCTTACCACCTATCTTGTAACTTGGTTAAATAGGGCAAGAAAAGATGTGGAGAGCTGAAAAGCAGCAGCTTTCTTCCACATCTCTCTTTATACTTGGAAATTCAATGCCCTTATCCCCAGCCCCACTGTTTTTTTGAGAAACTTTCTGAATGGGACCTCTATTATCATCCTCCAGAAAACAAAGAATTTAATACCACTTTGTTTAAAAATTTGTCTTGATTTCTGCTCCAAATGATAAATTAGTTGGATGGGAACTGATTAACAAACTAAACCTGGGAGAATAAACAACCAAGAAGCTTGAGTGGCAACAGCAAGAGATGTTATTGTCAGTTGGTTCCTCTTAGCTGTATAATCTACTTTTGTTTAAAACCAGTCAAAAGTGTCCAGAAGGAAAAATAGGTAAAGCCAGCCACTTTTGTGAGGAAAAAAAGAATGAGATAATGGGTAACTGTTATAGAATAAAGAGTGTAAGAGATATGTTGACTCAATCAATAAAGAACTCATTTCAATCTTGATTTAAATAATAAATACATTGCAAAAATGCGATTTTGAGATAGCTGAGGAATTTGCACACAAATTGGATATTAGGTGATATTAAGAAATTATTGCTATTAACTTATTGGATATTATGAATTTGTTAGAAGAAAGAAGGCTCTTATCAACCAGAGATACATACTAAAATATTTACAGGTAAAGTAATATGATTGTCGGGAATTTTCTTTACGATTACATCAGTGGAAAATTCAGGTTGGAGGTAGAAGAAATAAGATTTGCAAAATAGTGCTATTTATTGAAGCTGGGTTAAAGTAATGTAGAATTTCATTATACTACGCTGTCTAATTTTGTATGTTTTTAAATTCTCATTTTTATCTTTTCTAAACTGAGAAACAATGTTAGCCACTTTCTCTCAGCAAAAAATTTATCATGGTTGTTAGTGGTTATCAGTTGCAAAGTTAATTATACCACAGGATGGTTTCAGAGTTAGAGTCTAACCTCAGATATTCTGCAGCATTGTTGAAGAAAATGTCTAGTTTTTCTCTGAAAAGCCCATATTTCTTGGTAGAGAACAGAACCAAAATCTTTACTATTAACTTTATATGAAGATGTCCTCCTATCTATTTAGTTTCCAAAACCTACCTCTGTGTGTAATCTTTTAATCTTCAAGTTTAATTTTAAATAAAATAGACAAAAATAGAGAATAGGCAAAATCATGGTTAATGTGGAGAGGGAAAAGCAGGAACAGATGGGAGTGCATGATGAAACAGAACTAAATTGCACAAACCATCAATGACTGGGACCAGATGTGACTGTATTTTCAGGTGAGAAAATTCTCATGGGAGGGCTAATTTCATATATAGTAAAGCTGTAGACACATGATAAAAATATCATGGAAGATGTTACCCAAGACCTTCTTCAGTCAACTCAAAAATTACACTTAGCAGCTATTTTATATCTGTTCTGAAAGAAATGTTTTCTTTTTTTAAAAAAACTGTATCTTAGGTTTAGTTTTAATATTGCTCAAATGGCATAATAGTATAACTGAAAGCTTCTTGAAAAGAGAAAATTCTATGTAAACCAAATATACTAAATCACTTCAGTGGTGTCCGACTCTCTGCAACCTTATGGACTGTAGCCCACCAGGCTCCTCTGTCCGTGGGATTCTCTAGGAAAGAATACTGGAGTGGGTTGCCATGCCCTCCTCCAGGGGATATTCCCTACCCAGGGACTGAACCTGCGTCTCTTGCATTGGCAGGTGGGTTCTTTACCAGTAGCGCCACCTGGGAAGCCCAAACAACTGATACCATTTGTGTATCGTTCTTTCCAGTCTTTTTATTTGCATATGATGCATTCATACAGACAAAATACATCTGTGATTTTTTTCACTTATAGTTATTTCATTTCCAAATTTATCTTAAATCCCTTGCAACCTCTCAGGTTTTTTGAAAAGTACATTTATTCATGAGTACATTAACAAAGGGATATCAGACATATTCCCAAAAGTCCTAATTATTATTTGGACTTTAAAGAATAGTTAACCATTAGTTTTTAGTTCACTCAAATATATATTCGATTTATATAAAATGTATTTCCTTAGCTGGGTTTGTAGGGCTTCCCTGGTGACTCAGTGGCAAAGAACCCACCTGCAATGCAGGAGACATGGGTCCAATCCCTGGGTCAGGAAGATTCCCTCAAGAAGGAAATAGCAACTCACTGCAGTATTCTTGCCTGGAGAATCCCACGGACAGAGGACCCTGGTGGGCTACAGTCCATGGGGTTGCAAAAGTTGGACACGACTTACCAATAAACATCAGCAGCTGGGTATGTGGGAGAGTGGTATTGAGAGATTAAAGAATGTGAAAATCTATGGAATGGCTCTATTTTGTGCACCAAGACTTGTGCTTTGCTTGACATGTCTGCTTGTTAGACTGAACTATACAGTTTGAAAGGTTTCACTCCAGTACTCTTAGTTGAGATAAAACCCCTCTTGAATATATTATATGGTTCAAATGCCTTGCTTTTCACTGGATGCTTATCTAGTGGAAAAGCAAGGCACAGTGATATCTGGGGCATAACCACATATCCTTGCTTATGCTCTAGGATATCACTGAAATCAGTGGTGTGATACACAGTTCCATGATCCTCAATTGAGATTTGCCTTGGTAAACTCTGAGTAAGAAGGTAAATTCTCCACAGAAGCAGCCAGTTTACTTTTTATCTTGAAGACCAACAACTGTGCACCTCATCTTTGGAGCATTACTTATTCACGGTTATAAGGCGAACCCTGCTGAAGCACTATAAATATTTAAGTAGTGATCACTAACAGAGAAGATACAAAAGAGGAAGTAAGAATTATAATGGGAAAAATTAAAGGCAAAATTATTCGTCTTTTGATTCTGTTCAGTAAGTTGGTACTGACATAGGAGAGCTTCAGCCCCCTTCCCAAGTCATGGAAGAGGCTCTCAATGGGACTGGTAATCACAGTTACTTCCTAAGATTGCTGTGAGGATGACATGAGATAATGTACATAAGACACAGCTCTTGGCACACAGTGAAGGCTAGGAGCAATGGTAGGCATTATCCTTGATTCCCCCCTTCCTCTCATTCACCCTTCCCCTATCCAGTTAATCACCGTGCTCTATGGTTGGGCTGTTTTTTGAATTATATGTGTCAAATTCTTTCACACTCTATGTCCCCTGTCGTTCCTCTGTTTAAAGGCCATCATTGTCTCTCAGATGGTGTGTTACAACAGGCTGTTAGTAGCTCTCACTGCCCACCATCCATTCTCTACTTCACATCTAGGCTGATCCTTAAAAACACAAATCTGAGCATGTCATTTCTATGTTTTAAAATTCTTCAGTGCCTTTAGGCAAAGTGCTGCTTCCTTAACGTGACTTCTGTGTTGCTCCTGCCTAATTCTCCCCATTCTCCCCATTCTCTCTACCTTTGCTGCACTATCTTCAGCTCCACAGCCTGAAGCACTCCTTCGCAGCCCTCTTCACCCTATCCTTAAGCATTGACTCTCCTACAAGCTCCCCCTGTTTTAGGTATTTCTGTTATCATAGTTCTAAGTACCATGTGTTTTAATTATGTGTTTTCTTGTCAGTGCTTTACACTCACCAAGATCACAAGCTTCTTGATCAGGGATAATGCCTGTCTTATTGGTTGCTAAGCTAAGTCACTTCAGTCGTGTCCGACTCTGTGCGACCCCATAGATGGCAGCCCACCAGCCTTCCCCGTCCCTGGGATTCTCCAGGCAAGAACACTGGAGTGGGTTGCCATTTCTTTCTCCAATGCATGAAAGTGAAAAGTGAAAGTGAAGTTGCTCAGTCATGTCCGACCCTCAGCGACCCCATGGACTGCACCCTTCTGGGCTCCTCCATCCATGGGATTTTCCAGGCAAGAGTACTGGAGTGGGGTGCCATTGCCTTCTCCTGTCTTATTGGTTAGAAGCTTTATAAATATTGGAAGAGAAAAGTAACAGGAAGGAAGAGAGAGGGGTGAAAAACAAAATTTATTATAACGTACGTACTATTTTGCTGTTGAATTGAGTTGCAAGTAAATTCTGCCTTTACTTTAAATTCATATTCTATTTCACATTTGCCTTTCCTAACACCATACCTATATTTTTACTTGCATAACTAAGGGGAAGTGTTTTATTTACAACATGCATCTTCATTCTCAAATCTCAGCAAACTACATAATCTTGCTCTTTGCCCCTCCACCTCTACCCACCCCAGTAAAAGTCTGTCCTTTTTCTGTTAACCAGTAAAAGGGATTAATTGGTTGCTAGATATTTTTATCTGTATGAATTATGTGAGTGTAGCACGAAGCCCTCCCTGACAGAGCTGTGTTGTGCTCTTTTATAAGTTAGATGAAGGGTTCAGTAAGCTGGGTGTACCCATTAAATTATAATGTCGAAAAACTTGAATCCTAGAAGCATATGCTGCTGATATTCAGGGTTTTAATAGGATTAGCTCTACTATGAAAGAATTTGAGAATTTATGTTCCTGTGAAACTGTGTTTGTGGGTTAATTTGATATGAAAAGAGATGAGCTGCTTTGCTTTCTATGTCTAAAAAAGGTTTGTTTATACTCTGGGGATTTGAGAACTATATAGGAAATTATCATCATAAAGTATTTTAATCCTTATTAAAATATGTAACAGTATTTTCTTATTCACGTTCTTGAAATATAACACTAAAAACACTTCTTAACTGCATGACATTGTGGGAAAGGCAAAATTACGGCGACAGTAAAGAGATCAGTGGTTGCTCTGGAGTTAGGAGGGAGGGGTGAATAGGTGGGACACAGGATTTTTAAAGCAGGGAAACTATTGTGTATGATGCTGCAGCTGTGGGCACATGTCATTATACATTTGTCAAGACCCACAGAACATACCACATTAAGAGTGAACCCTACGACTTTGGGGCTATAGTGATGTAGGTTCATAACAAATGCACCGCTGTAACAAGCATACCACCCTGGTATGGAATGTTGGTAGTGGGGGGAATGCGTGTGGAGGGGCGAGGGACTATGGGAACTCTGCAGTTTCTGCTCAGTTTTGCCGTTAACCTAAAACTGTTCATAAAACAGAAATATAATACTGTATTTAGTGCATTTTTTCCTGAATTGCCCCAGAACTTTAAATTACTCTGATCTATAGAATGTCTTCTATTGTAAGTTATATTCCTGCCAACAAAGTATATTCATATGTGGAGAAAATTATTGAAATCTTTGGCATGTCTAAAATTTGAGTTGAATTTTTCTTTTCCTTTCCACCATGTTTTTTAGATTATTTCTGTTTTTATCATACTATTTTCTTCCTTGTGTATTGTGGTTATTATTTGCTTGGTTTCATGGTTCAAATGCTTTAGTCATGTACAGATCCATGCTTTTTGTTTTATAATAGATTTATTTCTAATAAAAGCACTTGGCTTTTTTTTCTGAGACCTGCTTTGGCTGTATCTCATACATTTTTATATACTGTTCTCATTGTTCTCTATTTGTTAATAGTATGTAGTTCATTTTTATTACTATTTTAATCCTAGAGATTTTTCAGTTATATATATATAAATATATCTATTATTTTTCAGATTCTTTTTCATTATAGATTATTGCAATATATTGAATTTAGTTACCTGTGCTATATAGAAGTTCTTTGTTGTATATCTGTTTTATATAGTAATCACAAACTCCTAATTTATCTCTCCCCTACTTCTCCACCCCCCATCCCCCATCCTTTTTGGTAAACCTAAGTTTGTTTTCTTTGTCTGTGTCTATTTCTGTTTTGTAAATACATTCATTTGTATCATGTTTTTTTATATTTCACATTTAAGGGATATCATATATGTTTTATCTTTCTCTTACTTCACTTAATATGATAATCTCTAGGTCCATCCACGTTGGACTTAGTTGGCATTATTTCATTCATTTTTACGGCTGAGGGTAGTATTCCATTGTTTATATATGGCACAGCTTTATCCGTTCATCTGTTGATGAACATTTAGGTTGCTTGGCTGTTTTAAATAGTGCTGCTATGAACATTGGGGTGCATGTAGCTTTTTTAATTAGAGTTTTCATCTTTTGTGGATATGTGCCCAGGAGTAGGATTGCTGGATCATATGGTAACTCTATTTTTAGCTTTCTAGGGAATCTCCATACTTTTCTCCATAGTGACAGCACCAATTTACATTCCCACCAGCAATGTAGGAGGTTTCCTTTTGCTCTATATCCTCTCCACCATTTGTTATTTGTAGAGTTTTTAATGATGGCCACTTTGACTGGTACAAGGTAGTATCTCATTGTGGTTTTAATTTGAATTTCTCTAATAGTTAATGATACTGAGCATCTTCTCATATACCTTTTGGCCATTTATATGTCATCTATGTAGAAATGTCTGTTTAGGTCTTCTGCTCAGTTTTCAATTGGGTTGTTTGGGTTTTGTTTGTTTTTTGTTTTTTTTATAAGCTGTATGAGCTGTTCATATATTTTGGACATGGATGCCTTGTTGGTAGCATTGTTTGCAAGTAGTTTTTCCCAGTCTATAGGATGTTTTTTCATTTTGTTTATGGTTTCCTTTGCTATGCAAAAACTTTTAAATCTAATTAAATCCTATTTGTTTATTTTTTTATTTTTTATATTGGGTCATTTTAATTTTCACTACTGTAGGAGACAGGTTCAAAAATATATTGCTGGCAATATATGTCAGAGATTGTTATCCCTATGCTTTTCTCTAGGAATTTTATAGTATCCAGTCTTACGTTTAGGTTGTTAGTCCATTTTGAGTTTATTTTTGTTTTATGGTATGCAAGAATGTTCTAATTTCATTCTTTTACAGGTAGCTGTCCAGGTTTCCCAGCATTACTTGTAGAAGAAGCTCTCATTTGTCCATAGTACATTCTTCCCTCCTTTGTAATAAATTAACTGACTCTAAGTGTAGGAGTTTGTTTCTAGGCTTTCTATCCTATTCCATTGATCCATATATCTGTTTTTATGCCAGTGCCTTACTGGTTTGATATCTGTAGCTTTGTAGTATAATCTGAACTCAGGGAGTCTGATTCCTCCACCTCTACTTTTCTTCCTAAAGATTGTTTTGACTATTCAGGGTCTTTTGTGTTTCTGTACACATTAAAATTTTTTTGTTCTGGTTCTATGAAAAAAATGTCACTTATAATTTGATAGTGATTGCATTGAATCTGTAGACTGTCTTGAGTAGTATGGTTATTTTGACAATATTGATTCTTCCAATCCAAGAACAGAGTATATCTTTCCACGTGCTGTGTTGTCTTTGATTTCTTTTATCAGCATCATATAGTTTTCATACAGGTCTTTTACCTGCTTAAGTAGGTTTATTCCTAGATATTTTATTCTTTTGAATGTGATGCTAAATGGGATTGCTTCCTTAATTTCCCTTTCTGATCTCTTGTTGTTAAGTATATAGAAATGCAAGAGATTTCCATGTATTAATCTTGTATCCAGCAACTTTATTTAAATTCATCAATGAGCTCTAGTAGTTTTCTGGTAGCATGTTCAGGATTTTCTGTATATAGCATCATGTCATCTGCAAACAAGTGACAGTTTTACTTCTGATTTCTTTTTCTTCTCTGATTGCTGTGGCTAGGACTTCCAAAAATCTGTTGAATAAAAGTGGTGAGAGTGAGCATCCTTGTCTTATTCCTGACCTCAGAGGAAACACTTTTAGCTTTTCACCCACTGAATATAATGTAAACTGTGGGTTTGTCATATATGCCTTTTATTATGTTGAGGTATGTTCTCTCTGCGCTTACTTTTTGCAGCTTTTATCATAAATTGATGTTGACTATTATCAAAAGCTTTCTCTGCATATGCTAAGATGATTATATGGTTTTTAGTCTTCAGTTTGTTACTGTGGTGTATCATATTGATTGATTTGCAAATTTGAAAAATTCTTGTATCCCTAGGATAAAATCCGCTTGGATAATGATCTGTTTCTTTTAAGTTGTCCGTTTTGTTGGCCTAATTTTCTCATAGTATTCTCTTATGATCCTTTGTATTTCTATGATGTTGGTTGTAACTTCTCCTTCTTAGCTAAGTGCTATCCAACTCTTTTGTGACCTCATGGATCTCAGCCTGCCAGGCTACTCTGTCCATGGGATTTCCCAGGCAGGAATGCTGGAGTGTGTTGCCATTTCCTACTCCAGGGGATCTTCCTGACCCAGGGATCGAACCCATGTCTCCTGCATTAGCAGGCAGATTCTTTACCACTGAACCACCAGGGAACTCCATTAAAAAAAATTTTTTTTTTAATTTATTTGACTGCACCAGGTTTTAGTCTTGGCATGTGGAATCTAGTTCCCTGACCAGGGATTGAACCTGGGCCCCCTGCATTGGGAGCTTGGCGTCTTATCCACTGGACCACAGTGAAATCCCTGACTTCTTTTTATTTTCTGATTTTATTGATGGGGACCCTCTCCCTATTTTTATTAAAAAGTCTAGGTAAAGATTTCTCAATGTTGTTTATCATTTCAAAGAACCAGATTTTAGTTTCATTGATTTTTAAATATTTTTTTAGCCTCGGTTTCATTTATTTCTGCTCTGATCATTATTATTTTTCCTTCTACTAACTAACTTTCAGCTTTTTTGTTCTTCTTTTGTTGCTGTACACATAAGATTAGGTTGTTTGAGATTTTTTCTTGCTTACTGAGATAAGCTTATATCACTGTAAATTTCCTTCTTAGGACTGCTTTTTCTGTGTCCCATAGGTTTTGGATCATTCTATTTTCATTTTCATTGTGTCTAAGTATGTTTTTAGTTCATATTTAATTTTTTCAGTGATCCATTGGTTGTTTATAACATACTGTTCAGCCTCCAAGTGTTTGTGTTTTTAATAGTTTTTTCCTTGTAGTTTTCTAATCATGTAGCATCATGGTCAGAAAAGATGCTTGATATGATTTCAGTTTTCTTGAATTTATCAGGTCTCGCTTTGTGGCCCTGCATGTGATTCATGCTGGAGGATGTTCTATGTGCCCTTGAAAATAATGTGTACTCTGCTACTTTTGGATGGAACACTCTGCATACATTAAAGTTCGTCTGGTCTAATATGTCATTTAAGGCCTGTGCTTCCTTACTGATTTTCCTTCTGGATAATCTGTCCATTGATACAAGTGGAATATTAAAGTCTCCCACTATTATTATGTTACTGTCAATTTCTCCTTTTATGTCTGTTAACGTTTGCCTTATATATTGAGGTGCTCCTATGTTGGCCGCATATATTTATAGTTATTATATCTTCTTGGGTTGATCTTTTGATTATTATGTAGTGTCCTTTGTCTTTTCTAACATTCTTTATTTTTAAGTCTATTTTTTCTGAAGTATTGCTACTCCAGCTTTCATTTGATTTCCATTTTGCATGGAATGCCTTTTTCCATCTCCTCACTGTGAGTCTCTAGTTTAGGACTTAACCGCAGTGCATCGTAATGGTCTGTTTACCTACCTATCTTGTATATAGCCTTCCCTACCCTTTGAGATCCCAAAGAGTAGTGATATATCATATTCATCTTTGCAACCTCTGGGATATATCACAGTGCATGATTCATGGCAGAAATAAATGCTTATGAATAAATTTAAATTAGAACCAAGAGATGTCCACCACTGAAGTAGGTTTCATAGAAGGTTGTGAAATGCTTTTTGACCTTATATAAAAATTTGTAGGAATTCCCCTGGTGGTCCAGTGGTTGAGACTCTGTGCTTCCTCTGTAGCAGGCCCAGGTTCAATCCCTGGTCAGGAAACTAAGATCTCACAAGCCACACAACCAAAGAAAAAAAAAAAAAGCAAATACGACATAGGCAGTTTTCCCTGATCACTGTGATTTTGGGGGACTTTACTAGGTCCTAAGAATCTTAAGTTCGAAATGTCTTTCAGATATGGACATGAAGAAAAAATGAGAAATATACATTTTATTCTTATAAGGTAAAATAATGATTTTTATAAATTCACGTGACAAAAAATGGTAAGTTCAGTTCAGCTGCTCAGTCGTGTCCAACTCTTTGCGACCCCATGGACTGCAGCACGCCAGGCTTCCCTGTCTATCACTAACTCCGGAGCTTACTCAGACTCATGTCCATTGAGTTGGTGATGCCATCCAACCATCTCATCCTTTGTCGTCCCCTTCTCCTGCCTTCAGTCTTTCCCAGCATCAGGGTCTTTTTCAATGAGTCAGTTCTTTCCAATTTCCAATGAGTCAAAATGGTTAAGTATTTTAAATTATTTCCCAGAGAGGCAAAATGTGAAAGGGAATATTAAAAAATAATACCAGTTGCTATTGATGCATAATATTTACCCAATAAATACAATAAATTTCATTATTCATAGTAGTCATGTTCTATAAAATCATTGCAAACACTCAAGTTACTAGGTACTAAACCACTGCTCTAGGAAAAATATTGGATTAAGTTCCTGCAAGCCTCTGATCACATTTTTGTCAAGCAAACATATATAACTTTATGTGTGTTTCTGTTTAAAGACACTTTATTTAATATGTACTCTTGTCTAACATTGAACTTAAAGCCAACAGTACTGTAATATGTGCCTGAGTAAGCTTATCTAATGCACACACTTTCTCCATAAGGCACATCACAACCTTCTTGCACTTAGAACACTAGTCAGTGCTTCAGCACTGTGCTCCAGAGCCATTTTAAGCTGCAAAATCACCAACAAAATAAAAGCACAGAAATATGAGAAAATGTGGGACCAAATTGACCGTGAATAGGAGACTTGTTTATAGTATGTCTCAACTCTTGCCTGGAGAATCCCAGGGACGGGGGAGCCTGGTGGGCTGCTGTCTATGGAGTCACACAGAGTCGGACACGACTGAAGTGACTTAGCAGCAGCAGCTCTTATACTATAAACAAGTCTCCTTTTCATGGTCTATTTGGTCCCATATTTTCAGATCATCACCTCATTCAACCTCAACTGGGACCATGTGTGTTAGGCAACTCTGCTACTCTGTGCATGTCCACAAATGACTCAGAAGCGCCACAATATCAGTTTTGAGGTTACAAATAAATTTTAGTAAAAAATAATTCACAAATACAGAATCTGTGAACAATGCGGTTGACACCATTTGATTTTTTCATTCAGTGCTAGGCCATGGAGACAGCAAGTTGAATGAGGGCAGACCTTTGTGAAATGAATTGTGTTAAGGTTTTTGTGTTAAGATGGTCTTCCCTCTCTTCCCCTCCTCCTCCTCTTCTTGTTTTCACCTTCTTCTTCAAAATTTCTTTAATAAAATGACAATTAAACTCTGGTCTAATTTTATAACATTGAATTATGAAGTCTACCATACACCCTCATAGCTCAGTTGGTAAAGAATCTGCCTGCAGTGCAGGAAACCCAGGTTTAATCCCTGGGTCAGGCAGATCCCCTAGGGGAAGAAATAGCAACCCACTGCAGTATTCTTGCCTGGAGAGTCCCATGGACAAAGGAGCCTGGTGGGCTACAGCCCGTGGGCTTGCAAGAGTTTGGCACAACTTAGCAACTAACCTCGGAGAAGGCACTGGCATCCCACTCCAGTACTCTTGCCTGGAAAGTCCCATGGATAGGGGAGCCTGGTGGGCTACAGTCCATGGGGTCGCTAAGAGTTAGACATGACTGAGCGACTTCACTTTCACTCTTTGGAGAAGGAAATGGCAACCCACTCCAATGTTCTTGCCTGGAGAATCCCAGGGACAGGGGAGCCTGGTGGGCTGCCATCTATGGGGTTGCACAGAGTTGGACACGACTGAAGCAACTTAGCAGCAGCAGCAGCAGCAGCAACTAACATGAGTGTGAAAGTCACTCAGTCAAGTCTGACTCTTTGAGACGCCTTGGATAGTCCATGGAATTCTCCAGGCTAGAATACTGGAGTGGGTAGCGTTTCCCTTCTCCAGGGGATTTTCCCAACCCAGGGATCAAACCCAGATCTCACACATTGCAGGCAGATTCTTTACTAGCTGAGCCACCACCACCACCAATTAAGAAGTAAATAGTACATATTGTGGGTAGCAGGACTTCTGTATGAAAGAACATGAAAATGAAAGTCAGTCATTCGTGTCTGACTCTTTGCAGCCCCATGGACTATACAGTCCATGGAATTCTCCAGGCCAGAATACTGGGGTGGGTAACTGTTCCCTTCTCCAAGGGATTTTCCCAACCCAGGGATCCAACACAGGTCTCCCACATTGCAGGCAGATTCTTTACCAGTGGAGCCACCAGGGCAGCCCTTCTATATGAAGTTCATCAGTATATTATTTGATTTACCCTTCTGCCATAGTAAACCCGAAATAGTCTTTGATTTTTTTAACAACAGAAGAAAATGGATAATACGTCAGGACAAAAATTTAAATAACTAAAATTAGAAACAAGCTTTTGATGCCATATTTAGGGAAGGCTACTCACACCAAGATTACATAAAACCACCTGTCATTATCTTGTCATGATTTATGTTTACTTTTCTATCTTCTCTTTTTATAATTTTCTCTTCCAAGAGACATTCAGTGGATGCTTACGAAGCTACATTGATGGAGTCTAACAGACATGGTTTCTAGTCCCTCTTTTTTTGTACTTATTATTAATAGCTCTGTGCCTGGGCAAGTTGATAACTTTCCTGAGTTATTTCCTATTCCATATCCTATTTCTTCAGTTGCAAAATAAAGATAATGAAGGATTTCCCCAGTAAAATGAGAATAACATTAATGAGAATATCTTCACTTATAGAATGAAGATAACAGTATGAGGATGAAATGAGATACTATATAAAAACTATGTAGGCTAACTGGAGCCTGACATTGCCCTGTTTTTTCATTTCCCAAAGAGGGTGAGTAGACTCTTTTAACACTTGTATATTAGAGAGGATGGTTCTATTGCTGTCTGGGAAAATTTCTGTCCCTGAAGACAATATTTCTTCAAATAAAATCTTCATTCCATTTATTCTGGTCTTCTTTTCAGGATGACTGGTTGTCCACAATTGACTTTTCGTTGTCCTTTACCACACTGCTCAGTTCTTTCTTTAACTTTTTTTCTTTATGTTTCTTAAACCGATTTTTCTGCAGTAGCAGTTCTGCTAACATTTATAATGAAGTGCTTGCTGTGATTTTTAAAGCTATAATAATACCCTGCTCCCATGGAGATCATATGTCTGAAATTATATAGAACACATCTGTGGGCCGGGGGTGAGCCAAAAATACTCTGGTCTCTTGAAGTAGTTGGGCAAGTACCATGCTCTAATGTAAAGTAGATATGAAGGAGAAGCAACCTACATTTACTGAAGGCCAGTGACTTAGCTAGAACTATGTATGCTACGGTGCTGTTTATTTCTTGCAATAGTTCTATCAGATAGGATTGTTACATGCATTTTAAAGATGAGAAAGCAGATACTCTCAGAAAGATTTGGTAACAACAAAGTCAGACAACTAATAAATGCCTGAGCCAGACTTGAAATACCAAAATCTTTATTCTTCCCATAATACCATTTTATCTCATGATTGTACACATTCCCTCTAGAAAAGCTCCCATTTGGCCTTTCAGTCATAACCTATTTTTTCTTCCTGTTGGCACTGCACTCACATTTCATTGGCTAGGCTCCAGGTCTATGGAGAGGAAATTGAAAATAGAGAATGTTAGAATAAACATTGTAGCAAAGAGAAGTTTCTTGCCAATAGCTGAAGATTAAGAGAGAAGAACTATAAAAAACAGACTAAATATATTAATTCTAGTAAAAATTAGAATATACATCTCTATAACCTCTGAAGGCAATGTTATAATGCTGTATTGTATAAAATTGATAGTCATAGTCTTGGCCTCAGTGAAGAAGGTTTAAATTACATTCAGGTTTTTAAAATAAGGTTAACAAATATGCAGCCAGCTTAAAAAATTCCAAAATTGTAGATGTTTTCAGTTGTTTGTAATTGAAAAAAGAAAAAACAAAAATGAAACATTTCAAATGACTAGCAACAAGAAAATAGATAAATTATATTAAAACTCTACAATGGAATACTTAGACTAGTGAAAACAAAGTATAGTTTTATATATATACATGGATGACTGTTAGAAAACAGCAAGAAATTAAATTTGCATAAATTATGTATAAATACAATTCCATTTACCTACAGTTTAGAAGTATTCAAAACTAAATAATATAGCATTAGGGTTATACATGTATGTAGCAAAAAAGAAAGCCAGTGCAATGATAAGCACAAAATTCAGAATAGTGACAGTCTCAGGGCAGGGAAAGATGAGGGAGATACAACTGGGTAGGGAAATATATATAGGATTTAAGAGTATTAGTAATGTTCTATTTCTTAGGATACTCCAGTAATCATTTTATTACCAATAGTATTATTTATAATATACATATATAAAATACATTTGTATGTAGGGGATATTTAATGACACAAATTTTACTTTTTAAGAAAGTTATGTTTTAGTTATCTAGAAAATGTTGGTTTATGAGAAATATTTCCAAAGGTATCAGATATGTGATTTATTATTATTATTGTTATTATTATTACAAAAGAAATATAAAAATAACCAGATGACTATATCAGGGAGCTCACTTAAAAAACAAAATTTATTGGTTTACTTACCTACAGATATCTCCTTTATAGTAGACCATTGAGTACTAATGTACAGAAGGTGGTTTCTATAGGGGGAAATTTTTGAAATAGAAGTCAAATCCCATAAATTATGATATGTTCTGAGAAAATCTGCTTTCTGTAACTTATGGTACTTCAGGTGAATAAGGAACAAAATTCCAGTAACAAAATACTCCCTTAAATTATAGAGAAAAGTTCACCCAATACAAAGAATTTACATGTTATGATATTTAATATTTTGCCCTGAGGGTGTTTTAGAAATCTGAGTGGCCATTTTTGTCCCTAGAAGTGACTGAGCATATTACGATATTGTCCTAGAAAATATTTTAATTCTTTTTATTATAGTCAAGTGATTATTTTTATTTTTGATTATATAGGTAGGTAAGCTATATTATCTTTGCATTTTACTTTGGAATAGTTAAGGAGTATATTATAAAACATTTGTTATAAAAGAGGTATTAAAACTGTTAGGGCTGAGATAAAAGTAATTGTACCCACTTAGATATATGGACAAATTATTCTGAAGGGTTAAGATCAAGCCAGAAGTCTCCAAGAAAAATTAAATTATGTGAATATTTAGGAAGCTTTATGTATTTCCCCATTGTGTTTGAATTTTAATTGCATTTTAATCCATAATTAATAATTAATTCAGATTGACACCCATGATTAAAAAGATAGATCTATTAATTTTCATATCCTGCTTATGCATGAAAGAATTCATCTTTCTGGTTAAAACGCTAAAAAGCACATATGTATTTTGCAAGATTTTCAGATATTTTTCACTGAGAAATATTTTCTCATACAAAATAATTTAATTTAATTTAATTTCATCTCTAATTTTGGGAGGGAATAAATATTGAATACTGTTTTGTTTTTATTTGTTTTTAACAGGTGATTTGGGAAAAGAGTACACTCTGATGCCTTGTATGAGGTTCTCTCTTTATATGCAAAATGCTTTACTTTCCCTGGAAACTAATCTCCTTAAAAGCTAATACCCAAATCAAACAATGTACTCTTTTTAGCGCTGAATAAAAATAGGTCAGGAAAGGATTAAAAGACTGGCACTGCACTAAAGTGAAGCAATGAAACTCTTTAAGCTCTCCCTTGTTACGTGAGAATTTATAAATTACCAGTTAATTCAGACCCCTTCCTTCTGCCTACTCTAGCTTGCCTCTGAGTATGTAAGCCTTTATTGTTCATATATGTATGAAACACTGTTTTCTTAGAAATGTTCTCATTACTGTTAGATATTTGTTAATATCAATCAACATGGAGTCCACTTTACTTCATCTGTGTATTTAATCGGTGGAGAAACTTAGGTTGATTCTGCATAATATTCATTTCTCAGTTTCTGCCGCTGTTTCTTCTTCCTTCACGTCTCCTTCCCTCTTAAGTACCTGGTGATCAGCACTGTGTCCTGAATAGTCTTAGATTTCTTAAGACATTTAAGTTTGCTGAAGTGTTTGATTCAATAGGCATACTTGAAAATCTACTGGGTACAAGGGAATATGAAATCCGTATCGAGTTGGATAAGATTAAAGTTTGAAGTCTTACTGAGAAGTCCTTAAAATAAGATCGCAATAACTGTAGCCCACATGTAAATTCCATCAACTGATGCAAATAGCTATATGACTTTGGGGATAGTATCCACACTTTCTGAACCTCCTTTATTTACAGGGAAAATCAAAGGTAACATGTATACCTTTTTAAAAAACTTTATTTTTGAATTGAAGGATAATTGCTTTACAGAATTTTGTTGGTTCCTGCCGAACATCGATATGAATCAGCCATTGGGTATACATATGTCCCCAGTACCTTTTATATAAGTAGTTTTCAGTACAGGAGATGCTGTAGACAAAACACTTGTCATGGCTCTGTCATGTCAGAGGCTTCCAGTAAATGGTTTATATTCTTGTCTGTGCTTGTGTGCTCCACTCAGTCGCTTAGTCGTGTCCGACTCTTTGTGACCCCGTGGACTGTGGCCTGCCGGGCTCCTCTGTCCACAGGATTTTTTCAGGCAAGAATACTGGAGTGGGTTGCTATTTCCTCCTCCAGGGGATCTTCCCAGTCCAGGGATCTAGCCTGCATCTCTTATGTCTCCATGGCAGGCATATTCTTTACCCTCTGAGCCATCTGGGAAGCCAGATATTTAACTTTGGGTCCACTTAATTCTAGTTTCATAAGTGACTTTAATATCAGGCGGTGAATGATCATCAGCTGCATCTTGAAGAAACTATAGAGACAGAGATTGGTTTTAGTAACAGCGTTAGAGGTGTGGTCAGGTTAAATTATCTTTAGTTGTCTTTCCAAATCTGAGATTCTGTGATTCTTTTTGACCTTGTATCAGATTTATCCTGAATTGCTGAGGCCTGGAGCACCTGTTGTCTTCACATTTTTAAAGAGAATGAATTTTACACACTTGCCCTGCATTGTAATACTTGTGTGCATGCATGCTTAGTCATGTCTGATTCTTTGCAACCCCACGGACTGTAGCCCTCCAGGCTCCTCTGTCCATCAGGGTCCTCCAGGCAAGAATACTGGAGTGAGTTGCCATTTCCTCTTCCAGGGGATCTTCCCAACCCAGGGATTAAACCCCCATCTCTAGCATCTCCTGCCTTGGCAAGTGGGTTCTTTACCACTTGGGAGATTTTTTCTAAAACATCAAATAATGTCACAAAATCCATCTAACTCAAAATAAAACCCAAAGTTCTTGCATAGATTTTACAGTCATGCATACTCTGGCCTCTGGCTGTTTCTATGACCTTCTGTCCATCTCCTATTTGCTAACTCTTACCTGTTATCCCCTTTGCCTGGAAAACTCTTCCCCAAACAATCCATGTGCCTGACTCGGTCACTTCCTTCAGATCTTGCATGTCACCTTATCAGATTAAGGTTATTATTTAGACTTATCAGTCTAAAATAAGTCTCCTCTCCTTTACGCTTTGACCTCTTTCTCTGTTTATGTTTCTTTTTAGCCCTGATGCAGTATATGTTTGTTTCATGGGTATCATCTGTCTACCTTCACTGGAGTACATCTTCTGTGGCAGCCTGAACTACTATATTCCCAACCCTGAGAGCAGTGCTTCAGTTCAGTTCAGTTCAGTCACTCAGTCGTATCTGACTCTTTGCGACCCCATGGACTACAGCGCACCAGGCTTTCCCTCCATCACTAACTCCCAGAGCCTACTCAAACTCATGTCCATTGAGTCGGTGATGCCATGCAACCATCTAATCCTCTGTCATCCCCTTCTCCTCCCGCCTTCAACCTTTCCCAGCATCAGGGTCTTTTCCCGTGAGTCAGTGCTTAGCACCCTATAAATATTTGTCAGTTGGCTGTTGAAATGGCTGTCTTACTTGTCTGTTAATGATAGAAAGAAAATGTGTTGGGTTTTTTTTTCCTACTTCTAGTGACAGTTTTAGTTTTATAACTGCTGCTGTTTTCCTCTTGAAATGTTTGCAATGTTTCAAAATATACTTTAGCAAAGAAATTATTTTTTGTGGGTTGTATAAATTAATGGATTATTTTTAGTTTCGCTGCTTCTTATTCCTAATCCCAGTATGTTTTTTCTCGATGTTTGGGTATGATTCCTTAAAAGGCAACTAAAATTCTCAAATGTTAACATTGTGTTGTTTCTTTTATTATAAGTGGAAGTTCAAAGTCTTTTGCTAAATCATCCATATGTGAATTTTAAAGCCCATCAGTATAAGTGTTTATTTTAATGTCCTATTCTTTAGGAGGTATATCTATTTTTCACTAGCGTATGAAGAGAGGAGTTCTCACTTCTTTTATTAACTTGAAAGTAGAAACTAATTACAGGCTTGTAAGATTTGAGTAAACTAATGGAAATTGATGGAAATTTTGACGAACTGCCATCTCCAGATGTTTTTTGTTCTGCATGTTTGGTGTCTCTGAGTATCATATATGTGTGTTCTAAATAATGCGTGGAAATATATGAGTTCAAACCTGACTTTAACAGTTCTTGAAAGTGACCCAGATATGTCTCCCTGTTTTAAAGAGTGAGGAGATTCGCTTGCCTGTTTTGTGGGTATGGAAATGCATAGGTGTTACTTGTAAATGCCCTATGTACCATGTCCGTATCACAAACGTCAGCTGATATATTTGGGGGCTGTTGATTAGGGAAGATATTTTGATGTTTATATTATATATATGTTTCACTGGGTATCTAGAAAAGTTGTTTTAAACATTATCTTCAAGGGTTCTCATAAGGAATTCGTTGTTTCTGTATATAACTAAACAAAGCATCTATTTTAACTGTGGTGACCACTATTTATGACTGTTCTCAGAATATTTCAAAAGTTTACATTAAATATGTCATATTCTTTTTCTAAATTAATATTTAAGAAGAAATATTGTAATAACTATTGTCTTTGTGCTTCTAAATATATTTTTCATAACTCACTTTCGAGGAAAATGTTTTAGGTGCCTTTTGTTGCTTTTTGTTGCTGACTTAGTGAATTGAGCCCAACTAGTATGTGACTAAGTTTTGTATACTAATAATTTCTGGATTTCCCTGGAAAGAGATACACTTGTCCTATGGTAGAACGGTTTGTAGTCTCAAGAATCTAGTCTGTGTCTTCATTGTCTCACTACATTCTTTGGAAGTGAATTTGAAGGGTGAATAGGCATTTCTAAGTGAAGAAGTAGATAAAGCAATGTTTTCTGAAATGGGTTCTTAAAATAGTGCCTAAGGAGAATCAGATAGTAAAGGTATTCAATTGTCAAATAATTTGGGAGAACACTGTATTTCTACACCAAGACTCTTTAGAGCCTTTACTATGCTAATGAGCACTGTGATTCTCCAAAAAGAATAAATAATATATGAACTGCCTAAGGCTACCTGATTGTGGAAGTGACCTTGTTTCCCTCCCAGTAGCTCTTAATATCTTGAGGAGCTAATGTTCCAGAAACAGTTTGTGATTTCTGAGACAGTGGTATGCATGACAAAACAATATATTTTTAAAACTCAGAAAGGTGAAATAGCATGATACATTCAGACTATATCTGGGGGTTCTGTCTGACCAAAGAATGGTGAATGTGCAGGAGTAAAGAGGCAGCAGGAAGTAAACTGCATCAGACACTGATGTCTCAGTGTTTAACATCTGTTCTGCCAGGCCACTGAAGGCTTGCAAGAAGGCAAGCAGCATGAATACACTGGCATTTTTCAAAGGATGGGTGTGAAAGGTTGAATTCATAGGATAGTGTTTAATTCTAAGTCACTGGCGGTAGTAAAAGTGAGAAATAAAAAGACTGTGAAATGAGGATATGGCTTTGGGTGATGAATAAAATGGTGGTATCATTAACAAATAGGATTCCAGAAAAGAAACAGGTTTCATAATGGAAGCTAAATGAGTTTGGTTTGTGGCAATGTTTGGTTTGAGGTCCCTGAATGGCATAGACAGAGATAGGTAGGATGTAATTAGAAAACTTGATCTAGATCTAATACACAGTTTCAGAGGACAGTGTTAGCTGAGTTATAGGTTTGAATGTCTTTTCTAGAGATGTGGTATTTCAAACTACGGAGGAAGGAGAGAAAAGAAACATCTTTGTAATAAGAGAAGTCTACCCATTCTGAGTTACTTCAGATTTACTTCCAAGTTCTTCTGTTCTGAATTTCTGAAAATTCTTTTCAATGATTATGTGAATCCAGGAAGCATTCCTTTAACAAGTAAACGTCAAGCATGCTGTGATTATTTTGGTTCTTTGGTTGGTTGGTTGGTTTTGTGTATGCACATTTGTACATACCCACACACTGTAGTTTTTAATTCACTACTGACCATGACTTTTGCACTTGAAAGTCTAAGCAATGTAGACCTAGAACTATTGCATTCAGTTCAGTTCAGTCACTCAGTCATATCCGACTCTTTGCAACCCCATGGGCTGCAGCATGCCAGGCTTCCCTATGCATCACCAACTCCCAGAGCTTGCTCAAACTCATGTCCATTGAGTCAGTGATGCCATCCAGCCATCTCATCCTCTGTCATCACCTTCTTCTCCTGCCTTCAGTCTTTCCCAGCATCAGGGTCTTTTCCAGTGAGTCAGTTATTTGCATCAGGTGGCCAAAGTATTGGAGTTTCGGCTTCAGCAGCAGTCCTTCCAATGAATATTCAAAACTGATTTCCTTTAGGATGGACTGCTTTGATCTCCTTGCAGTCCAATGGACTCTCAAGAGTCTTCTCCAACACCACAGTTCAAAAACATCAATTCTTCAGCGCTCAGCTTTCTTTATGGTCCAACTCTCACATCCATACATGACTACTGGAAAAACCATAGCTTTGACTAGATGGACCTTTGTCGGCAAAGTCATGTCTCTGCTTTTTAATATGCTATCCAAGATGGTCATAGCTTTTCTTCCAAGGAGCAAGCATCTTTTAATTTCATGGCTGAAGTCACCATCTGCAGTGATTTTGGAGCCCAAGAAAATAAAAGTCTGTTACTGTTTCCATTGTTTGCCCATCTATTTGCCATGAAGTGATGGGACCAGATACCATGACCTTAGTTTTCTGAATGTTGAGTTTTAAGCCAACTTTTTCACTCTCTTCTTTCATCTTCACCAAGAGGCTCTTCAGTTCCTCTTTGCTTTCTGCCATAAGGGTGGTGTCGTCAGCATATCTGAGGTTATTGATATTTCTCCTGGCAGTTTTAATTCCAGCTTGTGCTTCATCCAGCCTGGCATTTCGCATGATGTATTCTGCATAAAAGTTAAATAAACAGGGTGACAATATACAGCTTTGACATACTCCTTTTCCTATTTGGAACCAGGAAGACATTTATGTACATATGATTCAACTCCAGCACTCTCACTGCATGACGCTTCTCTTGTTCCATGTCCAGTTCTAACTCTTGCTTCTTGACCTGCATACAGGTTTCTCAGGAGCCAGGTCAGGTGGTCTGGTATTCCCATCTCTTGAAGAGTTTTCCACAGTTTGTTGTGATCTACACAGTCAAAGGATTTGGCATGGTCAATAAAGTAGAAAGAGATTTTTTCTGGAACTTTTTTGCTTTTTCCATAATCCAACAGATGTTGGCAATTTGATCTCTGGTTCCTCTGCCTTTTCTAAATCCAGCTTGTACATCTGGAAGTTCTCGGTTCCCGTACCATTGAAGCTTTGCTTGGAGAATTTTGAGGATTACTTTGCTAACATGTGAGATGAGTGCAATTGTGCAATAGTTTGAACATTCTTTGGCATTGCCTTTCTTTGGGATTTGAATGAAAGCCTACAAATTGTATTTATCAAACTTTGGTTATGACCAAAAGAAACACTTTCCCTGAATATACAGTAACCACCCAGTCAAGTTTTGAATAAGTTATTTTACTATGTTAAAGACATTTATGTACATATGATTCATCTCCAGCACTCTCATTGCATGACGCTTCTCTTAAAAGTTGACTTTAGCATGCCTTCCACTCCAGTACTCTTGCCTGGAAAATCCCATGGACAGTGGAGCCTGGTAGGCTACAGTCCATGGGGTCACAAAGAGTTGGACATGACTGAGCAACTTCACCTTCACGTTCACGTTCACGCTGACTTTGAGATTGTAATGGGTGGTGGTGCATGGCCGTTCTTAGTTGGTGGAGTGATTTGTCTGGTCAATTCCGATAACGAACGAGACTCTGGCATGCTAACTAGTTACGTGACCCCCGAGCAGTTGGCGTCCCCCAACTTCTTAGAGGGACAAGTGGCGTTCAGCCACCCGAGATTGAGCAATAACAGGTCTGCGATGCCCTTAGATGTCCGGGGTTGCACTGGCGCTACACTGACTGGTTCAGCGTGTGCCTACCCTATGCCGGCAGGCGCGGGTAACCCCTTGAACCCCATTCGTGATGGGGATCGGGCATTGCAATTATTCCCCATGAACGAGGAATTCCCAGTGAGTGCGGGTCATAAGCTTGCATTGATTAAGTCCCTGCTTTTGTACACACCGCCCATCGCTACTACCGATTGGATGGTTTAGTGGGGTCGGCTCCGCCGGGGTTGGCCCACGGCCCCGCCGGAGCGCTGAGAAGACGGTCGAACTTGACTATCTAGAGGAAGTAAAAGTCCTAACAAGGTTTCCGTAGGTGACCCTGCGGAAGGATCACGGGGTAGCAAAGAGTCAGACACGACAGAGCGACTTCACTTCACTTCATATTCCCAAAATACAGAAGACTGATATTCAATAATGATGAATAGAAATCTTGTGGTGAAATACAGGTGAAATATGTATTTATACCGCACAAAGGAAGCAGCAGTGTATACTAAAATAGAAAAAAAAATAGTTCTATTTGTTTTTTCTAAAAAAGACAGTAACTTTAGCCAAACAGTGTTTAACAAATAGATAGCCCTGTATATACTTGTGTCCTGTTCAGAAAAACTTATAAAGACTTGTCATTCCTGGGGTAGTGGATAGGAGCCTCGGCCCTGCAGTGAGACTGGCAGGATTCAACCCTGGCTCTACCGTGCTATAACTATGTGACCGAGGCAAGTTACTTTTTTTTTTTTTTAAGATTTATTTATCTCACAATGAAGTAACAGTACCAACCGCATGACAAAGGATTTAAACAATAAATAAAACATGTTTAGCACATAATAATCATTCAGTTGTGCTAATACCAACAAATAAGAATATCTATTCAGTGACTTTATTTATATATTAGTGATGAAGAAATATATATTTGTATAATTATAATTATCTTCCTCCAACATTCTTTCCCCGATGACCACATCAGTAGTTCTTTCTCTATGAAGTGTTTTTTCCACTTGTTTCCCATGGCTGGATTCTTGTCATTCAGATCTCAGTTTTGTTGGTTGCTCAATAGGACTTTTCTTAGCCACCTAATCTAAAACTTGACCAAGTCAATTTCAACCATATCATTCTATTTTCATTTCCTTCATATGATTTCTCACTTGATTTAACTGCTTGTTGTCAAACTCTCTTTCTTGAAATATCGAAATCTCCCGTTTTCCATTGAGTTCTAGCTCCTTGATCAGGACTAGACATATAATGAGTGCTTAAAATTTTTTGCTAAATGAATAACTACTCTGCAGAGGTGATAATGAAAGAACCAGAGAGAGGGAGGAAGATAATGAAATTCCAGTTTAGGAAAAAATGTCAGTACCTGCCTTCACTGCGAGTCAGACACAACTGAGCGGCTTTGCTTTCACTTTTCACTTTCATGCATTGGAGAAAGAAATGGCAACCCACTTCAGTGTTCTTGCCTGGAGAATCCCAAGGACGGGGGAGCCTGGTGGGCTGCCGTCTATGGGGTCACACAGTGTCGGACATGGCTGAAGCGACTTAGCAGCATCAGCTGCCTTCGCCTGCTCTACCCAAGCCCTGAACTAGTGCATCCATATATCAGTAAACTCCAACCTCCCAAATGGTACAGTTTCAGTGCAGCCTTATTCTTTTTGATATTTCATCTCTTGTGATTTAGTATAAGTTCTGCCATCCACAAGTGCCCATTGATAAACCTACTTTTCCCTCAATGCTGCTGTCTGGAAACCCCTGTTGGTCTGCTACCGACCACTCTCGCTAGACCTCTGTGAATACGAATACCACATTTGGTATCTCTTGAATATGTATTTGGATCACTGTCCCCATCTCTACCCACGCCTATACCTGGGAACCTTCAGTTCAGTTCAGTTCAGTCACTCAGTCGTGTCTGACTCTTTGCGACCCCATGAATCGCAGCACACCAGGCCTTCTGTCCATCACCATCTCCCAGAGTTTACTCAGACTCACGTCCATCGAGTCCGTGATGCCATCCAGCCATTTCATCCACTGTTGTCCCCTTCTCCTCCTGCCCCCAATCCCTCCCAGCATCAGAGTCTTTTCCAATGAGTCAAGTCTTCGCATGAGGTGGCCAAAGTACTGGAGTTTGAGCTTTAGCATCATTCCTTCCAAAGAAATCCCAGGGCTGATCTCCTTCAGAATGGACAGGTTGGATCTCCTTGCAGTCCAAGGGACTCTCAAGAGTCTTCTCCAACACCACAGTTCAAAAGCATCAATTCTTCGGCACTCTGTCTTCTTCACAGTCCAACTCTCACATCCATACATGACCACAGGAAAAACCATAGCCTTGACTAGACGGACCTTAGTTGGCAAAGTAATGTCTCTGCTTTTGAATATACCTATCTACGTTGGTCATAACTATTCTTCTGAGGAGTAAGCGTCTTTTAAATTCATGGCTGCAATCACCATCTGCAGTGATTTTGGAGCCCCCCAAAATAAAGTCTGACACTGTTTCCACTGTTTCCCCATCTATTTCCCATGAAGATGCCATGATCTTCGTTTTCTGAATGTTGAGCTTTAAGCCAACTTTTTCACTCTCCTGTTTCACTTTCATCAAGAGGCTCTTTAGTTCTTCTTCACTTTCTACCATAAGGGTGGTATCATCTGCATATCTGAGGTTATTTATATTTCTCCCGGCAATCTTGATTCTAGCTTGTGTTTCTTTCAGTCCAGCGTTTCTCATGATGTACTCTGCATATAAGTTAAATAAGCAGGGTGACAATATATAGCCTTGACGTACTCCTTTTCTTATTTGGAACTGGTCTGTTGTTCCATGTCCAGTTCTAACTGTTGATTCCTGACCTGCATACAGATTTCTCAAGAGGCAGGTCAGGTGGTCTGGTATTCCCATCTCTTGAAGAATTTTCCACAGTTTATTGTGATCCACACAGTCAAAGGCTTTGGCATAGTCAATAAAGCAGAAATAGATGTTTTTCTGGAACTCTCTTGCTTTTTCCATGATCCAGCAGATGCTGGCAATTTGATCTTGGGTTCCTCTGCCTTTTTTAAAACCAGCTTGAACATCAGGGAGTTCACGGTTCACGTATTGCTGAAGCCTGGCTTGGAGAATTTTGAGCATTACTTTACTCGCATGTGAGATGAGTGCAATTGTCCAGTAGTTTGAGCATTCTTTGGCATTGCCTTTCTTTGGGATTAGAATGAAAACTGACCTTTTCCAGTCCTGTGGCCACTGCTGAGTTTTCCAAATTTGCTGGCATATTGAGTGCAGCACTTTCACAGCATCATCTTTCAGGATTTGAAACAGCTCAGCTGGAATGCCATCACCTCCACTAGCTTTGTTCGTGGTGATGCTTTCTAAGGCCCACTTGATTTCACATTCCAGGATGTCTGGCTCTAGATGAGTGATCACACCATCATGATTATCCGGTCATGAAGATCTTTTTTGTACAGTTCTTCTGTGTATTCTTGCCACCTCTTCTTAATATCTTCTGCTTCAGTTAGGTCCATACCATTTTCTGTCTTTTATCGAGGCCATCTTTGCATGAAATGTTCCCTTGGTATCTCTAATTTTCTTGAAGAGATCTCTGGTCTTTCCCATTCTGTTGTTTTCCTCTATTTCTTTGCATTGATTGCTGAAGAAGGCTTTCTTATCTCTTCTTGCTATTCTTTGGAACTCTGCATTCAGATTCTTATATCTTTCCTTTTCTGTTTTGCTTTTCACTTCTCTTCTTTTCACAGCTGTTTGTAAGGCCTTCCCAGACAGCCATTTTGCTTTTTTGCATTTCTTTTCAATGGGGATGGTCTTGATCCCTGTCTCCTGTACAATGTCACGAACCTCATTCCATAGTTCATCAGGCACTCTATCCACCAAATCTAATCCCTTAAATCTATTTCTCACTTCCACTGTATAATCATAAGGGATTTGATTTAGGTCATACCTGAATGGTCTAGCAGTTTTCCCTACTTTCTTCAATTTGAGTCTGAATCTGGTAATAAGGAGTTCATGATCTGAGCCACAGTCAGCTCCTGGTATTGTTTTTGTTGACTCTTCAGAGCTTCTCCATCTTTGGCTGCAAAAAATATAATCAATCTGATTTCGGTGTTGACCATCTGGTGATGTCCATGTGTAGAGTCTTCTCTTGTGGGTTCCTTACCATTATCTTTTTCTTTCCACGGTCCCTTGCTGTTTAGATCCCAACATTCTTTACATTTAGGCTCATAAGGTTTAGGACTGTCAGAAAGAGAAAAGAAATAGCAGGACTGGAATTCAAGACTGACTTTGAGGTTTATAGAGGAGTCCCTGTCTAACTTGTAATGAATACCATTGCCTGGACTATTAATTCTTAGGTATAATAACAATCCGCTATTTCGGTTGTTGTCATAGTATCCAGCACCATTTCTTATTTAGGTTGTTGGTATTCAGTCACTCAGTCATGTCTGACTCTTCCCAACCCCATGGACTGCAGCATGCCAGGCTTTCCTGTCCTTCACCATCTCCTGGAACTTGCTCAAACTCATGTCCATTGAGTCAGTGGCGCCATCCAACCATCTCATCCTCTGTTGTCCCCTTCTCCTCCTGCCTTCAATCTTTCCCAGCATCAGGGTCTTTGCCAATGAATCAGCTCTTTGAATAAGGTGGCCAAATATTGGAGCTTCAGCCTAGCATCAGTCTCTCCAGTGAATATTCAGGATTGATTTCCTTTAGGATTGACTGGTTTGATCTCCCTGGAGTCCAAGGGACTCTCAAGAATCTTCTCCAGCTCCACAGTTCATATGTAGGTAGATGCCTTAATAAATACTGTTCAATTATGATAATCCTCACAAGCCCAATGTTAGGATGTCATTCAGATGATCTATAGCGGCATAAATGTACTAACAAGCTTAGTGAATTAAAAACAACACTTATATATTTTATTCACAAATCCTCAACTCAGAAGGTCATCTCATTTGGTGCTAGCGGTGAAGAACCTACCTGAAAATGGAGGAGACACAGGTTTGATCCCTGGGTCAGGAAGATCCCCTGGAGTAGGAAATGGCACCCTACTCCAGTATTCTTGCTTGGAAAATTCTATGAGCAGAGGAGTCTGGTGGGCTTCAGTTTATGGGGCCACCAAGAGTCAGACACAATTGAGCAGGTGAACACATACACGCAACTCAGGTAGGACATGGCAGGAGAATTTGTTTGTTCACATCATCAGCTGGGGAGAGTTGGCTTCCTAAAGCATGGTTCTGTGTTCCGAGAGCAAGTGTCTCAAAAGATAGGACATGGAAGGCACCAGAAGCGTGCACAGTGTTTCTTCTCGGTTACTCCAGTCAAATCTGCATGGAGCTCAATTCAAGGGAGCCGGCATAGATGCCACCTCTTGAGGGAAATACTGTATATTAATATAGTAGTAATATTATAAAAGAATTTGGGATCATGCCACCTTAGATATACACCATTTTCGTTTTTTTAATCAAAATGAAATATTTGAAAAAAATCAAACAAGAAAACCTACGGGTCATATCATAGTAGAAGTTAGAATACTATGCATATTAGAAGCTATTTTTAAAAAATAGGAAAGTGTTAACTTCAGGAAAGTTAACAGTCACTATTCAGGTTACTAGTGTTTCATTTAACCTAAATACAGTGAAACACATCAAATGAAAAGTCAAATTGAGGATTATTTGAATGATCTCAAAAGTTAATGGAAGTATTAAAAGCCCTTACTTTTGTTAATTTAATACCCTGGAAAAGAAATAAATACCTCTATTCTAGAGTTAACTTTTGTTGTTTTAAAGCATTTCAACTTGGTCTTGTGGGCAACTTGGAAGATATTGTGAATTTTTTTTTTAACTAAATTCCAGGGCAAAGAAATGTTTATTTTGTGTGTGTAAATAACATTTGAATGAAATGAAAATATATGTGTTCAATTAACTGTGGTATTCTGAAGTCAAAAGTTTTATTCATCTTAGAGAAGAAAATAGCAGCAATAAGAAGTTTTTTAAAAAATGTCCACTATTCAATGTATCTAAGCTCTTATGTAAACAAAACCAAAGTTTTGATTTGGCAAACAGTGTGGCTATACTTTCTTCGATTTTCATCCCTCAATTCTGCATCTTGCTTGAATACTTTTAGTACTTATTTTTTAAAAAAGATGCTTCGGAATTAGATATAGAAGGGTGAAGGTGCATGCTATATTTGTTAGCATCTATAGTACTATAACATGAAAGATCATCCCAATCTATTTTCTCTTTTTTCTCCTAGATAATCTGATTTTGCAACAAATTGATTGCTCAGCCTCCCCTTGTCACTTTTCTATAAAATTTAAAAGGTTGCTATAGTACAAGGTGAGGAAATGGTCTTTTTCTGGAAAGGGTGACAACCAAAGTTCAACTCATTAAACAGAGTGACTTATGAGATCTTCAGATAATATTTTAGTGATATATTCCGCAATATTGAAGTTCAGAACTTAAATTGATCCTTTTTACTGGTAAGCCTGCTTTTAGGAAATTTTATTTAGAGGAAAACTAAAATAAAATAAATTTTATGACTAATTTTGAAGAATTAACTTTTTTTCCCTAAGATATGATTGTTAGAGGCTTCCCTCATTTCTCTGCTAGAAAATAACCTTGTTTCCTTGAACACGTAAGAAAAGGAACCAGGCCTGAGATTCTGAAATCACAAAGTCATCTGTGTAAGAAAACGGAACCCTCTTGGAAAGAAGACTGAACCTAAAGTTCGGTCAGTTCAGTTCAGTTCAGTCACTCAGTCATGTCCGACTCTTTGCGACCCCATGAATCACAGCACGCCAGGCCTCCCTGTCCATCACCAACTCCCGGAGTTTGCTCAGACTCACGTCCATCGAGTCCGTGATGCCATCCAGCCATCTCACCCTTGGTCATCCCCTTCTCCTCCTGCCCCCAATCCCTCCCAGCATCAAAGTCTTTTCCAATGAGTCAACTCTTTGCCTGAGGTGGCCAAAGTACTGGAGCTTCAGCTTTAGCATCATTCCTTGCAAAGAAATCCCAGGGTTGATCTCCTTCAGAATGGACTGGTTGGATCTCCTTGCAGTCCAAGGGACTCTCAAGAGACTTCTCCAACACCACAGTTAAAAAGCATCAATTCTTCGGCACTCAGCCTTCTTCGCAATCCAACTCTCACATCCATACATGACCATAGGAAAACCTAAAGTTAGAATCATAGAAAAAGCAAGAGAGTTCCAGAAAAACATCTATTTCTGCTTTATTGACTATGCCAAAGCCTTTGACTGTGTGGGTCACAATAAACTGTGGAAAATTCTGAAAGAAATGGGAATACCAGACCACCAGACCTGCCTTTTGAGAAACCTATACACGGGTCAGAAGCAACAGTTAGAACTGAACATGGTACAACAGACTGGTTCCAAATAAGAAAAGGAGTACGTCCAGACTGCATATTGTCACCCTGCTTATTTAACTTATATGCAGAGTACATCATGAGAAACGCTGGGCGGGAAGAAGCACAAGCTGGAATCAAGATTGCCGGGAGAAATATCAATAACCTCAGATATGCAGATGACACCACCCTTATGGCAGAAAGTGAAGAGGAACTAAAAAGCCTCTTGATGAAAGTGAAAGAGGAGAGTGAAAAAGTTGGCTTAAAGCTCAACATTCAGAAAATGAAGATCATGGCATCCGGTCCCATCACTTCATGGGAAATAGATAAGGAAACAGTGGAAATAGTCTCAGACTTTCTTTTTTTTGGGCTTCAGAATCACTGTAGATGGTGACTGCAGCCATGAAATTAAAAGATGCTTACTCTTTGGAAGAATAGTTATGACCAACCTAGATAGCATATTAAAAAGCAGAGACATTACTTGGCCAACAAAGGTCCGTCTAGTCAAGGCTATGGTTTTTCCAGTGGTCATGTATGGATGTGAGAATTGGACTGTGAAGAAGGCTGAGCGCCGAAGAATTGCTGCTTTTTAACTGTGGTGTTGGGGAAGACTCTTGAGAGTCCCTTGGACTGCAAGGAGATCTAACCAGTCCATTCTGAAGGAGATCAGTCCTGGGATTTCTTTGGAAGGAATGATGCTAAAGCTCAAACTCCAGTACTTTGGCGACCTCATGTGAAGAGCTGACTCATTGGAAAAGACTCTGATGCTGGGAGGGATTGGGGGCAGGAGGAAGAGGGGATGACAGAGGATAGGATGGCTGGATGGCATCACCAACTCGATGGATGTGAGTCTGAGCAAACTCCGGGAGATGGTGATGAACAGGGAGGCCTGGCATGCTGTGATTCATGGCGTCGCAAAGAGTCGGACACGACTGAGCGACTGAACTGAACTGAATTGAAAGTTAGAAATCCTTGGTTAAAAACCCACCTTCTCTGCCTATCAGCTGTGTGTCTTTAAGCAAGTGCTAAGTCTGAGCAGTCTCTTCAGTGAAAAAAGGAACAGGTTATCCACCTGACAACCTGACAGTCTTGAAGTTAGATGCTATATCAAATGTGCAAGTGCTTAATAAACTGCAAAACATCATATAAACAGAAACTGTTATCAATCATCTTAGAAGGTTTAATGAGAGAACTATGAATTTTTTAAGTTAGGGCTGTTAAAATGTCATAAAATTATTGTACAATGTGTTTAATAATCTCCTAAGGCCAAGTGTAATGGTTTTTCTACTATTTTAAATAAGGTGTAAGTTCATTAAGGATAGAAATCAAGTGATAGGCATCTTTGTGTCCCTAACGTTGTCTAGAACAAGTCTATGTAGGTCAGTTTAGTTGGTTGATTTGTTGGTTAAATGATTGATTGAGAAAGATAGTTTATGAGGTCAATATTCCTCAACTTAGAGAAGAATAAATTGGCTTCTTTTAGCATTTTGAATTTCTAGCTAATAATTATTGCTCTAATAATATCTGTAACAAAACTATCAGAGTGAAAATGCCGTCGCACTGATACACTATTGTTGATTTCATAGACTGCACTGTGTGATGGGTGGATGGGCTGGAGGTGGGAGACAGAGGGCAAAGGTAATAGATGATTAGTATCTATTGTTAGAAGAATACTGCAGCTCTGAGGTTAGTATGGCCAAGAGGGTTAGTGAAACCTGCTGCTGCTGCAACTGGCTTTAAAAATTGCAAATTCAGACAATTCTAATTTTCAGTATTTTCAACAAGTCATTTCCAAAATTTAAACAAGTTTGCCCTAACCTAAAGTATAAACTTTACATTGCTGCTTAGTTTCATGCATCTTCTCAGGCGTTTCTTTGGGAATTGTATTCATGCTTTTCTAGTTTTTGGTATAGCTTTAAATGGCAGCTTTCTTATTTCCTCTTAAAGGTTTTCAGAAACTTTTCCATCCCCATCTAAAACACTGTCTCATAGTTGATTCCTTTTTCTATTTCAGTACAGTATACTTTCAAATATGATTGAATTTGTTTTCATACTTAGTACCTTAAAAAGTTAAGGTATTTTGAAGTACCTTAAAATGCTGTTTAAGTCATAATTATAGAGAAAATTCATTCATTAAACTTTTATTGAGCATGTGTTATGTGCCTGTCAGTCTCCTAATAGTCTTTCCACGTAATTGGGCCCAAATTTATGTAATTCCAGAAAAAATCATCTGTATCTATTTCACGTAAACAGAAGCAATTTTAGCTAACAGTCCTTTTTGGGGTAGTTGGTATAATGAATAATGCCTTAGAACTCCTTATTACCAAATTCAGACTCAAAGTAAAGAAAGTAGGGAAAACTGCTAGACCATTCAGATATGACCTAAATCAAATCCCTTATGATTATACAGTGGAAGTGAGAAATAGATTTAAGGGCCTAGATCTGGTAGATAGAGTGCCTGATGAACTATGGAATGAGGTTCATGACATTGCATAGGAGACAGGGATCAAGACCATCCCCATGGAAAAGAAATGCAAGAAAGCAAAATGGCTGTCTGGGGAGGCCTTACAAACAGCTGTGAAAAGAAGAGAGGCGAAAAGCAAAGGAGAAAAGGAAAGATATAAGCATCTGAATTCAGAGTTCCAAAGAATAGCAAGGAGAGATAAGAAAGCCTTCTTCAGCGATCACTGCAAAGAAATAGAGGAAAATAACAGAATGGGAAAGACTAGAGATCTCTTCAAGAAAATTAGAGATACCAAGGGAACATTTCATGCAAAGATGGCCTCGATAAAGGACAGAAATGGTATGGACCTAACAGAAGCAGAAGATATTAAGAAGAGGTGGCAAGAATACACAGAAGAACTATACAAAAAGATCTTCACAACCAAGATAACCATGATGGTGTGATCACTCATCTAGAGCCAGACATCCTGGAATGTGAAATCAAGTGGGCCTTGGAAAGCATCACTGCGAACAAAGCTAGTGGAGGTGATAGAATTCCAGCTGAGCTATTTCAAATCCTGAAAGATGATGCTGTGAAAGTGCTGCACTCAATATGCCAGCAAATTTGGAAAACTCAGCAGTGGCCACAGGACTGGAAAAGATCAGTTTTCATTCCAATTCCAAAGAAAGGCAATGCCAAAGAATACTCAAACTACCGCACAGTTGCACTCATCTCACATGCGAGTAAAGTAATGCTCAAAATTCTCCAAGCCAGGCTTCAGCAATATGTGAACCGTAAACTTCCTGATGTTCAAGCTGGTTTTAAAAAAGGCAGAGGTACCAGAGATCATATTGCCAGCATCTGCTGGATCATGGAAAAAGCAAGAGAGTTCCAGAAAAACATCTATTTCTGCTTTATTGACTATGCCAAAGCCTTTGACTGTGTGGATCACAATAAACTGGAAAATTCTGAAAGAGATGGGAATACCAGACCACCTGACCTGCCTCTTGAGAAATCTGTATGCAGGTCAGGAATCAACAGTTAGAACTAGACATGGAACAACAGACCGGTTCCAAATAGGAAAAGGAGTACGTCAAGGCTGTATATTGTCACCCTGCTTATTTAACCTATATGCAGAGTACATCGTGAGAAACGCTGGACTGGAAGAAACACAAGCTAGAATCAAGATTGCCGGGAGAAATATCAATAACCTCAGATATGCAGATGACACCTCCCTTATGGCAGAAAGTGAAGAGGAACTAAAAAGCCTCTTGATAAAAGTGAAAGTGGAGAGTGAAAAAGTTGGCCTAAAGCTCAACATTCAGAAAACAAACATCATGGCATCCGGTCCCATCACTTCATGGGAAATAGATGGGGAAACAGTGGAAACAGTGTCAGACTTTATTTTGGGGGGCTCTAAAATCACTGCAGATGGTGACTGCAGCCATGAAATTAAAAGACGCTTACTCCTTGGAAGAAAAGTTCTGACCAACCTAGATAGCATATTCAAAAGCAGAGACATTACTTTGCCGACTAAGATTCGTCTAGTCAAGGCTATGGTTTTTCCTGTGGTCATGTATGGATGTGAGAGTTGGACTGTGAAGAAGGCTGAGCGCCGAAGAATTGCTCCTTTTGAACTGTGGTTTTGGAGAAGACTCTTGAGAGTCCCTTGGACTGCAAGGAGATCCAACCAGTCCATTCTGAAGGAGATCAGCCCTGGGATTTCTTTGGAAGGAATGATGCTAAAGCTGAAACTCCAGTACTTTGGCCACCTCATGCGAAGAGTTGACTCATTGGAAAAGACTCTGATGCTGGGAAGGATTGGGGGCAGGAGGAGAAGGGGACGACAGAGGATGAGATGGCTGGATGGCATCACTGACTCGATGGAATTGAGTCTGAGTGAACTCCGGGAGATGGTGATGGACAGGGAGGCCTGGCATGCTGTGATTCATGGGGTCGCAAAGAGTCGGACACCACTGAGCAACTGAACTGAATCATTTTAAAATAAGAAAACTTTTTTCAGTAGTTAATAACAACAGCCTTTACAACATAAAAAACAGCCATTATAGTATAAAAGCCTTTTGGATAATGACAAAGAATTTTAGAAAGTAACTTTTTTGTTTTTGTCTTTAAGAAAAAAAAAAACTTATTACAATAGAAATTCATGTCAGTGTAGCCAGGAGTGAGGAATAGGTTTCAAGCAAAGAGGAAAAAATTTATATAGCAGCTGACTCACCAGCAGTGATATTTTGAAGGAACTATAGCCATTGTTCAGAGAGGCTGAACTTAGAGGGTATAGTATGAAAGTAGCAGAAAGGAGGTTCAGCAAATTAACAGGGCCCAGATCATTAAAGGCCTTGCTTTCTTTCCAAGAAGTTAGGACTTTTTTCATAAGGCAGAGGGGAGCCTTTAAAAGTATTTTAAGTAAGGACAAGTATTTTCATGGGTAGTTTTGGAAGGTACTTTTTAGTAATATACTCCAGAAAATCACCCTCAGTGATGAGCTATGGCAGAGAGAGAGAACCTGGTGTGCACAGCATTTCAGGGACCGCCATGTGGAGAGAACCCTGGGAAGGAGAGTGAGAAGAAGAACCCAGTAAGGATCCAAAGGCACTCTTGGTCTAGAACAGCAGAGCTCAAAATGATTCAGTGAGTTCAATTTGTTTAGTTTCCTTTTCTTAATTACATCATCTAATGACATTAGTATCAGTTGAGATTGAATGTGCCACATAAATTTATGAATAATTCTGTCTGATTTGTGGATATACTCTATGCAGAATTTAAAATGTTGCAGGATAGCAGTATAAAAGAACATCTTAATATGGAATAATGTAAAAATAACGAAGCTGTCTATTCAAAGAGAGCTTATCTCTAAGGAGTTCTAAGCATACATGTTAAGTGTAAAGTAAGACTGTTTTCTCTGCAGCACAAAGAGACAAGATAACAAGCAGTGCCCTTTCCCATCTGGCCCTGCCAAATTCTCAGATTTATCCTATGCTCTACCACGTTCCCATGGATCCTCACTTTCGAGCACAAGCGAGCTAATTGCAGTTTCTCCCCTAAGTATGCCATATCACACTTTTAAAAAAAATAATAATTTCATGTTATTATTCTTTTGGTTGTGCCAGGTCATTGTTGCTTTGCACAGACTTTCTCTAGTTGCACAAGGCAGAGCTGCTCTTCATTGCTGTGTGTGGCCTTCTCACTGCCATGGCTTCTCTTGTTGCCGAGCACAGGCTCTAGGGCACATGGGCTCAGTACTTGTGGCCCACGGGCGTAGTTGCTCAGTGGCGTGTGGGATCTTCCTGGACCAGGGATCGAACCTGTGTCACCTGCATTGGCAGTCAGATTCTTTATCACTGAACCACCAGGGAAGTGCCTGCCGTACCATTTTTAGCATGCTTTCCCCACCCATTCTACCTGGCAAGTTTCTGTTCCTCCTCAGAGACTCAGCTGAAATACCCCACATCTCAGTAAAATCCCCAGTTGATGTCTCAAACAGATAGTTCTGTGTCTGCAGTGCACATACTTCACACATAACAAATACTCATAGCTGCATACCGTCTTCTTAGGCACCCTCTTAACTCCTGAGGCACAGGGACCCTGTCTTACTTTGCGTTGTGTCCTCAGCCTGCAGACAACTCCTGGGCATATACTTGGAGCCTAGTGACTGTTCCAAGCATGAAAACCACGGCTACCCTGAAGGTGGAATTTGGGCATCGCTGGCCATTACCCTTTGGAACGTTTGTCTTAATGTTGTTAGGCTTCTTGAAAACATGAACCTGTGTGGTTATTACGTCCCTTCTCACCCACCAAAGGCCCTATTGGTGCACCCTGTGTATTCAGCTGTCTCATACCTTCTCTGCAACCTCTCTATTACAGGTGCTCTGCTGGGGAAATTTACTCTTGCCCTCTTGATTTGATAACTTTCCAAACAAAAGTGTATTTTTAAAAAATCCCTGCACCATTAGTTTTAGCCATCTCCTTTATCTCCATATTTAATGATTTTTTTAAAAAAATTCACAGAATGAGGGTGGGGTGCTGCATCTCAAAGAAATACTTAGAAAACAAAACAGCAAATGAATCTTTTTAAGGCTAAAATGTATCCAAGCACCCATCCATTTTCCTTTTTACCAGTAATTTATACCATTCAAGGTACTTTGTTGCTTCAGACCAAGAAGAAATAAATTAAGAGCTGCCTATGTTGGTGTATTGCAGAAACCAGCACAATATTGTAAAGCAAATATCTTGCAATAAAAAATTTATTTTAAAAAAGCTACCTGATCTTGAGCACTATTTATTAATACTAGACTGAGCAGGTGTCCTGACTGCACACGTGCACATTTTCCATCCATGGCTTCTTTTTTTTTCGGTCCTGCTTTATTTGATGCTTTGAACTGACCAAAAATGCCAGTGTCCTAATATGATGCTTCCTTAGTTTAAAAATTGGCTCCTTTACCCTGTACTTTCTTTTTGCGTAATGCAAACAATGAAGTTGTCTAAATAATCAGGTTCCTCCTAACTTGAATTAGACAACAGACTCTACTGTAGAAGAATTTACATTGCAGGATAAATAGGATCATTTATATCAAAACATTTGATTCTTGGGTTTTGATTTTTCATGATGACACCTAAAGAACCATCATTTTTAGTCAAGTTAAAAAAATACTTTTATACATGTAAATGGTGTCAGGCACAAGAATATTGGGTTTAAATAAAAAGTATAATTTGGTTTTTAAATGAATACCATATCTCAAAATACGTCTTTCTTTTTTTTTTCTGATTTAGTTTCTTTATTAGAGTTATTATAGCCCTTAAAACACCAGATTTACTAATGTATTGTCATCTGACAAAGCATAATCAAAATACCACTTTCTTACCTGGTTTAACATATTTAAGATCCTATTCATGTTTCCAGGAGCTTCATAATATTTATAAAACTAGAACGGTGAGGAGGAATGCTCTATTAGAGGCGGTTTTCCCATAAAGCACCTAGGCTTCATGCTACTGTATTTTTAGTTCAACCTATGAATGTTATGGGCAATTTAATAGTCTCTGTATTTAAACAGAAGCCTGAAAGGTACCTTTTTGGCTTCATTTAAGCACAGGTTCTTCATATGCAAAGAGGCAGGTTTAGCAAGTAAAACAGATCTTCATCAACATTTGCTTTTGAAGCAGACCTGAGAAAGTTAGGCCATTCTAAATATCTGATAGAAGTACAGTATAGAACTTACTGTTAGATATTCCATTAAGTAAGTTTTATTTTCTTATCTCCTTATTCTTAGCAAAAGATAATTCCTTTTTACTTTCTTTTTTGAAAATCCTTTGGCTAAGAATTGTTAAGAAATCCGCAAACATACCAAAGACTCAAATGCCAGTGCTAGTTTCTTTGCCGCTTGATGGCTCCATTTAATAGCAGCATTTGTGACTCTCACTCTCCCCAGGGCCTCAAAAGTACTTTTCCTTTTTGCCTTCTGATTCCTGCCCCTTCTTCCCCTTCCTTGTTCTTATTCTTCTTCCTCCCAATAAAAACTACAGTGCCATAATAAAAATAGACAAATAGGTGGATTTATGACTGGATGCATAGAGGGATGGATAGATAGAAGTGTGATGAACCAACTCTAGTAGGCTGTTAATGGTAGAATCTAGGTAGAGGATGCAGAGTCATTCACTGAATGTTGATTCTTTCAACTTTGCCTTGTGTTTAAAAATTGTCATAATAAAACCTCTTAGGAGTGGCTGTCCACAAAATCACAGGGGCTTTCACTAACTGTTTAAATAGTTTGCTATTATATTATTAGATAAAAATAAAATAAGTACATGAAACGGTCTTCACAAATGAAGTCACCAAACTATTGATTTCAATGCATTTTATGTTTGAAATTTACATTAGGCCATGCTAAATAATTACGAATGCACACAATGAGTCAGGTGTATGATAATACGTTGTTACAGTAGGAAATTGGTTAAATAAATTGGGTATAGGTAGTTAATAAAATTTTCACAGCCATTAGAAGTTACAGTGTAGAAACAAATTCATAGACACAGAAAGATTTATAATGTTTTCTATGCTCTCTAGATAATTATGAACTTACAGGTATAGTTGGAAGTACATATATTAAAAATAGAAAACTACATAGAAAAATGACTTTTTATCTCATATAGATCTTTTTAAATTCACATTTTCTGTTTTTTCCTAAAAGTTTCCTAGTGTTTTAATTTTAGTAATAGAAAAAAGAAAGAAAGAAAAATGGAAAAAAGAAAATGGAAAAAGAAAAAAGCATACTATTTTTCTGTGAAAATGGAGTGGGCAAACTTGTTATCTGTAAATAATTTTTGATCATGCCCAAAAGATTATCTGCATTTTTCCTTTTATATTTACCACTGAACTTCCCTGTAGCTCAAACAGTAAAGAATCTGCCTGCGATGCGGGAGACCAGGATTCGATCCCTGGGTTGGGAAGATCCTCCAGAGAAGGGAATGGCAACCCACTCTAGTATTCTTGCCCGGAGAATCCCATGAACAGAGAAGCCTAGCAGGCTACAGTTTGTGGGGTCGCAAAGAGTCAGACAAGACTGAGCAACTAACACACACACACACATCACTGAAAGCTACCCTTATATTTTTTAAATCTTGCTCTGATGAACAGTGCATTTGAAATATGTTAAAACAAATACCTTTATTCATTCTTCCGAAGATATTTTAGTGGACTTGACTGGTGGCTTTTGAAAGGAAAGTTAAGATGTTCTCATACTGCTAGGCCCAAGGCGTTTCATGCTTGGAAATGCCCTATCTTCTATCTCTAATTACATTAAATATCTGTGTCTGACTCATGAGGAAAGGAAGCTTCAAAGCAGAAATAAGAAAATCTAATTTATTTCTAAATGCAATAACAATTGATATATTTTAGACAATGTGACACCTGTGTTCCAAGTGTCTTAACCAGAAGAATTAAGAGTTCACAGATGTGCCAGTTAGAGAATAAAAACATTTTTATTATTATAGGGCTCTTTTCTCCAAGGAGATTTAAGCAATGTACTGAAATTAGATAATCTTTATACTATGTCTCTGAGAGGGATAGATAGAAGAGACTATTACTGTTAATTTTTATTCTTCCAGTAACAGACACCACCCTTATGGCAGAAAGTGAAGAGGAACTAAAAAGCCTCTTGATGAAAGTGAAAGAGGAGAATGAAAAAGTTGGCTTAAAGCTCAACTTTCAGAAAACTAAGATCATGGCATCTGGTCCCATCACTTCATGGGAAATAGATGGGGGAACAGTGGAAACAGTGTCAGACTTTATATTTTTAGGGCTCCAAAATTACTGCCAGATGGTGATTGCAGCCATGAAATTAAAAGACGCTTCCTCCTTGGAAGGAAAGTTATGACCAACCTAGCATATTAAAAAGCCGAGAGATTATTTTGCCAACAAAGGTCCGTCTAGTCAAGGCTATGGTTTTTCCAGTGGTCATGTATGGATGTGAGAGCTGAGCTGTGAAGAAAGCTGAGCGCCAAAGAATTGATGCTTTTGAACTGTGGTGTTGGAGAAGACTCTTGAGAGTCCCTTGGACTGCAAGGAGATCCAACCAGTCCATCCTATCCTGGGTGTTCATTGGAAGGACTGATGCTGAGGCTGAAACTCCAATACTTTGGCCACCTCATGTGAAGAGTTGACTCATTGGAAAAGATCCTGATGCTGGGAGGGATTAGGGGCAGGAGGAGAAGGGGACGACTGAGGATGAGATGGCTGGATGGCATCACCAACTTGATGTACATGAGTCTGAGTAAACTCCGGGAGTTGGTGATGGACAGGGAGGCCTGGTGTACTGTGATTCATGGGGTCGCAAAGAGTCAGACACGACTGAGCGACTGAACTGAACTGAACATTTATTAAACACTTTATTTATGACTCTGAAGTTAATTTTACACTTATTGTTTCCTCTCTTTCAAAGACATTTTTTCATAGATTTTTCTGTCGATGACAATTAAAAGAATAGTTGTGTTAGTCACTCAGTCATGTCCGGCCCACTGGGGCCCCACGGACTGCAGCCCAAACAGACCTCTGCTCATGGAATTCTCCAGGCAAGAATACTGGAGTGGGTTGCCATTTCCTCCTCCAAAACAATAGTTAGGTAAGGATAAAAGTAAAATTAAGCAAAAAGAGATTTCACCTCTGGGTTCCAGGTCTCTAATCCACTCTTAGTGGGTCACATGGAATGGTATTCACTTACATCTGTACCACTCTTCGTATACACTGCTGGCCTAGTGCACCGGTGCCTTCCCAGTCCCTGCAGTACCTAATGTGTCACTGTCTTCATCTCTTTCCAGGTAAAATGTCCAGTGATCGAGCTTTGAGGAAGCAGCAACAGTTGAACAACCTTGTTTATATGGTGACAAATCAGGCCAAACCTGGCGACAGAATTGTGGATTTCTGCAGTGGTGGGGTACCGTATCTCTTCTTTATTCTCTTTAGCCTTTCCAAGACGAAGTGACTTTACTACCTTACACTCAAGGACATGTTTTTATATAACAAGACTGTTGTCTCAGAATAAACAAAAGCCTGAGGGACCAAAGTTAACTTGTTCCTTTTCTTGCCTTTTTCAGGGCCATGTTGGGATTGTCCTAGCTCACATGCTGCCATCATGCCAGGTAAGGTCTGAATGATAGATGATAGGAAACTGCACAGTTCAATTAGCTGAGTCTGGCTTATCCCTCTTTGAGCTGATAGTCATTCACTGAGGTCAGATATGAGGCACAGTCATTTTATTTTTCATTGAACTACACTTCTAAGTTTCAGAATCTTAGGGGGAAAAAGTAGGGCCATGTACAGTTTTTATTTTTTATAAAAGAAATAATTATTTCACTGTTAAATAATTAATGATGAAACCAGTTTAATTGTCAACATAATTTTGTACTTGAAATACTAGCTTCTGGAACTTGTTGAGCATATTCTTTGGTGCCTTGGTTTTTAGTCATTGTATCAGAATTGTAAAAATATTTTCTAAAGAAAAAGATAAACCCCAGATCTACCACTCTGATCCACCAAATGCATTTCCCCCCATGTGCTCATTAAACCATTGTTCAGAAGGATGCTTGTTGCTGCAAATGCTAAGACTGCAAATACAATTTCAACCACCTGCTTTCACTCAATCTTATGTCATAAATGTTTTTTCCTATTGCAAGTAGTTTTAAATATCATCACTGAAATGTAACTTCATAATGTTTTTGAGTAAATATACTGTAATTTATACAATCACCATCACCATTTGTTAGAAGTTTGTGCCGTTTTTAGTCTTTTGTCATAGTAAATCATTTCCTCCCAGCGTTTAGCATAAAAGCTAGAACTTGATGTCATTTTTTCAAATTACAATTCTTTGCTTGTGAGCTCTCTGGAAATTACAAAATAATTAAAGTGATTATTCTCAGAAGAAAAACTGTGGAAGAACTCATAGACTGGCCAGAATGATAGAGAGTGGAAAGTATTATTCTTTATCTTTCTTAGTAAATAAATGAGGAATATGAGGAGAAACAGGCAGGCATCTGTTTCATCACCAAGGAAAACAACAATTTCATGGTTGGAGTAAGAGGAAGAGAGCTCACGGAGCAGAATCCTGGAGATGCAGTCAGGGTCTGGTGTCTTTTTTTCCCTTCCTAAAAGGTCTGGAAACTTAGAGATGTTGAAATTGGAGAAGGAAAATCTTGGCTAGAATAAAGGCTGGAAAACCTTTGACACCAACTATCCTCTGACAAGCTTTTTATACAAAAAGATCCAGAATTTTTCCATAAAGACAAACGTAAGGACAAAATAAGGACCAAACTAAGAATGAGAATGATGAAAGTGACCTAAGTCTGCCCACTTTTCTTCATCCAAATCAATGATGTCTCCTCTCTTCCTTGGCCTGGCTTACTATTAGAAATTTGTGACTTGTTGCCGTGCCTTTTGCCTTGGCCCCACCAATCCATACTTGCAAGCAGCTGGTTGTCCTTTTACCCCATGTGATCTGGCTCCCATTACCTTTCCAGTCTGATTTCTTCCCTCCACACCCTGTCTCCCCACTCCAAGCTCCAGCATTGCTCACTGTACACCAGCTATACCAGTCTTCTCGGTTCTTCAAACCCACTGTATCTTTCTCACCTTGGGCCTTTATACATGTTGCTCTCTCCACCACAAACTCCTTCATTCCTCCAGCTAATTTCTATTCATTTTTCAGGCCTCAATTAATATGTTACTCGTAAATATTAAATGACTAAAACCTCTCTTAGTCATCAAGTTTACATGCTTCGATAACACATTTATGTTTTTCATTAAACACTTACCACTCACTGTATTATACTTACCTATCTCACTTATATCACCATATCTGTAAGCTCCAAGGGTTCAAGGACCTTGTTTGTTTTTATACTGTACTATCTGGCATATGTCCTAGGACAGGATAGTGAAAATGAAGTGAAAGTGAAAATCACTCAGTCGTGTCTGACTCTTTGCGACCCCATGGACAGTATAGCCTGCCAGACTCCTCTGCCCATGAAATTCCCCAGGCCAGAATACTGGAGTGGGTAGCTGTTCCCTTCTCCAAGGGATCTTTCCAACCCAGAGATCCAACCCAGGTCTCTCACATTGCAGGCGGTTTCTTTACTGTCTGAGCCACCAGGGAAGCACAACGATAAGGATCAATATAATATGATCAGCATTATTAAAGCTAGTAAATACAGTAATAATACTTGGCTTTAATGTCTAAATTAGGTTACTGAATATACTGTTGTTTCCTGTGTGAAATCTAGGTTATACTAATAGAAAACAAGGAATTATCATTAATTCGTGCTAAGAAGAGAAGTGATGAACTAGGTTTAAGCAACATTTGGTTTATTCAAGCAAATATGGAGTATTTTACAGGGATGTTTAATATTGGGGTAAGTAATCATGCAATTTCAGCTTCTTTAACTAAATAAGAGGAATGAAATGTCCTAGAGTAAATAAAGGAGATACATTTATTTTCTTTGCTAAACAAGAAATGTATAACTTTTGTTTTCTACTATCTATAAAGTATACCTTATTAATGAATATTACTTCATTCACAGCATTTTATTATTACATGGTAAGGATAATATTTGTTCCTCTACCAGACAAGAACTGTATTTTCTTCACTGCAAAATCCCCAGTGCCTGAAAAAATGTTTGACACATGGCTAGTACTTTAAAAATAGTTACTAATTGAATGAATTCTAATGAAGATGACTTCCCTTGGTTTATTCTACATTTTTAGAAGGAAGTGAAAGAAAAGAAAAACAGAGAATATAATAGAGTTTGTTTATATGTGTTCACTTTGCGGAACACCTGAAACTAACACAACATTCAAATCAACTATACTCCAATAGAAAAAAAATAAGCTGCAAATACTTGAGTTGCTTTCAGATAATTCATTCTTTAGCAAGGATTTGATATCTTCATGTATTCTGAGCTTCTAGTATAAAATGTATTGGTGATGTTTTTGAAACCTTCAAATCAAATTATTACTGTTTGATACCACTAGAAGACCAAAGAAAATGTGATTGTGCCAGTTCATTTAAATCCAGGGTTGTACACTCTGGTGGAATTTGAGTTTCAATAAGATGTTAGCATCGCTGCTGTTCTTATATCTGTTTTGAATATTTTTTCTTATTTTTATAGTACTAAATGCTCAATTAGAAAACTACATAATAATATAAGGAAGAATCACCAGTATTTCTGCTAGTGACAGATAATACTACCAAAACCCTTTGGTCTTTGTGTATTTATACACACAAACAAATGCATATTTACATATACCTTGAGATCCTGCTTTATTTGAAATTGTCATAAATGCTTTCCCTACTCATCAATCATGTTCCTTTTCTATTGTTATTATACTTGTTATTTATTATATGTGTCTAATGATGTATCAGTTAAGACTTTTGATTCGTTTGCCTAATCACTTTACAGGAAGGTTGTGCTAGCTTGCATTCCCAACTGTGTATGGTTACATAGCATATACAATGGGCTTGTCTAGTTGAAATTCTTGTCCAATCTTAGAAGTCCAGACTTTTCGTAGTACTTTCAATTTTTGTTCAGTCAGTGAGATTCATTTTTTAAATGTCAACTTCTGAAAAATTGTGAGACTTATTGTTATACAGCCTGAAAAGAATGCAGTGTGTTTCCTTTGTGGACATAATATAGATTGGTTATCTCAAGCGAAGCTTATGGAAAGAGAAGTAGACTTTTAAGAAACCTGTTAGGAAGGATATTCAGGAAAATATAGACAGCTGATACAGCAACTTCAAATTAAATATATATTTGTGTACCACTTAAATTTTACATAAACGTTGAGGTAGAGGATAAAGCTTCTTCCTAAAACAGGCCATTAAACCAATGCACATGTTACCAGTACACCAGGAAGAGTATATAAGGTAGCATTTACTCTCCTCTCAAATCACAAAATTCCCAGCCGATCAACCATGTATCCCTTTACCCTTCCATGGCTTGTAGGTGATAAATCATTCTGGCACGTTCTTATACCTTTCAAGGTCATGTAATTCACTAACACAAACTAGCAAAGTCTATGTCTTTTGGGAAGTGACATTTTTCTCTATATCTCATAATAATATACCCATAATGGGTTTTTTTTCTTTCATAATTACCTTTGTCAAGATATATGGAAAATGAATTAAAATTACTTGGAGGATTAAACCAAAATTAGATTTAAGAGTATAATTTGCCTAGGAGGATAATTGAAGTATTGTCAGTAGATAAATCAAACCCAATGCATCAGTGGCTCTTTTATATGAAATAGACTCTAGTGAAAACACTGTAGCTAGAGAGGAAATCAGAATAACCAGGTATCAGGAATGTAGTAAAGCTCTATTAATTCAGTTTTGTGGTATTTCAAATAAGGGTTTGCTGCTGCTTAGTTGCTTCAGTCGTGTCTGACTCTGTGCGACCCCATAAGTGGCAGCCCACCAGGCTCCTCTGTCCCTGGGATTCTCCAGGCAAGAACACTGGAGTGGGTTGCCATTTCCTTCTCCAATGCATGCATGCATGCTAAGTTGCTTCAGTCGTGTCCAACTCTGTGCGACCCTATGGACAGCAGCCCACCAGGCTCCTCTGACCATGGGATTCTCTAGGCAAGAATACTGGAGTGGGTTGCCATTTCCTTCTCCAAAATAAGGGTTTAGTTAGTGTTTATGCTGCCCCACTTTTCTGAGTCTAAAACTGAGATGACGACCTAGGGCTTTTGGTGACAGGGTGTGCAGGTCTAAAGCACATGTTCCAGCTTTCTTGCATGTTTAGCTTAGGTTTTGTGAGTGCATTGCTATTTACCCCATGAAATCACGTGTACAACACTCTGCTTTGTAACTGGACTTGTATTATCTCTTTTTTCTGTTACCACCCATTTCATATTAGCTGCATGGTTAGTCAGCTTATTATTAAATTAACTGTGAATCACTTTAGCGGCCTGTGAAGTAACTAGTCCGTTTTGTGGTCTTTTGCCACACCGTTTTTATAATTTGCATCATTGGCTAATTAGTTGATATTTAAAATTCTTTGACGATTTCTCTGTGGTTTCATGCTTGATTTCTTTCTGAATATTTGTTAAAGAACAGTTCTGTATGTTTTCCTTGCTTTTGGAGTTCTCTGACGGTATGTCTGCTTTCATCATTGGTTTTGATTTCCTGTCTCATCCTGTTGTCTGCTTAGTTGTCAATCCAGACCACCCCCCCCCACCCCCGCCCCCGAGGCTGTAGTTTACCCATCCATCTCCCCTCCCGCATCCTCCCACTTGCTCTGGTCATGGCCGTGCTGTGGCCCACAGCATGTGTCCCCTTAGTCGGGTTTGTGCTTTGTCTTCATGTCTCATTAAATGGTGTTTTTCCCCCATAGCAGTAAGTTGAATTGGTGTATCACTATGTAGTTACAGGAGAAGGCAATGGCAACCCACTCCAGTACTCTTGCCTGGAAAATCCCATGGACAGAGGAGCCTGGTAGGCTGCAGTCCACGGGGTCACACAGAGTCGGACACAACTGAAGCGACTTAGCAGCTTAGCTAGTGTTTATCTCTGCTTAGTAAATGCCTTTTCTTTTGCTATTTTTCTCTGGACATAAAAATCAATGCTGTAAACAAGATTTTAAGGGGAGATTTTTAAAGTCCTCAAACCAACTATCTTTAGAAACTTCAAACAAATCAATTATATGTAAGAATTGAAGTACTATTAATTGTCTTATCTCCATTAATACAATGACCTGTATCAGGCAAAAATGAATAGATTTACTAACTTTGTAAAACTAGGGTGACTTGAAATAATGGAAGAAAACAAATCTAAATACTTTAACGTCTTTCAACAAGGTCTTCCATCACCCCAAGGGCTGTGCTTCCCCCTTGTAACCAGAATCAGTGAGGTAACACCACATATTCCAAAGAACATTTGTAGTTTCTGATTTCCCTTGTGTTTATTTGAGAAATGTATTTCCTTAGAAATACAAATATCTAATAAGCTTATTAGAAACATTCAAAGTCTCTAGTAACCAAATGCATTTTAACTTGAACAACAATGATATTCTGTTCTTGTTCTTAATATTTGCAAGGATTTAAAAAATATTACTCATTGACTGTAAGACTTCTGTGAGGAGCCCACATCATATAGGAGCTTTGAAATTTTTCATTTATATGATATTTGTAATGATATGTTAATGACATGAAATGTTAGTTATAATGGTAAACAGAGAAAATTTTATTAACATAATTGTTCTGTGTGTGCATGCTCAGTCACTCAGTTGTGCCCAACTCTTTGCATCCCCATGGACTGTAGCCCACCAGGCTTCTCTGTCCATGAATTTTCCAGGCAAGAACACTGGAGTGGGTTGCCATTTCCTTCTCCAATGCAGGAAAGTGAAAAGTGAAAGTGAAGTGGCTCAGTCAGGTCCGACTCTTTGCGACCCCATGGACTGCAGCCTACCAGGCTCCTCCATCCATGGGATTTTCCAGGCAAGAATACTGGAGTGGGGTGCCATTGCCTTCTCCAATAATAGAGCCTAAGGAGCACTATAAGATATCTAAGAATTCTGAACCTAACAGATATATATATAATTCACTCAATTGTGTCTGACTCTTTGCAACCCCATGGACTGTGGCCTGCTAGGCTCGTCTGTCCGTGAAATTCTCCAGACAAGAATACTGGACTGGGTAGCCTTTCTCCGCTCCAGATATGTATATGTAATTTACTTTAAAACAAGTAATTGATTATTATAGAAACAACTTTTGATTGCCTTATTCTGATTTTGATTATAATGGCTATTAATGTCCTAAAGAAAATACAGAAGTCTTTTCAAAATTAAGAAACATCTGAGAAGGTTTTTTTTCTTCCAATTTGGATATATGCAGCTGTATGACTCTGAAATGATTATGTGTTAGGACCGAATGTTTGTGCCTCACCTCCACCATCAAAAAATTCATGTGTTGAATTCCTTAACCCCTAATGTGATGGTATTAGTAAGTGGGACGTTTGGGAGGTAATTGGGTCATAAGAGTGGTGCTCTCCTGAGTGGAATTAATGCCCTTATAAGAAGAGAAAGAAACTTGCACCCCTTCTTAGCTTTCCACCATATAGAGATACAGTGAGAAGACAGCCATCTGCGAAGCAGGAAGAGGGTCCTCACTAGACATCAGACCTGCCAGCACTCTGATCTTGGACTTCCCAGACTCCAAAACTGAGAAAAAATAAATATTTGCTGTTTGAACTACCAAGTTTATGATAGTTTTTAAAGAACATCCCAATCTAAAGCAATATATCTTTGTGACCACATGGACTGTAGCCTACCAGGCTCCTCAGCCCGTGGAATTTTCCAGGCAAGAGTACCGGTGTGGGTTGCTGTTTCCTTCTCCAGGGGACCTTCCCAACCTAGGGATTGAACCCAGGTCTCCCGCATTACAGGCATTACAGGCAGACGCTTAACCATCTGAGCCCATATATTTCTTTGAGCCCCTTTTTTGGGGGTGGGGGTAAAAATACTGGAGTGGGTTGCCATTCCTTTCTCCAGGAGGTCTTCCTGACCCAGGGATTGAACCCGGGTCTTCCACACTGTAGGCAGACACTTTACTGTCTGAGCTACCAGGGAAGTCCTTCAAGGTTATATATCAATTACCATACCCTAAAAAGGGCAACCTAGACAAGATTATTTAAGTCAACCTTTTAAGACTATTTTTTTAAACTAAAGATTTATTTTATTTATCTAATTTTTTGGCTGTAGTGGGTCTTTGTTGCTGCACACAGGCTTATGCTAGTTGCAGCGAGCTACTCTAAGTTGCATGGGAGGGCTTCTCCTTGCAGTGGCTTCTCTTGTTGCAGAGCACAGGTTCTAGGCGTGCAGGCTTCTGTAGTTGTAGCAGTCGGCTCAGTACCTGTGACTTGCAGGCTCTAAAGCACAGGCTCAGTAGTTGTGGTGCATGGGCTTAGCTGCTCTGAGGCATGTGGGATCTTCCCAAACCAGGTATTGAACCAGTGTCCCCTGCACTGCAAGGCAAATTCTTGACCACTGGGTCACCAGGGAAGCCCTTTAGAGGTATTTTTAAAAGAAGTCTATTATTGCCTTCTTGTCTAGCGCAAGATAATCATTATTATGAAAACTTACTTTATAAGATTTTACTTTTTAAGACTTAATTCATAATATGTATGAATACCTAGTCTCTCAAACAATATAACAATAACCTTGTTCCCAAACAAGGTATTACTGAAAGGGCCATGACTATGGAAAACACACCTTGTGTAAGAAACAAAAATTGTGTCAGTGTTGAACAACTTGCCCACCAAAATGTCTTGGTTGGGTAATTTCAATCATAACATGGGATCCTCTCAAACAGGTGATCAGGTATTGATTCCTAACAATACTGGTGAATATTTTCTACTTATCAACATATATCACAGTCTCTAAACAGTTTATTTTTGAGTTATCTATATTTACCTTTTTCTATTTCACCCATAACAATTTTTAATATGATATTTTATCATTCATCAGTGCTGAGTGCTTAATTACAAGTTCATTTCTATATGTTAGTATACAGTAGAATATGCAATTATAGAATGTGATTCAGTAACACTTTAGATGAATGATTTATATACTTCTCATTTTAAAGGACGGATACTTGAGAAATGTAAATGCAATTTTAAAAAAATCATTAAGGCAATGAAAAACTCTCCAGGTGAGGGTGGCAGATTGCAACCCCCTTCTCCCCAAGAAAGATCAGACCCCTAAATAAAGAAAATAAGAGCCAGAAAAATCATACTCCATCTCTGATGAGACAATGTTCAAGATTCTGTAACTTGAACTATAATATTTGAAGATAGAAAGCAGATGAAGGAAAAATTACTGAGTAGAGAAGAGGAAAATCAAACATAATGCATGGGGAGAGGGAGTCTCAAGAGGGCTATCAGGATTGTTTCCCACAATCCCAGAAAATTTCAGGAATTTAGGATGCCAGAAACTTCATAGGAAGAGGATAAGAAGGGGCTGAATCATGTTTAATTAAACATTTAATTTAGAGACCCAGATTCCTGCCACCATCTTGTATAGACAATTAACTATTTCCCCAGTATAGGGAGAAGAGAGAAAGAATGATGTGACTCTGAAAATAAGTGCCCTTAATTCCAGGATTCCTTCAGAAGCTAGAATCATCTCCTTAATCAAAGACGTTAAAAGAGCCTCCTCTATAGAATCAGAACGATCCCCAGAGAAAATACTATAGCTATAATTTGGAAAAAAACAACAACAACAAAACAGCTGACCACCTGATTACACAGTCACTAAGGAAGCTCACCTTCAAGCCTTTCACTCAAACTTCCATCAACTTTTTAGAGATTCACTCTTGTATGAACAGACAGTTGAGGAATATCAAGTGTGGAAAACTTCCAAAATAGAGGAGATCAAAGCAAAAACCATGGCAAAGTGTCTCCTTTTTATTCAAGGAGAGCTCAGAGAAGATACTGCATGAATGAAACAAAGGTGAAATGAAAAAGAAGTGAACCACCAGAGAACAAGAAAGAATAAAGCATGCTAGCCCAAAGAAAAAGCAGGTGGAAAATCTAAACCATGACGTATAGGACATCATCTGAAAAAACAGGACAAAAAAAAAGAGATAGGGACTGAAAGAAGCATTTTTTTCCAATAGAGATTTAGTACATGAATCCAATACATCAATAGTAGGAGAACCAGAAATAGAAGACATATGATGGAGAGAAAAATATCGAAGAATTAATATAAGAAAATCTGTAAGTAATGAAAAATATGTTTCTCTTATCTGAAAAAGCGCACTTAAAAAAAATGACCTAAAGCAAGGCACATTGTTGGGAGGCGGGGTGGGAGTGGGGGAAGAGTATTGTGATAAAAAGAAGTTCCTGACGGTTTCCAAAGAGAAAAAACAAATAGGTCACAAACAGAAAATTTGAAATCAAAATGCCATCACACTTCTTAATAGCCACATGGAAAGCTAGAAGACAGTGAACCAATGCCTTCAAAATTCTAAAAGACAGTTTCCAACCTAAAATGTTATGCCCAACCAATCAACAATCATATATCCAAGTAATAAACAAAATGTCAAGATCTCAAGAAAATGTATATCAGGAAACTAGGTAGAAGATGTGTTTCACCAAAATTAAGATTAAATAATAAAAAGGAATCAGTTCAGTCACTCAGTTGTGTCTGACTCTGTGCGACCCCATGGACTACACCATGCCAGGCCTCCCTGTCCATCACCAACTCCCAGCGTTTACTCAGACTCATGTCCATTGAGTCAGTGATGCCATCCAATCATCTCATCCTCTGTTGTCCCCTTCTCCTCCTGTCTTCAATCTTTCCCAGAATCAGGGTCTTTTCCAATGAGTCAGTTCTCTGCATCTTGTGGCCAGAGTATTGGAGGTTCAGCTTCAGCATCAGTCCTTCCAATGAATGAATATTCAGAACTGATTTCCTTCAGGATGGACTGGTTGGATCTCTTTGCTGTCCAAAAGACTCTGAAGAGTCTTCTCCAACACCACAGTTCAAAAGCATCAATTCTTCAGTGCTCAGCTTTTTTATAGTCCAATTCTCACATCCATACATGACTACAGGATAAACCATAGCTTAGACTTAGACGGACCTTTGTCAGCAAAGTAATGTCTCTGCTTTTTAATATGCTGTGTAGATTGGTTATAACTTTTCTTCCGAGGAGTAAGCGTCTTTTAATTTCATGGCTGCAGTCACCATCTGCAGTGATTTTGGAGCCCCCCAAAAAAAAAGTCTGTCACTGTTTCCACTGTTTCCCCATCTATTTGCCAAGAAGTCATGGGACCAGATGCCATGATCTTAGTTTTCTGAATGTTGAGTTTTAAGCCAAATTAAACTCATGATTAAACTTAAACTCTCTTCTTTCACTTTCACCAAGAGGCTCTTTAGTTCTTCGCTTTCTGCCATAAGGGTGGTGTCATCTGCATATCTGAGGTTATTGATATTTCTCCCGGCAATCTTGATTCCAAATTGTGCTTCATCCAGTCTGGCATTTCTTATAATGTACTCTGCATATAAGTTAAACAAGCAAGATAACAATATACAAGCTTGACGTACTCCTTTTCCTATTTGGAACCAGTCCGTTCTTCCATGTCTGGTCCTAACTGTTGCTTCTTGACCTGCATACAGATTTCTCAGGAGGCAGGTAAGGTGGTCTGGTATTCCCATCTCTTTAAGAGTTTTCCACAGTTTGTTGTGATCCATACAGTCAAAGGCTTTGGCATAGTCAATAAAGCAGAAATAGATGATTTTCTGGAACTCTCTTGCTTTTTCGATGATCCAGAGTATGTTGGCAATTTGATCTCTGGTTCCTCTGCCTTTTCTAAATCCAGCTTGAACATCTGGAATTTCATGGTTCATGTACTGTTGAAGCCTGGTTTGGAGAATTTTGAGCATTACTTTACTAGTGTGTGAGATGAGTGCAATTGTACGGTAGTTTGAGCATTCTTTGGCATTGCCTTTCTTGGGATTAGAATGAAAACTGACCTTTTCCAGTCCTGTGGCCACTGCTAAGTTTTCCAAATTTGCTGGCATATTGAGTGCAGCACTTTCACAGCATCATCTTTCAGAATTTGAAATAGCTCAACTGGAATTCCATCACCTCCACTAGCTTTGTTCATAGTAATGCTTTCTAAGGCTCACTTGACTTCACATTCCAGGATGTCTTGCTCTAGATTAGTGATCACACCGTCATGATTATCTGGATCATAAAGATCTTTTTTGTATAGTTCTTCTGTGTATTCTTGCCACCTCTTCTTAATATCTTCTGCTTCTGTTAGATCCATACCATTTCTGTCCTTTATTGTGTCCATCTTTGCATGAAATGTTCCCTTGGTATCTCTAATTTTCTTGAAGAGATCTCTAGTCTTTCCCATTCTATTGTTTTCCTCTATTTTTCGCATTGATTACTGAGGAAGGCTTTCTTATATCTCCTTGCTATTCTTTGGAAGTCTGCATTCAAATGCATATATCCTTCCTTTTCTCCTTTACCTTTTGCCTCTCTTCTTTTTACAGCTGTTTGTAAGGCCTCCTGAGACAGCCATTTTGCCTTTTTGCATTTCTTTTTCTTGGAGATGGCCTTGATCCCTGTCTCCTGTACAATGTCACGAACCTCAGTCCGTAGTTCACCAGGCACTCTATCAAATCTAATCCCTTGAATCTATTTGTCACTTCCACTGTATAATTGTAAGGGATTTGATTTAGGTCATACCTGAATGGTCTAGAACTAACATCCAGAAAAGATGTTCTTTTCATTATAGGGGACTGGAATGCAAAAGTAGGAAGTCAAGAAACACCTGGAGTAACAGGCAAATTTGGCCTTGGAGTACAGAATGAAGCAGGGCAAAGGCTAATAGAGTTTTGCCAAGAGAACACACTGGTCATAGCAAACCCCTTTTCCAACAACACAAGAGAAGAATCTACACATGGACATCACCAGATGGTCAATACTAAAATCAGATTGATTATATTCTTTGCAGCCAAAGATGGAGAAGCTCTATACAGTCAGCAAAAACAAGACCAGGAGCTGACTGTGGCTCAGAGCATGAACTCCTTATTGCCAAATTCAGACTTAATTTGAAGAAATAGGGAAAACCACTAGACCACTCAATGGACATGAGTTTGAGTAAACTCCAGGAGTTGGTGATGGACAGGGAGGTCCGGCGTACTGCAGTCCATGGGGTCGCAAAGAGTCAGACATGACTGAGTGACTGAACTGAACTGAACTGGATGGTCTAGTGGTTTTCCCTACTTTCTTCAATTTAAATCTGAATTTGGCAATAAGGAATTCATGATCTGAGCCACAGTCAGCTCCCTGTCTTGTTTTTGCTGACTGTATAGGGTTTCTCCATCTTTGGCTGGATGAAAGATGTAATAAAAGGGACTGCTGCTGCTGCTGCTGCTAAGTCGCTTCAGTCATGTCTGACTCTGTGCGACCCCAAAGACAGCAGCCCACCAGGCTCCTCCATCCCTGGGATTCTCCTGGCAAGAACACTGGAGTGGGTTGCCATTTCCTTCTCCAATGCATGAAAGTGAAAAGGAATAAGTGGTATCTAATACACGAGTGGGTGAAGGGAGTTCTTAGTCTGATGGCAAAGAAAAGTCACAGGACCAGACAGAGCTAGGTGTTAGGCCTAGAAAGCTGTGAATCCAGGTTTTAGTAAAGGGTCAGAAGGCACAGGAAAGATGTCTTCAGGAAAGAAAAATGGAACTGGCCAATTATTTGACAATTTTCACACAGTGGAAAATTGTACCATAGAACATTTTACAGAACTTTTGTGCAGGGAAAGTCTTGGATGTTAAGAAGAAAAAATTTTACAGCATAGTTAGCTCAGCAGTGAACTGTACATACAGTTAATATACAAAGAAATAATAATAAAAGACACTGCATGAACACTTAACTAAAATTTAGAGGTAATATTAAGAGGATGACCAAAGGGAAAGGACATATAAATTATGCAAAAAAACACCCCACTTTATCTCCTGTAACAGAAAATCAATAGATGGTGTCTAATATTTACAAATCGAAAGAGCAGTATATGTTTTTTAATTGCAGTATAGTTGATTTGCAATGTCATGTTAGTTTCAGGCATACAGCATAGTGATTCAGATATACATATATTTATGTAAATATATATACATATAATATTCTTTTTCAGATTCTTTTCCCTTATAGATTATTACAAAATGTTGGGTAAAGAAAGATCCCTGTGTTATACAGTAGGTCTTTGTTGGTTACCTATTTTATATATAGTAGTGTGTATCTGTTAATCTCAGTCTTCTAATTTATCCCTCCTTTTCCCTTTCATAACTGTAAGTTTGTTTTCTGTGTTCGTGGATATTTTTGTTTTGTAAATAAATTCATTTATATATATTTTTTAGATTCTACTTATAAGCAGTATCATGTATTTGCCTTTCCCTGCCTGACTTACTCCACTTAGTATGATAATCTGTAGATGCATCCATGTTGCTGCAAATGCTGTTTCATTTTTAAAGGCTAAGTAATGTATATATTCCATTGTATATATCATATATAACGTTGTTGTTCAGTCACTAAGTCATGTCCAACTCTTTGCAACCCCATGGACTGCAGCACATCAGGGGCCATATATATATAACATATATAATTATATATTATATGTATATGTTATATGTGTGTGTGAAAGTTGCTCAGTCATGTCCAACTCTTTGCAACCCCTTGGATTATACAGTCCATGAAATTCTCCAAGCCAGAATACTGGAGTGGGTAGCCTTTCCCTTCTGCAGGAGATCTTCCCAACCCAGGGATCAAACCAAGGTCTCCCACATTGCAGGTGAATACTTTACCAGCTAAGCCACCAGGAAAGCCCATATGTTTTATATATATATATATATATATATATATATATATATATATATATATACACACACACATATTAATATATATTGTATAATTAGTATATTAATATATTAATCACACATATATAATATATTAAATCCATATAATATATACATTATAACGTATCTATGTTATATGTTATATGTGTGTATTATATATATTATATGTATAATGTGTGAGTGTATATATATTATGTATATGTTACATCTTTTTTGTTTTTCAGAATTGCCCTCAGGTGTCAGAACCTCTGCTAAACTGTGAGGGCAGACAGCTCTTTCTTTTTTAATGTGTTTGTTTTTTTGGCTGTGCTGAGTCTTCGTTTAGTCTCAGCTCTTGAAATCTCTGGTCTTCGTTGCAACATCTGGGATCTTTCTGTCGTAGCCTGTGAACTTAGCTGTAGCATGTGGGATCTAGTTCCCTGACCAGGGATTGAATCTGGCCCTCTACACTGGGAACTTGGGGTCTTAGCCACTGGACCACCAGGGAAGTCCCTGTCTCACATCTTTGTTGTCCATACATCTGTTGATGGACACGTAAGATGCTTCCATGTCTTGGCTATTATAAATAGTACTGCAGTGAAAATTGAGCTGCAAGTGTCTTTTCAAATTATGGTTTTCCGTGGATATATGCCCAGGAGCGGCAGTGCTGGATCATACGATAAGTCTATTTTAAGTTTTATAAGGAACCCCTATACTGTTCTCCATAGTGTCTGCACCAATTTATTTTCCTACTAACTGTGTAGGAGGGTTCCTTTTTATCCACACCCTCTCCAGCTTTTATTTGTAGACTTTTTGACGATGGCTGTTCTGACTGGAGTAAGGTGATATCTCACTATAGTTTTGATTTGAAATAAGCAATATACATTTATTGTATAGAAAAACAGAGATGGATTTCAGGAAAGAAAACCAGTGAGTTGAAAAGCATTATCTGTTCACCAGATTTTCTCTTTGAGTGAAGTGTTTACAGAACAAGGAACTGTTTTTGTCATTCCTTCCTTTTTAGCATTATTTGAATTTTAAAGCCAATTACCTATAATATATTGCATGAAAGTTTTTGAAGAGGGAAAACAGGAGATCAATTGAAACCAAGCTTGCTTCTAAGATATCTGGTTAAGAATCCTTCTTTGAGAAGCAGTGGCTCAGAGCATGATTGGGTTGAGGCAAATTTAGAGATGATTCAGCTTAGCTTTCTCATTTTGTAGATATAAAAGTTGAGGCTGCACTTGGGGAAGAGGAACATAGCAAGTTAATGTGAGAGCTGGGATTGGAGTGACTTCCTGTTTGCTCCTCACATCTAAAGAAAGAGGTAGACAAGGAACATAGAGAATTAGAATAATGGTGTCAGAGAGGTTGAGATTAAATCTTGTCTTCGTCACTTATGACCTTGGACTAGCCACTTGGTCTTTTTGTAAAATGAGGAATACAACATCTATATCTGTGGTTTGGACTAGGAAAACACTATTAAATGTTAAATTAATCTTAAAAAAAAAAAACCAAAGCAAAGAAAAACAACCCCAAGGATAGGATGCCTCATAAAATCATAAATCTAGCACAAGCTTAGTTTTGGGCGTATGAATAAGGCATAGGCTTACTGTCTTTACCAACACATATTCTTTTAGAATATATGTGTCTTTATCAACATAAATTTTCTTAGAGAAGAATCAATCAGTTTTGTCTAGAATCTTGCCTTGTTTTTTAGAAGCTGCCAGTTGAAAGACATTCTGAGAGTGAGTGATGATTAATTTCTTTTATTTACTACCACATATAGCAAAGATACATGGTTTGAAGTTCTTGGCTATTCATCATAGGATGATGAACTGGCTTACATCATAGGATGTGTTATACTTAGAATTTTTAGGACGTGTATTAAATAGATTAATTGAAATAAGGAAAAGTAAGGGAAAAGCCCTTAATTTATATCCCTGAATTCTTCAGCCTTTATTTGGATCAATAATATTTACATATACTTTGGAATGTGCATTATCTTGGCCAATAGGTACTTTTACAATTCAATATTTTATCTTTTGCTAGAATTCAGTGTATTTACAGAGAACCACAATACCGAATTTTGGGGATCAGTGAAACACTTTTTTGCTGTGTTCTCCACTAATTGTTGATTAACTATGGTGTTTTCCCCCAGCATATTAACCTTTATTAGATACTCATAGTTTATGTTTTATGCTCTTTCTACAGTTGTCAGATCTATCCAGTGTGTATATCTATAATCTATTTATCTTTTATATATTATATTACAAAGTCTCTGGTCAGATGTTTGAAATGTAATTAGAAATTAGATTTCATACCAGTTTCTGTAAATAGTAATGGTTTAAGAAAAAAAAATTGGATGTATTTCTCTTTGTCCCTTCCTTCCTTTGTGACTCCTTTATGTGTAACTAGAACATATTCCATTCCTTCTTCTCTTAAATCAGTGGTGAACCTAAGCCTGACACCCAGAAATTCTTCATTGAAACAGATGGTCTCTAAGGGTTCCTTCCAGCTCCAAATATGTTGGTTAGGGAAGACATAGCATGATGTAGTGGAAAGCCTGTGAGCTTCAGACCTGGATTCAGAGTTCACCTAGAATGCTTGCTGTCTAGGTGACCTTGTCATGATATTGCAAGAGACATAGTAAGAGCTATTTAAAGTATTAATTTTAAAAAGAAAACAATTAAGTGATTAAAACAAGAAAAAATATCTATGTAAAGATTTTTCAGTTCACTTCATTTCAGTCGCTCAGTCGTGTCCAACTCTTTGTGACCCCATGAATTGCAGCACGCCAGGCCTCCCTGTCCATCACCATCTCCCGGAGTTCACTCAGACTCACATCCATCGAGTCAGTGATGCCATCTAGCCATCTCATCCTCTGTCATTCCCTTCTCCTCCTGCCCCCAATCCCTCCCAGCATCAAAGTCTTTTCCAATGAGTCAACGCTTCACGAGGTGGCCAAAGTACTGGAGTTTCAGCTTTAGCATCATTCCTTCCAAAGAAATCCCAGGGCTGATCTCCTTCAGAATGGACTGGTTGGATCTCCTTGCAGTCCAAGGGACTCTCAAGAGTCTTCTCCAACACCACAATTCAAAAGCATCAATTCTTCGGCGCTCAGCCTTCTTTACAGTCCAACTGTCACATTCATACATGACCACAGGAAAAACCATAGCCTTGACTAGATGGACCTTTGTAGGCAAAGTAATGTCTCTGCTTTTCAATATGCTGTTTTTACATCTTGCAGACACTGAATACATGCTAGTTCCCTATGGTGTTGTAATTCCAGAAGATAGTAGGACCAATGAGATAAAGAAAATGAGAAGGAATGTACAATACTCCCCCCACCCCCGTCTTTGTAATTTTGCTTTCCTTGGTTTCAGTTACCTGTGGTCACTTATGGTCTGAAATATTAAATGGGAAAAAAAAAACCAAAAAACCAGTTCCTAAATTTGAAATTATACACTGTCCTCCAACCAGCCCAGGACATGAATCATTCCTTTGTCCAGGGTATTCACACTATATACATTCTCCCCCCGCCAATATAAGAATAAGCATAGTACAGTTGACCCTTGAACTACATGGGTCAGGCTGGGGGTCAGGATCCTGCCCCTCAGGAGCTGCTTTGTTGAGAGCATATACTTAATTTCCCCAAGTTTGAGTTTCCTCGCTTCTTGGATGGAGATAATACAATCTTTCAGGGCTGTTGTGAGCATAGGAAAATGTGCGTGCCATCACCCAGCATAGTTGCCAACACATAAAGGGCACGGGGTGAGTGTTGGTTCTCTTCTCTCTCCCCCCAGGGGAAAGTGCATCTACAATTTTTACTATGAGGCTTTCTCCAGCCACTCAGTGAGAATAAGAACTAGCCTGAATTTCACCCTGCAAAACTGATTTTTAAAAAAAGTGGGCAGATGAAAAAATCCAGGTTCTTTCCAATCCATTAGTTGTTGCTCCCTTCACTGGACAGCAGCCTACGTGGGTGATACTTGCGGAGTGAAGAAAGGTGGTTGACAGCAACCACGGAGATAGTTGACCTCAATGGAGCTGATGCAAGCCTGCAAGGAGGGGAGAATTCAGGAGCAGGTCCGAGAGCAGAGAGCCTGCTTTCCCCTTCTCAATACAGCTTTGTCTTTGGTCTGCCAGTTGAAAGGGGGAAGCTGACTTACACTACTTAATCTCCAGAAATTTCCAGAAAACCTCCTTGTCTTCACCCTAAAAGCCCTTCAGCCCCCTCCCTACCCTGAAGTTGAAAGATTTGTGTCTAGAAAGGACAATTATAATCCAGTACAACTTGCCTCTGTTCAGAATGAGATCTGAGCATTTTTCTGACAAAATGCTTCATCTTTTAGGATCTCTACATCTGATTTCCTTTTGGAGTCCTAATTTTCTTTATTTAGCCCAATAATTTGCAAAATGGTCTGCTTTAGATAATGGTACAGTATAGATATGTTTAAGGCATTCATTCTAAAAACATTTTAAAATAATTTTATTTTTCTTTTCATGAATTATTGATGCACTAATCATGACTTCAGTCCACAGTGTTTTTCCTTTTTAAATAAACTCTTTAAGAATATTTCACACAAATCATCATTCAGTGTTAAGAATTGTAATTCTGTGAATATAAACAGGAGCTACATAAATATGACTTGATCAGTTTTATACAACACTGATGAGAATATATTCAGACGGCATTTGAAAAAGTGTTTTCAAATACACTTCTGTTTAGTGTTGCAACAGCATTGTGATGTGTCAGTATTATTAACCATAGTTTATGGTGGAGGAAACTGAAGCCCAAAGATTTTAAATTTCAAGCATCCCAGGATCATCGAGCCAATTAGAGTTCTGAACTAGAAATTCTAATTTCCAAGTAGAGTTCTTGCCAGGATGCCACAACTGAGCTAAAGTTTCAATCAGTAAGAGCCTTAGTTTAGACTTGCATACATACTGAATCCTCCATGCTTTACATGACATCAGCTTTCCCATTGAATGAATCTTATGCTCCGTTATAAATTTTCCATTTGTAATCTTTCAACCTCTTGCTTAATTCTCTTAATAAATATGAATACCTAATTAGTCCTTTGGCATGTCCAAATGAGAACTATTTAAACTACTATGACATAAACTCTTAAGGAACAATGCTTACAGTTTTGTTATTTTTTTTCTAATGGCACGAAGTAGCACTGTTAGTTAAAAAAGAACTTAGTGCTGAGGTCTGGTCTTATTTTCCAGGTGGCACTGCATGCGTGTGGAGTGGCAACAGACATGGTGATCGAACACTGCCTCAAAACACGGGCTTCCTTTGTCACATGCCCTTGCTGTTACGGTTTCATTCAGAACACCTCCAAGTTTAATTTTCCAAAAAGGTGAAATCTTGTGTTCTGCCACAAGGTATCAATATGGGTGTTAAATCAATGCACAAAACTCTTTTGATATAAAGTCGCAATGAGATTTCAGGCTCCAGCTCATTTCCTTTTTCCACAATGGCAAGCACTGTTCATAAGCTGCATAAGGAAGAGAGGATCTCCTCCCCCTCTATATCTACCCCTGGATCCAGCTCTTGCTGAAGTTTAGAACAGATCTGTCGAGGAGTTAGCAGACTGGAAGTCAGCACTCCTGTGTGTACTTCTCAGAGAAAATTATCACCCTTGAGAGGCAATAGAGGGCAGTGGTCAAGTGCTTAGGACCTGAAAGTTTTCTGCCCCAGTGCTGATATTGGCTCCTCATTCTTTTGTAAATTGTTTCACCTCAGGCAATTCACTTAAACTCTTTTTGCCTACATTTCCTCATCTACAAAAGGGAGATTATAATAATATCTACCTCAGGGTTTTTATGAGAATTGAACGATATACATGTAAACCACTTCGAAGTGGCACAAAGTAAGTACTCAGTAAACATGAACTGTTGCTAACTACAGCAGTAGTTTAAATTCTTCCCGAGGGTGGTGACGATTAACCTGCAAGCTCAACGGCCATATTTACTGTCCTCCTTACCTCACACAGAAAAGGGAGACATTTTCATTGTCATCACTTTAACTCAACACGCTTGCTGACTCAGTTACATCCGACTCTTTGTGACCCCATGGACCGTAGCCCGCGAGGCTCCACTGTCCATGGAATTTTCCAGGCAAGATTACTGGAGCGGGTTGCCATTTCCTCCTCTAGGGAATTTTCCCCACCCAGGCATCAAACCCATGTCTCCTGCATTGGTAGGTGGGTTCTTAACCACTGAGCCACCTGGAAAGCCCTGCACTCACCCTAGTGGGGGGGCCATTCTTGGTGTTTATGACATTTCATTTGATTTATGGTTATTGAGAATCCAGCTGATCATATTAGGCCTGTTAAATATAGGATAGGTTACATATGTTCATTTGAGCTGTTCGGTCTACAATCTCACTTAACTGATTTTAAAGTCTCAGTTTAGTGTCTGTCAACTTTTCCACTTCTCTGTGGACTTACTGACATTTACCCCCTTTGTCATTAAGGCACCACTCCCAGGCCCCACTGTCCCCTTGCCCTAATCACCCTAGGGCCAGGTACCAGACAACTCGGGACAGCCCCTATGCTTCAGAATAACAGTAAAACCTACATTTTTAACATGCCTGAATCTGTGTGCACCCATGCAAGGAAGAGAGAAAAATGATTGTGCTTCTCTAATACCGTAAACAGTCTTTGAAAGAAATTCTTTAAAATGAATCACATACAGATAACGTGCTTTTGTCATTTTATGAAGGTACTTCAAACTGGCATTGTTTTTACTTCAGGATAGCATTATACCCTTCAGATAAAATACATATTTTTGTTTATGGTTTAATTTCTCCAAGACTATTTCCACTGTTTAATCTTCGGTGTTTAAGTAATTCATTTTTCTTTTCTATTTCAGTGAACAATTCAAGAAAACATTATCGTACAAGGTAACTTTTTAAAAAATTTATTTTAATTGGAGGCTAATTACTTTACAATATTGTGTATTTGCCATACATTCACATGAGTCAGCCATAGGTGTACATGTGTTCCCCATCCTGAACCCCCCTCCCAACTCCCTCCCCATCCCATCCCTCAGGGTCATCCCAGTGCACCAGCCCTGAGCACCCTGTCTCATACATCAAACCTGGACTGGCGATCTATTTCACATACGATAATATATATGTTTCAATGCTATTCTCTCAAATCATCCCACCCTTGCCTTCTTCCACAGAGTCCAAAAGTCTGTTCTTTACATCTGTGTCTCTTTTGCTGTCTCGTTATAAAGGGTCATAATTACCATTGATCTAAATTCCATATATATATATTAATATACTGTATTGGTGTTTTTCTTTCTGACTTACTTCACTCTGTATAATAGGTTCCAGTTTCATCCACCTCATTAGAACTGATTCAAATGAATTCTTTTTAATGGCTGAGTAATACTCCATTGTGTATATGTACCACAGCTTTCTTATCCATTGGTCTGCTGATGGACATCTAGGTTGCTTCCATGTCCTGGCTATTGTAAACAGTGCTGCGATGAACATTGGGGTACACGTGTCTTTTTCAATTCTGATTTCCTTTATGTGTATGCCCAGTAGTGGGATTGCTGGGTCGTACACGCTATCATACATGGGGTCTCAAAGAGTCGAATGTGACTGAGTGACTGAACTGAACTGAACACTATCTTACAAGGAAACTTTTAAAAGATCTAGATGTTTTGCTCATATACTTTTTATTACTTCTTTATATTTTCTCTCTCAAATTTCTAATGGAGTATATAATCTAGTTACACTTGAATCACTCAGGAGCATCTAACACAGATTTTTTTTTTTCTTTTTGGCCCGTCAAGATTAATCTTCAAGTAGCTGACAAGATTTGCGAAAAGTCTGAGAGTTGACCCTACTCGCAAGCTAACAAGTTGGCCTGGCACAATTTTCATGGATGCTAGCAGAAGATAGGAAACCCCTGAGTCAGAGGCAAAGGGCAGTATTGCTCACAGCCGTAGGAGTCGCTGGACTATCATCAGTTTCACAGGGACTCCCTGAGCCCCAGTTCCCACAGGGCAGCACAGAAAGGGCCAGGTGATACCTACATGTACAGTGAATTGCATTACAGGGACAGAAACCTGAGCTAGGAAACCCGAATGTTTTAAGATGTAATCTTTAAGTAAGCATGCCTCCCCTTTTCTGCAGAGGGAGAGAAGGGGAGTTTCCAAGTCTGTATAGTTTCCAAGACTGTTCACTTTGAAAGGATTATCTGGAACAGAGGCAGATTTTTTCTGTAGAAGGTAGTAAATACTTCCGGCTTTGCTGGGCACTTGCACATCTCCCACATACTCTACATCGGCCTGTCATTGTTGCTGGTGTACCCCTCTTTGAAAGTGTGAAAACCCTTCTTAATTTGCAGGCCATACAAAAACAGTTCATAGACTGCATTTGGCCAATGGGCCAGACATAGTTTGCCAGTCCCTGGTCTGGAACAGAGACAGTGTCTCTTCTCATAAGATGTAAAGAAACACAAGAGGCCCACAGAGAACTGTCTCCCAGCAGCAGTCAGAACATTGCATAGTTTTGAGTCACCAGTCTGAGCAAAACAGTTTGCAGCTTTCTGAGCATCACTATGAACTAATTAATTGATCAGTGATGTTGATATGATACAATCTAAGAAATGGTGATTTTGAGAGAAATATAGAGATAAGCCCATTAAAAGCTAATAAATTAGTCTGTATTCTTAGTTTGGTTAATTCCACTTCTTGTGCAGACTCACTAAAAATATGCAATCTCAGTCTCATTTTATATACCAGCCCCTGCTTTCTAGGAATTTTACCTTCTTGCCCATCCAACAGAGAAACTGTGAGATAAAGTAACCTAAAAATGCTCATTTCTTCCACGTTGGCCTCTATGTCTCCCTCACCTCTGATTTACAACTCTTAAATGCCCACCTCTAGCTCTGTCTCCTGCCCCATGTCCGGCCTTTGCCTCTCCCCCTTCCCCAACTCTCCCACCCCCACCCGTCCAAGTACAGATCTTGAGTGTTCATGCATTCATCCAGAACCAGAATCATTTCATCTTGGCTTACTGGATTTAAAATCTTCATATTCTAGGGAACTACAGGTTTTGTGGGAAACATTAGGACCTCAGGGACTTTATTTTCATAATATTTAAAACACCTCATCTTTTTGCCAAAGGCCTTAAAATAAAAAATGAACTGAAAAATAAAGAACAAACACTAGAGCCTTGCTTGAATCCCTCCTCTAGGAGGCTAGGTGAAAAACCTAGGGTGCCACAGCCTCACTGTCTGGGAAAAGAAATCTAAAATTTCTAGAGTCAGAAGACACAGGGCACCCAGGTACTTCCAGAGAACGTAAAACTCCCTGGTACCCCAGTTCTGTTTATTTCCTCTTCCTCGCACACCCCGAATCTGCTTGGCCACCCCACCCGCCCTTTGAGCATCTTTTAAGTGTGAATGCGCTATGAAGTCTTCAACCTCTTCCATGCTGTTGCAAGATGGTATCTCAGTACTTCTTAACCATGGTGGGCACATGGCAGGCAGAACCGAATGGACTTAGTGCCTATTATCTTGAGAGTCACTTTGCAAGTATTTTTCTCCACAGTTCAATTTAGCCAGCAAACCCTTGCTGAGTACCTCCTATGTGCCTTCCCCTTTCAGAATTTAACTTCTCCTGGGAAGAACACATACATAGGTAATTCCAGTAAAATCTGGTGAGACTTATCAGGACAAGGAAAACGAACCTCATCTGAGGTTCTGATTGTCACAACATTGTCTTTACTTAAAGTGAATCTTAATTTATAAACGTGGACAAAGGGCAGGCTTTGTGTTGACTTTTCTTCCAATTATAGAGTTATAAGCTTTTCTTCTTCCCCTTTGTTTATGCCAGTTTGCAGGACCTTAATAAAAGTTATTCATTTGAATCATTTTATTAGTATCAGGCTTCCCTCATAGCTCAGTTGGTAAAAAATCTGCCTGCAATGCAGGAGACTGTGGTTCAATTCCTGGGTCAGGAAGATCCCCTGGAAGGAAATGGCGACGCATTACAGTATTCTTGCCTGGAAAATCCCATGGACAGGGGAGCCTGGTGGGCTCCAGTCCATGGGTCACGAGAGTCAGACACGACTTAGCAACTAAACCAACACCCATTACCACTAAATTTTATAGTGAGCATTAAAGTGGTTTTTTTTTAATAAGTTAATCAGAAAAACCCTTTAGAAAAAATTGAGTCCTCAAATTGAATGTCCAAAAACCCAAGGAGACAAATGATAGATCTGAGGAGACAAATGATAGATCTGAGTTTAGCGAGTTTGCAAGCTGTCAGGTAAGATCATTTACACACTTGGAAACCACAGCTGCTCTGAATGAACAGTTGTCATGGGAACATTGCAGTTATCTTAGCTCCTGATCACTCACCTTTGTGTAGTTGCAGATTTAAGAGTGCAGGGCAGACCCTTCCCCTCTCTGTCCCTTTAAAACCTTGTTCTTCTTCAGTAAGGTAATCTTTCCTAAAATTGTGAAGCAGAAGCAATAATGTCCCTTCCGTTCTTTCCAGTCCCCTTTACAGTCTGATGTAAAGTGCATCTGCGTGCCTGTGTGGGTCACCATGCCTTCCTCCAGGGGACCTATCCTCCTCCAGGGAGCAAACCAATACTCATGTCTTCTGAGTTGGCAGGCGGGTTCTTTACCACAAGTGCCACCTGGGAAGTGCTAAGCACATCTATGTGCATCTAAATAGATGCACTTCCTGCAGCCTTCTGGAGTGAGTGAGAGGAGGGAGTGAGCCAGCCTCCTTTCCTCTGAAGGGACCAACTGAAGGGAAGGGTAGGGCACTGTGCCGGGGACGTGGGAGAACTACAGAGGCCACAGCCATGAGCTTCTCGAGTACTTCCTTTCCTTCTTGTAGTGGAGGAAAAGCCACTTAGAGTGTCTTCCTGGAGCCATGTTCCTGAGACTCAAATTTTATTAAAAGGGAAATATAAGTGACCTTTAGGTCTCTGAGTTTAACACATTATAACCACAAATTGTAACCATATTTTGGCTAAAAGCAGCCGGTTAAGGAGCCCCGAGGACCTTCCATGCATCTGTTCTTAAGAACTACATCTGAAGAGCACTCTACTTAAAGGGAGAAAAATTATTGAGTGCTATTTTCTGAAAATGTGCTGCTTTCGAAAGTGCTATCTGTGCAGCACTTTATTAAATTAAGCGATGTAGAGTTCCAGAAAAATAAGTGAATTTTTTTTTAACTTTAAAGAAGACTTTTTAAAAGCCACATTCTATTGCTTTTTCTTTCAGGAACACATGATTCTATGCAGATTTGCAGACCAGACAGCTGTCCAGCTGCCACCCCAGCGAAGGCTCATAGGTATGTGTTTTCACAGAGGAGCTGTTGCATAGATTATGTCCACCATGCCTAGGAATGAGTGAACCAACGCTATACGGCAAAGTGGGTAGCCGCTACATGGTCCATTTATCAGTGAGACACTAAAGTTGTTTTTCCCAGAAAAAAATCCGTCTTGAAAAGAGCTCTAACTATAAGAATATTTTATCCTATTTTTTGTTAACATTAATACTTCCAAATGTATTTTCAGTGTTCATACATTGAGTAGATTTATGTTAAATATTTTTCTTACTGTTACAAACAAACTGAAGAATCTCTCAAAAGCCATAGAAAAAATACTAAAGATGGAAATATCAACTATGCATACCAAAATTGATATATTACAAAATGTATAAACAAGGATGATAATGTTTTCTTTCACAGAAAATATATACTCATATAATATTAATCATAGACCAATTTATTTGACATTTGTAATATTAAACATTACCTAACTTGGAAGAAAAATAGTATTTCAAGTTTAAGTAATGAATTTATCCAAGACTTTGCTTTAGAAAGAGAAATCATGTTTAGAAATTTAATAGCAGCTAACAGGAGAAGGCAATGGCAACCCACTCCAGTACTCTTGCCTGGAAAATCCCATGGATGGAGGAGCCTGATAGGCTGCGGTCCATGGGGTCACGAAGTCAGACCTGACTGAGCGGCTTCACTTTCAGTTTTCACTTTCATGCACTGGAGCAGGAAATGGCAACCCACTCCAGTGTTCTTGCCTGGAGAATCCCAGGGATGGGGGAGCCTGGTGGGCTGCCGTCTATGGGGTCGGGCAGAGTCAGACACGACTGAAGTGACTTAGCAGCAGCAGCAGCTAATAGCTATTCCACATTTTAGCTCTGAGCTAAATGTTCTCCACCCACTATCTCAGTAAATTCTTATAAAAATACATGTGGAATATGTGCTGTTATTCACATTTTACAGGTAGGAGAACTGGGGCAAAATCTTGCCCAGGACTGGTGGATGGTGAAGCCATGCTGTAAACCCAAATTATTTGATTCTAGACATAAGGCTCCATTTTTGCAGTGACCATCAGTGACAGAGTGACATTACCGGAAGGTTAGGTTCCAAAATTAGGGCTTAACATGATCAAATGGAGTCAAAACTATCTTAAAAATGATTCAAAAGGCCACCCATTGAAGACTGTCATGACGGAGCAGAAAATGGATTGTTGATTCTTTGGCCCAGCACTGGGTGTAGTAATTAGCTTGCATTCAGAGACTACATTGTACGCGAAATAGTTATCTGTAAACTCTGAAGTCCAAGTCAACGTAGCTGTATCCTCATGGTTGGAGAAGCATTTGAGACCTGAGTCTGAAGGGACAAGTGGTTTCCTTCTTTGTCTCACACGCTGGGGCGTGAACATATGGAAGAAGCTTGCAGTCTCCCTCTTTGATTCTTTTTCCTTCTTCCTCCTTTTTCCCATACTCACATTTTGAGTAGCTGAATGCATATTTAAATGCACAGTCAAATATATGTATATAGAGAGAGATAGAATTTGTACATATATATCAAGTTACATTTGCTACAACTCCACTAGACTCAATGAAAGAATAATCGGTGTGGTGGGTGTGGGGGTGTACCTGTTGATGTTTTTAGGCATCAAATTAGAAGGGAGTGGCTGGAAGGGAAATTGCTAGAGCTGAGGAGGAGCCTTTGGCAAGATTGCTGGCATGAAGGGAGGGAAAGTCAGGTTCAAAGTCACTGACTCCATCAGTTCTACATCTCTTCTTGGCACAAGCCATACTTTTATTCTGTAAACATTTGAGGAAGCTCCCCAGACCCTAAAAGGTAGACTACCAACAACTGAATTTCAGTTGTGAAGACACTTCTTCAACATGTAAAAACAAGAGACTCTTCCATGTAATGCAAAAGGAAAAATTAACCGGGCTGGGATCAAAGCCAAGGGTAAATGAGCTGCAGTGTAAACCTAGGGTGGGTACTGAAGGAATGCAGAGCATCCCATTCTGACAGAGAATGTTTCATTTTAAATTGAAGGGTAGGTGGGGTGGAGGGGGACACATTTACAGATGTCTTAAAGGAGGAACACTGTTTCAAGGAAAAAAAAGAATGACAGCCATGCAGCTGTTGCTGAAGAAGGGGCCATTTAGCCTAAATGGAATTCTAGACATCTCTTTTTCTAATGTTTCCATCACAGTCCATCCTTTATGGCATGGGGCCTTTTGAGGGAAATGTGCAAAATATTTTGAATCTTTCGTTGTCAGTTTCTTAGCTACTGATTTTGTTGCAGGAAGGGGGACTCCTTCCAGGGTCTGAAACTGGGCTCTTGTCTAACACTCGGAAATGAATTGTCCGAGGAGACACATGTGCTGACAAAGCAAGAGATTTTATTGGGAAAGGGCACCTGGGTGGAGAACAGTTGGGTAAGGGAACCCAGGAGAGCTGCTCTGCTATGTGGCTTGCAATGTTAGGTTTTATGGTGATGGGATTAGTTTCCAGGTTATCTTTGGCCAATCATTCTAATTCAGAGTCTTTCCTGGTGGCACACCCATCGTCCAGCCAAGATGGATGCTAGTGAGAGGGATTCTGGGAAGTGGATGGACATGCGGTGTCTCCTTTCCACCTTTCCCGTATTCTTCTGGTTGGTGGTGGCTTATTAGTTCCGTATTCCTTACCAGGATCTCCTGTCATAAAACAACTCATGCAAATGGTTACTAAAGGGCCTGGCCAGGGTGGGCGGTTTCAGTCAGTGTGCTTCCCCTAACAATTTCACCTTCCTCTGTTTTTCTGGGCCGATTCATATCTTCCACAGAAGAACTTTTCTATTTCAGTTATGCCTTCACTTGTAAGGCTGTTTTAGCTTAGCAAATTCTACTGTCATGCAAACAAATCATTTTAAAATGATGCATAGGCCTTATTTATACTTGTTGAGGAAAAAAAGGGAATGAATGAAGTTCTGCATAGTCAATAACCTTTTTTTCCAAGATGATGAAAAGTTTATATATTGAATTTAAAGAAATTGAAAGTGTAGAAGTAAACCTTGGCTTTGAATGTATTCAACCTCAAATCAGTTTGTTGTTTTTCTTCCCCCTGCTGCTGCTGCTAAGTCGCTTCAGTTGTGTCCAACTCTGTGCGACCCCATAGACGGCAGCCCACCAGGCTCCCCCGTCTCTGGGATTCCCCAGGCAAGAACACTGGAGTGGGTTGCCATCTCCTTCTCCAATGCAGGAAAGTGAAAAGTGAAAGTGAAGTCGCTCAGTTGTGTCCGACCCTCAGCGACCCCATGGACTGCAGCCTTCCAGGCTCCCCCGTCCATGGGATTTTCCAGGCAAGAGTACTGGAGTGGGCTGCCATTGCCTTCTCCGTTTTTTTCCCCTAGCTACTTTGACATAGAATTCTGCATTTGCCAAAGGACACAAAATAGCTGCTTTACTTGCCAGTCAGGTTTCCTCTTTTGTTTTCCAAGATTAGAAAGAAAACTGAATACCACCGTTTCATAGGGGTGTGGGCACTCCATTAAATTAAGATTATATTACACTCAGCATTACAGATCCACCTGAAATAATCAGCACACAATTGAGAATTTTCTCAAATATATTCTATTTCTCATTTCTTCATTGTATTCTAAAAACCCCAAGTGGAAAATATAATATGTCTTCGAAGTGTCCCTTTGTCTGGATGTTATTTTGGACATTCTTAAAGAAAGATTTTTTTCTTTTTTTTACAATATGGCAGATAATGTCTTTTCATAGAGCATGAAGAGAAAAGGTCTTAACATGGATTTTTACCAAAGTGGGAAATTTGTAGTTTTTTTATTTGAGATTTATTTATAAATACATCTTAAAAGATTAATGTTGTTTAAATTACTAGCAGCAATAAATCTGTGAAATTGTCTTATATTTGTTATTGTCTTCTCTCCATACTAATCAAGAATTAAATTGAAAGAGACCAAACAGGATGTGGGGGCAAACATCATTCTACAGAATAGATTTTGTCATTGTGTAGAGCCCCTTAAACAAACTGACTCTGCACTATTAGCTGAAGGGCATCTCATGATACTATTTTCACATATTTCAGGAAAACAGTGCATGTTCCTGGTGGATCTGGATCGAGCAAGAGCTGCAGAAGAACATGGCTTCTCCGTTCAAGTGATATCCATGGAGCCAGAGAGCTGCTCTCCCAAAAATAACATGATCGTGGGAGTCCCCATTTAGAACAAGATATTCACATTTGATGTTTTGCCATCCCTCTCCGTGATAAAAGCCCGGTGGCATTCAGGAGAGTCTTAGCATAACTAGGAAACAGCAGTAGCCATCTCGACCCTATTGTGCTCAGGAAAGAACCCAGCAGGAAAGTCTTAGAGGAGGGCTGCCTGCGAAGCATCACAAATGCTCTTGTAATGTGTGATTAAAGGACTGCTGATTTTCATAGTGAGAATCCTCTGAAGTCTCAGCTGCTGGCAGAGTGATACTCAGGAGAGGAGGTTCCATCACTGGAATAACAATTTCCTTCTCATCTCACAGCTTTTCTGATCTTGCCAGTGTGGTGTTCAGTGCAAAATAGTGTACTCGCACTGTTATAATCATTTAGAGGTTCAAATGGAGACCAAAACTTGACTCGGTGGGGTTTTTTTGTTTTTTATATTTTTAGCAATTGTACTTTTTAAATATTTTTTTTCAAAAACCCAGGCAGATAGTTAGAGTATGCTTGTATTTTTAAGCTGGGGTGAGTTGGACTTCTATATCATTTCATGTACTCCTTTTAAATATACCTCTCATAAATTACCAAATGAGATCATTGCTGGTTCAAACATTTTATATGAAGATATTATAAAATAATTTTGGTAAATTTCCCATTACAAGAATGTGTAATTAGGACTTAAATTCTAACTAATTAGTCAGCACATTGATTTATTAATTCAAGTCAATAAATAATTATTGCAGATCCATTAATTTCAAGATCCTGGCCTAGGTTATTCTAAGGATATAAAGATGAGTTGCAGGAGACACAGTGCCTTGCCTGTAGAAGTAAATCCTGATTCAAAAGAAAGGTTCATGAATTAAGTTCTTTATATCATAATATAATGTGTGGTCCCAGGATTTGTTTTTCAGATACCAATCATTTTTTATTAATTTTTTGAGGGGGTAAAACTTACTGAGTATAACTTGAGGTAGAAGGGATAGAGTACAGAGGCTTATTTGAGTAATTCTCCCCACTCAAATTGTTCTTATTGCACCAGCCAAAGTTTTTAAAACCAGCTGCCATGTCCTTTCTCACATGCTGCTGACTATTTCTTTACATGTCCTGAGTTATTCCACTTGAGATAAAATTTACTTCATTGATTTTGATGTTTTCAACCCCTGTCCCCTATATGACACATATGATGAGAAAGGACTTTAATAAATAACTCTTTCATTGCTGTGGATTAAAACACAGGAATAATTTATCATGGGGAGAGGGGTTTGAACTCTTGCTTTCTAGGCTAAAATTAAACAAAAGAAGCAACCATTACCCCTGAGTATCTTAGTCATTTGCACCTATAAACATACCATGCTCTTTTATCCTAGAATGTCTTTTTTTTAATTGAAGTATAATTACACACAATAAAATAACATATTTTAAGTATTCAGTTTGAGAATATTTAAGTATTCTTACTTAAGTATGGGGCTTCCCTGGTGGCTCAGAGGTTAAAGCATCTGCCTGCAATGTGGGAGACCTGGGTTCGATCCTGGAGAAGGAAATGGCAACCCACTCCAGTATTCTTGCCTGGAGAATCTCGTGGGCAGAGGATCCTGGTGGGCTACAGTCCACGTTGTCGCAAAGAGTCCGACACAACTGAGCGACTTCACTTTCACTTAAGCATATTTAATACAGTTTGTACAACCACCACCAGAAATAAAGATATAATGGATTTCTATCAGCCCAAAAAATTCTCTCATCTGCTTTTTGTCCAATTTCCCCCACCCCAAAGGCAACCACTCTCTGATTTCTATCATCCTACATTTGGTTTGCCTATGTTTGTCCTTCATGTAAATGCAATCATTTAGGATACTGTCTTTTGTGTCTGGCTTCTTTTGCTCAACATGGTATTTTTTGAGAAATAGCCACTTTGTTACGTGTATCAATGGTTTCTTTTTATTCCTTAGTGTTATTTCATTATATAAATGTATCAGAATGTGTTTATGCATTCTCCTATTTGTATTTATATGGATTGTTTTCACTTTGAGGATGTTATGAATAAGGTCTATGAATATGCTTCTACAAGCCTTTTTGTAGACATATATTTTCCTTTCTCTTGGATGAATACCCAATAGTAGAATTGCTGGGTTGCTGAGGAAGTGAATGTCAATTGCCAAACAATTTTCCAAAGTGGTTGTACCATTTTAAATATATTCCCACCAGCAATGTATAAAGGCTCTAGTTCTCCACATCCTCACCAACTTTTGATGTTGTCAGTTTTTAAAATTTTTACCACTCTAGTGGATGTGAAATGATATCTCATCGTGGTTTTAATTTTCATCTCTCTGATAACTGGCATGTGAAGTATCATTTCTAAAGTGTCTCCTCAAGTCTTTTGCTTACTTTTTTAAATCAGGTAATTTGGGGTTTTTTATTATCATGTATTCTGAATTTGAGTCCTTTGTCATGTATTGAGACTATTTTTCCCAGTCTGTGGCTTACTTACTCATTTTCATAATGAATGTTTCAATTTTTAATAAGCCTAATTCATCTGTATTTTCCTTTTATAGTTAATATTTTCTGTGTCCTCTCTAATAAATCTTTACTTATCCTAAGATTATAAAAATTCTTCCTATGTTTTCTTATAGAAACTTTATGGTTCCAGCTTTTTATATTTAGGTCTGTGATTCATCTCAAATCAATATTCACTTATACAGGTAGGCTTTGAGGAACATACAGTTGTTTCAGTGGCATTTGTTTAAAAACTTTTCCTTATTGAATTTACTTGGCACTTCAGTTGAAAATCAGCTGATGTATGCGTCTGTTTCTGAATTCTCTAATCTGTTCCATTAATCTGTTTGATTACTGGAGCTTTATAGTAAGTCTTGACATTAGGTAGCTTGTCTTACAATTTTTTTTTTTTTTTCCAGATCATTTTGTCTGTTCTAAATCCATTGTTTTTCCATATAAATTTTTAATTGGCTTATCAGTTTATTTTAAAAACAAAAGGCCTGCTGAGATTTTTGGTGTTGCCTGGAATCTTTAGATCAATTTAGGGAAAATGAACATATTAACAATATTGAATCTTACAATCCATGAATATAACGTGACTTTCCATGCATTTGGGTCTTCTTTAATAACTCTCAGCAGTATTTTATAACTTTTAGTATAGACGCTTTATTTACTATTTGATATCAATAGTTTTTATGCTGTCACCTTGAGGTTTTCCAGCTGGGGTGGCTGAGGCCAGTCCTAGACATGGGTATTAACAATTGCCCTTGGATCATGATTTTTCTGTGTAAATTCTTGCCAAGATTTCTTCTCAGCCAGAGCAAATAAAAGGAGTTGGATGCAGGCAACAGGAAGGCTGTTGCAGTGACAGCAATCCGAGTAAGTGACCTGGTCTCACCCCTACCTCCGTCCATCAAAAGTAATGCTACTCCTCACTAATTTGTCTCCTGCCATGGTGGTAATATTAGAAGCCAGAGCTTAATGTTTATTGACTTTTGAGCCTGGCCCAGAGAAGCAGGAATATAATTATTAATGACTAAACAACCTTATCTTATTTAAGGAGACAAATTTCAGTTCTATTAGAAAACAGTATTTTCAGGCCATGCATGCAAAATAAAAGGCATGTGATGATAATTATTTCACCTCCTTCTCAAGAATTTGGCTTCAAGTGCTGCCTACTCCATGGTTCCAGAAAATTGGCATTAATAGAACTTTCATATAGTGACACCTGTTTTCCTGTTGATTTTCACAGTTAGAGATACAGTCCTGTGGAAGTAATGAAATCGTAATAAAACATACATTTTTTTAGGTACAATTAAAAAATAAAACCAGACTCTCAATGCAAAGTAGTTTTTGAATAGATTTTTAAAATTATACCAGAAATACATGTGTGTTGGGGAAAAAACTAAAAGACGTGGATAAACAAAAAGAGGAAACACTTTAAGGTAACTGTTAATCCTGTATCATATTCCTTCCTAGACTTTGTTCTGCACACACACACACACACACACACACTCTAATACTGTATTTTGGAGAAGGAAATGGCAACCCACTTCAGCATTCTTTTCTGGGAAATCCCGTGGACAGAAGAGCTTGGTGGGCTACAGTTCATGGGGTCACAAAAGAATCAGACATAGCTTAGCAACTAAAAAACAACAATACTGTATTTGCTAGGTACTAAATACCTTAGTCTCTTTTTAAAGTCATTCAATCCTCATAATGACCCTCAAAGGCAGCCACCATTAGTAATCCCATCTTATAGAACTAAGACCAATGTTTCATAGTAAGAACAGACCTAGGTTTGAATTTAACCAGTAATTGGCAGAGATACTATTCAAATTCAGGCTCTTCAACAATCCTCTTAGGGTTGGCTGAAACAACCTATGGTAACTAAATCCTTGTACCTTTTGAAGTTCTACACAAGAGAGGTGTATTTTTTGCTTATACTACATATCCATCCAAGTTAGCGCTGACTACACTATCATCATGCCTGACCAAGCAGCCTCTACCAGGAACATGGCTAGTCTGGTGGCAAAAGAAGAAAAGACACGGCCCACTGTCAGCTGCCTACTAAAGATTCTGCTCAAGTCTCTTATACTTCCCTTCCCTCAGTTTGTTGACTAATGCAAATTACATAGCCCCTCCTGAGTTTACGGTGGGGAGATACATATATAAACCCTTGGCAGGAGTGGAGGTTGCAGGTAATTTCAAACTATAATGTACCATCAGCAATGTATTTGAAGGAGAAAGAGAAGAGGAAAAGAAGGAAGGAAGAAGTAAGCAAAGAAAAGGCCATTGCATCTTCCAGTTGAGAAAGTGTCTGAATCTGGTTGCAGCAAATCCGGGCTACTGTTTGTTGTGGTGTGCGGGCTTCTCATTGCAGTGGCTTCTCCTGTTGCAGAGCTTGGACTCGAGGGCACAAGGGCTTCAGTAGTTGCAGCGCATGGGCTCAGTACTTGTGGCATTCAGGCTTAGTTGCTCCATGGCCTGTGGTATCTTCCTGGACCAGGGACTAAACCTGTATCCCCTGCATTGACAGGTGGATTCTCAACACTGGACTACCAGGGAAGTCCCTGGACTTTTCATACTTAGTTTCAGAAAGGAATTTTCCAGAAAGAAACACTCAAAGGAGTTGTTTTTGTTGTTACCAAAGCTTGGAGAAATTTCTATTAAAAGGAGTTTCAGATTTGCAAATTCTGCCTCTTTTGTTAAAGTGCTTGATCTATATAATGCCAGGTATTCCTCCAGTAAGGTATCAGTTTACATACCTAGGAATGTAGATTATATCCCTGTACCCTTACCTGCGGCTTCCTTTGTGGCTCAGTGGTAAAGAACCCACCTTCCAAGCAGGTTCAATCTCTGGTTTGGAGAAGTTCCCCTAGAGAAGGAAATGGCAACCTGCTCCCATATTCCTGCCTGGGAAGTCCCATGGACCGAGGAGCTTGGCAGGCCATGGTCCATGGGGTAGCCTGGACCTGTCACAAATAGTCAGACACAGCTTAGCCACTAAACCACCACCACCACCCTTAACCAACATAGGTGTTATCACAATTTTGTTTTAATCTTGGCCAATTTGATGCTCAAAATCCTATTTTGTTTTGATATTCATTCTTGACATTATTCACATAATTGCATACTCTTCATATGTTTACTGGCCATTTAAATTCTGCCTATTCATCAACTTATTCATTTAATCAACACATATGTTGACCTCTTGCGTTAAGACCAAGTATTGTGTGCATATTTCTGGCTCATTTTTTATCTAGCACTTTCATCTTTTACATAAAGATTAGTAAAGGTTTATTCCTTGTATATATTTATATATGTATTTATTTATGAGTTTTTTTTTATTTTTATTGGATTATAATTGATTAACTGTACAACAGACTGGTTCCAAATAGGAAAAGGAGTACATCAAGGCTGAATATTGTCACCCTGCTTATTTAACTTATATGCAGAGTACATCATGAGAAATACTGGGCTGGAAGAAGCACAGGCTGGAATCAAGATTGCTTGATCAATAACCTCAGATATGCAGATAACACCACCCTTATGGTAGAAAGTGAAGATGAGCTAACAAGCCTCTTGATGAAAGTGAAAGAGGAGAGTGAAAAGGTTGGCTTAAAGCTCAACATTCAGAAAACGAAGATCATGGCATCTGGTCCCATCACTTCATGGGAAATAGATGGGGAAACAGTAGAAACAGGGTCACACTTTATTTTGGGGGGGCTCCAAAATCACTGCAGATGGTGACTGCAGCCATGAAATTAAAAGACGCTTACTCCTTGGAAGGAAAGTTATGACCAACCTAGATAGTATATTAAAAAGCAGAGACATTACTTTGCCAACAAAGGTCCATCTAGTCAAGGCTATGGTTTTTCCAGTGGTCATGTATGGATGTGAGAATTGGACTATAAAGAAAGCTGAGAGCCGAAGAATTGCTGCTTTTGAACTGTGGTGTTGGAGAAGACTCTTAAGAATCCCTTGGACTGCAAGGAGATCCAACCAGTCCATCCTAAAGGAGATCAGTCCTGGGTGTTCATTGGAAGGACTGATGCTAAAGCTGAAACTCCAATACTTTGGCCACCTGATGCGAAGAGCTGACTCATTGGAAAAGACTCTGATGCTGGGAGGGATTGAGGGCAGGAGGAGAAGGGGAGGGCAGAGGATGAGATGGCTGGATGGCATCACCGACTCAATGGACATGAGTTTGAGTGAACGCCGGGAGTTGGTGATAGACAGGGAGGCCTGGCGTGCTGCCATTCATGGGGTCGCAAAGAGTCGGACACGACTGAGTGACTGAACTGAACTAAACTGAAATGTTTATTTATGGATTAAGGACTTTTGTTAATTACATTGCAGTTTAAGTTGGCCTTTCCAGAGGAAGGTGTTGTGTCTGTTTTTGTTTAGTTGTTATAAAATTTAAGATACACATTTGTTCATATATTGTCACTCTTTTTCTTGTGATTTCTGCTTAGAAAGATTTTTCACACACAGTGATAAAAAAATACCTATATTTTTGATGTTCTAATTCTTTAATCATTTTAGTTTTTACATTTAAACCTTTTACTCAGCAAGAATTTCTTTTGGGTGTGGGGGGTAGTTCAAGGTAGAAATCTAATATTTCTTCTCATGTTATTAGTTACTTTTTCCCGTACTATTATAAAAATCTAACTTTTTCCATTTATTCCAGATGCCTTTAGAATATTAAGTATGTGTTGGGCTTTCTTCATTTTTATTCTTTCCATTTGAATTCTAGTACTAACCAGAATCATACTCGGTTTGACATCTAGCAAGGTAAATTTTATCTTTGGTAATAATTTAAAGGGTTTGTGACCTGAGACAAATAATGTGTGAACCTCTCCTGAAATTGTACCCCATGTTTCAAATGGACATGTGTTTTCCTAGTCTTAGACTCTTAATTGGATTCTCTAAAGAATCCATGACCCCAAATAACATTATCACTGATCGAAAGGAAGCAAAACTGTAACAGAACTCAATGTTTTACCTGAAAAAAATTAGCCAAATATTAAAATCTTTTTTCAATATTTACGATAAAAGAATCATTGTTTGCTTTTCCAGACTTCTGTTTCATAGCTCTCTTAAGCCAGGTTTTGTCCATTTGTGTTTGTTTGTTTGCTTTTAGATCTAGTTAATCTGACCTAAACAACAACAGTTTATAATTAAGCAAGAAAACAAAATTCAGCAGCAAACAGAGAATATTTGTTGGATGACTAAAGTGTCCTGAACATTTCTGTAATGTGAGTCAGATACTGTGTTAGCCTTCTAGAAGGAAGCTTTCTGCCCAACTAATCCACAGTGGCCTCTCCTGGTTGCTCGCTTTCTCTGTGTAATACGTTTGTGTATATTTATCAGTTTGTGTCTCTCTGTAGAATTTAAGCTCCAAGCAGTCTGTTTTATCCACCATTACACTTTCAGTACTTTGTCCAATGTCAGGCACATAGTAAGAACTCAGTAATTGTCCACGGAATGAATAATATATTTTAATACCGTCCACGTGGCATAAAAATACATATAAGATTTTCCTTTACCATCTGTAGACGCATATCCAGGCATCAGGCCTGCGGACTTTTCTTATTGTTTGGGCTTAATGTTGTTTTTATTTTGTTTTTTTTTTTTTTTCTTAAAACTCATTTAGCAAATCCAGTTCTAAAGAAAACTAAGCAGTGACTGTCATTGCCTGTGTCATCTGAATAGTTTTTATGCAGAAGTTACTGGTAAATGATTTTCCCTGCCTAAGGAGGAAAGGAAAAAGTGAATATGCTTAAGCTAAAGTGAGAAGAGAAAGTGTGTTAGTTGCTCAGTCATGGCTGATTCTTTGTGATTTTGCTCCTCTGTCCATGGAATTCTCCAGGCAAGAGTACTGGACCCAGGTTTCCCGCATTGCAGGCAGATTCTTTACCATGTGAGCCACCAGGGAAGCCCCTCAGAAAGATTTCCCTGACCCGGAATCAAACCCAGGCCACAGCGGTGAGAGTGCTGAATCCTAACCACTAGACCACCAGGGAGTGAGAAGAGAAGGTTCTCAATAAATGTCAGTGGATGTTGACCATTATAAACCTGTCCCAGCATAGAGCAAGGTTCACACAAGGTGATGAGTAAATATATGTTAAATCAGTATTACTGAATGACCATTAAAAAAATAAAACCATGGACCGTGCAGTCTGTAGGGAGATAGTATTTCTCTGTCACTAGGGCTGCTTCAATGAGAAAAGAGATGCTTACTTTTCACATGTCTGAAGACTGGGCTCAAGTCACAGATCAGTTCTCACTATCTGCCTGCATTTCAGTCAGAAGAGAAGAAGATGCATAGCCTGGGAGTCCCACAGACTATTTTCCTTGTATGATGGTTCCTCCTTTGCATAGAATACAGCTTGCTCAATTATCTGAGAATAATAGATAGCCCAGTATAAGTTTGGAAAGCAGCACATACTTTATTGAGAACAGCAAAATCCCAGTAATTAGGGAAAGTAAGCCAACTAGGGGCTTCCCTGGTGACTTAGATGGTAAATAATCCACCTGCAATGCGGTAGACCCAAGCTCAATCCCTGGGTCAGGAAGATCCCCTGGAGAAGGGAATGGCAACCCACTCCAGTATTCTTGCCTGGAAAAATCCGAGGACAGAGGAACCTGGTGGGCTATACTCCATGGGATCACAGAGTCAGACACGACTGAGCGAGTAACTCACACATAAAAGCTAGCTAGAACTTCTTGGATAGGCAAAGAAATCCAGTATGGGGTAAAAATTTACCATAGATAGTTAAAACCATGGTTTATATACACAACCAACTAGGTGTTGACTATATATAATAGTGACAAGGGTGACTTTTCTATATAACCAAATTTACTTTCACTGCAAATTTTAAATGATCACCTGACTTCTTTGTTTCAAACCTGTCTATTATTTATCCTTCGTAAATCATCCCACAGTTTGCTTTGAATTTAATGAGACTAAAAACACATAAGTACATGCCTGGGTAAATGGTATCTGTCCTTCCCTTATTATCTTTTGAGTTTAGAGCTTCCACAATGTAGGGATGACAGTGATACTCCTTGAGTAGATTTTTAACTGAGTACCTGGAGACATGTTTGCTGCTGAATGAGAGCAGTTACTTGGAAAAGTATGTGTGTGTCTGTATTTAGGGAAGTGAAAGGAGGTCATGGGGAGAAGAAAAACAATGCATATAAATTAGTGCAACTCAATTCTTCCCCTCAGTCTCAACATAACAGAGCATCTTCACATTATACCTAGAATTCATGACTAGGAACAGTTGACGTAGCCAAACATGACTTTAAACACCTTTAGTAAATTTAACACCCACATTTCCTGACAGACTAAAAGTCAGTCTGATTTTTGAAGACATCCAAAGCAAGATATTTTAGCTTCTTTCTCAGTAAATCTTTTTTATATTTTCCACATCTCAGTTCACAGAAATTCTCTTTTAGCCAAATTTCTTGGTACTACATTTAAAAGGCATCTCAGGTGTTTATGTCAGTGGAAAGGAGCAGCAGCTATGAAATAACTTTGGTTGCTTTAAATTTGAATATGCCTCTAAAGTATGGCTTTTAATGTGTTTATCATTGTTTGTACAGTATTGTTAGAATCATCAGACTAAAGATTCCTAATTTTACCCTTTGAGTCCTAAGTCTTTCATTTCTAAGGCTCGCTTCCAAACCTAGCCCAATTTCCACCTTCTCCTTGGCCATAAATTTTGGATTCTTTACAGAAACAATCTGAACAGAATCATTAATGCTAATTACTCTCTTAATTACCTACAGCTTTCTTAGTCTTGATGTCTGGCAGAGAGAAGCCCTGCCTTGTTCTCTCTCAAAATAATCTTGGCTCTTCCTGCCCTCTTGCTCTTTCCCATCTAAAATTTAACATTGATTTGTCAAGTTTCATGAAAAAGCCTTTATTGGATTTAGTGACTGCGTGCGGAAGAATCAACATCTTAACACGTCCAATCTTATTTCTGAGCATAGTGTATACGAAAAAGGTGCATGCATGCATGCTGCATCGCTTCAATCGTGTCCGACTGTTTGCAATCCCACGGACGCCAGGCTCCTCTGTCCCTGGGATTCTCCAGGCAAGAATACTGGAGTGGGCTGCCGTGCCCTCCTCCAGGGGATCTTCCCAACCCAGGGATCAAACCAAGTCTCCTTGGTCTCCTGCATTGGCAGATATATTTTTTACCATTAGTGCCACCTCAGTTCAGTTCAGTCACTCGGTCATGTCCGACTCTTTGCAAACCCGTGGACTGCAGTGCACCAGGCTTCCCTGTGCATCACCAACTCCCGGAGCCTACTCAAACTCATCTCCATTGCATCAGTGATGCCATCCAACCATCTCATCCTCTCTCATCCCCTTCTCCCGCCTTCAGTCTTTCCCAGCATCAGGGTCTTTTCCAATGAGTCAGTTCTTCAATCAGGTGGCTGAAGTATTGGAGTTTCAGCTTCAGCATCAGTCCTTCCAATGAATATTCAGGACTGATTTCCTTTAGGATTGATTGGTTGGATCTTGCAGTCCAAGGGACTCTCAAGAGTCTTCAAAACCACAGTTCAAAAAAATCAATTCTTTGATACTCAGCTTTCTTTATAGTCCAACTCTCACATCCATACATGACTACTGGAAAAACCATAGCTTTGACTAGCTGGACCTTTATCAGCAAAGTAATGTCTCTGCCTTTTAATATGCTGTCTAGGTTGGTCGTAGTTTTTCTTCCAAGGAGCAGTTCAGTTCAGTTCAGTTCAATTCAGTCACTCAATCATGTCCGACTCTTCGTGACCCCGGAAATCACAGCATGCCAGGCCTCCCTGTCCATCACCAACTCCCAGATTTTACTCAAACTCATGTCCATCAAGTTGGTGATGCCATGCAGCCATCTCATTCTCTGTCGTCCCCTTCTTCTCCTGTCCCCAATCCCTCCCAGCATCAGAGTCTTTTCCAATGAGTCAACTCCTCAATAGGTGGCCAAAGTATTGAAGTTTCAGCTTTAGCATCATTCCTTCCAAAGAACACCCAAGACTGATCTCCTTCAGAATGGACTGGTTGGATCTCCTTGCAGTCCAAGAGACTCTCAAGAGTCTTCTCCAACACCACAGTTCAAAAGCAGCAATTCTTCGGTGCTCAGCTTTCTTCACAGTCCAACTCTCACATCCATACATGACTACTGGAAAAACCATAGCCTCGACTAGACGGACCTCTGTTGGCAAAGTAATGTGTCTGCTTTTTAATATGCTATCTAGGTTGGTCATAACTTTCCTTCCAAGGAGTAAGCGTCTTTGTCTGCTTTTTAATATGCTATCTAGGTTGGTCATAACTTTCCTTCCAAGGAGTAAGCGTCTTTTAAATTCATGGCTGCAGTCACCATCTGCAGTGATTTTGGAGCCGCAAAAAACTGAAGTCTGACACTGTTTCCACTATTTCCCCATCTATATCCGATGAAGTGATGGGACCAGATGCCATGATCTTCGTTTTCTGAGTGTTGAGCTTTAACGCAACTTTTTCACTCTCCTCTTTCACTTTCAATAAGAGGCTTTTTAGTTCCTCTGCACTTTCTGCCATAAGGGTGGTGTCATTTGCATATCTGAGGTTATTGATATTTCTCCCGGCAATCTTGATTCCAGCTTGTGCTTCTTCCAGCCCAGTGTTTCACATGATGTACTCTGCGTAGAAGTTAAATAAGCAGGATGACAATATACAGACTTGCCGTACTCCTTTTTCCTATTTGGAACCAGTCTATTGTTCCAAGGAGCAAGTATCTTTTAATGTCATGGCTGTAGTCACCATCTGCAGCAATTTTGGAGCCCCCCAAAAATAAACTCTCTCACACTTTCCATTGTTTCCCCACCTATTTGCCATGAAGTGATGGGACCTGATGCCATGAGTTTTTCTGAATGTTGAGTTTTAAGCCAACTTTTTCACTCTTCTCTTTCACTTTCATCAAGAGGCTTTTTAGTTCCTCTTCACTTTCTGCCATAAGGGTGGTGTCATCTGCATGTCTGACATTATTGATATTTCTCCCAGTAATCTTGATTCCAGCTTTTCCTTCTTCCAGCCCAACGTTTCTCGTGATGTACTCTGCATATAAGTTAAATAAGCAGGGTGACAATATACAGCCTTGACGTACTCCTTTTCCTATTTGGAACCAGTCTGTTGTTCCATGTCCAGTTCTAACTGCTGCTTCCTGACCTGCATATAGGTTTCTCAAGAGGCAGGTCAGGTGGTCTGGTATTCCCATCTCTTTCAGAATTTTCCACAGTTTATTGTGATCCACACAGTCAAAGGCTTTGGCATAGTCAATAAAGCAGAAATAGATGTTTTTCTGGAACTCTCTTGCTTTTTTGATGATCCAGCGGATGTTGGCAATTGGATCTCTGGTTCCTCTGCCTTTCCTAAAACCAGCTTGAACATCTGGAAGTTCACGGTTCACATATTGCTGAAGCCTGGCTTGGAGAATGTTGAGCATTACTTTACTAGTGTGTGAGATGAGTGCAATTGTGCAGTAGTTTGAGCATTCTTTGGCATTGCCCTTCTTTGGGATTAGAATGAAAACTGACCTTTTCCAGTCCTGTGGCCACTGCTGAGTTTTCCAAATTTGCTGGTATATTGAGTGCAGCACTTTCACAGCATCATCTTTCAGGATTTGAAATAGCTCAACTGGAATGCCATCACCTCCACTAGCTTTGTTCGTGGTGATGCTTCCTAAGGCCCACTTGACTTCACATTCCAGGATGTCTGGCTCTAAGTGAGTAATCACACCATCGTGATTATCCGGGTCAGGAAGATCTTTTTTGTATAGTTCTTCCGTGTATTCCTGCCACTTCTTCTTAATATCTTCTGCTTCTGTTAGGTCCATATCATTTCTGTCCTTTATCGAGCCCATATTTGCATGAAATGTTCCCTTGGTGTCTCGAATTTTCTTGAAGAGATCTCTAGTCTTTCCCATTCTGTTGTTTTCTTCTATTTCTTTGCACTGATCACTGAAGAAGGCTTTCATATCTCTTCTTGCTATTCTTTGGAACTCTGCATTCAGATTCTTATATCTTTCCTTTTCTCCTTTGCTTTTCGCTTCTTTTCTTTTCACAGCTATTTGTAAGGCCTCCCCAGACAGTCATTTTGCTTTTTTGCATTTCTTTTCCATGGGATGGTCTTGATCCCTGTCTCCTGCACAATGTCATGAACCTCCGTCCATAGTTCCCTTCAATTCCACCTTGATCTTGTATAGATTGCTGATTTAGTAAATGCCTTTCCTGTATCCACTGAGGTGATCATCTAGTTTTCCTCCTTTTACTATTTTTTTTAATTCTTATTAATTTTTATTGTACCAGGTCTCAGTTGCAGCACTTGGAATCTTTGCTTGTGGCACCCAGGATCTTTCAGCCGAGACATGTGAACTCTTAGTTGTGGCACGTGGGATCTAATTCCCTGACCAGGGGTCAAACCTGGGCCCCCTGCATTGAGAGTGCAGAGTCTTAGCCAGGGGAACACAAAGAAAGTCCCAGCTTTTACTATTTTAATGAGGCTAATTCCATTAACATATTTTCTAATGTTGAACTGTCCTTATACTCTTAGAAAAAAACTTAAATTGCTCAAAATGAGTTTTTTTTTCCCCCAGTTACTAATGTTTTATTTTTAATTTATCACCTTTGTTCATAAGTCTTATCATGTGATAATCATCTTCTGATGTTATCCTGATCTGATTTAGGTATCAAGATAAAGGCTACTCTAGCACCATTAACTGATGTGGAAAATATAGTTTCTGTTCTCTAGAACTGTTTTTATAAGCTAGAGACTGTCTTTTTCAAATGCTTGTTTTACTGGCCTCTAAAACCATGTAGTATATCTGGGGACAGGTTAATAGGAATTAGATTTTGAACTGCTTACTGATGTCTTTGGTGATTGTTGGCATATTTAGATTTTTCCATTTCTTCTTAAATCTCTTTCCTAAGGTGTATTTTTCTAAGACATTGTCTGGGTTGACTTTCTTATTTCTTTATCTACGCTGGTGATGAAAACTTAAGGAAAAAAAAAAAAAAACTTAGGCTCCTAACTGACTTTGAAAAACACCTTGTATTATTTTTTTGTCCCTCTAGCAATTTGTATTCTAACCTAATAGTAATGCTGTCTGGACCATGTTTTCTAAATTTATTGCCTCATACAACTAAATCACCTAACCCTCCTAGAGCCATGATAAATTAGAACTATCTCTTTTTCTTGATCTACTTGGGAATTTTATCCTAATATATCAGGTTAGTCTGACAGTGTTTATTCTTCATGAGGACTTGCTGGCAGCTATCAGCAAGATGCTTGAAAGGTTTTCTTTCAATGATGTTTAAATGTACAGACATTTATTGTATAGAATTTATACTCACATTGCTAAAGTTTTGGGAGGATTTTACTGTGAATGTCATAAAAAGTGCTTTTCAAGAACAAATTTCAGGAACAGTAATAGAAAATAGAGAATAGAATGGAACCCTGAACAGACTCCTAAAAAGAGGCATGTTGTCCTTAGCAAGACATGGTAGGATGTAGGTGTGGACAAATGTGCATTAAATCCTATCTCTCCAGTCAGAAGTTAAAGTGCTCAGCAGTAAAGAATCTGCCTGCAACACAGGAGACCCAAGTTCAATTCCTGGGTCAGGAAGATCCCCTGGAGGAGGAAATGGCAACCTGCTCCTGTAATCTTTCCAGGAAAACCCCATGACAGAGGAGCCTGGAGAGCTACAGTCCATGGAGCTGCAAAGAATCGAACATGACTGAGCGACGAAGCACATGACTTTATGTCACTGACAGCAAGCACCAACGGGTGGCTCTTGTGATATTCCAAAACATTTGAAAGGACACCAGTTGCCATCAGATGCAAATAAAAAAGAGTCTTATCAAATACAACAAGAGAGGAAGATCATCCCTGTGATTTCTTATCCCATCCTAGGCATTCCAGAGGAAAGGAAATATAGTAGCTTCTACCCTTATTGTGGGTTTGTATGGCCTTCATAGTGTGTGTGTGTGTGTGTGTGTGTTCAATTCCCCAGTTTCTAACTAGTGCAATCCATTCAATCATTTTGAAATAATTAAGTCATAGATTGCCAGACTGAAGCCCAAAGGCCAAACCTAGCCCACAGCCTATTTTTACAAATAAAATTTTGTTGGAAAACAGTCATGCTCATTTGTTTATATATTTTCTATAGCAATTTTTATGCTACAAATGCAGAGCAGTTTGGATAGAGGCTGGCCCCCAAAGGTGGAAAATATGTAACCTCCTACTTTTTAAAGAATATGCTTGCCAATCCCGGAGTTTGATTATTAGGTTTCAAAAAAGGTGGAGAATCAGTAAATCTAGGCAAGTGACCTTAAACTGGGGTTCATAAGTATGTATCTAGAATCTGTCATTCCAAGAAATGATTTGTATTTTTTATGTGTGCATTTTACTGGTAAAAGAGTCCTGTGTCTTTATCAGATTTTCCAAGAGGTCTTGTGATCCAATATGTGTTAAGGACTACTATTTTAAGTGAATATTGTTTATTTGTTCTTTTGAATGCTTATGCTGCTGCTGCTAAGTCGCTTCAGTCGTGTCTGACTCTGTGCGACCCCATAGACGGCAGCCCACCAGGCTCCCCCGTCCCTGGGATTCTCCAGGCAAGAACACTGGAGTGGGTTGCCATTTCCTTCTCCAATGCATGAAAGTGAAAAGTGAAGGTGAAGTCACTCAGTCGTGCCCAACTCTAGCAACCCCATGGACTGCAGCCCACCAGGCTCCTCCATCCATGGGATTTTCCAGGCAAGAGTACTGGAGTGGGGTGCCATTTGCCTTCTCCGTTGAATGCTTATAGAATGGTCTAAAAGAAATGGCAGTTCACAGAACTGACTCAACACAATGAAATGTCACGCTAGAGGTGTTAGGATGGCTATTATCCAAAAAAAAGAAAAAGCTTAAGTATTGGCAAGTGTGGAGAAATTGGAACCTTTGTACAGCATTGGTGGCCTTTACAGAATCAGTACAGTTTCCTCAAAAAATTACAGTAGAGCTACCACATGATCAAGAAATCCCACTTCTGGGTGTAGGCAGAAATGAAAGCAGTAGCTCGAAGAGATAGCTGCACTCCCATGTTCACTGCAGTGTTTATTTACAATGGCCAAACTATTGGATTGGAAGAAACTTAAATGTCCATCAATAGATGAATGGATAAAGAAAATGTGATATTGATATTATTCAGCCTTAAAAAAGAAGGGAAGTCTGTGATCTGTGACTACGTGGATGAACCCGAGTGGCGACAGGGCCAGTCACACAAGGACAAATGCTGACTGTGACAGATATACATGCTATCTAAACCAGTCAAACTCACAGCAACAGAGAACAGGGTCATGGCTGCTAGGGGCTGGGGAGGAGGGAAAATGAGGGCTGCTGGTCCTGGGTGCAAAGTTTCTGTTATGCAAGACAAATAAGGTCTAAAAACCTGATGAATAATATTGTGCCTATGGTTAACAATGCTGCATGGTGCACTTAACATTTTGCTAAAAGGGTAGATCTCACATTAGTTCTTCCCACAATAATAATAAATGAAAAACTGACCCCAAATTTTTTTGAAAGGATGAGGAAGTTAGTAAATACTGTTGTGTAAGGGAATTTTGTGTGTGAGAGAAACAATTTCCTAACACTCCAGAGTTAAGTCTAAGTCATTTATTTCTGTTGATTTTGTGCCATATATTGTTCATAATGTCTTATTTTCACAACGTTGCCTGATGGATTTTAATACCTCATTTTACAGAAGAGTGAACTAAGGCTCACTGAGGATACAAAATTTATTCTCAACAATAGCGAGTAATAGTAAGATTTGAAATAGCATATGATTCCTCGGACTGAACCACACACCCTCCTCACCAAAGATTCTTACATTATCATATGTTGTCAATGACATGTTGCTAAGGAGTTTAACGCTAGTTTTAAAACTGAGAAAAATCATCCCTTGTGGCTCCACTAGGCATCGCAAGGCTTGAGGTCCATCCCCATGAGGACAGGAACACAACTCTTCCCTCTGAACTCAGATCACTTCTAGAGAGTGGAGTAGAGGGTTCTTCTCTTCAAAGAACTCACTGACTGGAAAGTGAGTCTGGAGAAAATTCTCTCACCAGTGCCTTCCTCAGAGTTTTTCCTCTCCTCCCCTCCTTGGCTTTGATAAATAGCTCTGCATCAGCAATGAATTCAGGCTTTCAAAAGAGAAAGAAAGAGGTTTATTTTCAAGTTGTATCTGTTTTAGGCGCTGAACAAACCCTTATGCCAAAAAGAAAAAAGAATACAAACATGGTCGTTTGTGTGTGTATGTGGAGTTGGAGGGTAATACGTGGGTTTGGGTTGTTGTTGTTCAATCACTCAGTCGTATCCAACTCGTTGCAACCCCATGGACTGCAGCACACCTGGCTTCCCTGTCCTTTACCAATGCCTGAAGCTTGCTCAAACTCATGTCCATTGAGTCAGTGATACCATCCAACCATCTCACCCTCTGTCGTCCCCTTCTCCTCCTGCCCTCAATCTTTCCCAGCATCAGGGTCTTTCCTAAGTGAGTCAGCTCTTCACATCAGGTGGCCAAAGTATCAGAGCTTCGGCTTCAGCATCAGTCCTTCTAATGAATATTCAGGATTGATTTCCTTTAGGATTAATTGGTTTGATCTCCTTGCAGTCCAAGGGACTCTCAAGAATCTTCTCCAACACCACAGTTCAAAAGCATCAATTCTTTGGTGCTCAGCCTTCTTTATGGTCCAACTCTCACACTCATACATGACCACTGGAAAAACCATACCTTTGACTAGACGGACCTTTGTCAACAAAGTAATGTCTCTGCTTTTTAATATGCTCTCATATTTAATATGCTGCCATATCCAGGTTTTCATAGCTTTTCTTCCAAGGAGCAAGCATCTTTTAATTTTGTGGCTGCAGTTACCATCTGCAGTGATTTTGGAGCCTAAGAAAATTAAATCTGTCACTATTTCCCTTGTTTCCCCACCTATTTGCCATGAAATGATGGGACCTGATGCCATGACCTTAGTTTTTTGAATGTTGAATTGTAAGCCACCTTTTTCACTCTCTTTCACCTTCATCAAGAGGCTCTTTAATTCCTCTTTGCTTTCTGCCATATGGGTGGTGTCATTTGCATATCTGAGGTTATTGATATTTCTCCTGGCAATCTTGATTCCAGCTTGTGCTTCATCCAGTCCAGCATTTCTCATGATATACTCTGCATATAAGTTAATAAGCAGGGTGACAATATACAGCCTTGACATACTCCTTTCCTGATTTGGAACCAGTCCATTTTTCCATGTCTGGTCCTAACTGTTGCTTCTTGACCTGCATACAGATTTCCCAGGAGGCAGGTCAGGTGGTCTGCTATTCCCATCTCTTTAAGAGTTTTCCGCAGTTTGTTGTGATCTGCACAGTCAAAGGCTTTAGCATAGTCAATGAAGCAGAAATAGATATTTTTCTTGAATTCTCTTGCTTTTGCTATGATCCAACAGATGCTGGCAATTTATCTCTGGTTCCTCTGCCCTTTCTAAATTCAGCTTATACATCTGGAAGTTCTCGATTCATGTACTATTGAAGCCTGGCTTAGAGAATGTTGAGCATTACTTTGCTAGCATGTGAGATGAATGAAATTGTGGTAGTTTTAACATTCTTTGGCATTGCCCTTCTTTGGGATTGGAATGAAAACTGACCTTTTCCAGTCCTGTGGCCACTGCTGAGTTTTCCAGATTTGCTGGCATATTGAGTGCAGCACTTTCACACCATCATCTTTTAGGATATGAAATAGCTCAGCTGAAATTCCATCACCTCCACTCACTTTGTTCACAGTGATGCTTCCTAAGGCCCACCTGACTTCATATTCCAGGATGTTTGGCTGTAGATGAGAGCCATCGTGGTTATCTAGGTAATGAAGATCTTTTTTGTATAGTTCTTCTGTGTATTCTTGCCACCTCTTCTTAATATCTTCTGCTTCAGTTAGGTCCATACCATTTCTGTCCTTTATTGAGCCCATCTTTGCATTAAATGTTCCCTTGGTATCTCTAATTTTCTTAAGAAGATCTCTAGTTTTTCCCATTCTGTTGTTTTCCTCTATTTCTTTGCATTGTTCACTTAGGAAGGCGTTCTTATCTCTCTTTGCTATTCTTTGGAACTCAGCATTCAGATGGATATATCTTTCCTTTTCTCTTTTGCCTTTCGCTTCTCTTTTCTCAGCTATTTGTAAGGCCTCCTCAGTCAACTATTTTGCCTTTTTATATTTCTTTTCCTTGGGGATGGTTTTGATCACCACCTCCTGTATAATGTCACGAACCTCCATCCATAGTTCTTCAGGCACTCTATCTATCAGATCTAAACCCTTGAATCTACTTGTAGTAAAGAGAACCTATTGAATCTATTTGGGTAAAGAGAACCAAATCATAAACTAATTCCTAAATACATTATCATGTGATGGTCTTATTGGCAGTGAGAAGCCATTGAGTTCTTGGAATGGAGTGAAGGATGGAAGTATTTGTTTTAAAAAATGGGAAACATATTTGCTGCAAACAGAATCTAGCCTAAAACTTTTCACAATGTAATTATTTCACAATGAAATAATTGTGAAATAAAGTCTGCTAAGGTTACTTGAAAATAATTGTAAATATACATATGGCCAAAATCTACCTTAAATTTTAAACTTGCAAACAGAATGGAACTGAATGGACTTTCCTATTGCCCACCCTCTGCCTTTTACCTTTGGTGGCTTTTACACATGAGAAAAAGAATTTGGAAATTTTGCCTTTAAAACTAGTAACTAGCATCTTTCTTTTTGATACTAGTGTTCCCGTGCTCTTTTGCAAGTGTTTTCTCGGGAAAGGTATTCTTGCTTTCCGGATGTATAGATCATTTTATATGGTGCGCAATCTATCAAATTCTGGATCAAATTGCCTTTGGTTTTTTATATGCTGCACTCCAAGAACGTCAGGTCCTGACAATGACATTTCTGCTTCCTGCAGTGGGTGCCATCCCTTCTGGCTAACCTTTTGTGAAGTCACATGAGTGGCAGCTAGCCTAACTCTGGTTGTCCTCCTCTAGGCAATGACATTTGAGCTGCTGTCGTTTCATCTTGCAGCCTATCAAAGCCAATTTTTCCTCCAGGTTTTCAGCAACATTAACGATGATTACTCTTTTCCTTGTTGAATTTATAAAATGTGTCTTGGCATTTTCAATTACCCAGGCATTCAAGGAAACAAGCTTTTGTGTGAATGTTGACTCAGGCCCACACCCACGCAAGTGACGAAGGTTCTGTAACCACGCGGCCAACTCCCCATAATAAGAGGGAATGTACGCATAAGCTGAATTATGATTTAATCCTATTATTTTAATCATCAAAATAAAATTCTGGATTATCCTTCCTAAATTAAAGGAGCAATTTACAGTTAATCCAAAATATTTTTTGTATTAGTTTTGGCTCTTTGATTACAATTTACTACTAATAATATAATAACTAATGTGAAGAGGAGGCAGCAAAAAAAACATGTAATTCTTGCAGGTAGAGTTTAGTAAAAACAGAAAATAAAAGTTGTTTGAAACCAAAAACAGAATTTAGATTTGAAGACAGTCCTGGATCCACAGAGTAAATTGTCTATGCGTGAAGCATGCCGCAGAGTTGTAAACGCCCACTATAGACTGTCTTCTTAAAGAGTCTGGGGTTTTTCCTTATTTCCTCCACACTAACCACCTCCTTGGATATGAAAGTTGGACTATAAAAAAAGCTAAGCACTGAAGAATTGATGCTTTTGAACTGTGGTGTTTGAGAAGACTCTTGAGAGTCCCTTGGACAGCAAGGAGATCCAACAAGTCCATCCTAAAGAAAATCAGTCCTGAATATTCATTGGAAGGGCTGATGCTGAAGCTGAAACTCTAGTACTTCGGCCACCTGATGAGAAGAACTGACTCATTGGAAAAGACCCTGATGCTAGGAAAGATTGAGGGCAGGAGGAGAAGGGGATGACAGACAATGAGATGGTTGGATGGCATCACCGACTCTATGGACATGAGTTTTGAGTAAGCTCCAGGAGTTAGTGATGAACAAGAAAGCCTGGAGTGCTGCAGTCTGCTGCTAAGTCGCTTCAGTCGTGTCCAACTCTGTGCAACCCCATAGACGGCAGCCCACCAGGCTACGCTGTCCCTGGGATTCTCCAGGCAATCAGTCTATGGGGTCGCAAAGAGTCGGGCACAACTGAGCAATTGAACTGAACCGTCTTCTCACATCCCTTCCTTATTCCCTTCCCCCAGCCTTCACCTGCTTGTGACCCCTGCAGTAAAACCTCTTCATTTGAACCACCTGCTGGAACCCTGATTGGTACAAAAGACTACAATGAGTAGACATGGACTGCTCCAAATGGTATCTTTTTCTTTTTTAATGGCCATATTGGAATGTAGATGTTGATGGGGGGAAAAAACTTGTGATAAAGAGTCTAACTTAAAAATGAAACAATTAAAGTTTGACTATTCATTGCTCTTTTGTTAACATTTATCCTTATGGCCTCCTAGAATTACCTACCTTCCTGGAGTTAGGTCAAATTGTTTTATAATTTAGTGGCACAGAAACAGGGATTCTTTCATTAATTTCATTTTTGGTAAATTCTAAGTCTGGCATTATTTAAAGGAAAATAGAGTCATATGATCAGAGCAAGTATAAATTGTCTGTTTGTATATCTCAACATTCATTGGTCATTAAGTCAAACAGTTAAGCAAATATCAAACTGTTGGACATTAAAGTAGGTAAGGCTTTAAAGTTCTTAAAAGATCAAGTCAAAGTCAGTAATGGAATTTAAAATGAATAATTCATTTATTTGCATAAGCATCTGACTTTTAACTCTCAATATTTCAAATCAAATATTATTTTTTAAAGTTGTGCAGGTGTCTGTGGTTAGTGTATGAATTAGCAATGTTAATTTGCTAAAATCTCACCCATACTAGCATTCTGTAACTACAACTGGTGTGTGTTTTCTTCTCGTTAACATTTATGTTTCAATTTAAGATACACACACACACTTTGGAGAAGCTAAAGATTTTTTCATATAGAAGTCTTTCAAGAGTGTAAATCTGAGTTCATCCCAAATAGAATTAGAACAATCCCCCAGAAATGTCTCTTGTTTGCATTTGGTCTGAAACAATTGTTCTTCTAAACTGTCCAGTTGTCAGAATTGCCTGAAGAGCATTTTTAAAACACAGATTACTGGCCTCAATCTCAGTTCTCCTGCAGAGGCTGGAGCAGGGTGGGACTGTGTCTTACATTCATCACTGTGTATCCAGGATGTAATGCATTACATACATTATGGCCTACCGTAATCATCTGATGAACAAATAAATCAGAATGTCCGAAGGTTGAATCCAGGAACCTGTATTTTTATAAGGGCTCCAGTTGATTCTGATGACCAGTAACTTCTCGAATCACTGATTTTCATTTGGAATTTTAGACCTGGAGGAGATTTTAGCCGTTTTTTAATTCAGCCCACTTGCTTTGTAAGTAAAAGAACATGAAGTCTTAGCCATTAAATAACTTATGTATAATCATATTTTCATATTTAGCAATCTATTTTAGGACAAATGATGAGAAACAAGGAGAAAGGGAGACTAAAAGATACAGTTTTTCTGTGTGTGTGGTGTGTTAAAATGCCAACATGGCTAAAGATTTTTTAAAATAATAGTTGATTTACTATATTATATTAATTTTAGGTGTACAGTATAGTGATTTAGTGTTTTTAGTGATTATACTCCATTAAAAGTTATTACAATAGCTATAATTGCTTGTTCTATTCAATATAGCCTTGTTGCTTGTCTATTTTATACAGAGTAGCTTGTATCTTTTAATTCTATTTCCCTAAATTACTCCTCTCCCCAGTGGTAACTACTAGTTTGTCCTCCACGTCTGTGAGTCCATGCACATTCCATATACATTCGTTTGTAGCATTTTTTTGACTCTATGTATTAGTGGTATCATGCAGTATTTGTCTTCTTCTAACTTACCTCACTAAGCATATCAGAGTCCATCTATGTTGCTGCCAATGGCAGAGTTTCATTCTTTTTAGTGACTGAGCGATATTCCACTGTATGTCTGTATCTACCACATCACCTTTATCAGTTCATCTGTTGGTGGGCAATTAATTGGTTTGCTTCCGTAGCTTGGCTATTGTAAACAGTGCTGCTGTGAACACTGGGGTACATGTATCTTTTTGAATTAGTGTTTTCATTTTTTTCTGCATACATACTCAGAAGTGGAAGTGTGGGTCCTACGGTAGTTCGATTTTGGGTTTTTGAAGGAAACTCCCTACTGTTTCTCCATGGTGGATACACCAATTTTTATGCCTACCCACCAACAGAGTACAATAGTTCCTTTTCCTCCATATCCTCTTCAACATTTGTTATTTGTAGTTTTGGGGTTTTTTTTGTTAATAGCTCACTCTGATTGGTATGAGGTGGTACCTCATTGTAGTTTTGATGTTTATTTCTGTAATAATTATTGGTATTGAGCATCTTTTCATGTGCCTGTTCAGTTTAGTTCAGTCACTCAGTCGTGTCCAACTCTTTGCGACCCCATGAATCGCAGCACGCCAGGCCTCCCTGTCCATCACCAACTCCCAGAGTTCATCAGAGTCTTTTCCAATGAGTCAATTCTTCACATGAGGTGGCCAAAGTACTGGAGTTTCAGCTTTAGCATCATTCCTTCCAAAGAAATCCCAGGGCTGATCTCCTTCACAATGGACTGGTTGGATCTCCTTGCAGTCCAAGGGACTCTCAAGAGTCTTCTCCAACAACACAGTTCAAAAGCATCTATCTGTAAGTCTTCTTTGGAAAAAATATCTACTTAGGTCTTCTGCCTATTTTTTGATTGAGTTTATATATATATATATTGAGTTGCATGAGCTATTTATATATTTTGGATTGAAAGATATAGTTTTTACCTTAAATACAAGCCATTTTACAACTTGGCCTTAAGGACTGTAAGAGGTCAGCGGAAAGACAACTTGAAGCCAGACTCATCACAGTACTCACCTAGCTGAGTCGCTTGGTCAGGACACTAGTTCAGGGATAACTGAGGAGACTGCTCTCCTCTGCTCCCTTTTCTCCCACAGATTTGCATCCAATTATGCCAAATACTTGAAGAAAATGTTTTGCTTTTGCTTAAAGTATCTATGGTAGCGCTAGTGGTAAAGAACCCACCTACCAATGCAGGAGAGCTAGGAGACATGAGTTCAAGCACTGGGTTGAGAAGATCCCCTGGACACGGGAACGGCCTGGAGAATCTCATGGACAGAGGGTCCTGGCGGGCTACAGTCCATGGCGTCTCAAAGAGTCAGGCATGACTGAAGTGACTTACACACACACAAATTATCTATAATGGCTTTCTCTTCCAATAAGAATTCCTCAGACAACTCTCATGTTCTCTGTGCAGCATAAATTAGGCAAATAGTAGAGAAGTTGTTTTTTCTTGCAGAAAGCCTGTCAGTTCGGTTCAGTTGTTCAGTCATGTCTGACTCTTTGCGACCCCATGGACTGCAGCACACCAGGCTTCCCTGTCCATCACCAATTCCAGGAGCTTACTCTAACTCATGTCCATTGCATCAGTGATGCCATCCAACCATCTCATCCTCTCTCATCCCCTTCTCCTGCCTTCAGTCTTTCCCAGCATCAGGGTCTTTTCCAATGAGTCAGTTCTTTGCATCAGGTAGCCAAAGTATTGAAGTTTCAGCTTTAGCATCAGCATGAACAGTATGAAAAGGCAAAAAAAGCCTATCATTAATGCAAAATTCATTTGCTAACACAATATTTTATGCAAATACACCAAAAAATGTTTAATATCTAACTTCTTACTTGTGCCTGCATATTAACATGCTTAGAAAATATTTGTGGCTAGATAGTCATCAGAAAGTAAACATTCAGTCACCTAGCAGTTATTCACAAAATTATTTCACTATGTTTAAATGGAATTTATTGCTGACCACAGTAATTCTTATCTCTCTTAAAAGGAGCTATGCAGCTAATATCCTCAAGAATATTCAACAGCCCAAAATAAAGGTGCTGGCATAATTTTTTAAAGTACTAGTAAAATAAAATTTAGTGTTTGCTAGAAAATGATCCCGGAGAAGGCAACGGCACCCCACTCCAGTACTCTTGCCTAGAAAATCCCATGGACGGAGGAGCCTGGTGGGCTGCAGTCCATGGGGTCGCGAAGAGTCGGATACAACTGAGCGGCTTCACTTTCAATTTTCACTTTCATGCATTGGAGAAGGAAATGGCAACCCACTCCAGTGTTCTTGCCTGGAGAATCCCAGGGACGGGGGAGCCTGGTGAGCTGCCATCTATGGGGTCACACAGAGTTGGACACGACTGAAGCGACTTAGCAGCAGCAGCAGTAGAAAATGATCCACATTCTCTTTTAAAAGTGTGTGTGTGCGTGCTAAGTCACTTCAATCATGTTTGACTCTTTGCAACCCTATGGACTGTGACCCACCAGGCTCTCCTGTCCACGGGATTCTCCAGGCAAGAATACTGGAGTGGGTTGCCATTTCCTTCTTCAGGATATCTTCCCGACCCAAGGATCAAACCCGTGTCTCCTGCACTGAGGGCAGATTCTTTACCATCTGAGCCACAGGAAAGCCAGCTATGTGCTGGTTGTATGCAAAGCACTATGCATGGAGTACTTCATTTATCTAAAAACGTAAGATGCTCAGGCAAGTATCATGTGTGGATAGTTTTGTATATACACATATAAACATGTATGTGACCATGTATGCCGCATACCCATATAATGATACATTACATAGTGCTTACAGTATATTTACTTAAATACATAACATACAAAGTTTCTGGGCAGATATTAAAACCCAGTCAATCATTTTTATTGTGGTCGTCACCGGTGGCTGCCCAATAGCCATTGCCTTTCTGTCTTGCCAACAGAACACTGATTTTGTTGAGGCAGCCATGTGCCAACCCAGGGGAGGAGTTACAATGGACCTAAATCCGTCATGGGTCTCATCCTCTGCTGCCCACGGTGGGTCTAGGGATAGGAGCCAGTTCTTGTTTGGGAATGAGAGATGAGAGGAAGTCTGCTTCAGGCTTCTGGGAGGATGTCCCTCCTCAGAAAATGAGGGTGTGCATGAGAAGAAAGCTCTTTTTGCTTCTACTCCATTGCCTCCTGCATAGCAGACTTTCAGTTGAGCATGCACTGCCTAGAGCTGTATTAGCCTCCTTGTGACAACAGGATGCAACGTTTCTGGTACACTGTGACTCAAGCGTGGCCTCTTGATTATGTCGCAAACTACAGAACCAAACCCAATACCACCCACCACTGAATTTCATGTAAATCAATAGCAGCCACCATTGTTAGGGGTTCCTGTTGCTTTCTGAGAAGGCGTTCATGACGGATACAGTTAGTTCTGGGGAGCAAGACTAAAGGGGCAGGAAAGGAGAACAGTGTCTTATTTTAATTGTGTATTGTATTGTGCTGCTTTAATTACCTATTTTATCATGTATGGACAATACTTTCAAAACTACAGCGCAACTCATCTAATCTTTTTAAAATTGCATTTCTGAATATCCGCTGTATTAATTTGGAGAAAACTGAGAGCCATAATGTTTTAAATAGTATCCTAACTCATTAGCTCACAATTCATATCTAGGCATTCTTTCACCAATGTACATATAAGCCATCCCTTGGAGTATTTGAGCAGTTAGCTAATTTTGAATTTTAACATCAAATTCTCCTTCTTTCCAAAGTATCTGTGAGTGCTTGTATGTCTCCCAAACAATATGAGTCTCACTAGCATGAGTTTGGAGGGGAGTTGTTTAGTGTGTCTACTGGGATTTACTTCCTACCCACAGTTTTTTCCTAAGTAACAGAGTGAGAATGAAGAATTGTTCCCAGTAGCTTGGGCTAAGTCAGGAGATATTTATACCAGGTAGATCATATCTGGTCTATATATACCAGATAGACCAGGATGAGGAAGAAAGGCTGAAACATTAGGCAACATGAGCTTAAGGGCTCAGTGGAGTTTCTGCAAGAAAGGACCTTTATCTTTGTATAATCTAATTGACCTTAATATCAAATTTAACCACTGTCAGCCTATGAGAAGGGTTATAACCTTTGGCATGTGCTTGTGCAGGATTCCTGGGGACAAGGCTTGTCAGGGAATCCATTATTTCCTTCCCATTTCTCCTCAGAGCTCTCACATCTTAGGCTTCTTCTCTCCCTTAAGTGAAGGTGCAGGAATTGAACAGAAGTTGGTTTTGCCACCTGGAGAAAATGACAAACTACCGCATCATGAAAGCTGGCTTCCCTGTCCTCATCTGCAATCTTTAATTAGATGGATTCAGGGTGAAGAATCAGGATGAAGACAATTAGATCCAGGCCAGTCTTAACATTGCCACTACTGTGATCCTACCCGAAGAACAGTCCTCAAATTCAGGATCCCATTCACTTCATTATTTATAATGCCATACTCTATGCCTGGTCCATCATCAAGACTTCTTGAGGTTTTCATGGTTAAAGTTCTTGAAAACCTCACTTCTTTTTCAACTCCTGGTACTCTTTCGTAACGACAGTATCCGCCTTTCCAGATCTTCATTCTCCAACTCATTTACATATGGCTGTCATAATAATTATTATTTGTCATCATATTATTCCCTATCTAAGATTTACTGAGAGATAGAAGCAAACATTTGAACAGATGGAGAGATTCAAAAAGCAATCATTTGATAACAAATGATGGGATCCACATTTTTCCATGGTAGCTCAGCTGGTAAAGAATCCGTCTGCAATGCTGGAGACACCAGTTTAATTCCTGGGTCAGGAAGAATCGCTGGAGAAGGAATAGGCTACCCACTCCAGTATTCTTGGGCTTCCCTGGTGGCTCAGAAGGTAAAGAATCTGCCCGCAATGTGGGAGACCTGGGTTTGATCCCTGGGTTGGGAAGATCCCTTGGAGAAGGGAACAGCTACCCACTCCAGTAACCATGGATAGAAGAGCCTGGCAGGCTACAGTCCATGGGGTCGGAAAGAGTTGACACAACCTAGTGACCTTCACTTTAAGTGCATATAAACTGGTAGGGATATAGATGAAATAACCATAAATCTATTATTTATTTATATTAATTTGGTTATCCTCACTATTTAAAATCACAAATATAAAATTTTAGATTATTACCTTAAAATACTTCTTTTTCTCATCACTGAAAGAAAATAACTACAGTATTTCCATTGCAGCTTCTACATCATGTCTTTGTCACAGTTACAGCTACTTTTTATCATCTAACAAAAGCAGACATGCATGGCTCTTTCTCTTAAAAGGAAGCCTGTAACAGAACCTAAAGGAGGTTCTGAGGGGAGATCAGGAGGAAAAACCTGAGTCTACAGCTCAGACTCCTTTGCAGGTGGTGCTTGGATAAGGCATTTCCCGGCAGCAGCCTCCTGGGTCTGATACACCACTTCAGTGGTCACTTAAATGCTACATTTTGGTTGAGAGGCCAAAGGAATGTCCTGATTTTAACTAGTCCCATCCACGACTCTTTACCTCAACTTACAGAAGATGCTGTGACACCTTCTGAGTTCTCAGTCTTTACCCAGTCAAGTAGAGTATAAATGGCTTTGAGACCTTTTCCTAGTAAGATGATCTCCAGAATCCCCCCACAAAAAAACAATGTTCCTTTTACAAACTGTAATAACCATTAATCTTGGAACACTGAGACTAGAATAGCCTAGAATGCGCAAACCAGAGGGAGGTCTAGGACATCAGGTCCAAAGGAGCCTGGGCCCAGCTGGCTGGGGGTAAGGAGACTGGGATGTAGAGGTGCCGCTGGGTCCCCAGTGCAGCTCCCAGATGAACCTGCAGTATTTGCCACATTGCCAGGTAGCCTATGAGGCTTATGAAAATGTGTCTGGAGAAGTGGGGCCAGCGGACCAAGGTGGAGGGTTAGGAACAGCAGGTTAAACTAGAGATGAAGGAGGGTAGGAGGCCTCTGCTTCTGTAACTGTGAGTCCTGGGTTGGCAATGATGTGATCACTGTAGAGTCTGAGTCCTGGGAACCAGGTGTTGGGGTATGTTCTGAGAATGAATTGAGAGTGGGGGAAAAAAGAGAAATAGCCTTTATGGTGCTCCTTTCATGTAATTACAGTACAACATCTGTGGGTCTACCTCTAGCTATAATAATTCAAACCTAATGAGAGTTTACTGCACAGGGCTCTATTGCCATTATATTATCAGCTATTTTCTCTTTAAAAGAGAAAGTGCATTGTCATAAGGTTACAGTGTGTGCAATTTTGTAATGATGGACTGAAATAATCAGCTTCCTACGGCCCCAGCCTGCTTCTACATACACATAACACTTAACATGGAGCTTTTACACTGAAGTGGGCTGTAACTGACTCAAACATACATGTTCTCTGGCCTGGGAATACCTGCAGATCTACAATTGTGGACTCATGAGGCCACAAGGTGCTACCGAGCATAGATTTCGGAATCAGACACACTTGAATTAGCAACCAGACTCTGTCACTTACTAGCTATGTGACCCTGTGTGAGAGCTACTTAACCTCTCAAAGTCTCAAGTTCTTCATCTGAGAACCAGGAATAGTACTGACTTACCAGTACTGTTGTTTTATTTCTAGAAAAGAAACTGAAAAATTCTACTTAGTTGTCCAACTTCACTTCCCTCTCTGCAAATAAAGGCCAAGGAATAAATAGTGTATGCCAAGTGCCAATGGCCAATCAATTACAGATATATTTTCTTTCCCCTCTGGAAAAATGCTGTTTGTCCTTCATTTAAAACTGAAGTTGGACTTAAAATAAGATAGCCTCAAGTGTTAGAACACTCTGAAACTTTTGTTTTTTAATTTTGGCTGAAAATGACTACCACTCAATACACAAAAGTTTAATGTAAAAGGATTCAAACAACACTACAGTGACAAAGTGACATGGAAACTGGATATAAAAAAAAATCATACATGCTTCAAACAGAATGCAAAATCAAAGTAATGGATAAAAAAGGATTTTATTTTAATTATACCTGCAAAACTAAAATAAAAAAGCCAAGTTTCAAAATCTCCTAAAGAATATTGACAACTGTATAATCAAATGATTTTTTTGCTTGAATAGGATTTACCACTATTTTTTTAAACTGAATATAAACATTTTAATATTTACTGTTGCATGTTACGGAGAAGACAATGGCACCCCACTCCAGTACTCTTGCCTGGAAAATCCCATGGACGGAGGAGCCTGGTAGGCTGCAGTCCATGGGGTCGCTAAGTTGGACATGACTGAGCAACTTCACTTTCACTTTTCACTTTTCACTTTCATGCATTGGAGAAGGAAATGGCAACCCACTCCAGTGTTCTTGCCTGGAGAATCCCAGGGACAGGGGAGCCTGGTGGGCTGCCGTCTATGGGGTCGCACAGAGTCGGACACAACGGAAGCGACGTAGCAGCAGCAGCAGCAGTTGCATGTTAAATTAATATTTTAAATGTTTAGTTGAAAATGGACTATTAAAAAACTCAGTATTCAAAAATGAGAATATTTCTGTATTAAATTATTCCACTACCAGAGATAAATTCTAATCCTGAAACAATGGCCCTGGGAATTTGAAGTCAAGCCAGTTGGTTACATTCCATAAAGTCCCCTCTGTCTGGCCTCCAAATCTGGGTGGGGCTCTGGCTTTGATCCTTTTGGGGATGACAGTGGCAACAGAAGCTGTCTTTCTAGGAACTTCTTGATCCAGGCCCTGCTCTGGTTTGAAAGTAAACTCCAACAGGGTTAGGCGAAGGTATCAGAGAAAAAAATGAAAAATGTTACTCTCTGATGACGCTTCTGAAGTGTTTATATTGTTTTAGTCAAGTTATAGCACAATAAAGCATTTTGCTTTAAAATCATGTATTGATCAGTATTTATTGCATATCCAAGGATATTGGATATTGTCTGCCTAATGTATCACATCATGTTGATCTTAGGTACACAGCTCCATTGGTATTTGTCCTAAAAATCTTCAGTTAATGATCAAATGTGTCACTAAAAGTTTTTATTTCAGTTTTAGAATTTCGCTTCCTTCAGTTCAGTTCAGTTCAGTTGCTCAGTCATGCCTGACTCCTTGCGACCCCATGGACTGCAGCACGCCAGGCTTCCCTGTCCATCACCAACTCCCGAAGCTTGCTCAAACTCATGTCCATCGAGTCGGTGATTACCATCCAACCACCTCATTCATTTCATTGATGGAGAGTAATTCATGAGCTTAAATCTCATTTGGTGGGGAATAATTTACATATATTTATATACTATTTTTTCCATTTTAATTTCTTTTTCCCCCCGAAGGCTTGCCCCAATATTTGAACTTGTCCTTGGTAATTGTTTAAGACACTGAGAGGGTTCCAGGACACTGAAACCCTAGGTGCAGATCATAGTGATTAGGGACACATTTTGAGATTTCTTCCCAGTTCTCTTCTTGAAGAACCCCTCTATCCCTTGGCCGACTAGAGCTCTGAGCCTATCTTTCCTATGTTTATACCAAATAAACCCAACCTTTCTTAATTAGGTGATCCATGAACCAGAACAGTCTGATTATTTTTCTCTTGAGAATCTGAACTGAGAGACACAGGCCGGGAGGTCATGTGCTTTGTGGTGATGAGGGCTTCAAGGTCCTGTGGAATGAGAGGCTGTGACAGGTATTAACAGCCGTGTGTGTGTGTGGTGCTCACACAGAGAGCCAGTCTGCAGGGAGAGGCTGGACAAGGCAGGGGAAACAGAAAAATGCGGGCAAGAGAACCTGCAGCCCCAGAACAGCTGCATAGCCCCAAAGCCTTTTCAGTTTCCAAGTCTAATTCCCGACGGGGCTCGACTGTCCTTCCTGTCTTGAATTCTGTGAGGAGCTTCTGTATAATAAATCTTTTTAACGTGAAGTAGCCAGAGTGAGGTTGTGTTCCTTGCAACCAAATGAGCCCTAAGACCTCGAGTGGAGCCTTCCTGTTTTAGAAATCCCACATGTCTGACTCCATTGACAGCAAGAGAGTATTTGCTAATGACAACCTCTCTGAAATACTTCCTCCCAAGACTTGTGGGTTCGCTCTTCTGAGACTAGCGACATTTAAAACTCAATGTTAATTACAGTATTGGATTAGATATATATGGCCTTGGAGGGAATCATACCATCATAATTTGTAATTTAATTCCTTCATAGAGAGTGCGTTGTAAAATTTATGACTCACTTTACATTTGCCCTACTCTTTTCAATATGAACATGCTTCATTTTCCTTGAAGAACAGCAGCTATTGACTAGCTTTGTCTCCTCCTGGCGTCTGTTAACATTTACCATCTTCCCTGAGCAGTAGGCGTATTCTTGTCATGGTGATTTTCTCCTTCTAAAGTTTGCTAAACAAGAGCTGGGAGTCTTAGCATTCTTGTCCAGCTTCAACTTATTTGGGATCCAGCAAAGGACTATTTCTGCTGTGAAGTCAGTTCATTTATCTTTTACCTAAGGGATGTGTGTACTCAGTCGCTCAGTTATGTCCAACTCTTTGTGACCCCGTGGACTGTACTCTGTCAGGCTCCTCTATCCAGGCAAGAATACTGAAATGGGCTGCCATTTCCTGTCTCAGGGGATCTTCCCAACCCAGGGATCAAACCCATGTCTCTTGCATTTCCTGCATTAATAGGCAGGTTCTTTACCATTGTGCCACCTGGGAAGCCCCTACCTAAGGACAGGTAAAAGTAAAATGAACTTGGGGAGATACACAAATAGGAGAATGAAATATATGTGATAAAAATAACTGTGGTAAAGACATGAGTTAAAAATTCACCTTGTGGAGAAAACACACATGACCGCATAGGTTCTGAAAAATGCCCCAAAACCTAATGGCTTAGCTTGAAGTTTCCTGTGAGATCATTTGCCTTTTCTTGATGTCTCTACAAATAAGGTCATTCATAGCCAAGGTGTGTGCTGTTTTAACAGCCACAATTACGATGCTTCCAACCTTGTCCTGGTGGACACAGTTCACTCTCTTTCCCTCTACTTCTGTTAATGAATAACAGTAAGGCTTTCCAGGTGACCCAGTGGTAAAGAATTCACCTGTCAAGCAGGAGACGCAAGAGACTCAGTTTTGATCCCTGGGTCAGGAAGATCCCCTGGAGGGGGAAATGCCAACTCACTCCAGTATTCTTGCTTGGGAAATCCCAAACAGAGGAGTTTGGTGGGCTACAGTCTGTGGGGTCACAAAGAGTCAGACAGGACTGAGCATGCGTGCACAAAGAGCAGAGTACACGATGGGCAGAATCAGGCTCTGAAGCCAAACTGCCTGGTTGGTTTTGTTTTTGTTTTAATTCTTTCCTTATTCATTTATTTATTTTGGTTGTGCTGGGTCTTCATTGCTTTGCATGGACTTCCTCTAGTTGCAGTGGGTGGGTCTGCTCTTCGTCGTGGTGCGCGGGCGTCTCACTGCAGCGGCTTCTCTTGTCGCAGAGCACAGGCTCCAGGCACATGGGCTTCAGCAGTTGCCGCACTCGGGCTCAGCAGCTGTGGCTGATGGGCTTAGCTGCTCCACGGCATGTGGGATCTTCTTGGACCAGGAATCGAACCGGTGGCACCTGCTTTGCTGGCAGATTCTTAACCTCTGTACCACCAGGGAAGTCCCAAACTGCCTAGTTTTGGATTCCAGCTTCACCACTGAACAGCTGTGGACCTTGCAAGTTACTTAACCTCTTTGTGCCTCAGTGTTTTAATATGTAAAATGGGAGAATACTACTACCTACCTCACAAGAAGGATGTGAGAAGTAAATGAGTGCTGGTATAATATATGTGCTCAAGAAAGCCAGTCATCATTGGGAGGGTTGTTAGTATTATTTGAGCAAGTCGAGGATAGACGGTATGAGAGAGAATGGAAAGTTGGGTTGTAATCTCCCATCAGAAGTTTACACTTTCCACTGGATAACATAGGTGAGGGGAGCAAGAGTCATGAAATCAGGCTTTACTTCTTACTAGCCCTCTGACCTGAGCCACATGACAACTTTTCCAAGCCCTGGTTTGCTTACCTAAAATTGGGCATCATAATGGGATCTACCTCATCATATGGAGAAGGAAATGTTAACCCACTCCAGTATCTTGCCTGGAAAATCCCATGGTCAGAGCAGCCTGATGGGCTACAGTCCTTGGGGTCACAAAGAGTCGACTATGACTTAGCAACTGAGCGTGCACTCACCCACGCCATCACAAGTGCTCAAACCTAGTTATATACACAGTGCAGAGCAGAATTTAAGTTCCAAGTGAGTATCCACGGTCATAAGAAAATGCTGTAAGGATTCTGAAACAGGAATGCTGCTTCGGTGTCCCCGAAGTATAACTGGCAATGAATGGACAGAAACACAGAGTAAAGCAAAGCCAAGTTCAATGCCCACGTTCTGTACAGACCCCCACACAAAACTCTGCTCTTCGCCCCACCCTAGGAAAGGAAGTAAGAATAGCCAATAAACTTTTTGTATCTTTAACTGCTTTAAGATTTTTATCTCTGATCTTACCAGTATCATTTAGATATGGTTTCCTTTATAACATCCTACTTGGAGCTCATGATGCTTTTTAAATCTGGCTTGATATTTTTTCAGAAATTTTGGAAAATTCTCAGTCATTATCTCTGCATACCTTTATTCTGTCCCATTCTCTCTGTCCTGCTGTCTCTCTCTCTCATTCTGGGTTTACAGGTCCATATATTTTAGACTTTTTCACCTGTCCCTGATGTCACTCATACTCTTTTGTGTATTTTCCATCCTTTTGTCTCTCCATGATTCAACCTAGATGCTTTCTTCTTATTTACTCGATTCTTGTTCAACTGTATCTAATTGTTATTTAAACCTATTCACTGTATTCTTAATATCAATTATTGTGTTTTGAATTCTAGAATTGTCTTTTTTAACTTTTATCTTCATTTCCTATTCTCTCTCAGTTTTATCATTCTGGCCTTCTAATTTCTTAAACGTGTTAATCCTAATTTTCAAAAATTCTTACTGAATAACTCTAAAGTCCATACTCCCTATAAGCCCATCTCTGTCATTTTCTCTTTTCCTTTGAATCTCATCTTTTTATGTGCTTGATACTTTTTAACTGATTGCTAGATTGTGCAATAGAACATTCAGAGATAATTTGTGGTCATCAGTTCAGTTCAGCTCCGTCGCTCAGTCGTGTCCGACTCTCTGTGACCCCATGAATCGCAGCACGCCAGGCCTCCCTGTCCATCACCAACTCCCGGAGTTCACTCAGACCCGCGTCCATCGAGTCAGTGATGCCATCCAGCCAGCTCATCCTCTGTCGTCCCCTTCTTCTCCTGCCCCCAATCCCTCCCAGCATCAAAGTCTTTTCCAATGAGTCAGCTCTTCGCATGACAGGTGATGTTATTTCCCTCCAGAAAGGGTTTGGTTTGCCTCTGGCAAGCAGCTGTGCTAGAGTACTAGCAGACACAGATCACCTAGGCAATCAGGCTCTGATCTTTGTGAGGCTAGTCTCTACCCATCCAGCATACTCTTATTCTTGGAATATACCCCTTTGAGATTCCAAAACAGCCCCTAGAGGGGCAGGGGTTGCTGGTTTACCAGGTCCCATCCTCCTTGGCAAGCTCTGACCTCTAATATTTCTTCCCATGACCCACACATCTGTGGCAAGCTCTACTCAGGGTCCAGTCTCTCAGGTCCCACTTTTAGAACTGGCATTTGCATGAAGAAGAAAAGGGGCTTCCAGGGTGGCACAGTGGTAAAGACTCCGCCTGCCAATGCAGGAGACACTAGAGACGCGGGTTCAATCCCTGGATTGGGAAGATCCCCTGGAGTTGGAAATGGCAACCTACTCCAATATTCTTGTCTGGGGAATCCCATGGACAGAGGAGCCTGTCAGGCTACAGTCCATGGGGTCACAAAGTTGGAGGTGACTGAGCACACGTGCCCACACACACACACACACAGAAAAGAAAAGCAGTGAATTTCACACTCATTTGTTTGGGCTTCCCTCTGTCCCCATATCCAGAGCCTACTAACCCAGTTCCTTACCACCTAGGTGACATTTCTAATTCTCAAACAGAGGGTTGGTTCAAAACATCCTTTTCCACCATTGTTAGAACTGGAACTCTTGTCTTTGATTTTGTTGCATATCTCGTGTTCTTACCCTTCATATTCCAAGCGGCATGAATATTTCTGAAAAATTAATAATAAATGTGATAATGTTCCAACCAGCTTGTCAAACTTTTAATGGAGAAAATAAATGTTAAAGACACAGGTAGATCAGCAGGAAAGGAGAGAAACATACCTAAGGAGACCCACACCTTTCCCACATATGGTAAGGCCAACATATTCCTTCATGTTATAAATCCCATTATCAGTAACTTGAGGAATCTTTAGTTGTATGACCCCTTTAGTTTCCAGGATGTTACTAAAGTCCTTGGGAGCCTTTACTCCTTATCTGTAAATTTTTTTTTTATTTTTACATTTAAAAAATTTTATTTGAAGTATAGATGGTTTATAACATTGTATTAATTTTTGCTGTATAGCAAAGTGATTCAGTTTTATATATATACATTTTTTAAAAATATGCTTTTCTGTTATGGTTTATCATAGGATATTGAATACAGTTCTCTGTCCTATACAGTAGGAACTTGTTGTTATCCATTCTCTATCTAATAGCTTATGTCTGACCTATTAGATTTTAATCTCCTTTCTCCTAGCTCATCCTGGGGTTACTTTTGATGAGTTAAAAAGATGGACTCACTACCATACAAAAGGCAACAGCATGGTGACCATAATCTGTTTTATAGGTTTTGTAGGATTTTGTTTTGTTTGTTTTTAGAAAACAAAACCAAATTAAATGACTCCGAGGGATGAGGCCCACCTGAAAGGTTGGATAGGACATAGCTATAACACGGTACGACACACACAAGAGTTAGGCAGTAGATACCTGTTCAAAATAAATCTCTCTCCGAGACTATAAAGAAACTTGAGCTGCTTGCACCAAGGGTTGACATGAGCCGAGAAAACATCTCCCGCCTGATGGGGGGAATTTGGTGCTGCTCCTAGAAACTGAACCTGGGTATCAAACACAGTCAGTGTTTTCATTGCCTTCTTTTGAGTTGGTATGTTCCACTTTCATCTTTAATTCATTAAAAATAATAAACTCTTTATGTCTCTAGTCCAGGTGAATCCCTCCTTCTCTGGAAGCTTTAGTTGGCTAGACTGTTGGCAGAATTCATACCTGTTGTTGAAAGACAGGAGCCTCTGCTTCCAGCCTCTATGAGAGTAAGGGACAGGAAATCCCTGTGGCAAAAAAAAAAAAAAAGCCGTGTTCATAGGAATGCAGAAATGGTCCAGCATTCCTTTCTGTCTCAGATGCTGTGTCAAGAGACAGAGGTGCAGGCCCTCCAAAGCTTTATATTCAGATAAAGTATGAGCATGGATGGTGGTCCCGATCATTAATGATGGAATTATATCAATACTTCTATGTTAGGCTTACTTTTCCTAACAGCAACTGTTCATTGAAAGTTTTCTCCGTACTAGGGACGGTAATGATGGCATTATATTTTCACAGTAACTCTGCAAGACACATGTTGGTTGTTTTATATTCTTTAATGAGATAGTCAGGAAGAAATAAGGTTTATTATACTCACAGGTCCTAGAGGCAGGAGGCACACCAAGCAAGGCCAATGGGAAAAAACAGGGTGGTTAGAAGGCAGAAGACAGGAGTTGGGGTGGAGGAAGCACTTAGGCTACTTTATTGAGGTGATCATGCAAAAGGCAAGGCAGAGCAGGGTAACAGTTTAGGACTGGCAAGTTGGAATGTTGGCTCTGACCTGTACAGTGATCCCTAGTTCCTGGCACCTGGCCCTGGGATAATTAAAGCTGAGGAATATTGCCTCTGGGGTGGATTGAATATGCACCAGATAGAAGAGATAGGGCTCTGGAAGGTTAGTTTGCATATCAAAGTCATGCTCCAGGCTGGGCCCTTTGCCTTCTGTAAGAATCAGCTAGACCAGGGAGGGGCAGTCTCTCTGCAGCCAGAATGGTTTCTTATGATGTCAAAACATCAAAATACACAGGAAATTATGTATACACAATACATTAGTATTCCTTTATAACAGAAGAGGAAACTGAGGTTCAGAGAGGTCCGGTTAGAGCTCAACTGGTATTTATCAGAGTAAGATTAAACTTGAAGCCTGAACAACCGTTAAGTGCTATCCTGCATTAATTTTTCCTTAAGTAAAGTTCTTCCAAGTCACAGTATTTCCAGATATGTATTGAAACAAACAAGACAATACTGCTAGAGTGATTTGATTTCTTTGATGGATTATCTTGTAAATTAATACATTGTAGTTAATATGCACATTTACCAGAGTTGAAGACATTGTAATTAAAAACATTCATCAAGCAATACTTTCAGCTGTTCAATTTTCACAAATTTATATTTCGTCTTATTTGCACTGGGGAGTAGGGCTTTGCCCATTCAGTAGACCATACAGCTTGTCGGTATACTGTATGATGTTTTGTTTTCTCCAGCTGGGACATGCGTGAGTCACTTCAGTCATGTCCAACTCCATGAGACCCCATGGAGTGTAGCCCACCAGGCTCCTCTGTCCATGGGATTCTCCAGGCAAGAATACTGGAGTGGGATGCCCTGCCCTCCTCCAGGGGATCTTCCCAACCCAGGGATCAAACCCACATCTCTTACATGTCCTGCATTAGCAGGTGGGTTCTTTATCATCTGGGACAGACAAGAAAACATGGTCTTCACTCATTTAGGTTTCACATAAGAAACTTCCCAACAAAGAGCTGTGAGGTCTTGGAGTTGTATTCATACCTTCACTTAGAAAAAGTTAATCTATTCTATGGAAGACAGATTTTATTGTTTGAATGGGGGGGGGGCGGTTTGCAAAAGTGAACTGTTACAAAGAATGCGAACTATCTATATTACAGGTAAGCTAGAACAATTCAAAAATTAAAGAATTTCTGGAGAACATAACTCAGTGTTAGAAGCAGGGAAAAAATTTTTTTGATGGAAAATCCTAAAACAATTAAGCTACAGCTTTTAGATCAAACCTAAATCTTAATAGTTGGGAGACTATATTTTTATCTTTTTACTTGTTGAACTTATTTTGGCCTTGTTTCTTTCCAAAATGAACTTGGAGAAAAACCTCAAGAAATGATAATATAAAATAAGGGTACTAAAAGAAAACTCTGTTTCTTCCTACTCACAACACTTCTGACACCAAATGTGTGGGCTTTCCATGCCAGGCAGTTCTCCAGTTCTCTGGGACACCAGCTGGGTGCCCTGCAATTTAATTCATTAAATTGCACTAACTACCCAGAGTTAGCAAAAACTCCACAAGTTAAGGGCTCAGCCCATAAGACTGTCCCCACTTTAGACACTTGTCATTTGTCCCAGCTTGTCACTGGAACTTCTGACTAACCAGCTCTAAACCAGAGGTTCCCATGACTCTCTCATTGAGTTTGATACTTTGCTAGAATGGCTCACAGAACTTAAAGAAATACTTTACTTACTGTCACCAGTTTATTATAAGGGATATAGCTCAGGAACAGCCAAGTGGAGATACAAAGGGCAACATATGTGTGAAAAGGTGGGTAGCTGCATGCCCTCTCCAGATCACTACCCTCCTGTTATATGGATGCCTTCAACAATCTGGAATCATTCTGAACCCCAGTCCTTTAAACCTTTATGGAGACTTCCTTATGTAGCCATGGCTGATTAAACCTTTAGCTATTAACTCAGTCTCCAGCCATTCTCCCCTCCTCAGAGATCTCAGGATGGGGCTGAAAGTTCCAACCATCTAATCACATGGTTGGTTCCTCTAGCAACCAGCCCCCATCCTAAGGTATCTAGAGTTCCATCGAGAATCACCTCATTAACTTAAACACAAGTATGATCAAAATGGGGTTTCCCTGGTGGCTTAGCAAAGAAGAAAACGCCTGCCAGTGCAGGAGACATGGGTTCAATCCCTGGGTCGGGAAGATCCCCTGGAAAAGGAAATGGCAACCTACTCCAGTATTCTTGCCTGGAAAATCCCATGAAGAGAGGGGCCTGGCAGAATACAGTCCATGAGTTTGCAAGAATTGGACACAATTTAGGGTCTAAACAACAACATGATCAAAAGGGACTTATCGTGAATAACAAAAGACACTCCACTCACCCTTAATCATTCAGGTGATTACAAAGGTTTTAGAAGCTCTGTGCCAGGAACATGAACAGAGACCAAATATACATTTATTACATTGAACCCAGGTCTCCCACATTGCAGGCGGATTCTTTACCGTCTGAGCCACCAGGGAAGCCCATTATATCACAGCATTTTAGGAAATAAAACAGAAAGAGAAAATTGGGACCAGTGAATGAAAGAAATAGGCACACACGCTTATCCACTCCAAGAGTTTAAATAACTCGAGGCAGAATTTAACTCTGAGGTTCACAGTAGACACTTTAAAATTGTATTTAAATAATTTATATAATATAGATATAAAATTTTATAACAATTATATATCATATATATCACATAATATATTATATAATAATAAATATATATATAATGTATTTACTCCCATGTTTACATGAGAATTTTAATCATCCATAATTTAAAGTAAATATATTAAACATAACTGCCACATAAAATTTAATTTTAACTTAAAAATTTAATTATTTGAGGAAAATTAATAGTAAAATTACAAACCCTCTCTTTTAAAAAATTTTTAATAGATTTATTTTTTAGAGCAGTTTTAGATTCACAGCGAAACTGAAAGGAAGGTTCAGAGATTTTCCATATATTCCCTTCCCCTCCTCATTATCAGTGTCCCCCACCAAAGTGGTACATTTGTTACAGTCAGTGCACCTACATTGACACGTTATAATCGCCCAAAGTCCATAGTTTACACTAAGGTTCACTCTTGATATTGTACATTCTGTAGGTTTCAGCAAATGTATAATGGCATGTATCGCACAATCACCATATGATACAGAATAGTTCCACCACCCTAAAAATTCTCTGTGCTCTGTTCATCATCCCCTTCTCCTTGTCAACACTTGGCAAACACTGATCTTCTTACTGTCTCCATAGTTTTCTGGAACCTACTCTTAAAAGGGAAACTTGATACAGTAAGTATTTGTCAGAAAATAGAAGACAAAATTTTCTCCAAAGAAACACATTTACTGGCCTGAAGTTCTGTAAGAAATTAATTACCTTAAGGGATGGAGACAGATATATCAGATAACATCCATGACAATCTTCCAGAAAGTACAGGTGCAGATCTTATTTAGCTGTATCCTATAATAAACTCATTAAAGCTGTAAACCCAATTTAGTAAGAGTCTTCCAGGTTCCAAGTTAAATTCCAAGAGACTAACTTGATTGAGTTAATGTTTGGGAAAACCACAGGGGTTGTTAGATAGCACACCCCCTACCTAGACTGGCTTCTATAAATATCATTTAAGAAGGATTTCTATAAGCACCAAAGTTTTGACTAAAGAATGGTCTTCCATGTTGTTTGAGAACAGAGCCACGCTTTAGAGACCAGAAGAGTAGGTTGATAATTTCGTAGGAAAGGTGAAAAGCTTAACTAGTACTTCCCCCATGTGGCAGTGATATGCAAGAGTATTTTAGGCAACTGAATTTGCTCAATTACTTTGATAAAAGCTAAACTGAGATTACAGATTCACAACATAGCATTATCAGAGCAGGTTTAGGCATAGAAAATGTTAAGGCAAGTGTTTGAAGATGCCTGTCTTGGTCATAAAAGAAAATCTTAGAGAAGCATTTAATTCCCAGTAGTAAAACCTTCCCTTGAGTTGAGTCAGTGTTTGTTGAGTACTTACTACATGTACCAGCTGTTTGATTAGGTATTATATACAGTTTACTTAATTTAATTGGGTGAGTTATATGTTAAGAATTCCCAAGTAGATATATTGGCCCACTGTATGATGAAAATCAGTGACTAAGTGAATTTTGGAGAATGATTTCCAAGTACAATGATTTTTCAGTGATGTCATAGTTAAATGTTAGGCTTTCTTTCTGCCAGTAGTTAAATACAAAGTTCACTGATTTCTTGAGGCAAAGACAATGCTAGGTGTTCAATGAAAAGTTTTCATTTTCCTCCTTGGCACACTGGAAAAATATACTTTCCAAATTCTCTCGAGTTAAGTTGGAGCCATGTAAGTAGGTAGTAGCCAGTGGAGTGCCACAACCCCCCAGGAATGATCGCCTGGGCTCTCTCTCTCCCTTGGCCTTGTGGCTACAGGAGGAGAACTCCAGAAAGACACAACTGCAGGACAGAAGGAGCCCAGATCCCTGAAGAGCCACTTGCAAAGGACCACTTAGGAAAACTGTCCAACCTGCCTTAAATCTGTGCACAAATGAAAGGAATTTAATTGTGTTAAGCCAAACACATTGTGAGTAATGTGTTAAAGGAGCTAGCTAGTGTTACCCCGCCTGGTTTTGTGATACTAAAAATGTATTGACAACACAGAAGAATCTTTCTATTTTATACATAAAAACATGAATACAATTTTTAAAAATTTGCATCAGATCATGCCCAGGTGGTACAGTGGTAAAGAATTCACCTGCCAATGCAGAAAACATAAGAGATGTGGGTCCAGTCCCTGGGTCGTGAAGATCTCCTGGAGTAGGAAATGGCAACTCACTCCAGTATTAAGATACAAATTTAAGAGCTGAAAGTTAGGAAACTGAACATAACTATTTCATAACTCTTGAAGCTTCTTTCTAATTTGTTGGTTGAGCCACTCATGCCTATTTCAGTTCTTCTGGTGATGTTTAAAACAGAACCGAAGGCCCATCAAACAGTCTTCCACTGTCACTGCAGAATTATTTGAAGATGGATGAGAATTACTGGCACTAAAGATAGTGGTCCCTCCATATCGACAGGGACTGCTTCCAGGACCCCCATGGATACCGAAATCCACAGATGCTCAAGACCCTTAAAAAGATTGTAGTACAGTATATGGCCCACATCTGCAGATTCAACCAATGGTGATCCATCTTTGGTTCCATCTCTCGTGACAACTCTACTGGCCTAATGTCCAAGGCCTCTGCAAGGGACATGCCCAGTTATAAGAGGCACTGAACTCAGGTCGGTCCAATGCTATGGTTTACCATCAGGCACAGGTGGTTCTCCTTGTCTAAATGCAGTTTACCAATCAGGGGTCCATTTTTACCAGCAACATAGTAACATAGTTCACAGATCACCTTATCAGGTTGCCAGGGGAACAGTGCTAAAAAGTTAGCACATAAGGTCAAATTCTCATGCAGAAGGGGAAAGGATTTTGTTAGCCCTTTACCCACATAAAGGTTTCTGTCAACTTGATTGCAATGGATTCTTTCAGTATATTCCTGGCTTGTACTTGCTAATCATTTATTTAGGGCTTTTGCATTGATAGTCACATTTGTATATGTGTGTGCTGCTGCTAAGTCGCTTCAGTTGTGTCCGACCCTGTGCGACCCCATAGACGGGAGCCCACCAGGCTCCCCCGTCCCTGGGATTCTCCAGGCAAGAACACTGGAGTGGGTTGCCATTTCCTTCTCCAATGCATGAAAGTGAAATGTGAAAGTGAAGTCGCTCAGCCGTGTCTGACTCTCAGCGACCCCATGGACTGCAGCCCACCAGGCTCCTCCATCCATGGGATTTTCCAGACAAGAGTACTAGAGTGGGGTGCCATTGCCTTCTCTGTATATGTGTGTATGTTTGTGCATATATGAAAACACTTTTTCTGGGTGTAGATATCAATGACTTCTCAGGAATAATTTTTAAGTGTTTCTTTTTTGATACTTTTAGAAGAATTTACATAGTATTGGAATTATCTATTCGTCAAAGAGGTGGTATGCTGTGGTTATGGTATTAACTACAGCTGCTGTTTACAGGCTGGAAAGCTTGTAACACATGTTATTTTATAAAATCATTACTTATGCTCACGTGGAAGGTACATTATATATCCAGATAAAGGGGATATCATTATAAAAAATGAAAATCTTTGTATATGTGATGCTCCTTGTTGTTTTTATAAGGTATCTTAAGAAAAAGGTGGGCTCAGGCAAGGACTAGCTGTTTTTGCAAGCAGAAATGGCAGGAAATGAGAATGTCCAGAAATTTCAGGCCTCCCAGGGTTGAAAAAGACAACTGCTTTTATGTCCTGAACATTAATATAAATATAGGGATCCACGCCTTGTGGTAAGGATCAGGGTAAGGCTGTCACCTTCCCAAACAACCCTATTATTTAAGCTAGCCTCAAGGTGGCCTCCATTAAGATGAAAGAGTTAAGTATGGACACAAGGAAGCAAAGAAATAAAGCAGGCTTAAGAACTAGAACTAGAAAAGACTTTGGTTATGGTTATCTGCACAAGGAACTGACTGGAAACAATTAGAAGCCTATTAGGGTTTTAAGGAAATCTTAAAGCCACAGAAACCTTAATTCTGGCCTGAAAATGTGCTGTCTCTGTTAGCTCCTTTAAAGAAACAGTCAGGCCTCCAAACCTGTACCAGTAGAAAAAGAACTGACAATGATGCACAGCCCCAAGGAAGGCATCTGCCCCAACAGTCACTTCTGACGTGGTTCTGAAGGATCAGGTCGTAGAAGCAGGGGTGGCCTGACTGTCTGACCAACGCCCTCCCTCCATGGCCAGAGCAGTGGGTCGCGTAATTCTTGCTCAGCTGGGAGTCAAGACAGCTGTGAATGAGCAGCTGTGTCCTCCTCATCCTTCTCTGTTCCTAAAAAGAGAACTGCTCCCGTAGGAGTTTTTGAAGCAGTAATCCTGTCCCTAAGCACCGCTGCATGTGGGACAGGAGGAGCAATAAACTGCTGAATGTCTTGCATGACGCTGACAATGAGAAGTTGATAGAGAAAACGCATTTTCTCTTTCCTTTGACCCACACCCACTTTATCCCAATGCTGCTCAAATGTCATCTCCCAGAGGTGCTGGTAGTTCAGCTGGTAAAGAATCCGCCTGCAATGCAGGAGACCCCGGTTCGATTCCTGGCTCAGGAAGATCCGCTGGAGAAGGGATAGGCTACCCACTCCAGTATTCTTGGGCTTCCCTGGTGGCTCAGCTGGTAAAGAATCTGCCTGCATTGCGGGAGACAAGAGTTCGATCCCTAGGTTGGGAAGATCCCCTGGAGAAGTGAACGGTGAACCCCACCAGTATTCTGGCCTGGAGAATTCCATGGACTGTATAGTCCATGGGGTCGCAAAGAGTCGGACACGACTGAGTGACTTTCACTTCACTTCACTTGAGAGGTGACCTAAAATCACAGCCCATCCCTTTCTACTACCTACCCTTCCTTGAGTCTCTACACCTTTACCCTCTCTTCATAGCACCTACTGTCTTGCTCCCTGACTGCAATGTAAACTCTTTCTGGGCACAGCTTTGTCTTGTTCCTGAAGTCCTAGCACATAGAAATGGTTAATACATGGTAGGGTCTCAGTAAATATTTACTGGGGGAGAAAAAGACTCAATAATTAAGAGCTTCTGATTTCCGGGTGCGGGAAGCTGTATTCACTTGGTTCTATTTTGCTGTTGATCTGTGTCACATTGTGACCAGTAAAGATCATGATTTCTGTGCAAGGATTACTCCTTGCAAGGTGGCATTATCTGGTGTGAAACCTAACCAAAATGTCATCCTACTGGAAAAATACAGATATTGCCAAAAGCATGCTGTTCAGTATGTTTGTTTGTTTTTATGGCTGAGATAGCAATATGTCACTCCCATGGGAACTCCACTTCTTTTGTGGAATGGGCACTGGTGGTCCTAACTGCAGCAGGCTACACGAATAGACCTTGGAATTCTTTTAGAATCCCCTCTGCTCCACGATTCAACAAAGAATGACATAATTAACTACAGCTGACTTGAGGGAGAGGCTAAAGATTACCAAGCAGAATTCAATCCAGCCCGTGCCAGGTACTATGCTGGGCACAGGGGATATAGTAACATTGCTCTTGCCCTCCTACTGGTTAGCGTCTTGGGGGAACCTCAATTTGGCAGAGAAGCAGTTCCACCAGCGCTTTAAGAGTTACTCTAGGGGACGCAAAGGGCTATAGAAACACAAGCTACAGGAGTCTCAGCCAAGTGAAAAATTACAAGCGCTTCCTTCCTGGGTGTCAGCTAAGCTTGGACCCAAAGGGTAAGTGGAAAGTGTGTCTGTATGAAGAAGGGAGATGCTGATTCACTTTGCTGCACACCTGAAACTAACAGAACACTGTCAATCAACTATATTCCAATTTAAAAAATAACAAAAAAAGAAGGAAGATGAATGGAGTGTTTTCTAGGTCAAAGAAAAGATACACACACAAAAAAGAGGCAGGCAGAGGGGGTATTACAATCTTACTCCAGATATCCATTCTGTTTCCACCTACTACTCATCCTCCTTTCCTTCTAACTCCAGTTTCTAGCCTGTTGGTTAGCCCCTTTCTCTCTAATCATCTATTGCTCAACCCAGGAACCTATAAACAAAGAAAATGACTAAGGAGCAGCCACTGAAACCTGGAACCAAGCCTACATTACACTTAAAATTTTTTATTTTCTGCAGAAAAAATATTTTGACTACTACATTTTTGGAGTTCATTAGAAAGATCTGAAATGGATGACACCAAGCTGTTTGCCTAAAATAATGTCCCAAGCCCAAAATGGCATGGATGTTTCCTGAGATTAAAATAGAAACTTGCTTTGCTAACAGAAAACAACTTGGAAATCAAAGAGTCATTTAAGTTGAAACCATTATTTTTCCTTTTCTTGCAGAAAATTCCTGTGTTTATACACACTAAGAGATCAGGATAGTGAGGTCACTCTACCACAGAATTTTCCATTAAAAAATTTAAAGTTGGAGAAATCTCAAAAAGAAAATAAAGATCGGGGTAAAGTTTGTAACATAGCAAACTCAGTCAGTAAACATTTATGAGCACCTACTACATGAAACACACCAAACAAAGAAACTTGCCCTTGTAGAGTTTGCATTCTAGCAGGAAGAAGACGGGCAAAATAAGAAATAAGCGAACTATATAGGAAACAGATGGCATAGGGGTAAAGAATCTGCCTGCCGACGCAGGAGACCCAAGAGAGGCAGGGTTGATCCCTGGGTCGGGAAGAGCCCCTGGAGGAGGAAATGGCAGCCCACTCCAGTCTTCTTCCCTGGGAAATTCCATGGACAGAGGAGCCTGGGAAGCTACAGTTCATGGCATCGCACGGTCGGACAGGACTGAGCGCACAGGCACAAAAATAGGAAACTAGAAGATGAGTGGTTTGCAGAAAAGACAGAGAATAGGCAGGGGGCATCAGGAGGGGATAGGTTGCACTTTTAAATAGGGTGGTCAAGACTGGTCACCTAAAAGAGGTGACATCGGAGCAAAGACACGCGAGGATGAGAACCACACAGAGAATAGCTATCCGGGTTCAGGTGGAAGTGACCGTCAATGGCCTGAGGCAGGAACGCCTGAGTGTGGAAGAGAGGCACGGGCGACCACGGATTAGAGGAACGGAGGGCATAGGCTGTTAGTTAGGTCGGAGAGGTATGGGAGGCCAGATCAGTGCCCCAGGCAGTCATTCCGGGTGGGGTGTGGGATGAGAGGTGACTTGATCGGACTGATGCTTTAACGTGAATTTTAGTATAATCATTGTGTGTTTTTATGTGAACATAGCCCTTCTACAATACATTTCACTCAGCAATAACAGCAATAATTGCTCAAAATGGTCTCTAAATGATCTCCGAGGATCAGGCACTATAAGATTTAGGAAGTAATTGCTCTCCATCTCTGGCAGGCACGTGCCCCTAAAGGGGCAGCCGCTGCTCCCCTCCTACTGTGCTCAGAGTCGAGCTGGCGGAGATGGAAACAGTCTGCACCTCTCTACAAAACTCGAAGACGCCAAGCATTTCGTTCGGTTGGTTACAAATTTTTTAAAAACCCTGCCTCTGCCAGCTCTGCGGGAGAAGCAAACTCCCGGAGTTTGCCTTCGCTAATTTGTCCAAGTCGTGCTGCGGTTTCGCTTAAATGCAGACACAGCTCAGCTCCGGCCCGACAAACCTCTCATCTTGGACTTCGCCCTCCGGTGAAAGCTACGGCTCGCCCCTGCGGTCCCCACCTGTTCGGAAGGAACTCGCGGAGCGCGCACCTACGCCCCGGGCCCCTTTCCTCCCCGGCTCAGACTTTCCTGCCGAGCACCCTGCTCTCCCTGGTCCAGGCCGGGCTGGCAACTTTTCTCCCAGCCTGGCGCTCGCCCCGCTTGGCTGGTCCCCAAGAGACTCTGCCTTCCTGCAGTGCCCCCGCCCCCGAGCTTCCCGCCGAAGGGCCGGTCGCCCTCACCCCTCACCCAGGGACCCGAGGGCGGCGAGCCGAGCGCACGCGCGCCCCCCGCCCCTGCGCCCCTCCCCGCGGGCGGCGCGGCTTCCCGGGCAGCGCCTCCCCTCGCGGGGAGGGAGCCGGAGGGGCTCGGGACGCCGCAAGCAGACCTGCTCCGGCTGCGCGCCGCGCGGCTCTCCTCCGAGAGGGGCGGCAGTAACCTCGGCGGCCGCAGCTCCTCGGGGGAGTCGAGCACGCCTCTTCTGCGCCCCCAGCACCCGCCACCTGCTCCCCGCTTGCAGCTCAGCCTCCGCCCGGGACTCGCCGCCCGAGATGGATTTCTTTCTGGCGCTGGTGCTCGGGTCCTCGCTCTACCTGCAGGCGGCCGCGGAGTTCGACGGGAGGTAAGTCGGTCCCCGGGGACCCTCTCCTGCTCTGTCCCGCGCTAATTTCACACCGTCCTGGGGTCCTGTCTCTCTGCTCTCGGGCCAGAAGCGGGGCCACCGCAAGGTCTCGGCGGGAGGAGAGCCGTCGAGGGGCCGTCTCCACCAGTGGCTGCCCAAGGCCTAGGCGGCGCGCCCCCTGCGCGTCCGGGAACCCGGGAGAGGCTGCGCTGCGGGGCGGGCCGCCGAGCCCTACTCGGGGCTGCGGGAGAAGGAAGCTGGAGCCCGGCATCTGGGCTCTGAGGACGCGGGTTAGCTGCCCCACAGGCGGTGACATGCGGGACATCCCTTGGGTGGGAAATTCTTGCTTTCGACAGCTCTGCAGTGGGGAAACTTCCAGGTGGTCCGGCCACATCCCGGCTGGGGGCTGTCACGGTGACTCACACAAAGGGTAGGGAGAGGAAGCCGCTGTGCTTCCAGAGGGAGACCCATTTGCTTCCCCACTTGGTTTCCTTGGTGGGAGGGAGGACTCAAAATAAGGACCGAGGGGCCGGGGCGAGGACGCTGCGCGCGCGTGTGTGAGTGCCTGTACGCACACACAGCTCCAGAGACCTCGGGCGAGCCTGACTGCTGCGTGCTCTGACAGGTCCCAACAACCCCAGGCTCTGCTGCGCTCCCCTGTCACTCAGCCACTCCTCCTACCGCAGAGCGAGGAGCCCTCGCCCCGGCTGCCAGCTCTGCTCCCGAGAGTGAGTGAGTGTGTGTGTGTGTGTGTGTCGGGAGGGCGTGCTTGGTTACTCCACCTCGGTGCAATTACAGACCAGACTCGCCCCGAGCGCCCATCGCTGCTGCTTGAGCAGAAAACAGGCAGCAGCACCCAGGAGAGATTTTTAACTTGGGTCCCACCACCACCCAGTCAGCGCTTGTGCAATGACCCTCACCCCCGCCCCCGCGCAGCCCGAGAGACTGCCGCACCTGTTTTACCTGCAGTCTTGGAACGAATCAATTCCACGATTGATTGGCTTTCTTGTGCCTGGAAGGAACGGAGGGGAGCCAGTGGAGCGCTGAAGAGAAAAAGCGCAGCCGCTTGTTTATCACTTGGTCTCAGGAAATGTAAAGTTCGGGGTTATTTGTCCTTTGGGCTCGGGGGCAGAAGCGGGAGATGAAGGCAAGGGGAATGAAAAGATTAGTAAAGTTAAAAAAAAAAAGTGGGTAGCGGCCAGAGGCTTTTATTTTATTAAAGCAATGATTTCCCCACATGTGAATATCCTGTGCGTTTCTTGCACACATATTTGCAGCAAGAAATAATCACATGATTATGCATAGATTTTCATGTGGTCTTAAAAATATCTAAAACAGACGATTAAAATATTGATCCTCTGGGGGGCGGGCAGGGAGAGTCGTCGAGGTAGGTGTGAATCTAAACAGGGAACCTATGTACCAAATAAGGTGTCAAAGTGGAATCTGGTTGGTAAATCCGATCCTGAAATCCAGTGTTTGCTTTAGTCCTTATTTATGTTAGAGAAGACGGTAACACGAATTGTTGATGCAGGAAAGTTTCAAACTACAAGGACACTTGAGATGTTAGCTACGCTTTAAACTCTCCTTGGTTTCATTTAGTCTTTCTCAAGTACTTTTTTTTTTTTCTGAAAATTTTTTTTTGCAGAAGAGTCATAACTCAAAAAGAGTTTTGTTCCATTTGATTTTAAGAAACCTCCCCTCCTTCTGCCCCTTCCCACATGTACCCCCTTATACAAGGCAGACTTTTTTTTTTTTTCTGCTTTGACATGTCTGATTTAATACTTTTAAGTTTACCATGAATCAGCCAAAACTGGCCTTCCCCTCAGTAACAGGTGTGGGCCTTTGAGGAATCTGTTTTATTTCAAACTTCAGAAACCATCCTGTGAGTGGCAGCCTTGAGAATTCTTGGTTTTAGCTGGTGCTATTTCCCTGTAAGAAAGGATCTTCCTCTCCTTTTCCCCCTCAGCTCTTGCGCTGTTGTATATGTGTCTGTCTGAGGTTTGAAATTAGATCATAGCAGAACCATTTCCCTGAAGGTGTTCTTGTTGTTTAATTTCTTCAGGCATGAAAGGGTTCGTAGAAAATTGTTGGGTGTGATTAAAAAGTTTTTCTAAAGTAATAAGGAGGAAATTATTTTTAATTTCAAGAGTGTCTTTATTTAATTTGAATCTTTTTGTTTGGTAGGTGGCCCAGGCAAATAGTGTCATCCATTGGCCTGTGTCGTTACGGCAGGAGGATTGACTGCTGCTGGGGTTGGGCCCGCCAGCCCTGGGGACAGTGTCAGCGTGAGTATCGGCCCCGGGGACTTCAGCATCTGTGGGGGGCGGGCTGTCCACGGTCAGTCATGGCTTCACTCTGCATTGGAGGGCTCATTACTGAGCAAGGCTTCCTGGTGTGGTTCTGACGTGGGAGTTGCCCCTGACCTCTTATTCTGCCCCTTTCCAACCGGAATCCCCCCTCCTAAAGTAAGGTGCCAGTTCTGTTATTCACAGAGGTACCTAGGACGCTCGTTTTAGCATTTGTCCTCAGTATCTCCAGCTCTTGTTTTCCCATCAGGCTTACTCTTGGCTGTGGGCTGTGAGATGGGGGTAAGATAATAAGTCTAGACTGTATTTACACTAAATAAACTCTGAATCTTACAGCACTTATAAATTCCTTGCCATAGCTGTTGTATAAAGTGGCCTATTTGTAAATCTTTTTTTTTTTTTGAAGTGAGATTGTATTGACTAGATTCTAAATGGACCACCCAGTATAATCAAATAACACTTAAAAAAAAAATCATTTTGAAGTTCTATGAGTAGTCAACATCATGTACTAAGTGCCAAATCAGAACACTGATTTTTTTTACCTTTTCCATAATCACAGATGGATAGTTTAATGGTAGAAATCAGAGCCACATCCCAGAAGTTTGAGAAATTCATTCCCACCTTTTTATCTACATCTTAAAATTTTATCTTTCCCAGTTGCCCTAACAAAAAAATTCACAAAACAGTCAAGTAAATTTCTGCAATATCTTTGGATCCCTAGATTGGTATGTCTGGTTAGATGGTGGAACTGAGTTGATTTCTATGTATTTCAGTGTTTTTAACAGTAATAAAAAAGGGGCTTAGAGAAATATGGAAGGGTGGTTAAAAAGGCTAGAGTTACAAATGGAGGAGCCTGCCTTAGTGAAGTGTTGGCGAGGTGAGGAATCAGGTAAATTTCAGTTTAGAAATCTAGGCATTCCCTTAGTTATTTCAGTCTTTGGGGATGTCTGCCTCTAACTTTTTGAAAGAGGAAGAGTAACAGCCCTGGGTTGACGTCTCTGGTTAGGGAGGAAGAGGTAAAGGGGACTCATGGTTGTTTGCCCGCTCCTTGCAAGCCACTGGGCCAGACTTGGTGCACAGCTGGGTCACTGCTGCATTTATTAAAGGCTGATGGTGGTAACTCAAGTTTTTGGTAAACAAAAGAACAAGGTAAAGCTTCTGTGCCCCTACTCGTTAGTCTGTTTCACGTTGTTTTTAAGGGAAGATGGTCAGAGAGAAGAATGATACCTGATGAACTATACTCTATGGTGCCACTTATGCCACTGGCACAGAGGTGTTTGCACAGCTGGAGGCCACAGGTGTGGAATGTGAAGAGCAGTCAGGTGTTGATAAGCGAAAGGTGAAGAGCGGACTCTTCTCTTGACCCAGTCAATAGACACACCTCTCCTGAATAAAAGATAAGTAGCTTCTTGGCAGGAAGGAAGGTAGTTTCACTGCTTCACGGTGAAGGAGGTGGAAACTACCTTCCTTCCTGCCTTAGTTTTCTGAACACCCCCAAAGCGAGTGTTGCAGCACTCTGGGGTGTGCACAGGCCCCCAGCCCCACCCAGGACAAGGCTGCCTGGCTGAGCGCACTGGAGTGCACCTCCCGTGAAGGCAGCGTGCCAGGGCAGTCGGCAGAAGCAAGCGGAGGAGGAGCTTTGCACTCTGCCTGTTGTGCTTAAAGAATTTTGAGAAAACTCTCTTAGAGGTTCATCAACTGTGGAATTCCCCCAGAAAGAGCTGTTTTATGTCTCTCTATCTTGGAATTAAATTTGCTCTGATACACACTGCCTTGGCAGTTCTGAATTTGAATGAGTTTAAAGACCTTTGAAGAGTCCAGTGGTATGACAAAATTTAAACATCCGAGTGATTGCCTAGCATTTCATTTTCTGTGCAGTAGTTTTCCCAGCAGATACGGGACACTCTAATTTTCTGTACCTTCATTTTGTTTCTGAAAGACAGCACAAGCAGTCGCATATAGTATTTGATAGTATTTATCTTTTCCTTCTTGCATTGGATCCGAGGAAGCTGCAACATGGCATGAGTTAGTTATTGAAATGGTGATAAATGCGTTAAGGTGATCCTTCGCAAACCCCAGTTTATCTTAGATTTGATGAAAGTTTGAGAAGCAGAAATGTGGGCTCTGGAGCTAGACTCCCTGGGTTTAAACTAGTTCCTCCACCTGTTAGCTGTGTGACCTTTAAGAGATCATTCAGTCCCTCTCTGCTTTGTTTTCCTCATCTCTAAAATGGATCTAAAATAGTACAATACCTCCTAGGACCATAATAAAATTGAAGTAAATTATCATTTGTAAAGCATGTAAAACTGCTCCAGGTATCCTATTAGGTGCGTCTGGTGAAATTAAAGGCATATAAAGGAATACTGGTGTTGACACAGTGTTGTGGGATGGGTCCTATGTGCCATTAGATTCTTTGTTCTTTATACTGCCTATCTTTAAAAAAAAATGGTTCTGAGATTCTCTTTGTTGCAGTAAAATAAAATGCCTTTAAAAAGGGCCAGATGGATCTTTACCATTAATACTATAGATGGTAGAGCTTTAAAGATGAGTTCAAAGATGGATGCTTCCTTGCCTGTGTTTTATTTTTGCAGAATCTCAGATGGTCCCAGCATCTTTTACCAGTTCAAAGATCCCTCTGTCTTTGTTTTGCTATAAACAGGCAGAGGAATGTGCATGTTGGGGGTGAGTCTGCTCAAAGTAGGAGTGAACAGCACCAAAAAGAGGCTTGTTGGGGACGGAAAGAAAACTCCTGATTGATTGGTTTTAAAGAAAGCTTTAAAGTTTTGTGAAATTTAAACCCTTGTCACTATATTTATTCGAGGAAAATAGACTTGCTATTCTTTAACAGTTATATCTGGTAATGGATTACCTATAAAAATTCCGAACAGCTTCTGGGAAATTTAATGTGAAAAATGTTTTTGCCTTTCTGACCCTTATATAATCTGAGTCCCTTTCCCATGAGGAGCGTTCTCCCTTCCTCAACAAGGTGCCCTGGTTCTCGTTTTTCTCAATGATTCACTTTGAAGTTTTCCTTCAAATCAGCCCAGCAAAGCAAACGGGAGCAATTCCCTCCTGCGTGCAGTACCTCCCAAGGTATCCCTTAGGAAAGGTGTAAGTTGGGGGAGATCTCACAGGCTAGAGCACTGACCCTGTGGTGTCTATTCCACTTGGTTGAGCACATGTGAGATGTTTTGACTCAATATTTATGTGAGTCGAGTGTATGTATTTACCCAAAAGATGCTGTATTTCATTTTCACTTGCTGCCCACCTTTTCATGGACAATTCACCTGGCATGGGGCTTGCATTGCTCAGCCTGCAAGTCCAGCCACAGTTCAGCCAGACCTCCCGCCCTTTCCTCTGGGAACGAGAAAGGAGGGACCAGAGATGCTCCCCAGCAGGCACAGGAACTATCCTGCATCCTGCCCATGCCACCCAACGCTTCCACCTGGCCGAGGAAAGCAAGCCCTGTTCCAGAAATAGGCAGGTTACATTTTCACTGTGCTTTCAGAGGTCATACCTGTACCTTCCTCCATCCTTTGATTCTTTGTTTTGTATTCTTGACTCAAACAGATCTCTACATGTTGAGGATTCAGAATTGGAGTTTCTAATTAACTGTCTTGGACTTTACCTTTATTGACGATTGATATAACTCTGGACTGGAAACGGGAGGTTTCTTAATATGTTTGCAGCACACTGGATGGGTCTATGTTTACAGAACGCAGCATATTAACCACTCAGAGGATCACAAACTACTTGTTACTTGCTCTGTAGTTATTTCTGCTTAACTTCCGTAAATGTCCCATCACATTAATGACACATTTCAATTACTTTAACAATTTCTCTACTCCTAACAAGTGGAGATCTCAGTAATAAAGATTTCTCGGTGTTTCTCTGATTTTAAAAAGCCATGTATGCCGTGGAAACAGTTCTTAACTAAGAGCGCTAGACAGTTTGAGACCACTGAGTGGAGTTGTGACTTTTGTACCTGATTAGCTATTTAACATTTCTCAGCGGCACTTTTCCCATTTACAAGTGGATTTCTAAGGTGCCCTGCAGCCCTAAATCCCACTGAGAACTTGCTTTATATTTTAAAGTATACAGGATCTAGACATTGCGTTTCTGTATGGTTGTTTTTCTGTTTACTGGGAGGTTTGGCTCTCTATGTGGCTGTAACAATAGTGTTTCTGTTGAAAGCACTTTGTAAAGGTGTGAAGAAAAATTCAAAATGCAACTAGTTCTAGGTTTCAACAAAGCTATTAAGTTTCTGAATTCTTTGGCTGTCCTTGAGCAATTTTCCTTAAGACCAGGAAAAATGCGGGAATTTTGTTATGTTTCTTTGGAGATTTTGGTGAGAAATAAAACCCACACCTAGAGTTTGATTTTACTTTACTAGTTCTAAACCTCATTTTCTCCTACCGTCCCCCGCCCCGAAGTTAGTAAAGACTGCAACTGTACAATTGCCATGTAAAGTGAAAATTCTGGATTCTTAAAAGTGCTTGATAAACTTACAGCTTAGTTCAAGGACTAACTCAAGGACTGAGAAACAGTAATTCATTCTGAAACTGTTCTGGAGTTGTACCTCCAATAATTTCATTTGGATAATATGCGTTATGGCTAATGATTGTGGATCACTAGAAAGAATGATGAGCAAATTATTGAATTCATTATTTCTGTATGTCAAATGAAATGGTTATTAGTTGAAGCAGAGAATTTTGATACAGTAAATGAAACACTTAAAATTCATATTTTATTCTTCAATTCACATCTGGTTTCAGAAATCCAGCCTCATGAAAGGAACATGATTTGTTCATTTTCGCGCCCTATGTTAGTCATTGATTTCATGTCCCTAGTCACAAAATACGTAGATTACACCCTTCTTTGATTATTTGGATTTTGAATCCTTTTTTTAAAATAAGAGTAAACGAGAAATACTGGAAGTGATTTTGAAGGCCACCTCTAGTGTTCCCACACTGTTCCTAGTGAGTGCCTTTCCATTAGTAGTAAACAGCTGTGGCAGCCTGCACCGGACATGAATCAGCATTTTATGGATGAGGCAGTTTTCTATACCCATACAACTGTATGCATCCCACCAGGAGTGGTTGGGAATCTCAAGGCAGGCTGTGCTGCACAGAGCTGTGTTGAAGATTGCCAGCAGGTCCTGGGCCACCTGAATGGAGTTGAGTGTGCTTCACTGCCTAAATTCAGCTTCCTCCTCTAATCTTGGGGTGAGAATGCAGAATGTCATGGTTTATTTTTGGAGGTAGGAATAAATGCTAGGTAGTGGACCATCTTATAACTACTTTCAGCCCTCAATCTGAATTTCCACATCCTTAGGAAGTAGTCTTCAAGATTAACCAACCACCCACTTTCCATGAAAAGGTTATTTAAGAATGGCATGTGCTTTGGGTAACTTCAAGTGGTCCTGGAATGTAGATTCCACACCAAAATCAGCGCTGAAGTCTGACTTTTTAACACAGGTAGTTTTGGAGGATGAGTCTTCTTGCAAGTCAAGGTTCAGAGAAATTACCTTGTTCCTTGATCCTTTCCCCTGATTAGAACTGATCTTTATATCTTACTATTGAGAGCTACTAATTTCCTTAGAGGGCTTTCCAGGTAGTGCTAGTGGTAAAGAACCTGCCTGCCAATGCGGGAGATATAAGAGACGGGGGTTCCATCCCAGGGTCGAGAAGATCCCCTAGAGGAGAGTATGGCAACCCACTCCAGTATTCTTGCCTGGAGAATCCCCTGGACACAGGAGCCTGCAGGCTGCAGTCCATAGCTTGCACAAAGTTAAACCTGACTGAAGCAACTTAGCATGCTCCTACAACTCCTATTTCAGTTAATCTGGGTGGGTCTTAACCTTTAATAGACCAGAAATGTTAGCGCTTTTCAGCTTGGGATATCAGGTCAAATGAAAGGAAGCACTTTAGTGGCTGGAAGTTCGGCTGCTTCATCTGCCCTCAAATACCTGCCACATGGAGATGCTGCCTGAAAGCATATGCACACGTGGTCCCAAGGAGCCGCTTCTGGCCCAGAAACGACACTGCTTCCTCCTTCGAAATTTTTTGATAAGCTTTGAAAAATGTAGTTGAGCTCCTCACTCTCCCCTCCTGTAGCAACTGTAATGGCAGTTTTCAGATGTGGAGTTCATGTTATATGCATTTTCAGTCAATTGAATCAACCGCATGTCTTTAAAATGACAGTCCAGTGATGCTGAGTGATTCTGCAGTTTCCTTCAGTGAATAACGGAAGATGTTCACAGGGGAGATGAAAGGGAAGAGGAGGAGCATTCTTAGCCTTAATTCTCATTACTTCCCACTCCCCTAACTATAGTGGATACTTTTGTTTCTCTCCCAGCAATTTTGTGCAGGTTTAAATTTTTTTCCCATTAATTTTTAAAAAAAATATATTTATTTTATAAGAGAAAGTGTGTTCAGGTCCTTAAATACCCCTTGTTAGACAATATTACCAGGTTTTCGTATACTTTTCATAAATATTTTATGTATTTGTGGGCAAATTCCTGTATATCTCCACCCCTACCTCTTTGGTGCAAATGAAAGCATGCAGTATACCCCATTTTACCTCCTTTTTCTTAAAAATGCATCTTGAAGGTCTTTCTTTATCATCAGTACACGAAGCAATTGCTCATTTTTTAATGAATCTGTTGTATTCCACCATATGACTATGTTATAATTGATTAACCAAAAATCTTCCTGTTCATAAAGTAATGGCAAGAAGTAAACCTAGTCTGTACCTTCTTTTTTCATATGATACTACATTTTGGAGGCTAGTCCTTATCAATTCATGTAAGCTTGACTCATTCTTTTAAATATGGAGGTACCGTGTTATTGTTCAGTCACTAAGTCATGTCCAACTCTTTGCAGTCCTATGAACAGCAGTGCTTCAGCCTTCCCTGTCCTTCACTATCTTCTGAAGTTTGCTCAGACTTATGTCCATTGAGTCAGTGATGCTATCTAACCATCTCATCCTCTGCCATCCCCTTTCCCTCCTGCCCTTAATCTTTCCTAGCATCCGGATCTTTTCCAGTGAATCAGCTCTTTGCATTAGATGGCCAAGGTATCTGGAGCTTCATCTTCAGCATCGGTCCTTGCAATGAATATTCAGGGTTGATTTCCTTTAGGATTGACTGGTTTGATCTCCTTGCTATCCAAGGGACTCTCAAGAGTCTTCTCCAACACCACAGTTCAGAAGCATCAGTTCTTCAGTGATTAGCCTTCTTTATGGGCCAACTCTCACATCCATACATGACTACTGGAAAAACAATAGCTCTGACTAGATGGAACTTTGTTGGCAAAGTAAATCTTGGCTTTTGGAAACACTGTCTAGGTTGGTCATAATTTTTCTTCCAAGAAGCAAGCATCTTTTAATTTCATGGCTGCAGTCACCATCTACAGTGATTTTGGAGCCCAAGAAAATAGTCTGTCACTGTTTCCACTTTTTCCCCATCTATTTGCCATAAAGTGATGGAACCAGATGCCATGATCTTAGTTTTTAGAATGTTGAGTTTTAAGCCAGCTTTTTCACTCTCCTCTTTCACCCTCATCAAGAGGCTCTTTAGTTCCTCTTTGCTTTCTGCCATTAGAGTGATACATTTTCATATCTGAGGTTGTTGATATTTCTCCCAGGAATCTTGATTCCAACTTGTGATTCATTCAACCCAGCATTTTACATGATGTACTCTGCATATAAGTTATATAAGCAGAATGACAATATACAGCCTTGATGTAATCCTTTCCCAGTTTAGGGCCAGTCTGTTGTTCCATGTGTGGTTCTAACTGTTGCTTCTAGTCCTGCATATACGTTTCTCAAGAGACAGGTAAGGTGGTCTGGTATTCCATCTCTTTAAGAATTCCCAAGGTTTGTTGTAATCGACATCAAAGGCTTTAGCATAGTCAATGAAGCAGAAGTAGGTTTTTTTTTTTTTTTTTTTAATTCTCTTGCTCTTTCTATGATCCAGTGAATGTTGGCAATTTGATCTCTGGTTCCTCTGCTCTTCTAAATTCAGCTTGTACATCTGGAAGTTCTCAGTTCACATACTGTTGAAGCCTAACTTGAAGGATTTTGAGCATGACCTTGCTAACATGTGAAATGAGCGCAATTGTCCATTCTTTGGCATTGCTTTTCTTTGGGACTGGGAGGAAAACTGACCCTTTCCAGTCCTGTGGCCACTGGTGAGTTTTCCAAATTTTATGTATTGAGTGCAGCATTTTAACGGCATCACCTTTTAGGATTTGAAATAACTCCACTGGAATTCCATCACCTGCACTAGCTTTGTTCATAGTGATACTTCCTAAGGCCCATTTGACTTCACATGCCAGGATGTCTGGCTTTAGGTGAGTGATCACACCATCATGGTTACCTGGATCATGAAGATATTTTTTCTACAGTTCTTCTGTGTATTCTTACCATCTCTTCTTAATATCTTCTGCTTCATGTTAGGTCCTCACCATTTCTGTCCTTTATTGTGCCTGTCTTTGCATGAAGTGTTCCCTTGGCATCTCTAATTTTCTTGAAGAGATCGCTAGTCTTTCCATTCTATTGTTTTCCTCTATTTCTTTGTATTGTTCACTTAAGAAGGCTTTCTTATCTCTCTTTGCTATTCCCTGAGATTCTGCATTCAGTTGGGGATGTCTTTTCCTTTCTCCTTTACCTTTTGCTTCTCTTCTTTTCTCAGCTCTTTGTAAGGCCTCTACAGACAGACACTTTGCCTTCTTGCTTTTTCTTGGGGATAGTTTTGGTCACCACCTCCTGTACAATATTGTAAACCTTGGTCCATAGTTTTTCAGGCACTCTTATCAGATCTAATCCCTTAAATCTATTTGTCACTTCCACTATATAATCATAAGGGATTTAATTTAGGTCATACCTGAATGGTCTAATGGTTTTCCCTACTTTCTTGAATTTAAGCCTGAATTTTGCAATAAGGAACTGATGATCTGAGCCACAGTCAGCTCCAGATCTTGTTTTTTGCTGGCTGTATAGAGCTTCTCCATCTTTGGCTGCAAAGAATATAATCAGTCTGATTTCGGTATTAACCATCTGGTGGTGTACATGTGTAGAGTCTGAGGGCTACTCCATTTCTTCTAAGGGACTTTTGCCCACAGTAGTAGGTATAATGGTCATCTAATTTAAATTCCTCCATTCCACTGGAGAAAGGAATGGAAAACCACTTCAGCATCCTTGCCTCGAGAACCCCATGAACAGTATGAAAAGGCATATGGCACCAGAAGGTGAGCCCCTCAGGCTGGTATGTGTCCAGTATGCTACTGAGGAAGAGTGGAGAAATAGGTCCAGAAAGAAGGGAGAGTCTGGGCTAAAGCAGAAATGCCGCCCAGCTGTGGATATGCCTGGTGGTGAAAGTAAAGTTCGATGCGGTAAAGAACATTATTGCATAGGAACCTGGGATTTTAGGTCCATGAATCAAGGTAAATTGGATGTGGATGCACCATAATTAATTTTATTGATTAATTTAAAAATCCCCTATTTATGTATATTTAGGTGGCTTTCAGTCCCTTGTTTTTACAAAATAAGCCGTAGTGAATATCTTTACATATTCATCATCACTGTTGTATACATACAGATGTGGAAGAATTGGAGAGTCATTCTGTCTTTATGTAAGTACAGTTACTAAATAGCTCTCATTTTATTTTTGTAAAATTTCTTGTATAAAACGTGTAACTTAAAGGAGATTAAGTCATGGATAATATTACTGAGCATAAACCTTCCATTCAGTCACTTTCTATTTTTGGCTCCTTAGAAGATACCTTAAAAGACAAGTAGAATGGATTTCTTTCTATGGTTTTATGTCCTACCTTGTTTGGAAAAGGATGTGGTTTCCAGGAATGAGTGCCTTAAAATAGGAAAATAGAATTAACAAAGTCTAGAGGAAGAAAAAAGGAGAGAACAAAACGTAAGATGGGAGGAGAGTTAATAAGTGCAGATACGTAAGCCATCGGAGTCAAATTCTGTTGTATAATTTGGCTCTTAGTTTCTCCTAGCCAAAGAGAAAAGGGAATTTTCATTGCTCATATAATTCTTTTTGTTCGTTAGGGAAGAAGCAAGCCAGTTATTTGGGGGAAATTATGGCTTTTACCACATTCAGTTCTGAAAGACTTTCATGTGGTATTTATAGAAGAGGGGTGAATGATGGAGTGGAAGGGGGCCACAGCAACATTTTTACCATGAACCAGGGGTGGTTATGGCACCCCACTCCAGCACTCTTGCCTGGAAAATCCCATGGACGGAGGAGCCTGGTAGGCTGCAGTCCATGGGGTCGCGAAGAGTCAGACACGACTGAGCGACTTCACTTTCACTTTTCACCTTCATGCATTGGAGAAGGAAATGGAAACCCACTCCAGTGTTCTTGCCTGGAGAATCCCAGGGATGGGGGAGCCTGGTGGGCTGCCGTCTATGGGGCCTCACAGAGTCGGACACGACTGAAGCGACTTAGCAGCAGCAGTGGTGGTTTTGTAAAGCTGTTCCAAAAAGAAGGCTAACCTAAGATGAGGCCTCTACTCTAGAAGTGCAGTTCATAGAACACTATTCTATATGCAGCATAAGAAACATTATACACACTGAGCTTTCTACTTTTTTCTTTCTTTCTTTTTAAATAAAACAAAGATGAATATTTTTAATGATAAAAGGTACAATTCATGAAGAAGATAGACATCATAAACCATTAGACACCTAATATCAAGGGAACGAAAGATACATACAGCAAATGTCAGAAGAAATATAGAGGAAAGGAAAAAAATACATGATCAGAGTAAGACACATTAACATTTCTCTGAGTATTTTATCAAGTACAGAAAAAATAAGAATAGGAGCATTTTGAATGATGTCATTAATAATTTAAACATAATAGATTTCTATTTATATTAATTTATATTAATCTTATATCCTACACAAATATTTTTAAAATTTTGTTTCTCATATGTTGTTATTAGATGTCCGTGGGACATTTAGAAAAACTGGGGAAAAGATAAACATTACTAAATTTTAAAAAGTAGAATTCTTTCCTTTTTTGTGTGTTTGACTTAGCATGAATAGAATGCTAGATTTCTAATTTAAAAAATAAATATGCAACAAGCAACAAAGTTTTTACTGTATAGTGCAGGGAACTCTAGTCAATACCTTGTAATAACCTATAATGGAAAATAATTTATATATATACACATATATATATATTGACTTCCCTGGTGGCTCAGACTGTAAAGCGTCTGTTTACAATGTGGGATACCTGGGTTCGATCCCTGGATTGGGAAGATCCCCTGTAGAAGGAAATGGCAACCCACTCCTGTACTCTTGCCTGGAAAATCCCATGGACAGAGGAGCCTGGTAGGCTACTGTCCATGGGGTCACAAAGAGTTGGACACGACTGAGCGACTTCACTTTCACTTTCATATATATATATATGGTATAATTTGAGTCACACACTGAGCTTTCTGATGGCTCAGCTTGATTCATTCCAGAATATCTGGCAGCAATGGGAGAACTATATGGGATTTTGGATGAACTAATTGGATGAACCAATTAGATTTTGGTTAGACCAGACAGTTTCAAGTTAGGATCTCTAACAATGTCAAGTTTTCTGTAATATTAATTAACAGCTAGCCATAAATCTTTACTTTTTTAGCCCATGTATTTTAAAAATCAGTCAGCAGTTGATGGAGCTGGTACCTAGAGGCCCTGGGAATGGAATGAATAGATGTCTCCTAGGATCCAGTGGAGAAGGCAGTGGCACCCCACTCCAGCACTCTTGCCTAGAAAATCCCATGGACGGAGGAGCCTGGTGGGCTGTAGTCCATGGGGTTGCGAAGAGTCGGACACGACTAAGCGACTTGACTTTGACTTTTCACTTTCATGAATTGGAGAAGGAAATGGCAACCCACTCCAGTGTTCTTGCCTAGAGAATCCCAGGGATGGGGGAGCCTGGTGGGCTGCCGTCTGTGGGGTTGCACAGAGTCGGACACGACTGAAGCAACTTAGCAGCAGCAGCAGGATCCAGTATAAAGAGGCTCTGCAAAGAAATCAGTGGGAGAATTTTTTTGTATCAATTTTATATGAGTTATTATTTTTGTATTCATTGAACATCAGTGTGAAAGTCATTATCATTTTGTATGTACTTTCTCCTTTTTGTACAAATTTTGACTTGGGGTAAGTGGTGAGGCACGAATGCATCATTTATCCTACTTACGCTGTAACATGGAATAAGGGTCGATGAGCCCAGAAACAACAAAATCTTTGACCAGTGTTCCTTTTGCCAAAGCTCCTGATTGTTATACATGTGCAGAGGAGCCAAAATGACTCTTGGTTTTTATACTAGTTCACCTGGATCTCACGGAAGGCTGCTTTAAATAAGCTACTGAGACCTGAATAGAGTCAAAGTAGAATCTCAGGTCACCATCCAGACACAAACGTACCTTCACTGGGGTCTGAGGAAAGCCTGCCTGGGCTTCCCAGGTGAGGCTAGTGGTAAAGAACCTGCCTGCCAGTGCAGGAGACATAAGAGACGTGGGTTTGATCCCTGGGTCAAGAAGATCCTGTGGAGGAAGAAATGGCAACCCACTCCAGTATTCTTGCCTGGGAAATCCCATGGACAGAGGAGCCTGGCGGGCTACAGTCTATGGGGTCACAAAGAGTCAGACACAGCTGAAGTGACTTAGCACACACACACATGCTGCTGCTGCTGCTAAGTTGCTTCAGTCGTGTCCGACTCTGTGTGACCCCATAGACGGCAGCCCGCCAGGCTCCCCCATCCCTGGGATTCTCCAGGCAAGAATGCTGGAGTGGGTTGCCATTTCCTTCTCCAATGCATGAAAGTGAAAAGTGAAAGTGAAGTCGCTCAGTCGTGTCTGACTCTTTGCGACCCCATGGACTACAGCCTACCAGGCTCCTCCATCCATGGGATTTTCCAGGCAAGAGTACTGGAGTCGGGTGCCATTGCCTTCTCCCACACACACATGAGGAAAGGCTAATTCTCAGGGACTGCTGAAGCTCCAGTGGCATTGGAACCCGAAACTCTGGGGACACATATGCCCAGGAGAATCACTCTGTATCTGTCTCTCTCTCAAAAAAGAAGCGCACTCACCATGTATCTTGAGAGGGCACCAATCCAGTAAGTCCCCCATCTCTTTAGGAGAAACACAGAAAGGGGTTTTGAATGCCTTTCCTCAAAGATTAGCACCAACGGAGAATCTAAGCTGTCCAAAAATTGCCACCTTGTATCAACCTGGAGTGGAGCCAAGGAGTTTACATTGCCAGGGCCAAGATCTTACGCTTCTTTGTGGGGATTAATAAATGATCAGTTCTCAAAGAACAAAGCAAAGATAATTTGGCTTGAAAAAATTTAAAAGTGGTATCAATCACTGCCCATAACAAAGTACTGTTAGCATAGGCTAAATGTGATTGACGGTGCATCCCTGGAAATTGACCAGAGCAAACTGGTTGCAAAATATGTATCTAGTTACTTAAAAACTGGTGCCTTGCAAGGTTCAGAGTTCAGTTAAGTAATGTCAAATATAAAGAAACTTATACTTGTGCATTTTAAATTATATTTAGTGCATTTTAACGCACTAAAGCTTCACTTAAAATTTTCCAGTTTTACCACTTAAGTTACTGCTAGTGCCTAATTCAGATAATTATGGTCATAATATAATTACTAATAAAATTCCTAATAAAGCCAGCATAAAGGAATACATTATAGCCTAGATGTGATAAAGTATTATTATATGGTAAAATAATGTCAGATACCCATGTGTTATTACATATTCTTTCATCAATATTCTCAAGAATTGTAGTTTTACCTTAGACTATGAAACTAAGTCAACTTGTTATTCTTATCTGATTGAAGCAAAAAGAGATATAAATAATCAAGTTGGCTTCTTAGCTTTATTGTAGTTGATTTTGTAGAAGAAACAGTTTTCTTTTTAATTATATTTAACTAGAAGCCCTCATTTTTTTTTTTTTTTTCATATTTAACCAAAGGCTGGAGACAGTCTTCGTAGGTACTAGATGCCAGGGAAATACAAGTTAAGACTAAAAATTTGCTGGAGGTGATTCGAATGAGGGTATTCCAGAATCAAATAAAATTTAAAGCTGAACATTTAATATGGTCAATATGTCTTTAACTGTCCTGTAGATTAATGATATAAATTCTCCAAATCTAATGTTGTTTTCCTGTTATAATATCATTAAATCACAAGGTTAAAGTTGCCTTTTGTAAATATTACTGACTTAGTCTCAACTTTTAGGAACTATGTCATCACAGTTAAAATTTGCACTAATGTACCCAAATGAAGAAACTAATATTTTTGGATTTATGCTTAACTTTGCTAAAAACAATGCTGTTTTACAAAACTTTAGCCTTGTTTTCATAGATCAGAGTTTTCAAACTCAGTTTCTATGAAAAATCCTTAAATGGTCAGAGGTGTGTATTTAGCACAGAAACTAACTCCTTGGATAGACTTTCTGAATATTAGCTTCTTGCCACCCAAAATATTTTTCTAAAGCCTTTGTGACTTCCTGTTTTCTTTCACTGTTAAGGTTTTGTAGGTACTTGAAATCTACTGTCCAAGTGCTTTCATGCCAACAAATAGCAAGTAATAGAAAAAGACAAATTGCAGCTTATACTTAAATGTATTTTTTTTTAATGTACATGGGTTAGGGTACATGATTTTATGTAATTTACTATGGCGATAGTTTCTACTAGATAAATTGTCCTAAGTTCATCTGATTACATAAATATTTCATGGTGTTTCATATTGATAATGTTGGTTTCAAGTTCTTTTGTCCCTTAGATTGTTTTTAAATCACTGATGAATTTAAAAGTTCATAATTTCTTTGTGTATGGTCCAAAATTAAGATATCCCCCTGTATAGCTTATTTCCTAATTAAGGCAGAATTTTGGGGTTTTTTTAAGCAATTAAAATGGGGGAGAAAATACAAAATTATGAAGAGATAATTTGTAGATTTGTTAAATGTTCTGTTCTCTAATCTTGTGATGAGGTTTGATTGGTTTTGTAACTTAAATACTTATAAAGTACTGGAAAGATTCCAGATTGTTACTCAAAATTCTATTCGTGGGGTCTGTTGTCTTGGATGTTGCTTTAATAAACATGCAGAGTTGGAGAGTTGTCTATAAATAGTGTTTCCTGGGCTAATATTAACTCTTTTGACAATGAGAAATACATGAAATTTTGGGTTGGGACAGGGAGAACGTCTTAGAGTTACTACTTTTTCCAGCTGGAGATTAGGGTTGGAAGATAGAGGTGCAAAGTCTGGGAGGACCAGTCCCTTTCATCTGGGAGCCTGGATTTATTGCCATGAAGGACGTGCGTGTATCATGCTTCAGAGGCTGTGTGATGATACACCATAAGGACAGGGATCCCTTTGGATAATACAGAGGCTCAATTCCTTTGGGTTTCTTATCCCTTGTTTTCCCTAACTCTGTCCAGGGCCCAGAATGGACTCCAAATCTGTGACCTGTGTTTAGCAGGCAAGAAAAGACATCCCCAAATTGTTTAGCTTCTCTGGTTTATATTAGTTACAATTTTATAAAGTCATCAGAGTGCTCATGATGTTTAAGGACGCCTAATAATCACCGAGACCTGTCTGTAAAGTCAGTGTCACTGGGAACCCTGAGGTGAACTGAAGCAGTGGTCTGGGGCAAGTCTCAGGAGAGACTTCTGCAGCTGAGAATTCTCACTGGGTGGCTTGGAGCTGGCAAGACTGCATGTATTAAACACTATGGCTTTTTATAGTGGCTGTTGGAAAACTGAGTATCAGGAGAAAATGGACACGCGTCTCCTTGTCATTTGCTACGAATGAATCCTGTTTTAGTGCTTTTCACCGTGGGGTTCATACCGCACCAAAAAATACATGTAGGGCTTTTATTTTTGGCAGCTTTCACAGAAACTGTGGTGATGGTTGGCTATGAACATTTCCTTACACATCATTAGAGAATAGATTCCAGAAGCTTCCTGGAGATAATTACTCCAAGTTTAACATTGCTTTGACTTAAAATGCAGTTTTGTATAGTTTTAAAATGCAAATTTTAGAATGTCGGACTTTGGCTAAAATTTCATTCTGGAAGTCTTATTTAATGGGTGTAGATACCAGTATCATAAAACTTGCTAAATCTATGTGTGTCAACACTGATGTAAGTGAAGTAGGAGAAATGTGACCCAATTAAGATATTATGAGACAAAAATAAACTATACAGAACTGTTTGGCTGCTTGGTACTAACATAACTAGTTAGAAAATAATGATGTTTGCTATTCTTTATTAGCTTATTTCACCTTTATTTTAAATTAATATTTTTTCTTGATAGATTATTCAAAATTTACATTTAAAGAGAATTAAAGAAACAGTATCCTTTTATATTTTTCTTCTCATACATAACCATAGTCATGGTTTTCCTTAATATGTGATCCAGAATATAATTTGCAATTTATGCTTTGATTTATTTTCAGCTTTTTGCTTAGATTGTGCCTGATATATGTCATTATTTTAAGAAATATATCAAGATCAGGAGTTCTTTTAAAGTTAGCAACAATAACAAAAACAACACGCTAACTTGTAAACACAATGGACATGAAAATAATACTCTAAAAAATAGATGTTATGTGTGCCTTTAAAAGTATAAAGCAATCATTCTGGATCGATAAACTACTGCTTTGAGTTAAGTTGGACTTACAATTTTTTTCTTCTGATACTACCCCAAAGAAGGCTCTATTCACCTTGCTTTAAATTATACAAACAAATAACACAAATGGACAGTTAAAGTGGATATTTTGTGCTTTAAAGAAGACTAATATTTTATGCTATAAAGGCATTGATCCAAAAGAAAAGTAATAAAATCATCTCTTCCCTTACCTCTAGGATTTCTAGGTGGTCGAACCCTGACCATTACTAGTAGCGTTTCAAATTTCTTCCATTTACTTTCATTATACTGGGTTATTTGTATCTTCGAGTGAATTGGCTGAGCTTTCCCACTAATTCCCGTTGCTATTGACAACCAAAGCAGCCATGCAAGAAGAAAATGCTGTGGAAGGAAAAGAAAAAAAACCTTAATATTTCCTTCTCAAAGCTGGAGAGAAAAGGGAAACACAGTATGTAAGAAACAGGTAAGTAAAAAAATATATATATCAATTTAAAAAACTACTAGCCTTGGTTGCTAATTGATCAAAAGTTTTAATTTTTTTTCAGATATTTTGTCCAATACTCGTTTAAATAAAAGGATACTGTCTCTTGGAACCAAAAATTAATATTCTGAAGATTAAAAATTGGATTGGAAGGTACAATGTCACTAGAGGTCTGAAATATTTTAATTTAGAATTTGAACTATGAAAGAATAGCACAACTTCAATCATTGGTTAATATCTTTGTTACAGAATGTTTTTTAATGACAAAATGGTGACTAAAATATTACTATTTTGAACATGTCCTAGATTTTTTTTGTTTGTTTCAGAAAAGCACTGAAAGTTGCAAACATGTAAGTCTCCGGGAATGTAACAAGTTGATAAATACCCAAGTCCAGCCTCCTTACAGAGAAAAGATCTGGAATTTCTTTTTTTGGACATTTGTTTTGCAGCTTTCTACGTCTTAAGGCAGAGAATAGCCAGGATAAGGTGCCAGCTCAAAGGTTAGATGAACATTTTTTTGAAATAATTTCGGCTAATCTATGTCTTGAAAGGCATACTTCTAAATAATAACTTTATAAAGTTATTAATAAAACTTAACACTAGTTGTGTTCCTGAGTTGCTTTTTTGGGGGAAGCTGTATTCCTTAGAGATTTGTTTATTCTGTTCATAATTTTGTTTCCAGTTCTTACATTAAACTTTTCCATTTCAGTTTATAATTTCTTTCTTCTGTTTTACGAATCTAATAAATTTACCTCCATTCTAACCTAAAGGACAGTTTATATTTTTAATACTTAAAGAAGCAAAAAAAATAAATAAATAATCCACCAAAAGAAATTACTAACACCATCCTATCATTAACCTGAGGGAATTGTGTCTCGTATTCATTAATTCTCCATGGAAAAATCAGGTAAGAAATCTTTTTATTGTGTAACATATGTTAGATGTGGTACTAGCACCTAGGAGTGTTCATGCTATGATTTTGGTGCATAAGAAGTTTCTTGTTTTAAATATTTTTGAAAGTGAACAATGTCACCTGACAAATCATCCTTATGATACTTAACTGGAAATTTTTGGTGAAATATGTGTAATTCTGTTTTATGGATTTGGTACCAAGAAGACAATGTACTTTATATTTTTACATGTCAGAGAAAGTGTCTTTAAGGGGAGATTTTAATAAAACCATTTGGGAACAAGCTTTGATAGTTCTGGAAATAAATGTTAAGACTTTTTCTGTTCAGAGAGACTTAAAAAATCAAAGCATATGTATCTTATATTTACTGTCAGCTGTAGGATTAACTATCAGAGTTAGTTAAGGAGTCAGTTATTAAGGAGTCAGTGCCAAAGAATATAATTTGGGTTTTGTCCCCAGCACATGTGGGTTCAGGACTCTTTCCTGTGACTCGCCAACTGTGACATACTAGATATTTTAAGTTTTCTGCGCCACGGTTTCCTAATCTTTAAACCTACTGGCAGGATTGTTGCTGGCCATCAGGAGAATGCCTCCTCCTCATGCAGAACAGTTCTTGATAAGTGTTTGAACTTTGAAATGGTGTTTTACCAGGGTCCATGATAGCATCCGTGGTATGTGGCATGTTTTAAACTACATTTTGTTTACCATGCGATCATTTGGAAATAATCCATTGGAAGTAGTAGAAAGATTCTCAAATTATTCATGTCTGAAGTAAAAATTGTCATTGGGTAGCTGCCTGGGCTTCAGAACCATTCCTTCTCCACTTCTTTAATAACATCCATTCCATGTCAGAATGAGGTATGGTTTTGGTTACCTAGCCCAGGGAAAAGGAACTGGAAGAACTGGATTGTAGAATTACATGTAGAGTTACTTAGAGACTTATTTGACAAAGAGAGACTTATTTGACACACATTTGAGAGCTTTACTAAACTTAAGGAGCTAAGTTAGGGGCTGGGAGAGAGGCATTTAGTAAAAGTTTAATCCAAGTTTAGTAACACATGGACACTTGCTTGGGAGGAGCTGATTCAATAAGATGGTTGTCTTTTATTCCTTCCAGAATTCTAAAGTAGGCAAGAGTTAGGGATTAAAGAGCTGAGGCTGTTTAGAGGAAGAACTACTTCTGCTGGAGTGGATCAAGGAAGATTTCACAGACTCAGTGGGCTTCAGTTGATTCATTCATTCCGTAGCTACATACTGAGGGCTATTCCCTATCTCAGCCTGGGCCAACCACTGCAGACATCAGTAAGATGAAGCTGCAGGCATTGATGTCATTTCCTGTCCGTGTGGAAGGCCCACAGATGAAGACAGTATTGGATGAGAGGTGTGTTTTGATGCAAGTGTGCTTTGAGATAGGCACTGTGAAAGCCCATCGCAGTGGGCAGTGTCCCAGCCAAGAGTGATGGACTGGTGGCCCAGCTGTATCCTCAGGGTTAAGTCAAGTGAAGGACACTGGGCCAGACAAAAAAATACATTGAAGCTTCAGAAGCCAGAGTTAGAGGCACATTCCAGGAAATGTAAGAACCTTCATCTGGGCACTGGGGTGTGTGTTTGAAGGGTATCTGATGACAGATGCTGTAGGAGAGGGAGAAATGAGCTGACTTGTGGAAGGCCTTTGATGGCATCTTAGAGTCGTGTTTATCCCAGAGTTGTAGAGGAGCGTTGTGTAGATTTTAAGCAGGGGAATTACCTAATCAGATTTGTATTTCAGAAGTTATAAGCTGGTTCTAGTGGGTCAGTATTCTTGCCCGAAAAATCCCATGGAGTGAAGGAGCCTGATGGGTTACAGTCCATGGGGTTGCAAAGAGTCGGACACGGCTGAGCACACACACACATGCAGTGGGTCAGATCTAGCGTACAGGTGAATTTAGTTTTGCTCACAGAGAGCTAGAACATTTTTTAAAATAGGTGCCAGTGTTTCCAAGGAAAAATGATCAGGCTTTGTTAATAAATCAGTCGCTCCTCTTGCTACAAGGAATTGGTGGGCTGGAGTTGCTTAGTGCTGCCCTGTTGGACGAAGCATGCACTCCCTTTTATCATAGAACTCACTGCTTCAGGACAGATGCCCAGGATCTGTAGGCACTTGGGTTCTGGGGCCACTTGCTGAACATTTTGCTGGTTGGCAATTAAGAGATTGCCTTTTGAGGCTCAGGGCTAGAGGCTGTTACAGTAAACCTGGCGAGAAATTGAGTTTTATCTTAAGCGACACTGGTGGGAGCAGAGAAAAATAGGGATTGACGGATAATAAAAAGAAAGGATGGAGGGGTAAGTATTAGGACGGGGCGGGGAGTTCAGGCTTCCTGGTCAGACCCAGCTGTTACCAGACCTGTATTTTTGAGAAACTTACCTGACCTTTCTGGGAAATAGCTTCTTTTTTGGTAAAATATAGATAAGAACTCAACCTTATAGGGTTTTTAATGAAGATCAAGTGAAAAAATGTGAAGCACTTAGTTCAGTAGTTATTTCACATTCAGCGAAATGACAGCAGACGGTGTGCGAATGGTGTGAGGAAGATGGAATCAAGGATGACGCCCAGGTTTCTGGTGTGTGCTTTGGTGGGCTAGAGAACATGGGAGAAAGTTCAGGGGATGACCTCAGTGTTGGCTGTGACATCGAGGAAGTTCCTGTGAGACTCGGACGTGGAGAGATGTGATACGTGGGTGGATTCCAGGCCTAGAGCTCAAGGGCGGGTCTGAGTGGGGCACCGGCTGGGGTTGAATGATCTTTTCACCTCTGTCCTACTCACACCTTCCTTCCCCACCATCGTCTTCAGTCAACATTAATAATCCTCACAACGTCCTCCATAGAAGAATAACATTAAACGTATCTGAGGAATGTGGGAGAAGGAAAATACTGTATTGGATGTGGGCTGAAATGTTCTCTGACAGTTTTTGGTTCTTCACAAAGTTTCTTTCCAGTTTACCATTTTGGCCTTTAGCCAAAAGAAATGAGTAATTCAACATTTGTTTATATCAAGGGCTGAAAAAGAGAACCACTCTCTTAAAACATTCCATCTTTCTTCCCCGTTTGGTTAACTTTTTCTGTATCCCATCACTATCACTTTTAATTCTAAGCAGATACTCAACTCAGAGTGAATTGTTGTTGGGAATGAAGAGCCACACTTGTGTGTGTGTGTGTGTGCGTGCCTAGTCGCTCAGTCATATCTGACTCTTCGTGACCCTTTGGACTATAGCCCGCCAGGCTCTTCGGTCCGTAGGACTTTCCAGGCAAGAATGCTGGAGTGGGCTGCCATTTCCTACTGCAGGAGATCTTCCTGACCCGGGGATCAAACCCGCAATCTCCTGTGGCTTCTGTACTGCAGATAGATTCTTCACCAGCTGATCCACTGGGGAAGCCCACACTGATGTTAGAAGTTTGTGTTCTTTCTTATTAGAACATACTGTGACTCAGCCCTGCCGTGGGTCCTGGCTCAGAGGCCGCCTTCATTCTGCCTTCCTGACTTTAGTGACAGGAAGTGTCTTCTTTCTCCACACTGAGTTATAACGCCGGCGTGGCACCTGTCTCATCCTCCTCTATGTTGGGATTCTTTGTGGGTCTGTATCGTTTGTTCTGCTAGACTGTTAGTTCCGTGAATCTGGGGACTGTGTCTTATACCTCTTTAGCTCAGTCAGTACTTTGAAGGTATAAGGACCAGGCACTTCTATATAAAAGAAATAAAAAATGTGAACATGATGTAATCTTACTAAGCAGATTGTAGTTTTAGGAAAGACAGCTTACTGGGGAAATAACTATATTTAATTTGTCTGCCTTTCTTATGACCTTACCGCATATTGTATAAAAGACCTTAACGCTTGAAGACGGTTCTTAAATCAATGTACACGCTTGAAAACACATAAAGTGTCGTCTGATTGTGACACCTACTTCTTACAATCAATTGATTGTTCGCCATTATGGATGGAATATTGATTCTTTGAGTATGAGAGTCTTTAGGCTGGTGATTGCCTTATCTTAGAAGGACTGTTCTTTGCCTTGTGGACACAGTCACAGTGGGCTACCCTTCTGCTGCCAGACCCTCTGCTGCTTCACACGCTCCTGGCTTTGCTTATGCTATTTTTTCTGAATAAAAGGCCCTTCACCCATCCACATGGTGAATTCCTACTCATCTTTTAGGATTCAGTTCACATTTCCTCTTGCAAGCCTTTCCTGACATTTTCCCTACTCCTGCCTGCCTGCTGAGAAATTCTTTCTTCTGTATTCTTTTAACACCTTGTACACCTGTCATGCCTGTCTTTGTGAGGAGACTGTGTGAAATTTCACAGCAGATACTGTGTATTTGAAGAGCTCAAAGTCTAGTGAAGGAGCAAGGTAAGAATAATACTTGTGATAATATAGGATGGGGTGTGTGTGTGTGTGTATATAAAATTTATGGCAGAGTTGTGCACAGAGGTTTATGAAAGCACTGAGGAGGGCCCCAAAATCAGAATGAGGGGCTAAAGCAAATATTATTTAAGCTGAGTATTGAAGCTGTCTAGATGTTAGTCCAGCAAACTAAGGGAAGAACCACAGTCTGTGTGGAAGCGTGGGAGTATTGGAGTATGTGATTTCCTGGGAACTACCATTAGTGGGTCTGTTTTTGGATATGACCGGAGAGGAGAGGAGACTGGTGGGATAGCCAGGAGTCAGATTGTGAAATGTGTTGAATGCCATACAAAAAGTTTGAACCAGCATGATGAGCTCCAAGTAAACATGAAGGGGAGTCAGGGAGTGTATGGGGAGAATGGCATGGTGAAGCCTGTTTTTAGTGAGGTCCCTCTAATAGCAGATGATACCTGAATTGAAGTCCACAATCCTGGAGGCAAGAAGACCCTTGTGCCACCACTTATTAAAGCAATCCCTTTTTGATGGACGTTTGTTTCCAAGTTTCTGTGTAAGGTCCTCCATCAGATACATTTGGAACAATTAGTGAAGTAATGCTTTCTTTTAAATAAAAAAAAAAAAAAAGTGAGCCGCACTGACGAAATGCCTCACATCCTGCATTTCTGTGTACAGTCACAAAGCTGGTTGCGTTTTAAAAATGGTTAATAAATGGCTCAACTCCTGGTCTGTCAGTGACTCTTTAAACGTAAGGATTTTGGTCACTGAAGGAAGTGGTGATGGTTACTTTAACACTTTCTGGGCTTTTTTGATGAATGCTCAGTACCCATATTCAAAATTAGAGCATCATCTCCTTAGCTAAAACAAATATAATTTTCACCTGATATGTCTTCCATCATTGCTTGCTTGCGCTCAGTCATGTCCGACTCTTTGCAGTTCCACAGACTGTAGCCCAACCAGACTCCTGTGTCCATGGAATTTTCCAGGCAAGAATACTGGAGAAGGTTGCCATTTCCTACTCCAGGGGATCTTCCCGACCCAGGGATCGAACCTGATCTCTTACATCTCCTGCACTGGGGGGTGGATTCTTTACCACCGTGCCACCTGGAAGTCTGTGTTTCACCATAATCTCAATGAATTCTTACATTATGCTATTGGTGTTTTGTAAGTTTCTTTTTTTTGGAAAGAAATCTGTTCACACTATTTCCTTTCCAAAACCTTTTCTGACTCCCTTAAACCCAAGTAACTGACCACTTCCTCTCCTGTATCCTCTACACATATCTGTTATTAAGATATCTTTGCTTACTTCTGTCTCTCCTTACTAGGCTTCCCTAGTTGAGGGTGAGGACTTGATCACTTACTGATTTTATTATCCCTAGTCCTTAATACAGTTTCTTAGACACTGTAGCAATTCATCTTTTTGTTCTTATAATTCTGTTTATAGATATATATTTTTTGAGCTCTTACTATGAGGTGGCTACTGTTCTAAGTACTTTATTTGGATTTTTTCATTCAATCATCCCCATAAACCTATAACTCTATATTCCACCTGTTGGCTTACTACTTTTTAAGTGAAAAATGACAGTGCTGACATTTTCCTCTGGTTCAACCTATAGTCTTCATTTCAGAGCAGAGAGAGCTGGACACTCTGCGTAGGTACACCTGGGACCCCAGGGGTCTAACTCCAGCATGTGTGCCCTTATCCCCTTCTCCAGAGTGCACTAAGTACACGACAGCTCACAAGAAATATTTGTCAGAGTAATTAAGTAATATTTGTCAAGGTATGCATATCATCCTACACGTGTTTATAAATTTTTTTTCCCATTTTTGTACTTGAAAAATTTCAAATCCACACAGGAGTTGAAAGTATAGTAACAGTAAATAGCCGTGTACTTTTCATGTACAATTGTTAACATATTACACATTTGCAAGTATGCTACATACACTCTTTCCCCCTCTCTTTCTCTCTCCTCACCCCTGCCCCCCTTCTTATCTGCACACATACACACACACAATTAATGAGCCATTTGAAAGTAACTTAGATATAATGGCTCATTGTACTTACATACTTTAACATGCATGCCATGTCACACTTAAATTTAACATAGGTACAATAATATTATATAGCAAACAGTCCATGATTAGATTTCCCAAATTATCTCCAAATGATTTTCATGGATTTTTTTGGATCCAGAGCCAATCATAGATGTTTCATTTAGATGACATTCCTTAGAACATTTCTAGACCTACTTCTTTCTAGATCTGAATTTGAAGTTTCCTCATTATTAGATGCTGGTTAAACCTTTCTGGCAAAAATATTACAGAGGTGATCATGTATTATGATATTCCCATTGCACATAATGTTAGTTTATTCTGTAATTGGTGGTTCTAAGTTTGATCACTTGATTAAGGAGTCTACCAGACTTCTCCACTGAAAGGCACCTTCTCTTTGTAATTAGTAAGTACCCTATGGGGTGATACATTGACATTCTTTGAATATTCTATTCCCTAACAGACTTTCACCCAGTGAAAGTTTTAACATCTGTGGATAATTATTACTCAAATTATTTCAGTCGTGGTTGTAAAATTATCTTTTCAGATTCTGTCATTCCTTCCGCATGTTTCCTGGCATTCTGTAAAGAGGAGCTCAGTTCTCTTCTTTATAGAATCACTCTGGACCCATGGATTCTTTTATTGTTCAGTTCAGTTCAGTCGCTCAGTCATGTCCGACTCTTTGCGACCCTATGAATCGCAGCACACCAGGCCTCCCTGTCCATCACCGACTCCCGGAGTTCACTCAGACTCATGTCCATCGAGTCGGTGATGCCATCCAGCCATCTCATCGTCTGTCGTCCCCTTCTCCTCCTGCCTCCAGCCCCTCCCAGCATCAGAGTCTTTTCCAATGAGTCACCTCTTTGCATGAGGTGGCCAAAGTAGTGGAGTTTCAGATTTAGCATCAGTCTTTCCAGAGAACACCCAGGACAGATCTCCTTTAGAATGGACTGGTTGGGTCTCCTTGCAGTCCAAGGGACTCTCAAGTGTCTTCTCTAACACTACAGTTCAGCGCTCAGCTTTCTTCATAGTCCAACTCTCACATCCATACATGACCACTGGAAAAACCAAAGCCTTGACTATTCAGTTGTTATCAATTACTATCCTTATTCCTCTTGGTGCTCTAATTATGCCAAATTTGGCTAGTGGGAACACTGCCAAGTAGCTCCTGTGTCATTTTCACTTGTTTCCATAATTTTTTGAATATGCCTTTGCTTTTTGTCACAGCAAAATATTCCAGCCTCTCTGCTTTAGCCCTATTTTATTGTGGAATGGTATTTGGAAACAAATATATGGGTGTTATGTGTGATCATTGCTACTGTTCAGTTCAGTTCAGTCGCTCAGTCGTGTCCGACTCTTTGCGACCCCATGAATAGCAGCCCGCCAGGCCTCCCTCTCCATCACCAACTCCTAGAGTTCTCCCAAACTCATGTCCATCGAGTCGGTGATGCCATCCAGCCATCTCATCCTCTGTCGTCCTCTTCTCCTCCTGCCCCCAATCCCTCCCAGCATCAGAGTCTTTTCCAATGAGTCACCTCTTCGCATGAGGTGGCCACAGTATTGGAGTTTCAGCTTCAGCATCAGTTCTTCCAATGAACACTGAGGACTGGTCTCCTTTGGGATTGAATGGTTGGATCTCCTTCCAGTCCAAGGGACTCTCAAGAGTCTTCTCCAACACCACAGTTCAAAAGCATCAATTCTTCAGCATTCAGCTTTCTTCACAGTCCAACTCTCACATCCATACATGACCACTGGAAAAACCGTAGCCTTGACTAGATGGACCTTTGTTGGCAAAGTAATGTGTCTGCTTTCTAATATGCTATCTAGGTTTCCTTCCAAAGAGTAAGTGTCTTTTAATTTCATGTCTGCAGTCACCATCTGCAGCAATCTTGGAGCCCAGAAAAATAAAAAGTCTGACACTGTTTCCACTGTTTCCCCATCTATTTGCCATGAAATGATGGGACCAGATGCCATGATCTTCGTTTTCTGAATGTTGAGCTTTAAGCCAACTTTTTCACTCTCCTCTTTCACTTTCATCAAGAGGCTTTTTAGTTCCTCTTCACTTTCTGCCATAAGGGTGGTGTCGTCTGCATATCTGAGGTTATTGATATTTCTCCCGGCAATTTTGATTCCAGCTTGTGCTTCTTCCAGCCCAGCGTTTCTCATGATGTACTCTGCATAGAAGTTAAATAAGCAGGGTGACAATATACAGCCTGACATACTCCTTTTTATATTTGGAACCAGTCTGTTGTTCCATGTCCAGTTCTAACTGCTGCTTCCTGACCTGCATATAGGTTTCTCAAGAGGCAGGTCTGGTGGTCTGGTATTCCCATCTCTTGAAGAATTTTCCACAGTTTATTGTGATCCACACAGTCAAAGGCTTTGGTGTAGTCAATAAAGCAGATATAGATGTTTTTCTAGAACTCTCTTGCTTTTTCCATGATCCAGCGGATGTTGGCAATTTGATCTCTGGTTCCTCTGCCTTTTCTAAAACCAGCTTGAACATCTGGAAGTTCACGGTTCACATATTGCTGAAGCCTAGCTTGGAGAATTTTGAGCATTACTTTACTAGTGTGTGAGATGAGTGCAATTGCATGGTAGTTTTAGCATTCTTTGGCATTGCCTTTCTTTGGAATTGGAATGAAAACTGACCTTTTCCAGTCCTGTGGCCACTGCTGAGTTTTCCAAATTTGCTGACATTTTGAGTGCAACACTTTCACAGCATCATCTACCAGGATTTGAAATAGCTCAACTGGAATGCCATCACCTCCACTATCTTTGTTCGTAGTGATGCTTCCTAAGGCCCACTTGACTTCACATTCCAGGATGTCTGGCTCTAGAAGAGTGATCACACCATTGTGATTATCTGGGTCATGAAGATCTTTTTTGTACAGTTCTTCTGTGTATTCTTACCACCTCTTCTTAATATCTTCTGCTTCTGTTAGGTCCAGACCATTTCTGTCCTTTATTGTGCCCATCTTTGCATGAAATGTTCCGTTGGCATCTCTAATTTTTTTGAAGATATGTCTAGTCTTTCCCATTCTGTTCTTTTCCTCTATTTCTTTGCATTGATCACTGAGGAAGGCTTTCTTATCTATCCTTGTTATTTTTTGGAACTCTGCATTCAAATTGGAATATCATTCCTTTTCTCTTTTGCTTTTCTCTTCTCTTCTTTTCCCAGCTATTTGTAAGGCCTCCCCAGTTATTTTGCTTTTTTGCATTTATTTTCCATGGGGATGGTCTTGATCCCTGTCTCCTGTACAATGTCATGAACCTCTGTCCATAGTTTATCAGGCACTCTGTCTATCAGATCTAGTCCCTTAAATCTATTTCTCACTTCCACTGTATAATCATAAGGGATTTGATTTAGGTCATACCTGAATGGTCTAGTGGTTTTCCCTACTCTCTTCAATTTAAGTCTGAATTTGGCAATAAGGAGTTCATGATCTGAGCCACAGTCAGCTCCTTGTCTTGTGTTTGTTGACTGTATAGAGCTTCTCCATCTTTGGCTGCAAAGAGTATAATCAGTCTGGTTTCAGTGTTGACCATCTGGTGATGTCCATGTGTAGAGTCTTCTCTTGTGTTGTTGGAAGAGGGTGTTTGCTATGATGAGTGCATTCTCTTGGCAAAACTCTATTAGTCTTTGCCCTACTTCATTCCGTATTCCAAGGCCAAATTTGCCTATTACTCCAGGTGTTTCTTGACTTCCTACTTTTGCATTCCAGTCCCCTAGAATGAAAAGGACATCTTTTTTTGGTGTTAGTTCTAAAAGGTCTTGTAGGTCTTCATAGAACCGTTCAGCTTAAGCTTCTTCAGCGCTACTGGTTAGGGCATAGGCTTGGATCACCATGATATTGAATGGTTTGCCTTGGAAATGAACAGAGATCATTCTGTCATTTTTGAGATTGCATCCAAGTACTGCATTTCGGACTCTCTTGTTGACCATGATGGCTACTCCATTTCTTCTAAGGGATTCCTGCCCACAGTAGTAGATATAATGGTCATCTGAGTTAAATTCACCCATTCCAGTCCATTTTAGTTTGCTGATTCCTAGAATGTCGACGTTCACTCTTGCCATCTCCTGTTTGACCACTTCCAATTTGCCTTGATTCATGGACCTAACATTCCAGGTTCCTGTGCAATATTGCTCTTTACAGCATTAGATCTTGGTTCTATCACCAGTCACATCCACAGCTGGGTATTGTTTTTGCTTTGGCTTCATCCCTTCATTCTTTCTGGAGTTATTTCCCCACTGATCTCCAGTAGCATATTGGGCACTTACCGCCCTGGGGAGTTCCTCTTTCAGTATCCTATCATATTGCCTTTTCATACTGTTCATGGGGTTCTGAAGGCCAGAATACTGAAGTGGTTTGCCAGTCCCTTCTCCAGTGGACCACATTCTGTCAGACCTGTCCACCATGACCTGTCCATCTTGGGCGGCCCCACACGGCATGGCTTAGTTTCATTGAGTTAGACAAGGCTGTGGTCCATGTGATCAGATTGGCTAGTTTTCTGTGATTATGGTTTCAGTATGTCTGCCCTCTGATGCCCTCTCGCAACACCTACCGTCTCACTTGGGTTTCTCTTACCTTGGACGTGGGGTATCTCTTCACGGCTGCTCCAGCAAAGCGCAGCCACTGCTCCTTACCTTGGGCGAGGTCACCCTTCCTGACCTTGAACGTGGAGTAGCTCCTCTCAGCCCTCCTGCACCCGCACAGCTGCCCCTGACCTTGGACGTGGGGTAGCTCCAGTTCAGTTCAGTTCAGTTCAGTTGCTCAGTCGTATCTGACTCTTTGCGACCCCAACCCTACTTAAAGAAAATCTTCCCCAAGTCTACTTCACACTTCCAAATAAGTAATAATACTTTATGAAATGTTCTTAAAGTCTCATTCAGCATTTATCTAAGTTTCAGTGTTCTGCTACAATGAAAACAGAAAAAAGTTAAAATTTCAAGTAAACCAAAAATGACAATACTTTCAGAAGGAGATTGCTTAAGTGGAAATGGATAGTGCTTAATTATAGTAAATAAAAGTTGGTTTGAGATTCAAAGATGCAGGCACTTATTTTCTTTGGTCTACTTCAGGAATTAAAAAGTTAAATAGGGATTAAATAGACCCTTGAGAAATTTCAATTGGATGTTTCCAAAAAGACAAAAATAAAATAAATTAACCAGACAGCTCTTGGAAAATAACATTATATAGAACAGAAATCCTTATTTATTTTAACTTCATACTCTAAATTATCAGCTGATTGACTTAATATTTGACTGTAGTTTATGATTAGTTTAAGTTCTTAATGAAAATAACATTTCTTAAAGTATTAGAGCAAAAAAATCATAGATGGAATAATACATCAGAAGAGATAACAATTCTATATACTTCATTAATGAGTCAGAATCTGGCTTCTGTATCTAACAAGCAATGAAGTAAAAAGATCATTTTATGTTGAAATATTCTGGCAGGATTACTTAGATTTTCTCAAATTATAGGTTGTATTCTTAACTGTGACTTCTTCCTAGAAGTTTTATGCCTTCCTAAATACCTTTATGCTTTTAATTACCTTTGATATACTCTATCCCTCTCATCCTTTCCTGGTTAGTGTTTTCACTATAACCTCACTCTCCTCTCTGCCAAATCCACTCAAAAAGCTAGGTTTCTGGAGTTTTTCTCAATACCAAAAGAATTAGAAGATTATAAGAAATTTTTTTTCTGAAATCAGGCAAATCACTTAACTTTCTGTGCTTTTGCTTGTCTGCTGGTAAAATAAGGATAATGTCTGTCTCTCTCTTGCCTTATATGGATATCGTGAGGGTAAGTTTAATCAGTCATTTAAAGTGGTTTTGCGTTCTGTATTCGTGAGATCGTTTAACAGATAGGTTTTCTTTTTTATAATGATAACAATCAGAGGCACTTTTACTCGAGTTTTTACGACAGAAGGGATTTAGATTTGAAAATAGGATATTCAACACTAGAATACAGGATATTAGGAGGCTGGAGAGTTGTTTTCCTCTGGAGATCTTGGGATCTGTAGGATTCTTCTCTGTGGGTTTGTACCTATGATAAAGGAAGCTCAAGGCCCTTTTCGGTGGAGCCCTTTAACATTCCGCCTCCATTCCTTCCAGCTCCCATTAACACAGCAATGGCTTGCTTAATGCCTCTTTTAGCAACTCTCTCTCTTCCAAGGCCAGTTGCTCTTTGAAAAAGATACTCCTCATTTTATATTCCTCTTTCCTTAAAATGAGTGTATCCACGTCTGAGTTCTGTGAAGCTTGTTAGGTGTCCTGAGGACTCTAGGAAATGTCCCAGTTTTGTATCCATCATCCTTCTGCCCTGCTCTTGAATACTTTATGTCATTGTTGTTTTCAAATCACTCACCCTGGAGAGCAGTTTCTTTGTTCTGCTTTTAATGGTGCCATGTCTGAATAGCAAAATAATGGAGACTGCAAAAATTACAAGTGATCCTTAGGATTTGAAAGACAATCTTATCTACATAAGGAAATACTTCTCAAGTTACAACATGATATAGAATAGGCAGATTGCAAGTGATTTTTAAGGTTCAGAAGACGATCTTATTTATGTTAAGAAAGTACTTCTCAAGTTACAACACCACCTGAGGTTGAGTTGGCTTTTCCCTTGCCGCTCTCCAGAGCCAAACATCTGCTTGGGCAACTCAGGATGTTCTTTTTTTTTTTTTTTTAAACAAATGTTGGCATTTGACTCCCAACTGTGATTAGATTACATAAGATATTATATAGAACTGATGTGGGAGTTTAATTTCCCCTATCTTATTTGATAACATTGTCTAACTTAGTGTCAGAAAACATTGGCCAACTCTCAGAACCCCAGTTACATCAGTTAGGATGAATTTTTAAGAGGAAAATCTTAGATTGCAGTCAAACAGGAACATGTGCCATTAAAGAACTATGTTTGCTTTGCCAGTTGAGACTTGTTTCTTTAATTCAAGTAATGGCTTAGGGGTTATTTTAAGGGCACTTTGGAGATTGTGTTGTCGGAATGTTACAGAGTAAATTTTGAGTGTGATATGCCCATTTGACCTTAATTCCAACATCTGATTTTGCAGGGAAAAGAATCTGCCATTCACTGACTACCTGTGATCCTCACCTGAATTTGGTTTCTTGAGCTGCTAAATCATATGTGGATGCCAGTGGTCCTCCATGGACCACACGTGGCCCAGACTTCTTGTCCCTGATCCACAGGAAGCTCAGCGAAACAGTGCTGATTTCTGCTTAACCTTTAGTAACAGCAGACACATTGTTTCCTACAAGTCAGGGTCTCATCTATTTTTGTTGTTTTGACAAGATCATTCTGAAATAGACTGTTAAAAAAAAAAAGTCCGCTTATTTTTTTCCCCTTGACCTACTGTTCACAGCAAGTTGCATGTGTGCTGACCACTGAGAACTCACATTATAGTGAAATGGGTTGTCAAAAGTTGGGTCTGTTTACACAGAAGTTGGGAATCATTTTTCTCTAATCTCAAGGTGGATCTGTGTTTTCTCATCTAATTTTTAGATGTAGCAGTGAAGTTCTTTAGAAACTTCTGAAGTATATGATAGTGTAGGTTTAAGATAACTTGACAAGTTGTGTTTCTTTACTAAGATTCAGTCATAACAGTTCTGTCCTTAGTGTGTATCCAGCATCTGCTGGCTTGATGGTAAACACAGAGTAAGTCCTGATTCCACAGCCTTGTGCTCCGGGATAGTCAGGTATTACTCGTAATTATACTGTATTGTAATTGTACTTGGCTGCAAGTGACACTGACAGAAGTGTCCTAAAAGGCTAGAATGGCCATTTAGGGTTAATATTATGACTTCTAGTTCAGCCTCTCTCCCATTCTCAAGATTCAGCCCATAATCACAAAGTAGCCATTGTAGTTCAGCCATGACTTCTATATTCCAGGCGAGAAGACAGAGGATATACTAATCAGTCACCTTTTAAAGTAGCTTTCAAGTTCCAAAAACTGCACCCAATAACTTCTGCTGACCAGAATTGAGTCACTTGACTACCCAAATATGTCAGGGAGGATAGAGTATATAATTGTCTATTGCTAACTCATTACTTGTTATGGGTTACTCATTACAATGTGGGAAACCTGGGTTCGATCCCTTGGTCAGGAAGATCCCCTGGAGAAGGAAATGGCACTCCACTCCAGTACTGTTGCCTGGAAAATCACGTGGACAGAGGAGCCTGGTAGGCTACCGTCCATGGGGTTGCGAAGAGTCGGACACAACTGAGCAACTTCACTTTCAACTCATTACTTAGGACTTCCTGGTGGCTCAGTGGTAAAGAATCTGCTTGCCAGAGCGGGAGAGCAAGAGACGCAGGTTTGATCCCTGCCTGGGTCAGTAAGATCCCCTGGAGAAGGAAATGGCAACCCATTCCAGTATTCTTGCCTGGAGAATCCTATGGACAGAGGCCCCTGGTGGGCTACAGTCCATGGGGTCATGAAAGAGTCAGATATGACATCGACTAAACAATGAACTCATCGCCTACTCAGAGGGAAAAAAAAAGCCACTGTATTTTAAAGAAGAAGGGAAAAACAAATATTAGTAACAACCTAGCAGTTTCTGCCACCAGAGCCTTTTATGATTTACACCAAGCCATCTTTCGCTCCCATCTGCTGTTCTAAGCACTGTATGGCTCCACAGAGCCTCGGTGCTCCCTGAGAATGCCCTTTATTGTCCTTCCCTCATCCGATTCTGAAAGGCTTTGTCTCCCATCTCAACTGCCTCTGCTTCTTACCTCTCAGGTGTTGCTCAGATCACATTTCCTGCAGGAAGCCTTTCTAGGACTCCAGTCACAGTTACCCTCTGCCCCTCCCCCATTCCTTCATCTCATCTGTCACAGCTCTTGTTAACTTTCAGCCAACATAGTAAAATTTCAAAGTTAGTTTCCATATCCTATGTGATTCCCTCCTCCCCCTCACTTGCCTAGTAGAATAATTGCATATACTCAATATTTAGTATATGTGTATTGAATTCCATTGCAGACCTCATGCTAGCAGGATAATAGGAGAAAGTCTTTTTGTGCAATAAGGGTGTTCTTTTTGTAAGGCAAATATATATATACACACACACACATCAGCATTGTGAGCATCTTAGTCTATTTAATAGGTTGTTGGTTACTTCTGTGAATAGTCTGTTAGGTAGAAGTGTAAATAGCAGTTTGTTTGCAATGCGGTTCCCTAAACATGTAGGAAACATTAACAGTCTGGGCCTCTTGGAACAAGGGCATTTGATGTGCCCGAGATTAGGGCACTCCACTCAGAACAAACAAGGAAAAAGGAAGGGGGACAATAAAAACCTTTATTTCTGAAAAGCACCTGAAAATACCATAAATGGATGGACTTCAGGCTGGTCAGTGGGGCAAATGGCAGCACAGCCTGGGTGCCTCATATGTAATTGTTTGATAAACTTTTTCATGTGCTACTTTCTAAATTTCTTTTTCATGTTTTATTTTCAAAATCCAGTTATTTGGGGAGGTTTTTACCTTGACTTGCATTTAATTATTTTCAGGTGTTTACTTTTTTTTCCCCCTTCTTTTTTAAAAATTTATCTTATTCCAGTCTAGCTGATTTACTAATTTTTCTTTTCAATATGCACTTGGGATGCATCTGTGATAACAATTCAGGTTGTATTAATATATAATTGTAAAGATTTATGGAACATCTTTCCTTTAAAATTAAAAGAAAATGTTTTAACTTGCATTTCTTGATTGCGCCTGGAATTCACATAAAGGATGGCTTATTTCTGGGACTTCTTTTTAAAACTGCATATAAACCATCTACCAGGTATACAGTTGACTGAAGCATAATGTTGGAAGGACCTCCTAGATAGTTCATTTCTTCTCACTGCTTTCTGTTGAATGTCATGCCATATCTAAAATCGGATTTTTATGAATTTCCCCAGTGCATTTCTCTACCACTTATACTTGACTCTCTGCTCATCATTTCTTTCTGCAAGATCTTACATCAAATACCTATAGAGCAGCAATAAGGATTCACTTGGGGTGAGTTAACACAGGCAGGAAAGGTCTAAAAGTAAGATTGGCAAACAAACCTGTGGAGTGCTCAGCAAGAGGAGGGTTGGTGACTCAAATGACGAAAACACCAAAGATAAAGTGCACAACAGTTCCATAGGAGTGTTAGTGCTTTGAAGGAGATGATGTTTGAGAATTGTCCAAAAATGGGAGCATCTCCCAGGATGGAGAAAACTGTGGGCTGATATGGCAGGGAGCAGGTGTCAGGTACAGGAGACACAGGGTCACTGTTGACTCCTCTCCCCTTGGTCTTCAAGACCTATTTGCTCATCCCTCAGGGGTTAGTGAAGCCCATTTCTTCCTGTCAACAAACACAGATCATTTTATCTGCATGCCAGACTCCTGTCCATCCTGTGTATCATCACCATACTAATATTCCCAGGTTATTTTTATCAGGTAATTCTCCTAAAGATAATGATGAAGTGGTCACTTCTTGTAGACAAAGTACTTATTCCTCCGTCTGGAATTTAGGGAACATCATGATCTGGTACCACTCACCTATGATTGTCTACCTCTTATTCTTCCCCTAGTGTTTGCCCATCTCTTTGGCTTGATAAGCCTCCTTTAAATCAATGAGGCCCGTTTTGCTGAATAAATCTGCATACCTTGGATGGTCCACTGTCTTCTCTGTCTACCTGGCTTCAAGATCCACCTCAAAACCTCTTCTTCTAGGCTTTCTGTACAACTCTATGTGGATGTGTGATGATTTCTTCACAAATCCCATGTGTGCCACCATTTTTGCTCATAAATGTTGCCTTGAATTAAAAACATGATTGCTTTGTCTTTGTGTCGAGAGTAAGCTCTTTGAGACCAGTGACCACACTATACAATGATTTTGCATCTATTTTAATATCTGGTGTAGCACCGTATACAGATTTGGTATAGAGCGAGATTTCTCTGTCTGGTACCATCACATTTTGAGCTGGATAATTTTTGTTATGGGGAGTTACCTGAGCATTGAAGGATGTTTAGCAGCATCACTATATACTCGCTAGATGCTAGTGGTACCCTCTTCCCAGTGTGACTATGGAAAATGTCTTCATTTGTGCTAAGTGCCCCATAGACAGCAAAATATCCACAGCTGAGAATTACTGTATAAACAGAATAAATTCTTATCAGTATCTTGGCAGGAATTGAAGACTATGAAAAATTTGATTCATGGTTTACAGCATTTTAGGGTCTTGAATGATGACAAACTCAGCTGATAGCAGATCAGCAATGTAAAATGAAACTTTCTCTTTTCTGTGATAAGCTATAGGCAGCCTATTATAGATTGATGAGTAATTATGATGTAACTTAAGGTTAAGGAAGGGCAAAATGACAGAAGTATACTGAAGTTGAAGTTTCCAAAATACTGAGTTTTAGTTTCTAATTCATTTGGAACCGTTTTATACTTGGAAATATCATTTCCAATAAAATATTTGTTATTTAATTGGAAATTTACCTAGGGGTTCATTTTTAACTAATATCTTTGGATTGAGAACTATGTTTTGAAGCATATTTGAGAAAATCATTTTGAAATTTTGGGTGCAGGTTATTGTAAAGTGATAACCATTGACAAAAATCAGTTGTATGTGTATATAGTTTTCCAGTTTTTCTTTTTTTGATTATTTGAGTATTGTCCTCAAGTTTAGCAAAATTTCCAGCCCCAAGCAATACACACATAAGCAATACACACACACACACACACACACAATACATGTGTGTAGTCTAGACAGTGCTTACTGCTCACTCTCTTGTAAGTTCTTAGTTTTTTCTTTGATTATCGAACTGGTACATGACATAGATTCTACATGGCTGACGTGCTGCTGAACTAGAAATAACGCGTGATACCCTCTTTCCACAGCTGTGTGCCAGCCACAGTGCAAACATGGTGAATGTGTCGGGCCAAACAAGTGCAAGTGTCATCCTGGATATGCCGGGAAGACCTGCAATCAAGGTAGGGAAACCCTGTGCAAAGTAAACAGTCATAAACCCTCTCTGCTCCTCCTTGATGTAGAAACTGAAGTTCTCATGCAGACCACTTTTCCATGACCATCGTCCCCAAATATATGAGATGTCATTTCGCTGAAAGATAAAAACCTAATAATGATAAAGCTTGTTAAATCTACTTAATTGTGGGGCAGTTAAAGAATTTCATCCTTTCATTCACTATTAATAATGAAAATGCATTTTGAAGAAGAAAATGACAGCATCCGTAGAAGCCTTACGTCTGCTCCTCCTCGGCCTTCCACTAACTATTTGGAAAACTTCAGCAAACTGTTAGCCTCCTTGGATCTCTGTGAGATGAAATCACTCTAATACTCAAAGTCAGGTAGGAGGTTTGGCTTGAAATTTTGAGGTCCCTTCCAACTCTGAGCTCTTTGATCTTTGTGACTCAGTTCCCTTCAACTTTTGACCAGTTGGTAAGGTTCCTCTGAGAAATCAAGATTTTGATTAACCTAACAATTTATTTTTAATTTGGTGTCAGTTGCTTATAAAAGCAGATCTTTATGTAGTCTTCATGGTGCTAAGGTATTTTGCATGTATTACTTGTTTATATCACTACAGCAGCATTAGGAGGTAGAATGTTATTTATTATAATTAAGCTATAAATACTATTTTCCTCTTGATGAGACATCATGTATACTCAGTGTTTTGTCCAAGTTCACAAAATTAGTTGGTAAAAGATATATAGACAACAGCTCTAAGTTGACATAGAACTCATGTTCTACCAGTGTAGTTTTGGATGGAGAAAACATTGGAAATGTGATCCTCTGACTAGCTGCATTACAAGGCTGACAAGGCTTGTCTGTTTAATTAATTTCAACCAAAACCTTTCTAACATTCAGAGATAAAAACAGATGTAAAGAAAAGATAGGGTTAGATTTCACTAGAAAGATTCAATAATAAAAAGAGTAAAATTTTTCATTTATTCCTTAAAGTAATATTTCCTAGCATTTTAAATGTCAAATGAAACAGTTTGTATAGGGTCTAACTGTCCCATAGATACTTAGTTGACCTCATCTGATACAGAAATGATCTTGTTGAAATATTCTTGTTCTTCAGTATCTGATGTTCCTTGAAGTGTGTCACGTAAACTTGTGATTTATAGACATAGTTGTCACAAGAATCAGGCACACTGAAATTTGAAAGTATGGGTAATTGTTCCTAAACTACCAGATGAAATCCATGTTAGTGAAATATGACATGTTTTTAAATCCATTTGATTTTAAAAACCCATTTAATATTTCCTCTCCAGTGTGAGTTCTCAAGTAGCAGCATGTTCAGTTCTGATTATTGAGTTGTCAGTGTTCATCTTAGAGTGCCAGCATGCTTCTTTTTTTAAAGTGCTAAACATAAAGCATTGCAGGTTTCATTAATATGTCAGCACCATGAAACGTTGTCCTCATGCCAGGAATGTATACAAAGATTATTAAAAGAAGCCACTGTTGAGGTTGTGGAGAAATTCATTTAAATTTATTTGCAGGAGCTACATCAACTTTAATATGATTCATAGACATTAAAACTATCATTGGAACACGGATCCATCTCTGGGTATCTCTGATTTTCAGAAAACTAGTTGACTGTATACCTTTCCCTGCAATAATACCTGTTTCTCTCAAGAAAAATTGAAATATACCGAGTTGAAATCTTGCCTTCCCAAACTAAATATAGTTGGGGGGAAGAGGATTTTATCAGTGGCAAAATGGGATTTTACACCTGCAAAAATAGTGAGCCCCACTGAAAATGTAATTTCAAGTTAAATCCTGAATGTAAAACTTGAGTCTACAGTAAACCTACGTGTTTTGATCATCTCTCTCTTTTCCTTTCTTACCATATAAGCAATTGTGGGACGTTACATTCTTTGAGAGCAGGAACCATTTGTGGGGTCCCTCTGACTTCTTGGTTCCTGAAAATTTTTATCAAAATGATTTGCACATGATAAGTGCACATGAAATATTTGCTTAGTGACTGTTTAATATCATGGTTCTTGGTCCTAACACCATAGGAAGAGTTCCCTGGAGTTGTTTGGTATAGCTCTTTATTCTTGGTATCCGTCGACTGTTTGTCAGGGTCAGAGAGGCTGCCGCAGTGATCCAGGTAGAGGCCAGAGAGCCCCAGAAATGTTGTTAAATATTAGAACTAAGTGTCTATGTCTGCTACAGAACAAATTAACTTAGACTGATTTTATCCAGACCATACATTTTAATAAAATGGAAAACATGCCTCGGAGATATGAGAAATCAAGCAAGTTTTTTTTAACCCAGGGTGTTTTTGTTTATTTTTTGGCCACACCATAGGGCATATAGGATCTTAGTTCCCTGCCCAGGGATCAAACCCATGCCTCTTGCAATGGAAACACAGAGTCCTAACTAGAAGACCACCAGGGAATTCCGTGGTTTCTTTTTTCTTGAGGAAAGAAATGGTAAGAAGAGTTAGACTTGAAATAAATCTCCACAGAACTGGAAATTAGCATTTGATTAAAAGTAGGTTTGGGTATAAGGCAAAAATTATATCCACTAAAAACTGTGTTACTAGCTGTGTACTTTAAGAACTCACCCCTGGAGACTTGCTTGAACAGCTGAGTGAACAGCTTGAATAGATGACAAGCACTTACTGAGTGCTTTCAGAACTGCCAGAGAGCAGAAGAGCAGGGCAGGCCCACTTTGGAACTGGCTTAATTTAGAAGCCTTGGTATAAGATTAGTGTGAGTCTGCTGGTCATGGCTTGTGCTTCCCTCTGGGTCACTCTCTGGATTTGCCATAGCCAGATCACATAGAAAATCGTAGGCATGGGCTGACGATATTTATTCTAATCTGAACTCTGGCAAGAATTTTGTTTTTTTCCAGCTTACTTTGTCTGGTTATTTTATTCATGAAGATTACTGCCCCCCACCCACCTTGAGCCTCTGTACCCATACAAATCCCCTTTCTCCTCAGCCAAAAAAGGATACTATTATAGATAACAGTGTTTTTCATAACTTTCCCATTAGAGAATTATTTGGGGCATGTAATGTATCATATCATTGCATATTTTCAGGAATGAAAGATATCCTGCTGAATTTACAGCATGCTTTACAGTATAATAATTTCAGAAACAGTTCATAAATATCAGTTATTAATCTCTTCGCATGGTTTTTGTTTCAAATGTTGAATTCCTTATCCAAAGAAAAGAATCGGTATCTTGTACTTGGGAACCAGACAGTAAACTGTGGTAAGCTAATTAGGTCTAAATTGATTGCCTTCCTTAGCACAATAGCTGGAGTGCTTTAACACTAAGATTAAAGTAGTTTCTTAAGGCTTTATTTTTTGAATGATGTGTGGTTTCAACCCCAGAAACCAATATTGATTTTATTTGTAAATTTAACTGGCTGTTAATAATGTGATAGTCTTGAAATAGGATGTGATTGCCTACTTTGGGACCTACTCATAATATTTTGGTAAGCTAATAATGGCAACACCATTTTTTTTTTTGCAGAAAGCTTCTAATATATATTCTTTTTTTCCCCCAACCCCTGATATCTCAATCCATCTGTATCTGGGCAGGGTTTCTTATGTATATTCTAATTAAAAGTGACCTAAATGTGACATTAGTTCTTACACCTGAATGAACACATAAATGATCTATCATGTTACTTATTTAAATGAGATCTTTATGCAGGTCATAAGTTTATGCATGATTATGTAAGGTTTTAAACTGTTGTACAACATAATAATATAGGAAAAGATATTAAGTTGGTCCTTTAAGACCTAGATGTACCTAAGCAGACCAGGTTGATTATAGTCAATTTTTGTATAATCTTTGAATTTTCTCTTTGTTGATGACTAAAATCATTTTTAAAATGACCATTTCTTTTTTGTGTGTGCTTAAAAAAGTTGATTTGAAGATGTGGATTGTTAACTGATAATGTTTGTGTGTTCTTCGGAAGCAAGATAGCAGTGATAAATTTTAAGAAACACAGAAATTAAAATTGAAAAAGAGAAGCCAGAAGAACTAGAAACTTATTTTTGTAAAGTATCTAAAGCATTCTTTTTGAACTCTACCAACTTTATGTAATTGTTTAATATATACTTACAAAGATTTTTAGGGCTAAAATGACATCAGTTCAAAGTTGACTCTTATTACCTTCTTCCTGGTGTGAAGACGAACACCTCTACCCAACTCCTCTTGACCAAGGCAGTGAACAGCCTCTTTTGCAACCCCCGGATCATCCAGCCACCGGTTTGCCTTCAAGGGGTGAGCGCGCGCTGTCTCAGGTGGCCTGCGCCTGCCACCTGCACGGCTTCCTGCTGTGTTGTCACTTCTTGCCCGTGTCCTGAAGGCTCCCGCAGGAGTGCCCAGCCCTCCGTGTCCTGAGCATGTGAAGCAAGTGGCAGGAATTGTCAGCTGGTGCCGATTCTCTGCGCTTCTAAAAGCCTGGCGCCTCTGCTGTCCTCTCCCTGCCTCAAGTCCCCGTGGCCTTTCTTCTCTTCTGAGTTTCAAACTTTTTCTCAGAGAATCAGATAACCAAGTAGCTTCTGTTTTCTTATGTAGGCGAAGTCAGGAATTCCACAGCACCTGAGTTTGGGGTTTTGATGAACTTCTGAGTAGATTTTAGAAGTGTGCAAGTCCTCTTCCCCACCACCACATTTGGGGTGTAGAGTTTTAGGTCACCTGGAAATCAGACCATATGTGAACTTCCCTCTTTTGGTGAACCAGCTTCCCTGGTGGCTCAGATGGTAAAGCATCTGCCTGCAATACGGGAGACCTGGGTTCAATCCTTGGGTTGGGAAGATCCCCTGGAGAAGGAAATGGCAACCCATTCCAGTACTCTTGCCTAGAAGATTCCATGGACTGAGGAGCCTGATAGGCTACAGTCCATGGGGTCGCAAAGAGTCGGATACGACTGAGCGACTTCACTTTCACTTTCTTGTGATATTAGAAAGTCTGAGCTCTGGTTCCCGCGCAGGCCTTAAGAGGCTCTGTCATCGTGCTCAGTCATGTCTGACTCTTTCCAATCCCATGGACTGTAGCCCTCCACGATCCCCTGTCCATGAAATTTCCCAGGCAAGGATATTGGAGGGGGCTGCCATTTCCTACTCCAGAGGATCTTCCTGACCCAGCAATTGAACCCGTGTCTCTTTCATCTCCTGTCTTGGCAGGCAGATTCTTTACCACTAGCACCATCTTGGAAGTCCCAAGTAGCTCTACAATTGTGAGCAAAATCTTAGCATTGCAATTAATAATAGGAAAGTAATTCCTGTTCTGGTCATCTGCAGGGCTGGTGTGAGAATAGAAATACCCAAAATATTAACGTCTTCATTAGGCTGGAGAGTTTTGTAGAAAAATAAAATGGCAATATAACTTTACATTCTGAAAGACTTTTTTTCCTCACTCATAAATTTAGGAACTTAGAATGACTGAATTAAATTCATTTAAATTATTAATTACTGCCTGTGCTCATAGAGAACTTGATTTAGATCAAGAAATTTAGGCAAGAGGATGAGTTTCAGAATCATTGAAAATTTAAGGGGTAAGAGTTATGCCAGTTGACATACTGAGATCTGTTTGCCTGTGACCTCTGCTTGAGTCAGACAAAATGCAAAAGCTTATTAGACTTCTGAGGCATTGCATAGTTTAAGCCTCAAAGGAAGAAAAAAATATCCAAATTACATTAAATGAATGAAAGATGATATTCCTTAAAAATCCATGGCATTATTTCACTCAATGAATCTCTTCCAGATTTTCAAGCTAATTTTCAGTGTCTGCATGCTAATAAAATTTCTGATTCTTTTTTCTTCCTGAAGTATAATTATAATGCTACGCAGCTTGCATTTTTGTCCTGGATCAGCTCCTACCCGCTTCCCCCCCGACCCCAATCCAAGCTCCTGAATTCACTCACTTGCTTAAATATACTCCTGACTGTAATAGACACTCCTTAAGGATTGTATATATAGCAATATGAGTATTTGAATGTAAGTGGTTTAATTGTAAAGTTCTGTCCTTGATGTGATAAGATAGGTACATGATAGAAGTCATTCATTTTCTTATAATAGATTTTCCTTATGAAGTATATTACATTATTACATTACAAACTTCTAGAGAAAGAGCAAAATTTAAGTAAATTTAAAACAAAGACACAACTTTTCTTTCCTACATTCTTTCGTCAACTTCTAAGAGTGATCTGAGAAAGTTAGATCAAGGGGAATTTACTTGTCCTTTATAATCTGCCCGTTATTGTAGGAGCCTTTCCTATAAACTGGAAGTGTCATTTTCAAACTTCTGACTTAATTTGATAGTAATAAAAATGTTACAAGGGCTATTATGCTAGAGATTTTGGAAGCAGGAAACATCAACTTAATTTTATAAGGTCAATAAGAAAATAAGGTCTTAGTCCCTCAGTCGTATCCTACTCTTTGTGACCCCGTGGACTCTAGCCCGTCAGGCTCCTCTGTCCATGGAATTACCCAGGCAAGAATACTAGAGGGGGCAGCCATTTACTTCTCCAGGGAATCTTCCCAACCCAGGGATTGAACCTGAGTCTCCTGCATTGCAGGCAGAAATAAAGTACAAGATAGTAATCATAGACGAGAAACTGTAAAGAATATTGAGGAAAAGGAAGTTCATCACAGGACACCAGATGCTTTTAATCTGTTGAAGCGCCCTGCCTTAGGGTTCTAATATTTGGTAAATACTGAAAATCATGGATAATTGTGGAATTCTATTTCATCATTTCTGCAGTGGTTTTGTAAGGGTCAGTGGGAAATTTTTAGGAGACTTGCGTATGGCAGATGGGGCAATGGTGGCAGTCACTGAGGACGTGGACACCGGCCAGCTGTCAGGGGGTGTCACCCAGCCTGTCACCAGCTGTTAGAGTACAGCTTTCTCAAATTGCTTTCAGCCTATTTGGATGCTTATGTGTCAATTTAATAATAGTAAAATAGCCAACACGTGTCTCCATATTTGCCCCCCCCCTGAATACTGCATGTTTATTTCATTCTCCATATCATTTCATAGGTGATTCTCAGGTTTATTTGGGTCTTTTTTATTGGAATTATGATATCTTACTGATTTTTCATTTCCTTTCAGTTTTATGCTTCTTAACCCCTAAGTGTTTTTTCTTATGGGAAGGGAAAGGTAAATTTGATTCCCAGTCTGAGTTGCAAAGACTCCCCTGGACATCCTCAGGGGCACTTAATCCGCCAAGGCTGGAGCGGCCTCAGCTGGGCTTCAGCTTTAGTTCATGGCCCTAGTGTCCGCAGACATTTCCACTGGCCGAAATACGCCTTGTATACAAGCTGCCTGGTGCTATAAACATCTAACCAATCCCATCAGGAACCCCCAGAATTTTCTGATGCTTTTTCAGGGTTCTTAATTGACGTCTTTTATATCCATCAGTATGCTTCCCTCGAGGTATAGAATTCAGTCTTACTCTATTCTTTGTTGTTCTATTCTATTCCTACTTAGTACAGAGGAATATTTAAAACACAAAGCTTTTCTCTTAATGTATTCAGATTTAAATACTATTTACTATAATATCAGTCAGTTCAATTCAGTCGCTCAGTCATGCCCAGCTCTGCGACCCTATGAATTGCAGCACACCAGGCCTCCCTGTCCATCACCAACTCCCGGAATTCATTCAAACTCATGTCCATCAAGTCGGTGATGCCATCCAGCCATCTCATCCTCTGTCGTCCCCTTCTCCTAATATCAGTTAGGGATTTATCAAAGCCAGGTGTGAATCTGCAGGGACACATTAGGCATTGTAATTAACTCTTAGAACATGAGAAAGGATTGCTTGACTCTAATTTTTAATAAATATTGAAAAACAAGGTAGAAGAATATAAGAAGTGGAATGAATTTCTTTCTCTGTCTTTTCTCTTTGATTTAAAATTTTTACTCATTTTAACAGAGGGGGGAAAATCAAATTTTTGTTGATATTATAATTTGCAAAGCAGTTTCTTTGAGGAAACTTTAATTATGATTCTGTTTTGAATATCCTTGACTGGGCAAGAGTGTATGAAGTTTAAAAATAAAGAAAGCATAGGAGATGATGAAGGTATCTGGTTTATTTATGTAACCTCCCCAGGCTTCACCCAGCTGGGGATCTGCTTACAGTCGTGTTAAGGTTAGAAAATGGACTAAGTTGGCAAGTTGGTAAAACAATTTTAAAATTTTAATATGAAATAACAATTGATGGTTTTATAAAACAATGTACTTGGTTACATTAAGTATATAAAAATGTATAGATTTTTAATAAATGAGCAGGTCAGATTTAAATTTAGTTAGATTTGAAAACAACTTGTAATTAGCTATATTTCCAATTTGATGACATGAATTAATAGATAATTAAATTAGGCTAACCAGGTGCCTTTGCTGGCAGTCCTGGCAAAATAAACACACCATATCTCTTTTTAATGAAATCTGTATTTGGGGCATTAGTGTTTCAGTGTATATTTGTCATGAGATTTATTTTCACTTGAGGCAGTGTTCAACTTGGGTTGGAAAAGTCTCACGTGAAGTTCATTAACTCCCTTCGTATTGATATTTAAACCAGTAAACCTAAAATACAGGATGATAGTCTATTATGTATTGTCCATTTGTATTTCTATATGCCCTTCCTAACTGCAGAATGAATGAAAATAATGTTGGAGGGTCTTTTTTAAGTTTATTTTGTGACTCGCATGCTTTACTATAGTAGGAGACTGAAGCTTCTTTAATCTGAGATCAGTTTATAGACTGTGAATAAGAGGAATCTCAACAGTGATCACTCTAATTCATTGAGCTTCTACTCTCTTAAAAAAATAGCCTTTCTTTGGGAAAGTCAAAGCAGTCTAATATTTTATACTTTCTATAACTAAGATAGGTTCACACAGTATCCTCTTTAAACAGAGACAAGAAATTGAAGTAGGAAGATCACATGGGCCAGAGTGAATCTAGTAGTATAACCCCAGATGTTTTGAGGATGTTGAAGTCAGATAGATGGTGTGTACACTGCTCTTTCTAGGGATGATAAGCCCTGTATGTGTCAGTGAGGAGAATCCCCCCAACTGTCCTCTGTAAACAGAGATCACACATGTTAGATTATTTAAGTCCCAGAAATTCACACAGCCTTCCATTGTTATAAGGCTTCTGGTCACCTTGGATAGCAGACTCTTCACGGCTCTAGTGTAACCAGCATTAAAATGAAGACACTGAGCAAACAATCTCTTACGTTTATGGCTGGTTACTATAGCTTGATTGACTTTTTCCCTTCATTCTTCAGCACAGAGAAACATTTTCAGTGGTTCGCAGTGGTGTCGAGGTTTTGTCATCTTTCTGCTTCCACCTCGTTCTTTGCAGACCTAAACGAGTGTGGCCTGAAGCCGCGGCCCTGCAAGCACAGGTGCATGAACACTTTCGGCAGCTACAAGTGCTACTGTCTCAACGGATACATGCTTCTGCCGGATGGGTCCTGCTCAAGTATGTCAAGAATCTTAACTGCTTTATAAGTGCTCTGGGCTTGACTGCACGCTGTGCCCTGCAAGTGTGTGAAAGTGGCCTCCTAACCCTCCTCCCAAGCAGGATGTGAGCGCGTGTTTGTATGTGTGCCTGAGGAATGGGAAACCAGAAGAGCTGCCCACTGTTGATGTCTAGCATTCTTTCACCATGGGTGCCAGTGTCAAATTAATTTGGAAATGGTCTTCTGATGTTATTCCTAGCACATTTTCCCCTTCTTCCATCTGGTTTTAGAACTGTTCCATGTAGAAAAAGAACTTTGGTGACCATTTGAGGACTGTTGTGCTCTCCAAAAGGCTGGACAGTAAACTGTTGGCTGGTAGGGAATCCACCCAGCCTGGTTATTGAGTATAAACCACCCATAAGTGGTTTATACTCAATAAACCACTCACTTCAGTTTTACATTTCTTTATAATAGTCTGAAGGCTACATTATGGCTCTTTTCTTGAAAAAGCATAGTTCAAATGAAAAAAAAAATGCTTATAATAACTTAAAAGTAGATTTCACATATGTCTTTGTAAGAAAGAAATGGATGGTGTTTCCTGCTATCATTTGGATGTGTTTTATAAATGGACAATGGCCTAAAATTCTCTGCAGGCTGAATGCTGAATTGAGGTGTGGTTATAGGATATCTAATAGTTAATGACTTGAATTTTATTTTTACTGGACTATCAGCTAGATCAGTTAATTGTCAATAGGTATCAGCTATCTCTAATTGGATTGCATTTTATAAAATAAAAAGCTTAGCTAATTTTATTTATTATTTCATATTTAGCATGGAACTTTTTGCAGTGAGGCAAATTCATGCTTATGAACAAGTGGGAGGGATGCTAGACTCCTCTATCCTTGTACAACTCACTGGGAAATGTGCTGTACCTAGAGACGTTTAAGGGATGGTTGAGACACTTACTTGGATGTTTTAGCTAAGACCAGCACTTAATATGAGTAATCTGCAAAAATAACCTCAATTTTCTATTTGGCTTGGCCACTGGAAAAAGTTCCATATAATTTTTCTAAGTTTTACATTTATTTTTTAGTTCTTCAGATGCATTAAGGATCTTCCCCAGATACTAACAGAACTGGTTCACTTCTTAATCACCTCTGAGGGAAGAGATCGCTTTCCTGGTTTTGACTTTTTTTTTAGATTGTTGGAGAATTAAGCCCATTTTGTCCTCATTGTTGATTCAGTGTCACTGATTTCAGGATAAGTAGGAAACACAGCTGCTTTAGGTGCCAGGCGTGCTCTCGGTCTCTCGAGGCAGACAGTCCCTGTCTTTCCAGGTGCGCTGACATGCTCCATGGCAAACTGTCAGTATGGCTGTGATGTTGTCAAAGGTCAAATTCGGTGCAAGTGCCCCTCTCCTGGCCTCCAGCTGGCTCCTGATGGGAGGACCTGTGTGGGTGAGTCGTAAGACCAAGCATCTCTGTCAGCAGCCTCTTGAGGGTAAGGAAGAAAATGAAATGTGACGGAGGGACAGGAAAAGGGCAGTTAAATAACATCAGGTAATTAGTTGCCCTTGAGAGGATATCCCATGTCTCACAGGGGGACCTCCTCTCTCTGTGAAAACCTTGTGAGGGGCGGGAGGAAGGTGCAGCCGGAGGAAACCACATGTGCCAAGGCACTGAAGTTTAGAGGGGGCACGGTGTTCAGGGAACAAGAAAAGGTCAGTATTTCTAGGACTTAAGAGGCAGTGACCGTTGAAGCTGAGCGGGTAGACAGGGCAGGCTGCATGTCCTGCACTCAAGGATTTGATTTTTTCCCCTGTAAATTAGGAAGGCACTAAAGATAAGAGTGTGTGGGCTTTGATTTCAAACCTGGCTCTGCCATAGACTTGGTATGTAACCTTAGGTAAGAGATTTCTTTGAGCTTGAGTCCTCTCATTTTTAAAATGGGAGTAATGCCACATGGAACGCTTGGGAGGATTGAATGAGATCATGGATGCAAAGAGCTTAGCATCTAGTAAGCTAAGCTTGTAGTACCTTGCATGGAGTAAGCACTGAGTGAGTGGAGGTGTTTGGGGACTCGAGGGATATTTATTGAGTACTTTCTGTATTCCAGACACAGTTAAGTGCTAGGATGTAGAGTAATGGACAAAGCAGACCAGATTTTAATCCTTACAAAACTGATATTTTAATGGGAGAGACAGAAATATCCAGTGAAATTACAAACAATGCCAACTGTTAATATGAGGTACTAAGAGAGGGAAAAACAGAAAGGATCTGTTTTAGAAAATAATGGTCAAGATAGCCGTGGAGTAAGACCTGGACTGCCGGCCATGTGAAGAATCGGCCAAGCAGGTGAACGTGTTCTAGAGTACTGCAGTGAAAGAGAGGCTGACTTCTTTGAGGTCTGGAAAGAAAGAAGACCATACCCTTAAGTACACAGTATAAGGGGTGGTGGCTTAAGATACAGCTGGTGAGGAAGGTGAGGACTGTTTATTATAGGGTCACCAAAGACATGGTGAGGAACGAGGAATGGATTCAGAAAGCAAGTAGAAACAGTTGAGAGTTTTGAGCTTGGAAACAATCCCTTCTTAGGTCTTGAGAGTGAAAGTCGTTCAGTCATGTCTGACTGTTTGCGACCCATGGACTGTAGCCTGCCAGGCTCGTCTGTCCATGGAATTCTTCAGGCAAGAATACTGGAGTGGGTAGACATTCCCTTCTCCAGGAGATCAAACCCAGGTCTCCTTCACTGCAGGCGAATTCTTTACCATCTGAGCTACCAGGGAAGCCCTCTTATGACTTACTAAAACCATTTGTTGGCAGTTGAGTAGGAATGCTTTGGAGGGGCTAAGACTGGCAGAGGAAAGGCCAGTTTGGAGGCTCCTATAATAGTCTATCCCGGGAGAGCTTGGACTACAGTCATAGCAGTAGGTGAAGAGCAGAGTAAATGAGTTCACAGAATTTGCCAGAGAAACAAACAGCTGGGATCGATGATTTGGAGCTTAAGGGAAATAGGGTTGTCAAGGATGACTCACGTTTTTAGGTCAAGCTAGCAGGGGATACAGGTGTAGTGCATCCTGTGATGTGATACAAGGGGAGGACAGCTTGGGTTGGAAGGATGAATTGAAATTTGGAGATACAGAATTTATGTTGCCTGCCAGGGCAACCAGCCGGATAACATTTATGATGAGCCACTACGTCAGGCAACCGTTTGCAGATAACTGTTTCTTTGAAAATCTACTTCACCTGAACATGCTGTTGCTCTTCCTAAAATGCAATTGGCTTCTGTTTCTAGACATTGATGAATGTGCTACTGGAAGAGCCTCCTGCCCCAGATACAGGCAGTGTGTGAACACTTTTGGGAGTTACATCTGCAAATGTCATAAAGGCTTCGACCTCATGTACATAGGAGGCAGATACCAATGTCACGGTAATAAGCCCCAGCCATTGCATTGTGTTGTTTTTTCCTGTGGAGCGGAAAGATCTCTTAATTATGATGGTGACTGGGCTGTCAAGGGCACAGGAGGTTACTGGCAATTAAATTAAGCAGACGTGAAATTCAAACCCTGGTACTTCTGGATGCAAATGTACTTTATTTCTTCCCTTTATCTGCGATTTTATATGAACCTTCACATCGCAAAAAAGAGGCTTTTTTTTTTTTTTGGAAACTATGTATTTTTTGTGAGTCATTGTATTTATCTCCCAAATAAACTTCTTCTTTTCCTACTTCCTGATGCAGATATAGATGAATGCTCCCTTGGGCAGTATCAGTGCAGCAGCTTTGCGCGATGTTACAACATACACGGGTCCTACAAGTGTACCTGTAAAGACGGATACCAGGGCGATGGACTGAAGTGTGTGTGTGAGTCATGCTTCTCTCCCAGCTCTGAATTCCAGCAAGGAAGTACAGGGTTACACAAAGGCCATTGCTAGAGAAGATAAGGAACAAGATTAATTATCAAAGAAATATCATTTTTCATAGCTAGTAAAACTAGTCTTTGAGTTCCAGAAATAAAATCACTTGCTCAGGTGTTTTAAAAAATTAAAGACTCAATGATAGACTTTAATCTTAAAAGCTTTCAGTTCCTTGACTAAACTCTCTCAATAGCTTCTCTTTAGCTGGTAAGGCATTTTAGAGCCCTTTCTGAGAATTTGATTTTGTTACCATCAGAAATACAGGTATGTTTGTCATCATCATTAGACTATAATGATGGGATAATCTGAATATTTTGTACATTTTTGTTCCTCTGGTTTATGCCTCCTATGTAGCATTTCTGTATTTATTTTCTCTCTGTTCAGAACTGTTTTGCTTTTTAAAACTTTATACGTTCTATTTGTAGTATGGCTATGTCAGTAGATAAACATGGAAAAAAATACCCTCCAAGATGAAAGTTTCACAAACCAAAGGCCACAATTTAGCATACATTTCATGCAGCAATAGATAAATTACAAATTTCTGTAGTAAAATATTTACTGAAGATCATGGGGCATAAAATCAGGATTAAAGGATTTTTGAAGGGTCATGTAGTTATACTCCCAGTCTGGAGTAGATCATTCCAGGAAGATTAAATATTAATTCCTTTTGGTGAATACAATCAAGGACAAATTTTCTACAAATGATCTTCATGATCTCTGGACATTTTTCTAAAAAGCAATTGTATAAATTAATAAAGGGGAAGGAAAACCAAATATAAAACAAATAGAGCATTTAGTGAGAATGTGTTTGTGTGAATTGAATTTATATAAAGTGTGGAAGAGAAAAGTATTAGTCTTTAGACAATTCTAAACATGATTTTATATTGCTAATATACATGTACCATGGGGACATTTTTTTTTTTAATTTTTTTTTTCATGGGGACATTTAACATTGACTCTAAATATACATTTCTCATACTTTGAAATTTTAGAATATCTCTGCATTAAAGTCTCATTGATTCTTGTTTCTATTTTACAATTACTTAAAACTGTGTTTTGATACATTTCACTATAGAAACACAATATAATTCTTGTATACATCCACTAGATATGTTTATGTGATATGTGTTTGAGTATATATATGTATATATTATATATACACACTAGTATTTGCTCTTTTTTTTTTAAACAGTGACTTACATTAGGGGAATATTCTAAATGTAAAAAGTAAGCCTCATTGGCATGAGGTATTTTGATGTGTTTGTTTCTTACAAGTCGATATCTTTCTTTTTAAGGAGAGATGGTTATGCATTAATTAAAATATATTTACTCTTCTAGATATTCCAAGAGTAATGATTGAACCTTCAGGTCCTATTCATGTACCAAAGGGAAATGGTACCATCTCAAAGGGCGATGGAGGACACAGTAATTGGATTCCTGATGTCAGAAGTACTAGGTGGCCTCTGAAGACACCATACATACCTCCTGTCACTACCGACAGGCCCACTTCTAAGCCAACAGCAAGGCCTACACCAAAGCCAATGCCAGAGCCTACACCACCTCCACCCCCACCCACAGAACTCAGAACACCTCCACCAGCAACAACCCCGGAACGAGCAACCACCAGCCTGACAACCGTAGCACCAGTTGCCACCACATCTCCAAGAGAGTTTACAGTTGACAACAGGATACACACGGATCCTCAGAAACCTCGAGGAGATGTGTTCAGTAAGTCACAAATGTTGCCACATTTGGGGGGATTTTTCCTCCAGTTCGTTTGAGATGTAATTGACATTCAGCATTGTGGAAGTTTAAGGACGTACAGCATGATGGGTTGACTGTGCTGTGCTTAGTTGCTCAGTTGTGTCCCTCTCTTTGTGACTCCGTGGACTGCAGCCCGCCAGGCTCCTCTGTCCATGGGGATTCTCCAGGCAGGAATACTGGAGTGGGTTGCCATGCCCTCCTCCAGGGGGTCTTCCTAATCCAGAGATCAAACCCAGGTCTTTTGCCCATTATTTAATTGAATTATTGGTGGTTTTATTTTTGCTATGAGGTTAGATGAGTTTCCTGTTTATTTTAGATACTAACCCCTTGCCAGATATATGATTTGCAAATATTTTTCCTCATTCCATAGGCGGTCTCTTCACTCTGTTGATGGTTTCTTTTGCTGTGCAGCAGCTTTCTAGTTTGATGTCATCCTGCTTATTATTTTCTTGCCTGTGTTTTAGGTCCCATCAAAGAAAATCATTGCCAAGACCCATGTTGAGGAACTTTCTTCCTGTTTTCTTCTAGGCGTTTTGTGGTTTCAGGTCTTTTGTTCAAGTCTTGAATTCATTTCAAACTAATTTTTGTGAGTAGTATAAGGGTCTAGATCCATTCTTTTACCTATTATTGACCACTTTTCCCAGCACCATTTATAAAGAGACTGAATTTTCTCCATTAAATATTCTTGGGTCCCTTGTCTAATGTTATTTGACCTCATGTGCTTGGGTTTATTTTTGAGCTCCTGATTTTGTTCCATTGGTCTAAATGTCTGTTTTTATGCCAGTACCATACTGATTGATGACTGTATCTTTCTAGGATAGCTTAAAGTCAGGAAGTGTGTGCCTACCACCTTGTTCTTCTTTCTCAGGATTGCTTTGGCTGTTTGTGGTCTTTTTTGTTAGCCACAGGCCATGTCTTGAATAAAAACTAGTTATACATAGTATAAGTCGTATATCCCTATTGTTACATTATTATAAAGAGCTATATGAAAGTCTGTCAATTGGGCAACTAAGAATGTGAGTAGAAAAGGAAAGAAGAAGCAGATCATAGCTTCGATTCAGTATGAGAATTCTCCTAACCTATTCAGATTTACTTGAAAACTTTTGGAGATGGGGAGCTTAATATAGCATGTATCATTTAGCTTTTAATCTAAGTGTTCATTCATTCAACCAATAAACATTTTCAGTACATTTTAGAATGCCAGGCCCTGTATTAGACACTGGGCTTATGAAGGTAAAACAGAAAAGCATATACTCTGATGGAAAAGACAGTCGCCCCAAAGATAACTGTACTTAGTGGGAGAGAAGTGGAGGTAGGGAAGAGGGGTACCTAACTGGCCAGGGACAGTTTGGGGAATGGGGAGGCTTCTTGAGTGAAATGGGGCAAAGGGGATTAAAAAAAGGGAGGCATGGTTCACGGGCACAACAGAGGCACAAGGGTAGGAAGCAGCATAGCATATGCAATCAGCTACCAGCAAATTGGCAGGTTGAGCCAAGGACTGATGAGAAAAACTGGTCAGCTACCCCTTGTCTTTACTGTAAACTGGTGGTTAGATCTATACAGGAACCAGGTTGGATTCAAGATTCCAGATTTTTAATGGGTGTCCATGGAGATAGAGGCTGTAGGTAAAGAAGTTTTGAAAGGGGGGAAGAGGTTGTCCCCTTATTACTAGAACAAAATTTTCTTTGTTCAACCTCTTTTTGAGCCTTTTAATGTGTTCTTTTTTTTTAAAAAAAGTCTCTTTCTTCCCATTATTCCTCTCTATACCAACACACATATGAATTTAAAAATAACATTGATGTTCACCCCTAGGATTTAGCAGGATAAAACTGGGGAGATGCAGGGCTCCACTGATGTTTGAGAGTACTCGTTCTAAGAGAGTGTGATCTTAAAGACTTGCCCTCAGAAAGAATTACCTTGATCCCACGCCAAGGCTGTTGGATGCGGCAGATAGCGTGGCTGCTTTGGGATACTCCTGCCAAAAATTAAATTCCACTCTCAGTTCATCTTCAGTCATAGCTGCTGGTTAAATTACCATGGATGAGGATACTTTGGAAGCCTCTTAATTTACTGTCTGGAGACTATAGCATATATTCCAAGTAAGGGAGTGGTTCTAAGATTTTAATTCATATTATAAAGAAAAGTTCTGTTTAACAACCTCTTCCATTAAACACATATATCTTTCAATGTAAAGAAAAATGCAGTCAAAGTAAGGGGCTATTTGGAGACTGCCCAACAGTGGCTGTAACTAACATCAACTGAAAATTCGTGAAATGAGGGGAGCCAAAGTCTGTTCTCAGACCAGTGGAGAATAAGGATGGCTTAAGAAATTATGAACTTGGGTAAACTCCAGGAGATAAGGACAGGGAGGCCTGATGTGCTGCAGTCTATGAGGCTTCAGAGTCAGACAAAACTTAGTGACTGAACGACAACAGCAGCAAGAAATTATGCCAGAAATGAAGAAAAGATCCAATGAATAAATGGTGTTGAACTGAAATAGTGCTAAGGTTCCTCTGCCAGGTATGTTATAGTGCAGATTCATGGGCAGGTATCTCTCAGCAGTTGTTTTCCCCCGAGCTGGGTCATACAACGCCTGGGACAGAGTAGGCTCTCAGAAATATTTGTTGAATGAAGTGAAATGGATTTTTATATTGGATGCAACCATTTCTCAACTATTCAATAGACTATTGATTCTTCTAGTTTATCCCCAAATAATCTAATTTATTTCAGATTTATGATCTTTCTCTCAGGCTGACGAAGCTTAAGGTAGCTGTTAAAATAAAACATTCTCTGGAAAACTAAATCTAACATACTTCTAAAATTTTAAGCATGACTTTGAGAAATAGTCAAAAGGCATTGGAAAAGAATATAAGACTGAGGCATATGAAAATGAAAAGTTTTTAGCTACTGTTGAGGATAGAATACATTGAATCAGAAGATATGGTTTTGATTCTCACCTCTATTATATGACTTTGGACAGATTACTGTGTTTTCTACCTGAATGTTTTCATCTGTTAAATGGCAGTGGTATTTAACATTCTCATAGAGTGCTTCAAGGATCAAACATAATACAAGTAAAAATGTTTGTGAACTTTTAAATACTGTGAAATGTAAAAAATTGTTGTATTTTATAGGAATGACTCTGATGGGGAGCATTTAAATAATATGTGATAATAACTTTTATGTATGATATGGAATATTAAGCATATGTTTTTTAAATAATTTCAACATGAGGAACCCTGGGTTTTTCAGATTGTGTGAACAGAATTATGATCAGATATATAGCCCTAGCATGGTTTAAGCAACACAGAAGTTACCTGATGGACTTCCCTGGTGGCTCAGATGGTAAAGAGTCTGCTTGCAATGCAGGAGACCTGAGTTCGATCCCTGGGTCGGGAAGACCCCCTGGAGAAGGAAATGGCAACCCACTCCAGTATTCTTGCCTGGAGAATCCCATGGACAGAGGAGCCTGGTGAGCTGTAGTCTATGGGGTCACAAAGAGCCGGACAGGACTGAGCAACTAACACTTTCACTTTCAAAGTTACCTGATACAGCATTAAATTCTTGTTCCTCCACTAATGGGACAGACCGATGCTTTTCAAACTGTTTCATAGAACATTAGTTTTCTGGGATATTAGGCAAGTGTATACCTAAAAAAGTTCTGAGGTTGAATAAATTTGAGAGGTCCTATGTTTAGTCAGGGCTTCCTGGGCGACTCAGTGGTGAAGAATCTTCCTGCCAACGCAGGAGACACGAGAGATTCAGGTTTGATCCCTGGGTTGGGAAGATCCCTTGGAGGAGGGTATGACAACCCACTCCAGTGTTGTTGCCTGGGAAAACCCATGGACAGAGGAGCCTGGTGGGCTACAGTCCATGGGGTCACAAAGAGTTGGACATGACTGAGCAACTGAGTAAGCCTGCAGGTTTAATCAACTTAAATAGGATTGTTCAGTATAGGACTTTTCAAAATGCTAGTGGTCATTGTGAATCTCTTGAAGAGGTATATAAGGTGCATCATTTCCCAAATGGATTTAACCATGGGATTATTTAACTGTTGCACTCAGAGTTCATTATAGCCCGATTCAGACCAGGCTGGGCTGAACTAAGACTTCTAGAGACCACAAACCCAATAGCCTTATCCCATGAGCTCTCATTTGCATGGTTTCTGAAACCAGTGGGTTGATCTTGGACTCGAAGAGCCTGGTGGGGATGTAGTAAGGGGGTGTAGGGAGGACAGAAAATTACCTGGCAGACTTAGAGCAAGAAAGGCAAATTTAACTGGTGGGCTGCCTGCCTGGATACCAGAGGTATGCTGCAGGGGATTGCCAAAAGGTTGAAGACCAAGTGAACACCAAAGACAAAAATCTGGTATCAGAGCAGGTAGGAGGTATCCCAGAGCAGAGAAAAAAAGAACACTACATAGAACCCAAAGTAAAGGACGTTAGGGAAAAATGCAATTCCAGTCTAGCAATACAGTGAAATATTGTGCATTGATTTCTTTTTCTAAAAAATGTTCACTGACTTGGAAAAGTACTTACCTTATAAAAATGTTAAGTGACAGAGAATATACAGAACTGGGTATACCATTTGATCCCAATTAGGTATAAAATACACATCTTCCTATGCCTGGATGAATACAAAAGTCTGGAAGAAAAAAGACCAAAACAGGAACCATGGATCTATCCAGTTGTTGATGTTTGGGGTGATTTCATTGTCTTTTTGTTATCCTCATGCAGTGATTTTTAATCTTCCCACTGTCACTGGTCACAGTGATTTATTACAACAGTCATTCCTTAGGAGAGGGGGGTTGTTGTTCAGTCGCTAAGTCGTGTGCAACTCTTTGCGCCCCACCCCACGCAGGCCAGGCTTCTCTGTCCTTCATTGTCTTCCGTAGAATCCCACCCTCCTAGCAAGAGAGTTTTGTGTTTTGAAAAAGCACCCCAGGGAATGTTGATGGTGAATCATGTTAACTTTATTAGAACTTGCTGGTTTTTAAAAACTCAAAGTTTTGTTAACTTCTATTTTTAACCTTTCAAAATTTGTTTATAATTGAGCATGTCAGATTTGTCCAGTTTTAGCTAGAAAGCTCTGCAAGGAATATAATAGCACTGGGATCAGGAAGGAGATTTTTCTGAGTGTTATCAGAAGCCCAGTTGAACCAGAGTAACTCAGAGTACTTATTTAAGATGTAGAGTCCTAATCCACACATTAACTAAATTGGACTTTCTGGGGAGGTGTGTCTCAGTCTTCAGTGTGTGTATAAATCAGACAGAGACTATGTTAAAAATGAAAATTTGATTCAGTGGGTCTAGATGAGGATCGGAGATTCTGGATGTTTCGCAGGCTCACAAGTAAGGAGCACTGCTGATCTGCTGACTGCACTGAAGAGGGGTGCTGGTGGTTTAGTCTCTAAGTCGTGTCCAACTCTTACAACCCCGTGGACTGTAGCCCGCCAGGCTCCTCTGTCCATGGGATTCTCCAGGCAAGAATACTGGAGGAGGTTGCCATTTGCTTCTCCAGGGGATCTTCCTGACCCAAGAATCAAACCCGGGTCTCCTGCTTTGCAGGCAAGCTCTTTACCGAGGAGTAGGGCTCCCTAAAACACGATGACAACTCAGTACAGCACAGCCATGCCTTGAATGGAGACAAAGCCAGCTGTGGATTGTTCTGCCTGCAGTGCAGGAGATTCCGGTTTTATCCCTGGGTCTGGAAGAGCCCCTGGAGGAGGGCGTGGCAACCCACTCCGGTCTACTTGCCTGGAGAATCCCATGGATGGAGGAGCCTGGTGGGCTACAGTCCATGGAGTCGCAAAGGTTTGGACATGACTGAGCAGTGGAGTCGGAGAGGGCAATGGCACCCCACTCCAGTACTCTTGCCTGGAAAATCCCATGGATGGGGTCGCTAGGAGTCGGACACGACTGAGCAACTTCACTTTCACTTTTCACTTTCATGCATTGGAGACGGAAATGGCAGCCCACTCCAGTGTTCTTGCTTGGAGAATCCCAGGGATGGGGGAGCCTGGTGGGTTGCCATCTCTGGGGTCGCACAGAGTCGGACACGACTGAAGTGACTTAGCAGCAGAGCAATAGAGTATGCACACATGGGTTGTTTAAAATTTAACACTTGTGCCTAAAACATAGCATATAGCATCTGGCCATATGAAGAAGAAAAGTGTTGCAGAATAAAGATTATGGAATATAATGTAATATGTATCAGGGGCTTTTAAGAGTGGCCATATCAGAAAACCAGACTCGTTGTTGCTATGATATTCTGGATCATGACTGTGTGTTGAAATTCCAAGCACCATCAGTAAGACAGAGTTGTTTGCACTTTAATGATTGCTGCTTGGCTGCCTCCTGTCCGTCCACAAGTTTTTTCTCCCTTTTACGGATTTTGCAGTCTGTGGCTGGTGTGATCACATTGTTCCATAGTCATGGAAATATGATCTCTTTTCTGATTCTGTGTGGTGATGAGTAAAAAAGATTGTTTCTGCTGAGGGGTGAAAAGGTCTTCAAACTAGTTTGGTTTCTAGTAGACCGTAAGGCCTAGAGAGACCCTGGGAAGATGCCTGGCATCTCCCTGAATGTGAAATTTCAGCAAATCTTTTGAAGGACTGCTTGAAGGTCAGGTTCGAGTGCTGTGAATTCTGAAAGTTTTCAAGGCATTTTATTTATATTTTAATTGGATCCTGTGATGGCTGTTTTTAAAAAATAGCTCTCTCTGGAAGGTATAAATTGAGTTCTGAGTGAACATGAGCAAAGTCAGAGACCAGATTTTTTTGTTGAGTTGCTGTGCACATTTAGAGTTGTGATGAAAAATACTATGCTCATAGCCACTCCGTGACTTGCAGCGTGTTACCAAATCTTCCTGTGCCTTTGTTTCCTTATCTGTAAGTGGGGATAATAACAGCATCTGCTTCATTGGGCTGTTGTGAAAATCAGGTGAGAGAGTGCTTGTAAAACTCTTTACCATAGTGTTTGGCATATAATGAGAACTCAATACCCCAAAGCTGTGCTACTTCTATTGGTATTGTTGAATTCATTTACATGGTGATGAAAACATGTCCCACTTAACTCATAAAAACACAGCCTTATTTTGTCTTCTAGTTTTGAGTTTATATTTTTCTGATGCTTTTTATCATGTTTCAATACTTATGACCAAATAATTGGAATATCCTGTTTTATTTTTTTAGGTATTTATGGTACCTAATTGAACAGTGGTAATGTTAAAACAGACACGGTATCACCTCTACTTCTTTAGTGAGCAAATAGTGATGACAGCCTTTTCAGAGATGAATCTATGTAGATGGGAAACGTCTATGATGGGTCTTCTAAATATCAGAAATAAAAGTGTTCCCTTTTCCTTAGTCCCGAGGGCATCGAGGCCTGCCCCTCACAGTGGTGGGCTTCTGTGTCACCCAGGGTTTGGTGTATACTCATCTAGGCAAATAGTCAAAGAGTCGGCTATGGTGCCACCTGTGTTCTCTTCTAGGGCTCAGACTCAGGTCTCACTTTCTGACTCCCTTTGGCTTATAAGGAAGCAAAGGGACAAAACGTTTCTGGTGGTAAAACCCGGGATCTTCAGAGATAACAGAGTGGGGATGCAAGGCAAGGAGTCTGAGATGCTGTCTCTGCCTCCCGCCGCTCCCCTCTTCCTTGTTCTTTGCCTCCACATTCCTTGTCCAGTGATCTGTGATCTTGAAAAGGTGAGTCATCACCGTTATGGTCGTACTTAGAGGCAAGCCATCTCTTAGACATTCTCTTCTCCTGGTGCGGCTCTAGGCAAGTGCTTCAAGTCATCCTGAAACCTCACTAGAAGAGAAATAGGGGAGTTACAAAAATGGGGCTGATTATTGTCAGCTGTGTCTATGTTCCTACCTCTCACTAGAGATTTAATTTTCCCCAGATCTATTCTTTCCTCTCAGCCCAAAGGTGTCTTTTGAACTTTGGGGATTTTTCCCACAGTGAAAGCTTTGGCACACAGGGGCTTATTTCTGTGGAGCTCAGCAACCCTTTGCGTTTTGTTAGTGATCAGTAGATGACTGAGAATTTTCTCTAAGGTAGTTAAGGAAATTTCAGAATCTCTTTTCTAATCTTTTTATTTGCTTCCCTCTGGCAATTTAAAGCTGTCCTGTGTGTGTTGTTCATCTGGAGGAGGAAGGAGGAGGGGAGCAGAGAGAGGCGAGAGAGCCCCTTAAAACCCTTGTCACTCATCCCCACTTTTGCCACAAGAAAGAGCCTTCAGAATATTAGGGAAGTTACGTATGTGCCGTTTTCTCCAGATGAACTAAACCGCTAAGTATAGAAAGAATTTAGGGCAGTGTTATCTTTAATCTTCTAGTCCTACAACACATGGCAGAACTGGCCTGGGTAATGTCATGGGGGCCACCCTGGGACAGAAACAGTTTGTAAGCCTACCTTTAATAAATTGTGTTAACATTCTGTTATAGTGGTTACTCTTTGAAAGAAGTCTGGTAGTAGGTGTGCGGGATAATATTTACATTTCCTTCACTGGGCTTACCTTTTTTTCAATTGGACTTTACTTGCTTTACGGTGTTGCGTTCGTTTCTGCTGTACAGCAAAGTGAATCAGCTATCTGTGTACATGAATCTCTTTCCTGGGTTTCCTTCCCGCTTAGGTAACCACGGGAAATTGAGCAGAGTGCCCTGTGCTGTGTAGGGGGTTCTCATTAGTTATCTATTTTATACATAGGCTTTAGGGTCTTCCTGGTGGCTCAGTCGGTAAAGCATCTGCCTGCAATGCAGGAAACCCAGGTTCAGTCCCTGGGTCGGGAAGATCCCCTGGAGGAGGAAGTGGCAACCCACTCCAGCATTCTTGCCTGGAGAATTCCGAGGAAAGAGGAGCCGGATGGGCCGCAGTCCATGGGGTCACAAAGAGTCAGACACGACTAGGCAACTAACACTTATACACAGTAGAGTATATATGTCACTGTGCTTACTTTTAATGTTTTTTTGGTAAAAATACTCAGTTGACTCTTGGGGAAACCTCATTTATGAAAACAGGTTATATATTAATGCTATTATCCCTGAGGAAAATACACTTAATAGAACATCCCCGGGCAGAGTTCCTTTTAAGAAGTTTTTTTGCTTATCTGTGTGGCCAGTTCTTCTCCCAGGCTTCCGGGCTCCTGTGTCCCCCAGCCATCAGAAGCATCCTGGGCCCCTGAGCCCCATCCAACCACATTTTATCCAGCTGTCCGCTCGCTTCAGTACCTGTTCCTTCTCTTTATTTTAGTTCATAAGATTATAAGAAGTAGGTTTTGGTGGATGAAAGATTGACTAATGGAAGAAAAGGTTTTAGGAAATCATCTACAGAGTCTATGAAAACAGTCTTCGGCTGATGTTAATTGTGGCCCTAACTGCCCTTTGACAGCCGCTCCCCCCTTTCATCCTCTATGCTCCAGCCAGAATGCTGTACCTGACCTTGGTGCTCCTGTTACAGTCTTCGAGACTTCAGTCTCAACCGGAATGGAGCCCACAGTCTTCACAGTGCGGTGAAAGGCCCTGCAGAATCTGCCTGCACCTCTAGCTTTCTTTGGAGCCCTCCCTACTTCCTCTCTCCACCACCGACCCCCAACACCCTCGTGAGCTCTGCCCCTGGCATGAGGTTCACGTCCATACCTGATCAGTCTCTAGGGCACCAGCTCACAGGAACTCCTCCTGCGGGGCATGGTGTAAGCAGCTCCTCTCAGAGATGTTCATGCATCTGTCTTCTGGTTAGCCCCCTGTTCCCTGCGAGTCTTTAGCCCATTCTGTCATTTTGTGTGTGTGTGATAATGATCCAGTTTCACTTTTTTTTTTTAACGCATGTGGCCATCCAGTTTTCCCAACAATTTTTGTTGAGGAAACTGTTCTTTCCACACTGTAGATTCTTGGTTCCTTGGTCATATATTAATTGACCATGTGAGTGTGAAGCATGGGAGTGTATATCTCATCACTGTTTTTTCTAGTGTGTTTTTTTCTTTGTTCATTTGTTTTTCTTGTACATAGTGGAAATCATTTAAATTTTTATATAAACTGTAAAATATACCAGGGGGTGGGTAGTGAACCTTCTCTTGGCACTTCAGTGGGACACCCTTACCATTTCATACGGGTGTGTAAGGAAGGAGGACTCATTGACTAATTTAGCAGAGCCACAGACTCCAGCACACAAAATTGTAAGAACTAATAGCTGCTGAGCATTTTAGGTCTAAATTCCTTGGCATACTTCCCGGTGAACTGCAATGAAGGTGGGCATGACCATCCACTGCTAAATGAAATGGTTCTTGGAAACCAAGTGCCTAAAATACTAATGAACCATCTGGCACTTCACACGTTGTTAGATGACTAATTCTCTGAGTGGCTTTTATCCAGACGTGTGGTCTCATCCCTTACTTTTAAACCTGTATCCCTCCCACTTTCTTCATTTCTGAGCATCCTCCAGACACTGTGGATACCTTTCTCTCATATTCCCGAGCACCTTCTTTGTACTCAGTGCCTTAAACGCTCGCTCTTCCCTGCCTCCGGCACTTGGCTTTTAGCTTGGAAGGTTCCATCTTCTTTCCCTCTCAGACGGAACAGTGCTTGCTCAGAGAGGACCTCCTTGATAAAAGAGGCCCTTGTGCCAGGAAGCCTTTGTCCTGTCCTTCCCCTCTGCACCAAGACTCTCCTTACCATTTGACACCCTTCATTTAGAGAAACGGGGGCTGGTAAACCTTTATAATGCCCTTAAAATATGGTAGTGTCAGATCTGAGCTAGTCCAGTCCAGAGATGATTTGTATAACAAGAGAAGGGAACAAAAAAGTAATTGTTCTATGGATTTGGTTTTTTAAAAAAAACCTTTCTCTATGTCATGAGAAATGAAACGTGTGCCTACAACCCTGTAATATTTCTAGTCATGAGAGGCGGACTGCCTCTCAGAACCCCAGATGAGGAAAGGAAAGCTGGAACTGGACGACTTTGCTGTCAGTCATTTGGGTGTGAAAGTGGCCTCCCCAAGGGCACTTGTGATCAGTTTGTCCCAAGATCTTGTGCTTTAACTACCCTCTCTTCTTCCATCCATCTGAGGCTGTATTTTAGATGGGTATATGTGAGTGGGGCCGGGGTGGGGGGGGCGGTGGATGAGGAAGGGGCTTCAGTGTTTAGACTTTTGCAAAAAAAAAAGAAAAACTTCAAAAGCTGTAAGCTAAAAAAATCAGGGCAAATATTACTGGTTAGTTACTTAATTTTAAAAATTATTGCTAAAAATCACTGGAACATTATTGAAAAAGAACCCTTTTGACTGATGTCTGTTCCATGGTGTTCTACGTCTTTACTCCCTGCCTTATAAAAATAGAGCTAATTAATTTAAGTTCTGGCAAAGAAAAGGGAGGATTCCCTGGTCCTGGGCCAAGAATTCCCTCCACTACCACCAACATTCTCTCACACTCCCCACTCCCAACCCAGCTACTCTCCCTGACATCATCTGGTGCTTTTCCATGCTAGTTTTCATTAGAATTTGGAGTTGTAGTGTTCTAAATTCTACGTTTAAAATTTGCCTCTCCCATTAGAATGCAGACTCCAAGGGGGCCAGGTCCTTCTTGCTTTTGTGCAGTCTGTCTCCTTGGGACCTCGCCCAGGGCTTGGTATATGTGTGGCAGTTAGATGTACATTGAAGAAGTAAATAAATGGATATGAATCCATTTTTAAAGTGTACATGGGCTTCTGACAAGATCTTCGCATTCGCTCAATAAACACTTACTGAATGCCTGTCACTAGGTTCAGCCCTGGAAATGCCACATGAATAAGACACAATTGATGCCTTCCAGGACTTCAGAAGCCAGCAGAGGGAGAGACGCACATGTGTGTAAATGACTGCAGTTCTTTAGGAAAGAGTGGAATGGCAGCATGTAAATAGGAGCCGTCAGAGTACAGAGGGGAAGAGCTGAATTCACTCAGAACGTTAGAGTTTTCACCCGGCCAGTGGTATTTCTGCTGAGCTTTGAACAGAGACCTTGCCTGGAGAATCCCATGGACAGGAGTCAGGCAGGCTATAGTCCATGGGATCGCAAAGAGTCAGACACGCCTGAGCAACTAAAAAAATATATTTTTTTGTAACAGAGAGGGGAGGTTAGACTGGTTAATTAACAGGAAGAAGAGCATCCCAGGCTGGGCAGGGGGTCAGAGAGGTGAACAGGACAGCGTATTCGGGCAGTACTGTGTGTTTTAGGGGGTGGATTGTGAACACTGTGCTAAGGGGTTTGGATTTGATCTAAAAGGAGTCAGGGAACCTGCTTAAACCCTGAAGCCCATTGCAGATGCGGAGTTCACTGGAAACGAGTTCATGCTTTGGTTAGAAAGTTAAACCATTCGCTGCAATTACAGGCATCCCCGCCCCCCTGCCATTAAAACAGCCTTAGACTCCATAATGTATCTTTCATAGACAAATTTTAGAATTTCATAGAGATATTTTGCTAGAAATTGGTAGCTGTTTTAAAATGTATTTTCCAGATACTTTTAAATGTATTTTTTGTTGAATTTTAGAAGCTTTTGAAACCCATTTATTAAAATTATACCCAGAAAAATGTTATAAGATCTCTCCAGAACAAACTTCATGAATCCTTATGTGAACTGTGATGAAATATTTTGGAATTTCCAGATGACTGTAATACCTACGTCTTCCCCCCATTGTTAAAGGTAATGCCTCTTTGTCAATGCCTCATTGAAACTGAACAAAATGCATCTCTCTTGCAGTTCCAAGGCAGCCTTCAAATGACTTGTTTGAAATATTTGAAATTGAAAGAGGAGTCAGTGCAGATGATGAAGCAAAGGATGATCCAGGTAGATCCTTATATTCTTAGTACTGTTATAATGATACTATTTCCCTCTATTTCATCAAAATAACATTTTTAATTGGAGGATAATTGCTTTACAATGTTGTGTTAGTTTTTGCTTTACAACAACATGAATCAGCTTTAAGTAAAGCAGCTTTTAAATTGTAGATTGTTTGGTTACATCTGAGAGAATGGTACATTGTTTTTGTTTTTTTTTTTTACCACTTGGTTTCCCCTGTAGTTAGATCAGTTGAACAAAAACAGTGAATCATCTTCCTTTAAAAAAATATTGAAGCAGCATTACGTTGAGGAGGAAGTCATATTTTATAAGTGATGATGTAACAAGGTCATAATTTGGCAGCAGTGGTGTGTTCTATTTTTACAGCTGAGCACTGATGCACAATTGTGCTGAGAAAGGATTCATGTGATTTCCTTTTGATCTCATGGACAGACCTTCTGGTGGGATGTTTAAATGTGGACCGGAGAGAACACCTGGACAGATACTCCTAGTTCACAAGACTTTTTTTGTTGTTAGCCCTTGGGTTTGTGGTCTACTCATCTTTCTGGTAATTACCTTGCAGGTGTTCTGATACACAGTTGTAATTTTGACCATGGGCTTTGTGGATGGATCCGGGAAAAAGACAGTGACGTGCACTGGGAACCAGTGAAGGATCCAGCAGGTAAAACCATTCGTCTAACCCTAGTACACATTTCAGCTGGATCCTATCTGAGGACCCCAGATCCGCTAATCCAGGATACTGTACACAGCTCTTTGTTTACTCAACAGAAAAGAAAGTGTGTCCAGCATTCATCTTCCATTTTTTTTAGGTGAACTGAATTTGTTAGCTAGCAATTAGAATTATAAGTAGACAAGTAATTTATTAAAAGGCCAGCTAATTTCTCTCAAAACAGCTTGGTGTCAATATAAAACATGTAGACTCACCCTGAAATATAAAGTTATGTGTAGTGCTCCCTTCCCAAGCATAAAAATAATATCATGGGACAGCAGCCATCATCTACTCCTTGGTGGTTTTCTTGATTATGTCTTTCTTTAAGAAATAGTAGAAGGAAACAGTGGAAATTTCTGTGAAGTTGTGACTCTCTCTCACAATCTAATTTTCAGTCTAATTTGGATGCTGGAGAAATTAGTTATAAATTACCACCACTTATTCCACAAGAGAATGTTACTGAAAAGGTAGATGTAAATATAGGCCCTTGGAAAATTAAGACTTTTAAGTTACGCACATCCTACGAATCTAAAGTTTCAGAAATTACAACATGTTTTGTCATCTTGCTTCAGGAAACAAAGCTACATATTGTTGTTGGTCCCCCCCCAACCCCCCCTCCCTCTTTAGTAGTTAATCTTTTATGGGTGAGTCAAACTTAATGGAAGGGTGAGAAGTTTGGTTTCTTTTTTTTTCCTTTTTATACTCCTGATTCTAGACTTGGGAATGAAAGATGCAAATCATGAAAAAAAAGAAAAAAACTACTTGCTTTAAAAGCCTAGTTCTTCAATACTATCCCAGCTTTAGAGATAGAGCACAGAACATGTAAAGGTTAGCTTGAGGATATGCTCTATTAAAACCAGCTCTTCTTAATGGTCAGTACGCACACAAATCAGCCGGAGACCTTGTTAAAATGTAGGTTTTCATGCATTTCTCATACTTCCTGGGGATACTTTTCAGGTTCATCCCTCATGTACATTTTGAGTAGCAAGTTATTAAAGGTTTGGGGCAAAAATATATTCATTAGATCCCCTAAGACTGAAATGTTAGAGATATTTAAAAGATGAAATTTGAGGTAAGCTTTTAAAAAATTCCCTGGTGGTTCAGATGGTAAAGAATCTGCCTGCAGTGTGGGAGACCCGGATTCAGTCCCTGGATTGGGAAGATTGCCTGGAGAGGGGAATGGCAACCCACTTCAGGATTCCTGCCTGGGGAATTCCATGGACAGAGGAGCCTGGCGGGCTACAATCCATGCGGTCACAAAGAGTCAGACACAACTGAATGACTAACACTTTCACTTTAAAAATAAGTACCCAATACATTCAAAGGGGTTTTTAGATTTAACTATAAAATTATTTTTAATCTCACACACACACATTCTCCCATTCTCACTTTAGGTTAGCTGTGAGACAGATGACATTATTATTAATGTCATAGATAACTGTGAATAAGGGAGAAATCAACATTCACTTGATATGTACGATAGTCCTGACTCATCATCTCAGTTTTATTTAATCCTCTTATCTAACCCTGTGGAAGTAATGTTTTTATTTCACCAAGGCCCAGAGGTTACATCAGTTTCCTAAGGCTACAGAGCTACAGAACAGACTTCCCATCCCCGCCTCTCTGTCCTGCCCATGCAGCCACCTCAGCAGTTCAGCCCACAACCCCTGCAGCATTACTGAGGTTTGCCCCATCCAGCCTGGCCTCTCTGTCCTGTGATTGTGTGCATGATCTGATTACACGTCTCAGGCCTGGAGATTTGAGTGACCACTGACCCGGAGTAGTGTGCTACAGAAGGAAGGATCTTCAGCAACCCGATGTGATAAAATGGTGTACAATGCTCATGATCATAATGAATAAGTGTTCTAAGTAAGGTAGACTGGGGAGAGTAATTCACACTCAACTCAGAATTCATTGCACTTGTCTGTAAACAACCCATGTGAAATATTTGACTTTTTAGAATTTAAATACTGTCTTTTAGAACCAATTTAGTACTTTTCAATAGTTTTTATTATTCATCACATATGTAAATGTTTAAATTTGCTGTGACAACCCCGACCCCGCTCCCCCCACCAAATCCACTTGCCCTCCAAGAGGAAAATGAAGAGGATTGGCAGTTAGAATGGTAGGCAGAAAGCGGTCTGAAACGGTCCTTTGGCTGTGATAATACAGAACAAGCGGAAAGGAATGGTGGCTGCCTGGGTAATTAGATAGCTCCTGCTCATTGGCTCTGGCCCCTCAAAGATGCTTTTCTGGGGTTGCTCCAGGTTTCTGCCAACAACTTGGATGAACTGGATGTTGAAGGCATACTGACCAATCTGTGGATAACTTAAAGCCACGGGAGAAAGCAACTGTGTGTACTGACACAAACAGCCTCCAAAGATTAGACCAGTGGGCCACACTTAAGAGGTGGCACCTCCTGGGGATGAATACATAGTGTAGCTCTTGAACCACCCACACAGCTTTGGGAGTACAAGGATGTGACTTAGCAGTAAGTGTGAAAGACTGAGAGTTTTAATGGATAAAATTAATGTGAGTGAACCATGTGTCACTGCTGCCAGAAAGTTGGGTCATTTCCATATGAATAGGTATTTTTTTCTAGAATGGAAAATACACTTTGGTTCTTACCAGTCAGAGAAAAGAGGTAATTGTCGGTGACTCGGAAGAGTATGACCTTGCTGGAAAGATATCATCTCAAAGCTTATAGAAAAACCGGTGAGGAACCCAGAATGTTTAGTCTGGAGTAGAAATAATGGAACAGGGCAGCTTTTCAAAAACATGACCAGTAACATCTATCTCACTTGTTCTGGGACCACAAGGGGATAAGAACTTGGATCAGTAGGTAAAAACTTACAGGGGGGCTGACTTTTGCTCACTGTTAGAACTTTCCCATAGTCAGGGCTGTCTAAAGAGAGATCTGGGGGCTGTCAGTGGAGACCTTGGACTGGGCGACACATGATGAGGTGTTGTTTTGAGAATTGGACAAGGGTTGGATTCGAGTCCTGGGAGCCTCTGAACCAGAATGGAACATCCCAGGTCATCCGCGGAGATCAGAGAGCAGAGTTCTATCTTGGAAAATGGGTGGGAAGACCAAAGATGACAGTAGAAGTGGTTAGAAGATCAAAGGTGATACAGCTTATATGTCAGGGCATAATTGCAGGTGGGTTTTTTTTTTTTTAGCACATATTGGGAAATTCTACCCATATACAGATTCTAACACACTCAGATGATAAATACTATTGAAGCTTACTTCCTGAGCCTACTTTTCTTCTAGGAAGTCCAGATGAGGTTGTGAGTATATCACGTGCTAAGGCCAGAAAAAGACTATAAGCAATTTAATCAATCACTTTTGTGTGATTATTCCAATTACCAAACTGTTTGCTACTTTCTATCTAGATTATACCATTTGTAAGGGAACGTATGTTTGGATTTTTGCAGTTACGACTGATTTTTATGTTGTGTATTTCTTATGCAAGATCCAGATTTGCAAATATTCTTAGATACTAATATCTCTAAGACAAACCTTAATTAAACAAACTTAAAACTTTGAGAAATAGCTGCAAAATAAGTGCCTTTATTAGCTGCCTTCCTCGTGCTCATTAGATTTTGTTATCACATTCAGTCTTGAACTTAATTGTGACTTAGTGAAATTAATCCATCCTCTAGGGAGTGTGTGCTCCTTACAGATGTGATGTTGTGCTATAGACTTGTCGCTGTGACCCTGAATACATGTCCTTCTCCTATAGTGTCAAGACTAAACTTGGGACCCTTTTCCTGGAACCCTCATCTCTGGGGATCAAGAGTTAGGGGCAACTGACTCAGCTTGCTACTGAGAGTTACAGGGAATTCATTTAAATATAAAATTATATGCTAGCATGTATGTACAAGTATGTCTACTGTAGCATTAAGAAACATTATTTTGAAATACATGAAAACAGGAAAAGAAAAGCTCCCTCCTAACCCTGGCCCCCAGATGCAGCCAGTTTCTTGGTTACCTGTCCAGAGAGAGATTTTTCCACACAACAGCCCCCTCTTCGGTACCTTGCTTCTTCCACTTAACGGTGTTATCTTAAGAGTTAACATAAGTGTGGACTTTGAAGCCAGGAAGCCTGGGCTGTAACCTGGCACCACCACTTACTAGCTTTGATCTTGAGCAAGTTAAGTTACTTCAGTAGTGTCTGCTAAACATATGTAAAGCATTTAAGGCAGTCCCTGGCTGAGAGTTAGCATTAAAATAGTATTAGCTGTTGCTGCTGAAGATTGTTCTGTATCAGCACATACAGGGGACCCTCACTCTTGTTAATGGCGGTTACTCCATTACTCCTTAAACGTATTTAAGCAGCCATCCACTGAGGGATGTTTCAGTTGTTTCCAGCCTTTGGATAGTTCAGACAATGCTGTAGTAAGTAATCTTGTACAGATATCATTTCCTATCTGTTTGAAATTAAAATTTTATCACCTGTATATCTGGCATCTATTGTTGACCAAAACCAACTTTAGATACTGTGATGCTTTCAACTGAATCCATAAAAATAAATGTAATTTTATATTTAAACCAGCATTTTGGAATCAGAAGTGAAAATATTTAATAGGGTAGTTTGTTTGGAATGCTCAATCACTTTTCCCTTCACTACCATTCTAAATTTGTAATAGCTCCATTTATTAAAAAGGGAAAAAATTCTTTGCGGTTAAAAAACAAAACAAAAAATTCCTAGTGGCCACAGAGTAGCCCTATAGGGGGAGAGCAATTGTAACCTCATTTATAGAATTTTAAGTATCTATATAAAAGGATAATTTGACTCTTCATAGGACTCCTTGGTTTTTGTTAGGTTGTCTTGTTTGCAGGCAGTGTCTGGTATGGTGAGAGTATCCATTCCACAGGGACTTAAGATAATCCTTGTTTTCTTAAATATTACAGATTAACTGTAATAACCTTATATCTTTGTCTTAACCAAAATACCTGTGATGATTCAAAAAGCTGACTAACAGGGAGACATTCTAAATCCATCTAAATAAATATTTTGGCTCAAAATATTGTTTGGATTCATTTGGGGAAGAGAGAGGTGGAAGGAGTACAAAAAAACTGTTTTTGATGAGTCAAGTACATGACTCAGGGACTTATTTCTCTGTTGTTTTCTGCTGTATTCTTGGAACATCATTAATTCAACAAATGGCATTAAACGCCTACCATGTATTAGGAAAGTAATGGGGTTTAGGGGAGAAGTTGGTTACAACAAAGAGTTCACAGTCTCCTGGAGGAGGGAAATGTGGCAACAGGGGATTCTTGTGCTGAACAGGTATTCAGGCAGTTTTGAACTCAAACTGTTACTCAGCTACACAGTGGCTGGATGACACCTTGGGTGACATCACCTCTCAAAACCTCAGGCTTGTTTGCAGATGCAGAAGCTAAGCGGTGTTCACCTCAAGGGCTTGTTAGCAGGCTGAATGAAATGCTCCCCGTGGAGCATTTGCACAGAGCATCACAGGTACGCACAGGTCACCTCTTTGGGTCTTTAAAGGCCCAGAGGGGACTTGGTAGAGGAGAAGTCACCTGCAGAATAATATCCCAAACCTTGTCATGTCTTGTACAGTCTGTGTTAAGAAATCATCTCCAATGAAATGTAAGTGGGGTTTCTACCAAAACAGATACACATGTTCAGCATTGCAACCACATTATTTCTATGGATAAGTCACTGTCAAGACATCAGTGTGTTTTTCAGTTGGTTGCAATAAAACAGCCTGAGGGGAATGTCATTTGTACACAGGCTGAGCTTCAAAATATGACTTGCAGCTTTCCCTATCCTGAGAAGCAACACCCCCTCCCACATCACTGCTGCTCAAATCTTTCCCCCTTAATTGCAGTTCCTCTAACAATAGGGGGAAGCAAAAGCTGTAGCCCTGAAGATCCAAGATCATCAAAGTGACCTTTCCAAAGGGAAAGATTTTATTAACATTTTGTATTCATGTATACATAATAGAAATTGTATATACTAATTGCATTGTTATGGATTTGTTTTCATATAAACATGTTTTAAACTATTTACCTCCAAGTAATACTGATGCTCTGGGAAGAGTGTCAGGTTTCCAGAACACTTCTGCATCTTCTTGAGGTCAGGTATGAGAAGCACAGTGAACTCATTTGTAAATGATCCTTCTCCCTTGAGAGACTTTTTTTTTAAGTGGGGAGAAGTGAGAATAATCAGATCTAGTGTCCCTTTAAATCACCATCAGCTCTACTGCTGGGAAGTAGAAAATCCACCTAGAAAATTCTCCCTGGCAACTTAAGTCAACCACACCAGCCAGGCAGTACATGCATGTGGATCAAGAGGTGATGAGTGTGTGTTTGCCTGTGTATGTCTGATCGTATTTAACTGGAAATATTTATTATGTTAGGATTACTAACTATTGCCTGTTCTTGGCATAATCTGTACCCCTCATGAGCAAAGTGTTCTCTGTTAATAGAAAACCACAGAATTTAAGACAGTCATAGAGATAAGTCCTGTCTTCCTCCTTCAAAAGTCTGCAATTCTTTACAAATGACTGGCACAGCCTGAGGCCTACCAGGACAGAAGTGAAGCGCCAGTCTCCGCCCTGGTGCCAGCAGACACCTGAGCACATGCGCACACACGGCCCTGCTCTTCCCCTGCAGGTGGACAGTATCTGACAGTCTCAGCAGCCAAAGGCCCGCTGGGAAGGGCCGCCCGCCTGCTGCTCCCTCTCGGCCACCTCCTGCATGCAGGGGACCTGTGCCTGTCATTCAGGCACAAGGTGACGGGGCTGCACTCCGGCACGCTCCAGGTGTTTGTGAGAAAACACGGGGCCCACGGAGCAGCCCTGTGGGGAAGAAATGGTGGCCATGGCTGGAGGCAAACGCACATCACCCTGCGAGGGGCCGACATCAAGAGCGTAAGTAGACCCGCCAGGGACGCAGAACCGGGGAGGTTTTCCTTTCAGAGGAGAACTCGGGGGTCTGCAGGGGAAGCCGCCTCCTCTCTTCCTGAATTCAGGCACGGGGCTGTTTCATTTTCCGGGCGTGGTGACCCTGCCTCTTGCTTCTTTCTTTAACCCCGCGCTCCTTCATACACGTTCTTCACGGCCACCTCTGATCACCACCTCTCCCCTGACCCTGGTGAACAGCCCCTACTTTTAATGAAAAAAAAATTTAGGAGTTGCAAAAGTTAAAAGTTAAGAACTTCAAAAGGTGGGGGGTGTGGTGGGCTTAACCTGCTTTTCCTTTTACTCAAACTCCTTATACTTCAAACTATGACCACCATGAGCTACCCTAAAGCAGGTTATTTTTTAAATGTTTCTTTAAAGTCTTTTTTCCCCGCTCTTTGGCTCAGAGATCATAGTTAAGCAGCCTTGGGTGGGAACCAGAACAATATGTTTGGAAAGTATTATTCTGTTCATGACAGGATGTGGGGAAAGCTTCGATTGAATATATAAAATTTTATCTGAAGTGATCAAGTTATAGGTGGCAATAAAAGATCTATAACACCCCACTGAAACAGTGAATGTATTTGGGAAACGTGTTGTCTTTATGGCGATACTTATTAGGAGATTCTGCATCTATACCTAAAGGGTTAGTTTCTAGAAGCTGCGCTAAAAAGAAAGGCTGGAGTCCATGAAGACAGCTTTTATCAGAGAATTGGATTTTGCTTTACTATTTTTCTGAAAATTTCTCTTAATATTTACATTGTTTGGAGATAAAAAAACAGTAAGTTGTTTGACACCCTAATATAGGTTTCTGTTTTAAAAGGAGCAAGGGTGCCCTAGTAGAAGATAAAATGCAGGAAAGACTTTGGTCTTTACATAAGTGAACAAGGCTGTGATTGGCATTAGGGTGTTTGGTTCTACTCCACTGTAGGCAACAAAACTTAGAAAACATCTAAGATAGGCTGCATAATTGTCATCTTTCAGAAATTTGGCTCCTAATTTCTACACCATTATATTCCATCCCACTCTTTTCTTCTGACCTTGGTAGTCTTTGACACAGTCTCCACTTCATAATCATTCCTAAATGGAACTATTGTTTAGAATGACTTTTCAAAGAGGAACCAATTCTGGGTAAGGATCTGGTGAACAGTCTACTGATGACTTAAATTCCTACCAAAAGGCAAGCGTCAGTGACACTGGCAACTCTGCTCTAGTCTTTCCTTCTGTTAAGTTTACTATTTAGTTTGTGGGGAAGAGTTGCCTTTATTTTGGTGAATGAGCAGACGTTGGAAAGGAGCAGAGGAGGCTTGACCCGTGTGTGCGTTCTCTCTCTAGGTCATCTTCAAAGGTGAAAAAAGGCATGGTCACACTGGGGAGATTGGATTGGATGATGTGAGCTTGAAAAAAGGCCACTGCTCTGAAGAACGTGAGCAACTCCAGAACTAGCAATGAACCCCCGTGTTGCTCCCTCCTCTTTTTCCAAACTTCACCTCCTGTCCTCTCCTCCCTCTTATCAGGCCTAGGAAAAGAGTGGGTCAGGAAAGTCTGGTTGGTGACCCACATCTTGCTGGCCTGCTTTTGTTGTGCAATCCCAACGAACAGTGACACCCTCCTTGAAATACAGGGGGGCATCTGTAGATGTGTCCAAAGTCATTTTTGGGTGTTAACCTTTCATGCTGTGTCTCTTAAGAAGGCCTTCGGCGTGTGTGACCTATACCATCCTTCATCCTGGTTGCAAGGTGTTTCTTGTAGCAAATTATGGGACAAGGTTTCAAAAGAAATCTGTGCAAATGGCCATTCTGTTATCTGTTCAGTGTTGTACCACGAGTAGTATTGACTTCCCCTAAGATGTGTTGTACAGTGTGCTTGTGAAATTTGGTTTCTCCTCTCCACTTGGTATTGATAGTTCTTGTCTGACCTGAACTCTTTCACTGCCATTGTCTTTGTAAAAGAAGGGTGTATAACATATCAAGATGCATTTATTCTTGTTAACTGTATTTTTCCTCTAAAGACAATTATGTAAAGTGGGCACATAATCCCTTGTTAGTAGTATTGTGTTTTGTGTAAATGTGTTATTGGTAATAAGTAGTTACATGTTCCTAATAGTTACAGACTCTAGTTGCAAGGGAAAGGCAGCTTGTGATCTCTTGAGTTAAAAAATACACGGTAGAATGACATACAGTTCCATGACCTTATATTGGCAGCAAGAGAAAATTGGAAGAGGTGTCAGGTTGTGGTCAGAGGAGGTGAATTTAATGGCATTGAGTTTGATCACTTCAAAGGACAGTAGACCATTCAGTAATAGACAGGAAACTGAGGTTAACATATAAAACCCTCACTGTTTCAGGTTACACTTGAAAACCAACAGCTTTTACTGTAATAACATGGCTCTTTCTGGTAATCTGTAAGAAGCTTTATGAAAGTTTGGGTTGTTTTGAAGAAAAGGTTCTGTTTGTGGAAGCAGGGTGTTTGGAAGCATGGGGGGAAGCTCCATTGAATAGATTTTCATACTAATTTTTAAACCAGTATAAATTTAGGCAGATCTAGAGCATGACCTATGTGCTGTTGTGTCAGGAAAGGATAGGAGGCAAATCTCATGCTTTGAGGCATTGGGTGTGCTGGAATGGGTTTCATACACACACTAGGGCAACAGGACAAGATTGGAATTCTAAGATCAATGAGCCCTCAACGACATTTCCTCCCTGCAAAGTTTACTTTTAGGTTTAAAAATATACATACCGAACTTTTAAAAGGCAACTTATTCCTGAGGCTTTCATTTCTGATTAAGTAATCAAAATATTTTCTGCTGTTTTTGCCAGGAATCACAAAGATGATTAAAGGGTTGGAAAAAAAGCTCTATGATGAAAAGGTAAAGGAGCTGGGATTATTCAGCATGGAGAAGAGAAGACTGAGGGCCAAACCATTGCTGGGTTTCAAGTATATAAAGGGTTGGTACAGAGAGGATGGTGACCAGCTGTTCTCCACATGCACTAAGAATAGAACAAGAGGAAACAGGCTTAGACTGGAGTGTGAGGGAGCGTTTCCTGGCAGGGACCATTGTTAAATTAGAATCTTTCGTTTTTAAAAAAGTGTGAACTTTTTTGAGACTTAAAATTTGATAACATTCTTTTCTATTAATTTAAGATGGTTAAAAGTGTTCTTACCTCAAGGTAGAGTAACAGATTACAGAATCTCTCCAAAGATATCTTTGTATTACTATGTAATGAAAATTTCCAGGCCTAAGTAACATGGACTAGGCTAAGGTCTAACTGAGGTATTTCCCTCTTGGCCTCCGAATAGAGAGGAATCAAAGGGGGGAAAGCCACAGTGCTGAGCTCGTGAAAAGGTCTCTCTCTATGGCAAGCCTAGAAGTATTACAAAAACAAACAAAAAAGGAAAAAATGTAAAATCTATTTATTCCAAAAGAGTATGATGGGCAGATATTGTAGTATCTCAGTGACATCCTAATGTTGTGGTGTGTATTTTTTTTTCTTAGTAAAGTTACAGCCCTTTCACTTGCTAAATGGATGATATTTCAAATTTTTAAAGAGACTATAGCTGAGAACATAGCTGAGAGAGATTTTTATCTGGTGCAATCTCCCTGCAATGTGTGTGACAACTTAACCTGGCTATTGAAAAAGAGTGCCATGCCCAACACCACTGCCAGGACCTTTCCTTCACCTACTAGCAGAAGTTTCTCTTATCAATTGGAATCTCCAAGCCCCACAAAATAGTATTGTTTTTGGAACAATAGGACTGTAGAATCTTTCATCATTTAAATTGGTGGAGGCAGGGCTGGAGGGGGAATATAAATCAGTAAGCCTTTGAGTTAGGGGCCAGGAAATACAGCTTTAGATCCATTTTTAATGATTCATTTCCTTTTTGGTCATATAACTGCACAACTGGAGATGAAAGGGGAAAATAGAAAATTTCACTTTTAGGTGCCAATAATACATTGCACTACACTGATCGAAGAAGTTATCCAAAGTACTGTATAACATCTTGTTTATTATTTAATGTTTTCTAAAAGTGAAAAATGTTAGTGGTTTTCCAAACAGCCAAATAAAAATAATTCTTTGTAAATAAAAACACTGTTAATAATACCAATCGTCTGAGTTTTTTTTTTTTTTTAACTGGAAGAATTATCAAGGTAACTTGAGTTTTCACAGAAGCCTTCTATAGTAGAACCACTTTAATACCAGGAATATTGGGAACAAAGATGATAAATAAAATATTGCCATTATCAGTAAACAGAGGATGTCAGAGTCATCAGTGATTGCAGCCCTCCAACCTGAGCTGGTGAGCCCTGAGAAACAGCTGAGAAAGGAAAGAATACCTACCATCTAGCAGCCATTTGCCTGCAGCCACTCCCTTTGGTGAGCCCTGAGGAAACTCAGGAGGATACTAGCCCCAGGGAAGTGAAGGGAAGTGAAAGTTGCTCAGTCATGTCCAACTCTTTGCTATCCCATGGACCATACAGTTCATGGAACTCTCCAGGCCAGAATACTGGAGTGGGTAGCCTTTCCCTTCTCCAGGGGATCTTCCCAACCCAGGGATCGAAGCCCCAGGGAGCTGAGTTGCATATCAAAGGAATGATTTCACTGAGCCCATACTTTTGCATCATCCCATACAAAAAAGAAAAAGTACAAAATTCCTTAACTTGAGATATCTAGTTTTCTTAAGTTAACAATAATCTTGATGTTCAGACTACCTGCCCTTTAATGCAAGACTTCTATATAACCTGGCTCCTTCCCTTGCCTTCTTGGAGCAGTTCTCTCGGGATTACTTGAGATGCTGCCTCCCGGGCTTGAAGTCCTAAAAATTGCCCCTGAATGAAATGTAACTCTCAACTTTCAGGTTGTGAATAATTTTCTAGTTGAAAGATATTACCACATTATTATGCTTTGTGAGAAAGATCGGAAAATCACTATAACATGTCATACCTCAGCAAATTGCTTTAGTTATGTTTTCTCATGTCTCATTTACTTCTAAACATTTGTCTTAAATCTTTTTATATAAAGGAATATATATATATATGAATTATGAGCATTTTTAAAAAAACATGTTGATTTGGTTAATTTGTGACATTTTATTCCTGTTCCAATAATCTTTCCTGATAGACAAATCTAAAGATCAACAATTAGTCCTACAGAATTATTATAGAGAATATGTTAATGGCTTCTTCCTTTCCAGTACTCAGAGAACCCTTAGTGGCTAGGAAGCTAAAATGTTGTATAAATACATACTTTAAGCAAAAGATAATGAAAAAACTGCAGCTTCCTTATCTCAGAGTTTTTTTCCTCACCTCAGAGATCCTTCCTAATCATTTCTAGGAGATCTGAGAAAACTGAAGTTTTCCAGATATGTTAGAAATAAAACTTCTTCCTAAAGTCTATGAAGTTGGAAGAAGCAAATAAGTATAAGATCTCAGAGTCTAGTTCATTGATTTATTTGACAGATTTTACAGCACTCACTATGTGCCTGGCTCTGAGGTACAACCCCCTTTGTGGAATTTCAATCTAGAGAGGAAGTTGGACATTTATCAGAGTCATACAAATAAATGCAAAGTTGCTACTGTAAATACTGGTATACCTTGAAGGCTCTGAAAATGTGATGGGTTCTAGGACCTTTGGCTCACTGCTTTTCAAACTCTAATGTACGTGTGTGTGGGAGGTGAAAGTGAACGTTGCTCAGTCATGTCCAACTCTTTACAACCCCATGGACTATGCAGTCCATGGAATTCTCCAGGCCAGAATACTGGAGTGGGTAACCTTTCCCTTCTCCAGGGGTCAAACCCAGGTCTCCCACATTGCAGCCAGATCCTTTACCAGGTGAGCTACCAGGGAAGCCCAATCTTGTTAAAAATTCAGCTTGATTCGGGAATCTGGAGTGGGGCTTGAGATTTTACATTTCTAACCAGCTCCCAGGTGATGCCCATGTTCCTGGTGTTGGAATCAAATTTGGATTACAAGCCCTTACTGATAATACACTAGGTGGGGGGTGGGGTGGCTAGGGCCTTCATCTCTGTTAACATTCATTGTTGGAAGGTATAAAGGACCATGGTAGCAAGATGTATATTCACAAATATTCACTTAATTCCAGTGCATTCTTTCCTTCAAGAAACTTTTGAGCCTCAACAAATAGAGAATATCAATTAAGTAGAGAAATATTCAGGCAGGAGGAGAAGGGAATGACAGGATGAGATGGCTGGATGGCATCACCAACTCGATGGACATGAGTTTGGGTAAACTCCAGGAGTTGGTGATGAACAGGGAGGCCTGGCGTGCTGAGATTCATGGGGTTGCAGAGTCGGACACCACTGAGTGACTGAACTGAGAGAAATATTATTTTAAAAACATGGATATCATAGCACAATCACTAAAATGAAAAAAATGATTAAAATACTCAATGGCAGAATTGAGCTGGTAGAATAAATAATCAGTCAATTTGAAGATTGGTCAGTTGAGATTTTCCAATTTGAGGAAAAGAAAGATAAAGCTTCAGTTCAGTTCAGTCGCTCAGTTGTGTCTGACTCTTTGCGGTCCCATGAATCGCAGCACACCAGGCCTCCCTGTCCATCACCACCTCCCGGAGTTCACTCAGACTTGCGTCCATCGAGAAGATAAAGCTTAAGTATGGATAAACAACTGACTTGAGATCCAAAGGATATAGAAAAGTTGAAAAGTTCTATAAGCCAACCAGCATGCATGCATGCATGCAAAGTCACTTCAGTTGTGTCTGACTTCTGTGCAGCACTGTGGACTGTAGCCCTCCCACTTCCTCTGTCCATGGAATTCTCCAGACAAGAATATGGGAGTGCATTGCCCTACATTCCTTCAGGGGATCTTCCCAAACCAGCGATCGAATCCGTGTCTCTTACTCTTCTTCACTGGCAGGTCAGTTCTTCACCACCAGCACCACCTGGGAAGCCCAAACCAACCAGACCAAATATCTACAGAACACTCCACTAAACACAAGAATATGTTTATTTCAAAGGCATAGAGATGTCCACAGACATAAATTAGGCCATAAGACACTATCTTAAAAGGCTTGAAATTATACAAAATAGGTCTTTCCACCACAGTGGATGAAATCAGAAATCAGTAACAAAGGAAAATATGAGAAATTCAAAATATGTGGAAACTAAGCAATATGCTTTTAAACAATGGCTAAAAGAAGAAGTCACAAAGAAATTAAGAAATATTTTGAGATTAATAAAAATAAAAATATTCTAAAATTTATGGGATAAACTTAACCCTTGTTTAGAGGGAAGTTTATATTCATAAATGCCTATGTTAAAAAAGAACCTTATAAAACTAGGAAGAACAAATTAAATCACAGTAAGCAAACAGAAGGAAAATAAAAATTAGAGCAGAAAAAAAAAATATAGAAAATCGATGAAACTAAAAGTTGGTTCTTTGAAAAGATGACATAAAATTTATGCACATTTAGATAGAATGAAAAAGAGAAAAAAAGACTTAAATGAACAAAATCAGGAATCAAAGAGGGGACATCATCACTGACCTTATAGAAATACAAAGGATTTTAAAGGAATACTATGAACCACTTACATCAATGAACTAAGATAACCTAGATGACATAGAGTCTTAGACAAAAACTATTGAAACTGCATCAAGAAGAAACAGAGACTTGAACAGACATTGCAAGTAAATGGAATGAGCTAATAATCAAAAACTTCACAACTGAAAGAAAATGCCCAAAGAGCTTCAACAAAGCAATGAAGTAAACTGAATATTTAAGAATTAATACCAACCAACAACAAAACTAAGTATTCGTAAATTCTATATGGAGGCGGATACACTTTCCATGTATAGAATATCCACCCTATCTATCCATATAGAATATCCATATATAGAATATTTCAGAGATTACCACCATCTTAACAATATTAAGTCTTTCATGAACAAGGAATGCAGCAAAGGCAGTACTCAGGTACTGCAGTAAACACAGTAAATAGTGAAAAGTTCTAAAATCAATGTTGTTGTTGCTAAGTCATGTCCAGCTCTTTTGCAACCCCGTGGACTGTAGCCTGCCAGGCTTCTCTGTCCAAGGGATTTCCCAGACAAGAATACCAGAGTGGGTTGCCATTTCTTTCTCCAGGGAATCTTCCTTTTCTAGGGATTGAACCCACGTCTCCTGTATCGACAAGCAGATTCTTTACTGCTGAGCCAGCCAAAAAAGATGCAAATTAAACTTAAAAACAGCAGGAGGAAGAAAATATATATGAATGAAAATTAAACAGAGAAAAAGAAAACCCAGAGAATCAACAAAAGTAAAAATTTGTTCTTTGAAAGGATCAACAAAAATTAGAAACCGTTAACTAACAACCAAAAACAGCTCTAAATAACTAAAATCAGGAATGAAACTGGGGTTGTTACTAACCCAACAAAAATAAAAATGATTATAAGAGAACGTTACAAATAATTATATGCCAGTTAGTTAACGAGTTAGTTACAGTTAATGAGTTAGATATTCTAAATGAAAAGAACAAATTCCTACAAATTGGAAAAAAAAAAAAAAACCCTCAAGAAAACAAAATTTCAATAGGCTTATTACAAGTAATGAAAGTGAAAGTGAAGTCGCTCAGTCTTTTCTGATTCTTTGCAGCCCCATGGACTGTAGCTTCTCCATCCATGGGATTCTCCAGGCAAGAATACTGGAGTGGGTTGCCATTTCCTTCTCCAGGAGATCTTCCTGACCCAGGGATTGAACCCGGGTCTCCTGCATTGTAGGCAGACGCTTTGCCGTCTGAGCCACCAGGGAAGTCCAAAGAGACTGACACAGTAATCAAAGCCACCCAACAAAGAAAACTCCAGGACCACCTAAATCTCTTCACTAGTAAATTCCACCAAAATTTAAAGAATTAACATCAATTCTTTTCAAACTCTACCAAGAACTAGAGGATGAGGGACAGTTCCTAACTCATTCTATGAGGCCAGCATTACTGATACAAAACTAGATATAACAAGAAAAGAAAACACAGTTGACTCAAACAACTTGGGTTTGAACTACTGGGGTCTACTTATACGTGGAGTTTTGTTTTGTTTTTCTTTTTCCCCAATAAATACCACAGTACTACATGCCCTCAGTTTGGTTAAATCCATGGATACAGAGCCACTTTATAGTGGGAGGGTCAACTATGAAGTGATGCTCAGATTTTCAATCTCCAGGGGGTGAGTGCCATTAATCCCTACATTGTTCAAGTGTCAACTGTATAGATCAGTATCCTTTATGAGTACAAATATCTTCAACAAAATACTAGCAAACTGAATCCAAAAGCACATTCCAAAGATTCTATGTCATGACGGGATTTATGCCAGAAAGGCAAGGATTTATGTAAGGAAGGGAAAAGTGGTTCAAAATAAGACAATCATTCATTCAACATTTTACTGGATGGTCTAGTTAATGCAATTAGACAACAAGAAGTAAAATGTATTGGAAAGGAAGAAGTAAAACTGGTGCCGAAAACTAGGAATTCAGGAAATCACGGTAAACTGCAGGCTTCACATGGCTGCGGCTTGAGGCCCCTAACTTACTTCTTGCTTTCTTTCTCTTGCTCTCCCCTTTGCCTTCTTTTCAAGATAATGCTAGGTGTAATCTGTCTGCTCACAGCATTATGGCACCCCCGCCCCCAACAACACTGTGGCTGACAAGGGAATCCCCAGGCCTTGCAGATTCAAATAATGGTTGGCGGACAGGTAACACTGTCCTCCGGGACTAGTGGAAATGTGATTTCTGAACCCAAGCGGTCTCACTCTCATTCTTTCACTGTCCCACCTGGAACCCTCCACTATTCTTTTCTTTCCCACTTGACTCATACAAGCAGGTCTCTTTCCACATTTTATCTCCTAGCCCTTTTAGGCAAGGAGTTTAGGATGTCATTCCTAAACTGCAGCGCCATCGTCAAACCTGGTACTGTCTGTGTCAAACAGATTCCATTCTATCTTAGCTGCCAGGCAGATAGGGCAAAGGATTTGGGGGTGTTCTGCTGTCTAGTCTCTCATTTCACTCAATCCTCAGACATTTACTATGACAATTTCTCTCTCAGCCCTCAAGCCTTAGACCCTGTGCCATCTTGCACACTGCTGGGTGCTGCACTTAGTCACTCAGTCATGTCTGGCTCTTTGTGACCCCATGGACTGTAGTCCGCCAGGCTCCTCTGTCCATGGGGATTCTCCAGGCAAGGATAGTGCAGTGGGTTGCCATGCCCTCCTCCAGGGGATCTTTCCTACCCAGGGGTCAGACCCAGGTCTCCCACAGTGCAGGCAGACTCTAACATCTGAGCCACCAGGGAAACCCATCTTCCACAGTGCCCAGCTCCAGTTTCTCCAAGGGGTTCTCTTTGCATCCACTGGACTCCCTTCTCCCCAGGCCTTGGCAGCCTACACATTGCTATGGTTTATCAGGCTGACCACTACCCAGAAGCCTAAATTACAAACTCTGTGGATACTCAGTCACAAGGAATACACCCCAGGGAGCATGCATGAGTGCGTGCTAAGTCGCTCAGTTGTGTCCGAGTCTATAGACTCCATGGACCAAAGTCTGCCAGGCTCCTCTGTTCATAGGATTCTCCAGGCAAGAATACTGGAGTGGGTTACCATGCTCTCCTCCAGGGGATCTTCCTGATCCGGGGATCAAACCCTGGATGTCTTTTACATCTTCTGCATTGGCAGGCAGGTTCTTTACCACTACCTGGGAAGCCCACATCCCAGTGTAGGAAGACTTATGGGACATAAGGTCTATAGACAAGGGATACCTCCTAAGGAAAGTCTTGACAACTGGTCTGCACTAATTCAAAAGTCCTCCTCTGGCTATGCTGGGAGAGGCACCTTGCCCAATGTAAAAAAGAGGGCCAGAGATGTCTGGTCAGAAATCACTGGGAGAGTAGAGGATGCTTGAAACCCCATCAGATTTGAAGGGAATTTGGGGGACACCCTGATATCCAGGTTACAGCTTCCTGCTAAATATTTCTGAGTCACTGGATTCCATTCTAGGAGTGCTCTCTTCTTCTCAGGTGTAGGTCACTCAACATGGGAGGAGCCCCCTCTGAGCCAGGAGAAACACCTCTGTAAATATTTATATACAGTGTGTACTTGAGAATCAGAATTTTTGACCTGACACCAGTGATGAAGAAAGAGGCAATGCACAGCGGGATGGAGGCTACCTTAGAGCAGTACTTGGAGGACACAATGAAGAATCCATCCATTGTTGGAGTGCTATGGAGATTCACAATGGCTCAATCTGGGCTGCCTCAGGACCCTGTCAGAGGAGCATGGGGTGATATCTGTGTTAGCCCGGCAAGCAGCTAAGCTAACCTCAGACCCCACTGATATTCCTGTGCTGTGTCTAGAATTAGGTAATGCGGACATTAGAAACACGACGGCATCACACTGGCAGTGCACAGAATGGCCTCTTGCTGACTCACGCTGGTTCTCCAGCATCCTGTCACAGGGACTCAGCCATACTTAATTATCTTCTAGAATTATTAGAGTTCCAGTAATCAGACCATTCATGTAATATGCACTGGGCACTTTGCTATTAATTTTAGAGTAAACTGCTTTTTGACATTCTGTGGATTGAATACCATCAATACTTATCAAATACTAGACAAAGAAAGTATCATGTTTTGAAGCAGCAGGTTTAGGTCACCTTGTATACAGAATTTTGTTATGTTTAATAAGCCTGATTGGAGGGGGGGAAAAGAATTGAAATTTTTTAACTGAAGGGCTAAAAAAGGAAAAACTTAAATTCTATTGTAGCAGTGCCTGTCCTTTGTGTAAGTTGGAGGATGGAGAAAAATGGCCTAAAAAACGGGTCTCTAACGTATAACATCACTCTGCAATTGGATCTTTATTGTTGCAGGATGGGAAAGTAGAGTAAGTGTCCCTATATTCAGCCTTTTGTGGTCCTTTACCAAAATCCTGCCTGATACAACTCGTAATTTAAAACCTGGAGGACAAGAAGACTCTCCTGACATTTTATATGATTCTCTTCTAAGCTCTCCTGTCTCTCGGAGGGAAAACCCAGCCCTCCTCCTTCTTCTGACAGAACCCTTACTTCTCCAGAGGCACCTACTTCTCCTAATCCCTCTGATTAGCCTCGGACTCCACCTTCCTAGGCTGGAAGAAGCACAAGCTGGAATCAAGATTGCCGGGAGAAATATCAATAACCTCAGATACTCAGATACCACCACCCTTATGGCAGAAAGTGAAGAGGAACTAAAGACCCTTTTGAAAAAAGTGAAAGAAGAGAGTGAAAAAGTTGACTTAAAGCTCAACATTCAGAAAACGAAGATCATGGCATCTGGTCCCATCACTTCATGGGAAATAGATGGGGAAACAGTAGAAACAGGGTCACACTTTATTTTGGGGGGGCTCCAAAATCACTGCAGATGGTGACTGCAGCCATGAAATTGAAAGACGCTTACTCCTTGGAAGGAAAGTTAAGACCAACCTGGGCAGCATATTAAAAAGCAGAGATATCACTTTGCCAACTAAGGTCCATCTAGTCAAGGCTATGGTTTTTCCAGTGGTCATGTATGGATGTGAGAGTTGGACTGTGAAGAAAGCTGAGTGCCGAAGAATTGATGCTTTTGAACTGTGGTGTTGGAGAAGACTCCTGTGAGTCCCTTGGACTGCAAGGAGATCCAACCAGTCCATTCTGAAGGAGACCAGCCCTGGGTCTTCATTGGAAGGACTGATGCTAAAGCTGAAACTCCAGTACTTTGGCCACCTCATGCGAAGAGTTGACTCATTGGAAAAGACCCTGATGCTGGGAGGGATTAGGGGCAGGAGGTGAAGGGGACGACAGAGGATGAGATGGCTGGATGGCAACACTGACTCGATGGACATGAGTTTGAGTAAACTCCAGGAGGTGGTGATGGACAGGGAGGCCTGGCGTGCTGCAGTTCATGGAGTCACAAAGAATTGGATGCGACTGAGCTGAACCACCTCCCTATGGTCCTCCATAACCTCTGTTATCCCAAGAAACAGAGACTAGTCCCTGTGGGGTAACTCTTATTGGAATTCCTATCACTCAGGATCCTAATTTTATGCTCTCTCAAGGCAGTGGCAAATGGTGAAGAAACAATCAGAATACATGTGCCCTTCTCTTTAACCAACTTAGCCCAGTGCAGACAGGAACTGAGCCAATTTTCTGAAGACCTGAGTAAGTTTGTTGAAGGGTTTCATGCCCCCACTCCAGTTTTTGATTTATCTTGGAAGGATGTTCAAGTCATTTTATCTACTTACTGTACCCCCGAGAAAGAACAGAATCTGGACAGCAGCCCAGGGGCACGCTGACCAGCTTGTTGGAGACCAACCCAGACATTATACCACAGGTGGAGATGTAGTCCTAAGCCAGGAGCCCCCTTGGAATCACAATTCCTGGGAGGGAACAGAAGCCAAGAAGCACATGAGCCAATGTGTATTAGAAGGATGACAAAGTGTTGTCAAAAAGTCAGTTCACTATGAAAAGTTTAAAGGAGTGACCCAAGAAGAAAAAGAAAACCCAGCCCCCTTTCATGGGCAGCTTGTGGAGCCATTTAGGAAATGTATATCAGCATAGATCCCTCCACTTCTGCAGGTCAATCCTTTCTGGGAAAACACTTTATTAACCAGTCTGCCCCTGATATGGGGGTGGAAACTCCAAAAGTTACAATCTGGCCCACAAATGCCCATGCCCCAACTTCTACATGTGGCCTTTGAGGTATTTAATAATTGAGACCAAGCTCAGGAAGGAAAAGAGAATCCAACGCAAGAAAAGACAGGCCAGGGCTAACACACAACAGATAGCTGTTGCTGTCAGCCATGCCTTGCTACCTCAGGACAATCTGAGGGGGCAAGAACGTCCAACCATCTGGCTAGAGGTAAGACCAATGAGGGGGAAGGCTACAAATGCAAGTCAAATGGCCACTGGGCCCAAGACTGCCAGAAAGAGTTCCCCAGGCCACGCCCAGCCTACCAACAAACAGGTCATTGGAAGAGGGGCTGCCCTCAGTCCTGAAGGGGAAGCGGGGGCTCCTGCTCTCGAGATGACCATGCTGGATGACCGAGATAGCCCAGGGATTCTGGTGGCTCCCCACAATGAGATGTCTGTCTCCATGGAGGAGCCCTGGCTAGTTCTTGCAGGGGCAGGTAAGAAAGTCTATTTTTTAATTGATACAGGAATAACTCATTGTCTTAATTTCTCACATTGACTTCTTTCCTCCAGAAACTGTACTGTGACTCGTGTTGATGGAAAGCCTCACACCCACTATCTTACTGGGTCTCTCACTTGCCAGTAAGAGCAGTCGTTGATTTCACATGCCTTTTCAGTTGTACTCGAATGTCCCACCCCATTACAAGGGCAAGACCTTCTGAGCTCCCTCAGGGCCACACTAAGATTAGGAGGCCCTGAGTAGCCCCTTATCTTGACTCTAACACAGACCAGCCAGAAGAGCAAGGTGTTATTCCCACCATATTCTACAAGCAGTTGACTCTCAGTATGGGACAAAAAAATCCCTGGAAGGGCCATAAATGAGAATTAGCATTAGGCCAGAAACTGCCTAACCTAGCAGGAGACAATAGCCTATAAAGTTGAAAGCGAAGAAGGGTTTACAACTTCTCATGGATAAATTCTTAAGGCATGGCCTCTTGTTGCCCTGCCAGACTCTGTGCAATACTTCTATTCTGCTAGCTGTTAAGCCAAAGAGGGAACATAGGGCGATACAAGACCTTAAAGCGGTAAATGACGCAGTGGTCACTGTACATCCCCTTAATGGCCAATCCTTACAACATATTAACCCAGATCTCTGAGGACGCTAAATCATTTACTGTAAGAGATCTCAAGAATGCCTTCTTTTTCATCCCAGTTCATTTCTCATCACAATATCTGTTTGCTTTCAACTGGGCTAACCCTGACTTGAGCCAAATGCAACAATATACCTGGACAATATTGCTACAGAGGTGTCCAGACAGCCCACACTTGTTCACCCAGGCCCTGGAAAGGGAACTAAGGGAAATACACCTAAAACAAGGTGATATTCTATAGCGTGTAGCTGATATATTAATATATAGTCCCTCCATGGATCAAAATACCATTGAAGTCCTTAATTTCCTGGGGACCTGGGGTTACAGAGTCTCTTGGACAAAAGCACAAATCTCAAAGCATCAGGTTAAATATTTGGGATTATATTATAAACTCTGGAAGTAGACAGTTGTCTCCAGACAGGAAACAAGCTATGTTAGGCCTAAGCACTCTGAAGACAAAGAAACATCTCCATACAGTTTTGAGCATGGCAGGACTTTGTAGAATTTGGATTCCAGAACTCGGGCTAATGGTTAAGCCCCTATATGAAGCCACTAAAGGTCCAGATACAGCTGTTACTTTGGAATGGAGAACAGGAAAAGATTTTTAATGATAATGAGCAGGCTTTCACCAGAGCCCCTGTTCACAGTCTTCCCACCTTGAAAAAGCCATTCATCTTATACATTGCTGAAAAGCAGGGAACAGACAGACTTAAAAGTCCTCATACTGAAGTTAGGGGGAGTTCCTCACCTATAGGTTACTTTTCCAAGCAACTAGACTCCATGGCCTGACGTTGGCCTGGCTGCCTCTGGACAGTAGCTGCCACCACTTTCTTAGTGGAAGAAACTAACAAACTTACCTTTGGACAGCCCCTGGAAGGCCGGACCCCTCATCAACTGTATGTACTCATCAAGTACAAGGGATGCTAGAGATAAAAGGCCACCATTGGCTAACTGGAGGCTGCATTATTAAGCAGCTTTGCTCCTTGACTCTCCAGAACTAAAACTCAAAACTTGCCACACTCTTGGGCTTCCCTGGTGGCTCAGTGATAAAGAATCCTCCTGCCAATGCAGGATACACAGATTTGATCCCTGGTTTGGGAAGACACCACATGCCATTTAACAGCTAATCCTGTGCACTCCAACTATTGAGCCTGTGCTCTAGGGCCCGGGAACCACAACTACTGAGCCCAGGTACCTAGAACATGTGCTCTGCAGCAAGAGTACGCAGGGAGAAGCCTGCAGTGAGAAGCCTGCACCCTGCAACAAAGTCACCCCCACTCTCCACAGCTACAAAAAAAGCCTGTACAGCAACGAAGACCCAGAACAGCCAAAAATAAATGAATTATACATAAAAAATACTTGCCACACTCTTAACTACATTAATGCCCACCAAAATCCCATAGCTAACAAATTCTTGCCTCAAAACCCTTGACCAGGTCTGTGCCCATTCAGTTCAGTCACTCATTCATGTCCGACTCTTTCTGACCCCATGGACTGCAGCACACCAGGCGTCCCTGTCCATCCCCAACTCCTGGAGCCTACTCAAACTCATGTCCGTTGAGTTGGTGATGCCATCCAACCATCTCATCCTCTGTTGTCCCCTTCTCCTCCTGCCTTCAATCTTTCCCAGCATCAGGGTCTTTTCCAATGAGTCAGTTCTTCCCATCAGGTGGCCACAGTATTGGAGTTTCAGCTTTAGCATCAGTTCTTCCAATGAACACTCAGGACTGGTCTCCTTTAGGATGGACTGGTTGGATCTCCTTTCTGTCCATGGGACTATCAAGAGTCTTCTCCAACACCACAATTCGAAAGCATCAATTCTTCAGTGCTCAGCTTTCTTCACAGTCCAACTGTCACATCCATACATGACTACTGGAAAAACCATAGCCTATTAGGTGGCAAAGGTTTGTTAGGTGGCAAAGAGACAGACCTTTGTTGGCAAAGTACTGTCTCTGCTTTTGAATATACTATCTAGGTTGGTCATAACTTTTCTTCCAAGGAGTAAGCGTCTTTCAATTTCACTCCAGTCACCATCTGGAGTGATTTTGGAGCCCCCCAAAATAAAGTCTCTCACTGTTTCCATTGTTTCCCCTTCTATTTGCCATGAAGTGATGGGACCAGATGCCATGATCTTAGTTTTCTGAATGTTGAGTTTTAAGCCAACTTTTTCACTCTCATCAAGAGGCTCTTTAGTTCTTCTTCACTTTCTGCTATAAGGGTGGTGTTATCTGTGTATTTGAGGTTTTGATATTTCTCCTGGCAATCTTGATTCCAGCTTGTGCTTCATCCAGCCCAGCATTTTGCGTGATGTACACTGCATATAAGTTAAATAAGCAGAGTGACAATACACAGCCTTGACATACTCCTTTCCTGATTTGGAACCAGTCTATTGTTCCATGTCCAGTTCTAACTGTGCCTATAGGTCTGACCTCACAGACCAGGTATAGAAATCCCTGAGGAAGAATGGTTTACTGATGACAGTAGTTTCATTAAAGATGGAGTCAGGAGGGCAGGATATGCTATGGTGAGTGCTCACAGAGTCATAGAAGCAAAACCTTTGCCACCTAACAAACTCAGCCCAAAAGACTGAACTGATAGCTCTAACCTGAGCCTTAATCCTAAGGGAAGGAAATATTGTAAATATGTACACAGACTAAAAATATCCCTTCCTCTTACACGCCTATACAGCTATCTAGAAAGAGGGAGACTTCTAAATGTAAGAAACTCCCCTATAAAATATGAGGTTGAGATTTTATATCTCATAGAAGCAGTTCAAAAAGCAAAACAGGTAGCAGTCATTCACTGCTGCAGGCACCGAAAGGGAACTTCTCAAATTTCCCAAGGAAACAACAGGGCAAATTGAGAAGCAAAGCAAGCAGCTTTGATGCCCATAAACAAAGTGGCTTTAATCCCATCCCTAGCCCCTTTTAATATCATACATGGTACTTGACTTCCAAAGAGCGCTGGGCACAAAACAGAGAGGGGATTAAGGGAAGACAGTTGGTGGCACATAGATAAGAAATTGCTCATACTTCTGACCAATGGAAAATTATCAAAGGGCTCCTGGAGACAGTTACTCAAGCCTGTGCCCTTCACACCACCCATAATCCAGGTAATGTAAAGCCTCCCCATCTTGTTAACCAAGTCCAACAACATGGGACTTACCCAAGAGCAGACAAACAGATTTCACTCAGGTGCCCTCTTTTCAGGGCTTCAAATATTGACTAGTCTTTATAGATACCTTGGCTGAATGAATAGAGGCCTTCCCCACTAGAAAAGAGAAGGGACTGAAGTGTCTAAGGTGCTCCTAAAGGAAATCATTCCTAGATTTGGGTTGCCCCATCACCTTCAGAGTAACAATGCACCTTTGTTTGTAGTGAAGGTAACTCAACAATTTTTGCAGCTTTAGGAATTAGCTACCACCTCTATTCATTCTGGAAACCTCAGTCCTCAGGAAAGGTGGACCAGGCTAATCATACTCTAAAGAAACTCTTGTACAAACTCTGTTAGGAAATGCTAGAGTGATGGTATCGCCTGCTGCCAATAGCCCTTTTAAGGGTCAGGGAAGCTCCTAAAACAATGACTAAGTTAAGCCCTTTCGAAATGACATATGGAAGACCGTTCCTTACTCTGGACATGCTAGGTGATCCAGAAAACCAAGCTCATAAACCTAGCATTAGTCACTCAGTCATGTCCAACTCTTTGGGACTCTATGAACTGTAGTCTGCCAGGCTCCTCCATCCATGGAATTCTTCAGGCAAGAATACTGGAGTGGGTAGTCATTTCCTTCTCCAGGGGACTTCCTAACCCCGGGATGGAACCCAGGTCTGCCTTGCAGGCAGATTCTTTACCATCCGAGCCACTAGGGAAGCAGTGTATTCTAGGTGTCATAAACCGAGGCTAGATCCCAAAGCCTAAAGAATATGGCAACAGGACTTCCCTTATGACTCAGTGGTAAAAAAATCTTCCTGCCAATGCAGGAGACACTGGGTCCTGATCTAGGAAGATCCCACATGCCACGGAGCATCTAAGCCCACATACCCCTGTGCTCTAGAGCCTGGGAGCTGCAACTACTGAAGCTCTCACACCTTAGAGCCCCTGCTCTGCAGCAAGAGAAGTCACTGTAATGAGAAGCCTGTGCAAGGCAACTAGGGTAAAGCCCATGCAGCAGTGAAGACCCAGCACAGCCAAAAGTTATAACTGAAATTAAAAAAAAATACGAATATTGCAGAGTACAGCCCTCTCCAGATAACAGGTCCAGTGGCTCTGTTGTAAACTCTGAAGAGTTTAAAAGCCCTTGAAAAATGAGTCCCCTGGTGACCAGCTACTCCCAAAATGGAAGGTCCTTTCTAAGTCCTGCTGAGCACCCCTATGGTAGTCAAACTCCAGGGGTTCACCAGCTGGGTTCATCTGTCCAGGATTAAACCTGTTTCTACTGATATGTTACAGGAACCTGAAGACCCACATTCCAGCCCATCCCTGTGAATCCACTCCCTCCTCCAAGACTCCACAGGATCCAGAGGGTCCAGGACAGCATGAAAATCTCAGGTGGAGGAGTGAGCCACTACAAGACCTGAAGCTACTATTCAAAAAGGCCCTGCTGCTGCTGCTAAGTCACCTCAGTCGTGTCCGACTCTGCAACCCCAAAGACGGCAGCCCACCAGTCTCCCTGTCCCTAGGATTCTCCAGGCAAGAACACTGGAGTGGGTTGCCATTTCCTTCTCCAGTGCATGAAAGTGAAAGTGAAGTCGCTCAGTTGTGTCTGACTCTTAGCGACTTCATGGACTGCAGCCTACTAGGCTCCTCCGTCCATGGATTTTCCAGGCAATAGTACTGGAGTGGGTTGCCATTGCCTTCTCCACAAAAAGGCCCTAGGCCTAAGTTATCCATAGCTACAATCTTCCTTTTGCCTCTTGGTACTCCATTCCATTTACAGAGCAATTGATATATTCCGTTAAATGATAACTATTGTCTTTTTTTGCTCTCACCCTTGCTCTCAGAATCTGCTGAACTTTTCTGCCTGTGCTGGGTGATTTAAATATGATCCTGACTGGTGCTGCTATAAAGCTACTGATCGCCTTAGCTTTTCTATGACTATTTCCCTTATCCACAGGATGGTCATACAACTCTCTGGTGTGCACTGCACAAACTTTCATTTTTTCCACCCAGTTGACAGAAGGCTGGATTTGTTTACTCCAAGCTAAGTCCATCATGCGCCAGAACGACCCCCTTGCCCATCCCATAAGGAATTTTAACCAAGTTCCTGATGGAAATTGCTCTTCTTCCAGAGATCCAAAGGCTCAGAACAGTAATGTACAGGGTCAGAATTGTTCATTTTCCTACTGAAGAAAATTCTAATGTCTCTTGCCTAAGTCTACCATTAGCAATAGAAAGAGAAAATGAAGTCAAAACTGGAAGGACGAAGAATTGGCATTAACACACCCCCAGCACTTTATAGTGTCCCCTCCTAAATCAGAATTCTAGTTACCTATGTGTGCTCAGAGTCTAACTCACTACCCGAAGGAAGAAGGATCAACATTTAAGGAGCAGGTATCAAGATGGAGGGGCTTCCGAGGTAGCTCAATGGTAAAGAATCTGCCTGCCAGACAGGAGCTTTGGGTTTGATCACTGGGTCAGGAAGATCCCCTGGAGAAGGAAATGGCAAACCACTCTGGTATTCTTGCCTGGGAAATCCCATGGACAGAGGAGCCTGGGGGCTACAGTCCATGGGGTCACAGAAGAGTCAGACATGACTTAGTGACTCAACAACAATCAGGTTGGAGAACATTTTTCATAACAATAGAACTGAGTGGCTGGGCCTTGAAACCTTAAGCCCACTAGTCTATATTGTATCCCACCAGGGTGTGTTTCCATATGCCAGGTGGGTAAGAAACCATGGGCCACTAATTGCCTATGCAATAACTCCACACACACACAGTGTATGCCAGGAACCTTGATTACTCCTTTCTCAATACACCCCTTAAATGAATCTAAGCACTGGGTGAGTTCATCAAAACTGTTTACTGGATTAACTTGAGATTTACCTGGTGCCATCCAAGACAGAGACACCTATTTCTTCGAGTAAACCTTGTTACCATAGTGGAGAGTAGCTATACACCAACATGTCCTTTGAAACCTGTCTCATACTCTTACTGCCATAGCTAAAGTACTGCTAACTCTTATTAATTTACAAAAGTCTCTAGATTCACTGGCCAAGGCTGTACTTGACAACCATCTGACACTGGATTATCTGTTGGCAGGAGGAGGAGTATGTGCAGTTGCCAACAGTTCCTGTTGCACTTACATTAACACCTCTACCCAGGTGGGGGTGGACATTGAGAAAATTCAACAGCAAGCCACCTGGCTTCTACAATTAGCCAGCAATCCTCACTATTCAATACAGGCTGAAGAACTGAAAACTGGTTTTCCAGCTTGTTCTTCTGGATCTCACAAGGTATGAAAAACTTTCTGATGGGAGGTTTCCATTTTCTTATAACCTTCCTCATTTCAGCCATACTGACTTATGCTATATTTTGCCTAGTGCTTTGTTGTCTTCCATATTATTGCAAATCTGAAACTAAGACCTTTCAGTCCAACAAGGAGGCCTGAGACCAACAGGTTCAGACTTTCCATTTTAGAAATGGATATTAAAATTTTAAGCCTGAGATTAACAAAGATATGCCGACCTTGCATAACCAGATTCCTACCTTTGCTTGAGCCTCTGATTATAATAGTTTTTTACTGGTCTTTAGTAAAAGACCCCTGCTTCTCTAATCAGCTTATTTTCTCCAGGGCACCATAAGATAATGATGATGCAGGGACTTCAGCCACTCCTCAAAGCAGATCCTGCCGAAATAACAATAGAAGTCACTCTGGGGCCCCTTAATGAGACAGGTTGAGAGCTCTGGGACCCCAACTAGGTAGGGTCTAAGAGCCTCTTGCCATGCTTTAGAAGCTACAGAAAACAGACCCTTGCCTTTCATCTTCCCAATAAAGATTTCTTGAGGTCTCTCAGTGGGTATTTGAGACAGGAGGTAGATGGGCCTCACAAGGTAAAGCAATTAGAGATTCATCCCCTGTTGACCTGGCTGCTCAGATGGTGCTAGTGGTAAAGAACCTGCCTGTCAATACATAAGACACAGGTTCAATCCCTAGGTCAGGAAGATACCCTGGAGTAGGGCATGACAACCCACTTCAGTTTTCTCCAGTGTCCATGCCTGGAGAATCCCATGGACAGAGGAACCTGGCAGGCTATAGTCCACAGGGTCACAAAGAGTTGGACATGGACACAACTTAAGTGACTAAGTACACAGCACTCATACGCCCCTGAGGACCTATACTCTAAGAGAATAGCAGGACAATTGAGAAAGGAGGCTGGGTCTCTTAACATATGTGGTAAGAGACCACATATGTGAGACTTCACCAATTACACACACACACATACGCATACACAGAGAGAGAGAGAGAGAGAGAGAAAGAGAGAGAGAGAGAGAGACTCCTTGGAGGTCAAAAGGGGAGTGATGCTAAGTGATGCCAACTACCCACAGGCCTCTTTTGTAGAATCTATCTTGGCTAAGAGATGTGTGCATACATGAGTGGATCCTGAGATATACCAACTATGGACTCTGAATCAGCAAATCAAAATGATTGGCCAAGGGAAATCTGGAAGAAATAGCCCATAAATGTAACTCAAACTACCATGAGTGCACAAGTCTGTGACTCTGAGTCCGCCCGTGTGTCTATCCACATGTACTATATGTATTCTTTTTCTCTTAATAAATATTTGTTTCACTACATTCCATCTTTGTGGAAATTATTTTCTGCAAAGCCGAAGAACTAGGGTCTTGTCACCAGACCAGCCACTGGTCTAGTTAGGTTAGGATTCGGTGTTCTCACCCCCATGACCTGACGTCATCTCTGGCCAAGAACCAAAACCCTGCTTTAAGTCACTGCAGGCCAAGACCACACGAGATCAAAACTATCTCTAGTGCAGATGTCATGATCGTACATATAGAAAATCGCAATAAACCCACAAACAAGCTACTAGAGTTAATAAACAAATTCAGCAAAGTTGCAAGCTGCAAAATTAACAACTCAGTTTTTCTTTGCATCAGCAATGAGCACCGTGAAAAGGAAATTAAGAAAACAATTTCATTCCTAACATCCAAAAGAATAAAATAACTAAGAATACATTTAGCCAAAGAGATGAAAGAATTGTACACAAAACTAAAAACACATTCCTTAAATAATGTGATGAAATAAAATTCATATTTTATGGCAAGGCGAGAGCAATTTAAACATGAAATTTGTCTTCTCCTGTTTGGGCCTCCTCCTTTTCCTTTAGGGTATATTGTGTATTTGCATTAACCAGACCTCCTTAGGAGATAACCTTTTTTAATCTGCTAAGGGGCCATGATAACCCATGATCCTCTGCTCATTCTTACGTGTAGATCTGGACAATGTAAACTGTCAGCAATACATCATTTGACATACAACCCTTTGTCTCAAAACTCTGTATAATTGTGCTTTGACCTTTAACAGGTAGAATAGTCCTCAGAGCTTTCTCAAAGATTGTCACTCAGATTATAATATTTGAATAAAATTTTCCCTTTCTTAGATCAACTATTGATTAATAATTATCTACCAGTATAAGAAGATTTTAATAAATTGAGACATTCTGTATTTGTGGATTAAAAAACATTATCAAGATCTTAATACTACTAAAAGTGATCTACATACTAATAACAATGCCTATCAAAATTCCAAGTACCTTTTCTTGAAAAAATTGGAATACCAATGTTCAAATTGACATGGAATTTCAAATAGCCAAAATAATCTTGAATAAGGATAAAATTGGAGGATTCACACTTCCCATTTTTAAAACTTACTGCAAACCTACAGTAATTAAAACTGTGGTACTGGTATAAAGACATACACATGGACCAATGGAAGAAAATTAAGAGGTCATAAATAAAGCCATACATACAGGCAGTTGTTTTTGACCAGAGTTTTAAGAACATTCACTGGGGAAAGGACAGCGACAAATAGAGCTGGGATAAGAGGATATCCATATGCAAAAGAATGACATTGCATCCATACCTCATATTACATGCAAACATTAACTCAAAACTGATCAATGACCGAAATGTGAGAGCTAATACTATAAAACTTGGAGAAAACATACAGGTAAATTCTCATGACCTTCAGATTTGGCAATGAATTCTTAGCTAGGACACCAAAAGCATGAGTAATAAAATAAAAAATGGGCACAATGAATTTTATGAAAATTAAAACACTTTGTGCAAAGGACACAAGAGAGTGAAAATACAACCCATCAAATGGCAGAAAATATTTGCAAACTGCGTATCTCATAAGAGTCTAGTAAATAGAATATGTAAAGAAATTTCACAACTCACCAAAACAATGGAGTTTAAAGATGGTTAATGAATTTGAATAGACATTTCTCAAAAAATGGTCTATTTAATTGGTCAATAAGCACATGAAAAAATAGTCATCATAATTAGTCTTTTGGTGTTCCAAGATTCAATTTCCAATGTGTGTATATGTGGGTTGGGGGAGGGGGGGGTTGTTTCCCACACATCAAACAATTTTTGGACACCAGCAGGATTTTCAAGAATTCAGCTCAATTCTGATATGAAATATCCACATCATTTACCTGCAGACAGTAACAGATGCCACAGCTTAAGAATTCAGTGTCACAAGACTGCCACCCAAGTCCCCACTTCTGACCTCAGTTGCAAGCCCAGGCTGTTACGTGTGCTTCTGACTGATCAGCTACAGATGAGAGATTCCTACAACCCTTCTTTGGGTTTGATTAGTTTGCTAGAGTGGCTCACTCAATTTAGAGAAACATTTTATTTATTAGATTACTGCTGGTTTTAAAAGGGGATATAACTCAGGAACAGCGGGGTACAGAGGGAAGGTATGGGGAGGGGCTAGGGAGCTTCCATGTCCTTTCCTTCAGGTGCCATTCTCTCAGCACCTCCACGGTGTTGATCAACAAAAACGCTTTCCAACGCTGACCTTGTGTGGTTTTACAGAGCATTCCTCACACAGGCATGACTGATGAAATCATTGGCAAGTGGTAATTGTTTCAACCTCCAGGCCCTCTCCCCTCCCCAGAGGTCAGGAGGTGGAACTGAAAGTTTCCACTTTTTAATCACTTGGTTGGTTCTCCTGACAACCACACCCATCCTTAAGGGGTGTCCAGAAGTTACCTCATAGCAAAAGAACATTTATTGCTCACCTCACTTGGGAAATTTCAAGAGTTTTAGAAGCTCTGCACCAGAAACAGGACAAAGACTGTATATATATACTTATTTATTATAAATCACAATATCACAATTCATCATTGGGGAAATACAAATTAAAACCACTACGTGACATCACTTCATACCCACAAAGTAGGTGATACTCAAGAAAATGGAAAGCAACAAGTCTTGGTGAGGATGTAGAGAAATTGAATATTGCTGGTGGGAATATAAAACGGTGCAAACACCTTGAGAAACTGCCAAACTGTTTTCCACAAAGTGAAATAGTTAATCTATGACCCAGAAGTTTCACTCCTAGGTCTCTGACCAAAGTTTTGAAAACAGGTACTTAAACAAATACTTGTACACAAATTTTCATAGCAGCATTATTCACAATAGGCAAAACGTAGAAATAACCATATGTCCATTAACAGATGAATAGATCAGCAAGTTATGCTTCAATTCATGGAATATTATTCAGCCACAAAATGGAATGAAGTGATGTCACATGCTGCAATGTGGATGAACCTCAAAAATACTATGCTGAATAAAAGGAGTCAGACACAAAGGTTGCGCATTCTATTATCCACTTACGTGAAATATCCAGAATAGATAAATCCACAGAAACAAAGTAAATTTGTGGTTGCCAGAGGGTGAATGGAGACTAACTGCTTAATAGTAAGGGATTTATTTTGGGTGATTAAATGTTTTAGAACCAACCGGAGGTCATGTTTGCACAATGCTTTGAGTGTAATAAATGCCACTGAATTGTTTGCTTCAAAAATGGGTAGTTTATGTCAGGTGTGTTTCACCTTATAAAATATTTTTTAAATTTTCAAATAATGTAGTAGAAAAAAGAGAAAGAATAGTAAACAGATGAAACAACTAGAAAACAAAGAGCAAGCTGATAGATATAAATAGGAACTTTAACGGCAATCATACTGTGTATAAATGGGCCTAAACACCCCATTTAAAGAGACTGTCAGATTGGATTTTAAAAGACTCAATGATATGCTAGAAGACCGCCCCCAAAAAGACATTAAACAAAACTTTGGAGCAGAGAATAAACTTGATAACCTGGTACAAAATGTTCCTTTGTCTAATAAATAGCAGGGGCTTCAGAATAAGAAAGGCATAATTGAGGACACTTAAACATAAGCGAGGCAGCGATCCAGAAAGCCCACATTTTAGTAGACAAAGGGACATTCATGTATTGGGGACAGTTGACTACAAATGCTTTGCAGGACTCCAGGATGAGGAAAGCTGAAAGCAGCTTGGAATTACAGCGCAAGTTAGTTCCAAGTTGATTATCTGGGGCTAATTCACTGAAAAGCCAAACACTGAGCCCTCATCATAACCTGGTCATTAAATTTGGAAGAGCATGGATTACTCCTCTGTTCCATTGTTTCACATGGATCTTCATTTTTCAGACCAAGCCCCTTCATCTTTTCTGGATTTTCTCACAGTCTTTTCAGATCTGTTGAATTATCTAAAGTTGTGGTTCCCATTTGGGGGCAATTTTGACCCTCAGGGGACATTTGGTAATGCCTACAAGCATGTTTAGTTGTATTATCCTGGGGATGCTAGTGGCATCTAGTGGGTAGAGGCCAGATATGTTGGTAAACATCCTATAAAGCCTGGGACAGCTCTGTACAACAAAGAACTATCTGTCTAAAATGGCAATATTGCCAAGGTTACAAAAGCCTGATTTAAATCAATTATTTAAATCAATTATTTCCAAAGAGTGGCCCCCAACCATGGAACCCCAGTGCAGGGAATATACTAGAACTGCACATTCTTGGGCTTCATATCTGACCTGTAGAGTCTGGAATTCTGGTGGTGGGGCCCAGAAAACAGTGGCATTACACGCGCCCCAACTGATTCGGATATATGTTGGTTTGAGATTAAATTTCCTTTCTCTTTCTACTTTCCACCGACTACCTACAAGACTGACTTACATGAGACTCACCTTCCAGCCCCTTAACACCACTGCTCGACTCTGAACTTTAACTGTTCTGTTAAGATTGCTTTTTCAAAGACTACATGTGCTCTTGTACTTTGTTCCACTGTTCAACTCACACGCAACATCACACCAGCAGCATTTGGCAATGGAGGTTGCTGTACCCACTTCTCTGAAATTTTCTTCTCCCTTGGGCTCCACAAAAGACATTCCTACATTTCCAACCAGTTACTAGAAAAACCCAAGAGGTCCCAAACTGTATGAATTATCGTTTTTTATTTTTCCTCCCTTTTTTTCTTTTAACCAAACCTGCTAATTCCCCCTTTCTCTGGATAAAAGCAGCATCTTACCAACATTATTAATCCTTGAAACCTGCCACTGTTTAACTTATGTATTATTTCTATTTATTCAAATCATTGACAAATTCTAACCATTCTGCTTCTGAACAGTTCTTCTGAGTGTGTTCCCACCCACCCAACCCCACACACAAAATGCAAAATATTTGAGATGACACTTTAAAATTTGAAGTTAAGAGAGAATGATTTAATTCACGAGGCATTTTAAACGATAGGTCAGTAGTACTGCTCAGTCCTTTCTCATGAACCAGTTTAGTCTCTTCGGCAGGCAACAGCCACAGACGCAGACTTTTTTTCAGTTTCGTTTTTGTATGCACTTCTGCAAGCTCTTCTAATATATTATTCAATAAGGTAAGTAATATAAAACAATAGGACATACCTTGGTTCCTGCAGGGTTGAACTTGTGCTCCACACTAGGCGAAGAGCATGCACAGTCGAGGCTGAGAGTAGGAAGCTTGGGATACTTAGGAATTAGAAAGGGACCAGCCTCTTCTACTTCTTCTTTAATAGAAGTCAAATGCATACAAATAGGTCATACCTTTCAGCTTGTTAGTCAAATTATGGTCAGGAGACCAGTAGAACAAGCATCACCTGTGTGCTTTTAGAAACAGACTCAGGAGCCCATCTTAAACCTAATGAAGCACAATCCACAAGTAACAAAAGTCCCTAGCTGACCTGTATGCCCATTCGGGTGTTCGAAGCACCACTTGAATATAAAAATTTGCTACAGACCTGAGCCTTTCCTACATGTAAGGCCCTGTGCGACAATCTACCCACTTGACCACGTCTGAGAACAGTGGATTATCACAGTGTGGTCCTGGAACCAGCAGAATCAGCAGCACTAGGGAATGGGCCAGAAATGCAGGATCCTAGGCTCACCCCGAGGTGGATCAAAACCTCAGGGTGGATGGCCAGTGGTCTGGGTTTCGGCAGCCCTGCAGTGATTTCAGTGCTAATTCTAGAGAATCACCGCCTTAGAGAGGACGGTTCTGGATCATAGTTGCCTAGAGAAGCTCCCTGCCTTCCCTAATAGCTTCATGCTGCTGCTAAGTCGCTTCAGTCGTGTCCGACTCTGTGACCCCACAGACGGCAGCCCACCAGGCTCCCCCATCCCTGGGACTCTCCAGGCAAGAACCCTGGAGTGGGTTGCCATTTCCTTCTCCAATGCATGAAGGTGAAAAGTGAAAGTGAAGTCGCTCAGTCGTGTCCAACTCTTAGCAACTCCATGGACTGCAGCCCACCAGGCTCCTCCGCCCATGGGATTTTCCAGGCAAGAGCACTGGAGTGGGGTGCCACTGCCTTCTCCACTAATAGCTTCGTGAGTCCCTGCAGATGACAGCACAGCTGCAAGCACCAGCAAATCCCTAAAACGAGGTTTAGGGCTCATTCATAACTAGGAGAACCTGAGTCAGTGCTAGTTCCTTGGCGCTGTGAATAATAGCATTTCAGGCACACAGAAAAGTTACAATTTACAAAGCGCTTTCCGAGCTATTTAATTTAATCTTCACTGCAATACGAGGACATAAATAGAACTGCCTCCCTCAACAGGTAAGGAAACCAAGTTTGAGAAAGATTCAGTGACTTTTTAAAGGGCACGGGGATTGAAGGGGCAGAGCTAGTACTGGAACCCAAAAGCAAATTGCAGAGAGAACTTCTACCAGCTATTTGGCAAGTTAAATGGAGGAGGAGTCTCAGTGTGGCTGAATGCGCCAAATTGTTTTTACCTTTTGGAAAACAAATTCCAGACACTCAGGTTAATGAAGAGATACACATAAAAAATAAAATTCACAACTTTCTTTCTAATGGTTCAACAGCAAAATTATGAATATAGAGAGAAAACGCAATAAAGCAAATGAGGCAAAATGTTGATGTTTGGAAGAGTGTTACAGGGGAAAGATTTCTGAATTTTCATTACACAATTTTGGCAAATTTTCTTTGAAAAACAATACCCACAGGGCTTTAATGTGTGTCTGTGCTAAAGTAGATGTGATGTGGGAATTCCCTGGTAGTCCAATGGTTAAGATTCCAGGGGCCAAAGATTCCATCCCTGGTTGGGAAAAATAAGACTCCGCATGCTGAGCAGCACACCAAGAAAAATTAAAAAATAAAGTGGATGAGATGCTATACTTCTTATCTGTCATTGTGTGTGTTTTTAAGACTTGGGTCAAAAAGCTTCTAAGTATAAAAGAATTTAACTATGTCTGCATTGTGAGAAAGCAGAGAATAGACATATAAGTAACAAGCAAAATGAATTTACATTTTCTCGTTTGGAGTGAAGATCATGCATGTATGCCAATATTCTTCATGGGGTCAATAATTCACTGTCAAAGGGGCAATTCTTAATCACAATTTTTATTAATATGGTTGTTTCAATCTAACCCCAGGCATAAGATCAGTTTCACCAGAGACTCTGGGGATGTCTTTAGAGAATCTGGCTATTGACCATGCTGCAGCCCAGGGGCTCTCTGTTCCTCCAGCCTTAGAGCCAGGACCTACAGTCAGCTACGTCTCAGGACATTTCATACTTGTAGATCACTTTCTTCACATTTCATAGCTGGAGTTTCTAAAAGCCTTTTTGATTAAATATCAAAATGTGAAAACAGTGACTACAAAGACATCGCTGAGACAAGTAGGGAAATCTGATTTCAATAACATCATTTCTGTCAAAAATGAATGATTATACCACCACACACCCGTAAGCCACTTGTAAGGAGAAGTCCTATCACCTGGGCTTGGGTCCTCTTGACTTCTCCTATTCCTGTGTGGATAGCAAGGATATTATAAGAGCTAAGAATTGCACATGGGTTACAGTCAACAAACACTTTTCCATTTATTATCTCATTTGGCCTCATTGGATAACATACAATTCCCTTGTATGACCACAGTGCTTGACTATAGGCATTACTAAGTTTTTTATTTCACAGACAAGAAATATGAGGGCCATTGAGTAGTAAAACTTCCCAGGATCACTTGGACAATAGGTACCAGGCCTGATTTTCAAAGTGTTCTCATTTACTGCAGGGCCAGAGTAGTGAGTCCCAGAGGCCCTACAGGGCGGTGGGGTGAGGCCAGAGCAGGAAGAGGCTTTAGGGTCTGAACATGTACTCAGGGGTACCCAGAAAACCCAATGAACGTTTCTGGAAATGCCAAAAGTCATAAATGCTCATTGAAAAGTATTGAGAAAATTCAAAAAGAAAGAAGAAAGAAAAGAAGGAAGAGAAGGAAGTAACAAAGGAAGACATTGTACCTCAACCTGGAATAGGCATGGTTGCTACTTGGGTATGTATTCTTTCAGAACTTTTGTTTTGTGTGAACCTATGCTCTCTCTCCAAACCTCCAGGTAGAAGCTTATAATTAACAACACTTTACGGACAGCTTTCCCTGAAGTTGGACATGCCTTGACTACCTCGTCTGAATGGCTGTTGAGTATTCTTTTGAATAGATAAACCATAAACATTCATTTCTCCAGGACTTTGGACTATTTCAGTGGATAGGCCCTCCTCTGTGAGCCCAATTATGCTGCTGAAAATGAGTCACAAGCTGTTTGTAATTGCTGGCCTCTTTCCTTCCCTTCACTTGCTCCAGTGAACCATGGCAACATTCCCTGGAGGCCTGGGACCAAGTGCAGGAGGTTAGATTCCCAGAAAAGCCAGACTGGAGTGGTTGGTAGTCCTTTAGAAATAGAAATAGGGAAGACACAGACCAATAGGAATCTTTTAGACTCAAAAGCATTTCACTGAAAAACAACATAAGAAAATGGGCAACAAAATTCACTGCTCCCTCCCAGCTGCTCTGCAGGCCACCTGCAGGGGAACTTATAGTGGGCGATAAGGGAAATTTGTAGATCTGAAGGTTTTGCAGTTGAGCTCCGTGGATTATTCCTCTAAGGTCTTGATAATTAAAGCATTATAACAGTGAGGCTAGAGTCAGAGTTTAGATGCCTTTGTAGATAACAGGTTCATTCTGGAAGTTTCCTGCAGAAGGCAAAAATGCCTATGAACCACATTGAAGGTGGAAAATCTGGTGAATTGTGGCCAGACCAATTCCAGTGTTGAAAGAAGTAACTTGCAGTCATGTCTCTAGATGACTGTGGAGCCCTTTGGATAAGTGAAGTACTGTACATTATTTTCTATGCTGGCTTGTTTAAAATGGAATTTTACTTCAACTCTACTTAAGCTGCTGCATGTCAGCTAAAATTGCATTGCTTGGGATTAAATGCTGTAAGAATTCTTCATAAAACCTCACAGGTCCAGGGGTTTCTGGGTGATATGTGAAAACAAAACAAGCAAAACAACTAACAAACACAAAACCAAACACCTTGCCCAATTCTGCTTGGAAAGGTGTTGCTTTTTAGCCTTGACTGTGTTCATCGAACTGTTAGGTAGTTAGGATAGAAGAAAGGAGTCCAGAATGGTGGTGGTGGCTAAAAGACAAAAAAAGGGAAAAGCCCCTTGAAAATGGAACAAAAGAAAATCCACGGACCAAGTGAGAACTTCAGGTGAAACAAACATGCCCCCTTCTTGGCCAGCCCAGTTTGCAAAGGGCAGGCTCAAAGGGGGAAGGAGACGAACCTATAAAAGGAGGAAGCCAGGGTGGATTGAAGCCTCTCCTTTGGGGTCGGTCCACCCTCACACCTCAGGGTGTACTTTCCTTTGGTTGCCAAATAAAACCGATCTGTAACTGAGCTGTAACACTAGTACTCTGCTTCAAATTTTTGCTGCGGTAAGACAGAACTGAGGAAATTACACACTCCCTCAACATACCTGGTGCTATTTCTGGGATTTAACCTGGCTGAAACAATCTTGGCTTGGCCCACACAAGGTGGAGGCCAAGCACAGGAGAAGCCCAACTTGGCGAAAGCTCACATGGTGGAAGCTGAACACGAAGAAAACCTAGTGCAGTGGACATGACAAGCCCAGCATGCTGGAAATCAGGACACCAAAAACAAACTCGGTAGAAAGCTCACGTGGCTCAGTCTCAAATTCCAGAAGATCTCCAGTTACAGTAGGAGGTCCTTGCACCTATGGCTGGAAGGACATATGGCTAACACAATCTTAATTCCTTTGTAATCTCTTGTTTCTCATTTCCTTGAACCCTCTGTGAACAAGCGAGTGGCAGTGGGTGCAACTGAGGGACTCTGGCAGGGGCTACTCCCCAGTCTGTCTCAAAGGCTCGACTATCCTCTGTGCCCTTGTAGCTGTTGCCCAAGCAGGTGAGGGTTCTTCTGCCCTTAACCTCCTTTGTGCCAAGGATCAGGCCAATGAAAATTGTGGGCACAGGTGAGGCATTTAGCAGTTTTTCTGGCAAGTTATGAAAGAGGTTCCTTGGCATGTTTTTCCCACTGCCTTTTCCTCCCATCTTTCAGCTCCTCTCTCCATCTATGACACAGTTTGATTGGGCAGGTCATCATCTTTCCATTTCTGAAAGTTGTGTTTGAAACTCTTTATCTAAGATTGGGACTCAAACGCACATGGCAGGGACTCTGTGCTATGCTTAGCCACTCAGTTATGTCCAACTGGGACTTGAGCCTGGTCAAAACCCATGTTGCCTGGTCTCAGGACCAATGAAGCTCAAGTTCTTGATGTCTCACTGCAAAAAAAAAAATTCATTGAGAGACACAGCAATAGGTAAAAGGTAGATTCAGAGGGAAGCACACTCCAAGAGTATGGGCATCACAGAGGGTGAGTGCAGTGGCCATGGAATGTGGTGCGGTTGGTTTTTTATGAGCTGGGTGACTTCATATGCTAATGAGTGGGAGGATCATTCCAACAATTGGGGAACCACCCTCTCCTTGGTCTTTTGATAGTGTCTTAGAACTGTCACCTCACTTGCCTCTTGAGAAATCTGTATGCAGGTCAGGAAGCAACAGTTAAAACTGGACATGGAACAACAGACTGGTTCCAAATAGGAAAAGGAGTATGTCAAGGCTGTATATTGTCACCCTGCTTATTTAACTTATATGCAGAGTACATCATGAGAAATGCTGGACTGGAAGAAACATAAGCTGGAATCAAGATTGCCAGGAGAAATATCAATAACCTCAGATATGCAGATGACACCACCCTTATGACAGAAAGTGAAGAGGAACTAAAAAGCCTCTTGATGAAAGTAAAAGAGGAGAGTGAAAAAGTGGGCTAAAGCTCAACATTCAGAAAATGAAGATCATGGCATCTGGTCCCATCACTTCATGGGAAATAGATGGGGAAACAGTGGAAACAGGGTCAGACTTTATTTGCAGTCACTGCAGATGGTGACTGCAGCCATGAAATGAAAAGACACTTACTCCTTGGAAGAAAAGTTATGAGCAGCCTAGATAGCATATTCAAAAGCAGAGACATTACTTTGCCGACTAAGGTCCATCTAGTCAAGGCTATGGTTTTTCCAGTAGTCATGTATGGATGTGAGAGTTGGACTGTAAGAAGGCTGAGCACTGAAGAATTGATGCTTTTGAGCTGTGGTGTCAGAGAAGACTCTTGAGAGTCCCTTGGACTGCAAGGAGATCCAACCAGTCCATTCTGAAGGAGATCAACCCTGGGATTTCTTTGGAAGGAATGATGCTAAAGCTGAAACTCCAGTACTTTGGCCACCTCATGCGAAGAGTTGACTCATTGGAAAAGACTCTGATGCTGAGAGGGAATTGGGGCAGGAGGAGAAGGGAACGACAGAGGGTGAGATGGCTGGATGGCATCACTGACTCGATGGACGTGAGTCTGAGTGAACTCCGGGAGATGGTGATGGACAGGGAGGCCTGGTGTGCTGCGATTCACGGGGTCGCAAAGAGTCGGGCACAACTGAGCGACTGAACTGAGCTGCACTGAAGGGAAGAGCTCAGTACTTATTCCCTCAGAGCAGTAAGAGGATAAGGCTTATGGCTGTCTCACCAGATCTCCAGTCTCAGGGCGCAGGCTTGGACTGCTATACATCATGGTATCTATTCCCATCCACAGTGGACAAACCAGCAATGAGTTAAGATTACAGTCCCTTAATCCTACCCAGCACTAGTCATGCTGGAGAACTTGGAGATGCCCAGCTCCAGCCTGGGGTCCCAGGAGGTTGATCTGCCTTGACCTACTTAGGGATCTCATCTCTGGGAGGTTGTCACGCCTCAACCTGCTTGGGGATCCACCAGTGCAAGGGTCCCAGGAGGTTGACATGACTGACTTGCTCAGGGACCCAATTCTCTGGAGGTTGACATGCCTTAGACCTGCCCAGTGATTCGGTCTCCAGGAGGTTGTCATGCCTCAACCTGCTTGGGGATCTGCATCCTGACCTGGGGAGGCCTGACTCTCAGGTGTTACAGTACTGAGAGGATAAGCTTCAGAAAGACTCACCCCTAAGGAAGTCCACCCATGGAGATAGAAGGAAGCTAATTAGTTGTGGGACTATGCCCAGTCTCAGCAGTAACTCAGGAGCCCAACGAGAACACCATTGCCTTTCTGGAAAGGCTAAAAGAGGCCCTCCAAAAGTTTACCAGTCTGGACTTAGACACTTATGAGGGACAGGTGATTTTAAAGGACAAATTCCTTTCCTAATGTGAATCAGATATCAGGATAAAATTACAACAGCTACAGCAGTAGGACCCTGCTGCCTCTTTAGATGAGATGGTCCAGAGAGCCATCAATACCTTTTATAACAGAGAACAGGAGAGGGAGGCCAAGTCCCAGGAAAGGGAGAGAAGGAAAGAGACAAGGGAGGCCAAGTCCCAGGAAAGGGAGAGAAGGAAAGAGATAAGGCATGCCCAGATGCTGGCGGCCCTCCAGGGAAACCCTATGGCAAACCCTGAGTCCTTGAAGGACAAAAGTGAAGTGAAGTGAAGTCGCTCAGTCGTGTCTGACTCTTTGCGACCTCATGGACTGTAGCCTACCAGGCTCCTCTGTCCATGAGATTTTCCAGACAATAGTACTGGAGTGGATTGCCATTTCCTTCTCCAACTGAAGGACAAGGCATGAGGCAAATGCCTAATCTGTAGACAGGCAAGACATTGGGACAAAGAGTGTCCAAACCATGATAAGTCCCCTAAAACGGCTTGCTACAAATGCCATCAATTTGGACATTGGGTGGCACTCTGCCCTCAGGACCCAAGGACCTCAAGGTCAAGTGCCAAGCTTTCCCTCACAATGGTTCAATAGGACTGAAGCAGCCCACTCCAGTCAGCCCACCCATCACAGATAACCATCATGGGGGTAGATCAAAGAGTGCAACTGGATGTGGCAGGGAGGTCCGAGACTTTCTTGGTTGACACAGGGGCTCCCTACTCTGTCCTGACCTCCTGCTCCAGAGCCTTCTTCCCCCAAACCTGTACCATTTTGAGTGCTACAGGAAAAATAATTACACAAAGATTCACCTGAGCACTTTGTTGCTGGGATGGACAAATATTTTCCTACCAGTTTCTGGTGGTCCCTAGGTGTCCTATTCCCTTAGTGGGAAGAGATCTTTCCCTGCCTTTGAAATCTTGCAGCTGTTGCAGTCTTATAGAAGATGCTTTAAAACTTTCTCTTGGGGGCAAACTATTTTTACCAGCTACCAAGTGAAACAACTTCTGAATGGGAGAGGCCATTTATGGATGTCTGATTAAAGGATCCTCAGATATCAAGTAGTGCTGATGGCAAATCCAGGCCTGATTATATCCCCTTGTGAGGTTCTTGACCCAGCTACTCTCTTGTCTATCCCCCAAGGGCTCTCTCCCCTTTCACTCTTGCCTAGAAACCTTGGACCACTGGACAAACCCCCAAGAGGGATTGTCAGAAGATCCTCTGACCCATTCTGCTGCTGCTGCTACGTCACTTCAGTCGTGTCCGACTCTGTGTGACCCCATAGACGGCAGCCCACCAGGTTCCTCCATCCACAGGATTCTCCAGGCAAGAATACTGGAGTGGGATGCCATTTCCTTCTCCAATGCATGCATGCATGGATGCATGCTAAGTCACTTCAGTTGTGTCCGACTCTGTGTGATCCTATGGACAGCAGCCCACCAGGCTCTTCTGTCCACAGAATTCTCCAGGCAAGAATACTGGAGTGGGTTGCCATTTCCTTCTCCAATGCATGCATGCATGCATGCTAAGTCACTTCAGTTGTGTCCGACTCTGTGTGATCCTTGGACAGCAGCCCACCAGGCTCTTCTGTCCACAGGATTCTCCAGGCAAGAATACTGGAGTGGGTTGCCATTTCCTTCTCCAGACCAATCCTGAGGAAATCTGATATACTGATGGAAGCAGCTTTGTCTCGGGTGGAAAAAAGAAGAACTGGATATGCAGTAGTCTCCAATTTTGAGACCTTAGAAGCGAAACCTTTGCTATCAGGTTCTTCAGCCCAATTAGCTGAGCTCATAGCCCTGACTCAAGCTTTGGAGCTGGGAAAAGGAAAAAGAGTCGCCATTTACACTGACTCCAAGTATGCCTTTCTAGAGCTACATGCACATGCTGCTATTTGGAAAAAAGAGGCCACTTAACCACCTGAGGATCTCCAATCAAATATGGTGATCAAATCCTTAGGCTCTTGGAGACAGTCCACCTACCCACTGAGGTTTCAGTCTCCCATTGTAAAGGACACCAAAAAAGGAGCATCGAGGTGGCAGAGGGAACCAAGTAGCTGATCAGGCAGCTAAGAGAGCAGCATTACAGAACAGTGACCTAATGGGGGTTGCCACCTTATTTCCACAGACTAATTTGCCAGAAACTTCTTCATATACTGAAGGTGAGACTCCTAAAGCTTAAAAGTGAGGGCTTTCAAGAAGATCACATGGGGTGGTCCCAAAAGGAGGGATTCTTTTTCTGTCTGGGAACCTCCAATGGAAGTTGGTTAACTTCTTTAGGGGGAAATGTCCTCCAAAGATTACTAGAAAGATCCTTCAGAGGAACAGTCCTCCAAACGACTATAAGGCAAATGGTCTCCTCTTGTCCCACTTGCCATTAAACAACCCCCATGGAACTCAAAGACCCCAGCTGGCCCAGCCTGTCCAATGGCATGGGACCTACCCAGGAGAGGACTGGTAGATGGACTTCACCCAGATGACAGTTTCTCAAGGGTGTAAATACCTATTAGTCATGATAGATACATTCACAGGATGGACTGAAGGCTTTCCCACCAGGACTGAGAAGGCTGAGGAGGTGGTAAAAAAAACTGCTTCATGAAATCATTTCATGGTTTGGTCTGCCCAGGTCATTACAAAGTGACAATGGGACATCATTTACTTCTAATGTCAGTCAAGGGGTCTCTAAAGCATTGGGCATTATTTATTATCTTCATTGTGCCTGGAGGCCTCAGTCATCAGGAAAAGTAGAAAGAGCCAACCAATTCTTAAAATCAGTGATAAAATAGATAGCCCAGGAGACCTCCCTGGGATGGAAGGAGGCTTTACCAATAGCTTTCCTCCATACCCTGTGTTGCCCCTAATGAACATGTTGGTTCTAGTCCTTGTGAGATGCTATATGGCAGATCTGTTTACGTCAATGACCTCTTCCTAGATTGAGAGGCTCAGACCCTCTGGTCTTATACCATGGCTATTGGGCAATTCCAACAAGATATATGCTTTGGGGTATCAACCAGGATCCAAAATATTTTAAAGAGCCATGACTATATGCTCCAGGGATTCAAGTCCTAATTAAAGCCTGGAAAGATGGGTCTCCAGAGGCTCAACTCCAGCCCACATGGAAGGGGCTCCTACCCTGTAATACTTTCTACCCCCACAGCAGTCAAGGTAGCAGGACACAACTACTGGATTCACTACTTACAAGTCAAGCTGTGGAAACAAACAGAAGAGGACCCTCAATACCCCTGTCAACAAGCTACAACCTGCAGTGCCAGTTCAGCAAGGATATATAAAACTACACCTGACCACAAAAAATATCACTCACCCTTAGATGGACACTGCTATAAGGACTCTGAGGCTTGAGAATAGCAAGAGGGGGAGACCCAAGGGGATGGCTCCTCGCCATCCCAGCTCAGCAGCAAGTAGCCAGAGGGGCCTCAATGGCCCTACTCCTGAAGAATTGGGCCTCCCATCTCTTGAGGGGGGAATGTTAGGTAGTTAGAATAGGAGAAAGGAGTCCAAAATGGAGGTGGCTAAAAAATAAAGAAAGGGAAAAGCCCACAAAAACAGAACAAAAAAACCCCGTGGACCAGAGTCAGAACTTCAGGTGAAGCAAACATTCCTCCTTCTTGGCCAGCCCAGTTTGCAAAGGGCAGGCTCCCGGTGAGGGGGAGGAGGCAAACGTACGGAAGGAGGAAGCCGAGACAGATTGAGGCCTCTCCTTTGGGGTCGGCCCACCCTCATGCCTCAAGGGTGTACTTTCCTTTGCTTGCTGAATAAAACTGAGCTGTAACTGAGCTGTAACACTGGCCCGCTGTTTCAAATTTTTGCTGTGGTGAGACAGAACCGAGGAAATTACACATTCCCCTGACAGAACAAAAGAAGGTTTTTCTCAACAGAGGTTTAAACTCTTTGGGAGTCTGTTCCCTTCCTGTAGGGCTACTTTAGCAAGCGGTCCTGTGTGTACATGGAGGCAGTCATACCTCTATACCACTGGCTTGCTGTCCTGAGGCTTCCAAGCACACGCTGTCCATATCACTCCTCTGTCCCAGTGACCTTCAAGATCCTTCTCTGGCCCACAGTCAGGCAGTCCATTTCCATCAGTTCAAGCTTGGATAGCTACCCTAGAGCTAGTCTGTCCTTTTATTTTCAAACAAAGCTCTAAACTGTTCTGTGGCTTTCAAATAGCTAGGAGTCCCCATCCTACCCTCCAGTGTTAACTTTGGATTCTGGGTGGTCCTGGCCAGTTCACACAGTTCTCCCTCATTCACATACAGTTTGACCTTCTCCAAGCAGAGTAGATGTTTCTTAAAAATTCAAAGGTCCTGGGTCCCACTGGGAAGTTGAATTCAGTCAAGCTTTGTAATATATCCACCCTCAGGGTAGGAAAAAAGCTTGGCTATCTGTTCTCCCATAGGGAAATGTGAGATTAGGTCTCTGTGGGCCTCTCTTTCTTTTTCATTGTCACTGGGAGCGGGGGTGGGGGGTGGTGGTGTTGGCTAGCAGAGCCGGCTGCACCTGTCCTGGGTTCACCCAAGGACCTCTTGATCAACAACACCATAAATCTAGAGAAGTCATGGTCCAGAAGCAGAAAACAAAATAGGGAAAAGAGAATTTTATTTAAGTTTTTCCCTCCAGTTTTTACACTCCACATCATGTTATGTTGCTAGCAAAGAAGAAAAATAATGACCTTTTGAAGCTCTGTTCTGAAGAAGTCTGTTCTTTATTTTAAGGAATGAGAAAGATGTACCTACTGATTCTGCATTTGCATTATGGTTAATTTTTAAAGGTATGTTTTTGGTCTATTAAGAACTATGTGGGAACTGAAGTTTTTTCAATGTCCTTTCACAGCTTGATGAGAACCTATTGCAGAGAGCCAATCGTTTGGTCTTTCAGAGAGTATAGAATTCTATAACGCAAGGTGTGCATACATTGTTGCCAAAGTAAAAAGGCACTAAATGCTCAAAATTCTCCAAGCCAGGCTTCAACAGTATATGAACTGATAACTTCCAGGATTTATAAAAGAGGAACCAGAGATCAAATTGCCAACATCCGTTGGATCATAGAAAAAGCAAGAGAATTCCAGAAAAATGTCTACTTCTGCTTCATTGACTATGCTAAAGCCTTTGACTGTGTGGATCACAGCAAACTGTGGAAAATTCTTCAAGAGATGGGAATAGCAGACCACTTTACCTGCCTCCTGCGAAATCTGTATGCAGGTCAAGAAGCAATGGTTAGAACTGGATATGAAACAATGGACTGCTTCAAAATTGGGAAAGGAGTACATCAAGGATTTATATTGTCACCCTGGTTATTTAGTCTTCCCTGGTAGCTCAGATGGTAAAAGTGTCTGCCTACAATGTGGGAGACCAGGGTCGGGAAGATCCCCTGGAGAAGGAAATGGCAACCCATTCTAGTATTCTTGCCTGGAAAACCCCATGGACAGAGAAGCCTGGTAGGCTACAGTCCATGGGGTCGAAAAGAGTCAGACACAACTGAGTAACTTCACTTTCACCTGGTTATTTAACTTATATGTAGAGTACATCATACAAAATGCTGGGCTAGATGAAGCATAAGCTGGAATCAAGATTGCCAGGAGAAATATCAATAACCTCAGATATACAGATGACACTATCCTTATGGCAAAAAGCAGAGGAACTTGAGAGCCTCTTGATGAAGGTAAAAGAGGAGAGTGAAGAAGCTGGTTTAAAAGTCAACATTCAAAAAATGAAGATCATGGCATCTGGTCCCATCAGGTAATGGCAAATAGATGGGGAAACAAGGGAAACAGTGACAGACTTTATTTTGGGGGGCTCCAAAATCACTGCAGATGGTGACTGTAGCCATGAAATTAAAATACACTTGCTCCTTGGAAGAAAAGCTATGACAAACCAAGACATCATATTAAAAAGCAGAGACTATTTTGCTGACAAAGGTCCATATAGTCAAAGCTATGGTTTTTCCAGTAGTCATGTATGGATGTGAGAGCTGGACCATAAAGAAGGCTGAATGCTGAAGAATTGATTCTTTTAAACTGTTGTATTGGAGAAGACTCATGAGAGTCCCTTCGACTACAAGGAGATCAACCCAGTCAATCCTAAATGCAATCAATCCAGAATATTCGTTAGAAGAACTGATGTTAAGGCTGAAGCTCCAATACTTGGGCTACCTGATACAAAGAGCCAACTCATTAGAAAAGACCCTGATGCTGGGAAAGATTGAAGGCAGGAGGAGAAGGGGATGACAGAGGACAAGATGGTTGGATGGTATCACTGACTCAATGGACATGAGCTTGCGCAAGCTCCAGGAGATGGTGAAGCACAGGGAAGTCTGGCGTGCTTCAGTCCATGGGGTCACAATGAGTCAGACATAACGAAGTGACTGAACAGCAACAACAATCTTCTAAATCAACATGGTGAATAGGTCCTGGTTTGAGTTAGACACCTGGAATCATTTTAGTGGTAACTTGAGGTATTTATACCACCACCTGCCCATTTGACTTTTTCATGGACTTCCTTAAAGATATCCTCTGACACCAATGACTGATTATCATTCTACTGTAGGAAATAGATTATCTTAGTTTTCTATTAGTCTAACCATATTTCCACAAACTTAGCAGCTTAAAATGACACACTTATTATCTCACAGACACTATGAGTCAGGATTCTAGGTATAAGTGGGTTCTCTGCTTCATTGTCTTTCAAGGCTGCAACCAAGATGTCAGCTAGGTATGTCATTATTGGCAGAATTCAGATCCTTGCATATGCTTCATTTCCTTGCCGGATGAAGGTTGTAAACTTTCCTTAACTCCTTGAGGCTTCCCACAGTTTCTTCCCACATGGGGCTCCCCAAGATGACTCCTTGCTTCTTCAAAGCCAGCAAAGGAGAGAGAGACACCAGCAGGATGGACACTAAAATATTCTACGATGTAATCACAAAACAATGTGCGTGTAATCATCCAATGGTCCATTTAAATACAACTAATTTGTAATACACAAAGATTATCCCAAGTCCTGCCCTATGATATGTGCAAATGTGATTTGTGTCTGTCATTCCTACATGGTAATCAAAAGCCTCAAATTATTTATTTCCTCCAAGATCAGAAGAAAGTTCCTCTGCATACAGCAACCTTTCAAAGAGCTATGCTAATCCTGGGAGGAACACTTTGCAAAAGACTCTTCCCACTTTGATGTGCTAGCTTTTACCCTACATTCAAACGCAAATCTCTCTTTATTCCTATTTTTATGAGATCACTGAGGAATGGAACTGCCATAAATTTCTCCTCTAAAGGGTCACACTTGTATGCAAAAAATACCAAGTTATTTTTATAAAAATGTTAAGTCTCTAAGTATTTTTAAAAATAGTATTAATGGGGAATTCTGTCAGTGTGTACTGCTCTTACTACCAAGTCTATATCTTTTCAAGTTGGTTGCAACTTGATCATCCAAGATTAGCCAGCTGTCCTAAACAAGACTTTGTTTTGGCTTCAAAGTTTGTGTGACCTTATTAGGACTCCCCTGAGGTGGGGGGTTTACTAGCAGTGCTCACAGTTAAGTATCGACTTAATTCCCACCCCCCCCCAACCTTCTTCTATAAAAAATCTGTGATTTCCTTGGGCATGAAGGAAATCCTCCCATTGGTGGGAGTGGTTGGCAGCCCCTGTTATGAGATCACTGGCTATTTTGTCCAAGGTGAAACATTTCCCTTTGACCTGGCAAGGCCATTTTTAAACCCACATCATTTTCAGCGGAAGTGAACAGTGCCAACTTGCAAAATGGGTTAATCTGTTTGTTTCAATAATTTTAAAATCCTAAACTCATTGAATAATGAACATATGATCTTAACTGCTTTCATTAAAAAGTATCATTCATTACAAAAACTTCTTTCCCAGCAAAACTCATGAAAAATGTATTTTTGAGTGTACAGCTTGGGACCTGAACGTGTCAACCACTCTTCTTCACTTCTTCCTCTATAACCTTAGTGTGTCTACGTCTCAGTGCATAATGTTCCATAATTTTAAAACTCGCTACAGGATAGTAGATATTTAGAACCTTGAATCATTCTTTAGGATATTTCATATTTCTAATACCTCCTTCTATCCTTACACTTTTGGTGGGGGGCACCTTTTTTCTCTCTTGCCATTCTTATTTCCCTCTAGAGTTTTCCTTTTTATTACTTGTCCATACAAATTCTTGGATGTGTGTAGGGATGGGGGTTCAGAGAGGGGTGGATGCTGATTGCTGTTCCCCCTCTTCTGGGTTCCTACCAACCCACAAATTTAGGAACTCTTCCTTTTCTGAAGTAGCAAGGAAGTCACGGCATTCTCCTTTCTTTACTCTCCCTCTGTCTTCCCAGGACCAGTGAATACTGTCAGGCTAGACATTTGGTCCATAGTTCCTGTTGGGTGGGGCTAGTGGAGCCTCACACCTATCTCTCTTTGCCTGCCTGTAGTTTCCATATGTTTTTCTCAATCTTATAAGCCCCCTCAGGGAAGATTGTGCTCCTGGAGGGCGGTGGGGAACAGTCCGGTAATTGTCCAGCTGCTTTGGCTAAGAATGTCTCTTAGGTGAATGGTGATTGGTCATTTAGTCACAAAGCCATGTCTGACTCTTTGTGACGCTATGGACTTCAGCCCGCCAGGCTCCTCTGTCCTTGGGATTTTCCAGATGAGAATACTGGAGTGGATTGCCATTTCCTTCTCCAGAGGATCTTCCCAACCAAGGGACCAAACTTGGATCTCCTGCATTGCAGGCAGATTTTTTACTGCTGAGCCACCTGGGAAGGAAGCCATTGGGTTGCAGATCCAAGCTACCTTCTTAAATCTTGCTTAGCAGTGATACAGCTAGTGTTTTGGTCTCTGACAACAGCGACTTTTAAATTTATTCCTCATGTAGCAGAGAAGGGGGTGCTATGAGTTCATATCCTCAAATACCAATAAGGTGCTATCAACCTAGATCTGCCTCCCAGGGAGAGAGACTGGGAGGAAGGCAACAGGAGTCAAGTGGGCAGCAGAGCTTGAGAGCAACTTCACGGGTCCTGCTCAGGAAAGCAGAAAAAAAGCCGGATGTCCTGTGAAATGAGGGCATTTGTGATGTGGGCCATCAAGCCAAGTTTAGTTCTTCCTGATTCCAACCAAATCGCAGGAGGGGTGCCAAAGTTCAGTGGAGATTCTGGGCAGGAAGCCAGGCTGGAGAAACCTGCTAAAAACACACCCAGCAGGTACCAAGGGCACAGCTCGTAGACCCAAAAGATGGACATCCTCAGTCATGATGACAGAAATGGACAAGCTGGCCATGGCCTTGAGGAAGCAGGCTTGCTCACAGCTTCTAGATTGTGCTTTCCAGTGTATGTGAGGCAGGAACAACAATGTGTCCCCCCAAATCGCTTCCTCAAAATTAAGAATCACGACTTCGACCAGCCCAGACTTCAGTGAGGTGAACTCAAGAATTCTGTTAAAAATAGGGGAGGGCCCTATCTGACTAGGAAATTGGTGTGGCCATAGTAGGATGCAGAGAATGGAGTATGCACACGGAAGCTAAAATGTCCTGCTTCCCCCAGGTGTGTATCATGAAGAACTCCCACATCCCCCTGCTAGCAGTCACTTGGGGTGAGTGAAGATAAGTATCTCTGCCAGGCAGGATGGGAAAGGAAGGCCTTTATTATCCCCTGTTTGATGATGAGAGCAAGTTTGTTGAATGAGATGCCTTAAAACCAAAGGAAACGCAGTGTCTGATCCTGAGTGCTTCAGTGAGGCCTCTTCAACACCCCAGAGAAACAGTGGACCCTGTCACCACAACCATATCACCAAGAGCAGCAGCTGTAGCCCCATGGGACCTACAGTTTTGACCCTCTCTCTGCAGCCCCCTTCTTCCTCCTATAGGTCTGTGCTTGCCTCAGGGAGTGTGGGGTAGGTGGGTAGGTGGAGTGGGTAAAGAGGGGTCTCAGGACTGCCTGCCCCAATTGGCACTAACTGTGTGGTCATTCACCTGTATGGTGACTTGTCCTCATCCTGCGGCCCAGGTCATCCTGGCTCCTGGCCCCAGAAGGCTTATTGTTATCATCATTGTCACGGCCTTTTTTCCACAATCCAGGATGTGCATCTCTGGCTCATTGCCAGCTGTGTGAACTTGGGCAAATTAGTCAACCTCGCTGACCATCAGTTTCCTTATCTTAAAGAGATACGATACTTCCTTCAGGATTTATGTACTTGGGCATGCTCAATTGTGTCCAACTCTTTGTGACCCCATGGACTGTAGCCTGCCAGGCTCCTCTGTCCATGGAATTTTCCAGGCAAGGATACTAGAGTAGGTTGCCATTTTCTCTTCCAAGGGATCTTTCCAACTCAGGAATTGAACCTGTGTCTTCTGTGTCTCCTGCATTGCAGGCAGATTCTTTACCACTTGAGCCATCAGGGAACTTGAATAGTATATTTCTGTAGCACTTAACACAGCATCTGGCCATAACAGGCATCCAATGAGTAAGAAGTCATTACTATTATTTCCAGTGTTATCATTAACATTGTCATTGTTGTTATTAGTGGTAGCTTATTTAGATTGCCTATGCTAATACATTTGTTATACACCTCTATGTATACACAGTGGACCCTAGAGCAACATGGGTTTGAGCTGCACGAGTCCACTTATACACAGGCTTTTATCACTAAATACACGCTACGGGACTGCATGATCCATGGTTGGCTGAATCCACAGTTGAGGAATCTCAGATAAGGAAGGCCAACTGTGAAATTATATTCAGATTTTCGACTGTATAGAGGCTTTGTTGTTGTCGTTCAGTTGCTCAGTGGTGTCCGACTCTGTGACCCCACGGACTGCAGCAGGCTAGTCTACCCTGTCCATCACCATTTCCTGGAGCTTGCTCCAATTCATGTCCATTGAGTCGGTGATGCTGTCCAAACATTTTGTCCTCTGTTGTCCCTTTCTCTTTTTACCCTCAATATTTCCCAGCAACAGGGTCTTTTCCAGCGAGTTGGGTCTTTTATATCAGGTAGCCAAAGTACCTGGTTCAGCTTCAGCATCAGTCCTTCTACTGAATATTTAGGATTGATTTCTTTTAGGATTGTCTGGTTTGATTTTCTTGATGTCCAAGCAACTCTCAAGAGCTCCAATACCACAGTTCATCACTTCTTTGGTGTTCATCCTTCTTTATGGTCCAACTCTCATATTCATACACAACTACTGGAAAAACCATAGCTTTGACTATATGGACTTTTGTCAGCAAAGTAATGTCTCTGTTTTTTAATATGCTGTCTAGATTTATCATAACTTTCCTTCCAAGGATAAAACATCTTTTAATTTCATGGCTGCAGTCACCATCTGCAGTGATTTTGGAGCCGAAGAAAATAAAGTCTGTCACTGTTTCCATTTTTTGCCCATCAACTTGCCATGAAATGGGACCAGATGCCATGATCTTAGTTTTTTGAATGTTGAGTTTTAAGCCAGCTTTTTCCAATCTCTTCTTTCACCCTCATCAAGAGGCTCTTTAGTTCCTCTTCACTTTTTGACATAAGGGTGGTGTCATCTGCATATGTGAGGTCATTGATATTTCTCCCTGAAATCTTGATTCCAGCTTGTGCTTCAAGAGCTTGGCATTTCACATGATGTACTCTGCATATAAGTTAAATAAGCAGAGTGAAAATATATATCCTTGATGTAGTACTTTCTCAATTTGGAGCCAGTCCATTGTTCCATGTCCAATTCTGTTACTTCTTGATCTGCATAGAGGTTAAGTGTCCATAAACCCTCACTGTTCAAGGGTCAACTATATTCACATACATACTAGTTTCCATATCCAAACACTTACATCTTTGCGTGGCCAGCACTTGTATTATGAGGCATAGCACATACAATTTATGTGTAGAATATATCTGTTATATTCAGGGTAACAGGATCAATATACACTGGAATTTTACTCCTATAGCTAGTTTTGAGATAAAAGAGCAGTATTTAGGTTTTAATTCTCAATTTTCATTGTATAGGTGGCTTGGCCAACTGTATGGATGGCCATTGTTTTAGCCTAACCAGACTCTTGTAATAAAATACCATAGACTGGGTGGCTTAAACACAGGAATTTGTTTCTCAGAGTTACGGAGGTCGAGAAGTCCAAGATTAAGGTGCCAGCCACCTGGGTTCCCTGAAGAGGTCCTGCTTCCTGGTTTGCCAGACTACCAACTTCTCATTATGTCTTCACATGGACAAGCTCTCTGGTATCTCTTTTTACAAGGACACAAATCCCATCATGAGGGTCCCACGCTCATGGTCTCATCTAAACCTGCTGCTACTGCTGCTAAGTCGCTTCAGTCATGTCTGACTCTGTGCGACCCCATAGACGGCAGCCAACTAGGCTCCTCTGTCCCTGGGATTCTCCAGGCAAGAATACTAGAGTGGGTTGCCATTTCCTTCTCCACATCTAAACCTAATAACCTCCAAATGCCATGAAATTAGAAGATGCATGTTTCTTGGAAGGAAAGCTATGACAAACCTAGACAGCGTATTAAAAAGCCAAGACATCACTTTGTTGACAAACATCCATATAGCTGAAGCTCTGGTTTTTCCAGTAGTCATGTATGGATGTGACAGTTGGACCATAAAGAGGGCTGAGTGCCCAAGACTTGAAGGTTTTGAACTGTGGTGCTGGAGAAGACTCTTGAGAGTCCTTTGGGCTGCAAGGAGATCAAATCAGTCAATTCAAAGGAACTCAACCCTGAACATTCATTGGAAGGACTGATGCTAAAGCTGAAACTCCAATATTTAGCTACTTGATGTGAAGAGCCTACTTATTGGAAAAGACCTGATGATGGGAAAGACTGAAGGCAAAAGGAAAAGAGGAAGGCAGTGGATGAGATGGTTAGATAGCATCATCAACTTAATAGATATGAATTTGAGCAAACTCTGGCAAATGGTGGAGGACAGGGCAGCCTGGCGTACTGCAGTCCACAGGGTTGCAAAGCCAGACATGACTTAACAACTGAACAACAACCACAATGAGGGGGATTAGGGCTTCAACATATGGCTTTGGGGAGACATAATTCAGTCCATGGCAGGCATGTTTAGCTGTTTCTTTTTCTTTAAAAAAAAGAAAAAAATTTTTATTGAAGGATAATTGATTTACAGAATTTTGTTGTTTTCTATCAAACCTCAACATGACTCAGCCATAGGTATACATATATCCCCCCGTCTTGAACCTCCCTCCCATCTCCCTCCCCTTCCCACCCCTCTAGGTTGATACAGAGCACCTGTTTGAATTTCCTGAGCCATACAGGAAATTCCTGTTGGCTATCTATTTTACATTTGGTAATGTAAGTTTCCGTGTTACTCTTTCCATACATCTCACCCTCTCCTCCCCTCTCCCCATGTCCATAAGTCTATCCTCTCTGTCTGTTTCTCCACTGCTGCCCTGTAAAGTTCTTCAGTACCATTCTTCTAGATTCCGTGTATATGTGTTAGAACACAATATTTATCTTTTCCTTTCTGACTCACTTCCCACTGCATAATAGGTTCTGGGTTCATCCATCTCATCAGAAGTAACTCAAATGCATTCCTTCTTATGGCTGAGTAATATTCCATCATGTGTATGTACCACAACTTCTTTATCCATTCATTGGTAGATGGATATCTAGGTTGCTTCCATGTTTTAGCTATTGTAAATAGTGCTGCAGTGAACAATGGGATACATGTGTCTTTTTCAATTTTGGTTTCCTCAGGGTATATGCTAGGAGTGGGCTTGCTGGGTCATATGGTAGTTTTATTCCTAGTTTTTTAAGGAATCTCCATACCATTTTCCATAGTGGTGGTATCAATTTAGATTCCCACCAACAGTGCAAGAGCATTCCCTTTTCTCCACACCCTCCCCAGCATTTACTGTTTGTAGACTTCTTGATGAGGGCCATTCTGCCTGTTGTGAGGTGATATCTCATTGTAGTTTTAATTTGCATTTCTCTAATAATGAGGGATGCTGAGCATATTTTCATGTGTTTGTTAGCCATCTGTATATCTTCTTTGGAGAAATGTCTATTTAGGTCTTTCCCCCACTTTTTGATTGGGTTGTTTTTCTGGCATTGAGTTGTAAGAGCTGGTTGTATATTTTGAAAATTAATCCTTTGTCACTTATTTCATTTGCTATTATTTTCTCCCACTCTAAGGGTTGTCTTTACACCTTGCTTATAGTTTCCTTTGCTGTGCAAAAGCTTTTAAGTTTAATCAGGTCTCATTTATTTACTTTTGTTTTTATTTCCATTACTCTAGGAGGTGGGTCATAGAGAATCTTGCTTTGATTCATGTCATCGAGTGTTCTGCCTATGTTTTCCTCTAAGAGTTTCATAGTTTCTGGTCTTACAATTAGGTCTTTAATCCATTTTGAGTTTATCTTTGTGTATGATGTTAGAAAGTGTTCTAATTTCATTCTTTACATGTAGCTGTTCAGTTTTCCCAGCACCATTTATTGAAGAGGTTGTCTTTGCCCCATTGTATATTCTTAACTCCTCTGTCAAAAATAAGGGACCCATAGGTGCAAGGGTTTATTTCTGGGCTTTCTATCTTGTTCCATTGGTCTATATTTCTGTTTCTGTGCCAGTACCATACTGTCTTGATGACAACAGCTTTGTAGTATAATCTGACGTCAGGAAGGTTGATTCTTCCAGCTCCATTCGTCTTTCTCAGGACTGCTTTGGCTATTTGGGATCTTTTGTGCTTCCATACGAACTGTGAAATTTTTTGTTATAGTTCTGTGGAAAATGTCATTGGTAATTTGATAGGGATCACACTGAATCTGTATTGCATTTGGTAATATAGTCATTTTCACAATATTGATTCTTCCTACCTAGGAACATGGAATATCTCCCCATCTGTTTATGTTATCTTTGATCTCTTTCCTTAGTGTCTTATAATTTTCTGTGTACAGTTCTTTTGTCTCCTTGCTGCTACTGCTAAGTCACTTCAGTGGTGTCTGACTCTGTGCGACCTCATAGATGGCAGCCCACCAGGCTCCCCCATCCCTGGGATTCTCCAGGCAAGAACACTGGAGTGGGTTGCCATTTCCTTCTCCAGTGCATGAAAATGAAAAGTGAAAGTGAAGTGACTCAGCCGTGTCCGACTCTTCGCGACCCCATGGACTGCAGCCTACCAGGCTCCTCCATCCATGGGATTTTCCAGGCAAGAGTACTGGAGTGGGGTGCCATTGCCTTCTCCGCTTTTGTCTCCTTAGGTAAGTTTATTCCTAGATATTTAATTCTTTTTGTTGCAATGGTGAATGGGATTGATTCTTTAATTTCTCTTTCTGATTTTTCATTGTTATTATATAGAAATGCAAGTGATTTCTGTGTATTGATTTTGTATCCTGCAACTTTGCTAAATTCACTGATTAGCTCTAGTAATTTTTGGACACCATCTTTAGGGTTTTCTATGTACAGTATCATGTTATCTGTAAACAGTGAGAGATTTACTTCTTCTTTTCCAATCTGGATTCCTTTTATTTCTTTTTCTTCTCTGATTGCTGTAGCTAAGGCTTCCAGAACTATGTTGAATAATAGTGGCAAAAGTGAACACCCTTGTCTTGTTCCTGATCTTAGGGGAAATGCTTTCAGTTTTTCACCATTGAGAACAATGTTTACTGTAGGCTTATCATATATGGCCTTTACAATGTTGAGGTAGGTTTCTTCTATGCCCATTTTTTGAAGAGTTTTAATCATAAATGGGTGTTGAATTTTGTCAAAGACTTTTTCTGCATCTATTGAGATTATCATGATTTTTATCGTTCAATTTGTTAATATGGTGTATAACATTGATTGATTTGCATATATTGAAGAATCCTTGCATTTCTGGAATAAATCCAACTTGATCATAGTGTATGAGCTTTTTGATGTGTTGCTGAATTCTGTTTGCTAAAATTTTGTTGAGGATTTTTGCATCTATGTTCATCAGTGATATTAGCCTATAGTTTTCCTTTTTGCTGCTGTCTTTGGTTTTGGTATCAGGGTGATTGTGGCCTAGTAGAATGAGTTTGGAAGTATTCCTTCCTCTACAATTCTTTGAAAGAGTTTTAGAATAGGCATTTACTTTTCTCTATATGTTTGATAGAATTCTCCTGTAAAGCCATTTGGTCCTGGGCTTTTGTTTTTTGGGAGATTTTTGATCACAGCTTCAACTTCAGTGCTTATAACTGGGTTGTTCATAATTTGTATTTCTTCTCGGTTCAGTCTTGGAAGGTTCGATTTTTCTAAGAATCCATCCATTTCTTCCAGGTTATCCATTTTATTGCCATATAGTTGTTCATAATAGTCTCTTATAATCCTTTGTATTTCTGTGGTGTCTGTTGTAACCTCTCCTTTTTCATTTCTAATTTTGTTGATTTGATTCTTCTTTTTTTCTTGATGAGTCTGACCTAAGTTTGTCAATTTTATCTTCTTAAAGAACCAGCTTTTAGTTTTATTAATTTTACTATTGTTCCTTTCATTTCTTTTTCACTTATATCTGCTCAGATCTTTATGATCTCTTTCCTTCTACTAATTTTGGAGGTTTTTGTCCTTCTTCTTCCAGTTGTTTTAGGTATAAAGTTAGGTTGTCTGTTAGATATTTTTCTTGTTTCTTGAGGTAGGATTTAAACTTCCCTCTTTAGCTGCATCCCATAGGTTTTGAGTTGTCATGTTTTCATTGTCATTTGTTTCTAGAAATTTATTTCCTTTTGATTTCTTCACTAACCTGTTGGTTATTTAGACACATGTTTAATCCCCATGTGTTTATGTTTCTTATAGTTTTTTTCTTGTAATTGGTATTTAGTCTCATAGCATTGGGTATTGCTCAAGATGGTGAAAGCAACATAAGTGGAAATAGCAGTATGTAATACATTCTCTTCAGGAAATAGAGGTAGGGCAAAGAAATTCACTGGCTAGTGGTTAGGAGACCATGACTGTTTACTTTTGAATGTTCAGTCACCTTGGAATATCCATGCATCAAAAGGTATGTGGAATTTAAACCTTATCTAGGCTGACAGGCTCAGATTCCTAAAGAGCATAAACCTTTGCCATCCAAACTAACAAAAATCATTAATTAACCAAAAGGACAAGACATGGCTTTAGAAATGAGTTATACACTTTTCTTGTTGTGTGAATCTAGAAAAGTTAATATAGGGACAAAGTGAATGCACTCAACAACTGGCAAAGAACCAGAGAAAAATTAGAAAGTCTCAAACCTCAAGAAAGAAAAAAACTACTTGTTGCTGCTGAGATGCTTTATTTAAACCGCATCACAACTTTTAAAGAAATATTATTGTCCCCATTCTATAGATGAGGAAACTGAGGACCGGGGAGTTTAAAAAATTCTTGCAGAGTCAACTTGGTAGTGAGTGGCAGTGGGGCTCTGAAGTGGCCGTCTTTCAAATAAACCACATGCCCCTGCACTATCCATTGTATTGGGTTGGCCAAAAAGTCCATTTTGGTTTTTCCATACTATCTTATGGAACAATCTGATCGAACTTTTTGTCCAAGCCGGTATTATCACCATAACTGCTCTAGTCAGTTGTACTGTATACAGACAGTGCCATTTTAAAGTACAGGAAATGAGGCAATGTAGAATGTGAGGGGTGGGGGTAGGGAGCATATGGACAGGACATTCAAACTGGTCCTTGAGATTCTCTCTTAGAAATCCTGTGATGGGCTCCTGAACTGTGCTTTCCATTAGGACATATCTCATTGGCTATGTTTCAAAATAGTGCCTGGGCACTTTAACAAGTTGGCATTCCCTCAATACCTGAGGATTGGTTCCAGCACCCTTGCAGATACCAAAATCCAAGGATGCTCAAGTCCCCTATAAAATAGCTTAGTATCTGCATATGACATACACACATCCTCCTATATACTTTATATCATCTCTAGATCACTTATAATACCAAATACCATGTAAATGCTATGTAAATAGTGGCCAATGTACAGTGAATTCATATTTTACTTCTTGGAACTTTCTAGAATTAAAAAAAAATATTTTTTTCAGGGACTTCCCAGGTGGTCCAGTGGCTAAGACTCTGTGCTCCCAAGATAGGGGGCCTGAGTTTGATACTTGGCCAGGGAACTAGATCCCACGTGCTATAACTAAGATCAAAGATTCTATGTGCTGTGACTAAGATCTAAGTCAGCCAAATAAATAAATATTTTTTCACGTGTGTGTGTGTGCTCAGTTATGCCTGACTCTTGCAACCCCATGGACTGTAACTCACCAGGCTCAGAAAATTCTATGGAATTTTCCAGGCAAGAATACTGGAGTGGGTTGCCATTTCTGGCTTCAGGGGATCTTCCCAATGCAGGGATCAAACCCACATTTCTTGCATCTCCTGCATTGGCAGATGGATTCTTTGCCACTGCACCACCTGGGAAGCATTTTCTTAAAAAAAATATTTGCAATCCATGGTTGGTTGAATCCATGGATATGGAATTCAAAGACATGGAGGGCCAACTTTATTTTTAATTTTCAATATTTTTTTTTATTTAAAAGATAGTGTAATTTTCAGAGTTCAAATTCTAAAATATAGCAGTGATTCCATAGGTCTGAAGTATCTCCAGTTAAGCACCTCACCTCTCAGGGCTTCAGTGAATAAAGCCCTGCTCCTCAACCCTGTGAGCCTGGAATGGAGCAAAGTACTTTCCACTTAATGATCCCCACGGCAAGAAACCACTACCCACATCCTCTTCCACAGATAAGGAAAGAAAGTGATACTCAAGAGAGTTGTCCAGTCAGTGGGTGGAACCAGAAATCAAACCCAAGCCATAGGCCCTGCAGGTGCTGTTCACACCGCTGGCCTTTGTTACAATGGTTCAGGAAATGTTCTTGGGTGGGCAAGAACCTGGGGGGCGGGGGAAATAGATGGGAGCCTGGGATCACTTCTCCTGTTAATTGCTTGAAAATGCTTCCCTCCACATGGGGTTGATGTCACTGACCTCTGTACTCTTAGAGTAGACAGAGTGGCTATTAGTGAAGCAGGAAATCGTCCAATGACATAAGGACGTCCCCTCGGTTTACTCTGCCAGCGCCAAATCCTTCCTGGCAGGTGCGTGGCCATATGCCACATCCTGTCCTGTCCTCCCAGTTACAGCAGAGCAGTCGGGTCACTTACACATGGAATTAGAAGGCTATGTTCACCTCAAAACCTTCCCTCTGTATGAGCTGCAATTAATTCCGCTGATTTCCATCCCACAGACTGGCCACCTCCTTCGTATCCACCAGACAGTTAATACTTGCCACGTAAAACATTCCTTCATTTGTTTGCATGGGGACAAACTGAGACATAGCAAGATTTCACGCCAGCAACAAGGATTATTATTACCCTTATTGTATAGAGGAGAAAATTTGGGATCAGAGAGGTTGAGTAACTTGCCCAAGGGCACACTGTTGGGAACTGTGTCGCCTGCCTGTCTGCCTGACTCCAGAGCCCACGTGTTGACACTCCCTCGACTGAGTTAGGGGCAGAGACCAGACTAGAAGCAAGTGTTTCTGCATCTGTTTCAAAGCCCTTTCCAGTCATTACACTGCTTCCCTCCCTGAGAGGAACTGAACATTGGGTCACCAATTTCTAACACATCTCAGTGCCAACACTGTGAGTGTTTTACTAATGTGTGGGAGGAAGTAACTGCCAAGGAAGGTGCTGTGGGACGTAGAACCATGGGGTGCTGGCCCTGATGGAAGCCCCATATCTGATTTTCTTCAGATGGCTCCAACTGCCCTGGCTTTTAGTTCCTAACCTCTACCACTTCAATCAGAGTGAAATGCCTTTTGTAGCACAACCACTTTCCTGCAAAATTAATCTTCTAGCTGAAAGATCACACAGTTTTCTCCCAAGTGACTGCCTTCACCACAGCTCACGGGGCACTGCTGGTTGTCTGCACAGGGGCGGTGGAAGCATCATTGAAGGTGTGACACACAGCTCCTGGTTGGAGCATCGTCACATCTTATCACCCTGAGTTTACTCTTGGGCAGTTGTTGGTTGTTTCCCTACTTCTGTTTTCCCTTTTCTAGATGACAGAAGCCTGAGGCTAATTAGTTAAAACACTGTTTCCCCAGTCACGAAAGGGATTTGGGTAGACTGGACCCTCCCCCACCCCTACGCCCCAAGCTCCAGGATGAACTTGCTTGCTTAAGCTGATCAATTAGCTGGAAGTGGTTCAGGCCTTGGCCTGCTACACAGACCCAGGCTGAGCAGAGTACTCCCCTTGATCCAGCATTGAGCCCTCCACCCATGCTCATCCATACCAAGTAGATCTCCTAGTTACTTCTGAGAAAATGAACATGGAAACTCTCCCTTCCCTAGACAATGTGGTGTGAGGGTGACAGCTCTGTGGCCATGGCAGCCACCTGCCACCCTCAGAGGGACATCTGGAGGTGCCAACGGAACTCTGGAGTCTGAGGATAAACTCGAGCCTGTGGGAGACAGAACAAGACGCAGAGAACCTGGGTCCTTGGAGACATGGCTGAGCTGCTGGATCAAGCCTCACCTGAAGCCAGTACTCTCCTGGCCTTTGAGTTATGTGAACCAGGCAAGTCTCTCTGTAGTCTAAGCCAGCTTTCTGTCCCTGTTAACACAGAGGGCTGTGCTCCTGTCCTTGAAAGTTTCTTCCACATCTGCTAACACTGTGCTTTGCTCAGACTAGGGGCAAACATGCTTTTGCAAAGTAAAAATACTTCACTATTCATCTTTCAATGCATCTGTGACATCAGCCTGTGGTGCTATGGTGCTTATTGCACTCCTTGACACACAGACATTGTTCATAGCTAGACCTGTGCACTAATCTGTCATGACGAGGCTGAAAATACTTACAGTTTTCTAATGCACACTGAATGCTGCAGGCAGAAAGCACATAAGATAAGTGAGATTTGTGAGCTGTGTCATGTTACCCTAAACAGGAATGATTTTGGTCCATCAAGCACTATTCCAGCCTTTCAGAGAAAGGTGTGAATTTTTATTTGTTCCCTATTCCTTTACCCTAGAAGGAATTGTTAAATTAAAAAGAATTCCTTGGGAAATGTCTAATTAATTACAATTTTCTACTCAACCAAAGGGAATACATTCTTAGAATCTGTTGCTATGGTAGAATCATTACATACAACTGTTTTACTGAACAATGTATTTTTTTTAGTGCCCATCCTGAGGAATACAAAAACTTTTATAGCTTTTTGCATAAGGGTTATGATGTTGATGCCCAAAAACATCTGCGTCACCTTGAGTGGGTTGTTTAACTTCATTGAGCCAGATCTTCCTCTGTAAGATACAAGAGTGGGTCACAGGAAAGTTCTCTGATTTAATATTACTTAGCTGTTTACTATGCAAAATTGCATTCTGACTATCCAATGGTGTTTTCTCCAAGGGACTCAGAAGGGATTGGAATTGCCCTCACCGATGAAGTGCCTTGTCTGGAGACTGGAGGACATGGGCCCTCCATAAATGTTGGTGGAGGACTTCCCTGGTGGTCCAGTGGTGGAGAATCCGCTTGTCAACGCAGAGGACATGTGTTTGATTCCTGCTTGGGTAAGATCTCACCTGCCATGGAGCGTCTATGACTGTTGTGCGCCATGACTACTGAACCCGTGGTCCAGAGCCCACGAGCCACAACTACTGAAGCCTGCATGCTTTAGGGTCCATGCTCCATAACCTGAGACGCCACAACAGGGGAAGCCCACGCAACTAGAGTGGCCTCCACTCACCACAACTAGAGAACCCTCTCACTCCGCAACAAAGACCCAGCGCAGCCAAATGATTAAATACATCTTACAAAAGAGAGTCAGTGGAAGGAAATTAAACAAGAAGGGAAGGGCCGGTTCTGTTTGAATCACTCTATCTGAAGAATTGCTTGAGATCTCCCTCTGTGCTATACTCTGGCTAAGGGTGGAGGCGGGAAGTGTACCTGGCCCTCAGCTTGTTGTAGTTGTTTGTTTGCATAGACAAACCCAACATGCATGAAATAGCAACAGACATGAGAGTTCACAATTAAATGCTGTTGTGGATGACAGAGACTGTGAAGAGCTAAAAGTGTTTATTGGGCTGGGATTCTTAGAGGGTAGAAAAGGTCAGGGGAGGTTTACAGAAGATGAAGGACTTGAGATGGTCCTCAAAAGGAAGCATTTGGAATGTGTGTGTGTGTGTGTGTGTATGTGCACATGTGTGTGGGAAGAAGGCTCAAGGAAGATGAAATCTGATATTTGAGTCTCTGCTCTGCCTTGGCCTCTGGTATAGTAGGCTGGGACTCCTGCCGCTACTGTATCTTTAAAGCTTTTTTTTTAGTGCTGTGGAAAATCACCAGGGTGGACTGTTATGACTCTGACTTAAGCCTTGGCCTCAGACTGTGCACATTTCCTGATGGCAATGCAACAACCACCAGTAACATAACCCGCACATTAGGGAGCCAGTAAATAAATAAACCTTTACATTCCAGATCAATCCATCCAGCCTTGGACAATGACTTACGGCTTGTATTGCTAGGTTAAATATTAATCAAGGGTGCCCAAGTCAGCTTACACACAATTTCTGGAGGAAACACACAACAGCCATGAGCCTGGTCTGTGAACACAGCCTGGGCTGCTAAAATGAGATCATTTGGACATGAAGCTGTAGCAAGAGGAGGGAGAAACCGTGGAGTAAGATGCCTTCAAAAAACCACAAACTCACTCACTCAGATAACGTGGAAAGCCGCCCACACTCATTTTTAAAGTTGACATAAATAATCAGAGAGCTTCTCAAAGACTCCTAAGTCAGTCAGTTTGGTTGCTCAGTTGTGTCCGACTCTTTGCAAGCCCATGGACTGCAGCACGCCAGGCTTCCCGGTCCAAGACTAACTCCCAGAGCTTACTCAAACTCATGTTCATTGTATCGGTGATGCCATCCAACCATCTCATCCCCTGTTGTCCCCTTCTCCTCCTACGTTCAATCTTTCCCAACATCAGGGTCTTTTCCAATGAGTTGGTTCCTTGCATCAGGTGGCCAGAGTCCTGGAGTTTCAGCTTCATCATCAGTCCTTTCAATGAATATTCAGGACTAATTTCCTTTAGGATGGATTAGTTGGATCTCCTTGCAGTCCAAGGGACTCTCAAGGGTCTTCTCCAACACCACAGTTCAAAAGCATCAATTCTTCGGCACTCAGCTTCCTTCTTAGTCTAACTCTCACATCCATAAGTGACTACTGGGAAAACCATAGCCTTGACTATTTGGACCTTTGTTGGCAAAGTGATGTCTCTGCTTTTTAATATGCTGTCTAGGTTGGTCATAGCTTTTCTTCTAAGGAGCAAGTGTCTTTTAACTTCATGGCTGCAATCACCATCTGCAGTGATTTTGGAGCCTCCCAAAGTAAATACTGTCACTGTTTCCCTTGTTTCCCCATCTGTTTGCAATGAACTGATGGGACTGGATACTCTGATCTTAGTTTTTCTGAATGTTGAGTTTTAAGCCAACTTTTTCACTCTCCTCTTTCACTTTCATCAAGAGGCTCTTTAGTTCTTCTTCACTTTCTGTCATAAGGGTGGTGTCATCTGTGTATCTGAGGTTATTGATATTTCTCCCAGCAATCTTGATTCCAGCTTGTGCTTCTTCCAGCCCAGTGTTTCTCATGATGTACTCTGCATAGAAGTTAAATAAGCAGGGTGACAATATACAGCTTTGACGTACTCCTTTCCCAATTTGGAACCAGTCTGTTGTTCCATGTCTAGTTCTAACTGTAGCTTCTTGACCTGCATACACATTTCTCAGGAGGCAAGTCAGGTGGTCTGGTATTCCCATCTCTTTCAGAATTTTCAACAGTTTGCTGTGATCCACACAGTCAAAGGCTTTGGTGTAGTCAACAATGCAGAAATAGATGTTTTTTTGGAACTCTCTTGCTTTTTCGATGATCCAGGGGATGTTGGCAATTTGATCTCTGGTTCCTCTGCCTTTTCTAAAACCAGCTTGAACATCAGGAAGTTCATGGTTCACGTACTGTTGAAGCCTGGCTTGGAGAATTTTGAGCATTACTTTGCTAGTGTGTGAGATGAGTGCAATTGTGAGGTAGTTTGAGCATTCTTTGGCATTGCCTTTCTTTGGGATTGGAATGAAAACTGACCTTTTCCAGTCCTGTGGCCACTGCTGTGTTTTCCAAATTTGCTGGCATATTGAGTGCAGCACTTTCACAGCATCATCTTTCAGGATTTGAAATAGCTCAACTGGAATTCCATCACCTCCGCTAGCTTTGTTTGTAGTGATGCTTCCTAAGCCTCACTTGACTTTGCATTCTAGGATATCTGGCTCTAGGTGAGTGATCACACGATCATGATTATCTGGGTCATTAAGATCTTTTTTGTATAGTTCTTCTAAGTAGTCTTGTCACCTCTTCTTAATATCTTCTGCTTCTCTTAGGTCCATACCATTTCTGTCCTTTATTGTGCTCATCTTTGCATGAAATGTTCCCTTGGTATCTCTAATTTTCTTGAAGAGATCTCTAGTTTTTTCCATTCTATTGTTTTCCTCTATTTCTTTGCACTTATCGCTAAGGAACACTTTCTCATCTCTCCTTGCTATTCTTTGGAATTCTGCATTCAAATGGGTATATCTTTTCTTTCTTCGTTGCCTTTAGCTTCTCTTCTCAGCTATTTGTAAGGCCTTGTCAGACCAACATTTTGTCTTTTTGCATTTCTTTTTCTTGGAGGTGGTCTTGATCACTGCCTCCTGTACAATATTACCAACCTACATCCATAGTTCTTCAGGCACTCTATCAGATCTAATCCCTTGAATCTATTTGTCATGTCCACTGTATAATCGTAAGGGATTTGATTTAGGTCATACCTGAATGGTCTAGTGGTTTTCCCTACTTTCTTCAATTTAAGTCTGAATTTGGCAATAAGGAGTTCATGAACTCAGCCACAGTTAGCTCCCAGCGTTGTTTTTGCTGACTGTATAGAGCTTCTATATCTTTGGCTGCAAAGAATATAATCAATCTAATTTACTTATTGACCATCAAAGATGTCCATGTGTAGAGTCTTCTCTTGTGTCATTGGAAGGGGGCATTTGCTATGGCCAAAACATTCTTTTGACAAAAGTCTGTTAGCCTTTGACCCGCTTTGTTTTGTACTCAAGGCCTAATTTGCCTGTTACTCCAGGTAGTTCTTGACTTCCTACTTTTTCATTCCAGTCCCCTATAATGAAGAGGACATCTTTTCTGGGTGTTAGTTCTAGAAGATCTTGTAGGTCTTCATAGAACCATTCAACTTCAGCTTCTTCAGTGTTACTGGTTGGGGCATAGACTTGGATTACTGTGATACTGAATGATTTGTCTTGGAGAAGGCAATGGCACCCCACTCCAGTACTCTTGCCTGGAAAATCCCATGGACGGAGGAGCCTGGTAGGCTGCAGACCATGGGGCTGCGAAGAGTCAGACATGACTGAGCGACTTCACTTTCACTTTTCACCTTCATGCATTGGAGAAGGAAATGGCAACCCACTCCAGTGTTCTTGCCTGGAGAATCCCAGGGACGGGGGAGCCTGGTGGGCTGCCATCTATGGGGTTGCACAGAATCAAACACGACTGAAGCAACTTAGCAGCAGCAGCAGCAGCCTTGGAAAGAAACAGAGATCATTCTATTATTTTTGAGATTGCATCCAAGTACTACATTTTGGAGAAGGAAATGGCAACCCACTCCAGTACTCTGGCCTGGAAAACCCCATGGACGGAGGAGCCTGGTAGGCCACAGCCCATGGGGTTGCAAAGAGTCAGACACAACCGAGCGACTTAACTTTCACCGCATTTTGGACTCTTTTGTTGACTATGATGGCTACTCCATTTCTTCTAAGGTGTTCTTGCCCACAGTAGTAGATATAATGTTCACCTGAGTTAAATATTCTAAGAGAACTGTATCCAGGATTATCCATAATAATATCAGCTTCCTTTCTAAACTGCTGTATGGTTTATATCCCTTTGTTGATATCAAGTCAATGACCCTGAGAGGTAGGCCTTATATCCATTTTAAGATGAACAAAACAGGTGTCAGAAAAAAGAAATTCCTTATTATTAAAGTCGCTAGTTGGAAGGACAAGTACCCATTTTTATCATGAGATTTAAGAACAAACCCAAGGGTACACTTGCCTAAACACATACCAAGAGACTGTTTTCCCACACTGTAGCTTTCTGAAACAAATTACAGTACACCTAAACAGTGGAATACTTAGCATTAAAATCTATTCTGAGGACCCACATCTATTAACATAAAAGGATATTCATAGTATACTGCTGAGTTAGATAAGCAGCCACTGATCAAATGTGGGTTATCTATTTGAAAATAAAAAATGTTTGCATACCAGAAACAAAACAAAAACCAATGATGTATCCAAGTGTAATCAAAAGATCACTAACAATGTAGAATTATGGGTGTTTTATGCTTACCTCTTTCTGATTTTTGTATCTTTAAATTTTTCTTTGAGATTTTGCTTTTGAAATAAGCATTAAAAATCAAAACAAAAAAGCAAGAACAAAAAAGACAAATTCTACGGGAAAAGCTAAGAGTCTTCCTGCACTAAAATGATTATCCCAAAGATTTATCTCAGTGTTTGGAATTTCTACCATTATCACTTTTTGGATGAAAGCGATTTCAAAAGACATATATTCCTAGGGCAGTGACACTAATTTCCACTCTCACATCTTTGTGGCTTAGAGACAGATGAGCCACCTCCCATGAAGAGAGGCCTGGAGCAGGTCTTGCAGGAAATTCACATTTGCCCTGAGTACACGGGCAGCCCTCAAGGAGGACAGGGCTTCTCAGGGAGGGACTGAGAAGCATAAACTCCTGGATCTCAGAAGGAGGTAAAAGGAGATGGGGAAAGGAAGCAGGAAAAGTGATGCACCTGCTCTTGGTGAGGGAGGGGGTGTGACAGGATGGACTGGATGAACCCACAGACCATCTCAGCAACCGGCCTGAGCTCCTGTTAAGTGTTAGCAAAGTCGGTGTAAGTGGAACCATGTCTTTAGGCTGGTAAAGTCAAGCCCTGGACCTAGGTGCCAAATTAATCAGTGTGGGGCCAAGGGATTAACCTCTGTGAGGAGGTTGGGGGTGGAGGGGTATGTCAAGATGGAGGCTGGAGTGGGTAGGAGCCCTTGAGGGATTAACCCTGAATTAACAGTGGCACCACCTGAGTTGTGGCCTTGTTACTTGACGTGGTGCTTTCTGTTGTTGTTTAAACTCATAGAATCAAGAGTTTCCGTTATTGGCAACAGAAGCCTCCTAATGAGCCCACCCACACTTAATGAGCACACGTGTGTGCCAGGCACTGTGTCTCAGCGCTGCGTGTATTACTCCATTCAGTCCTCACACAGCCCCATGACAAACACACCATTGTCAGCCTCTGCTCGAGTACAGGGAAGGGCGGCCTGGGGAGGTTTAGGAACCTGCCCCCATTACACAACCGTGGGGAGGCTGGTGTGTGTTTGAACTCAGACTAGTTGACTTGGAAGTCCCAATCTGAGCCTCTCAACAGTGGCTCTATTCACACTCACATTTAATTAGGTAAACATGTGCATTGCTCAGCTGCTGTATTTTATCCAGGATTTATTAGTAAATGAAAAGAAAGTATTGAGCCACACTTTCAAAGCACCTTCTCTTCTTCATGCACTCTGGTCTCCTCTGCAAAAGGCCAAAATCCAGGTATCTAGTTTGTTTAGAGGGAGATGCTGGGTGGGAGGGGAAAAGGTGAGTAAGGAGGGATACAGCCTAAGAAGTTCACCTCCTGGCTCTTGGGCAGGGTATCAAAGCTCTTGAGCCTCAGTTTTATCATCTGAGACTTGTACAGCACATAAAGCACCCGGCACTAAGTCTAGCTAGTCAAAAACTAGCCAGTTAAAGAGAAGAAGGTATTATACTTACTGGAAAACATGGTCCTGTGCTGGTTAGAAGCCCAGGCTTGGGAGTTCAGGCTGACCAGAATTCTATTCTTGCCTTAGTTTCCTGCTTTCTCCCTAAAATGAAAATAATTATCCACCATGTATATTCAGCCTCCATTCTGGACCATAAACTGAGATTCTAAAGAGTTGATTCTATACTGTTCTCTATATATTTATTCTCCAGATAATAGTCTTAGAAATGATAATCTAGTAGAGAGACAGAGACAAAAAAGCAGACAGCAATGTGGTCCATGAAACTCTAAGATGGAGAAATTCATGGTTCAGAGGACTGCGTGGGCATTAGATTCAGCCTTAGCTTGGAGAGTCAGGGGAGGCTCCCTGAGTGAACCATGAGCAGGAGGGCTCCAAGTTGAAGTTGGCACAGGGAAATAGCAAAGAATACTTGGGTCTCAGATTTGGGAAAGTAAAATATGACAATGCATATGAATTGGTTAATATAGTACCAGCAATTTGTCTCTGCACTTTAAATGGTGGTAATTTCCGTATTTTATAACACTTGAAATACATGTATTTCTCTATTCACATTTCTAGCTTCAGAATGAATGTTCTCCATTAACTCTGCAGTGGTTTTCCGACTCTCCGAAGCATTACTTTAGATGCTCTCCTAAAAAAATCACGCCATCCTCTGAAGTGTTCAACCGGCAGGGGAAAGGACGCCCTTCTTCGCTTCCTCACAGAAAATAAGTGGCAGGGAGAACAAAGCCTCAGTAAGTGAAGAAAAGGAAGGCTGGCCTTTTGGTGAGGTTGCAGAAACGCATCCATGACTCCCTTTACCAACGGTTCCATGCATTTTCAGTTCATCAGACAGGAAGAGAAAGCACAGAATTTTATAATAGTTAAGTGGTCTGCTCATGTTCGCCCTACAGACAAAGCCTAGGGGTGCGTGGTTTTGCTTCTGTTCTCTGGGCAAGTAGCCTGCATCTTGATGTATATTTATGATGCTTCAGAATAATTTCTCCCTGAACCTGATTCTGTACGCTCAGTGGATTATTAGAGGAAGATAATATTCAGTTCTGGGGATAACATCTTAAGAGAGATATGAACCAAATGAAGTATTGTATATGTACAGGAGAAGGTCATAGGGAAGTAATTAAAACAAAAGTCAGGAGACTGGGAAGGGGGGATGCTATGATTGGGAATGGACACCCTGGAAATTTCTGGAATCTAGCCATAAAGTAAGTGCTCATTTTATAATTATTTTTAATTCTACATTTATTTTTTTACATACTTTTCTGTATACAAAAAAATGTAAAAATAAATCCTATGACCTCTGAACAAATGGTGGCCTGTCGAGCAAATCATTAATAAAATCATTCTCTAATGAACTTCCAGAGAGAAAATCTTTCTCCAAGAGCCTCTGTTAAGTGCTTCATTTATCTCTAAATTCAAGACCTTTGAGCACCACTGGTTTTGCTATAACTAGGAAAGGCTTCTTTTCAGACACATCAGCGAATCTGGCTCTAATTCTCTGACAAGCAGGTTAGAGGACTGAAGGGAAGATTTTCCCTCTTTGCTAACCTGTTTCTTGTGAACAAAACAAGTTGGTGGGATCTGGTGTGGACTAGAAAACCAGTGTGTTTCTGAAATGAGGGTAATTGTTTCTAGAGGAACCTGGAAACATTAACGAGAGTCCTCCAGGGAGGGCCGCTTGACAGATTATATTTTTGCTTTTTACTTGTGCAGATTAGGAATAAAATTGGAGCTATGCCTTGAGTTTCCCCCTCTCCTATAATTCAAAATCGATTAAACAAAGCAATATAAAAATCTAAAATACATGAATGTGTTGTGCATTTTTGTTGCTCTCATGAAGGAGCTTCTGGCTTTGTTACTCTAAGTGGTCAGAAATTTTCAGGCATAGGTTTTCAAATACCAGAATCACTTCCTCAGTTGCCCTCTGCCATCTCAGAGCCACTGTGGCTCCTGGAGAATAATCTCTGACCCTCACTGTCTTTATAAACACTTCATGAAGAGAACACTAAATTAGAATAAATTATTTTAGGAGTTAAATGTACCATTTCCCTCAAGCCACCAGTCAAAGTTAATAGTACTGCAGCCATGAAATTAAAAGACGCTTACTCCTTGGAAGAAAAGTTATGACCAACCTAGATAGCATATTGAAAAGCAGAGGCATTAGTTTGCCAACAAAGGTCCATCTAGCCAAGGCTATGGTTTTTCCAGTAGTCATGTATGGATGTGAGAGTGGGACTGTGAAGGAAGCTGAGCGCCAAAGAATTGATGCTTTTGAACTGTGGTGTTGGAGAAGACTCTTGAGAGTCACTTGGACTGCAAGGAGATCCAACCAGTCCATCCTAAAGAAGACCAGCCCTGGGATTTCTTTGGAGGGAATGATGCTGAAGCTGAAACTCCAGTACTTTGGCTACCACATGCGAAGAGTTGACTCATTGGAAAAGACTCTGATGCTGGGAGGGATTGGGGGCAGGAGAAGGGGACGACAGAGCATGAGATGGCTGGATGGCATCACTGACTCGATGGACGCAAGTCTGAGTGAACTTCGGGAGTTGGTGATGGACAGGGAAGCCTGGCATGCTGTGATTCATGGGGTCGCAAAGAGTCTGACATGACTGAGTGACTGAATTGAGGAAATAAGGAGAACAGAGAAATGATTTAAATATGCTTTTCCATGGGAAAGCCATCAACAAAATCTAGAATGTAGGAAACTAGAGAGCAAACAACTTAAGGTTCTTCAATACGCAAACTGTAAGAAAAAGAAAAAAAGAGACTTTAGAGTATATCAACCAAATGCAACTAATAAGATAAAACATACACTAAAGAAACTAATAAGAGAATTGGGGAAATTTGAATACTCCCTGGATATTTGATGATATTAAGCAACCATTATTAATTTTGTAGTATAGAAATAGTTCCCTTTCTCTAACACATGGGGTCTAGAGGTGACCAGATTCACATTGGTTCAGATATTTACTAGGAAAAAACAGAACACACAAATAAACCCGTGTGTTATGGGCTGAAATGTGAACCACAAATTCATATGTTGAAGTCTTAACACCCAGTATGACAGCACTGGGAGACAGGGCCTGTAAGGAGGTAATTAAATGAAGCCAGGGACTTCCCTGTTGTAGTGGTTAAGACCCTGTGCTCCCAATTCAGGGAGCCCAGGTTCAGTCCCTGGTCAGGGAGCCAAGATTCCATGCTTGACTTGGTGGTCAATAATAGCAACAATAATAAACTTAAATGAGATCATATGGGTGGGGTCCTAATCTGACTGGCACCTTAAAAGGAAGAGATGCCAGAGCTCTCTCTGTCCAAGTGCTCACACAGAGAGATTGTATGAGGACACAAGGGGAAGGCAGCTGTCTACAAGCCAGGCAGAGAGGCCTCCCCAGAAACTGAATGTTTTTGGAACTCTGATCTTGGACTTAGATTCTGCAGAACTGTGAGAAAATGAATTCCTGCTGTGTGAGTGGCCCAGCCAGCAATGTATCCTTATGGCAGCATGAAGACTGATGCCCTATGCCGTCCTCTTTAAGAAGCTCCCATCTTCCACATTCTGTTTTTGGTGTTCATGTACCAGGCACTCTACAGGGTTTATTTTCTTAAGTTAAATGATGCTGATCACTTAATCTAGTGAACTGACTTGAGAACTCACTGTGTGCCAGAAATCAGTCTACACTGGGGATACGGCAGAGAATGAGACCATATCCTGCCCGCAGGGAGTTTATACCCTACTGGAGAACAAAGGAAACAGCACTGGTGAGGGGACTCTGGTGCCCCAAGGCAAGTCATATTTCACATGAGAGATTTAGAATTTCTTTCCCTTCTCTTAAACAAACAGATCAGTGAACATCTCTATGACCATAACCAACAGGAAGAAACCTTTTCTCTTCTCTTTTTAAAAACTGCCAAATTTAACACAAATGAGACTCACAATCTGCTAAAAAGCTAACTAAAGGCTTTTTAAAAAATAAAAAAAAAACTGTCCAAGCAAAGAAAGAAAAGGAAAGAATTGCTTCAGGAGATTATACAATAAACAACTTGTCAGACCAATGTTGGGAAAGCAACCCAGCCCTTCCACATGCATGCCTAGCCAAACTGCCAAATTCTGAGAGCCACGGTCTCCTTGCTGTGGTGCAGTCTGGAAACCCTCTGGGAGGTAAGCTGGGGTAGAGTTACCCTTCTCTCAGTGGTCAGTGTCTGGCAGTGTCCATCGACCAACATCTGAAAATCCTTGTGTGTGTGTGTGTGTGTGTTTTGTCTAATTTTTCAGTTGCTTGTGATGTGTATTCATTTCCTAGGACTGCTGTAAAAATCTACAAACTGGGTGGCTGAAAACAACAGAAAACTATAGCAATGTACTCTGCCATAGTTCTGGAGGCCAGAAATATGAAACTAAGGTGTCAAAGGACATGCCTTCTGAAGGTTCTAATGGAGACTCCTCTTCCAGCTTCTGGGGGCTGTCCTGGTGTCCCTAGAGTGTTCTGGCATCAGCTCCATCTCTGCCTCCATCCTCACCCCGCCTTTCCTCTGTGTGCCTGTGCCAACTCCCTTCGTTTCTCTCGCATAAAGACAGTGGTGACATGTAGGGCCCACCTACATAATCTCCTCATCTTCAAATTCTCAATTTATACATCTGAAAGTAAGGCAACATTTCTTTCTTTTTTTTTTTCAAGGAAGGTAATATTTACTAGCCTAGGGATTAGGAATTGATATCTTCGGAGGGACATGATTCATCCTATTACAAGATGTAAGAGTAGATTAGGCCCCTGTTTTTCCGTTTTGTCCAGAAGCAGAAGACTGGTGAGGAAGTACAGCGTGGGGTAAGAAAAAGGCGTATGGAATGAGGAAGGAAGAAATCCCAGAGATTTTGTCCTCCAAATAATCTGTTTAAACATTTTTTACTGAATATCTAATATGTGTTGAGGACACAGGATTGAACAAAATATCCTTGCCTTCACAGAGCTAAGAATAGAATGGAATTAAGGTCTAGGAAATGCAATGGTTGGTGAACAAGTGTCTGGAATTTATCCTAAATTTGTCTACTAAATCCTCACAAGATGAGCATTATTGCCTCTATCTTATGGATTGGAAAACTGACTTTCAAAAGGGTCTAGCGACTTGCCCAATGTCACTGAGTCAGTGAGTTGTAGAGTTGGGAATTGAAGCCCAGTCTGGCTCACTCTAGAGTGAGGTCCTTCCAATGACCCTACAAGGCTTCCCTGTCAACTAGTTTAGACAGCAAGAATCATGTTTTTTGGACTCAAGGCTCACTTCTTTATTTATGAGGTAAAGCTTTCTGACCCAGGGGAAGGTCTAATTGGTTTCACAAAATGGGCAATAGAAGCCATAACTGGAAATATCCATTACTTGATAACTATTTCCACTATTAGTCTGAAAACGAAGGATGTTGTATCTCACCACTAGGTTATATGAGATCATGAATGAGCAAAATATGATTAGGATTGATTAGGAAGAGACACACGGAATGGGAACCCAGCCCAATAGTTAACATTCCACTACTGACATCAGGCCAGAAAACTTTTCAACTTAGGAGCAACACAGCCAATTTAAATAAGTCTCTCAAACTCCAAGGTACCTCCCTACCTGCTCTACCCCCCACCTCTACCACCGTGCTCTGCCAGATTCGTGAGGCCATTTCTAAGGAAGGAAAAGTATCCTAGTGAATAGCCTGCCTCTGTCAACAATGAACCTGCTATTCTTGCTATCCTTTCTTCGTGGGTCCTCTGTAAGATAAAAGGGAAAGTTGTTTACCATCTACTGCAGAACCTGGCATCAAATGTCGGTGACATCGATATGGGAGGATAAGAGAGCTCATTCCAGGTGAAATAGATGATACTGCTTGGCCTGTTTATCACCCAGCACGAGGGGAGGAAGGAAGAGAAACAGGGAGGATGGAGCAACGCGCCTCACAAAGGGATGGGTGAGCCGTGCCAACAGCCATCCCTTCCCAGGACACCAAAGAAGCCATTGTTACCGATGCTGCTTTTGCCTCCACAGGAGATGTGATCTCAGTTTAGAGGCTTATTTCCACCGCAGAACTATGCAGTCCATCCTGACCCAGGGGAGCCTGGAGATCAACATGCCCGGCCAGCCCCTGCTGGGACACGGGCTCCAGTGAATCTCCATCACACATGGTGCGTCTGCACCCCTCAGGGTGGCCTCCACTGCTTCCTACAACTCTTGGGTCTCTATGTCAAAACGGTGGAGCTTGAGATGTGGTGGACCACTTATCCTGTCCCCTGGCTCCATTTTATGTGGCCAGGGTTCCAGCGTTCAGGCTCCCTTCATCAAAATTGATGGAGAGGCAGGTGGCAGGAAGATTTTGTTGCTTTGGATTCTCTGGCAGCTGGGCAGCTGGAGAGGTACTTGAGGCTGAGTTCCCTGGAGACTGAGCTCCACACAGATCTTGGCGCTGGGAAACATTTATATTCTTTGACTCGCCTGCTACTTGCTGGAGGAAATCCAGTTGCAAGTTGGGAAGGAAAGATAGCAAGCAAGATGGGGTTTGTATTACATGAGCCAGGGGCACGGAGACAAGAAGCAGAGGGCATGGGGCCACTGAGAGGAATTTTAGAGTCCTTGTCTCATGTCTTGATGCCCCAGGGGAAGTGATATACCCACTAGGAACCAGTGCTGACTAATGCCTGGAGACTGCACTTTTAAGCTGATGGAGTCTGGGATGAATAAATATAACACGTGAACACACCCCCTACCCTTCTGGCCAATGTTAATTTTCTAAAAAAAATATTTTCTGGAGAGAGAGTGCCCCCAGACACCCAGTAGCTTAAAAAGTAGCAAGATGAGTGTTAAGCTGACATCTCGGGAAGGAGGCAGCTCCATAAGTTGAGAAGATGTTTAGCGTGGGTTTCAGGCACCCCAGGCCAAATAAACAGGCCCTGAACTTCCTGGCAGCCCCAGCGAAGACTGCACCAATTCTTCTGTTAAATGAAACTGAAGGGTGCGATTAACAATTTCCGTGACTTGGACTTCATTGCCTTCAAAGTTACAAGATGGTAAACAAGTAGGAAAGAAAAGGGAGATGCTGGTTCAGAGGAGGAGGAATAAGTCCAACCACAGGGAAAGCGGTCAGAAATGTGATATCCTTTTCGTGAGAGCCCAGGGAGACCCCAAATTGCCAAACCACTGCATCCGAGGAGGCACTGCTTGGGACTGGAACTTCCAGCAGACTTGAAAGGGCTCATTTGTTTTACCAGGGGCTGAAGCTGATGGGGTCATCATCAGAGAAAGCTATGGATCTGACTGATGCTTGGGCAAGCAGTCTTTCCCTGTCATCCAGGAAGCCCTCGGTAATTTCCCACCACAATGTGCCATGCAGACCCCTGTGTGCATGTGTTTGGGGCAGGGTGTAGGGGAAGGGATGGCTCCTCTGTGATTTTAATACCAAGCTAAGAGTTTTCTTGGCTTGGTGTTTATACCACAGAGTCATCAGAGAGAGGTGAAGGCATCAAAATTCTCTCTGTACTAAAGCCTACACTAAAGATGAATGTCTGTTCTTCCTGTAACTCAAGCCTTCCCAGGCCTCTCTCTAACAGGATTAGATTCGTGGCAATAGCCTGAACATCACAGGCTTTCTCCCCTCTCCCTTCACTTTCCACTCCTCCCCTACACCCCCCCCCCCGCCAGCTTCATGGCCCCCAGTGAAGTCTCAACGTTTCAGATCCTCCCCAGTGGGGTCTCCTGTGACCTCAGGAATGACCCTTTTATGGTCTTCTGTTCAGGGTTCCCTGGTTGGTGACCGAGAAGCCACCTGAGGGTGGCTGAGCCTCTCCTTACCTCCTCACGGCTCTGGTGTCCTTGACAGTCCAGATTCCGCGGAGGGTCTCCAGTTCCTCATGGCCCAAATCAGCAGGAGGCTGAGGAGCTGCTGCACTTCCTGAAGTTCTCGCTGGGTGATGCCACCTCCCCCACCCCGTTCTGTCACTTTTGCCTCCTAGGTAGTGATGATCAAGCTGCCAGGTCACGCATCACCTTATGAGAATGTATCCTTCAGCTTTTGCCTGCAGCCCTCCCTTTTCGTGCAGTGCAGACAAGAATTCAGAAGGCTAGGCAGGCAGATCCGGAGATGGCGATGGCACCCCACTCCAGTACTCTTGCCTGGAAAATCCCATGGACAGAGGATCCTGGTAGGCTGCAGTCCACGGGGTTGCGAAGGGTTGGACACGACTGAGCGACTTCACTTTCACTTTTCCCTTTCATGCATTGGAGAAGGAAATGGCAATGCACTCCAGTGTTCTTGCCTGGAGAATCCCAGGGACGGGGGAGCCTGGTGGGCTGCCGTCTATGGGGTCGCACAGAGTCGGACACAACTGAAGTGACTTAGCAGCAGCAGGCAGGCAGATCAGGCTTCTCAAACGTTAGTATTTATTAGAATCACCTGGAGGCTTTGTGAAGCCCATCTGGGTTTTAAGCCCAGACTTTCTGATTTTGCAAGTCTGGAATGGGACTCAAGATTTACATTTCTAATGAATTCCCTGATGATGCTGAGGCTGCTGGTCTGAAGACCACACTGTGAGAACCACAGTTCTAGATCAGCACTGGGCTGACCGAGGACTCCTGTCTCACCCACTATCTTGCTGGTGGCTCCTGTCCACCAACAGGACGGATATGCCTGGACATATGTGGATCTTTGGAGAGGGTCCAATTTAGGTTCAAGCTCCAATACCATCAACGAAGAGGAGAAAATGCTGATCCTCCTGTTTTTGCTTTTAAAGCAACATTACTTGCCTGGATTATGGCAATTGAGGATTTGACTTAGAAATTTCAAACTTGTGATTTACGTGTGAATGGGGCTTCCCTGGTGGCTCAGGCAATAAAGAACTTGCCTGCATTGTAGGAGACCTGGGTTCAATCCCTGGGTTGGGAAGTGCCCGTGGAGGAGGGCATGGAAACCCATTCTAGTATTTTTGCCTGGAGAGTGCCATGGACAGAGGAGCCCGGCAGGATGCAGTCCATGGGGTCACAAAGAGTTGGACATGACAATAACTAACATTATGCGTGAATGGTTGAACAACACCATCCTGGGGGTGGGGTGGGTGGGGCTCACTTAAATGTTGAAGATAACCACTTGTGTGGCCTCCTCCCTTTCACTACAGAGAACAATAATTTGGGGGGATAGCCATGTTTTTCTCTTGGTGAATTGATAAAGTTAGTGATGGTGGGAGGTCTGAATGATGACATAAGAGAAGCTGTAAAGCCAGGGAGAGGAATGGGGGGAAGAGGATGAAACAGATGCCTTCACACATCCAGTCTTTGAAGAATACACTCAGAGCTATTGTTTCATTGTGGATTAAATGGGCTTAGTGCAAAAGGGCATTTCTGGGAGTCTAAACCATGTCAACTGTTTCTGTGTTATGAGAAGATGCAAACTAACTTACCTACAAACTGGAACTCAACTTGCTGCAAATTAGAGATTTCAGCAAATGTGTTGAAGTTCTTTTGTCAGATGAACATTCTGGTGCTCTCACATATTTATCATCTGTCATGCTATGGGAGAAGCACACATTAAATCTGGCACTTGCTAGGCTGTTGAATTATTGCTGTTATGATTGGGTCTCCCACGTCTTTCCCATGGAATTACAGAGCTCATCACTATGGCATCTGCTGGGCCTGCGATGGATCAAAGCGAAAGTTAGGATGGAAAAGCGAGGCTCCTGGAGACAGCTTATCTAGTGTGAAGTCTGCTCTTCTGGTTTGTCCCAACTTTGGAGTTTGGCAGCAATGGGACAGGCACAGAGCTCTGGGAAAGGAAGTGTGTGAAAGCTGAATCTCCCCAATGTCATGAACCCCCGGTATCTCCAAGGTCATCTCATTTAATTCCTCTACACTGCAGATGAGAAACTGACATCCAGAGAGTCAATAACCACACGGCCTGAGTGTGGCCACCTGGAACCAGTTTGGGGCTTTAGCCATGGAGCTGCCTCAAGCTGGCCTCCTGCAGAGTGTCCAGTGGCCCACCAGGGCTTGAGGAAGCTAGCACGTGCTAGGTGAGATCAGTTTAGCAAATGCTAGCTTAATCTTTAAATGAGTATCTTTTTGGTAGAGTCCTCTTAAGCTTTAGTATGAGATATGTGAGTCTCCAAGAGAGGATATGGTAGACAGCTTCTTCTTTTTTTTTTTTTTTTTAAATTTTAAAATCTTTAATTCTTACATGTGTTCCCAAACATGAAACCCCCTCCCACCTCCCTCCCCATAACATGGTAGACAGCTTCTTGTTTCCCCTCAGCATTTGGCACAAGTAACACTCTGTGGCATTCCCTTTGGGAAATACTATATCATGTACATAGTTCTTAAAGAGACCCCACTGGATCCGTGCCCTTTAGAACAGTGCAGAAGGGCCTCCATCTGTGTCCTTCCACAGGCCCAGTAAGTATTCAGCACAGGCAGCTTGCCCCTCACACATCCTCCATTGCTCCCCTCTTCCAGCTCTGGGCATTCTTTTCCCTCTGCCAGCACCGCCCCTCTCGTCTACCCCCACTAGGTTTCAGCAACCCTGTCTCCTGCCGCCTCGGCAAACCCAGGCCTCTCTTTTCCTTCTTGCTCCACAATGACCCGCCTCCTGTGGCCATCTTCTAACACCTCCGCAGGCACTGCTGGTAGCTGCTCCTTCTCTTTGTATTTCTAGCCCTTCCTGGGCCCATAGACACCGTGAATAAAGGACGCTGCTTCTATCAGCCAAGAAATGCATCTTGCTTGCCCCATTTCACCACTGCTTACATTCAATAGCACGAGAATTTAGGAAAAGCACACACCGGGATGGGCACATGGTGTCATATTATTAACAATATTAGCTGCCCTGAATTAAGTCTTTCCTGTGTGCCAGGCACTTTCATAAGTGCTTTACATACGCGATTGCACTTGTCTTCACCATAGCCCTGTGGAACACACATGATTTTTAAACCTGCTTGACAGAGACATAAACCAAGGCTCAGTAACATTAACTGTCAGAGGTCACAGCCAGGAAAGGAAAAGTCAGGTTCCCACCTAATGACTTCATGTACACTCTGTTGAAGCACCTCCTACTGTTCTGAGCATCCTGTCCACGTGAAATGTCCAGTCACTCCTCTAACCAGTACAGATATGTTTAAACATATCGAGGTATACTTAGGGAAGAAATTCCTAGATGATCTGCCAGTAAGTTTTCTTAAGGAAATAATATAGAGCAACAATAAAGAATTAACCTGCTGAATTTTAGCTTCAGTTTAGTACGTGTTTGTAATAAGAGATACATTTAAGGTCGTTTTTAAACTTAAACATCCCAATAGAAAACTTGTTTCAAGGAATCACTGTGTACATATTTTTTTAGATTAAGCAATTAGACTGCTTCTAGAGCAGAAACAGAGAGTAACAATGTCGTGAATTAAAATTTCTTCCCTTTTTCCAGAGCCTATGAATCCTCAGATAGTCAAAATACTAACTTATTACTTTGTTATTGTTTAGTCACTAAGTTGTGTCTAACTCTTTGCTACACCATGGACTGTAGCCCACCAGGCTCCTCTGTCCATGGGATCTCCCAGGCAAGAATACTGGAGTGGGTTGCCATTTCCTCCTCCAGGGGATATTCCCTGACCCAGGGATTGAACCCACGTCTCCTGCATTAGGAGGAGGGTTCTTTACCACTACATTGGTGGCAGTAATAAGTTGGAAGTCCCAACTTACTACTAATATTAGAAATAATGTAATAATAACTTATTACTGATATCAATAATTAAGCAGCAGAGGAAAGATTTATCATGACACTTACGTGCTCAGTGGCATCAGAATTATGTACTAATCTGCGCAAGAGCTGAGGTGCCCAGGAAGGCGTGCCATCACCACCTGCAGCAGAATCAACTTGCTGTGCTTTTAGGAAACGGATGCATGTTGAGGACAAAGGCAAGAACAGTGTCGGCAACAGGCAGAGGCTAAAATGGCATTTCAGCTTGCCCCTCAGTACAACTGACTCAAAATAGGATCCTTGAAATTGAGAAGTCAGAACTAGGGGGAAGCCAGCTCTGGAGGCAGGATTGCACAGCTCCTCACAGTTGCAGGGCAGGTGTTCCACAGGGGTTCAGTGCCGGAGCAGCAGCGGCTAGCCGCTGCTGTGTCTTTCTTTTGAGCAGGCAATTGCCCGACGGCTCTCAAGACGCCTGGCAAATAGCTCCAGAAGCAGGTTCTGTTTCCCCAAGGATCAGCAAGAACTGCACAGAATTCCACGGTGCCCAGTGCATGGCTGTTTAACACGCACAGCTTCCTGATGGCCCTCATTTCAGGGTGAGCTTCAGAAAGAAAGGACCCTATTTCCTTCTTCTTCTCTGGGCCTGGTCATGCCCACTGTAAGCCTTAACATTTTTTTTCTGTCTTGGCTAGTTAATTCCCACATAATGAGTGGAAAAAGACCTCAAGCATGGAGACATCATGAAATTGTGCTTCTAAAGGTGAGCTAATGATGAGGTAAAAAGCTTTCCTCTGGCAGGTTAACAATAAATGGTATAAAAACAGCTACTTCTATTTTTACGTGCTCTACGTGCTAAGCACTGTGTGCCTCGCAATCATTTTTCCCTTTATTCCTCATGCCAGCCTACAATGCAGGCACTGATCAACACTGTTTAACAGATTAGGAAACTGAGGCTGAGACAGAACTTGTTCAAGGTCACACATTCAGCAAGTGGCAAAGTGTTGAAGTCCAAAGTACTAGAGCCCCCCAACCCCCAATCTTGAGAAGTGGTCTCATTATGGAGAGCCCTGGCTCACAAGGAAGTGCCTGGCCCAGCTTTGCTGAGCACACAGAACAAGTGTATAACCTGTGCCGCAAGGTTATATCAGTGGTCTCTTTTCAAATTCCTTTGCACGTGTCAGCCCTTCTAACAGGGACCATGTCTACCTCTTTAATATCACTCACTGCCTATCCTAGGATGCAGGCACATACCTGGTACTTAATTAATCATCGTTGATTGATGCTTTTTATTGTAAACAATGATTCTCTCCATTTGTTCAATAGACACACATTGAAGCCCACTTCTGTGCTGATAATGTTCTAGTTTCTGTGGGAAATAGCAGAATGAAAATGCTACTCAACTTGCCCTCAAAGAAACAACTTTGGAACAAAAAGAACACCAAGAGCTAAGCAATACATATGACAGGGTTGGGTTAGAAAGTGTCATCACTGTTTGAAAAGGGACTAATACACAACCTGAGTAAGCAAGGCCAACAACTCTAGCCATATCTACTATAATTTTATGCCTCATAACTAAGTCTGCTGCTGCTAAGTCACTTCAGTCGTGTCCAACTCTGTGCGACCCCATAGATGGCAGCCCATCAGTCTCCCCTATCCTTGGGATTCTCCAGGCAAGAACACTGGAGTGGGTTGCCATTTCCTTCTCCAGCGCATGAAAGTGAAAAGTGAAAGTGAAGGTGCTCAGTCGTGTCCGACCCTTAGCGACCCCATGGACTGCAGCCCACCAGGCTCCTCCGTCCATGGGATTTTCCAGGCAAGAGGACTGGAGTGGGGTGCCATCGCCTTCTCCGCATAACTAAGTCTAGACATAGCTTTTTTTTTTTTTTTTTTAAAGTCAGGGTCATATCCAGTAACAGTCTAAATTTGTACTCCAAACCCCAGTACTCCATTATGCTGCTTATTCATACTAATATATTCTTGTTCTGTTGTGATCCTACTCATTTAAAATGGGCACCACTCTCTCCTTACAATAGCTGTCAGGTATGTATTTAATTTACTTCTTTCCTCTGTAAGGAAAAATGGCTGTGGATCTCACATGGATGCTATGGAGCAGAATGACCTTCAGCGGGTAGAGATAAACAAGAGCTGCTTTTCATCTCGCAACCATTGATTTTCTGCAAGGCAAACCACAAAGCTGCTTTGAAGTCCAGGAGAGAGCTGCAAGGGAAGAAGGAGATAAAACTGAAGGGAAGAGTGGATTTGAAATGAAGTTAATCTCTATCATCGAGGTGTAGATGACTATTGGCAAAGCTGAAACTGCCAGATTTTATCAAGAGAGAATAATTTAGATTATTCTTAAAAGAGGGTATTTTAAGTTGCTAAAACTGGGTTAGGGGAAGGGGAGTGTAGAAAACAAAGAGAAATCTGAAAAGATCTTGGATAAAACTTATTGACTTAGCAAAGATGGTTGCTTTTCACCAAACAGTAGCCAATGTGTAATGTACAACCTTATCACCATTCATAGAGCTTTTCCCTTGTGTATATTGTATAATAGGACCATATTTATGGATTGTAAGAGTAATCATTATTGTGTCAAATTTCTTATTTAAAAACAACATGGTAGATAAAAAAATTTGGCTTGATGGTTTTATAGAACAGTTAGGACTTTTATAAAAATTGTGAACATGTTTGAGTAACACTTTTCCTTTTATAAAATGCTTTTTCATGAGCTCCAGCATAAGCCTGGGAGACAGGCTGGATCAGCGCTCTTATTCCTGTTTCATATATGAGGAACTTGAGCCTTAGAGAGCCTCAGTGAACTGCACAGGGACGTGCTGACAGCCATGGTGGGAAGGCAGAAGATTCCAGATTTCCTTACTCTTGGTCTCCCTGTGTGTGTTGCTGCTTCAGTCATGTCCAACTCTTTGAGACCCCACGGACTGTAGTCCACCAAGCTCCTCTGTCCATGGGATTCTCCCGGCAAGAATAGTGGAGTGGGTTGCCATGCCCTCCTCCAGGGGATATTCCTGACTCAGGGGTCGAACCCGCGTCTCTTACGTCTCTTGCATTGGCAGGTGGGTCTTTTACCACTAGCGCCACCTGGGAAGCCTGTGAAGGTGAAGGTGAAGTCGCTCAGTCGTATCCAACTCTTTGCGACCCCATGGACTGTAGCCTACCAGGCTCCTCCGTCCATGGGATTCTCCAGGCAAAAGTACTGGAGTGGGTTGCCATTTCCTTCTCCGGGGGATCTTCCCAACCCAGGCATCAAACCCAGGTCTCCCGCATTGGAGGCAGACGCTTTAACCTCTGAGCCACCAGCGAAGCCCGGGTCTCCCTGTATGCTCCCTCTAATCTATGGTTTCTTAAGGGAGAGGAAAACTCTCTTTTCTCTTCCTCTTTCCAAACTTGCACTTTCTCTCAGGGTGGTCTTCTGACAATTCTTTATGCGATAGTGTTGGGATCTTGAAACATATTAATATTTCTTATTGTTGAGGTGTCTGGAGGTTGAATTCTGATGGGAGGTTGGGAGGCCCTGCTCTGAGGACAGCCACAGGGGATGGAGGTTGAGCTTCCTAAATAGTGCTGCAGGAAGTGAGATTTACCAGAATTCTGGGGGGCTTAAGGGTACTTAGTGTTGCGAAAGGAAGGATCCTTGAGAAAGTTCAAGCACTAAACAGTTGCCAGCCAATCTGAAACCCCAGCCCAGAATTCTTCCTCATTCCAGCCTTCCAAGATCTAGGTAAACAAAAGTATACATGCCATGTCAGGGGCAAGGTGTCATTGAGGAGTTAAGATATCACCTACCCTTGAGATATTGATAGCTGAATCACATGTGCTCTCACAGGGCAACAAAAACATGACCGGGGCCAAGGTGTGTCAGCTGTAGTGTCTGTGTTGGGAATGACAGATTTTAGAGCTGCCAGTGGGATCCTTTGGTAATTTTTATACAACTAATTTGTATCAGATATTTAACAGCATTTTGTTCAGATCCTGGAAATCATCTTTTTGTTCTAGCTGGTAAGTAATAATGCTCTAATAAAATCTGAATCAGTCTTTACAATAAATGCAAATGCCTAGCACCTTTTTAAAAGGCTCAGTTAATAATGTCCTAGGCAGGACAAGGTAATTCAAAGGGCTAAATAATTGCAATAATTTCCTCATTAATTTATGTTTTTTTATTTAATTGAATTAATTTAGCTGATAGTAATGAACTTCAATATGAATTTTTATATTACTTCACTTAATCAAAAGGGGCAGAATGTTAATTTATTTCAGGATGTTAATAATAACTAAAGAATTAATTATTTATAAGGCACCTAATAAAGTCAGCTTCAGCTTGACCTATTGTCATCTTATGGGATATTTTCTGTATACATATGTAACGTCTTGCTTTATGTTGTTATAAAAGTCACCGCTGCAATTTTAAAATAGTTGTGATATTGTTGCATAAGATTCATGTTAAAATTACATTTCCAGAACTTACAGTGAAATGAGTTGGTTAAGATGTAAATTATTTATTAAAATCATCTCCTTTATTTCATTCACTTATACATATGCACTTAAAAAATATGTGATTTAGAAGTAAACATATTTTGGAATATGTACTTAAATGCTCAATAGATTTCATAAAGTATTAGTTAATCAGCAGCCCGATAAATAAATACTATAGGTATATTTATTTCTGAACTAGTTCTTCTGAATTAGGTCTTTTCCGTTACCTGGGATGCTGTTAGACTTAATCCCTGTAGGATCCATATTAGTTAATTTAATGTAAGAAGTGGGAGGGCTAGTTTTAAAAATTATCTTGGTACCAGGAAAACACTCATCTCAGGCATCATTTTAGGCACCAAATGGTTGTATAAATCAAGACTACCTGGTATCAACATTAGGGCATGCTGATATGAAAAAAATTCTTGTTACAAACTAAATATAGATAAACCACAATTTAGGGTGACTATCCAGTCATTGCTGTAGTAGCCCCAAAGTAGGGGTGAAAAACTTTTTAACACTGATCAGCCTCCACCAGATTAATTTGAGAAAGTACAGAACTCAAACTAACCTCCTAGCTCTGAATCAATCTTTTTTTTTTTTTTTTTCTACACAGAGATAAATAGATAAATCACTGGAAGTTGATTCTTCCTGTTTCTACTAGTTTCTCATGGTGGGGCCTTCGCGCCAAGCCATATCTCAGGAAGGCCTCTGCAGAGCATGTGAAGAACAGGTGTGACAACACTTCTGGGACAAGAACCTCCTTTATAAACAGGAATCAGGCTCAGAATAAGGAGTTAATACGATCACACTGAGTTTTGGTCACTGCCTCCTGCACAATGTTACAAACCTCCATCCATAGTTCCTCATATACTCAGTCTGCCAGATCTAATCCCTTAAATCTAATTGTCACCTCCACTGTATAATAATACGGGACTTGATTTCGGTCATACCTAAATGGTCTAGTGGTTTTCCCTACTTCCTTCAATTTAAGCCTGAATTTTGCAATAAGGAGGTTCATGATCTATGCCACAGGCAGCTCCATGCAAATAGAAGGGGGAAAAGTGGAAGTAGTGACAGATTGCATTTTCTTGGGCTCCAAAATCACTGCGGATGGTGACTGTAGCCATGAAATTAAAAGATGCTTGCTCCTTGGAAGAAAAGCTATGACAAACCTAGACAGCATTTTAAAAAAGAGAGACATCACTTTGTCAGCAAAGGTCCATCTAGTCAAAAGTTATGGGTTTTCCAGTAGTCATCTACAGATGTGAGAGTTGGACCATAAAGAAAGCTGAGAGCAGAACTGATGCTTTTGAATTGTGGTGCTGGAGGACCCTTGAGTCCCCTGGACTGCAAGGAGATTAACTCAGTGAATCCTAAAGGAAATCAACCCTGAATATTCATTGGAAGGACTGAGGCTCAAGCTGAAGCTCTAAAACTTTGGCCATCTGATGCAAAGAGCCTACTCATCAGAACACACCCTGATGCTGGGAAAGACTGATGGTAGGAGAAGGGGGCGACAGAGGATGGGATGGTTAGATAGCATCACTGACTCAATGGACATGAATTTGTCCAAATCCCAGCAGATAGTGGAGGACAGAGGAACCTTGTGTGCTGCAGTCCATGGGGTCACAAAGAGTCAGACATGACTTAGAGACTGAAGAAAAACAAATGTTCGTACTGACCACTGCATTAGATGTTTTATCCTGTAATCTTGTATTGCCATACATAATTAATGATGGTGTGTGAGCACAGAGATTGCTTTTAATCCTTATTATATATGGAAATAAAAGATTCTCTTTTATTGGATGTACATTAGTATGCAAATTACTCTTTGTGTCATTTGGGCTCAATCCAGTGATCATATTCCTTCCATGCCTTTCAGGTTGTTAATAACCTGATGTGAAATTTATGGAAATGAATGCATGGTACATGAGATTATTAATGATCTCAAAGATAATTTTAGAAAAGACACAATATCTGACAAGTAATAAATTATCAAGATTGTTTACCTCAGACATGAAATTAATTTTTTTAAGACAGCAAACTATCTGACCTATGACTGCACTGACTATATGACTTAACTGATCTCTGACCTAACTAAAGTGTATTTCTTCTCTTTTATGATTAATAGGCCTAGAAACTAGCTAACTAACCTCTTTCCTTGTAGTCCCTCTCTTTGGCTTTCCACATGTGACTGGGAGGCTGATACAAGGACTTTTCCAGTTCTTCCAGCCTGGTGCCTAGCAAAGATATAGAAGGCAAAGGTTAAAGGCCAACTTTGACCTGGTATATCAAAGACTTGACTGTTTATAGAAATGCTGTAGAAGTGTTTTCTGGAGTTGAAGAGGTAACTTAATATATAGCAGGAGTTCCTAAGAACAGTGGTTCTTCCCTCAGTTTGGGGGAATGCAGGTACTTGTGTTTCTTTTCTTGGAAATCTTGACTATTTTGTGAGTGAATATGGAAGGGGCAGTGAGAGAGGCGTCTGCTAGGAGATAACACTAAGTGACACTTCTACATCATACAGTTAACAGTGAGCTTAGTCAACATTTTTTGTGCTTTATTTTCATATCCTATGCATAATATGACACAGGCCTGACCTAAATTTGTCCTGTAATAAGTGTGTAATGGGTCAAAATTGGTGTTTTTCACCTTCTCCATCGGTATGTTATAGACAGAGAAATGTGTCAAGAATCAGGAAAGCAGAACTGTAATTCTGGATCTTTTACTAGCTATGTGATTTGCACAAAATCATTTCACTGTTATTGTTTGGGTGCTTGGATTGGATGATCTTTAAATTTATCTTCATGATTTATAATCTACAGATAATATACTGAGCATAGGATGGTTAAAATCAGTAGCTTTCTGGTAAATATTATTAACTGGCTTTCAAAAAAATAAAACTGAGTGAAAAGAAAGCCATGTTTTATGATGTCTGTCTATTTCTAAATACTTCTGCCATGGCCAGTTTTAAGCTACCAAGGTCACTGTATGTGGAACTGGGAAGAAATGGGCACATTTAGCAGTTCCAAGCCACTAGGAACAGTTCTAACAAACTCTAAACCTGAAAAAGGTAAATTATTCTACCATAAAAGACTGAAGAGTATGCAAATAGAGTTGAGGAGAATTAATAATGGTAAAAAAAAAACCAACTTTCCAGCATTAATGAGAAAATTAATGCATGGACTGTCTCAATTTTTAATACTTAAATGTCACGCTGTTACAGCTTTTTATTATAAATTTAAATTTATTTAAATTGGAGGCTAATTACTTTACAATATTGTATTGGTTCTGCCACACATCAACATGAATCCATCACAGGCGTACACGTGTTTCCCATTCTGAACCCCCCTCCCTCCCCATACCATGCCTCCGGGTCATCCCAGTGCACCAGCCCCAAGCATCCTGTATCCTGTATCGAACCTGGACTGGCGATTCATTTCTTATATGATATTATATGTTTCCATGACATTCCCCCAAATCATCCCACCCTCTCCCTCTTCCACAGAGTCCAAAAGACTGTTCTATACATCTGTGTCTCTTTTGCTGTCTCGCATACAGGGTTATCATTACCATCTTTCTAAATTTCATGTATATGCATTAGTATATTGTATTGGTGATTTTCCTTCTGGCTTACTTCACTCTGTATAATAGGCTCCAGTTTCATCCACCTCATTAGAACTCATTCAAATGTATTTTTTTTAATGGCTAAGTAATACTCCATTGTGTATATGTACTACAGCTTTCTTATCCATTCATCTGCTGATGGACATCTAGGTTGTTTCCATGTCCTGGCTATTATAAACAGTGCTGTGATGAACATTGGGGTACATGTGTCTCTTTCAATTCTGGTTTCCTCGGTAAGTATGCCCAGCAGTGGGACTGCTGGGTCATAAGGCAGTTCTATTTCCAATTTTTTAAGGAGTCTCCACACTGTTCTCCATAGTGGCTGTACTAGTTTGCATTCCCACCAACAGTGTAAGAGGCTTCCCTTTTCTCCACACCCTCTCCAGCATTTATTGCTTGTAGACTTTTGGATCACAGCCATTCTGACTGGCATGAAATGGTACCTCATTGTGGTTTTGATTTGCATTTCTCTGATAATAAGTGATGCTGAGCATCTTTTCACGTGTTTGTTAGCCATCTGTATGTCTTCTTTAGAGGAATGTCTGTTTAGTTCTTTGGCCCATTTTTTGATTGGGTCATTTATTTTTCTGGAATTGAGCTGCAGGAGTTGCTTGTATATTTTTGAGATTAGTTCTTTGCCAGTTGCTATTATTATAACAGCTTTTTAAAAGATTGGTAGGCCATGTGATGTTTTTCAGAAAAGTCACAGCTACCTATTATGACAATAATAGTTTCAAAAGTTGACTCTTGCAGTGTGGCAAGAAGCAGTATTTAGAATCTGATCTAAAGCTTTAAATGCATTTGCTATAGCTCCGAGATTAGTCTTAAGCCAAGACAGGACAGTGTTTACATCTCCATCACCCTGAAGATTAGTACATGATATCAAGGAATGCCGGCAATACTGTACCTGGGCACCTGGGCACTGCTCATAGGCCACCGCGAGCATTAGAACAGAGCGGTATTAAAATGCTGCAAACAATGAAAACTAAAAATGAGTCCTCTCAAAGGGTGGAGAAAAGATATCAAAGATCATCACTCCAAGAGGAGACATGAGGCCTGAAAGTCACTAGTACCAGCTACAAAGACAACAGTCTATCTATAGAATATGGACTTTGCCAAGAGCCAGTTTTAGTCTTCATGTGACAAGCACCTATCATAAGATATTAACAAGAAAATTACTCAGAGAAGATAAAAATACACGCAACTTAAAAAAAACAGCTAACTTCTAAAATAGCTTATTTCTATTAGAACTAGTACACATTGAACACTCGAAAAATCTATCATAATATCATTTTGCTTCCACTCTGTGGCTTAATGAATGATCAAGAAAAATGCATTATTTGGTTAAAAATAGGCATATGGAGAGCCAGCAAGTATACCAGTGAGATGACTATTATGACTTTGACAGAGTGAAACACCCAGAACCCATGGCAGTCAAGGCAGCAACTTCCCTCCTTGTAGTGGATTTCACCAGATAAGACTATTGCCGGAGGTCCTCTTAAAAGACTATACCACACTTTTGCTATTAATTTCTAAAGAAGTATTTTTTTTAGTAGCTATTTGGAGGAAGAAACAAAGGAGTCAAACAAATATCTGGTACTATGTTTTCCAGAAGTGAAAAGTGAAAGTGAAGTCACTCAGTCGTGTCCGACTCTTTGAGACCCCATGGACTATAGCTTCCCAGGCTCCTCCATCCATGGGATTTTCCAGGCAAGAGTACTGGAGTGGGGTGCCATTGCCTTCTCCAGAGGATCTTCCCGACCCAGGGATCGAACCCAGGTCTCCTGCTTTGTAGGCAGAGGCTTTACCATCTGAGCCACTAGGGAAGTCCAGAAGATTGATATAATTCATTGCTCTCATTTTTTAAAAAAAATGTATTATTTTTTGGCTGTGCTGGGTCTCTGTTGCCATGGGAGCGCTTCTGTGGCTGCTGGGAGCCAGAGCACTGTCTAGTTGTGGAATGCAGGCTTCTCACTGTGGTGGCTTCTCTTGTTGCCGAGAACGGGTTCTAGGGCGCAAGGGCTTCAGGAGTTGCGGCTCCCGAGCTCTAGAGGACAGGTTCAGTAGCTGTGGAGCACACACTTCCCTGCAGCATCTAGGATCTTCCCAGATCAGGGAACAAACCTGTATCTCTTGCATTGGCAGGCAGATTCTTTACCACTGAGCCACCAGGGAAGGTCCATTATTCTCCTTTTTAAATAGTCAGATAAACACATGCCCTAAAGCCTGTCCTAGTATGGGGACTTAATTCAGCCTTTCCATTGAATGTCTTCATCTGTCTATAACAGATGTCTTCCCTCAAAATATCAGGCCATGACCATCTTCCCTATAGTTTCCCTGATTTGACTCAAAGCCATCTCTAATCATTTCATGGAGCAAAGTGTTCTCTGAAACTGTCACTTTGTAAAGGAGTCTTAGTACCCACTCCTTACCAGAAGACCCAAGGCCTCTATCCCTATGACCTTCAGCTCCTAGGGCCTATATTGATATCTGATATCCCAGCTCCTCTTCATAGCTAACATCAGAAATTTGTTTAATTCTTTAAGTCTTGGTTAAGTATGAGATATTTTTATTAATATTTCTAAATTTAGCATTTCTATGTTTTGGAAAGTGGATGCAACCAGCTTAGTTTATCCTGTTGTATAGAATTTTAGAGTTGGGTGAAATATTAGAGGTCTTATCTTTACTCCATGAATTGAAATTTCAATTTATTTATATATCATCAGGTACCAGATGAGTTTGGCACTTGAAAAAAAATTACTCGGATTTCTTATATTCACATCAAATCTCTAAGCTAGAGATTCAATTCTACATATAGCAAGTATCGCCAGTGTACTGGGCTGCTGAAGATAACAAAAGGTATAAATTATAGACTCTGACTTTAAAGGGAGCTCATATTTTAAAAATAAGGGTTCCAAATGTGGACAGATAATTGTAAAATGATGTAATAAGTCTATTACTAGAAGCATGAATGGAATGCTTTGATAGACTTGAGGCTCACTGCAGCACACAGAAGTCAGAGAAAACTGGAGACCATGCTACTGGTGATAGATTATGAAGAATCTGTAAATGTGTGTGTGCGTGTGTGTGTGTCTATAGAGCTGGCGGTGGTAATAAGGACATTCCAGGCAGAGGGAAGAGACTGCTGATGCCAAAATAAACAGTGCTGATAGTGACTGTGTAGGAGTCAAAAATATATTAAAAAGGACCTCTACAAGTCATGGGCTATATAGGGTTTAATTCAAGAAACAGTTGTGAGGTCAACTTTGTGGAAACCATCTGCCATCGAAAACCATACCTTGCATGTAGATGTGGCAGGGATTGTATGCTTCCTTATTTTACTGTGGAGAATATTAAATATTATTCATAATTTGAATGTTTTAAAAAAACTTCCAAGTTTTTCAAAATAAGCCTAAATGTATCATTTTAAGAAAGAACAAATGCAAAGCTGTAATGGAGGCTGGCCACTATTATGTTCTCACAACTCAGGTCTTCACCCTCTCTCACTACCTACCACCCTATTCAGTTCACATCTCTGCTCCTCCATCTTTCTCTGCCTTTTCAGGAAGGCAAAGTTAAGACTCAGAAGCACTTCTCCCAAATAATCATCAGTGCTACACTGATTATGCAGTCAAATAAGTCATCAAAGACTGAAGGAATGGATAGGATGACTTATTTTCCTAATCACGGTAGATGATGGTAAATGATGTTAGAGGAATCATGGTAAAATTTTCTTTTCTCATTAATTCTCATATTTTTCTTTGTATATATTCTATGGAGATCACAGAATGATACAGCCACTGATTATGTCAGTGTCTTGCAAGGAGAAGTATTTTTTTGGTGAATGACTTAATACAAGTTAATTGAGCAAAAAAAAACCAACACAGCTGCTGGGACAACTTGACATCTACATGCAAGAATGAAGTTGGCTACTTATCTCACTCCACACATAAAAATCAAATTAAAGATCTTGGGAGGGGGTCAATGGGGAATGCCTGCTCATAGGTAGAGGACTTCTTCTTTGGGTTTTGAAAATGTTCTGAAATTAACAGTGATTATTGCACAGGCTTGTGAATCTACTAAAATACATGAATTATCATTCTAAAAGGGTGAGTTTTAAGGTATATAAATGATATCTGGACAAAAAATACAGATGACAAAAAAACCCCAAAACAAACTGCAGTGATAAAACCATAGTCTGGAAAGTTGGACTGAGGCTCTTATTGAAATATTCTACTTACGTGGTCCTAATACTGAAAAGAGGAATACAAGTTAAAGATAAAAGAACATGTTTTAGTTAAAATAAAATTGAAAATAGTCAAAGATATACTGTATTTTAATAATTTTAATATGCATATTTTTCACATTTCTGAAATGGAAATGAATCCTATAATTGATAGGGTGTCACAGTTTACTTGGCTGCATTTTTCTTTCTTCATGGTGCATAAAACTGTGATATATCTTAGATTCAATGAAATGTTTGATTTTTAGAATCATGTGGCAGAGGCTGCCAGCTGTCCTTCAATGTGTTCTCCTCTTCCTAAACAGTAATAAAAATTTTAACTGGGTAAATGACTGCCCAGTCAAAACTGTATTTCAAGTTTTCTTGATAGCTAATTGTGGCCATATGCCTAAGTTCTGGCTAATAGTATGTATGCAGAAGTAACATGTGCAACTTCTGGTTTGTGCCCTTAAAGAGAAGGAACATGCCCTCCCTTCTATTTTTACCTTCTCTTCTTTTTCCTCCTCCCTCCTCTGAGATTCCCTTCCTTCCAAACTGCAGATGTGATAGTGGGAGTTGAATAGCCATCCTGATCTATGAGATAGAACCCCAGTGTTGAGGGTGGTAGATCAATGAAGAAAGACACCTGAGTTCTTAATAACTATGAATCCAATACACTAGTCCTACATTGACTCTGTAGGGTGTTACATGAGAGAAAAATAAAGTTCTATTTTGTCTAAGTCACTCTTATTTTTAGTGTCTTAGCTACAGAAGCTGAACAATATATAATATGAGTAGTTTCTGACTGTCATTTTTTTAGAACTGTTCTTACTTTCTCCGATGGGCTAAATAATGCTCCCTCTAAACACACACACGTCTGGGCCAAAAGTGAGTTACCAAATGTAACATGTACTTAAAAGGAATGTATGGTGAATAGCTTTTCACTTTTCTTTATCATGGAAGAATGATTTCAGCCCACATTCAGTCTATATTTCTAAAGAATACCTCTGTTAGGACTGTCTGTTCAGTGCTGTGGGAAGACAGCCTTTTCAGTGCAACAAGATTTCTTGATAATGCTAAGCCTGCCTCGTCAGTTGAATTCTTCTGGCTTTGTGTTGATGTGGTAAAAATACATGATTGGATTTCACCATTAAGAAAATTCTTTCAGCAATACATGTACAGTCAAGTTTGATTCCTGGATAGCTGAACATTTGGGTCATGCGTTTTAAAAAATAAATGTCTCATGACAAAACTTTATGAAGATGTAACAATCTGGAAGTCTAGCTCTTGTCAGAGAGGCAAGGGTGTAAACGGTTGTGCTGTGGGGGGTGAGGCTACTCTGTCCTTTTAACAGCCATACTCTTGTTCTTCATATCTGAGGAGAAGGAACGGTGAGGAGGCCTGTGGGCTTGATTTTATTAATGCCACCATCTAGAATACAGATTCTTGGATATTTCATCTTCACAAGATGAGCTGCAAACTGAAAAAAAAAAAAGGACAAATTTATAAAGGATACACAAAACTGATATCTGTCTAATCCCATTTTTTTCTCAAGCTGCCCCACTCCAGTACTCTTGCCTGGAAAATCCCATGGGCGGGGGAGCCTGGTAGGCTGCAGTTCATGGGGTCACAAAGAGTCGGGCACGACTGAGCGACTTTACTTTCACTTTTCACTTTCATGCACTGGAGAAGGAAATGGCAACCCACTCCAGTGTTTTTGCCTGGAGAATCCCAGGGACGGGGGAGCCTGGTGGGCTGCCGTCTATGGGGTCGCACAGAGTCAGACACGACTGAAGTGACTTAGCAGCAGCAGCAGCAACAGACAAAACAATGGTGATATCACTGCTGTCACTGTTCTATCAATGAATCATTAGTTTAGTTTTTAATATAAATTAAATCCCTCTTTCAAATGTATTCATGCTATGGTATAAATGTGTCTCTTTAGTTCTCTTTTAAACTTGTTTGAATAGGCAGTAAATATACATGGTAAACAGTTCTAACAATATAAAAGGGTAAGCAGTGAGACCTAAACTCCTCTTACGTTTCTTCTTAGTTCCCCACCCCCAGAAATCATTAACATTCCTATTTTTCCTATATCCTTCCAGTGATTGCCAAAACATTCTCAAATCTATATTTTGAATAATTTTTACAGTATTTTCAACATATTAGTTATTGCAATTATGTGCATAATATCCCAGAGAGGGCCAATGTTGTTTAGTTGCTAAGTCATGTCTGACTCTTCTGTGACCCTATGGACTGTAGCCCTCCAGGCTCCTCTGTCCATGGGATTTCCCAGGCAAGAATACTGGAGCGCATTGCAATTCCTTTCTCCAGGGGATCTTCCTGGATGAGGGATAGAACCCATGTCTCCTTCACTGGCAGGTGGATTCTTTACTGCTGAGCTACCAGGGAAGGGAAGGTCCATAAACTGGTTCTAACATGTTTTTGGAGCAACTGCAATGAACAGTTTGAGACTATAAACTTGGAATAAATAGGAAGGACTGATCTAAGAAGTCTAGATGCCTATCAAAGCAGGGCTTTGAAAAATTATCAAGACATACACACATCTCACTGGCTTGCCCATGTCTATGTATCCAGGATCATTGATTATCTTTCTCTACTCCTTGTACTTGAGTTGTGGACTGCAATCAGTCCCCTGATAGGGATCACTTTAGGACTCAGAGTCTTTTTTTGTTGTACACTGTTTGTTGGAAACAGGCTCCAGCTCCCACCAACTCCTGGGTTTTAGTTTCTCCTCAAAACAATCCCCCTCCCACCTGCCTAATTTCTACTTATTTCCCTACTCAGGCAATTCCTTGTCTAGGAGCCAAGTTTGCATTAGGAGACCCTCTTCTCAGCCCCCAGGTTTTTTGTGCAAATCTTTATCTTTGGCTTACATCAATGTAAATTGCCTATTTAAGAGTCTGCTTCTCTAGCAAACTGTAAACTCCTCTAGGACAGTGACAGTGTTGTTTATGTTTATTTTTTTGGCCACGCTGTATGGCATGTAGTTCCTTGACTAGAGATCGAACCTGTGCCCCTTCCCGTGGAAGCACAGAGTCTTAACCATTGGACCGCCTGGGAAGTTCCCCGTATCTTTTTATCTCTAATGCCCTGGATATGGCAGGGACTCAATATATGCCTATTGATCTGAACTAAACTATGATACAGGACTAATAACTGAGGGCAAAAAAGTGAAGTAGAGAAGGTTTTCTTGGGCTCTCTGGCATTCCCTCTCTATATGTGGTGTCCTGTTCCTCCTCCTTGGGTGTTTGTGTCCTCACGTTCTTCTCAATTACTTTATCATAAGCTGATCTCAGATCCTTCAAGAAAAATGACTAATACTTGCTCACAATGCTATTGTCTCTTGGGAGTATTTGAAGCTCATCTGAAGCTTAATATTGGTGGAATCTCAAGCCAGCAGTCTTGACTTTATGGTTCAAGAGAATCAGCTGAGTGGTTTGGTCAGGGTAACTTCAAGGCCTCACTCAGAGATTCTGCTAATAAGCAATAGATCTGGGGCTCCGAAATGTATTTTTTTTTTTGTTGTTGTTGTTGTTTTGTTTTTAAACAAACACCATTAGATGATTCTAAAGTGGGTCTGTGGACAATATTTTCAAAAACACTATCTTAAGCCCAAAGGATAAAGGTATTGGTAAGCAGGTAAAACAGATGTTGCTGGATTTGGATCTTAGCAATTTTCAGAACAACTCACAGAAATGGACCTCAGTATTGCTGACCTCACTTATCTTCTTCATTTCTATAGAGCCTTAAGAGATTCAAAGGCCATGTACCTTTCAAACCCTACGCTCTTCCAGAGCCACTGAGGGTCTCCTTAATAGTAGTTAATGTTGAAGAGAAAAAGTGCCCCTTGATCCAAAAGGTATCACGTGAGCTAGAGTGCAAAGGGATCTGATTTTCATCCTGTTCTTCCTGCTTATTTATCCTTGAACCCCAGTCCTTCAGAACAGAGGCACCAGACTCATCTGCCCTGAGTCACTGCAGGCAGCAAGCCCCTGGTACTATATGATTACTGAAACACCTTGGCTTCATTCTTCCACATGCAGTGATACAATTACCATTTAGGTCGAAATTCTAAAATAAACATACCATTACTGAAAAGGTCTTGTGGATAAGCAGTCTTAGCGTTCAGTACTTTCAAAACACTGTAGAAGTCAGAAAATGAGTAAGACAGGACTTACTGTACATTTAACTAATCTCTCTGAAACTCTGCTGTAGAGCTGGAAAGCTCCCACTGTTATTTTAAGAGGAAGGACATAACAAGTAGGTTACTATTGAGCTGGAAAATGGTAAAGGCGAAGCAAGCAGAACTGAGCATTTTATAATAATCAGACTGCTGCAATGTGGGAGGTCTAAGAAGAAAAGCAGAAATGGAGCAACAAGGAGATGGCACATGTTTAGGTGCCTTGAAAAGAGGCAAGCCTGTGCTTAAGAAAAAGAGCAAGTGTTGAGTTTTCGGGTTAAGATTATGAGTTCTGCTCCCCCAATCCTCTGCTTGTTGTTCCAATGATCCATGCAACATACTTGGCCCTAATAGTGAAGCCATGACAGTATCTTTTCAATTCTGTGACAGAAACAGCTCTTCTCCATCTATTCCTTCGTTCATTCATTTATGTATCAATCAAACATTTCATTGAACACCCACGAAGTACCAGGCACTGTTGCAGTTTTTGCAGCGCTTACAGTGGAGGAGACAGTAACAATATTCAGCAGTATTGCTATTATACAAGCGGAAGTTCAAGGTACTTCTGTATTTAACAGAAGTTTGGAGGGGGACCTGTTGCCCTCTCCCCACTACTCTTTCATTAGTGATACCTGGAGGGAATGAGAACCCAGGTGTGATGGCCACAGGCATTATACTGATATTTAAGGCTATAGCTGGGCAGGTTAGGGAGGAAAGAAAGCGCTATGAATTCATGTGTGAAAACAGCCACTTATGGAGAAGACACATGGTGGAACAGAGGAGAACCAGGTGTACAGAGTTCAGGTTTCATCCATCTTCTGCTCTCTGTCCAGCTCTGGCATTGGTGTGAAGGGCCTGGTGTAGACTGCAGGCCTACAGTCTACAACTCTGGGAGAGGCCTGACTTCAAGCAGAAATCACAAACCTAGACTTACCAAACAATACCCTTGGTGGAAGTGGCAATATATCACACTGGACCAGTGCTATGAAGCCATCAAAATCATCTAGCTACTTTTAGTAAACAGTGATACCCAGGCCCACTCTACATCAGGAAGAAGTAGAGTGTCTCGGGATGAACCTCCAGCATCATTTTTGTTTTATTCACCGAGAATCCAGTGTGATTTTATTGTGTAACCAGATTGATGACAGCTTTGTTAGATAACGAGATTCATTTGCTGTTCATGTTTATTTGGGACCTCAAACTCTAATTCTTGTAAGTATAGTCCAGTGTGGAGAGCAAGTCATTTTGCACTAAAAGAGGCTGCCATGTTGTGGGGCTGGAATTTGCAAGACCAAGTCTTGTGTGGAGACAATGGGGTTCCTCAAACTGCACAATGAGTGCAGATCTTGGAAAAGACCCTGAGGCTGGGAAAGACTGAGGGCAGGAGAACAGGGTGACAGAGGATGAGATAGTTGGATGGCATCACTGACTCAAGGGACGTGAGTTTGAGCAAACGCCAGGAGATAGTGAAGGACAGGGAAGCCTGGTGTGCTGCAGTCCATGAAGTCACTGAGTCGGACATGACTTAGCGACTAAACAACAACAATAAGAAGACAACATCATATGTGGAGATGGCAGAATGTAGTATTTTCTGGAGTAGAATTTTGGGAATCATGACAATAGTGGCAGCTACATGTCTTGTGGGATGTGGAGAGGGCAAAGCTCTTGCACTTTTATCATTCTTCTGGTTAGTGGGATCTGGCAGTGGTATTTGTTTCTACGGTAGGCACACTTCAAATCAGCCCTGTCTGAAAATGGCAGGCTCTTGTGCGTGCCACTCATCTCTCTTTATCTTGTATCTTAGCTTGCAATAAGAGGCTGGCATGTTTGTCCAAGGAAATCAAGTTCTACTGTAGGAGGAGAGTGAGTGGAGAAGAGGGATTTTTGATCTGCCACAGAGTAGTGCAGGTTAACCAAGGCCAAGAAATCACAGCTGAGAACAGGTAAAAGGTGTGAGGGGACTAGAGCAGCATCACATTGTTTCTCACTGAGTATCCTAGGAAACTCTGCAGTAGAACGTACAGTAGCAGCAGGAATTTAAGAAAACTGGGCTTCTAAGAGTTTCCGCAAGGAGCACATTGCAGATAATAAAGTTCCTTGATGTGAAAGTCTGGCCTTGTGAGCTTTAAATTTATAGTGGGGACTTGATAATGGTCATGAATTGACCAACTTCCTGGTGAAAGTCAAACTAAGAAATCTAATATGAACAAAATACAGGTGATTTCTCCATCTAGAGAATAGGGTTGCCTTGGGTCAAATATAACTCAAGTACTGTCTTGTGCTGACCCTTGAGATTTCTGGGGTCACTAATAAATGTTCTGATCATTTTAATCATTTAACTCAGTGATCCCAATTAGAAACATAAGAGTTGTGACAAGCATTAGTAGGAAAGAGGTAGAAATACTGTAGGATTTCACTTACATGTGGAATTAAAAACAGTCAAGCTCATGGAAGCAGAGGTAGAATGGTGGTTGCCAGGAGTGAGGGGATCAATGGGAGGAGATGGGCAGATGTAGGTCAAAGGGTACAAAGTTTCAGTTGTGCAAGATGAATAAATTCTGGAGATCTAATGTACATCACAGTGACTACAGTTACTATATACAGCAAGTAGAACAGTACTGCATGCTATACTTGAAATTTGCTAAGAAAGAAAATGGTAACTATGTGAAGTGATGGATATGTGAATTAGCTTGAATTTGGTGATCATTTAATAATGTATATATATCGAAACATCAAGTTGTACATGTTTAATATATACAAGTGTTCTGTGTCAATTATACCTTATTAAGACTGAAACAAAAAAGAGGGCTATATAAGGTGTGAAACCAGTTTTCACAGTATTAACATCTAATAACAATTAGGCGGTGGCTACTTTACTTTCTGATTTCACTCACAGAAGCAAAATCAGCAGGAGGGCAAAACCAAGAAGGTGAACACAAGGTCAGTAATCACCTTACACCCTTATCAAAGGTAACTGTGACAAGTAAGGAGCAGGACAGGCAATTCCAGGGTATTAGTCTAGCATGTTATACTGAAATATGGTTAATTATGCTTTAATAAAAAAATGAGAATTTACAAAAACAGCTATTATATGGTCTAAGCTGTCTGGTCCAGGTTTTTAGAGGTGACTACCCTAACGGTGTTTGGGATATTCAGAGTCCATGCGAAGGTATACATTAGTCTTCTATTCTTGGAACTAATCTCTGGGGATTGAGAAATGTGATAGTATAAAATTTCATATTAAAAACCACTTTTAATTGCTTTGTTTTATGTAAGAAGACATAGAAATAACTGCAGTGCACTAACTCAATGTGTTTTCTCGTTTTACTTTTCTGTTGCCAATGTTTTCTGTCTCCATTTCATCTCTTTCCATTCTCTTTCTCTTTACCTTTTCATTAAGAAAAATATCTAAAAATATGAAAATAGACTTACATGAGTATAATCAGCCTGTAGGTATCCAACACCCAGCTTGAACAATTATAACTCATAGACAATTTATTTCATTTATTCCTCCTACTCAAGCCTCTCAACCACAATTATCGTCTTGATATAAATCCCATATATCATTTAGCACATAAATATGTATCTTTGAAATAAAATGACTTAAAAAATAAAACCATAGGATGACTATCACATTCAATATATTAACAATAATCCCTAATATAATTAAATATTCAGTAAGTGTTCAAATTTCTAACCACTTCATATATGTTACCTACTCATCCATCTCTCCCAGTATACTGTGTGCTCCATAAAAGTAAGGACTTTGTCCAGAACAGAGTCTAGTCCATAGCATTTTCTCTAATATCTGCTGAATAACAGATCCATTTATTCAACAAGTGTTTTCTGAACACCTACTATGTGTCAGATATTATGCTAGGTATTGGTTAAGCTGCCTTACTGCCAATGGAAGAGGTAGAAAGGACTTTTGGACAAACAGCAAGGAAACTGGTTCTGGTAAGAGTTAAATGCTATTTTCTTTTATCCTTTACTAATCGGGTAGTCTTTCAAATTTTGCATAAGTTGAAAGAGGTAAGGTGATTTTTAAAAATGTCTTTAAAAGTTATCAATATAAAAAACATTTATACAAAAAAATAATTATGATGAAGCTTATATAGAAATAATAAACTTTGTGATAATTTTTATGTAGAATCTAAAGAGCTGTCAGATGAGAGACAAAGTCCTCTGTCATTTCCACAGCTAAGGAACCAAAGCAGATGAATGGATATGAAGACAATACAGTGAAAGTTTCATTTCTACTCTTGGCCTCCATTCTTAGTCCTTTTTCTCTCGATGGATTTGGTAATTTTTAATGGTATGTGGGCCACTCAAGGGGTATATGGAAAAAAAGATATGTTAATATTTTCATGTACAGTGATAAATTTCTTGTCTTTGTCTCTTCTGTTTTACTGTCATATGTGATTCTAACAAAATCCCAGAGGAATTAAAAAAAAGGAAAATAATTTTAATGTTTTAAAGTATACACTTTGAATAGAAATGACAAGAAAAATAAATATTTCCCAAAGTCACAAAATCCATAAGCACAACAGAAGTCAAGGCAACTTCTGCTCCATTGTTGGCTTTGTTTACAGCTCAATATAAGGTTTTTTTTTTCTCTCACACGTCCAAATGATATTTTCCCTCTCTTCCTTTTTCATTTTCCTTTGATTTTTGTTTCCCTTGTTGCTCATATTGGATCACAGCCTTGTCTAACTCAATGAAACTATGAGCCATGCTGCATAGGGCCACCCAAGATGGACGAGTCATGGTGGAGAGTTCTGACAAAATGTGGTCCATTGGAGAAGAGAATGGTAAACCACTTCAGCATTCTTACCTTGAGAACACCATGAATAGTATGAAAAGGCAAAAAGATATGACACTGAAAGATGAACTCCCCAGGTAGGTAGGTGCCCGGTATGCTACTGGAGAACAGTGGAGAAACAGCTCCAGAAGGAAAGAAGAGGCTGAGCCAAAGCAGAAACAATGCCCAGTTGTGGATGTGTCTCCTGGTAAAGTCCAATGTTTGTAAAGAACAATACTGCACAGGAACCTGGAATGTTAGGTCCACGAATCGAGGTAAATTAGAAGTGGTCTAACAGGAGATAGCAAGAGTGAACATTGACATTTTAGGAATCAGTGAACTAAAATGGACTAGAATTAGCAAATTTAATTCAGATAACCATTATATCTACTACTGTAGGCAAGAATCCCTTAGAAGAAATGGAGTAGCCCTCATAGTCAACAGAAGAGTCAGAAATGCAGTACTTGGGTACAATCTAAAAATGACAGAATGATCTCTGTTCGTTTCAAAGGCAAACCATTCAATATCACAGGAATCCAAGTCTATGCCTCAACCACCAGTGCTGAAGAAGCTGAAGTCAAAGACATATAAGACCTTCTAGGACTAACATGAAAACAAGATGTCCTTTTCATCATAGGGGACTGGAATATGAAGTATGAAAGTATGAAGTCAAGAGATACATGGAGTAACAGGCAAGTTTGGTCTTGGAGTACAAACTGAGGCACAGCAAAGGTTAACAGTTTTGCCAAGAGAATGTAGGTCAAACACCCTCTTCCAACAACAAAAGAGATGACTCGACACCAGGACATCACCAGATGGTCAATACTGAGATGAGATTGATTATATCCTTTGCAGCTGAAGACAGAGAAGCTCTAAACAGTCAGCAAAAACAAGACTGGGAGCTGACTGTGGCTCAGATCATGAACTCCTTACTGCCAAATTCAGACTTAAATTGAAGAAAGTAGAGAAAACCACTAGACCATTCAGGTATGACCCAAATCAAATCCCTTACAATTTACAGTGGAAGTGACAAAGAGATTCAAGGGATTAGATCTGATAGAGTACCTGAAGAACTATGGACAGAGGTTTGTAACATTGTACAGGAGATGGTGATCAAAACCATCCCCAAGAAAAAGAAATGCAAAAAGGCAAAATGGTTGTCTGGGGAGGCCTTACAAATAGCTGAGAAAAGAAGAGAAGCAAAAAGGCAAAGGAAAAGGAAAAATTTAACCATCTGAATGCAGAGTTCCAAAGAATAGCAAGGAGAGATAAGAACGCCTTCCTCAGTGATCAATGCAAAGAAACAGAGGAAAACAATAGAATGGGAAAGACTAGAGATCTCTTCAAGAAAATTAGAGATACCAAGGGAACACTTCATGTAAAGATGGCACAATAAGGGACAGAAATGGTATGGACCTAACAGAAGCAGAAGAGGTTAAGAAGAGGTGGCAAGAATACACAAAATATCTATACAAAAAAGATTTTAATGACATGGATAACCATGATGGTATGATCACTCACCTAGAGCCAGACATCCTGGAATGTGAAGTCAAGTGGGCCTTAGAAAGCATCACTACGAACAAAGCTAGTGAAGGTGATGGAATTCCAGTTGAGCTATTTCAAATCCTGAAAGATGATGCTGTGAAAGTGCTGCACTCAATAGGCCAGCAAATTTGGAAAACTCAGCAGTGGCCACAGGACTGGAAAAGGTCAGTTTTCATTCCAATCCCAAAGAAAGGCAATGCCAAAGAATGCTCAAACTACCACACAACTGCACTCATCTCCCATGATAGGAAAGTAACGTTCAAAATTCTCCAAGCCAGGCTTCAACAGTACATGAACTTTAACCTTCCAGTACAAGCTGGATTTAGAAAAGGCAGAGGAACCAGAGATCAAATTGCCAATATCCATTGGATAACAGAAAAGGCAAGAGAGTTCCAGAAAATATCTACTTCTGCTTTATTGACTATGCCAAAGCCTTTGACTGTGTGGATCACAACAAACTGGAAAATTCTTAAAGAGATGGGAATACCAGACCAGCTCACCCGCCTCCTGAGAAATGTGTATGCAGGTCAAGAAGCAACAGTTAGAATTGGACATGGAACAATGGACTAGTTCAAAATTGGGAAAGAAATGCATCAAGGCTGTATATTGTCACCCTGTTTATTTAACTTATATGCATAGTACATCATGCAAAATGCCAGGCTGGATGAAGCAGAAGCTGGAATCAAGATTGCCAGGAGAAGCATCAATAACCTCAGATATGCAGATGACACCACCCTTACGGCATAAAGCAAAGAAGAACTAAAGAGCCTCTTGATGAAAGTGAAAGAGGTGAGTGAAAAAGCTGGCTTAAAAGTCAACATTCAAAAAACGAAGATCATGGCAACCAAACCATCACTTCCTGGCAAATAGATGGGGAAACAATGGAAACAGTGACAGACTATTTTGGGGGGCTCCAAAATCACTACAGATGGTGACTGCAGTCCTGAAATTAAAGGATGTTTGCTCTTTGGAAGAAAAGCTATGGCCAACCTAGACAGCATATTTAAAAGCAGAGACATTACTTTGCTGACAAAGGTCTCTAGTTAAAGCTATGATTTTTTCAGTAGTCATGTATGGATGTGAGAGTTGTACCATAAAGAAAGCTGAGTGCCAAAGGACTGATGCTTTTGAACTGTGGTGTTGGAGAAGACTCTTGAGTATCCCTTGGACTGCAAGGAGAGCAAAACAGTCAATCCCAAAAGAAATTAATCCTGAATAGATACACTGGAAGGACTGATGCTGAAACTGAAGCTCCAATACTTTAGCTACCTGATGTGAAGACGTGACTCATTTGAAAAGACCCTGATGCTGGGAGAGACTGAAGGCAGGAGGAGAAGAGGATGACAGAGGATGAGACGGTTGGATGGTATCACCGACTCAATGGATATAAGTGTGAATAAGCTCCGGGAGTTGGTGAAGGACAGGGAAGCCTGGTGTGCTGCAGTCCATGGGGTCACAAAGAGTTGGACTTGACTGATCGACTGAAAAACAACAATAAACCCAATCACTTGCACTAAAGCAAATCTTTCTTATATATAAGATATTAATATTTAGTAATAGAGACAATGGATTTTTATAATTTCTTGAAACAAATACAAGTTATATCTTTTAATGGTCTTTTGACAATCTCCTTTCAGGCTATCAGCTGGACTTTGTCTCCTCTCCTATAATAATACATTTATAATAAGTGGCGCAGTGGTAATGAATCTGCCTACAATGCAGGGGAATGTGAGTTTGATCCTAGGGTTAGGAAGATCCTCTGGAGAAGGAAATGGCAACTTTTGTCTGGGAAATTTCATGGATAGAGGAGCCTGCAGGCTACAATCCATAGAGTTGCAAACAGTTGGACACGACTGAGTGAGTGAACACACACCAAGAAAAGCCCTACATCTTTTTGTTTTGTATTGTAGAATACTAAGTGTTTATAACTGGAAGGATTCTATACATACCCATATAGTTTTCACTCTCTTTTGAATTCCAGTCTGAACCTCTAAATACTTGACTGACATTTTTTTATACTAGCGTCCCATGAGCACGTCAAACTCAGTATATCCCAACATCATTACATTCCCTCCAAACCTACTTTATTTTCTCTTCTTTATCTGTTAAAGATATTGGCAACCTCCCCAAAATCAAATCTGAAAACTTTAAGGTGATATTTTACTTAAAAAAAATAAAAACTTCCTTTGGCTCCATACCCGATTAGGCACAACACTGTGTTAGTTCTGTGATTTATCTGGGATCCTTTCCCTCTTTTCCATTCCTCATTTTAGACCCCAATTACTCTTGAATTAGTCCCTCAGTTGTTCTTGCACTTTTAGTTCTTCCCATTCCATTTTACCCAGTACCCTGCGACCTACATGGTAACATTATTGAGGACCTTCAGGAAATCCCCAGTAACTGTTTGGTAGAGATATGTTCCTTCGTAGGGCTAGTGCCCTTCAGCAAGATCTGTGGATTTCTTATAAGGAATAGCTTGCTTATTTATAGTCAGTAAGGGCAATCTGTAGTACCTAAAAGTTCTTATTCAAAGTTTTATTTTGATAATATTAAGTCTAAAGTTTCTTTGAATTTTGAGAATGACAAAAGAAATTCATTTTAGACTTATACTTGCTTATTCTTTAGGTTAAAGGTTGTCCTTTAGTATCTTAAATAAGGTAAAAGAAGATAGCGACAGTATGTTACCAGATGCATTGAGTCACATAATAAGAGCAGGGAGGCCATTTCCTGAAATCTCTTGAAAGTTGCAGAGCTTTGGCTGTCAGTCTCAGAGAAACCCCTCTGTTGTCTTTTCTCAACAGCCGTTTGAGCTTTGCTGACACCGGGAACTTAGAAACTATTTAGACAGTGGGAGACTGCAAGCTTAAGACAGAAGGTCAACTAAAGGTAGAATCTGGATAGAATGTGGCACTGAAATAGACTGGGAATATGGGAAGAGTGAAATTCTTTAACTGGTCTCTAGTTCTTGGTGTTTTAAAATTTCACTTTCTTTGGGAACATGGGCAAAAGAGAGGGGAGACTAAAAATAACTTTCTAAATGATTTTCTAAACTACAGCTGAGAATGTTACTTTCCTTCTTTAAAATCTTTAATAGCTCCCCACTGCTAAAATGTAAACTCCCTAGCATAGTATTGAAAGCCTTCTATAACCAAATACCCAACCTATCTTTCCAGCCTTATCTTAGTTAAAATGCTCTTCAGAGAAGCCCTGTGCTTTCTAATCAGCCTGTGTTATTTCCTTTGCCTGGAATGTTCCCGCCTGACTACGCCCTCCTCTCAACACTTTACCTTACTGAAATCCTACTGATAATTCAAGATCTAGGTCTATTATCACCTTCCCCATGAAACTTGAGGAATCCTTCACTTAACTTGAAGAAATTCCTTCCTTCTCACTGATTTTCTACAACTTTAACTATAAATCTCATAGCACATTGCATATTCCACTTTTGAGTTTTAATCAGTTGTATATGTGTCTTATCTTTTTAATTAGATTTTTTCACTTCATACATGTCTTATCTTAATTAGATTGCAAGTTTTATATGGCCAAAGACTGCCTTTCTCATTTCTGCTTCCTCATAATAGTTTCCATCATGTAGACAATCAATGTTTGTTGTCTTAAACTAAACTTGTAGTTGATATTAGCATTTTTTTCTATCGACTTTTTTACTAATTTCTATAAGTGCACTGTCTACTGCAAACTGTTATTTTTAAGATGTTCATTCTTAACTTAGTCATTAATTTAACCATCAAATATGAATTGAGTGCTTGCTACCTGAAGGGCACTATGCTAGGGGCTGAGGGTGTGACAAGGAATACAATGTAATTCCTGTCCTCAGTGAGCCTGGAGTTCAGTAGGAGATGCAGGTAAGTGGACAGGTGACTACAATGCCATTTGATAAATGCTACACAGAACCATTATTTAAGGTTGTACAAATTGTGCCTGACATGAGAGAACATGGAAAAGAGGTAAGTGAAGCATGAAATGTAGCCCCATCCTCTCCAATCCAAGTTTTGTGGCCTTACATGGTGCTGTGTTCCTAAATGAACACATTTATCTAATGCACAAATAAATTCTGTGAAGTGTAAGTGAAGTCGCTCAGTCGTGTCCAACTCTTTGCGACCCCATGGACTGTAGCCTACCAGGCTCCTCTGTCCATGGAATTTTCCAGGCAATAGTACTGGAGTGGATTGCCATTTCCTTCTCCAGCGGATCTTCCCAACCCAGGGATCGAACCCAGGTTTCCCGCACTGTAGACAGACGCTTTACCGTCTGAGCCACCAGGGAAGTCCTACTCAATAGTAAAATATTTTCTATGAGCACTTGGAAAAGGTACTTAGTTCCAGACTTGAGGAATTAAGAATGAATTCCATGAAGAAATGCTATATGAACAGCTTTTCAAGACAAAAGGGTGAACAGAAATAAGAATGCTTCAAATAGAGAGAAGTACAAAGAGACAGTTAGTATATAAGGGACTATGAATAGTTTAATTATGGCTGGACTCTAAGAGCAGTGAGAATGAGCTTGAGAAACAGAGTCCAATTCAAGAAAGGCCTTATAAACTATGATTAGAGTTTGAATTTTGATGGCAATGGGAAGTCATACAGGCACTCTGACAATGATCAGGTATCATTTCACAAATCTCATCGGTTGTAGGGTGGAACAGGGGGAAGAAGGGTGTGTGCAGGTGAGGACAGTGGGGAACTGTAGCAGGTTAGGCATGAGATATTGATCTCAGTGGAGACAGTTTGGAAATGAACACAAGAGAATTTCAGACCTGCTTAACGGGATGATAAGACAAATAGTAATTCTCCATAAAGTTTATTCCACCAGCAAAGAAGGAGAGAAAATTCACTCTTTCAGTCAAATAGGCTGGGTGGTATGGAGGAAGGTGTAGGAACTTTGTAGCTGGACAGCACAGAGTTTGAATCAGGGTTCTGTTAATACCACTGGTTAGCTGTGGGATCTTAGGTAAGTCACTTAGCCTTTTTGGCCTTAGTTTCTTCACTTGTTAAATCTGTAATAATAATACACTTTACTAGTATATTTAAAGTGTTGTTGAGAGGTTTAAATTTGATATTATATATGTAAGTGCTTGATTCATACTAAATAGTTTCTATAAAGCTAGTTTCCTCCTTTTCTCCTCTTTCCTTTCCCCAAGTGATCCTTTAATAGGAAAGCCATTTACAACTTCCTGCAATTGTACAGATTCAAACTTAAAAGACCAGAGTTCTTCCCATATGGAACGTAATATAGGGCTTCACAGTGTAAATGGTGAACTGTTTATGCTGGAGCAGTAATTCATACTAGTGACTCTTATAGTTTACTGGGTCACATATAGTTTTGGCAATCAGAAGAAAGCTTATGAATCTATTCTCTAAAAAAATATACTATACAGCACATATGTATATAACACTTTGAACAAAATTTTAATTAATTCAAAGAATTTCTAAAACTCATGTGAATTCTAGGTTAAAATTTTTCCTTTAAATTAATTTATTTAATTAAAAATTTTATGATAGCGACCTAGTATTTATGCATAAGGGAAACTGGGATCTTTCTACAGATTTACAGATTAGTGTTCAAAAACAGCTTATACTTTCAAATAAGTTCCCTTAAGAATGGCTATGTGGAAGTTTTCTGAAAGGCGGACATTAAAGAAATAGGAGAAAACATTTTGGATGTGACATAAAAGTTTGTTTTTATGACATAAAAGCATACTGGCTTGAATTAGAGGATAAGCTTCTTTTGATAAAATTCCATCATCTAATACCATCAATGTATCAGGAGCTCTAATGAGTTCTGTGGCACATTTTCCTATGATCTGCAATACTGGGGACCAGAATTTCGGCAACAATCATTTATCCATTTCTGTTTAGACAACTGAGAACGGTAAACCCATACTGTGTCCAAGGCACCAGTCATATTACACACAGTATACCATGCTCTGAAAAGGATGTATACAATAAAAACTCAGATTCAAAAGCGAGGGCTGTGATGGACCACGGCCAAACCCCAAACTTTGTAGGTCAAGAGGGAGGGTGAGTATGGTTAGTTTCTCATTCAGCCACAAACATTCCTGTGGTAAGGAATAATTAATTAAATGTCAGGCTATGGAAAGCAGGTTTAGGTATACAGAATAACACATATTAAGACAAAATAACTTTTGTCCAGTGACAGGTCATGAATACAGTCCCAGAGATCACAAGATTCAGATAATGACTTGGCAGTTTTTTTTTTTTTCTGGAAATTGTAAATGAGCTCCCTCTGTTTTTTAAAAAATTGCTTATACATATAATATATCCAATAAACATGTTAAAAAACCAAAGTCTAGGTTAGGTGTTTTAGGGTTCCCATTACTACAACTCCTACATTGCTTTTTAATTCACACAATTTTTGAAAGGTTATAAGAATAGGGATTCTCAGGACAGGTTTTATTTTAGTTTATAAGCTTTTTAAAGTAAATTATCCTCCATCGCTTAACAAATGTAAAGTTATATAGAAGATTTTCACTGTTACTCTTAAGCCTCATATGATGTCTAGTGTCTTCAAGTTGCATTAATATCTAAATTGTTTCCTTATAATCTGATAAAAACCCATAGACCAAAAAATTTGCTGACAAAAAGGCAAGGAAAAGATCAGGAGAAAAGCCAAGTTTAACCATAACCAGTGCTTACAGTTCTAACAAGACCAAGAAAGAATTCCTTAATATATAAGGAACTTATAAAGGAGATTTACTTCCTATTATCAAAATGCCTAAGGTACAATTATAAAGAGACCTAATGTATTTTTTGACAGAGGGTTTCATACAAAGTAAAGGTATTATATTAATTGGACAAACTAGACAGATACTATCAGGAGCTAGAGAAATTTACTATAGGGATAACACATAGGCTGAATTGGTTTAAGGAGTTTTCAGAATCGTTTGGTCCCCTTTGAACACACACTTGGCGGAGGACAATCTCAAATGCCTGAGGCCAAAAGCTAAGGGAAGAGCTTCAGCAGAGAGGGAAGAAAGGAGACGAAGCTAGAGAAAAATGGAAAAGGCAAGGACTACTAGTGATTATCTCAGTATCACAAATCTTGGTTTAGCTTGGTTAAGGGATCCAGGAAGTAATGGGGTGGGACTGGAGGGCAGGAGCCTCCTATTACTGCAATACAAATTAACTTCCAATCCGACATGGAAAGGTCAAATGACCTTGGCCTCCAGGGGACTGTAAATGAACACAATTGGAGAATCATCTTATTTTTAAAAATAGTTGTAACAGTATGCCTTGCTTATTATAAATCTGCTTATTTTCACTTGAAAACAAATGCCATATTTTAAATTTAATCCTTACACCAAGGATAGAAAACATCAGCTACATACAATGTTTAGAATTGCCACAAAAATCATCTCTTGTCTAGGCTTCTGAATCAAATGCTATTCAGAAGTGTTTGTTTTGTTTTAAAGAAAAGAATAATAACACACATGGTTTATTACTGAAGATGGCTCTTATGTTCTAAGATGAATATTTCTTCTGATGACAAAAGAAAAGCACCGATTTCATGCCAAGAGGATAGCCAAAGGGTTGTTGACAAGTCAAAGTGAAACACAAAGATTCCTTCAATTTCTTTCTTAGATAACTTTTTGATGTGATACACTAGCAGTGATGAAATCTTTGTGGTCTAATAACCACTAAATATAATCTAGATAAAGAGTAATTATTTTTAGAGTTTCATGTGTTTCAGTGACTAACATAGTAACATGATGTACTGTTGAAGGGACTCACTGAAAGTAAACACTGACGGAGTTTCATTTTGCTCTGGTCAATGTTGTTGGCCATTTTCCTGTCTGAGACCTATCACTAGCTTGAGTGGGATCCCACTGCATTATTTTCCCACAAGGGAAAAAAGGAAACCCAGTAATACTTTAAAGTATGCTGTTGTGCTAAGTCATCATTGTTGCTAAACATTATTATGTACTTCTAGGAAAGAAGTGGATTCACCATGATGTTTTGTCAGCCTAAGATGTATAAGACTTTGACCTTCGGCTGGGGGTAGGACAGTGTGAGTAATGACTGCTAAGAGAATCAAAACAATTCACACATTTGCCCATGGATAATATTTGATTAGTGCTTAAAATCAAAATTTCTGTTAAAATTGAGTAATCCACTCTAGGATATAACAATGAACTTTCCTGAGTTCATTTAGTCCAGGATATGGATGGTAGACTATCTCTGCCTCTGCCTATTGATTTGATGAGGTACCACTTCACACCAGTCAGAATGGCTGCGATCCAAAAATCTGCAAGCAATAAATGCTGGAGAGGGTGTGGAGAAAAGGGAACCCTCCTACACTGTTGGTGGGAATGCAAACTAGTACAGCCACTATGGAGAACAGTGTGGAGATTCCTTAAAAAATTGCAAATAGAACTACCTTATGACCCAGCAATCCCACTGCTGGGTATACACACTGAGGAAACCAGAATTGAAAGAGACACATGTACCCCAATGTTCATCGCAGCACTGTTTATAATAGCCAGGACATGGAAACAACCTAGATGTCCATCAGCAGATGAATGGATAAGAAAGCTTTGGTACATGTACACAATGGAGTATTACTCAGCCGTTAAAAAGAATTCATTTGAATCAGTTCTGATGAGATGGATGAAACTGGAGCCGATTATACAGAGTGAAGTAAGCCAGAAAGAAAAACACCAATACAGTATACTAACACATATATATGGAATTTAGAAAGATGGCAATGACGACCCTGTATGCAAGACAGGAAAAAAGACACAGCTGTGTATAACGGACTTTTGGACTCAGAGAGAGAGGGAGAGGGCGGGATGATTTGGGAGAATGGCATTCTATCATGTATACTATCATGTAAGAATTGAATCGCCAGTCTATGTCTGACGCAGGATACAGCATGCTTGGGGCTGGTGCATGGGGATCACCCACAGAGATGTTATGGGGAGGGAGGTGGGAGGGGGTTTCATGTTTGGGAACACATGTAAGAATTAAAGATTTTAAAATTTAATTAAAAAAAAATAAAAAATAAAAAAAAAACATAAAAACAAACAAACAAAAAAAAAACAAAGAAGTATAATCTGCAAAAGTATTGAATCATTGTTATGGTTCAGTGATGAAATTAATATTAATTAACCTGAAATTAATATTGTACTAATTCTAAGTCAATAAAAAATAAAGCAGAATAAAAAAAAAAAATAAATAAATGAACAAAAAAAAAAAAAAAAAAAAAAAGAAAAGCTATTGCCTTAATTCTCAGATTTATATACTTGCTCTCTGAGATTAATTCAGCATGTTTCCTTGTATGCCCAGGGAATCTAATCCTAGTTTAACAATCAAAGATGCAGTGTCTCATGTGAGTTTCAAAGACATGATTATTTCTGCAAGAAGACAAGAGTGAGACCTTGCCACGTTTTTCACTTAAATGTGACAAAAAGCTTGAATTGACTTTACTCTTCTTTTCATACAGGGGTCTTCCTACTCCCATAGTGACAGATGCAGCCTGTTAATGCTTGGCTTGTCAAATGTTTGCTGACTATACAGCAGCAAGGATCAGCACAAAATCTGATCCCACCCTTGAACAGTAGTATACATTTCAGAAACTAGGGATTCCACTCACTGGAGACTATCTGAATTTCCCTGATGCTGACATAACTTTGTTCACAAAATATCTGGAAATGCTTGATTCTATCATGGTTCACTGCTTTATTTAACCTGAAGGTTAAGGTGAATTAAAGATTACTGACAAGTGAGATTTAATAGGACTTAATTCTGGTATGAAGATGCCTCTACATAGAATACTAATTAAGCTAGAATCTTTGTAGTCCTCCTTTTTTTGTCCTATTCTGAGGGGGGCGGGGGTGCAGAGTAATGTTTTATCTAGAGTAGAAGTGTCAGATTCTAAAAGTTTTTTGATGTATTTAATGTGAGAGCAAGGTCAAAAACAAGAGCCTTATGAAGTGGTAATTGTAAAGAAGCTATCTCATAGAAAAAGTTGCTAATCAGCTGTAATTACAGAAACAGTTCATGAGTACATAATTAACACGGAATCATATATCTTCTGATTATAGTTTCCCAGGTACATGAATAAGTGATATTTCTCAGATCTCTTCTGTCTTCTATGTGATTTTAGATAATACATTCCATACATCTGGTCACTGTAGAGCACTTCCTTCATACCTGTATTACAAAAAATACTAGTCCAATCGCTATGTCAAATGAGTGATTTAATACTATCATATTCTAGATAAGTGGTTCACTTATTTTCTCTTGCAGTTGTTCAATGATATTTTGCTAGTGGTAAATCCACTATAGAGAGATTCTTCTTTTACTGAACTATACTTGATTTCATTTGATGAATTTTCAGTCTAACTTTATTACTAGGTTTTAACAGCAGATGTAAAACTAGAAAAATTATAATCAGTGCCTACTGTTTTTCAAACAGAAAGTTCCCAAGTCCAAATCATAAACATTTTGTGTTTGACATAAAATCATAAACATCTGCAAAGATAATCTGTAACCATGCTAACTAGAATTGGTACCTCTGCTTTCTTTCCACAGCACTGAACTATGGCTTTCTTAATCTTTTCAAAACAGGACTGTGTCAGTTGCAGTACATTGATTCCAGCTTAGAAGAAAAGCTGCTACTTGTTTCGAAATCACTGTTCTGGTTTTGATACACACAGAGGAAAAATATTAGACCTGATCAGAACAGCTTTTATGAAAGATCCTCACTATTGTTTGACCAAAAATTGTAGGGCTTATACGAACTGGGGACAGTGGCGGTATCCTGAAGATATAAAAATTTATAACATAAAATTTTCCATCTTAACCATTTTAGGTGTACAATTCAGTGGTATTAAGTATAACTTAACTGTATAAGGGGAGAGTTGTTGTATAACTCTTGTATACAATGTTGTATAACTATAACTGTAAGAGGGAAGAGTCTAATTTGACTATTCCACACTAGATCTGTTTCTTTGGCTGCTTTTGTTATTATAATCACACACAAGGGCCTGCCTCAGAGAATCCTGCACCTCTGCCTGACTGTTAAACTGAAGTGCCTTTGTTCAGAACCCTGTCCACCTCCAGATGGCAGGAAGGAAGAAATTAACACGTCTGCCTGCCTGAGGCTTGCCATTTTAGGAGATTCTTAGAAGATTAAATGGCCTTTTTACTTTGCTTCCACCTCCTCCTATTTCTTATTCATAAAAGAACCTGGCAGCCAGACCCCAACAAGATGGTTATTTTGAGACATTAGTCTGCCATCTACTTGGTCAGCTGGCTTTCTGAATAAAGTCATATTCCTTGCCTTAACACCTCTTCTCTTGGATTCACTGGCCTCTCGTGCAGGAAGCAGAGCAAGCTTGGACCCAGTAACATAACCACTGGTTATTTCCATATATATATATATTTTTTAATCATTAATGGGAAACCCTGTACCCATTGAGAAACCTATATGCAGGTCAGGAACCAACAGTTAGAACTGGACATGGAACAACAGACTGGTTCCAAATAGGAAGATGAGTATGTCAAGGCTGTATATTTTCACCCTGTTTATTTAACTTATATGCAGAGTATATCATGAGAAACGCTGGGCTGGAGGAAGTACAAAGCTGGAATCAAGATTGCTGGGAGAAATATCAATAACCTCAGATATGCAGATGACACAATCCTTATGGCAGAAAGTGAAGAGGAACTAAAAAGCCTCTTGATGAAAGTGAAAGAGGAGAGTGAACAAGCTGGCTTAAAGCTCAACATTCAGAAAATGAAGATCATGGCATCTGGTCCCATCACTTCATGGCAAATAGACGGGGAAACAGTGGAAACAGTGTCAGACTTTCTTTTTGGGGGCTCCAAAATCACTGCAGATGGTGACTGCAGCCATGAAATTAAAAGATGCTTACTCCTTGGAAGGAAAGTTATGACCAACCTAGACAGTATATTAAAAAGCAGACACATTACTTTGCCAACAAAGGTCCGTCTAAGTCAATGCTATGGTTTTTCCAGTAGTCATGTACGGATGTGAGAGTTGGACTATAAAGAAAGCTGAGTGCCAAAGAATTGATGGTTTTGAACTGTGGTGCTGGAGAAGACTCTTGAGAGTCCCTTGGACTGCAAGAAGATCCAACCAGTCCATCCTAAAGGAGATCAGTCCTGGGTGTTCATTGGAAGGACTGATGCTGAAGCTGAAACTCCAATACTTTGGCCACCTGATGCAAAGAGTTGACTCATTGGAAAAGACCCTGATGCTGGGAGGGATTAGGGGCAGGAGGAGAAGGGGACAACAGAGGATGAGATGGCTGGATGGCATCACCAACTCAATGGACATGAGTTTGGGTAAACTCCAGGAGTTGGTGATGGACAGGGAGGCCTGGTGTGCTGCGATTCATGAGGTCTCAAAGAGTTGGACATGACTGAGTGACTGAACTGAACTGTACCCAGTAAGCAATAAAATATTCCATCCTCTCATCCCTTAGCCCCTTAGTAGCACTAATTTACTTTCTGAATCTATGAATTTGCCTATTTTAGATATTTTATGTAAGAGGAATCATAAAATAATTGTCTTTTATGTGTTTGTCTTATTTACACTATTTTGAAGGCTCATGGCAAATAGATGGGGAAACAATGGAAACAGTGAGAGACTTTATGTTTTGGGGCTCCAAAGTCACTGCAGATGGTGATTGCAGCCATGAAATTAAAAGATGCTTGCTTCTTGGAAGAAAAGCTATGACCAATCTAGACAGCATATTAAAAAGCAGAGAGACTACTTTGCCAACCAAAGTCCATCTAGTCAAGGCTATGGTTTTTCCAGTAGTCATGTATGGATGTGAGAGTTGGACTATAAAGAAAGCTGAGTGCTAAAGAATTGATGCTTTTGAATTGTGGTGTTGGAGAAGACCCTTGAGAGTCCCTTGGACTGCAAGGAGATCCAACCAGTCCATCCTAAAGGAAATAATTCCTGAATATTCATTGGAAGGACTGATGCTGAAGCTGAAACCCCAATACTTTGGGTACCTGAATGTGAAGAACTGACTCATTGGAAAAGACCCTGATGCTGGGAAAGATAGAAGGTGGGAAGAGAAGAAGATGACAGGGAATGAGATGGTTGGATAGCATCACTGATGCAATGGACGTAAGTTTGAGTAAACTCTGGGAGTTGGTGATGGACAGGGAAGCCTGGTGTGCTGTAGTCCATGGGGCCGTAAAGAGTTGGACATGACTGAGTGACTGAACTGAACTGAAGGCTCATCCATGTTGTAGTGTGTATCAGAACTTCATTCCAAAGTACATTATATATATATACCACACTTTGTTTATTCATTCATGTCTTGAGGGACACTTGGGTTGTTTCTGCTTTTGGACATCATAAATAATGCTGCCAAGAGAACTGGCATACAAGTATCCTGTTTAAGTCCATGTTTTCAGTTCTTTTGGGTATTTACCTAGGAGTAGAATTGCTTATTATACAGTAATTCTATGTTTACATTTTCAAGGAACTGCCAAACTATTAAACTGTTTTCTACATAAGCTACATTACTTTACATTTCCCCTGTGCCACCCCCACCCCAAGCCATGCACCTGGGTTCCAATTCTCCAAGTTCTTGCCAACATTTGGGTGCAAAGTGGTATTTCACTGCGTCTTTGATTTGCATTTCCCTATACAGAGGATGAGATGGTTGGATGGTATCACCGACTCAATGGACTCAATGCGTTTGGGTAGACCAGGAGTTGGTGATGGACAGGGAGGCCTGGTGTGCTGTGGTTCATGGGGTCACAGAGTCAGACATGACTGAGTGAGTGAACTGAACTGGATGACAAATGGTGTCAGGTATCTTTTCATGTGCTTATGGCCATTTGTATATCTTCTCCGGAGAAATGTCTAAAATGTCCCAAAATTTGTGCACTTAAAAATTTGATTGCCTTTCTTTTGTTGAGTTGTAGGAATTGTTAGTGAACAGAAATATAACTAATGTTTGTGTGTTGATTTTGTATTCCAATAATAATCCTTTATAGATACATAATTTACAAACACTTTCTTCTATTTTGTGGATGGCAAGGATTGTTGGCCACCATCAGAAGCAGGAAAAGGTGAAGAAAGATTCAACCCACAGCCTCAGAGGGAACATGGCTGACACCTTGATTTCAGACTTCTAGCATCTAGAACTATATTGTATTAAGCCACTCAGTTTGTATTATTTTTAATGTCCTATGAAACTAACATAATTTAATTTTTGATACCTTTTATTTCTTTTTTTTTTGCCTAATTGCTCTGGCGAGAATTAACACAAATCCTTATCAAACTCTTCCAACAAACTGAACAGGAGAAAACTCTTCTTAACTCATGCTACAAATCAGCATCATTCTTCTGTCAAAGTCAAACAAAAACATTGCAAGAAAAGAAAACTACACACAAAAACCCTTGATGACTACTGATGTAAAAACTTCAACAAAATACTAGCAAACTGAATTCAGGAGGCTACTGAAAGGATTATGTACCATGACCAAATGGAATTTACACTAGGAATGCAAGGATAGTTAAATATACGGATATTAATCAACATAACAATACCACATTCATAGAAGAAAGGGAAAAATCATAATTACAATTATCTCCACTGATGCAGAAAAAGCATTTAATAAAATTCAATACCATTCAGTGATAAAATACTCAATAAACTTAAATAGAAGAGAATCTCCTTAATGTGACAAAAGAGACGTATGAAAAAAATCCAACTAACATCATATTCAATGGTGAAAGACCGAAAGCTGTTTCCCTAAGATCAGGAAGAAGACAAGGATGCCTGCTCTTGCCATTTCTATTAAAAAAAGTATAGAGTCTACTTTTTTTCAGTGTTTCTGTGGAAGAATGGGAGATTAGCACTGCTCACTCTGCCATTTTGCTGATGTTACTCACAAACTCTAGAACTTTTATACTATTATTATATATAAAATAATACTTACCAAATTCACATATATGCAAATTATATAGTACTGGAAAATAAAATTAATAGCTGAAATTAATTGAGTGCTTACTATTATCAGGCTGTGTACTGAACTCCTTATTGCCTAATCTGCAATCTTTTCAACAATGCTATGAGGTAGGTATTATTTTCCCCATCTTATAAAGGAATCAATGGTGACTTAGGGAGGTTAAACCATTTGCATAGTTTAACAGCTAGTAAGAAACAAAACAGAGCAGCTAATATAGTCTGACTAAAAAATCATACATTTAAACAGCATCCTTGTAACAGTCAGGGTTCCAACAAACCCTCAGGATAAATTGAAGGGTTTTAACTTACAGTGAGATTAATTACAATGTTATGGAATGTAAGAGAACCATATAGGATGATGTAGTAACCCTGCAACTACCAAAAAGCAGAGCTGTTGTCACCCCTAAAGCGAATGGGACCAGGTGCTGGAAAATGAGTATAGAGAAGGTTTATTGTAAAGAAGCGTTAACCTTTAGTAGAGGAACACTGTAAAACTGAGACAACTTTGAGGGGAGAAACCAGGGGGATAAATATCCTGAGTCGCTCCCTCCCAAAACTTGTCAGAGGTCCCCATTAGCTCAATAACTGGAAGCCAGCAGACATGGAAGTCTGCCATCTTGCACAGAGAGCAGCGTGAAGAAGTGTGGAGAATGGATCTATGATGGGAGGTATGGTAAGTAAAAGATATCTAGCATCATGCATCCGGTCCCATCACTTCATGGGAAATAGATGGGGAAACAGCAGAAACAGTGTCAGACTTTATTTTTTGGGCTCCGAAACCACTGCAGATGGTGACTGCAGCCAGGAAATTAAAAGATGCTTACTCCTTGGAAGAAAAGTTATGACCAACCTAGATACTATATTCAAAAGGAGAGGCATTACTTTGCTGACTAAGGTCCGTCTAGTCAAGGCTATGGTTTTTCCTGTGGTCATGTATGGATGTGAGAGTTGGACTGTGAAGAAGGCTGAGTGCTGAAGAATTGATGCTTTTGAACTGCGGTGTTGGAGAAGACTCTTGAGAGTCCCTTGGACTGCAAGGAGATCCAACCAGTCCATTCTGAAGGAGATCAACCCTGGGATTTCTTTGGAAGGAATGATGCTAAAGCTGAAACTCCAGTACTTTGGCCACCTCATGCAAAGAGTTGGCTCATTGGAAAAGCTCTGATGCTGGGAGGGATTGGGGGCAGGAGGAGAAGGGGATGACCGAGGATGAGATGGCTGGATGGCATCACAGACTTTATGGATGTGAGTCTGAGTGAACTCCGGGAGATGGTGATGGACAGCGAGGCCTGGCGTGCTGCGATTCATGGGGTCACAAAGAGTCGGACACGACTGAGAGACTGAACTGAACTGAACTGAAGCATGCATACATAGTAGAATTCTAGCAAATATGCTTTAAGTTGAGATGCCTCCAACTTAGAGGAGGGTGAGGGGAGAGGAAGCATTAGTAAAGTCATACAGACCTGTACAGCAGACAAAAAGATTATGGAACAATACAAGCAAATGAATGTTAGAAGTTGTCTTTAGCTCCAAGATGAGAAAAATGATTAAAAGTACATCTGTGGACAAAAAAATGTCATTAGCCATTTGAATAAACAAAGGATGTTGCAGCCATAAAACCATCAACCACTGTAGAAGCCCCTGATGGTGTGCAGTGAAGGGAATTACAGATGGAGAAAAACAGGATACTGGCCCTAGATAGTTAAGATGTATATTAAAGGAATTTCAATAAGCCCAGACTCTTGCATCTTGCCACACATAGAAAGGTACTGAAATCATTAGTACCACTGAGATGCCTGTTTTTGTGATCAGCAGTAATCTTTTGATATTTGACTATATATTTTTTTCCCCCTCAGCAAAAACTCTATATCCTGGCTCCTCCCTTCCCTCTTTGGAACATTCCCTAAGAGCTGAGTGGCTGTATCTCCAGCTTAAGTTCTCAATAAGTCTGCTGAATAAAACATGATTCTCAAATTTTAGATTGTGTATTTTTTTAGTTAACACATCTCTATACAAATATTTAAAACTGTTCCTCAAAAATTACTTTCTGACATTGGATTTAAGCATTAATAGCCAAGCATACAATCTGTTCAGTCACTTATCTGCAAGTATGAATAATCATGTAGAGTCTGAGGAAGAAGGAACTACTATGATAACATCTGGTTTCTGATAAGGAAGACACTGGCTAATTTGTCAGGAATGTGATGGCTCTTTATATACCATTATTGTCATACATTCTTATTACTTCATCTAAAGAGTCTTGCTTCCAGATTTCCTTCATTTGTTGAACTTTTAAATTTATTTGCATTGTGATACATGCATTTCACAACATGACATATGATCTATAGTTTATTATTTAATGAAAGAAATGAGTTACCCACTTATTTTTATATACATTTTGACCTTTATGATAAAGTAAACTTAGAATAAACATAAATCTAGAGATTAATACAATGAGTGGGATGTTTGGATGCATCTGACATATTTAAGAAGATTCAGTTATACAGGTCCGCTTGATATCATTTTCAAATGGTTAATGCTTTCTGAAAGTAGAGCCTGAAGCTTGTTAGCACTTAGAGCATAATCGGGAGGAACTATTGTGATCCATGAAAAATCAGAACAAGTTTATTTTGAAAAAACAGGACAAATGGCAGCATTCAGACTCAAAAGCCTAACTTGCTCACTAAGTTAAGAGTATGGGCTTAGAGTCATAGAGACCCATATTTCAGTCCAGGCTCTGACACAAGCAAATTAGATAAACTCCAAATCTAAGTTTTCCCTGTACATAAAATGACTAAATAATGCCTCCCTGATAGATTTGTTGATCACTCACCTAGAGCCAGACATCCTGGAATGTGAAGTCAAGTGGGCCTTAGAAAGCATCACTATGAACAAAGCTAATGGAGATGATGGAATTCCAGATGAGCTATTTCAAATCCTGAAAGATGACGCTGTGAAAGTGCTGCACTCAATATGCCAGCAAATTTGGAAAACTCAGCAGTGGCCACAGGACTGGAAAAGGTCAGTTTTCATTCCAATCCCAAAGAAAGGCAATGCCAAAGAATGCTCAAACTACTGCACAATTATACTCATCTCACACGCTAGTAAAGTAATGATTAAAATTCTCCAAGCCAGGCTTCAGCAATACATGAATTGTGAACTTCCTGATGTTCAAGCTGGTTTTAGAAAAGGCAGAGGAACCAGAGACAAATTGCCAACATCTGCTGGATCATGGAAAAAGCAAGAGAATTCCAGAAAAACATCTATTTCTACTCTATTGACTATGCCAAAGCCTTTGACTATGTGGATCACAATAAACTGTGGAAAATTCTGAGAGAGATGGGAATACCAGACCACCTGACCTGCCTCTTGAGAAACCTGTATACAGGTCAGGAAGCAACAGTTAGAACTGGACATGGAACAACAGACTGGTTCCAAATAGGAAAAGGAGTACGTTAAGGCTGTATATTGTCATGCTGCTTATTTAACTTCTATGCAGAGTACATCATGAGAAACACTGGGCTGGAAGAAGCACAAGCTGGAATCAAGATTGCCAGGAGAAATATTAATAACTTCAGATATGCAGATGACACCACCCTTATGGCAGAAAGTGAAGAAGAACTAAAGAGCCTCTTGATGAAAGTGAAAGAGGAGAGCAAAAAAATTGGCTTAAAGCTCAACATGGCATCCAGTCCCATCACTTCATGGCAAATAGATGGGGAAACAGTGGAAACAGTGGCTGACGCCTGATGTTGAAGCTGAAACTCCAATACTTTGGCCACCTCATGCGAAGAGTTGACTCTTTGGAAAAGACCCCAACGCTGGGAAAGATTGAAGGCAGGAGGAGAAGGGGATGACAGAGGATGAGATGGCTGGATGGCATCACTGACTCGATGGACGTGAGTCTGAGTGAACTCCGGGAGTTGGTGATGGACAGGGAGGCCTGGCATGCTGTGGTTGATAAGGTTGCAAAGAGTTGGATACAACTGAGCAACTGAACTGAACTGATAGAATTGTTATGAACAATAAAAAGAGATAACATATAAAAGTATTTGTCACAGTGCCAAGCACACAATCACCAGTCAGTAATTGGGATGATTATCACTGTGAAGATTTCTTCCTGAAAGTTTCCTTGGCAATCCAGTAGTTAAGACTCTGTGCTTTCATTGTAGGGTGTGTGAGTTATACTCCTTGTCAGGGAACTAAGATTCTGCATGCCTCATATTGCAGTCAAAATATAAAAAAAATTTTTTTTAAAGTCCACCTCATTTGGAGTAATAAAAAACAATTCTTCCAAAGGCTGTGTATTATGTGCAACCCAGAAATACGTGATTCTGAACACTATTTCTGTGAGTTGAATGTATTGATATGCATTGTAATCGAAAATGGATATTTTTCATTGGAGTGATATGGCAATATGGATTAATGTAGCAGCAGCAGTATTGTGGTAATAGTAGTAATAATAATAATAAAAGCCAATTTACCTAAAAATAATGGAGATACCAAGGCTTTAGTTCTAAAATGTTCTCAGTTACTTATTAAAATTGCACATTAGTCATTTACTATACTGACTTTCTCTGATATAGGTATATTTAGATTCCCTATCAAGTACTAGATACAGTGACATAAAAGAGAGATGAGTAATTTAAGACTTACATAGCTAATATCCACTCAGATATTTCTTTAGTTTCGTCAATTAAGCTTTTTTTTCTTTTTACCGAAAATGACTTTAATTTAGTGTCAAAAGCCAATACTTCTGAAACAAGATTATTAGATGCTTAAAACAGCCTATGACAACAGTCTTAAAGTTCTCACTTGACTACAATTCCATAGATATCCTTTCTGGATTATTCAGCTTATTTGCATAAGCTATCTTCAGAGAGCAAACTATCTCTGCTATTTTTTCAGAAGCAGATTCTTCTGTCCTTTTAGAAAAAGGGCCTGTCCTGGTTCACTGTTGCCTACATCTAGATATGTCATTTTAAAAGCTGCTTTATAGAGCTCTGATTGACATACAATAACTTATACATATTCAAAGTGTACATTTTAACGTTTGACTGTGGGATTTGTAAATAAGTACATAACTTGTCTTTTATGAAAAGTAAAGGTTGATGTTTGGTAGAAACCAATACAATACTGTAAAGCAATTATCCTTCAATTAAAAATAAATAAATTAAAAAAAAAAAGGTGAAGTTTTTGACTTCCAGAAACTACTCTGTTTCATGTTTCAAAAATTTTAAGAACATAATCAGAAGAGAGAAAAGCCATTTTACTGTCTAATATACTCCTCAGTTCCTGAAAGTTGGTATCCTTCCCAAATTCGCTATTACCATAAAACTTTGAGCCTGTAAGAAACAAAACCCACAGATTCGAAAAAATTCCATCAGGATCAGCTTTCAGAACCACCAATCAAGTCCCACTGTTTTTCTCCAATGAAAGGAATTGAATTCCCTTCTTGTAATTTTAACTGCAATTTTAACAGTTAAAAAACAAAAAGTCAAAACCAAAACAAAACATAGTAGGCTATCATTTGAAGTTTCCTAAGCTTAGTATTGATTCTGATGCTGTAGAGTGAGGAAAAGAAGCTTGAATTCTTTTACCGGGAAAAGGTAGACAATCTCTGTGATGTAAGAATATAGACAGATATTCAAAGCTCATTTGATTTGCAACCAGCTCCTGAAGAAATGACATTTAGACAACCTGTGGAAGTAGGCAGGTAAATAACTCATCATGAGGTCCATATGACAGTTCTGAGTACACTTACCTCTGCTGTGTGCTTTGCCACATTCCCCACAATGACAATGACCTTCCCTTTGAAGCTCTGGAGCATGGCAGTGTAAGGTCCCTGGCTAAGCTCCCCTTCAGCAGTGAATGCAGTGCTGAATGGAATGTTGATGCTGCCTGAAATGTGACCCCGAACAAAACTGAGAAAAAAGGTTAAGGGAAACATTTATTTGTGTGCACATCTGAATGTGTGAGAGAAGCTCACAGGGAATTAATTCTCAGAAGAGAGTACCATTAAAATCAAACACAAATGGAGATAATACTTGAAAATCCCCTGAACAGAAAAACCAGTTTAGTCATACAAGCAAAGATTAATTTAGCTTATTTTGCAAGAGAAGCAAGGCTAACTTGACCTGGGTCACTTCTTGTTTATGCCTCTGAAAATTGTAAGTGAAACTTAAACTGTCTCTCTAAATTGATATTTGATGCTCACTAACCATTTCCCTTTCATTTAAGAAAATTCTAATATTGTAACCAGTCACTGAAAAATAGTCACGGCTGCTTTTTAACAATATACCTCTAAGCCTTACTCCATGTTTTGGTTCAACTGCTCCTGGTTTGCAAACTGTCTTTTGGTGTGTATACAATAAACTTTTTATTAACTACTACTTTATTAATTAACTTTTATTAATTACTGTTTTAGTTATCAGAGAAGGCAATGGCACCCCACTCTAGTACTCTTGCCTGGAAAATCCTATGGACGGAGGAGCCTGGTAGGCTGCAGTCCATGAGGTCACTAAGAGTCGGACACGACTGAATGACTTCACTTTCACTTTTCACTTTCATGCACTGGAGAAGGAAATGGCAACCCACTCTAGTATTCTTGCCTGGAGAATCCCAGGGACGGGGGAGCCTGGTTGGGGTCGCACAGAGTCGGACACGACTGAAGCGACTTAGCAGCAGCTTTAGTTATTCATCAATTTTACTTCTTTTTCCCCCCTGAACTTTTGACAAAAAGGAAAAAGATCAGCCAAAGATGTAAATAAGACTTTCTTGATTAAACAAAATATTGTGAAAGTGATCAGAATGCAGCAAATCAATGGCAATCACATAGGGTGTACAACATTCATGGCTTTCAATTCATTATCACTATTGTTACTACTACTGTGATTATTTTAAAGCTCTATTACAAAAGAGTGCAATTAAAAAGATGATTCTTCCTATAGAGTCTATGGAGAAAGATATTATTATTATATCAATCACTTAACAACTACAAAAACTGCTCTGAAAGAGATGTATATGATGCTTTGATAGGACGTGTCAATTTGAGGAGGACAGGGAAGGTTTCCACCAAGGTAATAAGTGATGGCTGAGGTAAAATTTGAATAATTAATAAAAGTTAGGCAACAGAATAGAATACAGGTGGTATAGAGTGGTGGAAGGGACAAACGTTTCAGGCAGAAATGTGAGGTGTGTACTGGGGAGGCACATGACTAATCATGAGAAAGGAAGGAAGGCCAGTATAGTGGAATGCAGAGAGCAAAGACAGCATAAGACCAGCCTGGAAATGAATGCAGAGGCCAGATCATACAGCACCTTGCAGATCATGTTGTTAAAATTGGTCTTTCTCCTAGAGCAATGAAAATCAGGAAGTATTTTTAACAGATAAGAACAGATCACATTTGCACTTTGGCAACAAGTTGGAGAAAGGCTAGGAGAGTGAATGTGAAGGTTAGTTTGTAAGACATCTGTCTAGGCTGTATCTTGTCTCCTCCTTAACAATCACTGATGATAATCATGAAGAGAGGTTTATGTTCAATAGAAGCATCTCCCCCTGAACTTCCACTTTAGATATGTTCTTTACAAAACGGAAAAGTCATAGATTTTAAAAGGCTATATCACAAGCAACGAATATCTGCCCCCCCACCAAAAGAAACTAATCAATCATTGCTGTAGAAGAATTATACATGATACTTGTAATTAATATTATATTAATATAATTATAATGATTTATTGATATGAAAATTTCTCAACTGCCCCAGTCTGTAGGTTCATCTTTAGAATATTACTTCTCTATGTTTCTGTCAATCTCTCTTTTTCCCTCATTAACACAGTTAGGAGAAATTTGAGGCTCCTACTCTCAAGATTGACGGTGGAGGTTGAACACATATCTTAAACTTCTAGTCAGCTGTTACTTCATTTTTCTTTAAAGAGAAGCATTTGGCACTAACAATGAGGGAAAGGATATAAAAAATTCTGGAAAATGAAATGAGAAATAGAATAGATACCATTCCAGGTACACTGTTTAGTTAGAATGTTCTAGAACATTTCATCAGCTCTAGTTTTTTGAACATTTACAATGGCTCAGTATTCAAAGTATTGGCTTCTGTTTTCATGAAAAGATTTTGACTTTGTCCTCAGCATATAATTACTACAATAGCACTTTAATCTTTAATAAGGACATACCTTAAAAACTCCTGATTTTTCTCAAACTGTGAACATGACAAACTCAACTATTTTCAGCAAAGCAATCTATATCTGCCAGCCTAAATCAACTGCCAGAGAGAGTTTCTGTGTTTATCAAATGGCCAGTGTCAACCATGGACATTTTTCCTTTTTAGTGTTTTTTTCAGTAGCAAAAACAATACAAATCTATACTAGTTAGATGCTCTAGCAGACATGTTTGCATTGCCTGCCCAAACCCTGCTTTCTTGTTTGAAAGGACCTCAACTACTGACCCTGATGAAAGGATGTGCGTAGGCAATCATGTTTGAGTCAGGTGACCCTGCCACAATCAAGACTGACAGGATAGTAGGGAGGGGGAGGGTGAAGGTGGATATCTGACACAGGCTGAGCCAATTAGACTCTCTCTCTTCAAAATCAAAGGTAAGATACAATGCTAAGACTGTGTTAAACTTATTGGAGTGCCTTCTCTATACATAATTTATTCAGCCACACATTAAAGAATTAAATAAAATTATTTATTTTACAAGATAAATTCTATAAATATTTGGTTTTTAAAAAGTACCCACCTGTATCTAAATACCCAGTATGTAATATCTGTATCTAAAATCATATACAAGCATCTAGATGAGTTTCTGGGTTCAATATCACCAATTTATTATGTGCTTTTAAAGAAGATTTTAGTCCAAATTGCCTTTTAGTCACTACAAGTATGTCATAAATTTATCATTCTAGAATTTGCTTTTGTGTTTTATGGTCTGATGTTTAAAAAAAGTTCACAAGATTAAATGTTAAAATGCTGACAAAGTATGATGGCAACAGAGTCCTTTGGGTAAGAGAAAAGTTAGAATCCAAAATACAAAACTATTTCAAACCTTTTTAAAGCTATTTTAACACTTTGGACAATAAAACACAAAAGAAAAAAAATCTTAAACCACACTTGCCCCATTTTTAGTTTAGTTCAATCAAAAAAATCCTGGAAAACATATAAAAGCACTCATCCAAAAACACTCTTGTCATAAAACTTATAGTGCAAATAAGATTGGGTAAACACGGATACTTGTAGACAGAATGGTCAAACCTCTAAATAGCTATTAACTGTGTGACCGGCAAACAGCAGAGGAGAATGAGACTGGTCTAGTTACATATTAATACATTTACAATGAACATTCTCTTCTTAAGTAAGTTGGACACTGTCGACAGTTTTGATTATTTAAAGATCTTGTTTCCTTGGTAATTATTTACATTTCACTGCCTACAACAGAAATTCTCATATGAAGCAAACATATGATGAAGTAGAACTTTTTCAGGCAATTTCTAAACACATGAGAGGCTGTCAGACTATTGTAAAGGCAGGTAGCCAAAGTTTTTTTTAATCTTCAGTCTTTCATAATCATAATAAAGTATTAGGTGTTTGAAAAATGAACAAAGTACAGATTCTGTATATTTTGTGTTAATAGGACAAATTAAGTACAGTGAAACAGAAGACGATTTCTGACATATAGTGACTCTGATTAATCCTGGGCACAACATGGCAAGGAGAGCAAAATGATATAAGAATACACTGCAATATGCACTTTCTCCATGTTCAAAGGACTTAAGTTTTATTTCATTGAACTGAAGTAGAGGACAAATATGTATAAGTTCTTTAGCTGAGTCATTGGAAAAGACCCTGATGCTGGGAAACATTGAAGGTAGGAGGAAAAGGCGACAACAGAGGATGAGATGGTTGGATGGCCTCATCGACTCCATGGACATGAGTTTGAGCAAGCTCTGGGAGTTGGTGATGGACAGGGAAACCTGGCTTGCTGCAGTCCATGGGGTTGCAAAGAGTTGGACACGACTGAGCGACTGAACTGAACTGAGAGATGAACATCCAACAATATATTTTTTAGAATTGTGACTGTTACTTCATTGCTTTCCTCATATTCTAGACAAAAATTTGGATTCATTGCATTTGCCTTTTGCATTTGGGCTTCCCTTGGGGGCTCAGGTGGTAAAGAATCCACCTACACTTAAAGAGGTTCTATAGTGGGTGTACTACCCAACAGACGGACATTATACTGTTTTACAAACTATAACCTTAAAAAGCTTCAGCTTCACGTATCTAGTTTAGAGACCAAGGCTATAGAAGCCCAAGTATTTATGTGTTAATTAGCCTCAATCATATATACATCTTGATAGTGTACTTATAACAATGTCCACCACAATTTTAAGATTGGTTTTGGCAAAAAAAAACACAATAAAAACAATGCCACATATAAACACTAGCTATTATCTTTTCAGTGTTTATAAGACATTTTGCTATTAGGATTTTTAATGATTAATTTGAAGGAACTAAAAGATATAAGACATGATTAAAGAAGTTGATAGAAATTGCAATGAAATCTCTTCTATGGAATAGTAGTAGCTATAAAAACACAAAAGCCTCTGATTGCTATAGCACTCACTGCCTCAGGTGTGTCTGCACCTTAAATATTTTTGTGCATGATGAAGGAGTTGGGTTATTAGAACAATATTAACAGGTATGGATGATGTGCATTATCTTGTACATTTCTAAGACGCGAAGACTTTCTTACAGTCACAAGTCAGTCTATGTGACGGTTCAAGAAGATGCATCACACTTTAACGAAGAATGCAGAAAAAATACCAGTTCTAAGAATAATATGGATACACGATATAGGTAAGCTACATAGGCAAATTTTCATATTCCAGAAAAATTATTTACTAAAAGATTTTAAAATTCCTTTAAATAATTGATGGTTCAAAATTCAATACAGAAGTAATCTCATGTTTTCTAAATTCTAAAAGTGCACAGCATTTCTCACTTGGTGACATCACACTTCTATACACAAAGCATATTTGTCTCTTACCAGACCAAGAAGGTGTGCTCAGTTATATGTTGGCTTGTTTGCTATGTTATAGTTATGTTTGCTATGTTATAGTTTGCAAATTATAGTTAGTGTTAAAGAGCTCAAAGTAAAGGCTATACCTTTAGTATATCAAAAGTCAAAAGCTTCCTATTATATAACTAAACTGTATTAACTGATATAAAAATTATACCTTTGAGATATCATCATTTTTCTTTGCTAAATCTATTGCTGCTTTCTTTGAATAGAATCACCATCTCCAAGTCACTCTAAAACCTCATTTTTGTCATCTCATTAGTGGCAACATTCAACTGTACTGTACTCATAAATCCCACTGTCCTATCTGTATCCCATTACCACTTGCCTATTTCAGACACTCATTACTTTGAGCTTAGACTATAGCAATAGCTGTTTGTTTTCTCCAATTCTCTTTTCCTTTGGAAATCCATTTTATTCACAATATTGTTATATTAAAACATTTAAAACGAAGTTCTGATTACCACATCCATCCTGAGAAAACGTCCACGGCTGCCTACAGGACAAAGTCCAAATTTCTCAGTTCAGCCCTTACGAACAGAACCAAACTACTTCAATTCCAAACAAACTGGATCACATACTGTTTCCAGTGTATGTTCTGCCTAGTTCCTGTAGTTTTCCCTACCTAAATAGCTTTTCTCTATATTTTTGAGTGTTCAAATATTATCTATCTTTTGAGAATTCCTCCATGAAAGTTTCCCTTCCTACAGTCTCTGTACATCTCTCATGACAGCCATCTGACCTTTTATAACACATACTAATGTGGCTTTCCTGGTGGCTCAAAGGTAAAGAATCTGCCTGTCAATGCAGGAGACATGGGTTCGATCCCTGAGTTGGGAAGATCCCCTAGATAAGTGAATGGCAATCCACTCCAATATTCTTGCCTGGGAAATCCCATGGACAGAGGAGCCTAGGAGGCTACAGTCCAGAGGACCGCAAGAGTCAGACATGACTTAAGAGACTAAAACCATTAACATATACTAATGTACCTGACTTTCATCAAGACTTTAAATAATTTATATAAAGTATCTACATTTATCTCATCTATGAAACTCTTACAATGCTTAATTTAGTGTCTAGAATACATCTAACATATTTGCTGAGTAAACAGATTTCAGAATTGTGCCAAACCTAGAGCAACTAGTGTCAGGGGCAAATACATTAAATGCCTCCTGGCCTTCCTAGCTTGTGGCATCACTACCTATCAATACTTGTAAGTGTCATGACACGTAATTATCTTTTGTCAAAATACAGTATGAGGAAAAAGAAACAGCAACAGGAGTCACTTCCCTGGATTTTCTCCAGCATAGATACCAACCCAGAGGGCCCAGTAAAACCAGTTTATTTTCGGGCAAAGCTAGAGACCTCACTCTATAACTGCAAATATGAAGGAATATTTAAGTACATCAAATCTCTGGGTGATTCCATCCTTCCAGTCTCGTCTGCACCATTCCTTCCACAGTCATTCCTTTTCTCACTGAAAGACAAATCTGAGCATGCCACTTAATTGATTAAAATTCTTTAACACTTTCTCACAGCCTATGGAATAAAACGCGGACTTCCTAGCACATTATACAACATTCTCTGTAAGTTGCCTTTGCCTAGTTTAGTCTCACTTTCTAACCTCATATATTCCAGCCAAGTATATCCAGAGTACTTGTAATTCCCTTAACGTGTCTTCCTCACATTCTTTGTACCCATGCACTATGTGTTTTTTCAGGCTCAAGTGTCTCTTTCTCTTCATTGTTCAGGTGTTTTCCACTTGTCTTTTAAGACCCATTTCAGGCATTATCTGGCTTAGATGACCATCCTTATATTCCCAAGGCTTTCTGAGTATGGCTCAGACATACAGCATTTCACACAATATGGCAATTATCTATCTCATTTGTCTGCCTTAGCCACAAGACTGAGTTCCTGATGGGCAGGGGCTCTGATTTAACCAAGCAAAGTAGGTTCTCAGGCAGGACTGACTGGCTGTTTAAATAAGGTTGATGGAACTCACGAACTGGGGCAATGGATAGGTGTCAGAGAAACTAGGAGCTCTCCTGCTCCGGTAGCTCAATGGTAAAGAATCCGACTGTAATGCAGGAGATGTGGGTTCGATCCCTGGGTCAAGAAGATCCCCTGGAGATGGAAATGGCAACCCATTCCAGTATTCTTGCCTGGGAAATCCCATGCACAGAGGAGTCTGGCAGGCTAGAGTCAATGGGGTTGCAAGAGTTGGACACCACTGAGCAACTGAACAACAACTGATGTACTTCTCAAAACTATTAATCCAGACAGTGGAGACCTTCTTCAGTAGTGGCTACCATATACTCCCACATTATACAAGGTCCATTCAGCTGTAGTAATATACATGAATAGAACCCGTAATTCAAGTATCTTAAATCTAGATCCAAACAAGAATCTTACTAAGCCTTTTTATTATCACTTTGCTCTGAACACAAGTATCTCAATATTACTTTGAAGCCTTTTTTAGAAATTAATTCTTCAGGACACATAGACAAGAGCAAAATCTAGCATTTACTAAGGATGAATAACATGGTGTAATAATGAAAACAACTGAATTTATGTGCTTTTTAAATTAAAAAATGTAAGCTTGAGGTTTTTCTTATAGCTTCTGATATTTAAAAAAGTTAACAGTTTTAAAAATAAAGCTTCAAAACCAACCTTGACTTCAAGCAAATGAGAACAGACCTTCAAAGTATTTCTGTTCATAGATAACTGTTGGACCCACATTATATGACTAAGACACTAAATATGAACTCTGAAATTTGGAAATGAAATATTTAGGAAATTTGAAATGAAATATTTAGAAATATTAAAGAAAACAGCAGTTTAACTTGTGTATTATCTTTAAAACTATTAAGTACTTATCAAATTTATGTACTACCTGAGGAACATTTTCTATTGCTTCTTTAAAATATTCAATTATGGTTTGCTCTGAAATCTCCATTATGTACTGAAGGACAAAAATAACTGACCTGAACCTTTACCTAGATTAACAATTCATGTTTCCTTCTTATAAAAACAAATATAAAATCAGATTTCAACAAAAACTTAGCTGTTTAGCCTCCCTGATATAAGCCATTTAGCTTTACTATTAAGAATATGGCTTAGATTATCTCTAAGGTTCCTTCATATTCTAAAGCTGGGATTATATCTCTATTCCAAGTGTATGAAGTCTGTCTTCATGTCCTCTAGCTTTCCTTGTTTAAATTCCCCTCCTCTCTTGGTCTCCTCCAAGGGTAGAGACAGCTCTCATATTTTTGACATGTTTCTCCTCACCTACAATCACAAAAACTGATAATAGATTAAAATATTATCTCTTGCAGGGTATTTTTATTTTAACTGGGAATGTTTATATCTTAAGCTAAATGACTAAAGCTTTAACAGAACTTCAGGTGATGGGGTTCAGGACACGCCACCCCAAATGATGGCATCTTGACATACTGAATATTTTAAGCCGAAGGAATTGGGGAAATGTCATGTGCAGGAAGGACTTTCTGACCTTCCCATGCATCAGGTCATAAAACCTTCAATTGAGAGAAGCCCTGCTTATATTGGGCTTCGCACATGGCGCTAGTGGTAAAGAACCTGTCTGCCAATACAGGAGGCATAAGAGATGCAAGTTTGATCCCTGGGCTGGGAAGATCCCCTGGAGGAGGGCATGGCAACCCACTCCAGCACTCTTTCCTGGAGAATCACAGATAGAGGAGCCTGGAGAGCTGTAGTCCATAGGGTTGCATACAGTTGGACACTATCAAAGTGACTTAGCACACATGCACGCTCCTTATACTAATATTTAGAGGATAGGAACATCCTTATCTTCAAGACTGAGGAACACTAAGAGGAATCTGAATGGACAGGTCTTGCTAACTTTTCCTTGGTTTACTACAAAAGTTTACAACGCTTAGCTCAAACCCCTTTTGCTCTATCACATTTTCCCATGGCTGTCCACTTTTCATCAGACCTAGCTTAAAAACACTCAGGTTTAGTCAATTCTTCAGGTGTTCCTTATGAAGGCTCCCATGTCATATAAAACTTTTATTAAATAAAATCTGTATACTTTTCTGTTGTGAATTTGTCTTCTGGGTCGCTAAGAGTCAGACACGACTGAGCGATTTCACTTTCACGCATTGGAGAAGGAAATGGCAACCCACTCCAGTGTTCTTGCCTGGAGAATCCCAGGGACGGGGGAGCCTGGTGGGCTGCCGTCCATGGGGTCGCACAGAGTCAGACACGACTGAAGCGACTTAGCAGCAGCAGCAGCAGCAGCATAGGGGCCCCTATAGAAAAGAACTTAGAAAAGTAGAGGAAAAAGATACTTTTCTTTCCCTATGTGCATAGCAGAGTTCTAGGGAGGGGTAAGGCTGTCCTTTGAATTCATTGGTAACTTATCTTGCTAAAGGATAACACTGCCTCCTTCCTTTTCATAAATGATCGTTTTAATTATTTTACATAGGTGAAGAAAGACGACATGAAATTTAATTCTAGACATTTACTCTCCTGAAATTGTTTTCAGGAGAGTAAAATGTATGAGGAAAACAAATTTTTCGCCCATATAAAGATGTATCACCTATATAAAGAACTGTATTAGCTAAGTTTTCCTGCTTAATTGATCCCTAAAAGCAAAACAGAGGATAAAAAATGATTGTATGTGTGCTCAGTCATCTCTGACTCTTTGCTACTCCATGGACTGCAGCCTGCCAGTCTTGTGTGTTCATGCAGTTTTCCAGGCAGGCATACTGGAGTGGGTTGCCATTTCCTACACCAGGAGATCTTCTTGACCCAGGGACTCAATTTGTGTCTCCTGTGTTTCCTGCTTTGGCAGGTGGATTCGTTACCACTGAGCCACCTGGGAAGCATAAAAATGACACAAGACTATAAACAGTTAAATATTATACACAATACTTAAAAAAATAACTTTCTTAGAGGAAGAAAAAGATGTTACAGAGTTTCTGGTTTGGTTTTTTTTTCCTCCCTGCTGTACTGTATAGGACTGTAACTTGTAGGTACTGGAGAAATAAAACTATTTTAAAAATATACTAGTGTTAAATATTTATTCATTTCTTAAACAGATAGGAAAAGTCATGTTAATCCCAGAGTTTAACTGAAAAATTAAGTTAGTCTACAAAAATGATTCCTTCAAAAAATATGAAGATTTGAACAGGCTTGCTTTGTTAGTTTTAAAATTACAGCATCTTAGTGACAGTTTTGGAAAATTTTGATAAAACATACTTTGAAAGCATTAGATCTTATAAATTAAGTTACTACAGTAGGAAAGAACCTTTCTAACATGCTTCCTCTCTCAAAGCATTCCAAATTTTCTTTACAATATTTAAAACAACTCAGTTTTCTTTTATTCTGTGTCTGTGTCTGTATAAAGATAACTATTAGTCTTAGGCACTTAATTGGGATTAAGGCCCCTACACACAGAGGCACTGGAATCTTTATAGTTCAGCTTGTGTGTAAGATCTGAAGGAACGTATACCATGTATGGGACTTCCCAGGCAGTGCAGTGGTAAAGAGTCTGCCTGCCAATACAGGAGATGCGAGTTTGATCCCTGGCTCAGGAAGATTCCCTGGAGTAGGAAATGGCAACCCACTTCAGTATTCTTGCCTGGAAAAATTGCATGGACAGAGGAGCCTCATAGGCTATAATCTACGGGGTCACAAAGAGTCAGACATGACTGAGTATGTACGGACATACAGTGTATGAACACATAATTTGGAATCAACACACATCTCATTCAGTCATTAATTTATATTAAGTGACATATCTCAATCTTGTTTATGCTTGCTGAACAGTCTTATGAAAAGACCAAACAGGCACCTGCATAAAGCTTGGAGAATAAAGCTTGGAACATGAGGCTAGTTTATGTGCCCTTGTGAAAGTTGATCAGCCTTTTCAAGTCTCAGTTTCTTCATCAGTAAAATAGAGGTATTATTTTACTGCCATACTTGGCACACTGTGAGAGCTTAATGATCGCTATTATTGGAAGTCAATTCACTTAAATCTATTGAATCTTAATAAATTATTCATTCTAAATGTCTCTCATTTCAAAGAAACTAGTCAGGCATAATACTGCCACCCATGTACATTTATGTATCTTCAATAGGACAGCGAAAAGTCTTTAACCAACAGCATAAATCTCTTATTGTGGATTTTTTTGAATAGTGATTACAGGTAGTTGAGTAATTAAAGGCATGTTAGTAACTCTAAACTCACACTGTTGAGATTTCTGACTGCACCATACCTTCTGGCTTCAGTGACTTTATCTCCTTTGAAAAAAGGTGATATCTCAGCAGAGCTGAATGATGTAAAGAGGCAGGCTATAAAAGATGTGGGGAGAAATATTCTAGGCAGGAGGAGCAAGGGCAAAGGCCTTGATGGATAAATATGCTTGGCCATTTTGGACCGGCAAGAAACCAGCAAGTACAGTAAGAGAGGACATTAGAGGAGATAAAGTCACTGAAGCCAGGTCTCTGCCTAGTTCCAACCTTGAACCAAGGGTGGTAGGATGACATAAAGACACTCCTACATTGGGCAACTCAACTATACTTATCAGAGAACAATGTTCAGGTGAGTTGCTCTGCTTTCTGCTATTCTATTTATATTTATTCTGCAGAAAATAAAGGAGAGTTTTAATAAAAATTAAAGTCAGACTACAAGCTTTGGAAAACTTGGATTGAATGTTCCTTTTATACTGTGTGTATTTAAAAATTTCAAGTGGTTAATTAAGTAGCTTGAAAGGAAATATCAGGAGTGTGGTGTATACATAAACTGTTTTAATTATTTTAGTAATAGTCCTTAACATTAGGATAGATCACTGTAAAATTATGCTTTTTGGATGGTTTTATGAGTCAATAACTAAAAGTAAAATAAAGTAAATGTCTCTCAGTTGTGTCCAACTCTTTGCGACCCCAAAGACTGTAGCATACCAGGTTCTTCCGTCCATGGGATTTTCCAGGCAAGAATATTGGAGTGGGTTGCCATTTCCTTCTCCAATAACTAAAGGCTCAACCAAAAGAAACATAAACTATAACATTAAGAAACTAAAAGTACTTAAAACGTTTGAAATCATGGATAAGAAGAACGTGTACATCAGGGGTCCCTGACCAGTCAATTGGAATTGAATGCTTCTTTTGGGAGTCCACTCTACTCTGCTGAGGAACTTTTAGTACCCCTAAAGCCCTAACACCAGAAACATGAACATTTATATTCTCCCCAAACTTGGGGTCTCACAGTCTAGGGCAAGTAGAAACTTTTCACAGAAAAGATGGTGAGGTATCATTTGAAGTAGAAGGCTCTCAAAGTATTTTCAGTAATCTAAGATTCTAAGGATTGCTTCAGGAGTTCTGGAAATCTATGGCTTGAATTTCATTTTAAAATTTCATTTCAAAAATTGTGACTGAAAATATACACATGAAAACTTCTACGTCAATTTTAAGCATCTACATATAACCCTTATTTATAGTTAGTAAATGCTACAAATGTTAACTTACAAAGAAAATCAATTGCAAAAAATTTCTTCATTTATATTTTATATATTGAGTTTCCAAGAAAGATTTTAAGAGGTTCAAAAAATAAAAAAAAAGCAAAAACAGAAAATCATTCACCTAGATTTAAAAGTATAGAGAATCAAGGCATGCTTTACAAAAATCTGATAGAGATGAAAATATAAGGAGAAAGACTAAACTATTACTACTTTGTAACTTTTCATATTTTAATGCCAAGCAAAACCATGAGAAGTTATGGTACATTTAATAGTAAAATATCAGTGGAAAGTACTTTAACATGTTCCCTATAAGCTAATATTTTGAAAATTATAATAAACAAAAGTTCAGAGTTGAGATCTGGTGAACTTTCCTCTCTAGGCTATGAGGCAGATCAGGTAAACACTTACTCTTCATCTCTGCCAAAGTTTTATCTACGCCAGGAAGGATTCAAATTCCCCCAGGAGCACCAATATACACCAGAGAAACACAAAAACCAAGAAAATAGCCCACTATTCTGGTATTGTTTGGAAAGTATTTGAAGGTCTCTGGTATGTAATGTTATCTTATGAAACACTATATTAATATTACGCAAGTCTGTTCTGGCATCCAGTTTGAGAATTATCTAGCTATCTGAATTCAAAGGAATCCCAAACATGTTCATTGTTTTTACCACATGCCCTTTAAATGAAAAGGATGCAAATGTGAATAAAGCAGGACCACCCTTTAAAACCAAACGTGTAAAGGATACTCTTCACTATTCCGGATGTCAACTACCAAGAGCTTTGGTTTACTGGACTTTGTCTTCTTGGGGGGTGTTTTGAAGTGGCCAGTCACTGTCAGCTCACACAAGTCAATCAGGTCCTCTGCTGAAATCCGGGGTGATACCTCCGACTTTAGGTCATTTAACGGAATGGATTCTCTTGACTGAAAAAAATGAACAAACAATACAAATACTGAGACTATTATAGAGAGACAAACTATAGCCAGTACAGAATATCTTCATTTTTTATATCAATCACTATAGCATATGGGAGAAATATAGAAATATGAGATATCTAAAACTGTATCTCATTTTAGCAGTGTACTGTGTACCTATTTCCTATCACTGATGTTTACCTTTTTATTTGTCACACATATTGTTGTTGTCTGGGAAAGACTAGAGATCTCTTCAAGAAAATTAGAGGTAGCAAGGAAACATTTCATGCAAAGATAGGCTCATTAAAGGACAGAAATGGTAGGGACCTAACAGAAGCAGAAGATATTAAGAAGAGGTGGCAAGAATACTTAGAAGAACTTTACAAAAGAGATCTTCATGACCTAGAGCCAGACATCCTTGAATGTGAAGTCAAGTGGGCCTTAGGAAGCATCACTATGAACAAAGCTAGTGGAGGTGATGGAATTTCAGTTGAACTATTTCAAATCCTAAAAGAGGATGCTGTGAAAGTGCTGCACTCAATATGCCAGCAAATTTGGAAAATGCAGCAGCGGCCACAGGACTGGAAAAGGTCAGTTTTCATTACAATCCCAAAGAAAGGCAATGCCAAAGAATGCTCAAACTATCACACAATTGCACCCATCTCACACACTAGCAAAGTAATGTGCAAAATTCTCCAAACCAGGCTTCAGCAATATGTGAAGTGTGAACTTGTAGATGTTCAAGCTGGTTTTAGAAAAGGCAGAGGAATCAGAGATCAAATTGCCAACATCCGCTGATCATGGAAAAAGCAAGAAAAACATTCAGAAAACATCTTTTCTGCTTTATTGACTATGCCAAAGCCTTTGACTGTGTGGATCAAAATAAACTGTGGAAAATTCTGAAAGAGTTGGGAATACCAGACCACCTGATCTCCCTCTTGAGAAACCTGTATGCAGGTCAGGAAGCAACAGTTAGGACTGGACATGGAACAACAGCGTGGCTCCAAATAGGAAAAGGAATATGTCAAGGCTGTATATCGTCACCCTCCTTATTTAACTTATATGCTGAATACATGAGAAACATTGGGCTGGAAGAAGCACAAGCTGGAATCAAGATTGCTGGGAGAAATATCAATAACCTCAGATATGCAGATGACACCACCCTTATGGCAGAAAGTGAACAACTAAAGAGCCTCTTGATGAAAGTGAAAGAGGAGAGTGAAAAGGTTGGCTTAAAGCTCAATATTCAGAAAACTAAGATCATGGCATCTGGTCCTGTCACTTCATGGCAAATAGATGGGGAAACAGTGTCAGACTTTATTTTTTTGGGCTCCAAAATCACTGCAGATGGTGACTGCAGCCAAGAAATTAAAAGATGCTTGCTCCTTGGAAGGAAAGTTATGACCAACCTAGACAGCATATTCAAAAGCAGAGATACTACTTTGCCAACAAAGGTCCATCTAGTCAAGGCTATAGTTTTTCCAGTGGTCATGTATGGATGTGAGAATTGGACCATAAAGAGAGCTGAGCACCGAAGAATTGATGCTTTTGAACTGTGGTGCTGGAGAAGAGTCTTGAGACTCCCTTGGACTGCAAGGAGATCCAACCAGTCCATCCTAAAGGAGATCATTCCTGGGTGTTCATTGGAAAGACTGATGCTGAAGATGAAACTCCAATACTTTGGCCACCTGATGCGAAGAGCTGACTCATTTGAAAAGACCCTGATGCTAGGAAAGATTGAAGGCAGGAGGAGAAGGGGACGACAGAGGATGAGATGGCTGGATGGCATCACTGACTCAATGGACATGAGTTTGGGTAAACTCTGGGAGTTGGTGATGGACAGGGAGGCCTGGCATGCTGCGGTTTATGGGGTTGCAGGGAGTCGGACACGACTGAGCAACTGAACTGAACTGAACTGAATACTGGAGTGGGTTGCCATTTCCTTCTCCAGGGTATTTTCCCAACTCAGGGATCAAACTCTTGTCTTTTGTGTCTCCTGCACTACCAGGCAGTTTTTTTTTTTTTTTTTTTTTTTACCATTGAGCCATCTGGGAAAGCACACATAGGAAACCATTAATCTTTTCCTTCACTACAACTTCCTAGTTCAAATGTGATGGAAAGAAATGAGGTAGACTTTTCCTTATGAGAGCACTGTTTATCATTATTTTTTTTATCTTGTCCTGTTTTTTATTTATTTGTATTTTTCTTTTTTTAATATAAACTTAGTTTAATTGGAGGTTAATTACTTTACAATATTGTATTGATTTTGCCATACATCAACATGAATCCGCCACAGGTATACACGTGTTCCCCATCCTGAACCCCCCTCCCTCCTCCCTCGCTGTACCATCTCTCTGGGTTGTCCCAGTGCACCAGCCCCAAGCATCCAGTATCATGCATCGAACCTGGACTGGTGATTCATTTCATATATGATATTATACATGTTTCAGTGCCATTCTCCCAAATCATCCCACCTTCTCTCTCTCCCACAGAGTCCAAAAGACTGTTCTATAAACAGCTCTTTTAAGAACATTTCATCTTTCAACTATAATTACTGTTGTTGTAAATTGCATTAATTAAAGCTCTGGTAATATGAGAAATTGTTTTATGACTCAGTATTGAACTTTCCTAACATGATTTATGTTACTTATGAATGGTTGGGTAGAAATTAGATTCACAGAAATGAAGAACAACATAATGCTTTCTTAGATAATGTATTTTAATTGTAAAGGGGGTAAAATCAGACTGCAGACCACCAAACCTGTCTGTATATGTTTGTTACATGTCATAATACTGATTCAGACTTAAAAAAAAAACCGCTCAGTTGTGTCTGACTCTTTGTGACCCCATGGACTATACAGTCCATGGGATTCTCTAGGCCAAAATCTTGGAGTGGGTAGCCTTTCCCTTCTGCCTACAATGCAGGAGACCTGGGTTCAGTCCCTGGGTCAGGAAGATCTCCTGGAGAAGGAAATGGCAACCCACTCCAGTATTCTTGCCTGGAAAATCCCATCGACAGAGGAGCCTGGTAGGCTACAGTCCATAGAGTCGCAAAGAGTCAGACATGACTGAGCGACTTCACTTTCACTTTCTCCAGGAGATCTTCCCAACCTAGGATCAAACCCAGGTCTCCCACATTGCAGGCGGATTCTTTACTAGCTGAGCCAGGAGGGAAGCCCAATTCAGACTAAGGGCCATTCACAATTATTATTCATGTTATTTGGTAGGCAGGAGGATCCTCTACCCTTCACAAAAGGCAACACAATACATCTCAATTCAACATAAACTTGTTGAACACTAGTAGTCACTGTTGAAAACTTATTTAACATAATTTGAAAATTTAAGAACTTTCAAAACTCACTTGATTTAAAATATGGGGATTCAAAAAATTTTTACTTATATGCTTAATATGCTTCCAAGATCGAGTCTAACTATTACCTCATTTGCTTATTTTCTCTTTCCTCAATTTCATAGTGGGATTCCACATACATAATTTCCAATTTAGACTTTCCAGGCAGGAGAGAATAAAGCCTATGAATCACATAACAGACAAGCCTTATTCCGAAAAAAAAAAAAAAACTGTTCTCAATTGTTTCTGGAGTTTGAATGTCAGCCCTCATCCCTTGGGTTTCTGTGACTATGTATGCTATAAATTCTTTAGTAGTAAGAGTAAAGCACTTGTTCTCTCACTATTAGCTTTTAAATAGAAATGGAAGTTGCTAAGTTTTATGAGTTTATTGCACTTAATGAAAAATAATTAGGAATTTTAACTTTTTAGTATTAGAAATTAAATGTACTTAAATATTCTGAAATTAAAACTGCTTCAGAAAGATTAGTTTTAAAATCAGCAAGTCATACAATCAATGCTTCTATCTTCTTTTTCATCAGATTTCATTAGATTCTATAGGTGTTTTTCTCAGGCTTCACATGAAGCTGTACATTTATGAAGATAAAATAAAGAACTCTTGATTACTCTAGTTCTGCTTTCAGTCATTCAGTGCTGAATGGGGTATTTCTAAAAGAGGTTTGTCTGAATGGAAGGTGTGCCTGACTGATGAAGGAAAGAATTTGACCAAAGTATTCTCTATGAAGAACTGATTGATGAAAGAAAGATATGACCTTGGCCTTGGTTCCAATCAAATGCATCATTTGTCAGGAGTTTCTTCAAAGAAAAGACTGATTGCCTTATGAAATGGTAAGAAAAGAAGGAAACAGGAGTCACTGACAAGTTCATAACTTTCTGAAATTTGAGTGTATCATCAAAGAACTTTAATATGTTGCAAGCATGTTCATCTACAAATTAAATTTAGGAGATTAGTAAATCATACTTAGGACAAATTATACAACTTTGCTTTATGAAGAAAATAATTATAATACTAAAAAATTCAGAATCTAGTTTTTCTTTTATTAGACAGTTTTATACACAATTTCACTATTCACTTGAACAATTTCTACTTAGAGGCATAAAATTAAAACTTCTTTTTTTTTAAAATAATAAAATTTAACTTTATTTTTTTCCCACAGATAAAAAGGCTGAAAATTGATTTTTTATTGGAGTATAATTGGTTTACAATGTTGTGTTAGCTTCCAATGTAGAATAAAGTGAATCAGCTATACATATACATATATCTCCTCCCTCTTTTTAAAAAAATTTATTTATTTTAATTGGAGGCTAATTATTTTACAATATTGTATTGGTTCTGCCATACATCAACATGAATCTGCCATGGGTGCAAACATGTTCCCCATCCTGAATCCCCCTCCCACCTCCCTCCCTGTATCATCCCTCTGGGTCATCCCAGTGCACCAGCCCTGAGTATCCTGTATTCTGCATCGAACCTGGACTGGCGATTAGTTTCTTATATAATATTATACATGTTTCAATGCCATTCTTCCAAATCATCCCACCCTCGCCTTCTCCCACAGAGTCCAAAAGACTGTTCTATACATCTGTGTCTCTTTTACTGTCTCGCATACAGAGTTATCATTACCATCTTTCTAAATTCCATATATATGCGTTAGTATACTGTATTGGTGTTTTTCTTTCTGGCTTACTTCACTCTGTATAATTTAAATCTTCTTTAGTATCATTGATATTGGTATTTTCCTGTGTGAGTAGGATTTCAAATTCACAGAACATTGTTTATGGACAATGGACAAGAATTGAGGATAACTGCAGAACAACTCTGAAAATTTCTATTATCATTTCTTCCCAAGAACGTGTACATACAATGCACATTAAATTTAGATATCCAAAAATCAGAAATCAGTTGGTATGAAAATGACTTAAAAAATAATATTCCATTTCCAAACTAAGGTCAAAATTTATTTAGCAATGTTACTGACAAAAACTATCTTTCAGTAGAGTGAATTCTCTGAAAGGGCTATCTAAATGTGTTAGTGATAACGCTGATCAAGCAAGCAAAAATCCAAACCTGGTAACGTGACAGTTATTTTCCTGTGTCCATTAAACTACCAGGAGACTGACTCTGTCATGGTACCTAAGAGTCTGAAATGGTAGACTTGACTTTTTTTGGTATATGGTGTTAGAGAATGTTCTGATTTTTTTTTTAAACATGTAGCTATTCAGTTTTCTCGGTACCATTTATTGAAGAAATTGTCTCTATTTTTGTCACTTTTGTAGTAGGTTAATTGACTACAGGTGCCTGGGTATATTTCTGGGTTCTCTATTCTGTTCCATTGATCTATGTGTCTGCTTTTGTGCCAGTACCAGGTTTGATTACTGTAGCATTGCAGTATAATCTGAAGTCAGGGAGCATGATTCCTCCTACTCTGTTTTTCTTTTCTAAGATTATTTTCACTATTTGGGGTCTTTTGTGTTTCTATACAAATTTTTAAATTATTTGTTCTAGTTCTGTGAAAAATGCCATTGGTATTTTGATAGGAATTGAATCTGTAGGTTGCCTTGGGAAGTACGATCATTTTAACAATGTTAATTCTTTCAATCCAAGAAATATCTTTTCATCTGTTTGTGACATCTTCAATTTCTTTCATCAGTGTCTTATAGTTTTTCAAGTACAGGTCTTTTACCTCCTAGAAAGAAAGTGAAAAGTGAAAGTGAAGTCGCTCAGTTGTGTCAGACTCTTTGCAACCCCCTGGACTGTAGCCTACCAGGCTCCTTCATCCATGGGATTTTTCCAGGCAAGAATACTGGAGTGGGTTGCCATTTCCTTCTCCAGGAGATCTTCCTGACCCAGGGATTGAACCTGGGTCTCCCACATTGTAGGCAGATGCTTTACTGTCTGAGCCACCAGGGAAGTCCTTTACCTCCTTAGGTAGGTTTATTCCTTATTTATTATTTTGTTCTTTTTGATTCAGTGGTAAATGGGATTGTTTCCTTAATTTTGATAGTTCATTGTTAGTGTACAGAAATGTAATAGATTTTTATGTATTAATTTTGTACCTGCAACTTTACCAAATTCATGAGCTCTGGTAGTTTTCTGACGGTGTCTTTAGGGTTTTCTATTACAGTATCATGTCATCTGCTAACAGTGATACTTCTTCCTTTCTAATTTTGATTCCTTTCATTTCTTTCTCTTGTCTGATATCTATGGTTAGGACTTGCAATATTATGTTGAATAAAAGCGGTGAGAGTAGGAATCCTTGTTTCATTCCTGATCTTAGAGGAAATGCTTTTAGCTTTTCATCGTTGAGTTAGTTGTGAGTTGGTCATATATGGCCTTTTTTATGTTGAGGTATTTCCCTTTATGCCCACCTTCTGGAGAGCTGTTTTTAAAATCATAAATGGATGTTGAATTATACCAAAAGCCTTTTCTGTATATTTTGAGAATATCATATGGTTTTATTCTTTAATTTCTTAATGTGATTATCACACTTATTGATTTGTAGACACTTAAAAGTCCCTGTATCCCTGGAAATATTAACTATGAGAATAAAGAACCAGTGTCTAGAACACTCCTCCCATATTTTCTGTTACATGTCCTGGCACTGACTTCAACTTAGTTACCAAGGACAGAAATCTGAAAACCACTGCAGACTTTTCATTCTTCCTTATTTCTCATTCCTATATAACAAATACCCAAGTTCCATCAAAATAACTCTTGAATCTGAATCTGTTACCTGATTTATTGCCCTACTTCAGGGCTTCCACCATCCCTCAAATGGACTGTAGAAGCTGTTTGCCCCTCTTGCTATTTCTTTTTTTCCTGTATCTTTTCATATAAACTCATCCCTTCTAATCCATATTCCAAATGCCACTTGAGTTAAAATAAAAACCTGATCAGGCTTCCCTGGTGGCTCAGATGGTAAAGAATCTGCCTGCAATGAAGGAGACCTGGATTTGATCCCTGGGTCAGGAAGATCCCCTGGAGAAAGGAACAGCAACCCACTCCAGTATTCTTCCCTGGGAAGTTCCATGGACAGAGGATCCTGGCAGGTTGCAGTCCCTGGGGTCATAAAGAACTGGACACAACTGAGCAGCTAACATACACTTAAAAGTCTGATCATGTAGATTTTTATAATTAAGAACACCTCACTGGTTTCTAGACATTGATGGAGTGAAATCCAAATTCTTTGGTATAGAATATAAAGTCTTTTATGAATTGGTATCTGTCTATAGTAGGCAAGAGACCATAGGCTTTGGGGTCAGATTACCAGGACTCAAATTTTGGCCAGCCCACTCACAGTGTATGATTTTGGACATGATACTTAAACTCTCTACCTAATTTCTTCATCTATAAAGTGGGATAACAGCAGTTATCCAAATCCTCCTGGGCTGCTGTAAGAACTAAATGTTAATCTATATAGAACATTTAGAATAGTGTCTGACATACTGTCAGAGTTTAATGAAAGCTTGGTTATCTTTCACCTTTTTTCTCACCCCTCACCGCCTTGTACCTTGTGCTTTGGTATTAGCAGACTATCCGCCTTTTTATACCACTGTGCCACCTTTGCCCACATTGCTTCCTCTGCTTAGAATGCCACACCTTGTCCACTTAATAAATACCTGCTCACCTTACAAGTATCAGTTCAAACACTGCTCTCTCCGTGAAGAAAGTCTTTTTGACCTCTGACAGGCTCATTTAGTTTCTTTCCTGTGTCCCCACAGGTATCTGGTACATGTCTTTATTGTAATAGGATTATTTACTTCCAGCAGACTAACAGCTCCTCAAAGACAAGGAAAGTTACTTTTATACCTATGATTTCCCCAGGTTTCAGCATATTATTTGACACATAATATATTTGTTGAATACGAATGAATAAAATAGTATTTCTAAATTTTCTATTACTTTTCCTGAGTAATTTTGTGTTATGGGGTATGTACACGTTTTCCCAAAACATGTACATACCTGTATCATAGTAATTACTATATTTGTAATACATTATCTGTTTCTTTACTTGAATTACAAAATCCTTAAATAAAGGTTCTACATCTTTTCATATTTGTATCTCCAAAAGGCAGCACAAGGTCTGGCACCAAAAATTGTTAATAGGTATTTAATGAATGAATGAGTGAATAAAAATGTGATTAAATAACATTACAGAGCAAAGCTATTTGTCTGGATCACTAGACAGACTCCTCAGGGATGGCAAATCATCAGATTCTCTAGCCTCTGGGCACTGTGATGGTTAATCAAGAATACTGAAACCTATATCTGCCTCAGTGATTTCTCACAGCCATCTCTCTTTTCCTCAGCTGAAAAACTAAAGATGCCAGCTGCTACCATATAGGTTTACAAAACATACTCTAATTAATTGAAAGACTTAGGTGAATATAAAGAAGGCAAAAATAAACACACATACAAAACCATCCTAGTAAAGTAGGTAATTTAATGATAATAAAAAATATGAATGAAGGAAAAAATAGATAAATACTAGAGCTGAAACTTAGGGGAATATCAATAAAACTGGAAAAGCTGTATATGAACCATGTGCATGATAATAAATGAGAAAAATATAAGTAAATATGCTTCTCTTTTTCCTTCTCTCTATATTTTCTTTATATCTCTCTTTTCTATATACCTTTCTATCTATAAATGAGAAAAATATAAGTATGTAAGAATATTTGAAAGAATAATTGATTGCAAATATTTTCAAAAGAATAGAAAATCTGAATAGACCTATACATTTATAGGCCAAGGTAAAGTTGAGGAGAAGGATGAACTGTGTGTCCGCTTTACAATACAATAGACTATTTACAAAATCTAAATAGACTTTGTAAAAACAACTAAATAGACTGTGTAAAAATGGGTAAGATTTTAAAGTTTTTAAACAATTGCTTTAAAGAGAGGTGCCAAATAGTTTTTCCCCAAGCACTTCTATCTATAACTATTCCAAGGCAAAGAAAACATTGAAAGATCATTTTATGAAGTGTCCTTAACCTAATACTTAAATCTAACAAAAATGACATCAAACACAAATGCATGCACAACCCTCAATATTCCTTATGGATATAGATTCTTTCAAAAAATCTCAAAACTGGAAAATTGAATGCAGTAGCAATTTAAAAGAATGGCATATTATGAGCAAAAGGGATATTCCAGGAATGAAGGATGGCTCAATATAAGGACAATCTGAAAAGTAATTCATCACCTTTAATTAGTCAAAAGATACAAAGTATGTAATTCATCATTGTAGGTGACACAAAGCCATACGTGATAAAACTTCACATTTATTCCCAATTTTAGAAAAAGAAAAACTCATGGTAAACATATATCAGAAGGAAAGCTAATCTGAATGATGAAAGATTTCATTAAGATGGATGTTCTTCATCTCAAATATTTGACATTCTACTTAATGATGAACCATACAGGCAGACTTATTGTGAAAAAATATATCTCTTAGATAATACAATAGTCTTAGAAAATCCAGACTAATCAGAGAAAAGTCTAATAAAACTGGTAAGAATTTGGTAAAGTTTTAGTCATAATATATATACACAATAAAATTATTAGTTATTTTCAATAGCAGCAGAAGCCAGTCAAAAAACCCAAGGAACATAAGCTTTCAATTGCAACGTCAAAATATTCCTCCAAAACAAAATACTTAGAAATAAAAGAATAATATTTAAAGAAAATGAAACAGTTTTGTGATGGGCATTAGAAAAACCTGAGACACATAAAATGCTATCTGGAAAGAAAGATTCAGTATTTAGAAGATCTTTATTTCCTCTTCAAACAATGTATTAATTACAATTTAATCAAAACTCTAAAAGGATCTTTCTTTTTTATTTTGAAACAAAAACTCTAAAGTTCATTTGTCTAAATAGGTGAGAATGTCAAGAAAACAATGAAAAATAATAAAATACACTGTCATATGCTAAAACCGTATAAAATATCACCACATGATATTGCACTAGAATTGACTAGGAGACTAATAGGCCATAATGGGGTGTATAGAAAGACCTCAATAAATGAAAGAATGCTGTAAAAGAATAGGATTCCATAACAAATCACTGGAGAAAATGGTGTATTATTTAGGATATAGTATAGGCATCATTTATTACCTATAATAAAATCAAATCATGCTATCTTATACTCAAAGTAAAATGATTTGTAAGTTGAACAAAAATTATATGTAAATGTAGAATCACAAAAGAATAAGAATTGATGACTTAAATTAATTTCAAGCATATAGCAAAAGCTGAACCCTTAAATAAGAGAAATATATGTGAAAAATAAAAATTTAAGATGCCCTTAATATATAAAGAACTCTTTTAATCAATAAGACAAAGCAATAGGAAAAAGCAGCCTGCTTAGTTAATATGGAGGGGAGATATACACATATACCTGACAAAATAAACACAAAAAAGTAAATAAAATGTTTTTACCTCCATCACAGATATATAAAAAACATGTATAATCAAAGACATAGAAAAAGTAGGTAAGTGTCCTAGATATCTTTTGCTTGTCTCTCCAGATTCACTCTCCATTGGTTCCTGCCTGTTCTCTACTGGTGGGAGGCCTCTGTTTGGACCTAGAAGAGGGACTCCAGGTCCTCTGGCTTTCAAGGTAGTTCAGACAATAGAGAGAGTAGGTCAAGGTAATATAATCCCTTGGTTCCGTACTTGAAAATTCACCTTGATTTAGCTATTTGTTGACCAAAGGTCACTGTTCCTCTCAAGATGGCTTTCTCAACCTGCTTCTCATTTCCTGTGTTCTGATCATCTCTTCCTTCCTCATCCCTTTGGCTTTTAGGTGGGAACAGTTCAGTTGAGTCGTTCAGTCATGTCTGACTCTTCGCAACCCCATGAATCGCAGCATGCTAGGCCTCCCTGTCCATCACCACCTCCTGGAGTTCACTCAGACTCAAGTCCATCGAGTCAGTGATGCTATCCAGCCATCTCATCCTCTGTTGTCCCCTTCTCCTCCTGCCCCCAATCCCTCTCAGCATCAGAGTCTTTTCCAATGAGTCAACCCTTTGCATGAGGTGGCCAAAGTACTGGAGTATCAGCTTCAGCATCATTCCCTCCAAAGAAATTCCAGGGCCAATCTCCTTCAGAACGGACTGGCTGGATCTCCTTGCAGTCCAAGGGACTCTCAAGAGGCTTCTCCAACACCACAGTTCAAAAGCATCAATTCTTTGGTGCTCAGCTTTCTTCACAGTCCAACTCTCACATCCATACATGACCACTGGAAAAACCATAGCCTTGACTAGACGGACCTTTCTTGGCAAAGTAATGTCTCTGCTGGTGGTAATAGTGCTATTGCTAATTTTCATAATTTATTGCATTATCTCTCATATTTTCACCAACATTCCACCATGATCTTTGTAACTATTATCTCTCTAAATAAACCATTCTTGAGTTATCCTAATGTGAGTGTATAATCTTTTGCTGTTGGTTGAACTCTGACAGTAAGCATGTAGGGAAGAACTCAAAAACACATTATGTGTTAAGGCACATGAAAAGATGATCAACATCAGTAATTATTAGAGAAATACAAATCAAAACTACAATGAGGCTCCACCTCACACTTGTCAGAATGGCCCTTACTAAAAATATCTACAAATATTAAATGTAAGAGAACTTCCTTTATGGTCCAGTGGTTAAGAAATCTGTCTTGCAATGCAAGGGATGAGGGTTTGATCCCTGGTTGGGGAACTAAGATCCCATATGCTGCAGAGCAACTAGCCCATGCACCACAACTAGAGAGTCTGTGCACCACAATGAATGATCCCACATGACACAATGAAGATCCTGTGCCACAACTAAGACCCGACCTAGCCAAATGAATAAATGAGTAGATAAATAAAATAAATACTTAAAAAACCCCAATAAATCCACTACAATACCAGTTTGGTGACATATATCACAGTGAATATGTGTGTGTGCATAAACACATGCATGTGTATATAAATTTATTTTCATAGATATAAGAATGATGCATAGAAATTGTAAAAGTCTGTGATTCAGTGGAATTAACAACTTTTTATCTTAGTGCTTTTCTGTGTTTAAGTTTTAATCATTAAGCATGAGCTATTTTTGAAAATTTAATCATTTATAAAAATATGAGATTTGTTTTCGACCAGCACTATTATATACTTCTCTTAAATACTTCATAACTATGAATCTAATCTGTCTGAAGATAATTCTTACCAAATATTTACAGCAATACGAAAAGGCTTCACAAATGAGAACTCATGGCTTATGGTCACCTTTGTAGGTAACCAGATCTAGCACTAGAAAATATGTAGAGAAATATGTCTAAAATATGTTAAAGAAAAACAATAAAATTATTATTATGCTTAAATTCAGATGAAGTTTTTAAATGATTAAAAAAAATACCAGCAAGTAGGGCAGGCTTTCATGCATTCAGAAAGGAGACACACAAATGTTAATACTGAGAATTGGAGAAAAAACATTTGAGGTTTACTGCCATGTTTCATTGGTAAGGACTACCTTGTTTTCTGCTTCAAAAAATATTTGAATAAACTGATCTTTATCCACCTCTTCATCAAATGTATGAAGAATTTAGAGAAAAGGGCCTACTGGCATTGAGGAATATTAAATATGCTTTTTCAAGCTTCTATCAACATAAATGTAAATTACATTACCATCACTAGATAATTATACAGGTTTTCCTAGTTTAATATATTAGAAATTATTTAGTAGATTACTGCTTACTGGTTATTATTTTTCTTAGCAAGAATTGCATTTCCTTTAAGATCTGGAGAAGGAAATGGCAACCCACTCCAGTATTCTTGCCTGGAGAATCCCATGGATGGAGGAGCTTGGTGGGCTACAGTCCACGGGTTGCAAAGAGTTGGACACGACTGAGCGACTTCACTTCACTTTCACTAAGATCCTGCGCTCAGAAAAAACTCTCTATGTGATCATATTCATAATGTATATTAGAAGGTTAAAAACAACAAACACCCTTCCCTATGTAAGGAAGCAGTTTTCGTATATTATTTTGTGTATCTGTGTGTTTAGGGGGAGGGTGAGAAAGAAAGATAAAATCTTAATATAAAAAATTAGCCTCTCTAAAGCCACTTAGAGATTAAGGATTTCAAATGACATTTACAGTGGTGGTTTAGTTGCCAAGTCGTACCTGAGTATAAATGAGGCCAGGAGTGGTGTTCAGGAAATACAGGATAGATTGATAGTTTCCTGGAGCTTCTGAGGGTTTTTCTCTGGGACAGGATGACCTTAGAATGTCTACAGTACTGATTCTTTAGGTCAATTTAAAGTTTTTTCATTTTGGAAGCAAAGCAGCATTTATTAAATATCTACTTTCTAATTCAAGAAACTAAAATGAGGTAGCACAGAAAGTGGCACACATTGTATACATTTCCTGTAGAGATCTACCTTATTTTGAGCAAAAACATTTAGAATTAGAACACCAACTGTAATACTAAAGATAAACTTCTAAAAGAAAGGTGGAAATCAGAAAGCATGAAAAACAAAAGTCGACACGTTTATAAGACAGGGAACATCACAGGGCCAGCTATCTATGTATTAAATAATGCATATTTCAACACAATGAAAACACTTTTTTTTAAAATACACTTTCTTAAGGAAAACTCTACTCCAAAGAGCCTTCAACTGACATATCATGTTTTGAGGAGAGAGAAAAGATCAATACAAACATGCTGATGACAATGAAGAGCCAGGTATATCAACAGCTTAAATTGCTTAGATTTCTTTTGTATCTCTCATAGCAAGAGATGAGAGGGCTCTACCCAGAGAAGGTGCTGAAATGTTTGGTAAATGAATGTATGCATGTGTAACAGGATGCTGAATGATGTTATTCCTGGGTGAAACAAAGTGGCTCTAACATGCTAACAAGAAACAGAAACTGCCAGCAAAAGCCACCAACGTCTTCCCTGCCTGCCCTCTCCCAGTTCCCCCTTCCTGGGGCTAGGTGAGAAGTGACTAAAATTACAACTTCCAATTATTATCCTAGTGTCCCCTCTCCTCCCAAATTACTTAAGGAACTTTAGTTGGGAGGTGGTGTGGGTCAACTTCATGGTGACCACAGTGTTCAAGATAAGATGCCCCTCCCTTCTCATCCTGCAGGGTAGAGAAGTAGGTGTTTCTGGATACTCAAATCACTTCCCCTCGCTCTCTCACAAGGTAAGTGAAGGGTAGTGCCCAAGGCAGCCATTTGTAGAGATTTGGGCATACCTATAAGAAGGGGTAGTGATATTCTTTTTTGTAGTAGAATGTCTGTTTATACAGAAGACTTAATAATCTGTCCTGTACCTGTCTGAGCAGGCAAGAAGTAGGGGATGTGGTAGTGCTGAGAATAGGGTGTTAGATGCTTACCTTCTCTGACCATCCAATTCTAAGCTGTACTGTGAGAATAAACCAATTTATTGTAAGGATCAATTGATATAACAAAGGTAAAAATGTTTGGTAGACTGTGTATCTTTATATGAAATAAGTTGTTTTTAAAAATCACATCCCAAGTGAAGCAGCTTGAATTTCATGGTAGTCTTAATATAGTCTAAATTTTTAATAAATCATCAACTAAAAATATTTAATCAACCAGCTTTGGGCTGAGCCATGTAGAGATAAAACACCATTTTCACCTCAAAGAGTCCCTAATCTGATTGGAAAATACTAACATAAAACCAATAATAAAACTAAACAATGACAGAAAATATTTATATTGTGCTTGCTATGTGCTGGTCACTGTGATTGGCATTTGACATATATGACCTCATTTCAATCTTGCAACAATTCTGTGAGGTAGATTTTATTATTTTGATCATGCTACAGATAAGGAAATTGGGGTAGAGAAAGGTTAAGTAACAAAGGCCACATAATCAGTAACAGAGTCAGGATTCAACTTTAGTCTGGCTCTGGAGTCTGAGCTCTTAACCATATTATTACAATGTTTCTCTCATAAGATTCAGTGTATGAAATCACAGCTACATGCTATGAGAATACAGGGAAAGGAATAAACACAACAATGGGGAGAAGTAGTTAGCAAAAAATAGGTGGAAGAAGTGGGACTTGAGTCAGGAAACAATCAGTAAGGTTTAGAAAAGTAGAAAAGAGGAAGAGGAGTGTTGCATAAGTAGGTAACTGTAAGAGTTCTAAGGTGTGAATGAGCAAGGAATCAGTCCATAAACAATTATTGAGCACCCACTAGGTATATACAATGTGCTTGGGATACATTTATGAACAAAACAAAGATACTTGTTCTGATAGAACTTAAGAGTCAATGGGTATGAAAATGGTAATGAAGAGACTAGTTTTACTGAATGAACATCTGTCCTGAGAAAAAGAGGTAGGCGACAGACCATGAGGGCTCTGAAGACAGAGAAGCTCAAGGACATAAGAAATAGATAAGAACTGTAGGATTTTTGGAGGAATGTGTCACATGTCAACAGCAATATTTTAGGAAGATTAATTAGGCCATAGTTTGCAGGGTGAATTAGAGATGGGGGAAAAAATAGGCAGAAACTCTTGTAATAAGTGAATTTTATGAAGATCTAGATTAAGTGATGACACTGGAAACCGAGAGCTTTGCTCTATTCAATTTTTCCTTCAGTCATTCCCTTGGCCTACAAATATATCCAGTTCTCTCCCATCCATAGTGAAAGCTAAATGTAAAAATAAATACTAAATAATACAATTACTCTCCAAGGGGCAAGTACTTTCTAGCTGCTATCTATCTTCTCACCTCTACATTCACTTCTTTACATTCACTCCTGAACCCACTGAAATTTGGTTTCCGTCATGATACAGGAAAAGCAGTGGTTCATTTGCCGAGAAGCAAGTGGACAATTTGGAAACATTTTTTAAAAAGGCAACACATGAGTAAAGAGTAAAAGGATGAATAGGAGTTTGTGAAGAAAGAAGTGGGGGTTTACATGTATATTCTGTGTGAAGTAATTCAATCAAACACACTGGGAAGGTGTTTTGATTCTAAAGCTTTGGTTCTACCTCTAGGAGGTATGCTGAATAAATCTCTCATTTAAAATCCTTTCCACATTTGTTTCAATTAATCCTGCTATGAACAAGGCAGAAATTTGTCAGGAAGCTGTTTTCATTTTGAAAGAATTTTTTTAAAGTTTAGTTCACAAGTATCCAACCAGAGTGTCTCAGGTTTACAGACCCTGTTCCATACTGATACTGGTCTCTTCCAATAAAGATACCATGAGCTCCTTAAAGCAGGGACTAGGGCTTGTTTTTACACTTCCACTACCTAGCAGAGAGCCTGAAGTTCAGTAGCTGTTCAGTGAAATTGGGTGTATTTATTAAAGGTAAAGGAAGAATACATGAGAGGCACTATAGGAAAATTTATGAAAGATAAAGGACAGTGATGAGAAAAAATGGTGCTTATGTTTTGGACATGGGTGGCTAAGGGAGAAAAGAAGATAGTAACAATGACAGACAGTAGACAAGGGGAAGACAAGTTCTGATTTAGACTTGTGAAACAGGATGCACAGGGTCTATCTACCAAGTTGAAGTGTTGAGATGCGGCTGGAGACAGAAACTAGTGTTTGGGAGAAAGTGTGGCTAGGTTGGAGATTGAAGGCAGGAGGAGAAAGGGATGATAGAGCATGAGATGGCTGGATGTTATCACCAATGCAATGGACATGAACTTGGGCAAACTTTGGGAGATGATGAGAGACAGGGAGGCCTGGCACGCTGCAGTCCATGGCGTCACAGAGTTAGACATGACTGGGCAACAGAGCAACAAACAACAATGGCTAGAGGATCATATTTTTTGAATTATGAGCATAAAAACTTCAGTCAAACCATAAGAAATAATAAACAGTTTTTGAAGAAAAAAGGAAAGGAAAAAAGTTACTTTTGTTAGGTACATCCATACACTGCTGTAAATCTTACATCATGTAAACTATTAGTAAGGCTTAGAATATATAAAGCTGAGAGTTTTTAGAGCAAAATCCAGTAATTCTTATCTTCCCACATGTCTACAGTAAGCAGACTCTGCTTTCTTAGTAATAGCTATTTCTAGCTAATGTATGAGAAGGGACCGGCAGTGCCATTAACTACCAATCTCAAAGGAACACTAACAAAGAAAAACAATCTTCAAAAACTTTACCAACTTGCAAAGATATTAAAAAAAATAAACTGTTTAAATGGCATTATAGTATTTTCATTTATCCCTCTTGCTTGTAGAGAGACCAGGAAAGGTTACTATTTCTAAGATACAGAAACCTAGCATCTGAAATGGAAGTCTGAAATAAAACTGTCATGTTCTGGAAGCTGCATAATATAGCTCTCATACTAGAGAGAATATTTTTCTCCCTCAAATAAGTGAGATAATGTACATGAATATGAAATGTATGGAGATAGAACTTCTTCAGTGATTAGGGATTTTATGCTAAAATTTTCATAAATGTGGTCCTAAAAAATTTCTGTAAAGAAAGTAATTTTCTCTTTGATATACAATATTAATATTATGGAGATATTTCATTTCTCTGGGTCTTAGCTTTTTCAAGTATAAAATGAAGGGCCAGGAGCAGACATCTTATGTTTTTTTCAGCCCTAGAATTCTGTGACAATTTTTTTCTGATTGATTTTCAGGTGTTAATAGGTCAGAAAATTTCTTGCCTATCACTTAGGACAAAAGTTAGAAACATGTACATAACACTTAATGACATCAGGGGAGTTTCTACTTAAAGAGATTCAGGAATGATTCCAATTATGAGGCTTAGAACTGTTTGTATGTATAAGCATACATACACTGAAACATGTACATACAGTTCAGTTCAGTTCAGTTCAGTCGCTCAGTTGTGTCTGACTCTTTGCGACCCCACGAATCGCAGCACGCCAGGCCTCCTTGTCCATCACCATCTCCCGGAGTTCACTCAGACTCATGTCCATCGAGTCAGTGATGCCATCCAGCCATCTCATCCTCGGTCGTCCCCTTCTCCTCTTGCTCCCAATCCCTCCCAGCATCAAAGTCTTTTCCAATGAGTCAATTCTTCGCATGAGGTGGCCAAAGTACTGGAGATTCAGCTTTAGCATCATTCCTTCCAAAGAAATCCCAGGGTTGATCTCCTTCAGAATGGACTTGCTGGATCTCCTTGCATTCCAAGGGACTCTCAAGAGTCTTCTCCAACACCACAGTTCAAAAGCATCAATTCTTCGGCACTCAGCTTTCTTCACAGTCCAACTCTCACATCCATACATGACCACAGGAAAAACCATTGCCTTGACTAGACAGACCTTAGTTGGCAAAGTAATGTCTCTGCTTTTGAATATGCTATCTAGGTCGGTCATAACTTTTCTTCCAAGGAGTAAGTGTCTTTTCATTTCATGGCTGCAGTCACCATCTGCAGTGATTTTGGAGCCCCCCAAAATAAAGTCTGTCACTGTTTCCACTGTTTCCCCATCTATTTCCCATGAAGTGATGGGACCGGATGCCATCATCTTCGTTTTCTGAATGTTGAGCTTTAAGCCAACTTTTTCACTCTTCTCTTTCACTTTCATCAAGAAGCTTTTTAGCTCCTCTTCACTTTCTGCCATAAGGATGGTGTCATCTGCATATCTGAGGTTATTGATATTTCTCCCAGCAATCTCGATTCCAGCTTGTGTTTCTTCCAGTCCAGCGTTCCTCATGATGTACTCTGCATAAAAGTTAAATAAGCAGGGTGACAATATACAGCCTTGACGTACTCCTTTGCCTATTTGGAACCAGTCTGTTGTTCCATGTCCAGTTCTAACTGTTGCTTCCTGACCTGCATACAGATATCTCAAGAGGCAGGTTAGGTGGTCTGATATTCCCATCTCTTTCAGAATTTTCCACAGTTTATTGTGATCCACACAGTCAAAGGCTTTGGCATAGTCAATAAAGCAGAAGTACATGTTTTTCTGGAACTCTCTTGCTTTTTCCATGATCCAGCAGATGTTGGCAATTTGATCGCTGGTTCCTCTGCCTTTTCTAAAACCAGCTTGAACATCAGGGAGTTCACGGTTCACGTATTGCTGAAGACTGGCTTGGAGAATTTTGAGCATTACTTTACTAGAGTGTGAGAGGAGTGCAATTGTGCAGTAGTTTGAGCATTCTTTGGCACTGCCTTTCTTTGGGATTGGAATGAAAACTGACCTTTTCCAGTCCTGTGGCCACTGCTGAGTTTTCCACATTTGCTGGCATATTGAGTGTGGCACTTTCACAGCATCATCTTTCAGGATTTGAAACAGCTCAACTGGAATTCCATCACCTCCACTAGCTTTGTTCGTAGTGATGCTTTCTAAGGCCCACTTGACTTCACATTCCAAGATGTCTGGCTCTAGATTAGTGATCACATCATCATGATTATCTGGGTCGTGAAGATCTTTTTTGAACAGTTCTTCCGTGTATTCTTGCCACCTCTTCTTCTTCTTTTCTTTTTAAAATTTTATTTTTACTTTATTTTACTTTACAATACTGTATTGGTTTTGCCATACATTGACATGATTCCACTACGGGTGTATACGAGCTCCCAATCCTGAATCCCCCTCTCACCTCCCACCCCATATCATCTCTCTGGATCATCCCCATGCACCAGCCCCAAGCATCCTGTATCCTGTATCAAACATAGACTGGCACTTCGTTTCTTACATGATAGCATACATGTTTCAATGCCATTCTCCAAAATCATCCCACCCTCTCCCTCTCCCTCAGAGTCCAAAAGTCCGTTCTATACATCTGTGTCTCTTTTGCTGTCTCGCATACAGGGTCATCATTACCATCATTCTAAATTCCATATATATGTGTCAGTATACTGTATTGGTGTTTTTCTTTCTGGCTTACTTCACTTTGTATAATCGGCTCGAGTTTCATCCATCTCATCAGAACTGATTCAAATGTGTTCTTTTTAATGGCTGAGTAATACTCCATTGTGTATATGTACCACAGCTTTCTTATCCATTCATCTGCTGGTGGACATCTAAGTTGTTTCCATATCCTGGCTATTATAAACAGTGCTGCAATGAACATTGGGGTACATGTGACTCTTTTAATTCTGGTTTCCTTGGTGTGTATGCCCAGCAGTGGGATTGTGGGGTTATAACGCAGCTCTATTTCCAGTTTTTTAAGGAATCTCCACACTGTTCTCCATAGTGCCTGTACTAGTTTGCATTCCCACCAACAGTGTAAGAGGGTTCCCTTTTCTCCACACCCTCTCCAGCATTTATTGCTTGTAGACTTTTGGATCGCAGCCATTCTGACTGGTGTGAAATGGTATCTCATTGTGGTCTTGATTTGCATTTCTCTGATAATGAGTGATGTTGAGCATCTTTTCATGTGTTTGTTAGCCATCCGTATGTCTTCTTTGGAGAAATGCCTATTTAGTTCTTTGGCCCATTTTTTGATTGGGTCATTTATTTTTCTGGAGTTGAGCTGCATAAGTTGCTTGTATATTTTTGAGATTAGTTGTTTGTCAGTTGCTTCATTTGCTATTGTTTTCTCCCATTCAGAAGGCTGTCTTTTCACCTTACTTATAGTTTCCTTTGTTGTGCAGAAGCTTTTAATTTTAATTAGATTCCATTTGTTTATTTTTGCTTTTATTTCCAGACTTCTGGGAGGTGGATCATAGAGATTCCTGCTGTGATTTATGTCGGAGAGTGTTTTGCCTATGTTCTCCTCTAGGAGTTTTATAGTTTCTGGTCTTACACTTAGCTCTTTAATCCATTCTGAGTTTATTTTTGTGTGTGGTGTTAGAAAGTGATCTAGTTTCATTCTTTTACAAGTGGCTGACCAGTTTTCCCAGCACCACTTGTTAAAGAGATTGTCTTTACTCCATTGTATATTCTTGCCTCCTTTGTCGAAGATAAGGTGTCCATAGGTGTGTGGATTTATCTCTGGGCTTTCTATTTTGTTCCATTGATCTATATTTCTGTCTTTGTGCCAGTACCATACTGTCTTAATGACTGTCTTGCCACCTCTTCTTAATATCTTTTGCTTCTGTTAGGTCCAGACTGTTTCGGTCCTTTATCAAGCCCATCTTTGCATGAAATGTTCCTTTGGTATCTCTAATTTTCTTGAAGAGATCTCTCGTCTTTCCCATTCTGTTGTTTTCCTCTATTTCTTTGCGTTGATCACTGAAGAAGGGTTTCTTATCTTTTCTTGCTATTCTTTGGAACTGTGCATTCAGATGCTTATATCTTTCCTTTTCTCCTTTGCTTTTTGCCTCTCTTCTTTTCACAGCTATTTGTAAGGCCTCCCCAGACAGCCATTTTGCTTTCTTGCATTTCTTTTCCATGGGGATGGTCTTGATCCCTGTCTCCTGTATAATGTCATGAACCTCATTCCATAGTTCATCAGGCACTCTATCTATCAGATCTAGGCCCTTAAATCTATTTCTCACTTCCACTATATAATCATAAGGGATTTGATTTAGGTCATACCTGAATGGTCTAGCGGTTTTCCCTACTTTCTTCAATTTGAGTCTGAATTTGGTAATAAGGAGTTCGTGATCTGAGCCACAGTCAGCTCCTAGTCTTGTTTTTGTTGACTGTATAGAGCTTCTCCATCTTTTGCTGCAAAGAATATAATCAATCTGATTTTGGTGTTGACCATCTGGTGATGTCCATGTGTAGAGTCTTCTCTTGTGTTGTTGGAAGAGGGTGTTTGCTATGACCAGTGCATTTTCTTGGCAAAACTCTATTAGTCTTTTCCCTGCTTCATTCTGCATTCCAAAGCCACATCTGCCTGTTACTCCAGGTGTTTCTTGACTTCGTACTTTTGCATTCCAGTCCCCTATAATGAAAAGCACATCTTTTTTGGGTGTTAGTTCTAAAAGGTCTTGTAGGTCTTCATAAAACCGTTCAACCCCAGTTTCTTCAGCATTACTGGTTGGGGCATAGACTTGGATAACTGATATTGAATGGTTTGCCTTGGAGACATGTATATTACCATATGTGAAACAGATCGCCAGTCCAAGTTCTATGCATGAGACAGGGTACTCAGGGCTGGTGCACTGGGATGACCCTGAGGGATGGGATGGGGAGAGAGGTGGGAGGGGGGTTCAGGATGGGGAACACATGTACACCCATGGCTGATTCACGTCAACATATGGCAAACCCCACTACAATATTGTAATTAGCCTCTGATTAAAATAGATAAATTAAAAAAAAGTATACTAACAGACTTAAGATCAACTAAGAACTGATGCATTTCAAAGACAGGTAACAGGGAACTCTTTTGTCGTTTAAAGTGGTTGAAGTGAGGGTGGAAGACATGGAGGCAGTAAGTGGAGAACTCTCACAGTGGTCTAGGGATCAAAAACATGGACGACATGGTAATGCCTATGGGCAGTGGGGTGCTGGTGCCACTCTGCAATTTTCTAAAAGCTTCTGGAAATAATTTCAAAATAAAACCAGAACTTGATAAATATCCTAGGTTGAGATAAAGAAGATGAATATGTTAAACATGAGAGTGGCTCCCCTCAGCTAAGCTCCTAAAGGTAGAACATATGATAGCTTCCTTCCAGAAGACGACAGAGCTGCTACTTTACACAGAACTTTATAGTCAGCTTTCAATGGCAGCAGAGACTCAGGGAGTAGAGCCAACTGGTGACAAAGAGGTGTTTTAGTTAGTTAAATTGATATTTTCATCTCTAACTCTACATTTCCAAGGTACAGCCTTTACTTAAACTGGGATACTGACATCGTTACCCTTTTCTCTAAAGCTTTTCCTTATCAGTTCAGTTCAGTCGCTCAGTCATGTCTGACTCTTTGTGACCCCATGAACCGCAGCATGCCAGGCCTCCCTGTCCATCACCAGCTCCCGGAGTCCACCCAAACCCATGTCCATCGAGTCGGTGCTGCCATCCAGCCATCTCATCCTCTGTAGTCCCCTCCTCCTCCTGCCTTCAATCTTTCCCAGCATTAGGGTCTTTTCAAATGAGTCAGCTCTTCGCATCAGGTGGCCACAGTATTGGAGTTTCAGCTTCAGCATCAGTCCAGGACTGATCTCCTTTAGGATGGACTGGTTGGATCTCCTTGCAGTCCAAGGGACTCTCAAGAATCTTCTCCAACACCACAGTTCAAAAGCATCAATTCTTTGGTGCTCAGCTTTCTTTATAGTCCAACTCTCACATCCATACATGACCACAGGAAAAACCATAGCCTTGACTAGACGGACCTTTATTGGCAAAGTAATGTCTCTGCTTTTCAATATGCTATCTAGGTTGCTCATAACTTTTCTTCCAAGGAGTAAGCGTCTTTTAATTTCATGGCTGCAATCACTATCTGCAGTGATTTTGGAGCCCAGAAAAATAAAGTCGGACACTATTTCCACCGTTTCTCCGTCTATTTGCCATGAAGTGATGGGACAAGATGCCATGATCTTCGTTTTCTGAATGTTGAGCTTTAAGCCAACTTTTTCACTCTCCTCTTTCACTTTCATCAAGAGGCTTTTTAGTTCTTCACTTTCTGCTATAAGGGTGGTGTCATCTGCATATCTGAGGTTATTGATATTTTTCCCCACAATCTTGATTCCAGCTTGTGCTTCCTCCAGCACAGTGTTTCTCATGCATATAGGTTAAATAAGCAGGGTGACAATATACAGCCTTGACGTACTCCTTTTCCTATCTGGACCAGTCTGTTGTTCCATGTCCAGTTCTAAGTGTTGCTTCCTGACCTGTGTACAGGTTTCTCAAGAGGCAGGTCAGGTGGTCTGGTATTCCCATCTCTTTCAGAATTTTCCAGTTTATTGTGATCCGCATAGTCAAAGGCTTTGGCATAGTCAATAAAGCAGAAATAGATGTTTTTCTGGAACTCTCTTGCTTTTTCCATGATCCAGTGGATGTTGGCAATTTGATCTCTGGTTCCTCTGCCATTTCTAAAACCAGCTTGAACATCTTATACATTGAAAGAAATTTTTGCTCCTGTGTTCTTTGTCACTTGGGAAATTCTCTCATCACTCTCCTCATTATATAACCAAAGTTAAGTAACAACTGAAATGCTCTCTGGTTGGAGCGCCAAGAAATCCCTATGGGAGAAAGTCTAGAGACTGCTATACCAAAGACAAGGCTAGTGAGATTTTTAATGAGCTTGTGGTATTTACTGTCAATACCCTCTATATAAACAGAAATGAGGACAGAGCCTAGATTTACAGCTGGCTCCAAAAACTGAAACAATAAAAAGCTCAGGAGCCAATAATAGTTATTGTTTCTCTTTATTTACTTCTGAATATCCAAAAAACATGTTGAAAGATATTTGATAAAACTCTTTAAGAAATCAGAATGCATGGTTCTTTCATAACCTATAAAATTTATCTTTGAAGTCAAAACTCAGCAAGTAAAACACCAGAAACACTGTCACTAACTCTAAATGTTAACTAATGATGTCCACCATCATGCTCAATCATGTCTGACTCTTTGTGATCCCATGAACTGTAGCCTGACAGGCTCCTCTGTCCATAAAATTTTCCAGTCAAGAATACTATAGTGGGTTGCCATTTCCTACTCCAGAGAATCTTCCCGAACCAGGGATCCAACCTGCATCCTGCATATCCTGCACTGGCAGGCAGATTCTTTACTACTATACCATCTGGGAAGCTCTGTCCATCATTACCATTGTTATTTAACACTGTTCTGAAGACTGAGGTTAACTAACTAAACAACAGATAGATATAAGATGGATAGAATTGGAAAGAAGCAAAATTATAATTTTTAGATGTTATACAACTGGAAAATTTAAATCAATGGAAAAACTTACAAATAATGAGAGAACATTAACATGGCAGATAAATGATAATGATAATGAGGATGAAAGTGAAAACTTACAGAGTGTTTACTATGTGCCAGCAATGTTCTGAATATACGAATTTAATACTCCCAATAATCCGATGAAGCATGTAAAATAATTAATCTCTGTCTGATGGATAAGCAAACAGGTCATACAGTTGGTATGGCAGAGCTGGGTTTTGAAATTCTAATCTATTCTAAACAATATAGCTGTTTCAGTTTAGTTCAGTTGCTCAGCTGTGTCTGACTCTTTGCGACCCCATGAATCGCAGCATGCTAGGCCTCCCTGTCCATCACCAACTCCTTGGTTCACTCAGACCCACGTCCATCGAGTCAGTGATGCCGTCCAGCCATCTCATCCTCTGTCGTCTCCTTCTCCTCCTGCCCCCAATCCCTCCCAGCTGTTTACCACTATATTAAACTGTTTGTAAAGCCAGCAATCTTTCTTTATATATAACCAGCTAGAAAATATAATGAAATAAAATATCCTAATAATAATGGCAAGAGAAAGGTTAAAATAGTAATAAGCCAAATACGGAATACATAAGAAATAAAACACCACAGAGAAACTACAAGACATGAATACGTAGAAAGGCATATCCTGATTTTAGAAAATATAAAACTCATTACTGTATATCAATTTTCTCTACTTTTTATTTATTTTTAAATATAAATTTATTTATTTTAACTGGAGGCTAATTACTTTACAATATTGTATTGGTTTTGCCATACATCAACATGCCATGGGTGTACACGTGTTCCCCATCCTGAACCCCCCTCCCACCTCCCTCCCCATATCATCCCTCTGGGTCATCCCAGTGCACCAGCCCTGAGCATCCTGTATCATGCATCATAAACTGAATCACAATATAAATACCAAAATGATATTTTTCCCAGGGAAGGAGGGAAAAAGACAAGCCAATTCTATAATTCATGTAGAAACACAATGCCAAATGTATGATATAGTTATAATTTTAATAATCTCTTGGTACTAGTACTGGGAAAGAAAGAAACTGAAACAGATGAATATAACTGAAAATAGGATTTGGAAATGGGTATAAGTATATGTGGGAATCTAGTTTTCCATAAGAGGGCTATTTGAATTCACTGGAAACCATTTAGTTTATTCAAGAAAACAAATATCAATCTTAAATTATTTCAAGTATCTATTTAATAAGGCTGAAAGTTTAAAATGCATTAATTAAATGAAGTATGTCAGGATTCTAACCTATTCTTTGCAAATGTTTGTTTTACTTAATTTCTATAGGATTTAGGAGCAGTAACCTATAATTCAGATAGACATATCTGGAATAATTCCAGGCTAGTTGCTCATTTTGGCTTTGGGGAGAAATGAAGAAATAAACTTTAACATTAATTCTCTAGGAGATATGAGACTATTTCAGATAAAAGCTGCCTTTTCTTTTTCATTATTCACTTTTATTTGTTAGCACATATACAAATTGGGTTAACAAACTGAAATTTTGGTAGAACAGATCATATAACAAGGCTTGTTTATTTATTTTACATAGTGTATAGGATACCCTGGAAGGATAGATGAAAAAAACAAGACATTTAAACCCTAGGATTGTGAAAATCATTAGACTCACAGAATCCTGTATGTGTCTCTTGTTGCTAGCCTTTCTGTAGAAGAGCACCAGAATCCGTTTCTCTTTAAATGCCATGGAATGTCACTGATACATGAAATGACATCCCTGGACTTTGAGTATGCATAAGAAAGATCTCAGTGCAAGAAGCCAGATATTCATTAGCAAGTTGGAATTGTGCTACCTGTGCCCAACAGTCTTCACAAAGAAAATATATTCTATAGACTTAACTAGTGAAAAAACACTGCTTTAGGAACTGTCTCAAATCCATACTGAACCAAATCCAACTGCAAAGGAACAAAAACTGTCACCAGCATAACCTTCCTGTCAACTGCAATGTAGATATGCTAATGTTGTGTCAAAGTCTCACCCTGATGTCTGTGGGGAAGTGTGCCGTGGCTCAGATCAGTCCAGCTGCTGGCCTGGGCCTATTCTAAACAGGATATTCTACCCTAAGTCACGACAAGTGTTATTTTCACCAAAGATGACAAGACTTCGTATTTATTTTCTTCTTTTGTGTTTTCTATCAAGAACTCCATCCTCAATACCCTCCTATCCCAAACCTGTAAACATCTCTTTTCCTTCCCAAGATCCATCCCCACAATCCAACCTTCCTCAGTACAGTACACTCGAGAAATCTAGTGCTCCTTCAGTCATTATTTGATTTTTGTCTGGCTCTGGGCATTTTTCTGCCCTTGTTCCACTCACTGAATTAAGAGGGCATTGCTCCATTCAGAACAGACTGTGCACACTGAAGTATCTACAGTCAGAAAAGTGGCATTTACTAATTTAATGATTTAGCAAAAGAAGACCCAGGGATTTCCATAACTCAGAAGATATATCTTTAATATGCAACTGGAATTTTGATTTATCACACGTCACAAAAAAGGGGCAGCAGTAAATGTTGAAGATATTCAATATGTAAATATTTCAAGTTTTAGACTGCTGCAGTGAAGCAAATGGAGTTTTAAAATGAGAAAAAATATGAACGGTCAATGACAGAAAGCAATGGCAAACATGTACCACTAAAATGATCAGTAAAACATATGCTATGAAGGAAAAGTAGATGCAGTTAACATGCCTGATGAATAATGAGTGGTGGATTAGTGCTTTGTTCAACTGAGAGTTCACTAGTAAAACCTTATTTGTGGTAATTACTTCAACTAAATACATGTATATTGAGAGCACACTGTTTCCTGGCCATTGAACTGGGCCCTGGGGATCTTTAATGCACACATAAATTATCAGAGATGTATCTTATTATTTCATTTCTTAAGAGGCTACGATGCATCAAGCATTATGCTAAGCAACGGGAACACAAAAATCATTAAGATGCAGTTCTTACTCTTCAGGAATTTAGTTTAATAAAGGAAATATAGGCACATATAGAGATTGAATAATCTGGCACCCTCATGATCATGCTAAATGGATTAAAATATAGTGTTAGGCTATTATAAATGACTAACAAGATAAATTATATGTATAAAAAACAATCGGCTATATTAATAAACACTAAACAAAAACAAATACTATGGATTTCAAAAATAGGAAGCCTTTACCTATTATACTTCATTTTCTTATTATGTTAATAGATACAGCTTTGCCATGTAATTTTAATCCAGCCAGTCCTAAGTGTCAGACCCTGACAGACTACTCAATGTGAGAAGTTCACTTCCTTAACCTCAGAAACAAGTTCTCATTAGCTCTATCCAATCTGGAGGAGTTCTCTCTTTGACTAACAGAAGGAAAAGTCTGACTTAGCTTAGAGAGGGATCAAAGATATTCTCCCTCTGGCATCAGCTCTGTTTAGGAATGACTGTTCTTATCAAGATTCCCCTTTTAACATTAGAGAGACTTCAGAAGTCTTGCTGGAGTCGTTTTTGTCCTCTCACCTGACCAAGATAATTCTTGCCAAGGACTCTGAGCTTCCCCTAATACAATTCTTCTCTGTATAAAGTCACATAATTAATTAAAATACAGTACTAATGAGACCGACTTAAATTAGAGTTTAAGAATACGCCTCCCTGGCTTCACCACTTCTTTTGGATCCACTTTTCCCTATTCCTCCTTCAGCAACTTACAGAGCTACATTTTATAAATATGAAGTCATACATTTTTCCTCTTGATATTTACTACAGAGTAATTCTGGGGGGAGCACTAAATTCATCACTTAAATAAAATGTAACAGTTAAATACAACTTGCGCACACACAATACCATGATATCAATAGTTAACAAAAAGAAATGATCTTTGGTAGGTTTAGACTATAGAATTCAAGGAAGGTATGTTCAAACTGAAAGGATATTAAATGTATAAGCAGAAAAACTGTAATGAGTAATTTAAATTTTAATTTCAAATCTGTGTATTTAAGAACGCCTTTATTTCACTGTGAATAATTTCAACGACCCAGTTTCTTTCAACTCTTTACATACTTAATATTCACAAAGTCACAATACGTGTGTTATAAAACCTTAGCCTCTTCATGACCTAACACTCTAGAACATTAACGGTGGAACTCCACAGTGTTGCAAGTTCCCTCCTTAGCAGAGGAAATGTGGCCGCTTCCAGTGAACCTGCCCTTTACCAAAGCAGAGTATGCTTTGGAAAGAGTAAGTAAAGCAAAATTAGGTGAATATGGAACATTATTTTTATTTTCCATAAATCTTTAGAATGGTGTTGAGATTTCTCATGGTGATAAAAAAGAAATTATTTATCTTCTTTACTTATATAAACTCTTATCAATCTTCCAAAAGCTAGCTGAAATAAAATGACTTGATAGGGACAATCAATCAATATCTAATATACACAAGGGATCATGTAAGTGGTAAGAGAAATATCTACTTGTGCTGTACCAATAGGTTCTGATTATTTTCTAGAATTTTTACTGGAAATGTATTCCTTATTTGAAGAGTTAAAAAGAAGTTGTTTATTTTATTTTTTGGTTTATTTTTAACTTCTAGGTAGTAAGAAAACTTTGTTTTTATTTCTATTACTTTCTTATTTTATTTTATCTCTATTACTTTTTGCCAGCCCAAGAGGCAGCAAGAATACACAGAAGAACTATACAAAAAAGGTCTTAATGACCTGGATAACCACGAGGAGGCTCAGATGGTAAAGACTCTGCCTGCAATGCAGGAGATGCGGGTTCAATCCCTGGGTCAGGAAGATCCCCTGGAGGAGGGAATGGCTAGAAAATTCCATGGACAGAGGAGCCTGGCAGGCTATAGTCCAGGGGTTGCAGAGTTAGACATGACTGAGCAACTGACACTTTCTTTCACACACTCTCTCTTTTGTACCTCACATTCAATGAGTCAGCAATATCTGTTGGTTTTTCTTTCAAAATTAAGACTTACTACTGTAATAGTAAGTTTGTATATCTTTAAAGGACAGAACATCCTGGTCAGCTAAAGTCCATAGGTTTGCAAAAGAGTCAGACACCAAGTGACTAAACAACAAAAACAACAACACTCTTACCATTCCATTCTATGTATAGTATCCTTACTGTTCCTCTAACATTCAAAGCAATGCCACTACCTTGCAATGCACTTGCAAGATGGAACATTTTTTCCTCAGGAAATACATATAGCTCATACTCTCATTTCTTTTAGGTTCTCTTCCCAAATATCTCCTTATTAGATAAATTTTCTTTGAATCTCTCACATAAAATAGTAACTCTTCTCTAATGTTCTCCAGACTCCTGCTTCTTTGCATTTTCCATTGTCCTTTTCCTCTTTTCCTTTTGAAAAATGAAATATAGCTGGAATACAATATTATATTGGATTAAGGTGTATGGATGTGAGAGTTGGACTGTGATGAAAGCTGAGCGCTGAAGAATTGATGCTTTTGAACTGTGGTGTTGGAGAAGACTCTTGAGAGTCCCTTGGACTGCAAGGAGATCCAACCAGTCCACTCTAAAGGAAATTAGTCCTGAATATTTATTGAAAGGACTGATGATGAAGCTGAAACTCCAGGACTTTGGCCACCTTATGCGAAGAGCTGACTCATTGGAAAAGACTCTGATGCTGGGAGGGACTGGGGGCAGGAGGAGAAGGGGACGACTGAGGATGAGATGGCTGAATGGCATCACTGACTCGATGGACGTGAATCTGAGTGAACTCTGGGAGTTGGTGATGGACAGGGAGGCCTGGCGTGCTGCGATTCATGGGGTCGCAAAGAGTTGGACACGACTGAGTGACTGAACTGAACTGAACTGAACTGAAGGTGTACTAGGCAGTGATTTGACATTTGTAGACATTATGAAACGATCAGTACCATAAGTCTGTGAATTGAAACTCGTTCAGTCATATCCAACTCTTTGTGACCCCAAGGACTATACAATCCACCTAATTCTCCAGTTCAGAATACTGGAGTAGGTAGCCTTTCCCTTCTTCAGGGGATCTTCCCAACCCAGGGATGGAACGTAGGTCTCCTGTGTTGCAGGCGGATTCTTTACCAGCTGAGCCACAAGGGAATCCAAGAATACTGGAGTGGGTAGCCTAACCCTTCTGCAGGGGATCTTCCCGACTGAGGAATTGAGCTGGGGTCTCCTGCCTTGCAGGCGGATTCTTTACCAACTGAACTATCAGGGAAGACCATAAGTCTACTAGCCATCTAACCCTATACAAAGTTATAACAATATTATTGACCATATTCCTTATGCTGTGTTTTATATATCCATGGTTTATTTATAACTGGAGGTCTATACCTTTTAATCTTCTTCACTTATGTTACACATACCCCTCTGCCACATCCTTCTCCTCAGGCAACCACCTGTTTGTTCTCTGTATTTCTAAGTATAGTCTCACGTTGTTCTGTTATTTTTTTGTCTCCTATATTCAACATATAAGTGAGATAATATGATATTTTTCTTTCTCTGATTTATTTCACTGACCAAAATACCCTCAAGTTTCATCCATGTTGTTGCAAATGGCAAGATTTCAATATTTTTTGTTTCAGTAATACTCCATTGTGTGTGTATGAAAATACCACATCTTTATCCATGTATCTATTGATGGACACTTAGGCTGCCTCCATATCTTGGTTTACTGTAAATAATGCTACTATGAACACTGATGTGTAGATATTTTTTTCAAATTAATTTTGCTTTCTTCAGGTAAACACCCAGAAGTGAAATGGCCATAGATCATATGGCAGTTCTATTTTTAATTTTTTGAGGAAACTTTCTGTTGTTTTCCACAGTGGATGGACCAATTTACATTCTCACCAACAGTGCACACAGGTTCCCTTTTCTCCACAGTTTTGCCAATAATTATTTGTTGTCTTTTTGATGATAGCAATTCTAACAGTATGAATGCATATCAAATTGGGGTTCTGATTTACCTCATGATTGGTTCATCATCCCTGACGACTGGTGATGTTGATCATGTATTTGTTAGCCATCTGTATGCCTTTGGAAGCGCTTCCCTGGTAGCTCTTGACGTAAAGAATCTTCCTGCAATGTGGGAGGCCCAGGTTCAATCCCTGGGTCAGGAAAATCCCCTGGAGAAGGGAAGGGCAATACATTCCAGTATTCTTGCCTAGAGTATTCCATGGATAGAGGAGGCTGATGGGCTACAGTCAATGGGGTTGTAAAGAGTCAGACACGATTGAGCGACTAACATATACTTTATGGCTTTGGAAAATGTCTATTCAGGTCCTCTGCCCATTTCTTAATTGGGTTGTATATTCTTTGATTTTGAGTTGTATGAGTTCTTAGTGTAATTTGGATGTTAACCCCTTACTGAATATATAGTTTGCAAATATCTTCTCCCATTCATTAGATTGCCTTTCCGTCTTATTGATAGTTTTCTTTGTTGTATAACAATTTTTCAGTTTGATGCAGTCCCACTTATTTTTTCCTTATTGTTTAATTTCCACAATGGCACCTCAGTTCAGTTCAGTTCCATTCAGTCGCTCAGTCGTGTCCGACTCTTTGTGACCCCATGAATCACAGCATGCCAGGCCTCCCTGTCCATCACCAACTCCCAGAGTTCACTCAACGTCCATCAAGTCAGTGATGCCATTCAGCCATCTCATCTTCTGTCGTCCCCTTTTCCTCCTGCCCCCAATCCCTCCAAGCATCACAGTCTTTTCCAATGAGTCAATTCTTCGCATGAGGTGGCCAAAGTACTGGAGTTTCAGCTTTAGCATCATTCCTTCCAAAGAACATCCAGGGCTGATCTCTTTTAGAATGGACTGGTTGGATCTCCTTGCAGTCCAAGGGACTCTCAAGAGTCTTCTCCAACACCACAGTTCAAAAGCATCAATTCTTTGGTGCTCAGCTTTCTTCACAGTCCAGCTCCCATATCCATAGCCTTTTTCCACAGCTACTGGAAAAACCAGAGCCTTGACTAGACGGACCTTTGTTGGCAAAGTAATGTCTCTGCTTTTCAATATGCTATCTAGGTTGGTCATAACTTTCCTTCCAAGGAGTAAGCGTCTTCTAATTTCATGGCAGCAGTCACCATCTGCAGTGATTTTGGAGCCCAAAAAAGTAAAGTCTGACACTGTTTCCACTGTTTCCCCATCTATTTCCCATGAAGTGATGGGACCAGATATGCCACTAAATGTTTGACAACAGACGGATGGATAAAGTGTCGTGTATACATATATGATGGAATATTACTCAACCATGAAAAAAGAAATCCTGCCATTTGTAACAACATGGATAATCCAGAGGATATTATGCTAAGTGAAATAGGTTGGACAGATAAAGACAAATTCCACATGATCTTACTTATATGTAGACTCTAGAAAACACACAAAATGTTTACTTTTTTTGCTTACTGTTGGTATATCCTCCACTAAATGCAAATTTTGAATGTAGGTACTCTTAATTCAGTAACTTGAATGACATCTGTTTAACAGTATGTATTCAGACATATTGTTGAAAAACAATGCATTTTTACACTATTCATTATATTTTTCTTTATGGTTGAAATATAAAAAGAATGAAATAAATTCTAAACAAAAGTGAACCAAAACTTGAATATTCTTCAGATAGCAACATTTTATGTAAACAGTATATTTTTCTCTTTCATTTTTAGTATTGTTGTTGGGAATAATATATCAGATTTATGAGTACACAAAAAAAGTTATTTTGTATTACAAAGTTTTAGCAAATTGACCCAGTACTCTGACACTTATCATAATTAGCAACATATTAAGGGACTTGGGGTTTAGTGACATTCAAACTATTAAACACTTTAAACAAAAATCTCATGTCAGATGAGAGTGTAAGCACAAAGATTTAAAACAAATTATTAAAATTTAAAATAAACAGCAATTTTCTTTAGTAAAATTTCACTTAATCACAAACTGAAAGTTTCACATTACTTGAGCTGTCACTATTCCTTTTTGAGCTTTTAAAATCAACTGTTTCTCGATCGTTTTGTTTCACTGAGGAATTAAAATATAGTGGACAAATAGCATAGAATATGAATGACATCAGGGAGAATGGCAAAGTAAGAATCTCAGAAGAGCTGCTCCTTCAAAACATAATGAGAATACTGGCAGAGATTATCAAAATAAACTTTTTAGAATTCTGGAAGTTAAAGGTCTGTCTGCTGCAATCTATACAGTATGTAGTCAAAAGAAACACCTGCATTTCAGTAAGAATGTGAGTTTTGTGGAGTTTTAATTTTCCCTACTCTCATTTCCCTCTGCTCAGTTCCACAGTCACCTTAAAAACCAATAGTCTCACAAACTAGAAGTCTAGGAACCACTGGACAGGGCAGAATGGTTTTAGAGCTCCCAAGAAGTGTCATTTCAGCAGGTTATGATTATTTGACCTATCTTCCAGTTTCCTAGAAACGTCTCCTTACAATGCTTGCCTTTATTTGACCTGATTAAGAATCCTCTCCGTGCAAAGATACATTTCTCTGAAGATATCTGTCAAAAAGAGTCAGCAGCAATTGCTTAATATTGTGGCTGCCTGAAGTGGCCATAACAGTAGGAGCAAAGAATAAGCTGACAATAAAATAAAAACACTAAAATTAAAAGCTGAGGAATTCAACGTCCACAGGGGAATTTGAAAGTGCTAACAGAATCCTGGGAATCTAGAAGTCTATCTATGCACACACAGGATGTTTGCACGCATAGGAAAGACCTGAGAAGGTCTTAACTAAGCTCTCACCTTTGGTTGGCCTCAGGACCTGAACCAGTTGTATGAATACAACATACTAGAAGAGAGCTATGTTAAAAGAACATATGTGATTATCGTATTATGAACAATAAAGGTGCTAAAGTGTATTAATATAATATCCATCTTGTTTTAGAGTTTATAAACTAAGTCAAGCAAATACATACCAGATCTGTTTTTGGAGGATCTGGACACTCAGTGGGGAAATAAGGTGTTGAACTTCTGATTCCACTGCTATCAGATGTTGGCTTTGGAGGCTGAGCATGCTGCCTATAAGTAGCACTTTTAGGAGTCCAACAAAACAGGTTGATTGATTCTCGCACACAGCGTTCAATGTCAATTTCTAGATAGAAAAAAATATATAAAAAAGCAAATATAGAAGCTATTGCTCTCTTTCTGTAAGAATCACAAGTTTTCCTAAATACATATGCACAAATATGGCTAAAATGAAAACTAATTAGAAAAGATGTCAATAAAAAGTAATATGGATATTAATCAACATATGATTAGAATAATAGAGGATATCTGGTATTAATATGCAGATATATGGTGTATATATAGAGTATATTTCAGTATATCATTATTCAAAATTTTAATTATATTAATCATACATCTTATTAGAGAATCTGCTTCATTAACTTTAATAATATTTTTACTTTCTCAAATTAAAATAAAGGTTGAGTAGAAAGAAGGCTGGAATTTGGGAGTGGGCAAACAAAAGATTCAGATGTTAATATACCATGATTTCAAGTAAAGTGTACTAACAATTTCACTTCCACCTATCACAGAAGATATAAACTAATCAGGACAAAAATTAATCAAAATCTAAATTCAGTATTTACCCCCTTTTAAAAAGAATTTCTTGATTTAAGTGCAGAAAAGTTTAAGAGAGGTATCACATATAGAGAAATAAAATGCACCCAAATAAAAATGATAGAAAGTATTTTCAAAGAAAATTTCTTTTCTTTTTCTGATCTGAAAGAAATTTAAATACCTTTGATAAGAGGTAATATACATAGGAACTTTATTACAATGCCAAATTATTGTGTGTGTGTTTCAATAAGACTGCAACCCCTGAGGAGATTAATATTAACATTCCTGATGGAGAGTAAAGCTGTAACTCTATGGGGAGAATGGAGTTATCACAGAAAGGCAGTAGACATTGAAGAATTTGGCTAGGACGAAGGAGTTTAGCACGGACCAGCTTTTTCTTTTCTATATTCCTAAGGACTTCCCTGGTGGCTCAGACGGTAAAGCATCTGCCTACAATGTGGGAGATCTGGGTTCAATCCCTGGGTCAGGAAGATCTCCTGGAGAAGGAAATGGCAACCCACTCCAGTATTCTTGCTTGGAAAATCCCATGGATGGAGGAGCCTGGTGGGCTACAGTTCATGGGGTCGCAAAAAGTCAGACACGACTGAGCGACTTCACTCACTCACTTAATATAGTAAATGGTAGTTCTCATCATTTCCTCTGTAAAAGTCCAAGTGTGTCAATTCAGACAAGCAATGGAGAAAAATACATCAAATCCCTTACAGAGGGATAAGGTTCCTATGTCCCTTTTTGGAATGAAGTGCTTATATATAGAGGAAAAAGGAAATAGGCACTTAAATTGATTCTGTGAATGGTGCATGAATAGAACTTTATAGAACTGTCTGCTTTTATAAAGTGGAAAACTCTTAGAGAAGGGCAGAGAAATGGACACTTATTGAACATCTATTATGTGACAGGTGTTGTATACTTTCACTTAGCTCGTTTAATTTAGTGATTCCTGTAAGTAGGTAATGCCATCCCCTGATTTCTGTTGAAGATGAAGAAATTAACACATAATGAAGTTAAGTGATTGAATGTGTTAAGTGTTGTTACCACCAGTAGAATCTCTGAAGTTACTAAAGGGTTATAAGGCATCTTTCACTTCCCAATTTATTTAGATTTGGGAAACAATAGCCAGCAGCTTTTGAAAGACCAGTTACTCAGTTTATCTGCTCTTGGTGATGCTTGCCAGCTTCACAGTTGGTTACTTTCATTGCTGCACAAAGAGGTCAGATTTCATCACCACCATATGCTATTCCTAACATAAAATCTATAAAACAAGAGTTAAACATGTTTTGAAGCATGGGCCCATTTATTTGAGAAATTGTCAATAGGAAATGTATTCTTCTAAAAAGCTCTTTAACATCAATCATCAACTTAATTTTCCACAAAGAGAAGAATACAAACACCAATGAGAAGAAAAATAAAAGTTCAGATACATTCCTCTACTTCACTTGAGACAGAAGAGATATGTTCAATTCATTTTAAAACATTCCCAATTAATATTGTTAAGATAAAAACTTGCAGCTAAAGAGAGAAAACTCTGTCATCTTAAAAAAAAGTTTATCTACTTCACACTGTTTAATTTCCAAAGGAAAAGAATTTTGGACCATAAATTTTGCATCCGTAGTGCTCAAATCACTTTGACACATCTGTCACCCATTAAAAGCTTGAGGTCAAGTTACTGATGCAGATGAAAGGTTGTAGTTCAGTCCTTAAATCACTGGCAATGGAAAAGTCGTTTATATCTGCTTCCAAAACACCCTACCAATACCATAAAAGGTTTACAGGGAATCGTGAGAATTCACTGGCATCCACCCCAATTTGAGTCTGATTATTACTACTGGCAAATATCCCATTCTCCATTCACTTGACCCATGTCATCGTTCCATCTCAAAATCCTTCCAAAGTACTTTATCATAACCAAAATATTATGAAAAGTACTTTATAAACTGTACATTAAAATATGCAATTATTCTTTTAAAAATAACCTCTCATCCCAGAGCACTACTACATTCTACCTTGCATTCTCATTTTGATATAATACATTTGTGAAAAAGCACGTATCCTGGATTATGCTTTCCCAGGTTTGATTTCAAGCTCCATGAGGTACACTCAGAAAATTAAGTTTTGTAAATCGTAGTTTATCTATCTTATCCATTACTATTGTTCCCTCTCATAAATACTGAACTATTTCAAAAATTATAAAATGCAACTCATGTTACATTTGGGCAAGGGTAAGTGGAAAAGATATCTCTCCTGAAGCCCTCCATTCTTTTGCTTTAATGTGTATGAACTGCTTTCCAGTTAGAGTGAGCAGCTGTTTACATGGCACTTCTCTTTACCAACATCTAATTCCCTATTTGATCCCTAATTTGGGCACTAAGATATTATTTTCTCCCTTTTGATTTACTGCATCATTTTGGTGGAACACATTTCCCAGTAATTTCTAAGAGGGATGCACAGAAAGCAAATTATTTTGGAATTGTCCATGTTTTTAATATATTTATTCTGCCTCTGACTGATAGTTGGGCTAGTCATAAGATTCTAGGATTGATTTATTTTTCTTCAGAGTTATGTAAGGCAAGTGCTCTACTGTCTTTCTTCTGAGAAATTTGATGCAATTTTAAGATCACATATATGTGATTTTCTTCTTTTCTATAAACTTTTAGGAGTTCTGGTATTCTGAAATTTCATAATGATGGTCTTATTATAATCCTTCAGTTGCAGAAAAAGTTATTGTGTAATATCTGTAACAATTTCTCATTTTTTTCCTTCTCTCTTCTTTCATTAGAAGAGTCCTGAACATCCTGAATAGATTTTCTAATAATTTTGCCCTTTCCTCTTACTGTATTTTTCTTGTATTCTCTGAGGGTTTTCTTAAGATTTACCACCCAACTCTTTCATATAAAGCTCAATGCATTTCCACATCATTTTTAATTTCCAGTAAGTCTTTTTTGTCATATTAATACTTTAAAAAATCCTGAATTTTCATAGTTATTGTATCTTCTCATAATTGCTTTTCTGAGGATATTCCTTTATTCAGTTGGTGCTTTTCTGTGTTTTTTAGCTGGAGACTTTCCCCAGAGGTTTGGTGATATACATATTTAAAAGAACAGCACTAAAACTTAGAATGGAAGTTTTGAATATGTGGGCAGGGCTTTGTTACTGGTGGCTTCACTATAGGTAACTTGGGGATATGGTCATTTGTTAGAAGATCCCAAAAAGTAAGGTATTCCTCTTCTGGGGAACATTACATTTCTCCAGAGAATTATTCTTTAACCTGTCTAAACTAATCCTTGCCAGTATTCTAGGCACTGTAGGAACTGACCATGGAGAAGACTGGAGATTGTAACTGTAGACATGTCCTCTTCCTGGCTCTTGGCTATGCTGCTGATTCTGAGTTTCAAGTCTCTTACCATTCTACTACTCCAAAGAATGTACCTCCAAATTTACTTGCAAAAGTAAAAATATTTAAATCACAATCACTGAAAACTTGTCTTTATTTATACCAATTTCAACTCCATTACACTTCCTCTTGTGTTGTACAACATAGTGGCTGTGAATACTCTTGATATAATTAAGCTAAACTAGAGATATATTTAGTATGGTTTAATGGGTATTTTTCTGTTATGTTAAGTCACTTTTGGGTATTGACATAGATTTCCTCCTTGACCAAGTCTAGCCAGACTCTTCTAAGCCTTTTCTCAACTGTCTCAATCTTGGCCTAAAAAGTTGGCCTGGACAAAACTCTCAACATAATATATAGCAATTCAAGGTCACATCCCTCAGATGACCCTAACACCCTATGAATGCCTTCTTGAGAAGATCAAGGCTGCCAGAAGAATTTACTATTTGTTCCAGGAAACACCTGAAGATAGGGTCCTTGTCTGAAGATAGGTACCTCCGTGCGAAGGTAGGAGCCTAACTTTGGTGTCTATTAGCAAATGCAGATGTATTTCACATGGACCCAATGCACTCCTTCACATATTTTACAGTTTTTCACTTCACACTGGGGTATTATTGCAATAGTGTAATACTGATTAAAATCTGTGCTTACCACTTTAATTAGTGTCTAGCATTGCTTATCTTTGATAATATAGTAAAGTTATTGCTAACTCTAGAAATTATTTCCTGGAATATCCCCAATGCCTACTATATAGGAGCAATGTGAATGTGTTCTAGCACCAAAAGTTTATGTGCAGGAAAAACATAGTTGACATGTACACAGCCAAAAATAAGATTGAAAAATTCGAAACATTAAACATGTGAAACTGTAAGCCGAGAATTCGGTTCTCATTGATACCTGATCAAAAGAGAAATACTTTCCTTCTAGAAATATACTTCAATAATGCTATATACACAATTATATGTGCATCATAACTTTTTTTTTTGACAGGAACATCACAAAAACTAGCATTCCTGTGTTCACAGGAAACAAACTTGCAGCAAACAAACAGAAGCCACACCTAGGAAAAGTGATATGTTTTATGCATTACTACTATCAATATTGGAAACGGCAACCCACTCCAGTATTCTTGCCTGGGAAACCCCATGGACAGAGGAACCTGGTGGGCCACAGTCCATGCGGTCGCAAAGAGCCGGACACGACTGAGTGATTTCACTTCACTGTCAATTTTAAAAAATAAATTTCAACCAACTAAGCCTGTGAAAAGACTGATTATTTATGTTTTCTACAGAAAATAATGTATAACTATTATTATATGAATCAATGAATAAGAAGCAAAAGAGAAGGACAAACACAGAGATATGTCAGACATTTAAAGAATAAAAATATGCTATTTTTGTTTTGTAATTTGTTGTGATCTCCTCACTTATTCTAAATATTCTTTTAAAAGCCTAATTTTATATTGTCATTTTTAACCACCCCTTACTCAGGTGACTTAATGGAATCAGGAAGTAATACTACATGGAATTAATATAATTCAAATTAGAAGTGTTAGTCATAGTTACAGGGTACCATTGAATCCCCTTTAAATAGTCAGGCAAAAATGCTCTGGGCCAGTACAAGAATGATAAACCAGTAATAAGATTAATTATACACATACATATATGTACACATTACATACACACACATAAATATTTGTTGAATGAAGGACTGAGCACATTTTATAAGCACAATCTTGGTTATGCAGTCTGAGGGGGAAATGATGGTTCAATACATTACTGGGCTCCTACTTCACTCAGACTTTCACGTTCCTGATATGTGTACACGTGCTTCCTGGCACATTTTGCTAAGCATCTATCATCTCTGCTGCTTAGTGCCTACAATGAAGTGAGAAATAAAATAGCAAATGCAATAAGCATTACTGACACACAGATACTTAAACTGTTTTCTATTCTTAACATAATTGTCTTGATCATTTAGCAGCTGAGTAGATATATATTATGATGCAAAGCAGCTGGTGTTGCTAATAGAACACAGCTCACTTCAGAAAAAAAAGAACGCAGCTTCGAAGATCCAGCACCAGATCAGCAGTAGCCATCGTTTTCTCCTTTTCTTTTATACTTAACAGTGAATCCAAAACAAAACTGGAAATCTGATTCTTTCTTGGCAATAGAACCTTGTATTCAAGCTCAGTAAGCATGTTTTCATATGACTGATACATGTTTTTACTGAAGGACTGAATGGTTTACATTTCCCAAGGTAATCCAATGTAGCTTTTTAAAATAAAAGTATGAAAATTTTGGTTATTTCCTCTATGTTTTATAATATTTACTAACTAGCCTATAATCATACGGCATATTATTCCTTTTCATTTTCTCTGATCTTGTTTATTGGTTTGTTTTCTGTGACTCAGTGCACTCACACTTAGACGGGATATGTAGTAAGGAGTTATTTTCCATTCTGTTGAGGATCATCATTTAAGATAAGGCAACAAGAACACACCAGATTACAGTGGACCCTTGAACAACATAGGTTTTGAATTGCATGGGTCCACTTACACATAGATATTTTTCAATAGTAAATATCACAGCACTACACCATCCACGGTTGGTTGAATCTGTAGATGCAGAACCACTGATACTGAGGAAGAGTGGATGTGGAGGAACAGCAGATACAGAGGAACTGGTATACAAAGGATTGACGGGAAATTTTTAACTGTGGCAAGCAAAGGCACCCCTACCTCTGTGTTGTTCAAGGATTAACTGCACTTTCATTTTTGTATAGTGATATAAGGTTAGGTGCTTCCCAGGTGGCACCAGTGGTAAAGAACCCAGCTTCCAGTGCAGGAGATGCAACAGACACTGGTTTGATCCCTAGCTTGGGAATATCCCCTGGGGAAGAAAATGGAAACCCACTCTAGTATTCTTGCCTGGAAAAGCTCATGGACAAAGGAGCCTGGTGGGCTATAGTCTATGGGGTCTCAGAGATCAGGATACGACTGAAGCGACAGCACACACGCATGCAAAAGGCTGGGTAGAGGACTGGAAAGAATGTGACCCAAAAGTATTATTACATTTTAAAGTAAGAATGTCATATAGTACAATGTATGTTAAAAGTCATTTTAGGTATGATTGATATATATATATACACACACACTCATTTTGGTCCTTACATTATTATTTTCATTATCCATCAGCAGTATATATGGGGGAAATTTTAAACCTAACTTCTGACTTTTAAGGATTTTTGAGGTTGACTACTTTTAAGATACTTCAGAAGTGTAAAATGTTCTGTATATTTTAAAAATACTTTAAAAACCTAACACACACATAAATACTCAACAGTAAAACAAAAATAAACAAATTCCATTATTGAGGTCCTGAAACAAAGTACGTTTAATACCTGATTGAGACTGTAAGATAATTTTTGGACTACTCAAAAAATTTCAGAAGGCAGAATCCCTGTCAATCATAAAAAAGACTGCTTTACTATGGAGAAGAGTCTTCCTATGGAAAAGAGCCTTGAAACCTTGGGACCAACTTTAAGATGTATTAGGACTCTAATGTACTCTCACCTTTCAAGGTAAGTAGAAAAGTCTGATCAACCCTAACCTTATTTTTCATTATAGTTCTGAATACATAAGAAACCTTTAACTTTATAAACTATTTGCTGCTGCTGCTGCTGCTGCTAGGTAGTTTTAGTTGTGTCCGACTCTGTGCGACCGCATAGATGGCAGCCCACCAGGCTCCCATCCCGGGGATTCTCCAGGCAAGAATATTGGAGTGGGTTGCCATTTGCTTCTCCAGCACATGAAAGTGAAGTCACTCAGTTATGTCCAACTCTTCACGACCCCATGGACTGTAGCCCACCAGGCTCCTCTGTCCATGGGACTTCCCAGGCAAGAGTACTGGAGTGGGCTGCCATTGCCTTCTCCATATAAACTATTTATGTACTGCAAAATTAGTGATGTGCTAAGAACAAAAACTAGCTCACTGTTAAAGGAATTTATCCAGCTTCTAAAAAACAGCTTACAATTTGAATATTTATGATTTATTCTACTGGCTTTGTGTTTTTTCAGAGACATTTACTGTCAGCTTGGAAGTCATATTTTCTAACATCTGCTTTCATATTTTCCCCTTTTCCATACAATAATGCAGTATTCCCTTCCCAACAAGGAGATAACTTAGTAAGATTTTGAAAATACATTTTCATGATTTTCATTTCACTGACTCTGTGATCATGTCAATAAAAATATATTACTCTTTCATCTCTCCTTAACCAATTTAAATTCAGAAGAATTTAATCTTTCATCTAAATCTTAATGTTAACATATAATTTCTATGGGTGGGGATAAAATCTCCATATTTAATTTCCAATATGATTGCCCTTTTGCAATTCCATGAAGATGTGCTTAGAAATAGACATGCATTAACATTACATAGCTACAAGCAGAAAATGTAAACAATTATGGATTCTCAGCTTCAGGTAAAACAGTATAAAATCTTAGAGGGCTGACAATACAAAACCTTCACTGAATAACTGGGTACTTTTATTGCTCTATTTTTTCATCTCATCAGCTCTCCACAAGCCAGAAATAAAGGAATTATGGATACCTACTGAAAATACTCATGTTAAGAATCCTTCGCCTTTTGCTCATTATAGAGCTTCTTGAAAGGAATGTTCAGAGACTAGAATGCACCTCAAATATCAATACAGCATTCTATTTTGGGAATGATGTATTGAAGGAAAAGTATCTTTTCAAGGATACTTTTCATTCTTTTAAAAACAGTGAAAAGAAAAAAAAATACCTCTATAGATATATTTGAAAAGTATCCCTAATATGGCCTAAGATCCTGCTTGATCACTCTCTCTTCTAACCACTTTCCTTCTTGCACCAAGGATACCTCTCCAGTTCCCTGAGTTTGGGGCTTTTGCAGCACTTTCTTTCCTCTGTCTAGAAGATGCTCCCCTCTCTCCACTTCTTACTTCCCAAAGTCAATTAATTTCAGATATTACCTTTAGTATCACTCTCTTAGAGAAGGTTCTTTACTTCCCTCAGACTTGGTAGTGTTCTGTAATAAATTCCTACTGCTTTCTGTAGCACTTAACATCATTATAACTATTTATTTAATAAAGGGGTCACAAGTATAGTTTTAAAAAATCTGGGCCACTGTTTACAATTGGGAAATTATACATAAATACCATGAAAACCCTATTTAATTTATACTTATCCCTAAATGAAAGCAAGAAATTATTCACTGAACCCTATCAAAAAAAAAAAAAAAAAAGGAAACCCCAGATCAGTTCTTATTGATCTTCTTTCCTACTTTACTACCCCAGGGATTGTCACCAGTACCTTAAATCTATGATTTCATAAACTAAGTTGAATTTCCTCCTCACTCTCTCATTATCATTGATTTTCAGTTTCATCTTGTGGAAAAAAGGGAAAATAACAAGACACAGCTTTAAGGATTCTGCATACTTTAGTACTTTGCTCTAGTTCTTAGTTTTTAATAACTTTAATAACTTTTCTCAGTCTCAAAATATGTGCTTATTATTTGAAATAAATGGCTAGGATTTCTCAGCATACATCTTAGGCAACCTGGTACATAACTGTGTTGCTCAAAATACGTGTGATTTTTGTGACATATTCTATGCTATGCTAAATAACGATAAAGACTGCATTACAAAACTGCTTTAAGTCAAAAGGGATATGTACCTTTGCTGAGCTACAATATTTTTGAGGAACCAGTGAAGTGCTACATGATAGACACTACCAGTACTTTTCATGTATGTGTTGAATCCTACTGTAAAGTATGTAGGTAATACTGAGATAACATCTTAAAGTTTTATTTAAAATGTTTTAATTAGATTTCTGTAATAAAACATATATCAGACAACTAAGATTTTTCAACCAACTGTTGATTTCTTCCTGCAAAAAGGATTTACTTTTCACACATTCAAGTTCCTTCAATATACACAGTATTTCCTTCAAAATACTTTATACATACTTATTTTTTTCTTTCAGAGGTAAAGTAAATATTTTAATCTCTGAGGGTAAGTAAAGTGTTCTTCCATACAGATTTCCTAATTTCTTTTATAGATTCTCTAATAAAAACTTCTTTCTTACTTTAAAAGATTCCTACGTTTGAAGATGTTCAGAGGTACAAAGTTATGCATTCTGAGAATTTATTTCAACCATAATCACATAAATATGCTGAATTAATTTTTAACTGTAAAAAGTATATACACCAACAAAGCAAAAAAACAATTAAACATTTCAGCTATTACAAATCCACTCTAACATTATTACTACTTTGGTTTTAGTCAGATTATCATATTCATCTTGGGAACTGCTTATATGTATCCTTAAAGATATTATTTTGTCAGCCAGATGGACACAATAGCAGAATAATATGGCTGGAGGCTGATAGACCTCATCCTGTAGTTGGGTTTAACAGGTGGTAACTTTGGAAACTATACTCTTAACACCAGTGGCCAATATCCAGTACTGAATGGTGCTATGAAAAACCCAGTACTTCTTCCAAAATACCCTACTACTATTTTGAGATTGTATGAAAAATGCCAAATATACTGCTCTCATGGTTATTTCCTTTAGTACTTAAATGACACACATACCAATACATGTTAAGAACTTCCAGCAAAATTTTCTAGCACCACTTGTACCTCCTTGGAATGTGACATCACACTATATCATTTACTAAAGGGAACAGAATTTGGAAGCAGTTTTTGGCAAAAATAATAATGACTTTCTGCTCTGTTCTCTCTTCAAGAATTGAAAGGTTAGTACAAAGTTATGGAAAGGAGGAAGAAAAGAGAGGGAATTTACAAAGACTGAATGTCACACATTCTTTGTATGTTTAAAGTATTAAATGCTACACATACTTTAAAAAATAGTTATGAGTATTTGGTATCAGGTTTTGTGTCAAGTACATTATGCATATTATCTGTTGTGCTCATTTTAATGCTAAAACAGATATTTTTAGCTCCATTTTGCTAAAGCTTTCCTAATGTATAGGATTCTCTTTCCAAAGAGATTAACAACTTGTTCATGTTCACACAGCTAATATATGCCAGAGTTGGGGGATGAACTCTCTTCTATTTCACTCTACCTATCACTATTCTCAGCGAAAGAACCATACTGAAAGTTTCCAAGATCACACAGGTAGTGAGTGGAACAGTTAGGACTCAGACTCCTATGTCTTGACTCCAAAGACTGTGCTTTCTATCCACTAGACTATGTTGTCTCTGAGCAATGAAAAGAGATATTCTTCTTAGTCATAATATGCATACATACATATACATTGAAGGCTTACTTGGCTTCTCAGGTAATTCCTCAACTGCTTTTGCTAATAAGGAAATCTATATGATTGATATCAGTCTCAATAATTTATAGAAAAAGCCAAATGGGGTGATTGCTTCATTTATTCTACCAATAGGAAAGCAGTCACGATGGAAAGGAATAAGTGAGGAAAATCATAATAATGATGAGAACATTAATAATAATAATCACTTACATAGCTCTTGCTCTTTGCAAGGACTGCTCTAAGTTGTTCAGATGCACTTATTTACTTCGGACAACAATCCTGTGTGGTAGGTACAATTATCATTTACATAAAATCAGGGCTAAGGAAACAGATGCAAAGAGGCTGAGTCAGATCCCTAAGGTTACACAATCGAAAGTGGTAGAGCTAGGATCTAAAACCCAGGTGATCTGGCTCCACATTCCATGCTCTTAGTCACTAGGCTTGTTGGACCTCTCTTTGTAGAAAGAAGCAACTAGAATGGGACAATAAAAAAAAAAGGCAAGGGCATTTTGTTTACAAGGTTACCAACTGGATGGTGATTCCATTACATTACTGTCAATAGATGTGTTGAACAGTGAATTTGCTAATCTGCTTCAGAAAAGAATTTAGCTAAATTTGTTCTGATTGCTTACTTATGTTTTTAAACACAGTTAAGTGGGGATTTCAGTAAAGCACAATATATTTAATGAGTTCAAATTAATGTTTAATTCTAACCTATCTTTATCTACAAAGTCTACCTCAAGAATTAAGGTAAAATATAGAGCTAGCCTATCCTTTCTCTTTTTTTTTGCAGTCTTAAAAAAATGGCTTTTTTTTCCTTTCAAATATGTCCTAAGTTTATGTCACATAATACTTTGATTAGAAAAGGCATATTCAGTGTGTTTATATGTATATTAACCCAGATTCACTTTTTAGGCCTTCCCATGACCACTTCTGAGTTTCTTCAAGCATCAGGTATAGTTAGGGGGCTCAACATGATGAAAAGAGACATTTTTCAGATTTAAGTAGGAAAGACATCCCAAATAAGTGCACTGTGATTAAAAATAAAAAGAAATATAGGTGTACTTAAGGGCAAAGTTTACATTTAACCTCTCTGTCCTTTTTTTTTTTAAGTCACATTGTTTCTTATAAACATTTTCTTTCCCAACCGGAATCATATACAGTGGCCAAGTAAACGATGTGCCAGAATAATGGCACTGAGGATCCATGCAAATCACATCAATAGAAGGCATCCTATCCTACTTTCAAAACTAAGTAGTGTTTTCCTTTTCAACGAATCAGTGCTAACCAACATATATGCTTACTTTCTGATTTCAGAAATAATGACTTTATTTTAATGTACATGCAGAGTTACCACTTATCTGCCTGTTCAATATGAAAATAGATTCCTTCACCAGTGTATAACTGGAACATTTATGCATGTAATTGGAAAGGCAAGAAATTTGCTTTACTTAAAAATGCACAATCATCATTTCTAACATGTATTTTTTAGACATGACCAGAAAAATTCCTTTCATCCTAATCAATCATCCTCTGTTTACTTTGGCAAGTTAGGAACAAGAGGAAAACATCTGCAGAGTTACAGACAGTATTTGTAGTTTGTGAAACTAGCTTTTTTTTTGGGTAACTGTTCAACATCAATAGGAAAACCAGAGATAACTTGATTTACATTAAGAATCTCCCAGGGGAAAAAAAAAAAAAGAACTAAACTACTATTTGTTCATATAAGAAGTTATCAACTTTAATTAAGGTTTGATAAGTTAGGAAGCTGATGGTGATACTTTTAGTTTGGGAGGAAAGTAGAAAGAGAAGTTTTAACCAAATCCCATGTTTCTTATTAGTTTCTCAACAAGGATGAAGATTTTCAACAACAGAAAAATGCTGAAACACCAGGTATAGATCAGCCACTAAAAATAAAAACTGGGGTAGGCATTGGTTTATTATTCCTTTTGAGAGGACTTATTAAATATAAAATCTTAACACATCTTTTATTCTTTGATTTTTTGACAAATTTATCTCTTGGATAATTTTAAGTGTGTTTATTTTCAGTAATCACTTTGGTTGCCTGCAAATATGAAGAATAGCAATAAACTCATAGATGGGTTGGATCCAAGGAAATGCAATTTGAAACAGAATTTTACTACTTGAAAAATACTTTGGTTTCTGCAAAAATGTAGTTTAGTTTTTGTTTTTTCTCCACAGATTATTATATCCTATGCAACCATATTACTTCCATCTTTTCAGCTATAGCATAAAAGCTTAAACTATACTTGTATTCTATATTTCTACACTAACCATTCAACTCCTAGACTTACAAGTTCCTCACTTATGAATACAATATATAACTTTACTTACTATCCAGCATAACACAGAATTCCCCTGGAGTATGATTTGCTCTCTCAAGAGGACAGTGTTTCCTTTCTTTAAACTATTAAATAGTTAGCAAGTTAACTATGGATAGGAGAGAGCAACATTCCATGTGAATTACATCTTTGTAAAATCTTGGGTTCTCAAACACCTTCCCAAGTGGCCTTTATTTACTATCTATCTGCTGAAGATAAACAGGCCTATCCTAAGCAAGGCAAATATGTCACACACTGCTCCCTTCTCCCCCTTCTCCTGCCCTTGTCTTTCACCTTTTGGCATCATCACTGACATGAAAATAAATGACAGTGAGCTATTATGACTCAGCTTTGTATCTACAATGCTGGGATGGCTAAAGAGGTAGTATATAAGGGAGAGAGTTCAGAGAAGAAGGATATGGCTCAAGCAGAAGAGATTCTGAAGATCTGGATGATTATTTTTGAAAATTGTTTTAAGGATGTCTCATTATGCCATAATTAAATTTCACTTAGTGATTCCATTTTTATATATCTGTACCTGGTAAGTCAGAGAAGAGAAGAATGCACTCATTAAAGCCATTAGCCAAAAGTCGGTCACGCAGCTGCTGAAGAATTGCTACTCCGATACAGAATGGGAAGGAGGAATTCCCAAGCAGTAAGGTATCCCAGAGGTGGAAAATTTTGTGCAGTGGAAAGACATCTGTAAAGTGACAAATATAAATAAATCAATTAAAAAAATTTTAAACAAAATAAAAATTAAATCAACAACAAGCTGCTTTACTAGTCATGATAATTCCCTTATGGTCAAAACTATTAAAGAACAAATATTAGAAAACTATTTTTATAAAATGTTTACTTGGCTTTGTAGGTCTACTGCTTCCCAAGGCAGTAAAATTGATAGGTTTAAAAAATTGATAATCTAATTGATCAAATAGATGACATTTCCTACCCTCCATTATCAATCTCGGTATAGCCCTTACATTCAATTTCTTCCTAGAATTTTCTGGTTATATTATTTTAACAAGTTCATTTACTTAGAAGAACATTACTATTGTTATAATTTCTGTATCATTATATTTCTATTATGCACTCTAAGAACTGCTTTTTGAAATTTCAATAAAAAATCTGATTAGCAGTTTCCTATTTTCTGAAACTTTCTTTTTTTCATTTATCAGTACTTTCAACACTGTTCCAGGCCAGTGCATGCAGATCTACTTCAAGTATTGTATTTCATTTATCATATGTGCATACTTAATCTAGATATCGACTGCATTAATATGTGTAATAGATTAAAGTATTACATATTCACATAAACTTTCTATTTCTAGAAGAAGCCTACTTTAGGAAATAACAGAAGTATTAGTTATTAGATAGTCTCTAAAAATTGAGTCTAATTTGGATGTAAAAGTTGCTTTTTAAAACTTTATGTAAATAGTATAGTTAATATTAACTTATGTTTCAATAGAGGGCAGAGATTTCATCAATATTATGAAATATAGGTTTTCATTTTATAGAATACTCTTTTTGATATCACCAGTCAGAACAATTGAAACAATTTGCTACCCAACTATATTACCTTAGAATTACATAAGGATGCTTATGTAATTAAATCTGATAACACCCTGGGGAAGAATGGACCTGTTCTTTTCCTAATACAATATTGAAAGAAAATGGAAAATGATACTTACGAGTAAACATGGTGAGAAACCAAGGGATGGCGTAGAGCTATGAGTGGAAAAAGAAAGGGATGCAGGGGATGGATAAAGAGGAAATAAAAGAGATAATTAGAATGACTTCCAATAAACTGAATCATAAAAAAAAAGTTCTATGTTTTAATCTACTCCACTGATTAAAAATATTCTTTAGCACCATATACAAAAATAAACTCAAATTAGATTGAAGATCTAAATGTAAGACTAAGTGGGGAGGGAGGTGGGAGAAGGGTTCCGAATTGGGGGGACACATATATACCTATGGCTGACTCAGGCTGATGTGTGGCAAAAGCCATCACAATACTGTAAAGCATTTATCCTCCAATTTAAATAAATAAATTAATTAAAAAATAATAATAAATGTAAGACTGGATATTGTAAAAATCCTGAGGAAAACACAGGCAGAACACTCTTTGACGTAGATCACAGCAATATTTTTTTCTATCCACCTCCTAGAGTAATGAAAATAGAAAGAAAAATAAACAAACATGACCTAATTAAACTGAAAGCTTCTGCACAGCAAAGGAAACCATCAACAAAATTAAAAGACAAACGATGGAATAAGAGAAAATATTTGCAGATGATGTGACTGTCAAGGAATTAATTTCCAAAATATACAAGCAGCTCACACAGCTTAGTATTAAAAAGTAAAAAATGGGCAGAATATCTAACAGACATTTTTCTAAAGAAGACCTACGAATGGCCAAATAGCAGATGAAAAGATGCTCACCATCACTAATTATTAGAGAAATATAAACCAAAACTACAAGGACGTATCACCTCACACTGGTCAGAATAGTCATCAAAAAGTCTACAAATAATAAATGCTGGAGAAAGTGTGGAAATAAAGAAATTTCCTACACTATTGGTGAGAATGTAAATTGGTATAGCCACTATGGAGAACAGTATGAAGGTTTCTTGGGCTTCCCAGGCAGCTCAGTGGTAAAAAATCCTCCTGCCAATGTAGGAGACGTGCATTTGATCCCTAGGTTGGGAAGATCCCCCTGGAGAAGGAAATGGCAACCCATTCAAATATTCTTGCTAGAGTCCATGGGGTCATAAAAGACTTGGACATGACTTAGAGGCTAAACAACAACAACAGTGAAGGTTACTTAAAAAACTAAAAACACAGTGATCTCACTCTTGGGCATATATCCTGAGAAAACTCTAATTTAAAAAGATGCATGCCCTGCCAATGCTCACTGCAGCACTGTTTATAATAGCCAAGACATGGAAGCAACCCAAGTGTCCACTGACCGATGAATGGATAAAGATGATGTGATATATACTACAACAGAATATTACTCAGCCATAAAACAGAATGAAATAACGCCATGTGCAGCAACATGGATGGGCCTAGAGATGATCATACTAAGTGAAGTAAGTTAGACAAATACCATATGATATCACTTAGATGTGGAATCTAAACAAAGGATACAATGCACTTGTTTATAAAAGAGATACAGACTCACAGACATAGAAAACAAACTTACGGTTACCAAAGGGGAAAGGAGGGAGGGTAAATTAGGAGTTTGGGATTAACACAGACATACTACTATATATAAAATACATAACCAATATGGACCTACTGTACAGCACAGAGAACTCTACATGATATTGAATAATAACCTATAATGGAAAAGAATCTAAAATATTTATATGTATACCTCCCACATATATATACATATTCAAGAAACTAACACAACAAACATTGTAAATCAATTGTATTTCAATAAAAATGAAAAATATAACAGAAAATATAATTATAGTTATTATCACAAATACTTGATTACATAATGACATCTATTACAAATGTTCTAACTGTTGTAACTGTTGCTTCCTGACCTGCATATAGGATTCTCAGGAGGCAGATTAGGAGGCCTGGTATTCCTATCTCTTTAAGAATTTTCCACAGTTTATTGTGATCCACACAGTAAAAGGCTTTGGCACAGTCAATAAAGCAGAAATAGATGTTTTTCTGGAACTCTCTTGCTTTCTCAATGATCCAGCGGATGCTGGCAATTTGATCTCTGGTTCCTCTGCCTTTTCTAAAACCAGCTTGAACATCTGGAAGTTCATGGTTCACATATTGCTGAAGCCTGGCTTGGAGAATTTTGATTACTTTACTAGCGTGTGAGATGAGTGCAATTGTGCAGTAGTTTGAGCATTTTTTGGCATTGCCTTTCTTTGGGATTGGAATGAAAACTGACCTTTTCCAGTCCTGTGGCCACTGCTGAGTTTTCCACATTTGCTGGCATATTGAGTGCAGCACTTTCACAGCATCATCTTTCAGGATTTGAAACAGCTCAACTGGAATTCCATCACCTCCACTAGCTTTGTTCATAGTGATGCTTCCTAAGGCCCACTTGACTTCACATTCCAGGATGTCTGGCTCTAGGTGAGTGATCACACCATTGTGCTTATCTGGGTCATGAAGATCTTTTTTGTACAGTTCTTCTGTGCATTCTTGCCACCTCTTCTTAACCTCTTCTGCTTCTGTTAGGTCCATACCATTTCTGTCCTTTATCAAGCCCATCTTTGCATGAAATGTTCCCTTGGTATCTCTAATTTTCTTGAAGAGATCTCTGGTCTTTCCCATTCTGTTCTTTTCCTCTATTTCTTTGCATTGATTGCTGAAGAAGGTTTTCTTATCTCTCCTTGATATTCTTTGGAACTCTGCATTCAGATGCTTATATCTTTCCTTTTCTCCTTTGCTTTTCACGTCTCTTCTTTTCACAGCTATTTGTAAGGCCTCCCCAGACAGCCATTTTGCTTTTTTGCATTTCTTTTCCATGGGGATGGGCTTGATCCCTGTATAGGAAGCATCACTATAAACAAAGCTAGTGGAGGTGATGAAATTCCAGCTGAGCTATTTCAAGTCCTAAAAGATGATGCTGTGAAAGTGCTGCACTCAATATACCAGAAGTTTGGAAAACTCAGCAGTGGCCACAGGACTGGAAAAGGTCAGTTTTCCTTCGAACCAAAGAAAGGCAATGCCAAAGAATATTCAAACTACTGCACAATTGCACTCATCTTACATGCTAGCAAAGTAATGCTCAAAATTCTCCAAGCTAGGCTTCAATAGTACGTGAACCAAGAACTTCCAGATGTTCAAGCTGGAAAGGCAGAGGAACCAGAGATCAAAATGCAAACATCCACTGCATCATAGAAAAAGCAAGATAATTTCAGAAATACATCTATTTCTGCTTCATTGACTAGGCTAAAGACTTTGACTGTGGAACAAACTGTGGAAAATTCTTAAAGAGATGGGAATACCAGACCACCTCACCTCCCTCCTGAGAAATCTATATGCAGGTCAAGAAGCAACAGGTAGAACTGGACATGGAACAACAGACTGGTTCCATATTGGGAAAGGAATACATCAAGGTTCTATATTGTCACCCTGCTTATTTAAGTTCTATGCAGAACACATCATGTGAAATGGTGGGCTGGATGAATCACAAGCTGGAATCAAGACTGTCAGGAGAAATACCAATAACCTCAGATATGCAGATGACACCACCTTTATGGCAGAAAGCGAAGATGAACTAGAGTCTCTTGAAGGTGAAAGAGGAGAGTGAAAAAGTTGGCTTAAAATTCAACTTTCAAAAAATGAAGATCATGGCAGCTGGTCCCATCACTTCATGGGAAATAGATGGGAAAACAATGGAAACAGTGGCAGACTTTATTTTCTTGAGCTCCAAAATCACTGCAGATGGTGACTGCACCCATGAAATTAAAAGATATTTGCTCCTTGGAAGAAAAACTGACAAACTCAGACAGCACATTAAAAAGCAGAGACATTACTTTGCCGACAAAGGTCTGTCTAGTCAAAGCTATGGTTTTTCCAGTAATCATGTATGGATGTGAGAGTGGTGTTGGAAAAGACTCTTGAGAGTCCCTTGGACAGCAAGTAGATCCAACCAGTCAATCATAAAGAAAATCAATCCTGAATATTCACTGGAAGGACTGATGCTGAAGCTCCAATACTTTGGCCATCTGATGAGAAGAACTGAACATTGGAAAAGACACTGATGCTGGGAAAGATTGAAGAAAAGGGATGACAGAGGATGAGTTGGTTGGATGGCATCACTGACTCAATGGACATGAGTTTGAGCAAGCTCTGGGAGATGGTAAAGGACAGGGAAGCCTGGCGTGCTGCAGCACATGGGGTTGCAAAGAGTCAAACATGACTGAGCAACTGAACAAGAAATGGATTGCAGAAAACAGTAAAACTGTAACAAAATCTAAATTCTTCAGCCTAATTTCAGTTTAAACATACAGTGAGTAGATATAAATTCCAGCACTATTATTTAACTCTTCTTTTTTTAAAGGACAGAACATAAATTATATTATCCTCTATTCTGATCATTCGTAATGATTTGTCATTACAAATCTTATCTGAGTTAGTTAATTTCACTTTTCCCCACATACTGAAGGGGGCATGCATATGAGGAAAAACACAGAGTGGGGAGGAACCACTTGAAAACCTAGCGGAAAAACATGCCAAGCTCACAAAAAGCCAGGTATAGTTCATCTTACTATCAATCAGAATTTTAAAAAACCCTATAATAAACAAGGCATAAGGAAGAGTACTCACAAGGATATTGCCTTAGTAATGGGGCAAAATTATGCTCTCAAATTATGCTGCCTGGTCTCACTTAACAAACCTTAAAAGCAAGCCTTGAAAATATCAGACTGTTTCAGTGTTATCTAGCTGCATCTCAAAATGAAGCTCATGAATATTTTGTTATTGTTGTTTTGTTGGTAAGTCGTGTCTGACTCTTTTGCAACCCATGGACTGTAGCCTGCCAGGCTCCTCTGTCCATGGGATTTACCAGGCAAGAATGGGTTGGTATTTCTTTCTCCAGGGGATCTTCCCAACCCAGCAACTGAACCCATGTCTCCTGCATTGGCAGGCTTGTTCATTACCACTGAGCCACCTGGGAATCCCCAACAATATTTACAAGGACATAAAATATCCAATATGCAACAAAGTAATTCACAATGACTGAAATCTATTAAAAAACATCAGTAAAGCAAGAGGAAAAGAACAATCATAATGAGGAGAAAAATCATTCAATCAAAATGGACAAAGAACTAGAATAAATGTTTGTATTACCAGGCAAAGATGTCAAAATATTTTTTATATCTGTATTACATATGTTCAAAAAGCTAAGAAATGACTGAATAAGTTATGTAGAGAACGAGCAGATTAAAAAAAAAGAAACCAAAAAATCCTTCTAGTGATGGAAAATAGAATATTTGAGTCAAAAAATACAATGAATAGGATTAAGAGCAGACCAGATATTGCAGAAGAAAAGGTTAGTAAATGTGATAATGCAGCAACTCATTAAGACATTTATTCAAAAATTAACCTGTGAGGCTTTACTTTACTTAAATATTCAATTCCTTCTTCTCCTGACCACTTAACTCCATGTCCCTGCTTAAGCTGTTTTTTTTCTTTAGTACTTACCCTTACCTAACATATCACATAGTATATTGATCTTTATTTTTTATCTCCCACTAAATGTAAGTTGAATGAGGGTAGAGACTATGCCTTCTTTTTCCATCAATGCACTCAGGGCCTAGGAAAATGCCTGGTACACTCAAATATTTGTTGAAGAAAGAATGAAATATATAATAAAGATAACTAAAAGAGACAGATTAAAAGATTAGTCACAAGACTAAATAATTTCTTAAGAAATTTTTAATAAATATGTAATAATGAGAAAATCAGTTAATCTTCCTTGGGTGTGTGTGTGTGTATATGTGTGTGTGCACATATATACATTTAGCCTTCATATTAAACGGTGAATACTGAAAAAATATTAAACTTATAATGTTTAACTAATACTAATACCTAAACTTTGACAACCATTATGAAAACAGTAATTAGAAGTAAAATGAAGCACATTCTAATGGATACTGAAAAGTAATAATCCAAGCAGAATACATTTCTTTTAATATAATATATAACAACTCTTGGTGCTCACTAACACCAGTCACCTCTTACCAACTGAAGTCAAGTAAATAAATAGGTGATATACTCTGTGAGATTGAATGCCTGTTATTTTTTCCTTCTATATGTCTCCCTATTAAAATTTTAACTGATATTTTCATCTTAAATAATTTCTTAGCATATTGGTATATGTTCATAATACAGTGTAATACACAAAAAGACACCATACAGAATAGTACAGTGGTTTAAGCTTTAATTTTAAAAATAACAAATAATGAAATATTTTCTTACAAGTAAAAAAAATATATATATAATTAGTCTTAATTAAGTTGGAGATATTACCAGCTCTTTCCTGATTTAAAGTTGGAAGCAAACCCAATAAAAAGAAATTATACATCCTTTAATTATTTTCTCCAGATCATAAAATTGTATATTATTGATTTGGTTTAGTGCTAGCCTGTTAAAGAGAGTCAGCTGAGTAAATACTGCCCCCTAGCAATATCAAGAAAGAATAGCAATATGTACCATTTCATGACATCTTTCTATATGGTCTGGTAATGTTAGAAACATCAACAGGAAAAACAAAGGCAGGGGCTCATTAATTTGATTTTCAAGAGCATAAATTATGGCTCAAAAACTTACAAATGTATAAAACATAAAATATTAAAAAAGAAAACATTTCTTAAAACTCTAGATGAATCTTTTGTCAAATGGATTTATTTACATACATACTGTGTTCTCTCACCTCTCTATATATACATATATAGTAATAATAAAAATTATTAATACAAAAGAGAATATCTTCCAATTGACTTTTATCTTTTTATGAGCATATTTTCTCTTTACCTCAAGTCAGAAGCACTTTTATATCTAAGTTAATGACAGCCACCTCTGTAAAATGTAAGTTGAGTATCTTGCAATGATTCTGTGTAACAGGGAAATGTACATCTAGCTATTCAAATAAAGGATTACTGAAAAACAGCAGATTTTCAAAGCATCAGAGTAGACCATATATTTTCCTGAAACTAAGAACTTTGTGATCTGGTAGCTACAAATCTCTTTAAACCTTCAGGATTGTTGTGAAGATTAGTTAAAGGCTTTAAAACACCTGGCAGAAGATGTCAGTATATCAGATGTCAGTATAGGAAGTACAATTATTCTTCTTCATAACAGCCCAGAAGCTTCTACAATAGGAAAGTATTTCAACAAAATACTTTTGTTGAAGTATTTTGACACAAAATTCTGAGTCAAACTCATGAAATCATCTAACAAAAGCTACATATGTTCTGGAACCGGGAGACAGGAGCAGAAGGTAAAGAGAAAAGAATCCTGGGCACTGGGAACTGTACGCTTGTTTCACAGGTTGAGGTAGACTCAGTTAAAGCAAGGCACAGACAACGAATGCTAAAGTAGTTACAGTTCTGCTAGCTCTCAAAATCTATATTCCTCAATTCCATGTCAGCTACTCTGAGGTCACAAAATTTTAAATATCCTTACATAAAATCTTTCCTCTCAACTTTCCAAATTCTAGAAGATACTTTATTTTGTCTGTATCTGACTGCTATTGCCTTCTTAACCATGTACAGAATATCTGTTGAAACAAAGAAAAATTCTTAAAAATCAAGAATATGTTTCATAAAAGAGTTTAGTGTTCCAAAGTGCTTTTCATTTTCAAAAGACTTATTAGCATTCTCAAAAATGAACAAATATGATGGGTTATGCTAAATCAGGATAAATTAGGTGGAATGGGAAAGGGTTGAACATAAATTTTAAAAACACATAATACAGGTAAGTGAAGTTGCTCAGTTACGTCCAAATCTTTGCAACTCCATGGAATTCTCCAGCTAGAATACTGGAGTGGGTAGCCTTTCCCTTCTCCAGGGGATCTTCCCAATTCAGGGATCAAACTCAGGTCTCCTACATTGCTGGCAGATTCTTTGCCAACTGAGCTATCAGGGAAGGCCAGTACAGGTAAAAGCGGTAATAAATAGTTCTTCTTAACAGTACTCTCGGTCTTCTATCTTCTTAGCATCTTGGGGAAAAATTCTTATATACAAAATCTGCCTTCATGTCCTAACCAGCAACAATGGGACAATAGTCAGGAGGTGAGAATTATAAATCTATATGAAAACAGTGATATACAAAGCAATTCTCTAGAATATTTTAAACAGAAAACACATTATTTTGTGATATTTTCGTGAGCCAGTAACCCTGAGGCAAAAGATAATTTGTTTCTATTTTTTATCTTAAGAAACAGCCAATAAATACTGCATTCTTTTTTAAAAATAATTCTTATCAGATCATAGTTGCTTTACAATGCTGTGTTAGTTTCGCATGTGCAGCAAAGTGAATCAGTTATACATATACATATATCCACTCTTTTTTTGATTTCCTTCTCATTTAGGTCACCACAGATCACTGTGTAGAGTTCCCTATGCTATACAGTAGGCTCTCATTAGTTATCTGTCTTACACATAGTAGTAAATACTCCATTCTTATAGATAAAACAAAGCAGTATGGAACACAGTGCCTGGCACATTAATGACTGTAGAGAATCAACACCATCAAGATTCTTGCTAGTGTTTGAAGTCAAGCTTATTGAACTTGAATTTCCAAGATATATGCTCCCTCGCTTCTTACAATCATAAATTTTATCTACATCTAATTTTTTAAAGTGAAGTTGCTCAGTCCTTCTGACTTTTGTGACCCCATTGACTGTAGCCTACCAGGACCCTCCGGCCATGGAATTCTCTAGGCAAGAGTACTGAAGTGGGTTGCCATTCCCTTCCTCAAGGGATCTTTCCGACCCAGGGATCGAACCCAGGTCTCTTGCATTGCAGGTAGATTCTTTACCATCTGAGCCATGAGGGAAGCCCTGATTTTTTGATCTACATCTAAATTACCTGGCATTTTCTGACAGATTATTGATGGTAGATCCACCAATGATGATGCAAGCCCCCACCCCCTTTTAAAAAATTACCCTGGTAATTTGGTTTCAGACTTGAAGCTTATTGGAAAATTAAACTGTTCTTTCTTTATTTAACATGTGCTCATGTTACATCAGGGCTTCCCTGGTACCTCAGTGGTAAAGAATCCGCTTGCCAATGCAAGAGATGTGGGTTTGATCCCTGGGTTGGGAAGATCCCTGGGAGAAGGAAATGACAACCCACTCAGGTATTCTTGCCTGGGAAATCCCATGGACAGAGGAGTCCAATAGGCTACAGTCCATGGGGTCATAAAAGAGTTGGATAGGACTCAGCGACTAAACAACAACATTTTACAACATCACCATTTTTATAAAGCAGTTTCATAGAAGGGTGGTACAGTACTAAATAGCTCCTGCAATGCAGGAGACCCCGGTTTGACCCCAGGGTCAGGAAGATCCACTGCAGAAGGGATGGATAGGCTACCCACTCCAGTATTCTTGGGCTTCCTTTGTGGCTCAGTTGGTAAAGAATCCTCCTGTAATGTGGGAGACCTGGGTTCAATCCCTGGGTTGGGAAGATCCCCTGGAGAAGGGAAAGGCTACCCACTCCAGTATTCTGGCCTGCAGAATTCTATGGACTATATAGTCCACGGGGTCACAAAGAGTCGGACACGACTGAGTGACTTTCATTTCCCTTCACAGTACTAAAATACATCATTATTACTACCATCTTTCATTTTTTGAACTATGTCATCCAAAGTGTTACATCATCTTTTAAGAAGATACAATAAATATATAGAGGCATCATTACAGTCTGTTCTGATTTTTCTTCCAGTTTTATTGGATATAATTGACATACAGTGCTGTAAAAATTTAAAGTGTAGATTAGCTGTTCTTCAGCAAAGTTAAGAGTCCTGTCAATGTTTCGTTCTAATTGTATCTGACTGCACAAGTACAAGAAGAACCAGAAATAAGCTAGAGCCTGTAAGATGTGTATTTGAAATCTAGAATCAATATTTACAGGATAGATATGCTCCAGGTTCATGCATGACAGACAAGGAGTAAGTGAAAAGGACACCATACATTTCACATACATACACTTTCAATATATGGAATAAAATTTGGGGTTTGCTATGTTTAAATGCTTTCTAAAATTTTTAGTATTTTGTTTTTACTGTATCTTTATGCTACTTCTATAAACTATTCAAAAAAATAACTTAAACATACAAAAATAATTTAAAAGATCCACTGGACCCAGATGTTAAATGGTTAACTTGTTTTCCCTTGTATACCAAAGGTTATATTAGTTATATTTTTTGCAAGTAATGATTTCCATAATACTAAAAAATAAATAACTGCATAAATATACCTTTCTCTATTAATTATTACTTGACTTATAATACTGAGCCAAAAAACTATAAAATAGAAATCAATAACAAAATCACTTGGGCAATTTAACGGTTCTGAAATCCACATTTATTATTTTTGGAAAAGATTAGCTATACATCCAAAGTAGGTTTCAATTATCTCACTGAGTATTTAAAACAAAAAAAAATTTTTCTAAAAATTTAAAATAATTAATTTTAAGTAAAAGACTACAAAACATGCTATGCAGCACTTTCTGGGATATAGAAAAGTACCTTAAATATTCAGCAAATAAAAAATATTAAAATCTAAGATGGAATAGCAATCTTATTAACTCAAAAAGAAAGTCTTTGCTGTTGTTAGTATCATTATTTACTCCAGCAAAGTGTTTGCTAACTGAAACAGTAAAATACTATATCCATTATAGTTTATAATAGAATGCTTTTCTAAACATAACTCCTATTAATATCACCAAAGAAACAGTCCAACATGATCAAACTCTAATAAATAAAACAAGAAAACTAATAATGGCTAACTCCTTAAAATTTACTGTGTACTTAGAACTGTGTTGAACCGTTTATACATACTATCTCATTTAATCTTCACAATAATCTTAAGACATAAGATTTATTATAATCAACATTAAAGAGGACTATGGATAAAAGAAACTAACTTAACTGTTTAGCTACTAAGTTGAAGAGTCAGGATTAGAACTCTGTCCCATTTGTGTTCATAGACTCCTGGGGATCTTTAAGAGCCAGGGCCCCAAAGTTCAAAACTATGTCTATAACAATACTAAGATGCTTTTGCTCCTTTTTCTTTTTTTATTATGTTCACACTTGTGCTAATGGTACAAAAACCATTGGTGGATAAAACTGCTGGCACAATATCACAAATCAAAGTAGGGGCACAAAAGTATAAAAGTCATAATCTTGTGAAGGTTAAAAATTAAAAATGATTAATTTTGTGAAATATTTTTTACAATGTTCCATGAGACAAAATGGGAAGTAGGTATAAAGCACTTGTACTGTGTACTGAAGTAAAACATTGTCTTGAAAGAACCTCCCTGATGGTCTAGTGGTAAACCTACTTCCAATGCAGGGGTTTCAGGTTCAATCCCTGGTTGGGGAACTTAAGATCCCACATGCCATGTGGCTCAGCCAGGAAGAAAAAAAAAAGGTTGCCTGGAGGAAAAAGCACTTGGGCAATGGTTTGAGCTATGAGCCATTGTAGGTGACTTTTTCAAGAAATGCCAAGTTTAATGTTATGTTGGAAAAATAAAATAAAAACAATGATTTTTTTTCATGCTTGGATATTTGGTGGACATTTCTCAAAAATGAAGTGAGCCTGTCACTTCAATAAAAAATTCTAGCTGTCAGGTGAAGATTAGAATTTTGGAAAATTGTATCTGCCAGTGTGAGCTTGGCAGCTTCTCAATACTTAATGAATTTCTGGATGAGATCAGTGGTGATATTAATGAATGTGATTTTTTGATATATATAACTGAATGTTTCATAGTTGAAAGATCTGAATAATTCAATGCACTGATATTTTTTAAATGACCAATTACAACATCAGAAAATCACATATGGGTAAAAGAGCCATTCAAAGTGTTAAGACAGACTGATAGATTTGAATATAAAAGAATATGAAAAGTTCAGTGACATAGTTTTAGACTGTATATTGCAACTAAGCATTAAGAAACTACCTTTTGCAATTATGTCTGTGTAGGGCCAACAGATTTTCTTTATGTACTTCAACCAGAACAATGAACTGCAACAGGACTGAATTTAGAAGCAGATATGAGAATCTAACTTTCCTCTATTAAGTAGAAGTTGCAAAAATATAAAACAATATTACTCTTCCATTATTTTGTTTTGGAAAATAATTACTTTTCTGAAAAATTTTATTCTGTTAACATATAATGGTTCTGCTATTTTCATTAAAAAATTAATACATAATTTTTAAAATGTTTCAGTAAATACTGACAGATATAACTCTACCTATAAACTCTTTGAGATACTTGCTAATTTTTAAAAATGTGAAAGGGTCCTGAGACTGACCAAAAAGTTTGAGAACTACTGCATCATATTATACACTTTTTTAAAAAAATTGAAGTTTATATGATTTACAATATTGTGCTTGTTTCAGGTGTACAGAGTACTGTTTCAGGTTTGTTTTGTTTTCTGTTGAGTGTATTCTACTACATGTTATTATAAGATATTAGGTGTAATCCCCAGTGCTATGCAGTAAATTCCATTACTTATCTCTTTTACGTATAGTTATCAGCCTTCATTAATCTCAAACTCTTTAAAATCTGTTCCTCCCTTGCTCCTTCTCTCCCCTTTGGTAAACATACATTTGTTTTTGTCTGTGAGTCTGTTTCTGTTTTGTACATAGATTCATTTATATTATTTTTAGATTCCATATATAAGTGGTATCATACAGCATTTGTCTTTGACTTATTTTACTAAGCATATACTTCCTTTTACTTGTCTCTCAGTCAGTATAAGGATACATTAGATTGAAAGCAGAGTAAGAACTTAAGAAAAAGGGAAACCTGGTGGATACTTAACTTCTATGTATATGTTCTTAGCAAGAAGATACCAAACATTACTTTGTCATTGCCTATGGGATTAGTAAGTCTTGGGCTCTGTGATATGAGTGCTTTCTGAAAGGTAATTTAACCTCTACTATAAGAGATCTCAATAAGCCCTTTGTATTCAAGGGTTTTAAAGAATCCAAGGGCAGTAGAACAGGTTAGGAGTCAAGTCAGGGAAGCTGTAGTTTCCTAGTAGTCAAGTACGGATGTGAGACTGGAGCATAAAGAAGGCCAAGTGCTGTAAAATTGATGCTTTTGAACTGTAGTGCTGGGGAAGACTCTTGAAAGTCTTTGGGTTGCAAGGAGATCAAACCAGTCAATACTAAAGGAAATCAACCCTGAATATTCATTAGAAGGACTGATGCTGAAGCTGAAGCTCCCAACACTTAGGCCACCTGATGTGAAGAGCTGACTCAGTGGAAAAGACCTTGATGCTGGGAAAGACTAAAGGCAGCAGAAGAAGGGGGCTGCAGTGGATGAAAGGTTAGATAGCATCACTGACTCAATGGACATGAATTTGAGCAAGTCTGGGAGATAGTGAAGGACAGGAAAGCCTGGCATGCTGCAGTCCATGGGGCTGTGAAGAGTCACGATTTAGCTACTGAACAACAACAACAACAAGGAAAACACAACAGCCAAAGGATATATCATAGCACTCTAGAATGGTCTAGGACAGGTTGGTGGGGACTCCTATTACAGGATATTCTAAATAAGGTGCAATTTTCTAATTTACCTTGTAACGACTGATGCTGCTATTGCTAAGTTGCTTCAGTCGTGTCCGACTCTGTGTGACCCCATAGACGGCAGCCCACCAGGCTCCCCAGTCCCTGGGATTCTCCAGGCAAGAATACTGGAGTGGGTCACCATTTCCTTCTCTAAAGCATGCCTGCATGCTAAACTGCTTCAGTTGTGTCGGACTCTGTGTGACCCCATGGACAGCAGCCCACCAGGCTCCTTTGTCCATGGGACTCTCCAGGCAAAAATACTGGAGTGGGTTGCCATTTCCTTCTCCACTTGTAACCACACTAGATAAAAATCTAAAAATAAAAAAAATTCTAAAAAATTCATTGTCACCAATCTCTGTAGATTAAAATAAAAAATGTCTTTATGCAACAAAAACAACATAAAGGCTAGGAACGAATGATGGAACAAATGAACAAACCAAGCAAATACCCAGGGATCAAACCTAGGTCTCCCGCATTGTAGGCAGACCCTTTACCGTCTGAGCCACCAGGGAAGTCCAAATTATATAAATACTTCAGAGAAATATTTTCATAATTTTAGTTACTACAAACTCAGCTAAATAGAAGTTTGGAGAATGACAGCGATAAACTTTTAGAAAGGGAGAAAATCAGCAGTGGTATAAGCACCCATTAAGATTATAGTTAAATGACAATGGTTTTGCCAGCATACTTATCACTGAATTTGTTGACGTTATCTTTAGCAGAGACAGTAGGTTCAAGAGGCACGTATAGTACTGGAATACGGCCTTTGTCACGTTTCTTACTGTTCACCTGATAACTTTTCATAATTTAGGTTGAATGCTATTCATTGCATTTCAGAAAAAGTTTCCTTATGACTGAAGAAATAGAGGAAAACAATAGAATGGGGGATCTCTTCAAGAAAATTAGAGATATCAAGGGAACATTTCATGCAAAGATGGGCTCAATAAAGGACAGAAATGGTATGGACCTAACAGAAGCAGAAGATATTAAGAAGAGGTGGCAAGAATACACAGAAAAAATATACAAAAAAGATCTTCATGACCCAGATAATCACAATCGTGTGATCACCCATCTAGAGCCAGACATCCTGGAAAGCAAAGTTAAGTGGGCCTTAGGAAGCATCACTATGAACAAAGCTAGTGGAGGTGATGATATTCCAGTTGAGCTATTTAAAATCTGAAAAGATGATGCTGTGAAAGTGCTGCACTCAATATGCCAGCAAATTTGGAAAACTCAGCAGTGGCCACAGGACTGGAAAAGGTCAGTTTTCATTCCAGTCCCAAAGAAAGGCAATGCCAAAGAATGCTCAAACTACCGCACAATTGTACTCATCTCACAAGCCAGCGAAATAATGCTCAAAATTCTCCAAACCATGCTTCAACAGTAATGTGAACTGTGAATTTCCAGATGTTCAAACTGGATTTAGAAAAGGCAGAGGAATCAGAGAGCCAACACCCGGTGGATCACTAAAAAAGCAAGAGAGTTCCAGAAAAACATGTACTTCTGCTTTATTGACTATGCCAATGCCTTCGACTGTGTGGACCACAACAAACTGGAAAATTTTTAAAGAGATGGGAATACCAGACCACCTGAACTGCCTCTTGAGAAATCTGTATGCAGGTCAGGAAGCAACAGTTAGAATTGGGACATGGAACAACAGACTGCTTCCAAATAGGAAAAGGAGAACATCAAGGCTGTATATTGTCACTCTGCTTATTTAACTTCTATGCAGAGTACATTATGAGAAACGCTGGGCTGGATGAAGCACAAACTGGAATCAAGATTTACACGAGAAATATCAATAACTTCAGATATGCAGATGACACCACCCATATGGCAGAAAGTGAAGAACTAAAGAGCCTCTTGATGAAAGTGAAAGAGGAGAGTGAAAAGTTTGGCTTAAAACTCAACATTAAAAGAAAACTAAGATCACAGCATTTGATCCCATCACTTCATGGCAAATAGATGGGGAAACAGTGGAAACAGTGACAGTCTTTATTTTTGGAAGGGTTCCAAAATCACTGCAGATGGTGACTGCAGCCATAAAAGTAAAGATGCTTGCCAGGGTCCAGCCCCAATGGATCCAGGGAATTCGAAGCAGGGATGGAGTCGGCATCCTAGGAAAAAACTTATTTAACTACAGATATAGAGAGAGATTAGAAACGGATAGTGTAGTAGGAAATATTGGTGGAGAAAAAGAGGCTGAATAACTTGGTTTACGTGGAAAACTAATAAAATCTCGAGACAAGAGGTTTGCACCATCTACGTTAGGCTGCCGGCATCCACTTGAATAGCGGAGGGTGCCCCACCTTGGGCTCCCTCTCGCGTGGATCTTAGAAGCCAGGGCAAGTAAGTAGACTTGGTGAGCCTCTGTGCTACAGATGGGAATTCAGCCGGAAAAGGGGAGAAAAGAATGACATGGGGGAACCCAGCATCGGTGCAAGACTCAAGACTTTATTTTCAAAATCAGCTTATATACTCCAAGTTATACATAAAGAAATAATGGAATATGCAGAGTTATGCAGGGGCAGCAGTCCTGACCCTCATTGAGACCAGGCTTTCTTTTTGCATACCTTCCCATATACAGAAGATCTCAGATGGTTTACATTATCTTCTGGCCAAGAGGCTTGTTAACATTTTTATGGCTCACTTCCTAGATAAATGCCTATCAACCATAAAACTCTTTTTCCTTAGAAGTGTTTTTTCTTTACTCTGCATTACCCTCAAAGTACTAAATAAAGTTACATTCCTGTAGAACAAAGGTGCAGTGGGTTATAACAAAGAAAGTACTTAACTCAAAGATCTAATGTTGCTAATGCCAGGGCTACTATCTTTTTTTTCTATATATCGACTGTATCTACAAATAAAAGATATGAAAATTTGGTAGCAAGTATTGGCTCAACAAATGAAACCTTTAATCAGTCCTATTCTAATGGTTTTGACTCCTCGGAAGCCCCTACATTCCTAGGATGTTTTAAGCTTCCTCTGCCTCTTGCGGTGGTCGGTCGGGAGGCCACAAACAATCACATGTGCAGCTGTAAGAGTCCTGCAGGCAGGCTAGAAAGCCATCAGAGGGGTTTTTGGATTGAAACACTCTTATTATGTCCAGGAGATTTATTATCTAAAAGCTCTAAATTATATTTTTCCAGAAAAAGATGGTGGGGGGACAGCCCCCTGTTAATGTCAGAAGAGTAGGTGGAAAGCATAACACAGTAAAGCAGGCAGACTCTGGTTTTTGGGGGTGGATGCTCAGGAAATTCCAGGGGGAACCCCTGAAGCCTGATCACGCACTTGCGTTTTGTCAGGCTTCCTTCCTCATGACCTTTGCCATGGGCGGGATTCCTCACGCTGGCTCCCGGCAGATGCTTGCTCTTGGAAGAAAAGTTATGACCAACCTAGACAGCATATTAAAAAGTGGAGACATTACTTTGCCAACGAAGGTGCATCTAGTGAAAGCTATGTTTTTTCCAGTAGTCCTATATGGATGTGAGAGTTGGACTATAAAGTAACCTGAGTGCTAAAGAATTGATGCTTTTGAAATGTGGTGTTGGAGAAGACTCTTGAGAGTCCCTTGGACTGCAAGGAGATCCAACGAGTCCATCCTAAAGGAGATCAGTCCTGAATACTCATTGGAAGGACTGATGCTGAAGCTCAAACTCCAATACTTTGGCCACCTGATACGAAGAACTGACTCATTGGAAAAGACCCTGATGCTGGGAAAGATTGAAGGCAGGAGGAGGAGGGGATGACAGAGGATGAGATGGTTGGATGGCATCACCAACTCAATGGACATGAATTTGAGTAAACTCTGGGAGGTGGCAATGGACAGGGAGGCCTGGCGTGCTGCAGTCCATGGGGTTGCAAAGAGACGACTGAGTGACTGAACTGAACTGAACTGAACTGAAGAATGAAGAAGTATACTTTCTTGTTCTCATTTCAAAGTCCAGATATATTTTCAGAAGCAGGAACATATAGCAAGACAGAAATGATAAAAATCACTGTGGCTCCAATTTTGCCAAATACACATTACCCACCCTATTTATATGTAAATTGCATAACTACCATAATACATATAATCTAAGCATCACATCAATGCACAATATTCCCAACTATTCAAGCTACAGCAGTACTCAGTATTCAGAGCTCTGTGACCCACGGCAAATGGAAAGGAGCCAGAAATCACAATCTTTTCTGCAATAGGAGTCTGCATTTTAATGATGGAAGATTAATGAGGGCTTGCTTTAATAAGATTAGTTATTCAGCAGGAAACTCAGTTTGGGATCTCATTACGAAAATGCCCACCCTTGTCCTTGATGAATTGTAGCCTGTAGTTTTGTTGGAGGTACAGAAATCCACCTAAACAATTATCTTACAGACAGAACACTGAAGGCTATGATCTGGTGGGGGAGGAGAAAGAAAGACTTCATATACAAACTAATAACATGCAGCTAAAAGTATGTGATTATTAACAGAATAATGAAAATGTTAGAAAAATTCTCCATTTCATCACACCTCTCCCACAACTATTCACTCACTGTTAATAATCTCTATATTAAAAATATAAAATCTGTTTTCAAACTTAAATTTAAAAATAGTCTCAAATTTTCATATTATCTACATACCTGAGAAATAGGCCAACAAAACATAATAAAACAAACCAAGATTTCAAAAACCAAAAACCAACCTTCCTATTAACATTTTACCTTTGTTAAATCTTTCATTTTGCCCTTTCTTTGTGACAGAAGAATAGTCACAGAAAATGGAATTTTTCCAGGTTAAGATATTTTTCCTTTCTCTTCACTTCTCTGTTGTTAACTTTAGGATTCTTGATAGAGACAGACTCTTGCCTAGAGGATGTTTGAAGATATGTGTAGTCATTTTTCAGAAATAACATGTACGCATTTTATTGTCACAATGATTAGGGGATATTAGCAGGCAATCAGTGGATAAGGGCTAGGGATGATCAGTATTCGTCATATATTGGACATGCTCATCCCACAAGGAATTGTCCTCATTCAACGTGACTTATGAATCTCTCACAAGACTAATCATATATATATAACTAATACTTTACCTTACTAGAATTAAAGCTTTTACAAGATGTTACACAAAAATATTCCAGTAATTATAGGAGGGGGTCATAATAGAGAAGGAAGCATAAATAAAGATTTTGTGTCAAAATTATTATATCTACTAACTACTGTGAGCAAGAATCCCTTAGAAGAAATGAAGTAGCCCTCATAGTTAAAAAAAAGAGTCTGAAATGCAGTACTTGGGTGCAATCTCAAAAATGACAGAATGATCTCTGTTTGTTTCGAGGGCAAACCATTCAGTATCAGAGTAATCCAAGTCTATGCTCCAACCACTAATGCTGAAGAAGTTGAATTTGAATGGTTCTATGAAGACCTACAAGACTTCCTAGAACTAACACCAAAAAAAGATGTCTTTTCATCATAGGGATGAGAATGGAAAAGTAGGAAGTCAAGAGATACCTGGAGTAACAGGCAAGCTTGGCCTTTGAGTACAAAATGAAGCAGGGCAAAGGCTAATAGTTTTGCCAAGAGAATGCACTGTTCATAGCAAACACCCTCTTCCAACAACACAAGAGATGACTCTACACATGGACATCACCAGATGGTCAATACCAAAATCAGACTGATTATAGTCTTTGCAGCCGAAGGTGGAGAAACTGTATACAGTAAGCAAAAACAAGACTGGGAGCTGATTGTGGTTCTTATCATGAACTCCTTATTGCCAAGCTCAGACTTAAATTGAAGAAAGTAGGGAAAACCACTAGGTCATTCAGGTGTGACCTAAATCAAATTCCTTACAATTACACAGTTTTGAAGTGAAGTGAAAGTCACTCAGTCGTGTCTGACTCTTTGCGACCCCATGGACTGTACAGTCCATGTAATTCGAAGTGACAAATAGATTCAAGGGATTAGATCTGATAGACAGAGTGCCTGAAGAACTATGGATAGAGGTTCATGACACTGTACAAGAGGCAGTGATCAAAACCATCCCCAAGAAAAAAAAATGCAATAGGCAAAATGATTGTCTGACAAGGCCTTACAAATAGCAGAGAAAAGAAGAGAAGCTAAAGGCAAAGGAGAAAAAGAAAGATCTATGAATGAGAGTTCCAAAGAACAGCAAGGAGAGATAAGAAGGTCTTCCTCAGTGATCAATGCAAAGAAACAGCAGAAAACAATAGAACGGGAAAGACTAGGGATATTGTCAAGAAAATTAGAGATATCAAGGGAATATTTCAGGCAAAGATGGGCACAATAAAGGACAGAAATGGTATGGACCTAACAGAAGTAGAAAATATTAAGAAGAGGTGGCAGGAATACACAGAACTATACAAAGAACATCTTAATGACCAGATAACCATGATGGTATAATCACTCACCTAGAGCCAGACATCCCGGAATGTGAAGTCAAGTGGGCGTTAGAGAGCATCACTATGAACAAAGCTAGTGGAGGTGATGGAATTCCAGTTGAGCTATTTCAAATCCTAAAAGATGATGCTTTGAAAGTGCTACACTCAATATGCCAGCAAATTTGGAAAACTAATCAGTGACCACAGGACTAGAAAAGGTCAGTTTTCATTCCAGTCCCAAAGAAAGGTAATGCCAAAGAATGTTCAAACTACTGCACAATTGCATCTGTCTCACATGCTAGCGAAGTACTGCTCAAAATTCTCCACGCCAGGCTTCAACAATACATGAACCACGAACTTCCAGATGTTCAAGCTGGATTTAGAAAAGGAAGAGGAACCAGAGATCAAATTGCCAACATCTGCAGGATCACAGAAAGAGCAAGAGAGTTCCAGAAAAACATCTGCTTTATTGACTATGCTAAAGTCTTTGACTGTAGATAACAATAAACCATGGAAAATTCTTCAAGAGATAGGAACACCAGACCACCTGACCTGCCTCATGAGAAGTCTGTATGCAGGTTAAGAAGCAAGAGTTAGAACTGGACATGGAAGAACGGACTGGTTCTAATTGGGAAAGAAGTATGTCATTACTGTATATTGTTGCCTTGCTTATTTAACGTATATGTAGAGTACATCATGAGAAATGCTGGGCTGGATGAAGCACAAGCTGGAATCAAGATTGCTGGGAGAAATATCAATAACCTCAGATATGCAGATGATACTACCCATATGGCAGAAAGCAAAGAGGAGCTAAAGAGCCTGTTGATGAAAGTCAAAAAGGAGATTGAAAAAACTGGTTTAAAACTCAACATTCAAAAAACAAAGATCAAGGCATCTGGTTGCATCACTTCATGGCAAACAGATGGGGAAACAAAGGAAACAGGGACAGACTTCATTTTCTTAGACTCCAATATCACTGCAGATGGTGACTGCAGCCATGAAATTAAAAGATGCTCGCTCCTTGGAAGAAAAGCTATAAGAAATCTAGACAGCATTATTAGAAAGCAGAGACATTACTTTGCCAACAAAGGTCTGTCTCGTCAAAGCTATGGTTTTTACAGTAGTTATGTATGGATGTGAGAGTTGGACAATGAAGAAAGCTGAGCACCAAAGAATTAATGCTTTTCAACTGTGTTGTTGGAGAAGACTCTTGAGAGTCCCTTGGACTGCAAGGAGATCAAATCAGTCAATCCTGAAGGAAATCAGTTCTAAATATTCATTGGAAGGACTGATGCTGAAGCTCCAAAACATTCGCCACCTGATGTGAAAAACTGACTCACTGGAAAAGACCCTGATGCTGGAAAAGACTGAAGGCAGGAGGTGAAGGGGATGACTGAGGATGAGATGGTTGGATGGCATCACCGATGCAATTGACATGAGTCTGAGCAAGCTCCGGGAGTTGGTCAGGGAAGCCTAGCATACTACAGTCCATGGGGGTCGCAAAGAGCTGGACACAACTGAGCGACTAAACTGAACTGAACTGATAAAAATTACTGAATTATTAAATAATGAAGATTCCCCTCTGTAGTGCAATCCACAGCATCTGGAGGAAGCATCTGGATCTTCTGGGTTATCTCTATGGGACTTGGCAATAAGGGAAATCAAGTGCATGCTTGTGTGCTAACTCGTTTCAATCCTGTCCAACTCTGCAAGGCAATGGAATTTTAGCCCACCAGGCTCCTCTGTCCATGGGAATCTCCAGGCAAGAATACTGGAGTGGGTTGCCATGCTCTCCTCCAGGGGATCTTCCAGACCCAGGGATGGAACCCACAGAAGTCTCCAGAGGCTCCTGCATTGTAGGCAGATTTTTTACCACTGAGCTACCAGGGGAGCCCCAGGGAAATCAAGAGAAATATGCCATTGCTCACATTGCTTGTTGTGCTGTGAGTGAGAGTGCCCTTTATCACTGACAAAGGAGTCTTGGATTTTCTACCAGTATCCATGAAACAGTAAGAGGCTCATTTATTAGATTTAAGTAGGGTAAAATCAAATTCAAGATCTGAAAGGATCCCTGACCTGATTTCTATATATATAAAGAGCACATTTAATTTCCCCTCAAATGATGCAAAATTATTAGAAAACTTTTAAGTTGAAATCCCAATGACTCTTACCTTTCATGTATATCTAGACTTTTATTTCCGCCATGCTATTAGCCTTTCCCAAATCAATATTATGCATATATATTTAACAATCATTGTTTAATTAGATTTCAAACTTGTGAAGATCAGATGCATGCTAAAAGAGGGTTAGAGCAGTAATTGGTGCACAGTAAGCAGTTAAATTATGTTTAAATTATTATTTTTTTAATAATACTGTTTTTTTGCTTGCCTCTTCTCATATACCACATTCTTTCAGAGTTTAATTATTCTGATTAACTAAGGTAAACTATTTTTCCATATGTGATTTTTAAATTCTACCTATGTTCAAGAATATATCTAAGGATTTTATCAGACTCTCTTTATAATTTCATACATATTTTTGTATATTGCTCAGTTGTGTCCGACACTTTGTGGCCGCATGGGCTGTAGCTTGCCAGGCTCCTCTGTCCATGGGATTTCCCAGGCCATTCCCTTCTCCAGGGGATCTTCCCAAATCAGGGATCAAACCGATGTCTCTTACATCTCTTGCACTGGCAGGTGGATTCTTTACCACTAGTGCCACCTGTATAACTAAATTAATATAGTTTTCTGTTTTTATCACAAGTGGTCAGTGGTGCTTCCAAGGGAATTTTTTTGAAAAGAAATCCCTTTTTTTACGTCTACAGCTTAGTATTTTTCCCTCAGAAATCTAACACCACTACTAATTAGGCAATCAGTTCCTCTGTAATTTCTTCAATTCCAGCCATAAGATTAAATCTAGTATTGCTATGGTTTTTCCAGTGGTCATGAATGGACGCGAGAGTTGGACTGTGAAGAAAGCTGAGTGCAGAAGAATTGATGCTTCTGAACTGTGGTGTTGGAGAAGACTCTTGAGAGTCCCTTGGACTGCAAGGAGATCCAACCAGTCCATTCTAAAGGAGATCAGTCCTGGGTGTTCACTGGAGGGACTGATGCTAAAGCTGAAGCTCCAATACTTTGGCCACCTCATGTGAAGAGTTAACTCACTGGAAAAGACCCTGATGCTGGGAGGGATTGGGGGCAGGAGGAAAAGGGGCGACAGAGGATGAGATGGCTGGATGGCGTGACCGACTCGATGGATGTGAGTGTGAGTGAACTCCGGGAGTTGGTGATGGACAGGGAGGCCTGGCGTGCTGTGATTCATGGGGTCGGCAAAGAGTCGGACACGACTGAGTGACTGAACTGAACTGAACTGTCTTGTAATATATATCACGTTTATAATGTGAAGAAGCAAGAAAGGTAGAGTTATATAAAAATAAATACTTAATATGATAATATATATCTATATTGGTTAATTTTTAAATAATTTTTCATCTCCATACATAATTGTAGGGTTTGATCTCATTTTGTTTGTTTTATAATATGTGTATATAGTTTGGAGCTCTCATTGAATAAGCCATGTACTCCACTAAAAGGTATTTTTCCACAGGCCTAGAAGCAAATTCCACTGGATAGGAAGGCTGGTTACTTTAGGCCTGATGATCACACCACAGAGTTACAGCACAACACACAGAGCAATGAACTAGAATTAGCACACATCTGTTTTGTCTTTGTTCTCCCCCTGAAAGATGAACCAGACAGAGGGTTGTCAATGATATGTTAAAATTTTACGTCCCGAGATTTAGTTTTATTACCTTCTCAAACACTAAATTTCTTATCTATTAAATGATGAAATTACTTGCTTCATACACCTTACATATTTGACTTGAGTATCAAATGAAATGTTTATGAAAGTAGTTTTAAACTTCAAATCACCCTGCAAGTATTTATACTGTTTAAGTGTTAACACTTTAACTGCATTTTTAGTGTTAATATAAACATTTTTCACTTTTAATCTTACCATAAACATACTGTTTTGTGGATATAAGCCTTAAAAGGAAAGGTATTTTTCGACTCTGTGAACAGAACTCAGTTCCCCATTTCAGTATGATTAGGAAACAAAGAAGGTTAACATGGAATAATGAGATGTCTAACTCAAAAAGGATTTTTTTTTTAGTTTTACAAAAACCTATGACATTGTACTCTGTCTTTTAAAAGAGGTTTGACTCCACGCCACAAGCTACATGTGAGTAATAGGCTAAGCTACACTCTGACTAACAAGAGTCAGCTCTGACTTTTGGTTTGATAAGGAACCTGAGAAGCTAATGAAGTAAGCCCAAATCTGGCAAAGCTTCCAAGTAATATCTCAAGCAAAACACAGAAGCAGCTATTAATACTTAACAATTCACTAAGTTCCAATTTCCTACTTCTTCAAAAACAAGCCTGAATATATCATAAAATCCAAGTGAAAACTGCTGACAGCACAATTTAATACAACACTCCACTAACAGGTTTTTCAAATTAATTTGATAGTATCAAGAAAAACAAGATACTTCCCTTTACTAAGTGAAGACATGGAATGTAACCACATAAACTTTATCATACAAGTCTATAGTGAGTAGCAGAAACTTGTTTAGATAGACAGACTTCTTATGACAACAAAACCTTAAAAACAGTTTTATTCTGTTGTGTTGCGAATTGCTGCTTTTTTTTTTTTTTACATCATTTCTATTAATGCACCGGGTACTTACATCTGGAATAAATCCAATCTCATTGAGATGATTGCTTAGCTCTGGATCATGAAATGCAATCATCTGAGAGAACACAGTCAGATACTCTGAAATGACAATAAAGTTTAAAACAATCACTGTTTTCACATAGTACATCAAATAAAGACATGAAATCCACATAAATTAGTTTTAATTACACTTTGAATTAGATTTAGTTTCTCCAAGAATAAAACACACTTCATTAAATAATTTTCTGTTCTGTTACTACTTCAATCACTTATGGCTAATTATTAAACAAGAAAAGCTTTTTGTTAAAAGCTATATCACAACTTATTTTTTACCTTTAGAGCTGTCAGTTCATTTCCTGAATCACAAATTATTCAAATGACGAATGATTTTCTCTAGTGATATTAAACCTGTTTCACATTTATCCCTTTTTCAGAAACTGTAAACAGATACTTAAATAAGGAATAACACTGTCACATATAGAATAATTACACCTCAAATTTATTTACATATACAGATATAGAAATTTGTTTCAGTAAAGTGAAGATGCAGGACATATCCCAAAGGGGAACTTCTGGATTTAACTTTTAACTTCATTTTTTCTCTTTCCATTTAGGGATGGTATGTTTATCATCCCCATTTACCTAGAAGCCAGAGGTATGCTACATCAACAATCATATGCATTCAACTTAATGTTGATGAAAGCATATGATTATTAACTTTTATTAATAAAATGGAGAAAGAATGACAACCCTCTCTAGTATTCTTTCCTGGAGAATCCCGTGGACAGGGGAACCTGGCAGGCCATGGACCATATGGTCTCAGAGAGTCAGACACGACAGAAGCAACTAAGCATGCACGCACACTTCATTTTAAACCAGAAAGTCACACCTCAGGCAATTCTCCACAGCTATGCTCCAGTTTATTAAATGTCTTTCTTATTTGAGCCTGATAGAAGATAATTACTATGGTGAATTACATGGCTAATTAAGAATCTACTGAAGAAACCTAACCCATCATGAAAACATTTTCCTTGTGTTCAACCAAACACTGATGGCTGGATTTATATATTATAACTGCACATATGTTGCTGTTGTTCAGTCACCAAGTTGTGTCCAACTCTTCGTGACCCCATGAACTATAGCATGCTAGGCTTCCCTGTTCCTCACCATCTCCTGGAATTTGCTCAAGTTCATGTCCAAAAAAAAATACACACACATACACACAAACGTGTATATATAATACACACAAAAATAGGTAGATATAATTACTTTGCGTATTATATACCATATATTATTTCATATACGTAAAATACACTACAAGGCTGGCATAAGTTTTAGTTGCTCAGGATAGGCTTCAGAATGAGATACAGTATGCTTGTTATATTCAGAAAAATTTTTTTAAAGGCAGATATGGCAGAACTGATGATACCAGCACTGTCATATCAGCACTATGTCAAATTTCAAGTTATTTTAAAAATGCATTTAATGGTTCCTTAGGACAAAAGAAACAAATTGAAATGCATATGTCTTTTGATTTGTAAACTAAGAGAATTTAAGAGAAGCTACGGAAAAACAAACTAGTAATAACATTAAAACAATAGATTCCATGGATTTACTACTGAATCTTTTAAATGTTCATAAAACACTCTAATTTTGGTTTATAATAATGAAAATTCCCATCAAGAGATAAAATATCTCCCAAAATAGTATTTTCTGATAGGTGACCTATGTAGGTGTACGTGTGTGTGTTCAGTTACTCAGCTGCATCTGAGTCTTTGTGACCCCATGAACTGCAGCCTGTAAAGCTCCTTTGTCCATGGAATTTTCCAGGCAAGAATACTGTAGTAGATTGCCATTTTCTATTCCATGGGATCTTCCTGACCTAAGGAATGTCTCCTGATATTCCTGCAATGGCAGACAGATTCGTTAACACTGCACCATCTGGGGTAAATGTCATAAAAAAAAAAAAATCAAGATATTTATGAAATTTCCACTTAAATTTCAAGTGAGGTTTAATGGTGTTCTTTTCCACACAATCATGTCTCATATAAATTTTCTGTTTTAATGAAGCTTCGTATTTTAAAATTTTTGCAATGAGATATGAAATGAATACTCTTTCTCCCTTCTAATAACATCATATTAAAATTCTTATTCCTCTCCTACAGCATAGCTTTTTTATTACATACTTTGAAAATTTTATTATTATTAGTCACTTTACATTTTTATTAATTCCTAGTAGGCTTGCTCCCTGGCAAAGCTTTTTGTAATCAATGTTAATTGTGGCAGAGACAAACAGCTGGACTTTTATTTTCTTAAACTGGCATACCTGAATTTGAACCAAACTCAGATTAGATATTAAAAAATTATTAGAAAACACCATAATTTTTTGTGGACTTGGAGAAAATATTAAACTTAATTATTTCTTCATGTGTTTTAGTGATAAACTGTCACCATATTTTGTTGGGTCAAAACCATAAATTTAACTGAGTTTTGATCACTTTTGATATAATAACTTTCCCTATAAAAAGGCAAAGAAACATTTCCTTACCTTGTATTACATGTGAGTTGTCTTTCAAGAAGAAATTGTACAGGTATTTGGGGATAAAAGCAGACATACAGGCATAAGCCAGAGCTAAAAAAGAGTATGGCAAATATAACAAATTAGTTAATGAGGTAAAAGATCAGCAGTCATTCACTCACTCAGCACACATTCCTTGAATCTATTTTTAAACAAGAATTACTTAATAACTGATGGAAGCACAAAATTATATGGGGAAAAACCCTACAGAAAATATTGTGCACAACGAGAGATAACCACTCCAGTAACTTTTCAATTTCAAACTACTATAGCAGCAGCAAAAAGAAAAAACAACAACCACCAAAAGAACAGAAAACAAAACAAAACAAAAAAATATATATATGTACTGCAGAAATCGTTACCCTATAAGAATAAAAATCTTTATTATCAGAACTTTATACATTTTAAAATCCCTAAATATAATAATCATTATTGTGCTACATAAACTAAAATATCCGTAATTTTTACTGATGCAAAGAGTCTGAGAACATTGGATTTAAAAACACTAGTAATCATTGTTCTTTCAAATATAGATCAAATGTAGATGCCATTCTTAAATCAATATGTATCATAATGAACTATGCTTAACTAAACACAGCAAGGCCTCTTGTCTAGATTAAAAAGTAATACTAGAGAACAGGCATTTTTAAAAAGCATTCAAATAGTGAAGTTTTAGTTCTCTGGGATTATGCTACCAGTACTCAATTCCAGGAATCTATGCAAATTCTGATATGAAACAGAATTTGAAGAGATGGAGATTCTGAGATTAAGGTTTCTAAGGATTCATGCTACAGGATATTCATAATAAATATTTAAATATTTATCTAAAGACCTACTATAAAAAAGGAATTATATCAGGGGACAGAAAAAAAAACAAAAACCCTTGTCATTAAAAAAAAAAATCCACTAACCAAAAGAAGGGTTACTGTATTAGTATATTGTTGTTGTCCAGTTGCCAAGTTGCGTCCTACTCCTTGTGACACCATGGAATGAAGCATGCCAGGCTTCCCTGTCCTTCACTATATATTTATATTAGTATATAAGTATCTGTGATATGAAACATACAGAAGACAAATTTCTGGAACTACAAATCGCAAGAGGGTAAGAAAAGTCTTCATTAAGGAAGTAGTGGTTTAAAAACAAGAAAGTAGTAATTGAAATAAAAGACTCTGGAGGATGCAAGACCAATACTGTTTTCCTTACAAATCATTTACAGAGTATATATAAATGAAAAGTAATCTCTAAAAATGTCTTCTTTGGAGGAAAGAATTTCCTCCAAAGTTTCATAAAAATGGTCACCAAAGTAGATGAATGGATTTAGAATAATCCATCAGGTTCTCTCTAAATCTCTGCTGCTGCTGCTGCTCCTGCTAAGCAGCTTCAGTCGTGTCCGACTCTGTGCGACCCCATAGACGGCAGCCCACCAGGCTCCCCCGTCCCTGGGATTCTCCAGGCAAGAACACTGGAGTGGGTTGCCATTTCCTTCTCTAATGCATGAAAGTGAAAAGTGAAAGTGAAGTTGCTCAGTCTTGTTGGGCTCTTTGTGACCCCATGGACCGCAGCCTACCAGGCTCCTCCGTCCATGGGATTTTTCCAGGCAAGAGTACTGGAGTGGGTTGCCATTGCCTTCTCTGCTCTAAATCTCTTGCTACAGCTAAAAACCTCCAGAAATAAATTAATCCTTCACATCCTCTAAAATGAGTCACAACAGATTATTTCACAGAAATTTACAGGCTCTACTAGGAAGAGAGCAAGCTTTCATGTTTGAATAAAGTATTTTAGAACAATAAACACAATAATTATTTAAATGATAAATAGGCTTACCTTCATTATTGAAATTTAAATATAGAAATGGAGCACAAAGTGAGTCAAGACCTGATGGAGAGAGATTGGGGAAAAAATTAAAACAAACATAATCCAGCAGAATTGTAGATACATACCTTATTCAGATCTCTGCATTACTTTCATATAGATTTAGTATTATACATATGATCCATTCAGAAATATGTTATGGATTATTGTGAGGAGTAACTGATGGTAACTAGCATATAGTAAATATCCAATATAAATCAACCATTATTATTAAGGTTATATACATTGAAGAGAGAAACATAGTAACAGAAAAAATGTACAAATGATAGAAGGGTTGAATACAGTCCCTGTCTGTGTGATCTTGGTAATCACTTAACTCCAAAGAGGTTTCCTTGTCAAGGAGATGAAAATTTTTCTTACATGTTTCTCTTCTTACATGTTTATTAGATGAAAAAAAATTCATTAAAAAACTGTGGAGTAAAATATATACATGATATTTCTTTTATTGATAATAATGCTATTCACACATTGTCATGCTAAAAGAATGTATATAAATTTATCTATAACTGTTAGGGAGACATGGAATGCTAAAGTGAATAGAGCTAGAAAAAAACAATAGCTTTATTTTCAAGTTTGGCCAGAAATAGACATAGAATTGAAATATAAAGATTACTATTCCTAACAACAAATTAAAAAATAACACTAGGTGGAATGGATTTCTCACTCATGAATTTATCAATGACAGCTAAAAGAGTAATGAGAAAAGGTAAAAATCAAGGAGATGGAGCATTATAGATATTTTTTAAAAAGAGAAAAAATGAGAACTTCAGGGTGATATATATTCCCCAATTCCTAAGAACCTAATAATATCCTAATCTGTTAAGCAAAAGCTGTAAATCATTAAATGTCAAGAATATAAACCATCCCCAAATTATTTACAGTACAAAATTATTTTATTATTTGCATCAAGGATTAAAAATGTATTCACAAAGACTACACTAGTATGAAATATTCTTTATACTTTGCTAATCAACCTGATGACAAGTTGTCCCATTAAATGTCATGCATTTAAATGATATTCACTAGACATTTAGACAAATTAAAAAAAAAAAGTTCTCATATAAACATCTCAAAAAATGGAGCATAGCTTAGTATTGACTTTTCTTAAAGCCGAAGATAATTTGATAGTTTGTTTTAATTTTAAAAATTATCAGTCATGCAACATGTTCCTAACACTTCAAAAAGTCTTAGTAATTGGGGGAAAAAGTTACCTTGCCAATACACAAGATCAGGATGGGACACGACCCAGGCTTTTAAGACACGCCGAAATTTTGCATGACCTTCTGGTGAGGATAACAGCTCATCATACTGATGACAACGAGGAATATCCACTTCAATCTGTAAAACAGCAAAACAATACGGTAGAACTATAATAGACAGATCACCAATAAATCCCAAGAGAAGGAAGAGGAGAAATTGTATTATGAATTCAAGAATAGGCCGCCTACATAATACTGGTGTTTTGAAGTGTTTGAACTTTATACTAATGCTCCAGGAACACTAAAAAGTTTTAAGTATACTTAAATAAGAAAAGCAGGTCATTTCTTTTGAAAAAGGATGTACTAATTTAGTTTTCAAAAAATCTTACTTTACAATCTGGTCTAAATAAAGCACAAATTCTTCAGAAAAAAAAGGTACATCCTAGGAAAAGTTACTTGGCTTAAACGCTTTAAAGAAAAAGTTCTGACTCACTAATGAGTTTTTAGACTATATCTGAGAGAGGTAAGACTTTAGTTCAGTTCAGTTCAGTCGATCAGTCATGTCCAACTCTTTGCGACCCCATGAATTGCAGCACGCCAGGCCTCCCTGTCCATCACCGTCTCCCAGAGTTCACTAAAACTCACGTCCATCGAGTCGGTGATGCCATCCAGCCATCTCCTCCTCTGTTGTCCCCTTCTCCTCCTGTCCCCAATCTCTCCCAGTATCATGGTCTTTTCCAATGAGTCAACCCTTCGCATGAGGTGGCCAAAGTATTGGAGCTTCAGCTTTAGCATCAGTCCCTCCAATAAACACCCAGGACTGATCTCCTTTAGAATGGACTGGTTGGATTTCCTTACAGTCTAAGGGACTCTCAAGAGTTTTCTCCAACACCACAGTTCAAAAGCATCAATTCTTTGGCGCTTAGCCTTCTTCACAGTCTAACTCTCACATCCATACATGACCACTGGAAAGACCATAGCCTTGACTAGACAGACCTTTGTTGGCAAAGTAATGTCTCTGCTTTTGAATATGCTATCTAGGTTGATCATAACTTTTCTTCCAAGGAGTAAGTGTCCCTTAATTTCATGGCTGCAGTCATCATCTGCAGTGATTTTGGAGCCCCCCAAAATAAACTCTGACACTGTTTCCATTGTTTCCCCATCTATTTCCCATGAAGTGATGGGACCAGATGCCATGATCTTCGTTTTCTGAATGTTGAGCTTTAAGCCAACTTTTTCACTCTCCACTTTCACTTTCATTAAGAGGCTTTTTAGTTCCTCTTCACTTTCTGCCATAAGGGTGGTGTCATCTGCATATCTGAGGTTTTTGATATTTCTCCCGGCAATCTTGACTCCAGCTTGTGCTTCTTCCAGCCCAGTGTTTCTCATGATGTACTCTTCATATAAGTTAAGTTAAATAAGCAGGGTGACAATATACAGCCTTGACGTATTCCTTTTCCTATTTGGAGCCAGTCTGTTGTTCCATGTCCAGTTCTAACTGTTGCTTCCTGACCTGCATATAGGTTTCTCAAGAGGCAGGTCAGGTGATCTGGTCTTCCCATCTCTTTCAGAATTTTCCACAGTTTATTATGATCCACACAGTCAAAGGCTTTGGCATAGTCAATAAGACAGAAATAGACGTTTTTCTGGAACTCTCTTGCTTTTTTGATGATCCAGCAGATGTTGGCAATTTGATCTCTGGTTCCTCTGCCTTTTCTAAAACCAGCTTGAACATCTCCTTATTGCTAAATTCAGACTTCAAGAAAGTAGGGAAAACCACTAGACCATTCAGGTATGACCTAAATCAAATCTCTTATGATTATACAGTGGAAGTGAGAAATAGATTTAAGGGACTAGATCTGATAGACAGAGTGCCTGATGAACTATGGACAGAGGTAAGACTCATGCTTCTCTAATATCATATGCATAAAATGGCTGCTGAGTATTCGGGATGAAAGGAAGAAAATTCCTCATGCCTCTCTAAAACTGAAAGATTTGGCAAACTTATCTAGGTTGTTTAAGATAATCTATATCATACCTGTCTATCTGTAGGAATTGGAGTGTCTTTATCAATTGCATCATACTTGGCATGAATAGCCCCCTGCAAAAAAAAAAAAGAAGATAAATTACTTCTTTATACCCTTAATAAATTATAAATTTAGGCAAAATCTACTTAAAAACATCTGTCTTTGAAAGCACACTCAATTATAGACAGGCACACTCAAGCTCAAAGTATAACCTTAGAAAACTTTTCTACATTTTGACAGTTTGTGATAAAAGTCTGAAACAATTTACCATTTTGCTGAGGCAGATGTTTGAATCATACATACTGTAAGACATACATGTTGAATGAGTCATATGGCTAATGAATATGCTGAGCCAATCTCCCAGCCTCCACAATGACACAAAATGCAGCTTTCCTGTTCTTTATTCACTGTATCTCATGCATAGCAAACTTCAAGGAGAAAATTTTTTTTAATTCAGGGGAAGGGTGGTGGGGTTCATCCCACAAGAAATATTCCTGTTAAAAGTTGGTAATGAAAGCAAAAATAAAAATGAAACTGTTTTCAGGAATGGTAGTTCAGCACAAGGAAGCAGAACTTTGGGATGAATCAGAGTGGAATATCATGTAGTTATAAGATCATTAAGAGACTAGAGGAATCATTTACATTTTTCAGTTATACCATTATAGAAAGAACAATTGAATAAACCACTTAAAATTTTGGTCATGTTCTATAGCACGGAACAATTCTTATTGGTCTGGTACCTTAATGGTAGAGAAAGAGCCAGGAATTTGGGGTTCAAATTTTGATTTTATGTGCTGCATCAACTTCTCTGGCACATCTATTTAATGAAAGATTTAGACCCTGGAGTCCTTTTGAATATTATATGCTTAAAGTTACATTATATGCTTAAAGTTATTTTATATGCTTAAAGTATTACAATTCTAACTACTGATGTATGGTATAGAACATTAGACATTCTTATAAAAGAAGCAACCAAACTCAAAAATGTTCAGAGATTCTCACCAAAGGAATAAAAATATGAAGAAAGGAAATCTTTCAATAGAGAGTGAAAAGGATTAAAAATATTTGAGAAAATTCACAGGCAAAAAATAGATGATGGACATCCATAAGATATCTATAATGGAACAGATGAAGGTAAGATGTCAAGGAAATTGACAGAAAAGGGAACAATCTGGTAGTATTTGGCTCATTATTATGACTGCTGTTCTCTATTAGCACTGCAAGTCACCCTAATAATTTTGTGACACCTTTCCTTTCCTCACTGCCACAGATAGGGTATTGTACAAGATAAAGTTTCTATTTCTCTTAGCAGTACGCTTCTGACAAGACAGATGTGTCAAAGGCACTAAATTTTGTTAATGATTTCTGACAAGGTTCAAATCAGAGTGGAAGACTTCTCCAAACTTAGACAGAACTACTTATAAATAGGCAAACTTATTCCTAGAGGAACATACTTTATATGCAGGACTATAGACTTATAAAATGATGCATACATATTCTTGAAATATTCTGATTTTAAAATTAATAATCAAGATAATTTGAGTTCATTAAATACAGTATTAAGATAAAAAACCTTTCAATTATATTTTTCTACTCTATCTAGTCTATTCCTCTATTCTTTTCACTTAAAGTTGCCAAAGATTCTTAATGCTCATATTTTACTACATAATTTTCGAAAAACTTAAAAAGTACACATTCAGAAGGCACTGTCATTCTTTTTTCCTAGTACTATTAATCAGCTTCCAACCTTCTCTTTTCTCTTTTACCTCAACTCCCAGAAGAGCAGCCCAGGTTAAACCTCTCATAAGAGGAGGAATGTCGACTCTTGCTTCTTTCCAGATTTGATTTTTTTTAAATGGATAAGCCTACAGATTAAAAAAAAAAAAGATATGAAAAATACCTCAAATTACCAGTGCCATCTCTTTAGCCAGTTCTCAATATACCAGTGAAAAAGTTGAAGGTGAATTATAATGTTTCTAAGTACCTGAAATTACTTTGGTGTTATTAATACATAAAAGTTAACAGTGAAATAGTTCTCTATCTTCTGTAAATCTCGTATTACACAATCAATGAGAGGAGTTGATTCTACTGCTTTTAGTCATCCCTCTCTATCTTGTGCTCTGCGAGTATTAAGAAAAAGACTCATTCTGAGAATAATATCAGTTTCATACAGGTAAAGTAATATAAGTAAGGCTCTTTCTAAAATAGCTGATGATACAGAAAGTATTAAATAAATATGTTATTATTACAGTTTCTCCTATATCTTTGCATATAAATTTGCCTATCAGTAAATTTGTATGCCATGAGAAGTTTCTAGAAGAGAAATATTAGGATAATGGGTATGGATGCTGTAAATGCTCTTGATATGTACCGTCAATTGTTTTACAAAATGTTTCTATCAACTTACACTTATTCCAAAAGAATGAGAGTTCCAATCTTAATATATCTTAATTACTCTGCTAATTTGGTATGTAAGAAAAGGCTATTTTACTTTTTTACATTTCTATTAATAGAAAGGAGTTGTATTTCTATTGTGTTCTTTATCTATTTCCCTGTTTAGATAATAGTGCCTTTTTCTTTTGGTTTTTAGGTGTTCTTTAAATAGTAAGGATACTAATATCTAATATGTTGTGCATAGATTCCTGCAGCTTATTTACTTTTTAATTTTATATACTATGAACAGGTATCACTTAAAATTAATCAGAAAATATAAGCTATAAGAATTAGTCTTCTCATGACATCAAGATTCCCTAAGAATTATGAATGAATAAAAGATAAGGACTATATAGCGGCACTTATAACACTTTACACTTTAGAATCTCTACCTTTAGCAGCCTGTCAAAGAGAATGATTCTGTTTAGTTGATACTCTGTGTCCCTCTCTCGGATGATTAAAGGGAGAGTGGCAGCCGCAGATAGCTCATTATTGCTGTTTGAATGAGGTAAATTAGACTGACTGTAAAAGAGAAACAAAAGCAGAAAAATTGACAAAAAGTACAAACATTTTAAAAATTAAAATACCATATTTTTGTGTTCTTTTTAGGAAAAACTTTCCAAAGAAAATGTACAAGCTTCTTACCAGAATAACATAAACAGATAGGAAAAATAAATGTAAAAGGAGACGATATACTCACTCATCTTCAAGTAGTGGGTAAAATGCTTCTCCACCAACATCTTTTAATCTCTGTGAATTGAGAAAGAAAATATTTGATATTTAGGATCTGTGCCAGAAATGCTGATCCATATTTAAAAGAAAAAATAACATAAAATTATGAATTTATAAAGGTAACAAGAAAAGTATAAAATAGTCTAAAATTCATTCCTAACATAAATATGAAAATATGTCATGCCTCTAGTGATTAAATTTATCTGTGAAGATTTGCTTTTTGTTTTTTTGATATTTTTTACCTCTAGGTACCTTTTGTAAAGATTAGATACCTATTATAAAAGTTTTCCAAACATAAATACTAAATAAAGTATTCAGAAATACTAAAATTAGTATAAATTTTAACAAATAGATAACTGTTTTAAAATTATATGAAGATTATTTTAAAAGGTACTTTTGAATATATATTCCTTAAAGTCAGATTTTTGTTTTGACATTAATAAAAAAGTAAGACAAAAGTAAGAGGATAATAAAAAGGATTCAAAAGAATTTCTCACATCATACTTTGAATATAAATGATTCAAAGAGCTGATAAATCAACTAACAAAAATCAATTATTTTATTTTTTTCACAAAGTCATTATAACAAATGTTACTCCAAATAATAATATTGCCAGAATTATGCTAAGTCACTTCAGTCGTGTCCAACTCTGTGTGACCCCATAGACGGCAGCCCACCAGGCTCCTCCGTCCCTGGGATTCTCCAGGCAAGAACACTGGAGTGGGTTGCCATTTCCTTCTCCAATGCAAGTGAAAAGTGAAAGTGAATTCGCTCAGTTGTGTCCAACCCTCAGCGACCCCATGGACTGCAGCCTTCCAGGCTCCTCCATCCATGGGATTTTCCAGGCAAGAGCACTGGAGTGGGGTGCCACTGCCTTCTCCAGAATTACAGATATTCTTTAAAAACAGAAGAAGGCTGTCAGGGTAAAGTCAAATCTTAGATACACTGGAAGCAGGGTGATTAAAGTTAATACCATCCTGTCTGCTGCTCAGTTCAACTTCCAACTGGAAGGCAGAGTATCTGCTTCTCTGGGGACTAACATAGAAGACGGAGCTCTGTGTAGACCCAGCATCGATCTTCTGTTGATTAGCACCTATGCACTCATCGATGGAAGTTGTTCCCAGAATTTTTAAAAGCCAAAAAAAACCCAGCACTAAGAATCTGATAAACAAGGACTTTATGCCTGGCTTTTCTTTAAAATTAAACATGCACTTCCCATTTTGCTTTTAAGACTTTAGATATTTCTTTCATGGATTAAAATTCTAGTTGAAAACTAAAATTTTCACAAATTTTACTGTATTATTAACTTACATTTTTTAAGTTTAAGTTTTACTGTTCTGAAAGTCATAAACATAGTTAATATCTTTTCTGCTTTTTTCTAGCTAAAAATTTAGCATATTAAGGGTTTATAAAAGGCAAAAATTTTTACACAGAAAAGTATAAGGTAAAATTATTATTCATTTCCATATTATTTTAAAAATTAACATTAAAATTTTTTCTTAATAATTATAGAAAAAAGTATTTTAAATTTCAAAAGTGGAATTGTAAGGGAATTGGGGAAATCAAACTAAAGTCTACATTCATTTAACTTGTATTCATATCATTTGTATCATATTTAAATTAAAGAAACAAATTAAGAGTTATTTAAAAGTAGTTGAAACATATATTTTGGATATATTTTATTTTTTACCATGTTGTATTGCTACTTATTTTATCCACTGTACACAGTCTTTTACTCAAAGGGATGGTATGTTTAGAATATCAAGTGTAATAATCATGTATTTTAATTTTCTGTTGCTGGCATTTAAGCAGGTAAGAGATTCTAATATCCTTCTATTGCATAACATTTAAAATATTAAATGAGAGGAAAAGCCTATAAGAGTAATGAAAATACAGTGACAGAAGACACAAAGCTGTATCTAGAGAGAAAGGAGCTTAGCTGGTACTAAAGGATACTGAGAACTGTGGACTAGGGTTTTAGAGGACAACAGGACAAAACCTCAGGCACTTAATTAACAGGCAGTCAAACCAGAGGGAGACCCTGCTGCATCCAGCTAAAGAAAGAAATCCGGGTGTATGTGTGCGTGCGTGCCTGGGGAGAGGGTGCTGAACTGCTAGCCTAGAGACAGACAAGGGAAATTACCTATTTTATCTTCAGAGTTGGACACGACTGAGGATGCACATAGATCATTAAAAATAAAAAGGCTAGAAATTTTGGTTTTCAGACCAATACTCCATCAGTGTGGAAGTTATCCTTTCTGCCCTATCAACAAGAAAAAAGCTGAAAAAACTGAAAATAACAATCCTTTTTAGATCTATCAGAATCAGGGCAAAATGTTACCCAGAAAACTGGAGTGATGACAAATATAAAGAATCACAACTAAGCTGGAAAAGAAGCCACTGCTGGAGCCTGGTAAAACACTTGAAGGGTAACTGACTGCTGCAGATTTAGCAATTTGAGAGATAAAAACTTGTGGAGGCCCAGACCTAAGGGAAACGGCACACTTCTTGAGTTTTATCCCCATAAGTCCCAACATGTTCTCAGGGTGAAGGTCTAAGAAAAATCCCCTCCTGTCTCTTGCACGAGAAGGGGCAAAATAACCATTCTGAACTCCTAGAGTGTCCTGTTGTCTTAAGCAAAGGCCTGCTCTTCAGGGAAACTGTTTTACCAGAGCCTAAATGATCTGTAGTAAGGGAAATACAAAATTCTAGGTCCTTCTAGTCTTTGGTGTGGGGAAGAGAAATACCCAATTACTGCTCTCTCTAGCCTTCCTGTCTCACCTGAAGTAACAGGGAAGGAAGCTGAGAATTCCACAGCCCAGAGACACAGGCTCACTGAAACACTGAGACCTAATGATAGGATTACCCCTTCAATCTACTTTCCCTCCCCTATCTTATTTCCATATGTAGAGTTTCTGTGAAGGGCAGGGAAGCCTGGCAAGCTGCAATCCCTGGGGTTGCAAAGAGTTGGACACTAAGTGACTGAGCAACAACAAAGTTTCTGTATGATACAGGAGATTCCAGCTGAAAAAACTGCAAGCCTCAGATTCTATGTCTACAGAGAAATCTAAAGACAGTAAGGAAGATAAGAACATTGACATTTGAGGATTTTACTCTGATAAAAAAGCTATACAAATAGTAAACAGCTAGATTAACATGAAATCTTTCACTGAAGAGCTCTTTATTACAGTTTTTTTCACCAATATATCATGTTGCACTCTCCCCACCCCCACAATTGTAAGGCATGCTAAAGTATAAAAGGACATTCTGCAGAGACAAAGTACTCTTCAGAACCAGATTCACATATGGCAGGGATTTTGGAATTATCAGACCAGGAATTTAAAATAACTGATTAAGATGCTAAAGGTTATAAGGGAAAAAATGAACCACATGCAAGAAAAGGTAGGTAATATAAGCAGAAAGATGAAAATACTAAGGAATAATCAAAGGATGTAACCTATGTGTGATAGGAATACCCAAGAGGAGAGAGAAGGAAATGGAAGAGATATTTGAAGTAATGACAGAAATTTTAAAATCAGACGTACACCAAATGAAAAATTCTAAGAAGCTCAGAGACCATTAAGCAGGAAAAATTTTTTTAAAATCTACACCTAGGTATATCATATTTAAACTGCAAAAACTCAAATAACAAATAGAAACCCTTGACAGAAACTAAAACAGAAGTGAAAGGAACCTTACCTATAGAGGAAAAGGATAATTACATCAGACAGCTCTTCAGAAACCATGCAAGCAAGAGAGTGGGGTGAAATGTTTAAAGTAGAAAAGAAAAAAAAAATCAAACTAGAATTTTGTACCCAAGAAAATTTTCCTTCAAAAGTAGTAAGAAAGACACACTCTATATTATCTAAAAGAAACACTTTTTAAATATAAAGACATAGATACATTAGAAGTAAAGGAATAAAGATATACCATGAATAACACTAATTAAAAGAAAACTAGGGTAGCTACATTAATTTCAAACAAAACTAACTTTAGAGCAAGAAACATCATAAAGCTAAGTGAGATAATTGAGGTATGTCTGTATAGCCAACAAAGACTATGTAAATAAATACATTTTAAAATCCTCAAATCAATAAAAAAAATCATTCAAAAAAACTGGCAAGAGATAAAAACTAGTAATATACTAAAGAGGTAAGCAAATCACAAAAAATATAAAAGGGCTCATAACTGTACAATAATCGGGAAATTGAAAATTAGTATTACAGCAAAATACCATTTTGCACCTTTTAGAATAATAATTTTTTAAGAATTTGATAAGACCATACTGCTACTACTGCTAAGTCACTTCAGTCATGTCCGACTCTGTGCGACCCCATAGATGGCCTCCCACAGACTCCCGTCCCTGGGATTCTCCAGGCAAGAACACTGGAGTGGGTTGCCATTTCCTTCAATGCATGAAAGTGAAAAGTGAAAGTGAAGTCGCTCAGTTGTGTCCGACCCTCAGTGACCCCATGGACTGCAGCCTACCAGGCTCCTCCGTCCATGGGATTTTCCAGGCAAGAGTACTGGATGAGACCATATGTTCTCACATATATGGAGAAATGAGAACCCTTATCCAATGAGGGTAAAGAGATAAAGTGATAAGATGATTTCTGTGAACAGAAAATATAACAATAGATACTAGACTGATGGCAGGTCGATTTTCCAACAATGCCACTCCTGGGGACGTATGTTAAAGAAATGCTCACGTATTTTATGGTACTAGGAAGGAATCTAAGGCTTCATCTGTATCAGTAAGGTTTTATTTAAAAAAAAAGAAGCCACTAAGGGAGGGAGGGAAGGAACAAGGGAGGGAGGGAGGAAAGAAGGAAAAAGGTCTGAAGCAAATTTGCCAAAACACCATTCTTACATTTCTTAGCTGGCATAATGACAGTGTCACAGTGGTGTCATCTAATAGTGAACTTCTATCTCGACCTTGTCCAAAGCTTTCACCATCTTCAAAGAGAAAACTAAAAAGAGATTTAAAAAATGTTATTTTAATGAGCATAGAAATCCAATTTACTGTTTCTTCTAGAAAATAAAATTTACTCTAAATCATAAATCTCTTCATTAAAAGAAATTTTAGACTGAATAAAATCTGTAATTGGTGGCTGAAATTTCTCCAAAAAATCTTCATCTTTAAATATATGTTGAGTTTGCAGTGCATGCATGCTCACTGACTCAGTTGTGTCTGACTCTTTGCAACCCCATGGACTGCAGCCTGCTAGGCAACTCTGTCCATGTGTACAGGGAAGAATACTGGAGTGGACTGCCACTTCCTCCTTCAGGGGTTCTTCCCGAGATCGAACCCAAGTCTGCATGCAGATTCTCTACCACTGAGCCACCTGGGAGGCCCCTATAAATACAGCATATAAATGTAAAGCATTTTAGGGATACTAGAATATGATTTACACTGTTCATGCAGGGGCAATGATAAAATTACACTGACAGTATGTAATATGTTCCTGAGGAAATTCATATGGGTAAAAAATGATAAAAGGATGAAGAAAATAAAACGCTAATGATGATAACTTCTCAGGAGAAAGAATACTGAGTAATAAACATATTTAGAATTTTAGAGAATTAATTTTTATATCCTTCAAACCATTTACTCTTAGAACTGCCATCATCTTATTTCTGATTTTTCTACTTAATTCATCATGTGAACAGTACAACTGAAGTTAATACTTAAGAATCAGTTTAAGAGGGGGGAAAGGTACAGAATTAGTGCTGTACATATGAAGAAAAAAATGATCAGCAGATGGTTTTTATAGTTACCTACAAAGATCAAATCTAGTCCTAAAACCTAAAATTAAAACTTCAAAGCACTAACGGAAAGAGATGTAGGTTCTCATTTTTATGAACGAACATGACAAGCAACAGAACAATTAACAGTTTTGGCTCTTAGCATTGTATTGCCATTTAACTTCTGAGTAATTTACAAGATGGTGTCTAAGACCTTATACAACTCTGGAGTTTTTCAACAGTGCTTTAGTACCATGATGATCTCTAGGATAAGCAATGAGGTCACTGAGTACATTTTAAAATATCTTTAGAAGTAAAAAAAAAAAAAAGAAGTTCCTCATAATGGGCATACTAGCCTAGTATATTAACTCTCTTAAATATTACTGTTCTATTTGTACAATTTGTTTTATTGATCACCAACTATTGTGAGATGTTCCATAATAATACCTTTACTTCAAATAGATCATAAAACAAATAATTTATTAAAAATGGTAGTTTAAAAAATAACAAAAGCACTGATAAGAACTCTGTGATTAGAAACTCCTACCAGACATTTCTCCAAAGAAGACACGCAGATGGCCAATAAACACATGAAAAGCTGCTCACACTCGTTTATTAGAGAAATGTAGATCAAAACCATAATAATGTATCACTTCACACCAGTCAGAATGGCTATCAACAAAAAATCTACAAACAATAAATGCTGGAGAGCACATGGAGAAAAGGTCAACCTCTTGCACTGCTGGTGGGAATGAAAACTGATACAGCCATTATGGAAAATAGTATGGAGATTCCTTAAAAAAACAGGAATAAATCTACCATATGACCCAGCAATCTCACTCATGGGCATATATCCAGAGAAAACCAGAATTCTAAAAGACACATGTTCATTACAGCAATATTTACAATAGCCTGGAAGGAAGCAACCTAGATGTCCATCAACAGATGAATGGATAAAGAAGTTGCACATTTATACAGTGGGATATTACTTAGCCATAGAAAGGAACAAATTTGAGTCAGTTGTAGTGAAGTGGATGAACCTAGAGCCTCTTACACAGAGTGAAATGTCAGAAAAAGAAAAACAAGTATTGTATATTAATGCATATATATGGAATCTAAAAAAATATGGTAATAAATGAACCTAGTAGACAACAGACTTGTGGACACAGGGGAAGATGAGGTCAGTTCAGTTCAGTTGCTCAGTTGTGTCTGACTCTTTGCAACACCATGGGCTGAGGCATGCCAGGCCTCCCTGTCCATCACCAACTCTTGGAGTTTACTTTAACTCAAGTCCATTAAGGGGGACAATGAGGGTGGGATGAACTGAAAAAAGCAGCATTGTCATATATATATTACCATCTCTAAAACAGTGGGAAGTTGCTAAATAACACAGGGAACCTAGCCTGGTGCTCAGTGATGACCTAGATGGGTGAGACTGGAGGAAGGTAGGGAGGATCAGGAGGAAAGGGATATATATATATATAAAATTATGACTGATTTGTGTTGTTGTTCAGCAGACAGCAACACTAAATTGTAAAGCAATTTTCCACCAATTAAAAAATGTCTACCTGCCCAAAGAAAAAACTATCAGATTAAAAAAAAGTTTTTACTAGATTTCTTTCATTTACAAGAGATGTTTTCTTTCCTTACTTGGGGAGTGTGCAGATAGGTGGTTTGGATCGAATGATTTCCTTGTTCACAAGCTCTTTTTCCAAGTCACCTCCAGCTAAACACCAAAGGTAATACACTTCTTCAATAGATCTTTCTGCCAGGTAATCATTGTTTATATCTATTAATGGAAAATTAAAAAAAATAGCTATCACACTTTCTGTTTTTATTAAAAGGCAACAAGCAATAATAGCTGACATTTTTAAAAAGTAAAAGCTGAAGAACACAGTAAGATTCCCTTTACAATATTCATACTACAAAATGCATAGAGGATTAAATGCAGATATGTATACTGGTTGTGCATCCAGCTTCTTTGAGAAAAAAGTGTGATTTTTATCCTCTATATCAGAGATATATATATACATAGGTATATATATATATATGGAAGATATACACACACACACGCACATACACACACATATACATTAGATATATCAAGCCCTGCAGGAAAGAAATGAGGGCAAAAAAAAAAAGCACTTGAGTATGCAACCAGCACACCCTGTCCCATCCTTTGTCTTGAGACAATTTTTGCCTATTTTAAAAGTCTTGATGTCTCACAGAGGCTTCACTTCTATTGTACTATGTTCATATTGACCTTCAGTTTTTTGTTTGGCTACTCCACACAGCATGTGGGACCTTAGTTCTCCAACCAGGGATTGAACCCATCCCCCCTACATAGGAAGTGCAGCATGTTAACCACTTGGACTGCCAACAAAGTCTTGGATCTTCATTTATAATAGTAACTGTGTGACTGAATGTCTATTTACCTCCCCAGTTGGCACAAATGATGCTTGAAGATACAGTGTATGGAACATAGTAGAAACTCAATAAGTATTTGACCAAATGAATGTTTAGTAAATATTTCCTACCATGATTATGTCATGATAATTTTTTATATAAACGTAATTTACTGGTGTCCCTAAAAAACACATTTTGAGAGCTGTAATTTTCAGAGAGGAATGAAAAGAGAAAAGGTGGTATTCTCTAACAAACATGGAATATAATAATAATGACTTATCAATAATATGATTTTTAAATAATTTATAATAAATTTTATGAAATCTATATAAATATTGAGATAACAGAAATTCCATTGGAAACCAGAAGATCTGATTATAGCACTAGGACCCGGGTTTACATAATAAGAAAAATTTTTTTGTTTGATACCACTTCATTTCTTTGATTCTTGAAGTCCTTGCTCCAAAGTAATTTAAATTTAAAGGATTAAAATGTTAGGTTATATTTTAACCACTTCCAAAATTACTTCTTAATTCTCAGGTAAGTATCCAAAAAGCCTCACTAGTATAAATATTTACTGTTGACAAATTCAAAACTGAAACTAGGATGAGGGTACTTCCTTTAAAAACATGGCTTTTATTCTTAGTATTCTTTATCATTACCTTTACACAACTGACTGATATCCTCTGGCAGAGTCAAATCAGCACATCTCAGAGAAGAAGAAAACAGGCTGGCAGGTTTGATAAAGGGAGTGTATAAGGGTAACACTTCTCTGAACACATTGTCCTGCATTAATTCATCTGGGGTTGGCCTTAAGAAACACATTTAAAATATAGCACATGAATTAAAGTCATTAAAATGTTCCTAGAATAATGGCACACCTATAAGGAAATAATTAAAAGTCATAAACACCTCATAACATACAAAATAATAAAGCTCTCCTTATTAGAGTCTAGATATACACCTTTAAAAAAGAATCAAGTGATTACAAGTAAATACTGACTTTTTTTACCTCTTTTGTGCTTTTTGAATTTTATGACTTATCAAATATTATTACATATGAGCATCTCCATTTTTTACTTTCAGCTTGACCATCATAAACTTGCTTCGCTGAATATCTTAATTAAATAATAAAATTATAAACCAATACTATCTTCTGATTTTCTTCGTACTCTCTTAATGTGGTATCAGTTCAGTCAGTTCAGTCGCTCAGTTGTGTCCGATTCTTTGTGACCCCACGAACCGCAGCATGCCAGGCCTCCTTGTCCATTCCCAACTCCTGAAGTTCACCCAAACTCATCTCCATTGAGTTGGTGATACCATCCAACCATCTCATCCTCTGTTTTCCCCTTCCCCTCCTGCCATCAATCTTTTCCAGCATCAGGGTCTTTTCAAATGAGTTAGTTCTTCGCATCAGGTGGCCAAAGTATTGGAGTTTCAGCTTCAGCATCAGTCCTTCCAAAGAACACCCAGTACTGATTTCCTTTAGGATGGACTGGTTCGATCTCCTTGCAGTCCAAGGAACTCTGAAGAGTCTTCTCCAACACCACAGTTCAAAAGCATCAATTCTTTGGTGATAAGCTTTCTTTATAGGCCAACTCTCACATCCATACATGACCACTGGAAAAACCATAACCTTGACTAGATGGACCTTTGTTGATGAACTAATGTCTCTGCTTTTTAATATGCTGTCTAGGTTTGTCATAACTTTTTTTCCAAGGAGTAAGTGTCTTTTAATTTCATGGCTGCAGTCACCATCTGCAGTGATTTTGGAGCCCCCCAAAATAAAGTCTCTCACTGTTTCCACTGTTTCCCCATCTATTTCCCATGATGAGATGGGACCAGAGGCCATGATCTTCATTTTCTGAATGTTGAGTTTTAATCCAGCTTTTTCACTCTCCTCTTTCCCTTTCAACAAGAAGCTCTTTAGTTCTTCTTTGCTTTCTGCCATAAGGGTGGTGTCATCTGCATATCTGAGGTTATTGATATTTCTCCCAGCAATCTTGATTCCAGCTTGTGCTTCTTCCAGTCCAGCATTTCTCATGTACTCTGCATAGAAGTTAAATAAACAGGGTGACAATATACACCCTTGACGTACTCCTTTTCCTATTTGAAACCAGTCTGTTGTTCCATGTCCAGTTCTAACTGTTGCATCCTGACCTGAATAGAAATTTCTCAAGAGGCAAGTCAGGTGGTCTGGTATTTCCATCTGTTTAAGAATTTTCCGCGGTTTGTTGCAGTTCCCACAGTGAAAGGCTTTGGCACAGTCAATAAAGCAGAAATAGATGTTTTTCTGGAACTCTCTTGCTTTTTCAATGATCCAGCGAATGTGGGCAATTTAATCTCTGGTTCCTCTGCCTTTTCTAAAACCAGTTTGAGCATCTGGAAGGTCACAGTTCACGATTGCTGAAGTCTGGTTTGGAGAATTTTGAGCATTACTTTACTAGCGTGTGAGAGGAGTACAATTGTGTTGGAGTTTGAGCATTCTTTGGCATTGCCTTTCTTTGGGATTGGAATGAAAACTGACCTTTTCCAGTCCTGTGGCCACTGCTGAGTTTTCCAAATTTGCTGGCATATTGAGTGCAGCACTTTCACAGCATCATCTTTCAGGATTTGATATAGCTCAACTGGAACTCCATCACCTCCACTAGCTTTGTTCATAGTGATGCTTCCTAAGGCCCACTTGACATCACATTCCAGGATGTCTGGCTCTAGGTGAATGATCCCACCATCATGATTCCCTGGATAGTGAAGATATTTTTTGTACAGTTCTGCTGTGTATTCTTGCCATCTCTTCATAATATCTTCTGCTTCTGTTATGTTCATACCATTTCTGTCCTTTATTGAGCCCATCTTTGCATGAAATGTTCCCTTGGTATCTCTAATTTTCTTGAAGAGATCTCTAGTCTTTCCCATTCTATTGTTTTCTCTGTTTCTTTGCATTGATCGCTGAGGAAGGTTTTCTTATCTCTCCTTGCTATTCTTTGGAACTCTGTATTCAGATGCTTATAGCTTTTCTTTTCTCCTTTGCTTTTCCCTTCTCTTCTTCTCACAGTTATTTGTAAGGCCTCCCCAGACAGCCATTTTGCTCTTTTGCATTTCTTTTTCTTGGGGATGGTCTTGCTCCCTGTCTCCTGTACAATGTCACAAATCTCCATCCATAGTTCATCAGGCACTCTACCAGATCTAGACCCTTAAATCTATTTCTCACTTCCACTGTATAATCATAAGGGATTTGATTTAGGTCATACCTGAATGGTATAGTGGTTTTCCCCACTTTCTTCAACTTAAGTCTGAATTTGGCAATAAGGAGTTCATGATCTGAGCCACAGTTAGCTACCTGTCTTGTTTTTGCTGACTGTATAGAGCTTTTCCATCTTTGGCTGCAAAGAATGTAATCAGTCTGATTTCGGTGTTGACCATCTGGTGATGTCCACGTGTAGAGTCTTCTCTTGTGCTGTTGGAAGGGGGTGTTTGCTATGACCAGTGCGTTCTCTTGGCAAAACTCTATTAGCCTTTGCCCCCTGCTTCATTTTGTACTTCAAGGTGAAATTTGCCAGTTACTCCAGGTGTTTCTTGACTTCCTACTTTTGCATTCCAGTCCCCTATAATGAAAAGGACATCTTTTTGGGTGTTAGTTCTAAAAGGTATGGTAGGTCTTCATAGAACCATTCTTTTTCAGCTTTTTCAGCATTACCTGTCAGGGCATAGACTTGGATTACCCTGATATTGAATGGTTTGCCTTGGAAATGAACAGAGATCATTCTGTTGTTTTTGAGATTGCATCCAAGTACTGCATTTTGGAATCTTTTGTTGACTATGATGGCTATTCCATTTCTTCTAAGGGATGTGTGCCCACAGTAGTAGATATAATGGTCCTCTGAGATAAATTCATGTGGTATATTTATTCAAAACTATGCTTTTAATACTATTCCTCTCATTTGAACATGTCTTGATAAAGATGTTTTCATAAAGATAAATTAGAATATATTATTTTCAAATATTACATACTTACAGAGTTTAGGGACAAATGAATGGGTAACAGTGACATCATCAAATGAAAATAATAAAATTTCTAAGAAATACTTTTACATTATCAGCAATTATTAACTTAGCTCACTATGTAAGTTTTTTTCTATAATACTTATTTGCCAATAAATTTTTGTCCTCATTTTTCTCATATCACTGTATCTAGGCATATCTACCTTCCATAGTTTAGCTAATTTTCAAACTGGAGGTTAGGAAATGAACTACTGGCTGATTTTGGTATATGTCAGCTTTCTGATCATGTTTTAATTATTTTTTTCTTCTCTTATGACCATACATTAAAGCCAAAACTAACAGTTCTGATATTAATATCAATCATACATTACTACATATATTAATATTATTTGATCCATTAGTATTAAAAAATTAAGTACTTATATGTTAAGATCTCAGTTTTAATCCCAAACTCTTGATATCAACCTCTTGGAAGGGTGGAAGGTGAGGCACTTCTTTAAAAGATCTATCACAGTTTCTGGAAGCTCCTGGTAAACAGAGAGAGAATGTAATTATTTTAAAGAATCCACTTAAAAATTTATATTACTTATATCGTTTTCTACTTTAAGAAGTTTTGACTTTTTTTGGAAAGCCTTTGCTTTAAAATAGCTTGCTACTGGATCCCAAGTATGCAAAATAAATTTTCAATAACAGATTAATGACAAACCTTTATAATGTCCAGACAACCATGCTCCTCAGCCAAAACTATTATAGTGTCATCTACACAGTCTATAAAAGAGGAAAATTACATGAATTAAAGCTGCTTTTACAACTTACCAGACTGAGAGTTAAACTTTATTAACATTATTTTAAATTGTATAATGTAATTTTGGAACTTGGAATATTAAAAAGCTTGAGACTTTGTCAAGTTTCCTTGTATGTTTTAATAAATAAAAAAAGGCTTTATTTTTATGATTATAAGACTGCTTTTATTAAATACAATTGAAGAATGTGCATGCATTTTTTTCTGGTCTTTAAAGTATAAGGTTTAGCCTATAGACACCATTTATAGATCTCTAAGACTCCTTAATAGCCATATTACCAATCTTTGAAATTAAAGTGATAAAATTATAAAATTTTATACAACTTTATTTACAATTCATTGTTATTTAATATTCACTAATATTATTCTATATACATCCATATTTGTAGACCCTATTAACCTGGACACCAATCTGACACTCTTTTATACAAAGTGCTCTATCACTGTTTTTCTCTCCTTTTTTTTACCATACATCCTTAACTTATTCTGGATTACAAAAATTTTTATAAATGTGAATCACTAGTATTTGGATTATACACATGTGAAACATATGCGCTTGTTAGAAGGAAAAATAAACATTCTTCCTCAATCATATAATTCACTAAACAGAAAGCTCAAAAGTTATAGTACATTGACGGTAACTGCTACAGAGAAGTACAATTTTATAATTTCATATTTTGATTCAAAAGTTAGTTTGGTTGGCTAGATCATAAAGCTAAGATTATATCCAAGGACATTATAATTCCTTACAGTGAATAAGGAAAAGCTCTCCTATAGTATCTCAAGGGCGCTTAAACTGCCCTGTTAATGCTTATCACTGATCATTGGAAAGCTGAAGAAAGTGAAGCCTTTTCAGTGTAGTCACTGTTTTGAAGAACACATTCTCTATGTGCATAATTACTCTCACTAAAGATTATATTTACAACTGAAAGATAATCAATTGTGAGACACTTACCCAGTGTAAGCAAAAATTTTAGTCTTTCAGAAATATCCAAACTCTGAAATAATTTTCTTCCCTACATAAAAGATAAAACAAATTCTTATTATCATTCACATATTCTTCCCAGGGAGGTTTTATTTTTCATTTTTGAAAATTATTTTTCAATTATCTCTATTTCTCTTCAGAGGTTTTATTAGCTTTTTTTGAATTGGCTCCTCTAAAGAAAAATCATTGGTGACACACATTTTTTTAATGTTGCATAATGCTTACCATTTAAACATTCTGTATATCTAAGAATCATTACATTGTAGTTCGATCTCAAGCATTCTTCATTTTTGAGGCCCACATATATCTGGTTGTCTAGAAGGACTCCAGGAGACTTATTTGATTAAGAGACCAAAATGTCTTTTTACCCTTTCATCTGCCCAACTAATTCTTACTTATATATCATGATCCAGGTAATCTGTTGTCTCCATTAAGAAATATTCCACAACACTCCTTCCTCTTCTCAAAATGACTTAAAATAACCATCTTTGTGTTTTCCATAGTAGCTGGTATATCCCTTTATTTTAAGATACATATGTTATATTTTAGTTGTTTCCTTATTAATTGGCTTCAGAGGGCTCCTTGAAAAAGAGTCTTGAATTAAGCACAACTTCAGTGATTATGTGTTGAGCAACTATTGTGTGTTAAGCTGGACTTTCCACAACGAGTTATATACTATGGGTAAATTACTTGACCACTTTAAACCTCACTTTCCTCATTTATAAATTGGAATGTTAACTATACACGCCATGTAGGTTGCAGTGAAGGTTATATGATGTATACAAAACTGCTTAGCATTTTCTGAATAAAGAAAATGCTTCAGAAATTTTGGCTATTATTATGTTTCTATTATTATAAACAAAGTAAACTTGTATGATCATTTAAAAAGACTTAGAAGGAGAAGGTTTAAGAATACAGCTTGGTCTTTGTGCAGCAAAAGAGGCTCTGATTTTCTTTTGTTTAATAGAGAAGAAAAAACTTTCTTAAAGTCTTATGAAATTAGAACTACAGGTGGAGAGATCATTGAAAACAAGCTGCCCTTCCTCTCTCTTACACTACTATCAATATTAATCTTCTAGACCTAAATGTAAGGCCAGATACCATAAAACTCTTATAGAAAAACACAAGCAGAACACTCTCTGACATAAATTAAAGCAAGATCTTTTTTGATCTACCTCCTGGAGTAATGAAAAGAGAAACAAAAATAAACAAAAGGGACCTAATTAAACTTAAAAGCTTTTGCAGAGCAAAGGAAATCATAAGCAAAATGAAAAAAACCCACAGGAGAGAAAATATTTGCAAATGAAGCAATTGACAAGGGGTTAATCTCCAAAATATACAAACAGCTCATGCAGCTCAATAACAAAAAACCAACCCAATCAAAAAATGGGCAGAAGATCTAAATAGAAATTTCCCCAAAGAGACACACAGATGGCCAAAAAGCATGGGAAAAGATGCTAAACATCATTAATTATTAGAGAAATGTAAATCAAAACTACAATGAAGTATCATCTTATACTGGTCAGAATGGCCATCATCAAAAAATCTATAAATAATAAATGCTGGAGAGAGTGCAGAGGAAAGAGAACAGTGCTACATTGTTGGTGAGAATGTAAATTGGTACAGCCTTTAGGGAGAACAGTATGGAGGTTCCTTAAACAACTAAAAACAGAGCTACCATATGATTAAGAGGGCATATATCCCAGGAAAACCATAATTTGAAAAGATACATGCACCCCAAAGTCCACTGCAGTATTATTTACAATAGCCAGGGCATGGAAGCAACCTAAATGTCCACCGAAAGAGGAATGGATGAAGAAGATGTGGTACAATGAAATACAAAGAAGATATGTACAATGAAATATTCCTCGGCCATGAAAAAGAATGAAATAATGCCATCTGCAGCATCATGGATGGACCTAGAGATTGTCACACTGAGTGAAATAAGTCATAAATATTGTATAATATTGCTTACATGTGGAATCTAAACAAAAATGGTACAAATGAATTTATCTACAAAACAGAGTTACAGATGTAGAAAACAATTTTATGGTTTCTGGGGGTAAAGGGAGGGAGGGATAAATTGGGATACTGGGGTTGACATATATAATATACACTACTATATATAAAATAGATAACTATTAAGGACCTACTGTATAACACAGGAAGTACTATACAATACTCTGTAATGATCTATATGGGAAAAGTATCTAAAAAAGAGTAGATGTATGTGTACGTATAACTAATTCACTTTGATGTACACCTGAAACTAATACAACATTATGAAGCAACTATACTCCAATAATAATTAAATTAAAAAAGACCCACCTTAAAAAAAATTAATCTTCTAAAACTGCAGGTTTGATTTTAGCTTGCTTAAAAACTTTAAATGCCCCCCCCCATCTTATATAAATATAATCCTCTCAATATGGCTCAAAGTCTCCTAGGATATGGCTCCTATCCATTTTACTTATTAATTTATATTTAATATTTTATATGAAATCTAAAGGTTTGATGAGGTAGAGGAAGATTTAAAGCATCCTAAAACTGGACTGTCTAAACTTTGAGTACCTCTTAAAATGTCATGAAGCCCCTATTACGGAATTAATATTTCCTTTCTTATAATTCATGCAGTTCTTTGTGCTTATCTTCAAAGTTTATGGATTTGTATTACATTATAGGCTCTTTGACAATACATTTTAATCACAGTTTATTCCTGTTGTATTATTATACACACAGTAAATACACATCAACATTTGTTGAACTGAATTATTCATATAAGAATTACCCAGATCCTAAGTAGTTTAAATATAAGTAATGGTAATAAAAAGGAAAAGTTACATTTGTCATATTTATGCTTATGTATAGTTTATATTCCAACAAAAATTTTCAGTTAGGCTATGATTTTAAACAAAAATGAGATTTACTATATTTTTATACCAATGAAAAGTAAGATGGTCTAGACAAAGGATAGCAAAGAATCAGCAAGTCTGGCATTTTCCCTTAGAAAAAGCAATGCCAGTGTATAGGCTACCAGGTAATTGTTAACATTTAAGTGTTAATAATAAAAGCTAACATTTATGTACTGTGATATAATGCCCTATATTAGTTACATTAGTTACCTTAAGTCACACTACACTTTGTTGCATAAGATTTCAAACCAAGCTCTCTCTGACTATGAAACCCTGTCTCTTAACTATTATGCTTTACTACCTCTGCTGTTGAACTGGTACACAAAACACACAAAATGAAAATAATATCATCCTAATCCTTAGATATGGTAAAGATCAATGAGTTAATATTTCAAAAATACTTTAAAAATCCACTGGAAGACAGAACAACAGATAAATAATAAAACTGTCTGCCCCTAAAGACCTCATTGTCCAAGTAGGCAAATATAACAAATGCTAAAATAGAAGAGAATAAAGAAAACAGAGACTAACCATGGCAGGTACCTGGAGGCAGAATCAACAAAATATTAGCTGTCCCTCCAAATTCATCCTGATCTATTAGGCACCTATCTATGGCCACATGAGTAAACTGTCACTCGTGAAAAGTAGAGTGGAAACCTGCAACGTTTACATCATCTTCTTAAAGACAGTAACCAAGAATTCACTCCTCTCCTTTTCTTATGGCTAAAAAGGAGGATAAAGCAGCATCTTTCGGAGCGATCCCTGATAGCCAAAGTTTTGGCATGACATTGTGGAACAGAGCCCACTCTTTCTGAGGACTGTTACATGAGGGAGAAAAACATCTGTGTCCTTTGGGCACTGCATTAAAAAAATCTTTTTTATGATGATATTGGCATTTTATTTTTTTGGCTGCATGCACGTGGGATCTTTGTTCCCTAACCAGGGGTGCAACTTGCGCCCCCTGCATTGGAAGCTCGAATTCTTAACCAGCTGGACCATCAGGGAACGCTCTAAGCTACTGCATTTTTAATTCCTTTGTTTACAATAACTGTATAGTCTTTATCACACAAATAAATTTAGAGGATATTTCAGGAAGGCCTCATAAAAAGCCAACTCTTACAAGTGAGTCTTATTGAAGACAGAACAGGGGAGGAAAAGGTATTTAAGGAAGAAAGAATACCATAGATGGGAGAGAGCATGAATATACTGAAATGTGTAAGCAGTTTTAGTGTAAACGTTTCTAAATATGCTGTTTACACTTAATACAGTGTAAGTTTTTAATACTTAGTACAGGTGCAAATATTTCTAGGTATACCAAAATAATATTCAAGTAAATGGTCAAGTGGGACTTTTAAAAAAATCAAATTGAGATTTCAGTCTTTTATCCCCATATCTAGTCAATTTGCAAAAAAAGATAAAAAGATGCTATTACTAAATAGCTTTCCTACCCCAAAATATTTTTCTAATAAACAATTTTTATTAGTTTAATATTTCTTTATACATACCACACAGAGTTCAAATAAAATGATTCCAAGAGACCAGACATCTGATTTGGGGCCAGAAGGCAATGGTTTTTCATTTGGCACATGATCACTGGTTTTGAAAATTCCTTGTGCAATCACCTCAGGTGCCAAGTATGATGGGTACCTAAAATGGTATAATTTAAGAATGAATTTATTACTATGAGCTAGAAAGGGGGAAATATGTACTTAGTGGTACGTTTTTACTATCAGCACAGTATAATCCATACAAAAGCTCAATGAGATTAAATGAACTCTTGCTAGGAAGAATTCTTAACTACCATAATACAGGCCTTATGTCTAGGAATCAAGAGGAAATATATGAGTCTCAAGGAATGTTAAACCTATCTCGCCTTTAGCTCCTTTCTTTGTTTTCCTCTGTATTAACACATTGCCTTCAGAATTCGAAGTTTCCAAGTGTTTTTCCTTCTTCCTTACTGCCTATCTTCTCTTTATACTTAACTTTTATTTAAATTTTATCTTTGAAAATAGTATTTATTCTTTTGAATAGTAGGAATGTCAAAATCTGTAAAAAGCATATAAATTGAAATGTAAGACCCTCTCCAATCTCTGTACTCCAGTCACTCACACATATTTATGTACAAATAAAGTTGATCGTTTATCATCATTGCCCTATAGGGAAGTATAGTATATGCACTATTCTGTAAAGCAATGGCACCCACTCCAGTACTCTGGCCTGGAAAATCCCATGGACGGAGGAGCATGGAAGGCTGCAGTCCATGGGGTTGCCAAGAGTCGGACACAACTGAGTGACTTCACTTTCACTTTTCACTTTCATGCATTGGAGAAGGAAATGGCAACCCACTCCAGTGTTCATGCCTGGAGAACCCCAGGGACGGGGGAGCCTGGTGGGCTGCCGTCTATGGGGTCGCACAGAGTCAGACACGACTGAAGTGACTTAGCAGCAGCAGTACTCTTTTTCACTCAAAATATATTTTAGAGATTATTCTTATAAAATAGGTATAGATCTGTCTCATTCTTTTTGAAAACTGTCAATAATTTCATTGCATTGAGATACTTAATTTATGTGATACAACTCTGAAGGAGGATATTTGGAAGTTGACTACTACTTAAAATTCTTACATGGATATATTACAGATATCCCATTTCCCAAAATATATGGATGAAAGACAAATTCCTAGACATGGTACTACAAAGTCACAAGGTAGATGAATTTTAAAATTTTATATATGTTGCCAAGTTGCCCTTTTGAGTTATGGCAATTTATATTCTCATAAGCAGTATATAGGATTGCCTCTTTTCCTTAACCTTCACCAACATAAGTTTTTAAAAAAATTGCTTTAGTAAATATAAAATACAGACTATTAATGTGAATAAGATGTAAAGAATAAAGCTTAAAAGAACACTCATGTACCTACCAGCCAGTTTAAATAAGAATATGAAATTATCACTAAAAGTCCCTATTTGTGTGTTGATAATTCTCTTCCATTTATTTATAGTTTTACCATGTTTGTAACCCTAAAAAGTATTATCATATTGTTTAGTTAAGCACATATCTGAACTTTATAGTACTGGAGTTATGCTGCCATTATTCCTTTGTGATTTGCTTTTTTTAGTCAACAATAGTTATTTAAAAGAGCCATTCACATTGCTGTAAGTAGATTTAAGTCATTAATTTTTATGTCTGTTTTATGAATATATTATTCATTCAAATGTCAATGAGCATTTCCTTTCTTTTTGTACTATAAACTATGTTGCTAGAAAAAGTATATGTATTTCAATACATAGTATGTTGTTGTGTAGCAACACTTCTAGCAAAAGTCTCCCCAGGAGTATAAACCCCACACCAAATTGCTAGGCCATAAGACATGTGCACTTTCAACTTTATAACACCACACCAAATGCTTCTTGAGAGGGGTTGTACCAATTTATACTCCTACTAGCAGTGTACAACAGATTCTATTGCTTACTTCTCCAATACTTGTTGGACAGCAGTGGCAGACTTTCTAATATTTGGGCATCTGGGGGTGAGACTCACAAACCATTATACAATAGTTTTAATTTGTATTTCCTTGATAACTAAAAAGGTTGAGGTACATTTTCATAGACAAAATTGGCACTATGATGCCATTTTACCCTTAGTTGATCATACTGCTCTTATAAATAAATGTGTGAATCTCTTCAGATAAGTGAAGTCTAGTGGAAAAGCAATGACCTTGATACCATAAAGCCTGTATTCTAATTCCAGTCCTATCATTTATTTTATATGTGATTTGGGTTTCTTAATCTGTAAAACAGGAACAATAATTTCTCTCACAAAACTGTTACAAATATTCATGAATACATAAAGAAGTTTTATAGAAATGAAAAAAAAAGACACAAATGCAATGCTTTATTTCTGTCATCATTAGCACGATACATCCAGAAGGCAAACTGTTCATTTTTAATTCTGATTTCCAGCACATCTAACTCCAAAATAATAAAATGGGTAGTGAAAAGTCAAGGATTACTACACGTAAACTGCTATATCTAAAACTTCTGACTGATGACCTCTGAAAGTACAGAGGTGACTTATGCTCCAAATATTTTAATTTCCTTTTTAATCAAGGACATGTTAAGTTAATTAATAAAAATAGTATACGTTAGGCTTATTTTTTAATATAGATTATCTCCTTCTAACAGTGCCTCTTCTTTAGCACTGCATTTTAACACTCAGAAAATTACCAGAACTCTGCCGTGAGTATGACTGGTGAGATAAATACAAGTGGTTTTCACCATCTGTCTGATGTTTTAACAAGGTATTAAGCTACTGGCCAGCTGAAATGAATGTCCAATTTCTAACTCATTACAGTATTTTGAAACAGATGTTAATGTTTTACTTTTTTGTTCCTTAATATTTGTCTTTTGAATCAACTGCAAGCTTCGTCTGGTGTAAATATTTTCTTTCATGACTTAGCTGTTTGATCACTTTATTTTTCCTGGCTAAGGTTTCACATTTTACTCTTTGATACTTTCTGGTCAGAACTTTTGCGTCCAAGACTTCAAAGTAAGCCAAACCAAATGGCACATGAGACCAATTCTATCCAAGCATTTTAAATTCAAATGTACCTCTTCAAAATGTTTGATATGCTTTAAAAAAATCACTTCCTTTCTTCTATTCATCATTAAAACCTAAAAGCACCTTTAAGTGAAAGATAAAAAATTAAAGTAATTTTTGTTTGTATTGGTTTTGGAGTTGTCACATATAAATTTAGACAAAATGAAGGATCACGCTTACTATAGCTGCCTAAAAGCTATTTCAAAGGGTAATTATAACACATGATGATGATACCAGAGCCTTACTATAAATTTAATTTTATTATTTGAAAAGGTTTTCTTTTAACAAATAAAGCATAGGCTATTTTTATAAAATACTGTTTTTGTGCTTGTGATAACAACTATTTGTTGCCTACAGCCACATGGTAGTCAAAACTATAAACTATGAATTCATGCACATTAATAAGTCATCAAAACAGAAAAATTTCCATTAAATAATGAGCTTCTTGAAGTTGGGGACCTATCATATCCATTTTTGTATATCCAGCAGCCTTAAGAAAAGGTGTTTAATAAATATTTTCTTAATAAATAAAGGAAGGAATGATTAAACAATTTATTTTAAGATTAGCTATGTTCAAACAAATGAAAATTTTAAGAAACCTAGAAGTTAACTTAGATAAAAAAAATTCACAAATGAGATCATTTTTATGAACCTATTTGCAAGGCAGGAATAGAGATGCAGACATAGAGAATGGGCTCGTGGACACAGGGAGAGAAGGGGAGGGTGGGCAAATTGAGAGAGTGGCACTGATACATATTCACTATTATGCCTAAAGCAGATAGACAGTGGGAAGCTACTTTACAGTACTGGGAGCCCAGGTCAGTGTTTTGTGATGACCTAGATGGGTGGAAGTAAGGGTGGGAGGGAAGCTCATAAGGGAAAGGATATGTGTATACATATAGCTGATTCACAGAGTTGTACAGTAGAAATGAACACAACATTGTAAAGCAATTATACTCCAATTAAAAAAAAAGAAATTTAAAACATATTTTCCTGCAGAAACATACACCATTACTCCAAACCACAAGTTCCAATAATAGAGTGACAAAAACTGATTTTAGAGGGCCCAAAGAGCAAAACACAAATGCATACCATTAGGCATATCACAGCAATTAAAAAATATTCATAAGGTCTTTAAAGAATAGTATTAAATCAGCTTTAATTTCCTGATTTTGATAATTATTTTGTGGTTCTGAAAGAAAACTCCTTACTTCAGAAATTACAAACTGAAGTATTTAAGGGTAAAATGCCATTATAACACTAATAATTCTTAAACAATTCAGAAAAAATTATATTATACACAACAACACATATACATATAAGATAAAAGAAAGAGAGAAAACAAAAGTTGTGAAAAGCTAACATTTGGAGACTAAATAAAGGCGATACGGGAAATTTTTGTACTATTTTGTAACTTCTATGTACCTAAAATAAGGTCAAAATTACACATTTATAAAAGTATTACATTATTAACATATTTAAAAAGCAACCACACTATAAATATAACACAAACATCTATATTAAAAGCTTTAATTGAGTCCAGGATGAAGTAAACTTTCATTCTCTTTTTGGAGGCCAATATAAATCTGGAATTCCATATAAAGAAACTCTCCAAACTTATAATACAGACTTTCAGTTACAGAATCCACCCCATTACTGATAGTTACCTGACTCGAGGCTTAATATCCAATTATATCTTAGAGAACAGATATTTAAATTAAAAACATTAGAAAATAACATGAGAATGATTTTTCTCAGTCTTTTCAGGAATATACATTATTATTTGTCAGCCTTTTTGCCTTAAATTTACCTAATTCTGAATGAAATAAGGTTAATTTTTATAATATATAGTGAAGAATTCAATAATCTGTTAGCTTCACTACTAATTCAATGAAAAATCAATATCAGGGAACTTCTGTATGCTGGGAAAAACTCATTGTCTCCCCTTAAAAGTATATGGAAAATTAAGATATTTTTAATTTTAAAAAGGTAGTTTCATGTCAAAAATAACAAACTAACAAATATACCCTTAATAAAAAATTAGAAAGTTGAAGATAGAACTCAAAAAAAAAAAAAAAAAACCCAAAACATATTCTTACCCAATTGGGAAATCAACATCGTCACCATATGCTGTCATGTGATAAAGTCCAAATTTAGCCAATTTAACATGTCCCTACAATGACAAAGGAAGAAAAAATATCACATAAAATATGTTCATACTATTGGCAGGGAAAATTATGATTATACATTTTATAAGTAACACTATCATACAGTCAGATACATTAATAAAAAATTATATTTTATCATAAATTTATTTTAAAAAATTTGTCAGTGTTTGACATCTGCTTTATATTCATTACAAACATATACAAATACAATATATATTATATCAAAATGACAAATAACATTTAAAAATTGTTGCTGCTTATATTTTCTGAGCTCCTTTAAAAAACAAAATATGTTGTTAATTATTTTGAATCCTTGCTTAGAATATTTTGTGTTGATTTTCACAAAATAAATTGTTTTCAGGAATTGCAAGTCCATTCACAATGTTATGATTTAAACAACATGGAAGTTTTTAACTTGAAAAGGTATGTTCACAAATCAAGATATTAGTGAATCTGCTTTATGCCCAACAATTTTTATATTATTTTAGAATAATCATAAATACCACAAAAGTAAGATTCTTAAAAGGCAAATCCACATTATATAAATCTCTTAAGATTTTCCCCTTTTAGATGCTTAGAACTTAATTTTTTTTTTCAGTTTAGAAGTTCTTTTTTAAGAGCTGTATCTCCCAGAATTACAAAACATTTATATTTTAAAAACAATTTCAATTAGTTACTCTATTATCTTAACCTTGAAATTATAAGCACCATTTTATCTTAGTTTTAATATCATAGAGCATATACTGAAAGTCTAGAAGAGAAAAATCCTAGTAATACAAAAAATAATTCCCCAGAAAAAGTTTCCTCAAACTATTTTATATGCTTATAAAAAAATAATAAAATTCTTTAAGAAAATCACCTTGCTACCCATAATTCACATAATACCCACAATAGAGGTGGACTAGATTCTTATTTAATCTCCCATAAGAATCCAAGCAGAGAATCAGCACTTCAATTTAAAAAATAAGCTACGTACAAATAGCTGGTAAACAAAGAAAATAAATGACAAAGTAAAAAAGAAATAGAAAAGAAGAATAAAATGGAGAAAACACTATTCAGCTGTACTATGAGAAAAATATTCTATGTAAATAGTCAGAGAATCTTTTTTAAGATAAAAGCAAATCCACAGAAAGAGTGGACTGAGAAGTCTCAATGTGTATTTCACAAAATGAGTGAAAGGAAAAATAAAACATGAAGGCAGAAAATGAGTCCAGGGAAAAAAGAATAGTGTATGTAAAAAACACACGGATTTATATAATTAGACATAGTTTCTTTTTAAACAACCACAAGTACATTACGTTCATATAATCTTTTCATTATGAATACTCTTAAGACATTCTAATTCTTTCAGCAGGCTATAACTTGAAATAAAAAAAACAAATATTTAATGTACTATTGATGATTACCTTTTGATCCAACAGGATATTATGAGGAGACAGTGCCCGGTGTACTATACCATGTTTATTCATATACTGCAAGCCCTGAAGTACCTCAAATGCTATGCACAAAACCTTTGAATAGCTACAAAGAAAACAAAAAATCACAGATCAATAGAGCAATTACAAAGCAGATATAGAACCTGTTTTAAGAAATAAAACGAGGTTCAGTGATAAAATTCAAATATCTACCTATATACATACATACATACACATATATATATATATATATATATATTTTTTTGACCATGAAGCTTGTGGGATTTTAGTTCCCATTCCCCAACCTGGGCAGGACCATAGGAGGGAAAACATGGAGTCCCTGGACTGCCAGGGAATTTCCCAAAGAGTTTTCTTTTTATTGTACCACCTCTAATCAGAGAAAATAGACTCTATACATTTTCTAAAGTATCTACTCAGGCATATTTGATTTTACAATTACAGCAGAATTGATCTTAAAAAGAACCTACAGTTTCCAAACAACTACTCCGACTGCAGTCCTGTTCTCCAGGAAGGGAGAGTAATATTGGTGGGGTGCAAATGACCTTCTGCAGGTTGGGCTTTAACAAATTATCAGGAAATTTCAGATGTATGGCAGAACCAAATCAATGAAAACCATGGATCCTGCTCAAGACAACACACCTATGTCCCTGAAAAACAGCTATATTTTATGGCAGAGAGACATGAGCTTACTTTCCATATCAATCTGCAAGGTAATGTCCAAAATTTATGATTTATCAAATCTTTCTTATCCTATGCTCTCTTAAGCCAACTTCCATAGGGAGGCCCAGTTTCTTCCTCTTTCTCTCTCTCATTCCCTCTCCCTTCCTTTTTTTTTTTTTTTAAATAAAACATCATTCATATAGGAAGTTAGGAAGAATATAAAGAAAACTAGGGGAGATTAGTTCAAACCCAATCCCACAAACCACTATTATTAGGGTATAGATTTCCTTTATTCTCATTTTTTTTTAACACTTTAAATCATACTTAAAAAAATCAAATTAACATCTGAGTAACTACTAAATTAATTTTTTAAAGGTATAAATAACAAACTAATAATAGAGACATAATGAAATAATTTTAAAAATAGTTAACCTAAAAGCAGGTAGAATAAAAGGAGAACAAAGAACAAATGGAACAATCTGGGAAAAAAACATCAAAAACACAATGAAGCTAGTGTGTATGCAGCAGAGTGAGCAAAGGGTAGCGCTGATAGGAGATGAGGTCAGAGAGGTAGCAAGGTCAGAGGGCTAGATCACTTTAGGCCATTTAGGTCTTTGGCTTCTACTCTGAGACACATGGGAAGTGATTGGTACGCCGCTACACTACATACAGTAAAAATTTGCAGTAGAACTAAGCAGAGAAGAAAATAAAAACTGAAGCCAACTTAACCCCTAGCTCTCAAGAGATATCTCCATCATCAGGATTAATAGATGCTATAATTTTATAATTATAACTCTATTCATAAAGATTATCATCAGCTACCACCATTTTCATACCTCATTTTTGTATTTTTTTTTTAGCTAGAATATACTCATAAGAAAATTTTTCATAAGGGTGGCAGGAGTAGATATTTTAAAGCATGGCATGTCTTAAAATGTCTATTGTATTTGAACATAGAATTTCTCCTTGTCTTCAAATTGATAGTGGTAAATGTAATAAATATCAGTCTTTTCTTAATTCTGTTGTAGATACCTTGTTATTCCCCTCTGGAAGCTTTCAGGATTCTGTTGTACTTCATATTCTTAGACCTATAAAAACTTTAGTCCAACATGTCCAGTGTGTGGGCATTTGAGGATTTGTAAGTATCAGGTGTGATCTTCCAATCTAAAAATTCATGTTTCATTAAGGCAAAAACATTAACAAGGAAAAGTTGATTTGTTCTATCTTTGATTATTTTCTCCTTCTACTGTATCTTTTAGTCAGAACTCTTAGGGGGCAGATGAAAATTAGATTCATTCTATCAACTTTATGCTTTATTTCCTATGAGCATGGCCTATTATTTAATTTCCAAGACTTCTCTTCTGGTCTCTAGTTGTTCCTTTTCAGTACATCCTGTTCTTTGGCTATGAATTTATTATTCTTTTGAGTCTCTCTGAGGATAATTATTAGAATTATTTTTAATTTAGGAAACAAAAAAGTGTGTTTATCTTCATTTCCTCTGGGCTAAGTTTTTTTGAAAAAATTTTTTTCTCCCTCGGCTCTCTTTCAAACTATTTCGTCCCTCATATGTCTGGTAGGTTCCGGTTGTCAGCCATATTATAAAATAAGGCAATAAGTTGATATTCTACATGAAGTATGTAAAAAATAAAACAACAGAATTTACTATTTATAAAGAATGCTAATTAAACTGATCTACAAACTATTTTAATTTATCAAATAGTTCCTCCCATATTAAAGCACCACAACAGCCAGTATTAAGCAAATAAGGAACCTGTGGCACAAGAACAATTTAGAATTAATAGTTTTCATTAACATCTGCAAAAAATAAAAATAAAAACCAACTATGTAAATGAAAAGATTCCAAACTTTAAAACAACTACAATAATGTTGATAAAAATGTGTACAAGAAAGAATGCAAACCCCTCCTCTGTTAAAAACAAAGGACAATTTTCCTTGAGGTTGATTAACAAATAAAACATAAGAACATAGTTTCCCGTGATCATTTGTTCTGAGTCAGCTTTCAGGTAGTAATCTCTCATCTTTGTTCTTTCTGTATCTCTCTGTCTCTGTCTCTCTCACACACACACACACACAGAACACTTCACAGTCTTAAAAGCTGATGCCATATTCAGCTGTGACACTAGGGGACCTCAGCTGCACACTATTTCAATACAGATGTCCTTCTCATGAGATTGAAACCAAGTCTTTAAAATGACTTTTTTATTAAACCAGTTCCGAAACAGCTGAAAACAGAAGACTTTATCTTCTACTTAATCTACCTGCTTTTGTTGGCTGATTCTAAGATATAACTGGAAAACACCTGCATGTCAAGAAGCACATTCATGCTATTACTGACCTGATAAGCATTTACACTAACACAATTTCTAAAAATATGAATTATAAAGCTGAAGCTCATGACACATCTTTTCTTAGCTGTTACTAAAAGCTATACATGAATTACGGTTAATGGAACCAGTATTCTTCAATTTAAATCAGACAGGAAATCAGATTTGCTTTTCTGCCTGTTGTACTCTTATGATTTAATTTTTTAGTTTATTTTAAAATACAAGTATAAAAGAGAAAAAGAAGCTAATGCTACTTTCTATAGTTGGAAGAAGAAATCAATACTTGTAGAATTTTGTATACTTACTGGTTTTTAAAGCTGTTTTTAACACTTCCAAGAACTTAAATTATGAAATCCTTTTAAAACTTATTTTGAAGTAGCCAGTATAATGCAACAACAAGGCAAAACATCATATATTCAATAACAATATGTTACAGTTTAATTGAAAACTGACTCCAGAAGGAGAGTTAGGATAAAGAGAATGGGACTTGTACAATTAAAAAAAAAATGTAGGGGATAACAGGTCTTCATTCTACACAATTTCTAAATTTGAACCTTGTTAATAAAGAAATCTATCATTAACCTGGAAAACATAAATTAAATCAGGTCAGAAAACATTCTCTTCCTTTTGAAATTATTAATTACTAGCTACTTTCAGAGACTGGGAGGGTAAAAATTTACTGTTACCATTGTCTCTGACAATCTGAAAAGTTTAATGAGCGTAAGAATCCTTGGTTGTTATAAACACAACGATATGACTAAAGATAGATTTAAAATAATGATTGATAATTTCTGATTAAGCAAGATGACATTTTGAGATACTTTTATTTACATTCAAATACATCAATTAAGTGGCTATTAACTGCTTGGCATTATGATTTTAGGCCTCTGCATTTTTAGGCTCCATGAACACCAAGAATAAAAACTGATCTCCAAAGTCAAAAAACCCACAGTATACTTGAAAAGACAGATTTAAAAACTGACAATTTTAATACAGATCAAATTAAAGCTGTTAAAAACAGCTTTAAAAACAAGTAAGTATACAAAATTCCACAAGTATTGTTTTCTTCTTCCCACTATAGAAAATAGCATCAGCTTCTTATTCTCTTTTATACTTGTATTTTAAAATAAATTAAAATTCAACAGAAATCAAAATTCAACAGAATTTTGATACAGTTGTAATTAAATGATAAGTTAGAAGATGATAATTAATCATCCTTTTCCTCGGTCTTGAGAGGAAAAGAAAACAGAAAAATTTATTTATTGCATTGGTTAGAACAAAATGACCTACAAAATCATAAATTTTGGGAAAGTAAGAATAAAAACTAAAAGAGAAAAACATGACTACCATCACCACCAGTACCATCAAGAACAAATGTTCATAATTTCTAGGCATGAGTCAACTTGGGTGTATTTGGATTTTAAATATGGCTTAATGAATTTCAAATCTATTAAGTTAGTACAATACAAAGTATGTTTTGTTTATCCCTTTCCAGATGTATTTCAAAGGAAATTTATACTGTGCTCTTCTGAGACAATCATCTGTAAATTATCTGCAGCTGTTTAGCTTAGTTGGTTAAAATATACTGAGGCCAAGACCATGCGTTTAAAATCTATAAGGATTAGTTAGCTTCACATGTGTATAGCCACAGAGTTTCATCTAACTCCAGCCAATATCCTGAAATACAGATAGTTTGTCAAGAGACATTGCTCAATGGCTACTTACTCAAAACATCTTGATTTTCAACTAAAATCTTGTATTTCTCTGTTCCCCATTCCTGAGGACCTGCTCTCTAATCTCATTAAGACCTTGAGGTCCCTTTTCTCTAAGCCGCCACTGTTATCTCAACCATTCTTTTTTTTTTTTTTTATCCTTCTTTATTCTAGATCTATTCTGTAACTTCAATAGTTTTTTGGGGTTTTTTTTGGCCAGGATCCTTAATGGCTTCTCATTCAATGGCTCTAGCCCTGGTAGAATTGTACATCTCTATATTCTGCAACTATACATAGTTGCAAGGTTTATTAATTCTATAGTAATAATTTCTTTTTGTTTGTCTCTCTCACTGTAACTTGAGGCAGTGGTACCTTGAGTACATTGAAGCTTATTCACCTTGGAATCCCTATGTCTATCAGAGTGTCTACAAGGAATGTGCTCAATAAATGTGTATCAAATAATAGGTGTTTCATGTGACATCCCTGATGATGCAAGAGGGTGAAGATAAGATCAAGTTTATCACCACTAAGGAAATAACAGCTCAAAAAAAAAAGTATGTTAGAATAGTAATGGGTTAACAGTGTAAACTTCATTTATAAGAGAGTATATAATTTCTCAGTAAATCAAGAAAGCATGAATTGCTTAAGTTCAAACAATGCTTATCCACAAGAAGTACTATCAATAATTTGTTAAAAATATACCTCTCCCTCTAGTCTTTCATTTATAGGAAAAAGAATGAGCCACCGTATGGTGGCTTTTATTATAATCTTATTGTTTAGCTAAAACTGAAATTAGACTAAGTTGTTAGATTTTTACAATTTTTCTAGCTCAAAAAAATACTTGTTAGTATTTGGTATTTGAGTTGCATTCACATTAAATCTGCATATATCAAAGGGAGACAACATTTTTATGAATTTGAGTTATTCTATCCAAGAAAAAAGGAAGTGCTGATATTTGTTCAAGTCTACTTCAGTGTCTTGCAGAGTTTTATTACTTTTATTATTTTTTATTACTTAAAAAAACAATTTTCTTGGTATAATTGATATACAAATACTGCACATATTTAACATATACAATTTGATGGGTTTGGACATGGATACATTCATGAAACCATCACCAAGGTAACAGATATATCCATTACCTTCAAAAGTTTCTTTGTGTCCCTTTTTGTGTATATGATAAGAATAATGAATATTCAAAAATATGTAAGAACACACAGGGTAAAAAAATTAATGAGGGGTACTGATTCTATCAGATTTAAAACATAACATGAAGATTCTTTTATAACCCTACTGTAAATCAATAGATGGTTAAAGAAAATGTGGTATATACATACGATAGAACATTATTCAGCCTTAAGAAAATCTTGCCATTTCTAACAATACAGATGAACCTGGAGAACATGATGCTGTGTGAAATAAGGCAGACATAGAAGGACAAATACTGCATGATTCCACTTACATGAAGTATCTAAAAAAATAGTCAAACTTACAGAAGCAGAGAATAGAACAGTAATTACCAGGGGATAGGGAGAGAAAAAAATGGGAGTTGTTCAATCGGTATAAAGTTTGTTATGCAATGTCATTAGGTTCTAGAGATCTGGTATACAACATCATGCTTATAGTTAACAACACGGTGCTACACTCTTAAAAATTTGTTAAGAGGGCAGATCTCATGTTAAGTGAGATCACACACAAATAAATAAGACTCAAGGAAACTTCTGCTGTGAGTGCTTGCGTGCTCAGTCGTGTCCAACTCTTTGCAACCCTAAGAACTGTAGCCTGCCAGCTCCTTTGTCCATGGGATTCTCCAGGAAAAGAATACTAGAGTGGGTTGCCATTTCCTTCTCCAGGGGATCTTCCCCACCAAGAGTGTACCCGTGTCTCCTCCACTGCAGGTGGATTCTTTAGAGCCATCATGATGATTTTATGGGTGCCTGCATATATCCAAACTCACCAAACATATACATTAAAATACTTATAGTTCTCTTGTATATTAATTATAATCCAATTAAAATGTTTAAAAATAAATTAAAGTGAGAAAGTCCTATTCCTATCAGCTTCAAACCATCAGTTCTTTACAGTATTTGCCAAGTTTCCAAGAAGAGATGTTATTCAGATCGCAAGAAACGGAGGCTAAGAAAGAGAATGAGAGGTCAGGCTCGTGGACATAGATTTCGAAGTCATTCACAGAAGGATGGTAACTAAAATCACACATGCTGTTTCCTCAGATCCATAATCCATGATATTTAAGGGCCAATGGCAACCCACTCCAGTATTCTTGCCTGGAGAATCCCATAGACGGAGGAACCTGGTTGGCTACAGTCCATGGGGTCGCAGAGAGTCGGACATGACTGAGCAACTTCACTTCACTTCACCATAAGCCAAAATACCCATACAGTCAGCAAACCAAAGGAGGAAACACACTTCTGGATTCTATGAGTTCAAGATGTTCTTTCACCTTATAAAATCTGATCATTCCCACAGAAATTTTTTTTTGGTCTAAAGCTTTCTAGGTATTAGCCTCAGGTAAAATGTTTAGAAAGAGGAAGCACAGATGAAATATAGATAGCTACTGTGTGATTTAAGAAATGGAAGGGAAAAATAAAACATTAGGGATTAATGTCCAGATAATAAAACAACTGTATAACTCTGTGTTATCTTTAACCTAAACTCTCCTCCTATAATTTCAAGGTAAAAGAGCTCAACTAGTTCAGAATTTTTAATGATTCACTGGTGTGTAATTTCAGAATTTGGAGAGGGGTATTTTCAGTGATGAATTACTGCATTCGATGCTTTTAATTTGTCTTTTATCAATAACTAAATTTTAAAACTTTGTTAAAACATCATAACATTTAACAGCAATTTTTCTTCTAAAGGAAAAAGAAAAAACAAAGCTTTTGGAATTGAAAAGGAAATAACTCATTTCACTACTGGCACACATGTTTGAGCCTAAAAGGATATAAAATTTAAGAATTAATTTGCTTCAGATTCAGATGTTTTGAAAAGGAAGTTGCGTTGATTAACTGCTTACCAAAAGATTATTTTGTAATAGACCTAAAAAAAAAGTCCATCTGTCCATAAGTTATTCATAACTTGTGAGATTAAGCATATTTTATAATTCAATTCTCACTCCAGAATAAAACAAGGTTGAAAGCTCTAAGTCTGGAATGTGACTAATTCTCAACGGGATACAATAAATTGAGAAATTAACTTTCTAACTTGAATACTAGATAACTTTCCTTTCTCAGCAGAAAAATACTTTGAGAAGATCAAAATACATATGGAAAGCATAGTTTAGTGGTTTGAGGTTCAGACATAAAGCCAGGAGACTCTGTCACTGATTTGCTATGCTTGAAGAGTGTTCCAACTTTATCCTGCCTCAGTTTGCAAATTTATAAAGTGGGAAATATAACACCAAACAGGGGCTAAATGGAAATCAGTGAGCTATTATTGGCCCTATACAGAATGCTGACCATCTTAAAAGTAGAACAAAACAAAGTGCAAGTACCCCTGGGGTGTTCATTATAAATTATATAATACCATTTTATTACAATATATCTGTGTATATATTTGTATAAATTAACAGAGATTATAAACTGGTCTCATCAATTATTTCCAAAACACAGCACAATCAGAAGAAAGATTTTCTAATTTCTCTGTAAGAATAAAATCACCATTTGATAAGCAGAACTGGAGGACCCAGGGTGATCTGGGTGTATTTCTGCCCCATCAATGTTTTTTTCTCCCGAGCAGCTTTACTATCCTGACACAGAAAACTCCAAAACCATTTTTTTTCATCAGTGTATACTGATACTGGCACAGGGTAATAAGGTCCACTTGCCAAGCCCAGGCAGCATTTGGGATGATATAAAGCTGTAACTTTTCTCTAAGACAGAACCAGTGATGGTTCATATTTGGTTGGATCTGCACCATAGTTCAGACTTCCCAGGTGGTGCTAGTAGTAAAGAACCTGTCTGTCAATGCAAGAGACCTAAGAGATGCAGGTTTGATCCCTAGGTCAGGAAGATCCCCTGGAGGAGGGCATGGCAACCCACTCCAGGATTCTTGCCCAGGGAATCCCATGGACAGAAAAGCCAGGCAGCTTAGAGTTCATAGGCTTGCAAAGAGCTGGATATGACTGAAGTGATTTAGCATGCATACATACACACACCCTAGTTCATTACAAAGGCTTTCCTTTTTTTTAATTAAACTTCCAATTTATTTACATATAACTGTATGAACAAAGAATGAATATATTACTATTACTGCTCAGAATTTTGATTTGAGAACAATTCATATTCTTCAAGTGGATCAACAGTTCACATTTTTTAGACAATCTGTCACCCCAGCCCCAATTCATCACACCAGTGAACAGGAGAGGGCCTGCATTGTATACACTTTAATAAAATAGCTGCTGCAAACAAAAATTTATCAAACTGAAATGTTCAGTTCAATGCTATGCTGGTCTGCATTGAAATTATAAGAAATACGATTTTTGAAAATTTCCTATTCTATTTATCAGAAGTTGAAGTGATACAGTAATCATATTTTAATCAAAGAATCCAAAAATAATAAAACTTTATTCTTAACTACTTTTATCAATTTTGTAAGGTTCTTCATCCATAGAGAAGACAGAACAAGGCAAGATAACTTTAATAGTCAGGGCTTTCTTCTCAAACTTAATGTATTAACAAAACTCTTCAGAGCTTCGTTTACTTATTTAACTCTTTTGTCCTAAGTCAGATGGCCTAAATAGGTTAGTTCTGTCTGTTTCTCCTAACCTTCAACTAGTCACAGGTCTTGCTACTATAATGCACGAAAGATCAGATTCATTTCACAATGGTTTTAGAAGAGAGATAAGAGAAAGCTTTCACTCATGGAATCCCATAATGACCCGAGAATACTGTTTAGAAATTGGAGGACAGTTATATTTTTTACCAAGTCACAGAGAAGCATTATATTAATGAATAATAATATTAGTTGATGTAGCCTAAATTGTATTCCCCTGTGAACTTTCAGATGTTCAAGCTGGTTTTAGAAAAGGCAGAGGAACCAGAGATCAAATTGCCAACATCTGCTGGATCATCCAAAAAGCAAGAGAGTTCCAGAAAAACATCGATTTCTGCTTTATTGACTATGCCAAAGCCTTTGACTGTGTGGATCACAATAAACTGTGGAAAATTCTGAAAGAGATGGGAATACCAGACCACCTGACCTGCCTCTTGAGAAATCTGTATGCAGGTCAGGAAGCAACAGTTAGAACTGGACATGGAACCACAGACTGGTTCCAAATAGGAAAAGGAGTACGTCAAGGCTGTATATTGTCACCCTGCTTATTTAACTTTTATGCAGAGTACATCATGAGAAACGCTGGGCTGGAAGAAGCACAAGCTGGAATCAAGACTGTGGGGAGAAATATCAATAACCTCAGATATGCAGATGACACCACCCTTATGGCAGAAAGTGAAGTGGAGCTAAAAAGCCTCTTGATGAAAGTGACAGTGGAGAGTGAAAAAGTTGGCTTAAAGCTCAACATTCAGAAAATGAAGATCATGGCATCTGGTCCCATCACTTCACGGGAAATAGATGGGGAAACAGTGGAAACAGTGTCAGACTTTTGGGGGGCTCCAAAATCACTGCAGATGGTGACTGCAGCCATGAAATTAAAAGACGCTTACTCCTCGGAAGAAAAGTTATGACCAACCTAGATAGCATATTCAAAAGCAGAGACATTACTTTGCCAACAGAGGTCCATCTAGTCAAGGCTATGGTTTTTCCAGTGGTTATGTATGGATGTGAGAGTTGGACTGTGAAGAAAGCTGAGCACCGAAGAATTGATGCGTTTGAACTGTGGTGTTGGAGAAGACTCTTGCGAGTCTCTTGGACTGCAAGGAGATCCAACCAATCCATCCTAAAGGAGATCAGTCCTGGGATTTCTTTGGAGGGAATGATGCTGAAGCTGAAACTCCAGTACTTTGGCAACCTCATGTGAAGAGTTGACTGATTGGAAAAGACCCTGATGCTTGGAGGGATTGGGGGCAGGAGGAGAAGGGGACGACAGAGGATGAGATGGCTGGATGGCATCACTGACTCGATGAACGTGAGTCTGAGTGAACTCTGAGAGTTGGTGATGGACACGGAGGCCTGGCATGCTGCGATTCCTGGGGTCGCAAAGAGTCAAGACACGACTGAGCGACTGAACTGAACTGAACTGAATCACTGGAAACTGAATGTTACTGTATTTGGGAAAAGTGTCTTTGTATTTGACGAGATCATCATGGATTATCCCGTTATAAAAATCCAATGTTGAGTGTCCTTATAAGAGAGAGACACAGAGAGAAGGAGATGTAAAGATAGAGGCAGGGCCTGGAGTGATGTGACCATAAGCCAAAAAGAAGCCAAGGAATACTGACACCATAAACTAGAAAAGTCAAGGAGAACTTCTTCCCAGGAAACTCCAAAGGGAGTAAGTAGGCCCTGTCAACACTTTGATTCCTGACTTCTGACCTTCAGAGCTGTGAGATAATACATTTCTGTTGTACTAAGCCATTCATGTTTGGAAATTTGTAGCAGCAGTTATAGAAACAAACATAGTTAGCTAGAAAGATGTGCAAGACATCAAGAGGACTTGTTTTTCTCCATCATGGCATGATTATAACAGGATAATTCCTGCTTAATACTTTTCTTTAAATGAACTTTGTTGTTGTTTAGCTGCTAAGTCATGTCTGACTCTTCTGCAACACCACGGACTGTAGCCTGCCAGGCTCCTCTGTCCGTGGGATTTCCCTTGGCAAGAATAATGGAGTGGGTTGCCATTTCCTTCTCTGGTGGATCTTCCCAGCCAGGGATCGAACCCATGACTCCTGCATTGAAGGTAGATTCTTTACCACTCAGCCACCTGGGAAGCCCCTATTTAGATACAAATTATGTATAGTAAAATATACTCATTTTAAACATACCATCAGAAACGTACATTTCGACAAATGTATATACTAGCATAAGTACTGCCATAATCAAGAAACAGAATATTTCCATCATCTCAAAAGGTTCTCCTGTTCCCCTTCCCAGCCAATCCCATATCCTAATCCTGGCTGAAAACAAATTGCTTTCTATTATCACAGATTAACTACATCTTTTCAAGAATTTCAAACAAAGGGAATGATACAGCATCATTTTGTGTCAAACCTGTTTTGTTTTTACTCAACATGATGCTCTTAAGATTTAGCCATGTTGTTTCCTGCATTAGCAAATTGTTTGTTTGTATTAATGAACAGTACTTCACTGGAGTGGATGTCATACATATATCTACTCATCTGCTGAAGGACATTTTCTCTTTCAGACTTTTCACAGCTCAGCATAGCACAGTAGTTTACCAGGAAAAAATGCAGACACATTAAACATAAAATTTCACAAGAAAATGAAGAACAATAAGGAATCCCAGATTTCTGAGGAGTCTCATATTCTTAAAAATGTTGTTATGGGAGAAGTAATTAAAATTTATGGGCATAAACTAATAAGGAAGAATATCAGAACATGAAAATTAGGAGGTGGGGTTTGTCTAAGATGTTTGTGCCAGAATTGGGGAGGCTCTGTCATTATCATGACAATTTTGAAGTGCTTATCTACATTTGAAACTGAAGTAAATGGTGTAAAAAACAGAAATGATTTTTTTGTGGCCTATCACCAAGACAAACAACATGGACAACTGACAAAATAACTAGCTACTGAATAAACTAATATATGAACAGAAAAAGTACGATTAGATACTAATAGCAAGCTCACATCAAATGCATTGACTAGACTGCCGATAGAAGAGAGCTGAAACTCTCATTGATTTAGACAACTAGAGCAGAGAAAAATCATAATCTCTCTTCTAGGTAATGTGGGAAGAGCTTATTAGTAGGAAATCCCTCATTCCTCATATGATCACTACTTTTTCATCTTAAGTCACTGTCTGAATTAGCACCAATATTTAAGACTCACCATCTTAAACAAGACTGCCTACTCCTACCCTCCAAAACTGTTTTATAAAGGAAAATAAGGAAAATACTCTCATTGCTTTCTCATGGACCCTCTACTAGGGTACTTAGCTACTAGGACCCTCTGCCCCTACTTTATTCATATGCTTTCGATTCATATCAATGTCTTTTCGCACGTGGTATTTTCTCTGCACTTCTAGTTGGCCCACTTGGATAATACATTATCCTTAAAAATTCAATACAACCATTATTTTCCTAGTAAAAATTTTCTGGATTCTCCTGGTTGCAAGGAACTCTGCCTATCGAGACAACTTGCATATACCTCTCATAAGTACTTTTCAAAAAATGGTATTTTGTAATTGTTTGTTACAACTCTGTCTGCTTACTAACTAGCAATCTCTTTAAAGACTAGGACATTATACTTTCATCTCAGACACAATAGCACCTAGCTCAGTATCTGAAATATATATGTACTTAATGAAGAAGTATAGAATAATCCTTGAGTAGACTAATCATAATTTACATCATAATTAGTCATCCTAGAAAGGCTATAATCCACAGGCAAGGCTCATTGATAACAATATCCAATAAGCCTCCCAGATGGTGCTGCTAAGTCACTTCAGTCGTGTCCGACTCTGTGCGACCCCAGAGACGGCAGCCCACCAGGCTCCCCGGTCTCTGGGATTCTCCAGGCAAAAACACTGGAGTGGGTTGCCATTTTCTTCTCCAATGTGTGAAAGTGAAAAGTGAAAGGGAAGTCGCTCAGTCGTATCTGACTCTTAGCGACCCCATGGACTGCAGCCTACAAGGCTCCTTTGTCCATAGGATTTTCCAGGCAAGAGTACTGGAGTGGGGTGCCATTGCCTTCTCCGCAGATGGTGCTAGTGGTAAGGAAACTACCCGCCATTGCAGGAGTTGTAAGAGATGCAGGTTTCGGGAAGATCCCCTGGAGTAGGAAATGGCAAACCACTCCAGTATTCTTGGACAGAGGAGCTTGGCAGGCTACAGTCCACAGGGTTGCAAAGAGTCAGACCTAACTAAAGCAATTAAGCACGCATGCACAGTAGCTATAATAACACTATTACCACTACTGCTACTAATAGGAACACTTAGATAATTTGTATTATATCAAGTATAATATCTACATACTATACCAAATGCTATTATAAATAATTCACATCTGTTAGTTCATTAATTCTTCCCACTGTCCTAGAAGGTAAGAAAATCGAAGCATAGAGGCACTCAAGGATGTGAGTAAATGGTAGAGCTGACTCAGATCCAGCTGGTTGATCTTATAGTCCATGTCCTTAACCACCACACTATATTGCTTCTCTGTTTAACAGCATGGGTGGAGAAATCAAAAGAGAGTTTGAGCTCCAGGTAATGATATAATAACTGAGGTTTAGAGCAGGTACTTTATCTTTGTTTTTTTTTTTCAGATTTAGAATGTTTCTTTATTGTGGTAGGAACACTTCACAAGAGATCAACCATCTTAACAGTTTTCATATGTGTTGCACAGTCCTGTGTCCTCCAGGCACTCTGCTGCACAGAGATCTCTATTCGCCTTGTAGAACTGAAACCCCATACTTGTTAAACAGCTATTTCCCATTTCTACCTTTCCTCAGCCCCTGGCAACCACCAATCTATTCTCTGTTTCTCTTGAGTGGAATCATGCTCTGTGGCTGGCTTATTTCATTTAGCGTAATACCCTGCAGATTCATCCATGTTGTTGCATGCTGTAGGATTTCCTTCTTTTCTGAGGCTGAACAGCATTCCATTGCATGTACATGCCACATTTTCCTTATCCACTCACCCATCAATGGGCATTTAGATTGTTTCCACATTTTGGCTATTGTCAACAGTGCTGCCGTGAAGAGAGGAATGCAAACGCCTCTTCAAGGTCATGCTTTCGATTCTTCTGGATACCTACTTGGAAGCGAAACTGCTGGATCAGATGATAGTTCCATCTGTAATGTTTTGAGGAACTTCTACACTGTCTTTCATGGTGGCTCTTTCATTTTACATCCCCACCAACGAGAGTTCCAATTTCTCCAAACTCTTAGCAACACAACCTTAAAGAAATGTAACAGCCCTGCTAGTTGGTGTGAGACAATCTCATTACGATTTTGATGTGCATTTCCCTGATGATTAGTGATGCTGAGCAGCTTTTCTTGTACCAGCTGGAATGGCGGCTATTTACTGAACAACTGTGAGCTCTGTTGGGCAGAGATCATTTTGTTCATGCTCTGTCCCCACTGTTAAAGAATCTGACATGTGATAGGAACTTAATAAATATTTTTGAATGAATAAACCACCATGTGCCAGGCATGCCACAGATATTATTTCCAAATTCTTATCAAATCAGAGGGAGGCATCAACATCCCTAATCTATCGATTATAGATACGGATAGATATGGATAATGGATACTAAGATCACATAGCCAGGCAGAGGGAATAAATAGGACCCAAAACATGGGTCTTTGATGTGAATACACAGATGCTGCCTCTATACTTCACTAGCATCTCTGCTTCTGGCCTTTTAAATATCTTCTCAGTGCCAAAAAAAAAAAAAAAAACACCAAAGGCAAATTGGGATCTCAGGCAAGAAAGGCCTCTGGATAAAAAATCCAGACTCACAGAAATCAGAATGAAATATCTGGAAGTAGAATATCCAGTCCACTGCCTGGGAAATGCTGTGATTTGCACAATTGCAATAGTCAAAGCTATGGTTTTCCCAGTAGTCATGTGTGCTGTGACAGCTGGACCTCAAAGAAAGCTGCGTGCCGAAGAATTGATATTTTTGAATTGTGGTGTTGGAGAAGACTCTTGAGAGTCCCTTGGACTTCAAGGGGATCAAACCAGATAATCCTAAAGGAAATCAGTTCTGAATATTCATTAGAAGGATTGATGCTGAAGCTCCAACATTTTGGCCACTGGTCAACCACTTGTAAAAGAATGAAACTAGATCACTTTCTAACACCGCACACAAAAATAAACTCAAAATGGATTAAAGATCTAAATGTAAGACCAGAAACTATAAAACTCCTAGAGGAGAACATAGGCAAAACACTCTCAGACATAAATCACAGCAGGATCCTCTATGATCCACCTCCCAGAATTCTGGAAATAAAAGCAAAAATAAACAAATGGGATCTAATTAAAATTAAAAGCTTCTGCACAACAAAGGAAACTATAAGCAAGGTGAAAAGACAGCCTTCTGAATGGGAGAAAATAATAGCAAATGAAGCAACTGACAAACAACTAATCTCAAAAATATACAAGCAACTTATGCAGCTCAATTCCAGAAAAATAAACGACCCAATCAAAAAATGGGCCAAAGAACTAAATAGACATTTCTCCAAAGAAGACATACGGATGGCTAATAAACACATGAAAAGATGCTCAACATCACTCATTATCAGAGAAATGCAAATCAAAACCACAATGAGGTACCACTTCACACCAGTCAGAATGGCTGCGATCCAAAAATCTGCACGCAGTAAATGCTGGAGAGGGTGTGGAGAAAAAGGAATTCTCCTACACTGTTGGTGGGAATGCAAACTAGTACAGCCACTATGGAGAACAGTGTGGAGATTCCTTAAAAAATTGCAAATAGAACTACCTTATGACCCAGCAATCCCACTGCTGGGCATACATACCAAGGAAACCAGAATTGAAAGAGACACATGTACCCCAATGTTCATCGCAGCACTGTTTATAATAGCCAGGACATGGAAACAACCTAGATGTCCATCAGCAGATGAATGGATAAGAAAGCTGTGGTACATGTACACAATGGAGTATTACTCAGCCGTTAAAAAGAATTCATTTGAATCAGTTCTGATGAGATGGATGAAACTGGAGCCGATTATACAGAGTGAAGTAAGCCAGAAAGAAAAACACCAATACAGTATACTAACACATATATATGGAATTTAGAAAGATAGCAATGATGACCCTGTATGCAAGACAGGAAAAAAAGACACAGCGGTGTATAACGGACTTTTGGACTCGGAGAGGGAGAGGGTGGGATGATTTGGGAGAATGGCATTCTATCATGTATACTATCATGTAAGAATTGAATCGCCAGTCTATGTCTGACGCAGGATACAGCATGCTTGGGGCTGGTGCATGGGGATGACCCACAGAGATGTTATGGGGAGGGAGGTGGGAGGGAGGTTCATGTTTGGGAACACATGTAAGAATTAAAGATTTTAAAATTAAATAAAAAAAAAAAGGAAAAAAAAATAAAGTGAAGGCAGCTAGAACTTGAGATCTGAGATAACAAGCTAGTTCAGTTCAGTTGCTCAGTTGTGTCCGACTCTGCGACCCCATGGACTGCAGCATGCCAGGCTTTCCTGTCCATTACCCACCCCTGGAGCTTGCTCAACTCATGTCCATAGAGTCGGTGATGTCATCCAACCATCTCATCCTCTGTTGTTCCCTTCTCCTTCTTCCCTCAATCTTTCCCGGCATTAGGGTCTTTTCCTATGAGTCAGTTCTTCGCATCAGGTGGCCAAAATGTTGGAGCTTCAGCATCGGTACTTTATCTTTGAAATGCAGTACACATTCGTTGTTTTCCTTCCTGGTAACCTGCCCGTTTCTTCTAATGCTAACTTAAATTTTTCATTTTAGTTTCTAACTCTCTCCTACACTCCTCAGCTCACATTTCTGCCTTTAGGAGAGGAAACATGAATCAGGCCTTTGACAATTCTTTTCTTCTGGCTGTAATAATTGTTCTGATTGAAAATCTTAGGTCTTACATAGCAACCAATAACAATGGCTTGCTCCTTTCTGGAAGACTGAGAGGATTTGAAATTAAGAGAGATGAATATTTTGCCATCATTAGGGGAGAATCTAGAACTCTTACAACTTATTAGCTTTATGATCAAGGGAAAATTACTTAACTTCTAGGATCCCTCATACGAGCCTAACTTTTCTTCTAAATCAAATGGAAGTAATATTAGTAAACTACATCATAGAGCTCCTATAAGAAAAAGACAACCATTATAGAGTGCTTAGGATAATGTCTAGCACAAAGTATTGCAATGTTGTTACCATCATCATTATTATTTTTGTCTAGTCCTGCCCAGTACTCTTGCCTGGAAAATCCCATGGATGGAGGAGCCTGGTGAGCTGCTGTCCATGGGGTCGCTAAGAGTAGGATGTGACTGAGCGACTTCACTTTCACTTTTCACTTTCATGTACTGGAGAAGGAAATGGCAACCCACTCCAGTGTTGTTGCCTGGAGAATCCCAGGGTTGGGGGAGCTTGTTGGGCTGCCCTCTATGGGGTCACACAAGTCAGACACGACTGAAGCCACTTAGCAACAGCAGCAGCAGCAGCAGCAGCCCCTTTGAGGAGAAGGCAATGGCACCCTATTCCAGTACTCTTGCCTGGGAAATCCCATGGACAGAGGAGCCTGGTGGGCTGCAGTCCATGGGGTCGCTAAGAGTCGGACACGACTGAGCGACTTCACTTTCACTTTTCACTTTCATGCATTGGAGAAGGAACTGGCAACCCACTCCAGTGTTGTTGCCTGGAGAATCCCAGGGATGGGGGAGCCTGGTGGGCTGCCATCCATGGGGTCGCAGAGTCGTACATGACTGAAGCGACTTAGCAGCAGCAGCAGCCCCGTTGAGGTCCTGAATAATTTAGGATAAAGAAATCATTTAATTTAAAATTTGCATTTGTAAATTATTAACATAGGTGACTGAGGAGGCCAGTTCAGTTCAGTCGCTCAGTCGTGTCCGACTCTTTGCGACCCCATGAATCACAGCACGCCAGGCCTCCCTGTCTATCACCAACTCCCAGAGTTCACTCAGATTCACATCCACCGAGTCAGTGATACCATCCAGCCATCTCATCCTCGGTCGTCCCCTTCTCCTCCTGCCCTCAATCCCTCCCAGCATCAAAGTCTTTTCCAGTGAGTCAACTCTTCGCATGAGGTGGCCAAAGTACTGGAGTTTCAGCTTTAGCATCATTCCTTCCGAAGAAATCCCAGGGCTGATCTTCAGAATGGACTGGTTGGATGGAATTAAAAACCCATAAACTCTATACATATATTCTTTTGTAGTATATGCAGTTTTCATTTCCCCACTCCAATTATCTTACACCAGAACTCATTTTGACATGAGTTACACCAAAAGATTTTTGTCATAAAGAAACCAATTTTGCTTGCTGCTTTGTGCGACAAAGTGGAAAGACAGGGTTCTCTGGTTTCTAGTTTGGTAAAAATGCCAGGAAACAAAAGAAATCCTCACAGAGCCATCAAGATAGTTTGATAACTAATGGACAGGACTCACTGAACTTGGAAATCTAGAATCGCTCATTCTCTCAAAAAACTGTGCTTTTTGAACAGCACCCCTCATAAAGAGCTTCTGGAGTATTAAGAAAGGCTTACTTGCTCTAAGAAAGGCTACAGTAAGAACAGGACTTTTAGAAGCGCAGTTCACTATTTATGCTACACTGTGACTTCAGCAGACATTTCATATTCTGTAAACCTTAGATTACTAACTAGGACTAATAACCTTAAAGTGAAAAGTAAAAGTGTTAGTCACTCAGTCGTGTCCAACTCTTTGTGACTCCATGGACGGTAGCCTGTCAGGTTCCTCTGTCCATGGAATTCTTCAGGCAAGAATACTAGAATGGGTAGCCATTCCCTTCTCAAGGGATCTTACCAACCCAGGGATTAAACCTGGGTCTCCTGCATTGCAGATGGATTTTTTTCTGCCTGAGCTACCACCAAAGCCCCAATAACTTGAAAATTACCTATAAAAAGTATATAGCAAAATAACTAGAATCTAGTATATATTTAATAAATACTGTATCCCTTCCTTTTTTGTATCCCTTTTGTTTATGGATGACATGGTTGTTTTAAATTTAAAATTGCCCCACTTAAAGAATGTCCCAAAGCTCTTAAAAGTGCTGCCAACATTAACTTATTCAACTCTTTATATATATCATGCCCTCAGTATGTATCAAGGGTTAGGGTTAAGGTGTTAAGCGTTAACATATCCTAATAAAAATGCAGAGAATGCTCAGTTAGACTCCTAAAACTTTTTGCCTATTAATTACCTAATAATTTGCCTGTAAGTTAATTTTTGCCTATTAATTAAAAATTAAAGATATAATTTTTACAGGCTAACATTTAAAGGAGGAAAGGAAACGTTATAACTACCATACCACTGACCATCGTCATAATTACTATCAGTCAGTGTCTGTTAATAAATCTTTTGATTGATTTTTTCGACACACCATCTGCTTTTGACAACACAGATGATCATCACTTCTGTGCTAAACTATACAACATAAACATTACCTCAAGGCTTTTAACATTCCTCAAAAAGCCTTTAAGGAAATATATTCATAAGATTAAGAATTAGCAAAAATAGTCCACTCTGTCACAGCAAAAATCTGTTTTGAGAGAAAAAGACAAAGAGTGAGGGATAGTCCTCCCCTTAACCTGAACAGATTTTATGTGAACTAGATGTATGCCTGCTGACACTGTACAGAGTGGTCCTTTAACATACTGATGACATGACCCTCCATCCAGAAATAGCTTCAAGAAATTTTGGCCAATCATTGTTTGAAAGAACTTCTAACCTTTAATTATGCCAAAAACTGAAATCATTTTGGAGAGTCTAGGTGACATCCAGATGAATAATTTTAAAGAACGCCTTTTGACAAGTTAACTCTTCTAGGTATCTGGGGGATAGTTTTGTTATTTTGACAAGATCATCCTTGCAGACTTGCTCAAATTTTAAACTTTTATGAGGGACACATTTGGCTTATTCTATGAGAGAGAAGGACATTTGACAACTTCCACTCTCAAATCTGTTTTCAAACAAAGATAATTTCTCCCATGTTTTATTTTGTTGTCCACTGGGACTCAAATCAAGTATGTGTTCAAGAAATTGATCGGATCCCAGCTTGCTCTCTGAGAAAAGTTCTGACCCTCCTAGCAATTATGATAGCAACCCATATTCACAAAGAGATAAGATCACCCTCCATTCAGTCACAAACAACTGTCCTTTCTTAAAACATTAAGGAAGCATCTGCAAACACACTGGCTATCTCAGTTTTCCGAAGGTCTCCTCTCAGATATCACTAGACAGAAACTAGCATGTCACTTTTGTCTTTGCTGCAGCACAAGTGCCCCGTTGGGTGATTTCTGGTGCCCTGTCTATCTAAAAGAGTTCCACTAGCATTCTAGGGACTATAAGCTGGTGAATCTATCCTGAGTGAAGTGAGTGAAGTCGCTCAGTCGTGTCCAGCTCTTTGCAACCCCATGGACTGTAGCCTACCAGGCTCCTCTGTCCATGGGATTTTCCAGGCAATAGTACTGGAGTGGATTGCTATTTCCTTCTCCAGCGGATCTTCCCGACCCAGGAATCGAAGCCGGGTCTCCCACATTGTAGACAGAGGCTTTACCGTCTGAGCCACCAGACCTTAATATTATTCAAAGACCACATTAAACAATCACTTTCTACCTCATTGGATTCCTTAATCTTCCAAAAGGAAGATTTAATCGACAACACTTAAAAAAGTTAGAGGCTAAGCAGTTTGCCTAATTAACTGCTAAGCAAGCAACGTATTCGAACATTTTCTTGCTGATATTTTCATATCAGCTTTCTTTTCTATGACCTTATTAAACTTCTTGTTAATTCAAAGAGTAGTTTTTTTAACTCCTTAGGATTTTCCACATAAAGAACTATATCATCATTAAGTACAAATGTTTCCAACTTTTCCTTCCCTTTTTGTCCTTCATCTGCTTCATTTTTCTTACAATCTTCATGCCTTATATTTTTCTTGACCTATTTCATGTTTGTATTTTTATATATTATTCCTATGCTGCTTGTATTTTTATACACGAGTCAGCAGAACAAGGAAGATAAAAAATTTTGTAATAAATGTAATCACAACAAAACTTAAGATACTGTGGAATATATTTAACAAAAGAACAAGAAATCTATATTATAAACTATAAAATACTGCTCAGAAAAATTAAAGACTTAAAAATTTGGAGAGGAACATGTTCATTTATTGGAAGACAATATTGTTAAGATGTCAGTTGTTCCCAAATTGTTCTGTAGATGCAATGCAATCCCAATCAGAATACCAACAGACATTTTCAGAAACTGAGATGCTTATTATAAAATATATCTGGAAATGCAAACAACCGAAGATATTAAAGCAATCTTGAAAAAAAAGAACAAAGTTTGGAAACTTTTATTTCCTGACTCCAGATTTACTATAAAGTTAGCATAATTAAGACAGTATGGCACTGGCATAAGGACAGAAAAAGAGATAAATGAAACAAAGTAGAAGGCCAGAAACAGACCTAAAATTACGTGGCCATTTAATTTTTAATAAAAACACTAAAGCAATCCAATGGGACAAGTAAAATCTTTTAAACAAATAGAGTTGGAACAACTGTACATCCATATGGCAAAAACTGAACTTGAACACCATATACAAATATTAAATTGAGAAAGATCAAAGATCCACCATAAAATCTAAAACCTATAATGCTTCCAGGAGAAAACATATGAGAATATCTTTATGACTTGGGAAGAGGTAAAGGTTTCTCAAAAGACAATAACCATGAAAGGAAAAATCAATATACTAGACTTCATTATAAATAATAACTCTGTTTATTAAGATACACCTTAAGAATAGGCAAGTCATACCAGCAGAAAATACCTGCAAAAAATATCTAGCAAAGCATGTTTATGGAGAATATAGAGAATATAAAAAAATGACTATGAATCAGTAATAAAAAGGCAAATAACCCACTTAAAAAGGTGATCCCTCAAATTGAACAGATATGTATGTCATGATATGAATGCTAAATAAGTACACACAAGAGCACTCGACACCTTTAGTCATCATGGAAATGTAAATTAAACCTACAGTGAGATACCACCTTATACTCACTACAATGACTAAAGAATGAAACATTAACTGCTGACAAGGATATGGAGGAACTAGAGCCCTCATACACTGTAAGCAGAAATGTAAAAGGTACAAAACTTTGGAAAAAGGTCTGGTGGTTCCTAATAGTATTAATTATATACTTATATAAATACATATACAGACACATATGCTTATACATATATAAGCCATCAATTTTACTGCTACATATATACCCAGAGATATGAAAACATTTGCCTACAAAAAAAAAAAAGATTTATGAGAACATTCACAGCAACTTGTTATAATAGCCAAAACCTGGAAATTTCCCAGGAGTTCATAAAGGGATAATTGCTAAATACATATTAACAAAATATAATGCATTGCAACAATAACAAAAGGAATGAGATAAGTACATGAAACCATTTATATGCCTTTTAGAAACATTTGGGTAAAATAAAGAATCTTTACAGAGAAAAGTCTATACTGTATAATTCTAATTATGTAAAGTGCTGAAATTAGCAAAACTAATCTTAGGGGGAAAATTCAGAAAAGTGGTTGCCTCTGGGAGGTAAGGGTAGGGTGAATTGCAAAGATTTACTGGGAAGGGACACTAGGAAAATTTCTAGGGTGATGGTAGTGACCTAAGGGGTTACACAGATGCATTTATTGTTCAAAACCCATCAAACGATACACAAATTTTCATACTTCACTGAACATAAATTTTACCTAAAAAGATATCATAAACACATACTGAATTATACTCAATGATATATATGCTGAAAGGGTTAAAGTTCACTGATAGTGTAACTGACTTTGAAACACATCAAAATAATAGAATGAGTTAATGAGCAGGTAGTGTGATGAGCAGTTATATGATAAGGCAAAAGATGGAAAAATGTTAATTGTAGGATACAGGTATATTGTACAATTCTTTCAACTTTGCTATGTTTTAAATTTTTAATAATAAAATATTAACTAGGAAAAAATTTAAGGTGATATATATAGACAAAGATATGTATATATATATCATATATATATATCATATATATGATATATATATATGTAAAGACATTTTCAGGCGACTGAATTCTGTAAGAATTTGCCTATATCAGACTTGAACTAAAAGAAATTTTAAAGGAAGTTTTTCAGACTGGAGAAAAATGATACCAGATGGAAACCTGGATCAAAAGAAAGGATTAAGAGTTCAGGAAATGGTAAATATGTGATTAAATGAAAAAAAATTTTTTCCCTATTTCTCAAGGTCTTTAATATAGACTGTAAAATGTATGACAACAATACCAAAGGATAGGAGGATGGTGAATAGGGTGGTGAATATCATTATAAGATTCTGACATTATATATGAACTGGCATAATATTAATTCATGGAAGACTATGATAAATTAAGGATATATATTATAACCACTACCACAGTCATTTAAAAAAAATAGTAAAAAAGAAAAAAAGATAAAAATAAGACAATAAAAAGTACCCTCTGAGCTTCTTACAGACTTATTGCAAGTACTTATTTGTGTTCTTTTATGTGTTGACATCTTATAATTTATCAACTCAGCAGTTTCTGCTTTTCAAACATTTCCCAATAGGAAATTCGACTGGTTAATTTCATTACTATCTGCTCCTTCTTTTGCTTTTCATGGGTAAAAATAATACCACAGAATAAAATGCAAGGTGTTCTCTTAAAAGTCAGTGTAACTCCTATCTCTTGAGTTAGTTTACTGAAATGTCCTCACTCACTGAAGGAATTAATTTGCTTAATAAGAGGCAAAACAATGAGTAAATGGAAAGAATGCTGTGACAGTTGACCACTGAGGCTATACAGATTTTTTTAAAGCAGAAAGTTTTCATAGGTGAAAATAATTTCCAACACAGATGGGTCCTATCATTCTCAGATCATTCTATTATTAAAACAAAAAACAATCTTTTACAAGTATATAATTCCCACCATACTAGTAAAATTAGAAAATCCAGATATTTCACCTTTTCTTTCCAATGTGTCAAATAAGTGAATGACTCTTAAAAGTTAAAAAGAAAAACCAGTACTTTCCCCTTCTTTTCACCATGACCCCCATTCATTTAAATCAGATAACCCATAAAGTATCTGCCAGCAATAACCTAGATTCTTAGACCAGCTATTCTAAACTGGATGCCCACTGGCCAAATTTAGCTCATTACTTTGTTTTGCTTGGATCACGGTGTTTTAGAACTTTTTAACTAGTTGAAAATGTTAAGAAATTGAGAAGTTCTCATATAAGAATCCAGAATCTAAGTCCTTTAGAAAATCTGAAAGAGACAGTAACACCAGGACACATTCTCACAAGGCAACACGAGGCTGCAGCTCCCAAATGAAGATTAGCTGCCTCTTTTCAATGTTACCTGCTTCCCAGTTTAACCCAGTTTCAGTTTGGTATACTTTACTCACTTAAATTACCTGCCTGACCTCAAATGAGTTTATAATCTCGATTACAAATATTCCCCATCCCAAATCCAGTCTTCTCTTTCCTTCCTTACTCTAGTTCCTTACTCTTGCGCACTCGCTCATGCTTTCTATCAAAATAGCATGCACCTATTATTTACTGAAACTTTCAACTGAAGATGCATTTGGCCTAAAAAATAAAAAAATGTTTCTAGTGGAAAACAACAGGTCAGCGCTCTATATCAACATATTTATATGGTCTCTAGCCAGTCTTTTTGTACATAGACACCGAAGTAGTTCCCTCTCCACAAAAGGAATTTTATATTAACAAACAAAGGGTTTACTTTACTCTTGACTATAATTCTGGAAAATGGCATATAAGACAGTTTGAATTGAAGCCTTTATTAAAGGTTGATTTTTTTCCTTAAGATAACTGACAATCTCGATGACTCATAAAAAAATTCTTTTGACAATAACACCACCAGGGCTTCCCTGGTGGCTCAGAGGTTAAAGCGTCTGCCTGCAATGTGGGAGACCTGGGTTCGATCCCTGGGTCAGGAAGATCCCCTGGAGAAGGAAATGGCAACCCACTCCAGTATTCTTGCCTGGAGAATCCCATGGACGGAGGAGCTTGGTGGGCTACAGTCCATGGGTCCCAAAGAGTCAGACACGACTGAGTGACTTCACTTCACTAAACATGCTTATAATTGTTGAAAGGATTATTGCTTAATTAATTAATCATTTATTTTATTTTTTTACCCATGCCGCACAGCTTGTGGGATCTTACTTCCCTGACCAGGGACAGAACCTGGGCCCACAGCAGTGAAAGCATGGAGACAGCAGTGAAAGCACAGAGTTCTAACTACTGGACTGCCATGGAATTCCCTCATTTATCTTTTCAGAAATTGAGGTATAACTAACAATATGGAATTCAGATACAAGTGAGGCAGGAAAACTTTGGTAATTACTTGTTTAAAGAATGTAGTATGCAGAATCCTCCCAAGATTCTTGTCACCAGGGTTTTAATTCAACCACCAGTCTAGATGCAGCTGTAAAGGGTCTTTGCAGATGGAATTATGTTGCTAATCAGCTAATGTTATATAGGGAGAGTACCCCAAATTTTCCAGGTGGGCCACAGTAATCACATGAATCCTTAAAGTAGAAAAGCAGAGCAGAAAAGTCAGATAGAGTGGCCGAAGAGGTCAGAGATTCAAAGCCTCAGAAGGAGTGGGCCTGCTGCTACTAGCTTTGAAAATGATGGAATGGGGCCATGAGCCAGGGCATGGTGGTAGCCTCTAGAAGCTAAGAGCAACTCCTGTTCCTACATCTGTGTGGAACTAAATACCACCACCAACAGGAATAAGCCTGGAAATGGATTCTTCCTTAGGGCCTCTAGAGGAAATATACTCCTGTCAACACTTCAATTTTGCCTTTGCCAGACCTGAAGCAGAGAATCCACCCAAACCCAACAGACTTTTGATCTACAGAATCATGAGGTAATGAATTTGTGTTGTTTTAAGCTACTACGTTTGTGGCAATATGTTTCAGTAACAAAGGAGAGCTAATATTTTGCTGATAGGTGAAAAAAAGAGTCTACACAACCCTAACTGAACAAGACCAGCAACCATCGGTCTGAAGTCACAACATATTTCATGAATTACTGGAGTAGCTATAAAATCTACTTTAATACTTCCTCAAAGAGGAATCTCTCATCAATCTCAAATCTTGCACATTCTCTCAAAGGTGCCTATTTTCCTAGGGCTTCAGGGAATTATGCTCTTGGAATACTTAACTGATAAGTTTTGCCCATGTGAGGCCTTGAATCACTCCAGCTTGTCTAAATAGCTTGTGCAAACAATGTGATTTATGTTGAACACCTGCTTTCCTTCTGGGGGGGGGGGTCTGAAGCATCATTAACTACAATCAGTCACACAGGTGTTAGGTACCTCTGTGACCAACCAATAAAATTCCTCACTCCTAGGCTCAGACAAGTTTCTCTAATAGGCAATAGTTTGCACATACTGTCACAATTTTTTTGTTGGAGAAATTAAGTACATCTTCTACAACTCTCCTGGGAGAGAAACTCTGTAAAGCTTTGGGCCTGGTTTCCACCATTATCTTGCCCGATAGTTTTTCTCTTTGTTGGATTTCGCCTTGTACTGCTTTGCTGCAGTGAGTATAATGAAACCATGAGTAAAATAACATCTGAGTTCTGTGAGTGCTTCTATTGAATCACTGAAGCTGGGAACTGGTGACCCCAGACACATCACAGTTCCCACCATTTCAGCCAAAATAACTTACTAATACAAAAGAGAATGCCAAATGACACTTGCTATAAAATTAAAATTTTTTTCTCAAATTTTTACTAACCAAATTGTGGTAGACAGGATTCTAACATGGTTCCCCAAATGCAAACTTTCTGATGTCCACCTGGCATAATCCCCAAGATGATGAATAGGATAGATTTTACTTTAATGATCATGTTATATTCTATGGTGTAGCTGAACTCATCACAGGAGTCCTTGAAATCTGGATCTAGAGGTTAGAGACATAGGAATGATGGCAGCCTCTGGAAGCTAAGATGGCTGTTTAGGCCAGTAGCCAGCAAGGAAACAGGGATCTCAGTCCTACAAGTGTGTGGAACTAAATTCTACAAACACTGGGAATAAGCCAGCAATGAGCAAGATGTGATATAAGAGATATTCTCCATTTCTGGCTTTGGAGATGGAGACAGCCACATGATAAGGAATGAAGATGACTTTTAGAAACTGGGAGAGCCCCTCACTGATAGTAATCAAGGAAAATGGGGAAATCAGTCCTACAATTGCAAGGAACTGAATTCTGCCAACAACCTGCATGAGCTTAGAAGTGAATTCTCCAGAGTCATGAGAAAGGAAATCGATAGTTTGTCTCCTCTAATCATTCCATTAAAAAAAAAAAATTTAGTCACTCAGTCGTGTCTGACTCTTTATGACCTCAGTAGCCTGCCAGGCTCCTCTGTCCATGGAATTCTCCATGCAAGAATACTGGAGTGGGTAGTCGTTCCCTTCTCCAGGAGATCTTCCTGACCCAGGGATCAAATTTGCGTCTCTATGTCTCCTGCATTGCAGGCAGATTCTTTACCAGCAGCACCACCTGGGAAGCCCTCCATTTTTAAAGAAAACAAAACATCTTGGAAATAAATGTATTTCCAATAAAAGAATACGTTGTTAAGATACATTTATATCATACTTTCACCAAGACTCATTTGTTTGGGAAACAGAATTACGACACATGATTAAAAGGAAGATAATCGGGAACCGGAATTCAACTGCATGACTAAACTAAAGAACTAGTTCATTCAACAGTTAACTTATAACACGTTAACTATACGTAAACTCTTATGCTAACAACTTAGGATGACAGAAAAATTTAAAAATACTGTATGCATGTTAAAATGTATGGTCAATTAAAGGAAAGGAAGCTATATCTTCCTTAATTAAATAACTGCAGGAAAATAATTATAAGCTAGAAGGGGAAAGGTACTTTACAATTAGAGATACAATGTAAAGAAGGAACTTGGAGAAAATATAGTTTTTGCTTTGGTTCAGTGATATGATATAGAAGGGGACAGAGGTAAGTGAATTACTTGAAGAAATGTCATGTATGTTGTGCCAAAGACTGGAGATATACCACTGGGCAAAAAGACAGCTTGGTATTCTTGGTACATTTTAATTCTGTGGCACTTAATCTCTTCAATCACATATTGGCAACAGTAAAAACTACTTGAAAAACTCAGACACTCTTTGGAAATAATTTAGAGAGTTTGAAGGCAAATCCAATGGCTATAAAATGCATTTTTTTCACACACACACACACAAACACACATACACAGAGCCACCAGACGTTTTTAGCAGGAATGCAAATGGCAATCCATTCCTGTTGGGGAATCCCATAGACAGAGAAGCCTGGCAAGCAAAAGTCCATAGGGTCTAAAAGAGTTGGCACAACTGAAACAACTTAGCATGCACTGATCTTTAACAACACTCTTATAGCAGTAGAAAGTAGAAGTAACTGGAGTGTGGAAAAACTAAAGGCAGTAAGACCAGTTAAGAGAATGTTGCAATGCAATAGTCAAACTCTTTGTTAATTAAGGCCTGAAGTAAAGAATGTAGAGGACAGCAGTTATAAGAAATATCACCAAGGGTGTATGAACAATACTCAATGACAAACGGTATAAATAGTACAAAAGAGAGAGAAAGTAGAAGATAGCTGCAAGATGCCATGCCTGAGTGAAAAGCATCTTTTCTGGGCATTATTTTCTGTCTCTAGGGCTTCCCTGGTGGCTCAGACAGTAAAGAATCTGTCTGCAATGCAGGAGACCTGGGTTCAATTCAGGGGTTGGGAAGATCCCCTGAAGGAGGGTATGACAACCCATCCACTCCAGTATTCTTGCCTGGAGAATCTGTCTTTAAACAAAACAAGTAAAATAATATCAATTATATAAATCTCTAAGTTACTTGACTCTACTGTAATTTCTAATGCATTCTGACACTAGGGCCCTTGAAGGCAAAAAATATGTACAAAAGTCTTAACTTCTACTATCAGGTTCTATTCTAAAATAAGAGTATCTACTACCTATTTCTGATGACAATGACCTGTGGCTCATTATCCATCTGTGGAACATATTCTAGAATGTGTTCAAAAAACCTTTGGAATATCTAAGTCGGTGAGTGCGCAGTCTTTTAATAGGGGCAAATAAAACTTACTCATTGAGAAAGTCAGATCATGTTTTCCATCAAGCTAGTGAACAACTGCAGACACAGCCTGCTTCCCATCAAAGTTTCACATATAACCTCTGCAATGCTGATGTTTCTCTGGTAAATTTTCAAAACCATAATCCTAAAAACATATGACAAACTACCTTTTATTAAAGAAATATGCCTGCCCTACTCACCCTGCCTTCCCTTGCAAATTTAAGGACAGTGCAGGAACTTTACCTCAAGTGCCAAAACTCTGCTGAATATCTGTCTATGAACTCTACTTGCTGGCACTTTTATAGTTTAAGAAAAAGTACATGCTCTGAATAACACAAACGGGAAATACTTTCCAAATAACACCTAGACTTAAATGGTAAACCACTTTCCTCACACTTACTTTAATGGGAGTGACAAAGGTGTTATCTCTTTTTTAATATTCTCTGGAAAATATTTTAGAAATGAGATATAGTTTAAGATTTTCCACTTTTCAGTATCTTGAATCTGGCTTTAGGGTAGCAATTAAATAGATTCACAGGGACTAGATATGAGATGACTTCAAACAAATCTTTCAAACACTATTTTTTTTTTCCTTGAAATGTACTGGTTATAGGAATTTAATTGAATTCCATGCTTCTATGTTTCCAGAAAATAATTTTGATCATTTAACTGAAACTGGAGAGAATACTGGCGAGAGAGAACTCTGGCACAAGTAACAGATAAAAGCCACTGAAAAGAGAGCAGCAAACTTCAAAAATTACTTCCTTAGATTCAAGCTTGAACAGATTCTAAAGAAAATGGTGCGTTTCCTCTTTCAAGCCAAGTTAGCAAACTAACCTCACAAATAACATTAATTCATAAAAGATTGACTCATTAATTAGCTCCAAGTCATAGTACAAAATTATCATCTTTGGTTTGGATAACATGAATTCTTAAAAGCATTTTATGGCTATTAAAATTATAAAAAGAACACAATTTTCTAGTGATATCTGAAAACTTCATAGTCTTAAATTACAATAGTTGTGGTACAAATTACTACCATAATGTTTTAGTACACATATTGCTTTAAAGATACTAAATTTATTGTGAAAAAAATTAGTGAGCAAATTGACACCAGACTCTTACTCTAAGTTTCTAGTTTTCATTAGTCTATTCCCTGAACCAATGATTTTATGGAAGATGCAAAATATTCTTTAAAATATAAATCCAGTAAGATCGATGCCTTAAATGATGCTTAAGTTTGGATAATTAACTGCAAATAGCTTGGACTACAAGGAGATCCAACCAGTCCATCATAAAGGAGATCAGCCCTGGGTATTCTTTGGAAGGACTGATGCTGAAGCTGAAACTCCAATACTTTGGCCAACTCATGCAAAGACTTGACTCACTGGAAAAAACTCTGATGCTGGGAGGGACTGGGGGCAGGAGGAGAAGGGGACAAGAGGATGAGATGGCTGGATGGCATCACCGACTCGATGGACAGGAGTTTGGATAAGCTCCGGGAGCTGGTAATGGACAGGGAGGCCTGGCGTGCTGCAATTCATGGGGTCACAAAGGGTTGGACACAACTGAGCGACGGAACTGAACTGAGCTACTAGACAAGTGGATGCTTACAGTTTTGCAACAGAGACAGATGGACAAGTAAAAAACATGGGTCTCACATAGCAAGCCCATCTAAATAGATTTCCTGTTTACTTTTCATCAGCCTTTCTTACAGGTGCAAGATGCTTACTTTTGGCAGTTAAGGGAAAGAACTGATTTATAAGCCATAAGAACATCTTCTCACTTTCCATAAACAAGTTATAGAATTGATTAAAATTGTCGCACATCAATTCTGCACATGAAACGGCTCCGTTGCTGGAGACAAAATTAATCCAAATATGTGGAAAGTCAAATCGTTTATAACAAAGCTAACTTAGATGGATAGATCAGATAACAACTTGGAACTGAACCCGACAGAAGCATTTTTACTCAAAGGTGGCAAGTGCTGAATGTTATATTCCAAAACAAGCAAGGGAAATACTGAATTTTAATCTAGTGCCAAAATGATTTTAAAAAGTACTTCACATAAATGTTTAAACATATCTCACTTGAAGAAATTACAAAGATCTGTAAGACTATCACGGACTCTCTTTTAAATAAATGAGAAAGACTATGTAAATGGCATGAAAGACAATAAGAAATTTGCATTTAATCCTATTGATGTTCTACTAACTACTCAAAGAATATGCATCCACCTATAACATTTCATCCTCATGAAGACATATACAAAGGCATTAAAGAAAGGTGTACCTGTACACTGTTGAGACTAATGGTATTTAACGTTATTTAACATTATGAGATTTATTATCTCTAAAACAAGGATAAACAACGACAGGAACAGAAAAGTAAAACTTTTCATGAGCTAATGGATTTAATCTATTGGTAAAACAATGGCAATTGTGTCCTTATATAATGCAAATGTAAATAAAGTAAAAGGACATAGTTGAGATAAAATGATGAAAATGAAAATTTGTCTTCTGATTCACCAGCTTTTCTCTCCTTCAGCTGTTTCAGTAAGTCCAAGAAGAACGTATCAGTATATGGGCAGAGGGGAAACGTGGAGATCAGAAGGAACATCCTACAATTACTACCATCCTGATGACAGAGAACTACCCTGCTCATGGTTTACAGAGTCCTCAGGAAAATGGCTGGGAGAGTAAGGCCTTGGGTAACATCAATTTAGATGATGTAAAGCAATTCCAGTTGTAGCAGAGCTATGTCCTCTGGTACTTCTGGATATTCCCTTAATTGTTTATCCCCTCTTCCTGGTGTAAACGTCTTCCTTTCTTCCATTCCAAGTGCCCTAAATGAGGACTGAATAATTTTAGGAACTTTATTTTTCAGTTAGTGTTAATGTTGATTTAGTATTTCATTCCTATTCCCCGCCCCCAGACTTTTTAATACTTGTATGATCTTCAAGACTTCTGTGATAGCCAGCCTCTACGATGACCTCCAATCCCCCTGGATTCCTGGGATTCACATTCTTGTGTTGTCTTCTCCCAAATGAATAGAGTTAATGGCTGACCTTTCTATCCAATAAGATATAGTGATGTGTGGCTCCTGAGGCGAGGTCATAAAAGGCATTGCAGGTTCCACTTTGTTTCCTCTCATCTCTTAGACTGCTCACTCACTCACTCTAGGAGAAGCCAACCACCATACTGTGAGAATTCAGCCAAGAGGTCTGCAGAAAGGCCCTCAAGACAGGGAGGAAATTAAACCTCCTGTCAACAACCGGCACCAAATGAGTGAGCTAACTTAGAAACAGATCTTGAATCCCTAAGGGAGTTTTCAGATGACTACAGCCCCATCTGATACACTGACTGCAATGACATGAGATCCTGAGCTAAAAAACCACTCAGCTAAACATTCCTGAATTTCTGACCCAGGGAAATTATATAAATTGATAAATGCTTATTATTGTTTTAAGCTGCTAAGTGCTGAAGTAGTTACTCAACAATAACTAATTCATACTAATTCTTCTTATAGAAACAAAAAAAACACAAAAGTATGCCACTGGATGAAGCACCTTCATTAACAACAAATATTGTTGCTATATGAGAGACTCACAATCCAAGCCAAGTAAATATCTCAACAGGCTCTTAAAAACTTTTTTGAGGTATAATTTACATAGGTGAAATGCATGTTCTTAAGGCATACATGTCAGTGAATTTTGACAAGTTTTGCAAGAATATGTACTGTATAAGTAATACCTAATCAAGATGTAAAAATTTCGATTCCCCAGCAAGTTCCCTTGAGGCCATTTGGAATCAGTTCCTGTATTCCCACTTCCCAACCAGCATCAAGCACTGTTTTCATATCTACCATCGTAGATGAGTTTTGTTTTAAAACTTCATATAAATAGAAGAATATGACATTAGTATCTGCTTTCTTTTGCTCACCATAATATTTCTAAGGTTCATCATGTTGTGTACATCAGTAGTTGATTCCATTTTATTGCTGATTAACATACTGCGATCTGCTTACCTATCCTCCCATTGATGGATATTTGAATTCTTCCCAGTTTGGGGCTTCTAGGTTTCTGGAAGCATTCTTGTGCAAATATTTTGTTGGACATGCATTTTCTTGATCTAATACCAAGGCAGGGCGGGACTACAAGGAGGCAAATGCGATACCTCTTGGGCACAACTTTAAGGGGCTCCTCTACCTAGGAGTCTCAGTCTCTGTGGGGTCTCTGGGTCCTGGTGCGCACAAGGTTTGTTTGAGCCCTCTGAGCGTCTCTGGTGGGAACAGGGTTTGATTCTAAACGCAAATTCGCCCTTCCTGCCATCTTGCTGGGGATTCTCCTTTGCCCTTGGGCCTGGGGCATCTCTTCACAGCTGCTCCAGTGCCTACTTTCTTACTGGGGTTTCTTTGACTTTGGATGTGGGGTATCTCCTCACACCTGCTCCAGCTAAGAGCAGCTGCCGCTCCTGACCTTGGATGTGGGATATTTCCTCACTGCCACTCGTTCCAGTGCCACGCAGACACAGTGGCCACAGGACTGGAAAAGATCAGTTTTTATTCCAGTCCCAAAGAAAGGCAATGCCAAAGAATGCTCAAACCACTGTACAACTGCACTTATCTCACACGCTAGCAAAGTAATGCTTAAAATTCTCCAAGCCAGGCTTCAACAATACATGAACCGTGAACCAGATGTTCAAGCTGGATTTAGAAAAGGAAGAGGAACCAGAGTTCAAATTGCCAACATCCACAGGATCACAGAAATAACAAGACTTCCAGAAAAACATCTATTCCTGCTTTATTGACTATGCCAAAGCCTTTGAGTGTGTAGATCACCATAAACTGTGGAAACTTCTTCAAGAGATGGGAATACCAGACCACCTGACCTGCCTCTTGAGAAATGTGTATGCAGGTCAAGAAGCAACAGTTAGAACTGGACATAGAACAACAGACTGGTTCCAAATAGGAAAAGGAGTTTGTCAAGGCTGTGTATTGTCACCCTGCTTATTTAACTTCTATGCAGAGTACATTATGAGAAACATTGGGCTGGAAGAAGCACAAGCTGGAATCAAGATTGCTGGAAATATCAATAACCTCACATATGCAGATGATACCACCCTTATGGCAGAAAGGGAAGAAGAACTAGAGAGCCTCCTGATGGAAGTGAAAGAGGAGAGTGAAAAAGTTGGCTTAAAACTCAACATTCAGAAAACTAAGATCACAGCATTCGGCCCCATCACCTCATGGCAAATAGAAGGGGAAACTGGAAACACTGACAGACTATTTTTGGGGCCTCCAAAATCACTGCAGATGGTGACTGCAGCCATGAAATTAAAAGATGCTTGCTCCTTGGAAGAAAATTTATGACCAACCTAGACAGCATATTGAAAGAGCAGAGACATTACTTTGCCAACAAAGGTCCGTCTAGTCAAAGCTATGATTTTTCTAGTGGTCATGTATGGATGTGGGAGTTGGACTATAAAGAAAACTGAGCGCCGAAAAATTGATGTTTTTGAACTGTGTTGTTGGAGAAGACTCTTGAGAGTCCCTTGGACTGCAAGGAGATCCAACCAGTCCATCCTAAAGGAAATCAGTCCTGAATATTCATTGGGAGGCCTGATGTTGAAGCTGGAACTCCAATACTTTGGCCACCTGATGCAAAGAACTGACTCATTTGAAAAGACCCTGATGCTGGGAAAGATTGAAGGGGGGAGGAGAAGGGGACGACAGAGGATGAGATGGTTGGATGGCATCACTGACTCAACAGACATGAGTTTGAGCAAACTCTGGGAGCTGGCAATGGACAGGGAGGCCTGGCGTACTGCTGTCCATGGGGTCGCAAAGAGTCGGACATGACTGAGCAACTGAACTGAACTTTCATGAAGATTTTTCTTTTCTTTTTTATTTTAGAATAGATGGCCTATAAATGAAAGTATAAATTTAAATTGGTGAGCAAACAGCAATATGGTTTTTAACAAATACAATCAAAGATTTGTGACATGCAAAAATTATATTTATAAAAACATATTTACTAAGTCATGGTTAATATACAGAAAAGCCACTTTTGTTACTATGGTCACATTAGACTTCTAAAAAAGCAAGTGAGGCAATAGTGGATTTGATATCTGCATCTTGCATTCCAGATACCCCTTAAAGCTAACCATTTAAAGTAGCAATGAAAGTACTTTTACTCAACTTACTTCTTTTGCTGCTATTAAATTACTACCATTTATTAAGATACACATTTTTCCTCCCTCGAAAAAGATGTATCATTATCTATAATATAGCAATGATTAAAAAATATTGACAAAGAATAGGAATATTTCTTCAATGTAGGATGGATAATTACAATCATATAAAAGCTCAAGATAAGCAATATTCATTCCTTTAGTACAATTTTATTCATTAAAAATATTTTTCATGATTTTAAGATAATTTCAGAAAATCAGTGAAGAAGCTCATTTAATAGTACATTTACAGTAAAGTTTAGATCATATATTTTTCTTGCCAAAAATGCCTGAGATAGAAAGCAAATTTCATATGTCATTGAAATAACTGAATTTAAACTGTATGATTAGATTCCATTCAAGCCATGATTAGTATTTCTCTCTATTCTTCAACGTGGCCTTAGTTTATACAGTACACCATGTTCCTAGGAATACCCCTACTGTGTGAGAAGTTACCAGGTACTTGTCTCTGGAAAATACTCTTAACTTCAGCTATGTTAAAGAAAAGCTTAGTACTAAAAAGATTTTAAGTTTTCACATATATCCTCTTTGGTAACTTTTTGTCAAGTACTTTGCAGAATGCCTACAAAAGCTGAACACTGGATAATGTCAATGCTGAATTTCTATGAGGCCTTTGCATTAATTTTCCTAAAATGAAAATTTACAACCGGATTTTATCATTAAACAAATAACAGAAGGAACTGAGACCCTGCGGTTTCTAGGTAAAATGCCTTTTTGTTTGCCAATTTCTGCTTCTCATTTAGCTGTCCTGATAGCACACACAGTACCTCACGGGTCTCCCTTCACGGAGCAAGTCTTCTAGACTCCGTTCACAGTGTTCAGCTACCACCACCAACCTCTCTGAGTGAAGAAAAAAGAAAAAAGCAAATGCACTTTAGATTTGATTAATATAACATTTTAGTAACAAAACAACATACTTCACTAACGATATTAACATATAGTACAAATGATATTTGAAAAGAGCTTTTCAAAGTCTATATTAACTATTAACTACACAAAAATCAGATCTCTAGAATAACAAGATAAATGTGTTAGAAAACAATACATCAAATAACAATCTTCATTTTGTGATTTCTCCCCTGTGCATTAGGAAAAACAGCTGGAAAGGTTTACCTTTGGCAAAAAGAACTGATCCTTCTTCTGACACAGGCTAGCAGAAGGAAAAGCTTGGATGAAGATATAAAGAAATTTTAGGGGAAACTGGGATCTAGGGACAAACTGTCTTGACAGTCTGGCTCAAACATAAGGTCTCTGAAACTGAATTCAGAAACTGGAGAAAAGTAGAAATGTTCTGAATCACGATTATGGAGAAAGAACTGAAAATCAACTTGCGATTGTTTGTAACATCATGGGGCCTGCTGAGATTAGTAATAATAAAATTTTCATGAGCACAATATATAGTATGATGGAATTTTTATTTTCCAACAGATCAACTGTCTTAGGATAAGTCAGCACAGTTTTGAAGGTTAGTCCATACATTTTTAATGTAATCATTAGTTAATTATCGACTGACACATTGTCTGACACAGTAGCAGATCAACAAACTCTTTCTTTCTAGATGAAACAACGTGAGAGGAACCAGAGAAAGGCACAATTGGGCTCACAAGTGGCTGGGGATTTGATAAGGTTATTTCAGGAGAGATTAGTTTTTAAAGGAAATTGGGGTACTATGTATATCTTTGCAAAATGAGTTCTAAGACAAGGAAGAAAGTAAACACAAAATGATGGTAGTGGTGGTGGTTTAGTGGCTAAGTCACGTCCAGCTCTTTGTGATTCTACAGATTGCAGCCCACCAGGCTCCTCTGTCCATGGGATTTTCCAGGCAAGAATATTGGGGTGGGTTGCCATTTCCTTCTCAGATGGCAAACCAAGACAAGAAAAAGAAGTAAAGTAAAGAGGGACTGGAAATGGTGATGACTACATAGAGGTTTGGTGAAAATGAAAAATGGCAAAGGTAGAAAAATGAGAGCAGAAGGCAGGAAAAATTTCAGAGGAGGTGATCCAGTAAAAGGAAAAACTCCCAGTAAGCACTGGTTCAAGGGAAGGTCAGGTCTGGCCTGCTGAGAGCAGAGACGACGGACAATGGTGTGCAGGCAACCATGTGAAGTGTGAGGGCAGGATGTTGTGGGTCACTTCTTGGATGCACAAACTGAGGTGGTGGCATTATATAGAATGACCTGAAACACAAAATTTAAACTACCACAAATGAATACCATCACTTTCAGGGTATGAAAGAAAGCTCCAGGTGATCTGAACAGGAACTTAAAGAAAATTAAATTCGAAAGACCATGAAATGAAGAGGAAAAAAAATGAACAGGAAAGAAAGCTGTGAGATAAAAGGTCTAGTTCTTAAATTCAATAGAGAAAAGAGCATGCAAAGTTGAATTCCAAGTGATTTAGCACAATGAAGATCTAGAAGGAAAAAGCAAACAACACTGTCAGAAAACCAAAATGGGAAGCAGCATTTCTGTCAGTTTTCCTTACACCTCGCTGGCTACCTCTCCTTAGTCTCCTCGGTAGACTGGTAACTCTTCTACCCAAACTTAAATCCTTCTAGCTCCTCCACCTTTGATTCTGGGTCTTCAACTGTGTTTTCTCCTTATTTATTCCCAAGGCTGAAAAACTCCTAAATTTTACGTCAAGCCCAGAGTTCTCTTTTAAACTCCATAGCCAATTTCTCACTTTAATATAAAAGTCACCTCAAACTCAACAGAACTCAAACTGAATTTATAGTTTGCTCCTCAAGGCTTTCCCTTTAGAACCAGTAAATGGTACCACTATCCTGCTAGCTGCTCAGGCTACAAACTTAGCAGTAATCTCCATTTCTCAAATCCAAAGAAAAGGCACTGCTATTTCTATCTCTCAAATGTCTACAGAATTTGCAGTTTGCTTCATCTACCACAATCTGGGTCCAAGCCATTTTGTACTAGATTACTAAAACAATCTCTTAACCAATCATCTCCGATTAATTGTTATTGCCCTCTAACATATTTTCATACTAAAATCTAAGTGCTAAAATAATAATTAATAAAAGTGAATATGTAACTCCCTGTCTAGCATTGTTTTTTGTTATCCTTCACCTTTCCTACCTTAAAGTACTATTACATGGATTCCCATTGCCTAAGATGATCTTCCCTGTTTTTCTCCCAGTGAACGCCTATCATGAAACACAGTAATTAGGAGTACAGACTATTTGGTTTGGGCTCAAATTTTAGGTTCAACACTCATTAGTTTGCTAGCCTCTCTATGCCAAAGTTTCCTCTTCTGCAAAATGAGGGAAAAATAAGGACCTACCTCATAGAGCTGTTGTGAGGCTGAAATGAGTTAATATAAAATAAGGACCTGGCATATAAGAATCACTAAGTGTTAGCTATTATTATTACTACACAGTTAAATGTGATTTCCTCCAGAAACACTTTCCTGGTCCCCCCAAATCAATTTGCGCCTTCTATAATATAATCTATTTCACAATGTACTTTTCTTTCATAGCACTCATTTGAAATCCTAAGGATTTGTATACATTTTTATCTAATATCTTTGTTCTTTACTAGATAATGCATTTCCTGATAGTAGGAAAGATTCTGACCTTGTTCAAAATGCATCACCAGTGTCTAACATGATATCTCAAACATACACATCTAATTTAAAAATACTTGTTAAATTAGTTAACTTGAGGAAAGACTCAATGTGGCCATTAGAAATGAATAAATCTCATATAATGACTGTCATTTTCTAAATAGAAATCTGTCCTTTGTAGAAAAGTATATGCCTACTCCGTAAACTAGGTGTAATAATACCACAATAGCACTGATTTTAATATAAAATACCATCAGAATATGCTACAATGTGCATACTCCATTAATTAATAATTTTAAATTAGATATTCACAAGTCTCCATATCTAAACTGTTTGGCATTAGTATAAAATTTGTCAGATTTACAATGATTTAAAAAAAAATGATCAAGTTTCTTCAGGAAACTCCTTCAAAACTTCATAAACTAGAGTTTGCCAAAGCTACAGGATCCTAAGGAACTTTAAAGTAAATATTACTTTAATATAGCAGACCCATAATCCTGGCAGAATATCAAAGATTCTCCCAGAGGTAATGGAATATATACCAAGACAATGTTTCCAATATGAACCAGGTTTTTCTCCAAAAAATCATTACAGAGAATTCATCCTGAAACTGTAAACAACTGTTTGAAAATAACTTCTGCTCGTTATAAAACAATATAGTTTCACAGAATAAAATATGACAAACATATTTGAGAATCATAACATGCCGAATATGTCAGCAATATAGTGGCATTATTTATAAAAAACAAATGTGACACCAAGATGAACTTTAAAGAGTAGAACATATAAGCACCATGAAATAATCTTTCCTATATGAAATATTTGATGAGTGCCAAGTGTCTCTGTAGTGTACATACAGCTTGAATTGTAAGTTTTAAGTCAATGCTAAGAAGTGGAAGAGAGCACAATATTAAGCAAGACAGATAATAAAGTAGTTGAATAAAAAGATGGACTAAATGAAAGATTTTAAAAAACTTTTAGAGAAAGAGGTAAATTGTGAATGTGTTAAGATAATATGAAAGCTTATTAGAATACAGTTACTGCATCATTCTTTATTCACAGTAAAAACTGAGACTAGCTCATCACCTTTTAAATAAAATATCTAAATAAATATTTATACAGGCAAACTGATAAAGGATAATTCTGTGCCTAAGAAACAGTATTGTTGCTAGGTCTCTGTGATGGTCAGGTTTATGAGTCAACAGGCTAGGCTATACAGTCTTCAGTTATTCAAACGCTAGCCTAGGTGTTACTGTGAAGGCATTAGATAATTGATTAAAATCTACAATTAGTTTAATGTGAGTAAGGTTGATTACCCTAGATAATCTTGGTGGTCCTGACTCAATCAGTTACTAAACTATGACTTCAGCTATTACATAAAAATTCACCTTGTCCTTGATGATCTGCCCTATGGATTTCAGGCTAGCTTACCCAGCCCCCACAATCACATAAACCAACTCCAACCAATTAATCTATAGCTATCAAGCTCTCTAGCCGTCTGTCTCCTACTAGTTCCGTTTCTTTGATGGAACTCTAAACTGATACAGACACTCAGGCTGAAATATATATATGCAGCTAGAGATACAGGATTATCTTATAGGCCCTTAACAATTCAATTATTCTCCACCTAAATTTCAAATCTATTAATTAAAATAATTTTGTTCTTGATTTTCTAGCAATAAAAAAAAAGATTTTTGGGTAATCAATACCAAATCAATTGGAATATATTACCATTTATAATCCTTTCTATGCTTCTAAAATTGCTGAGACTTCAAGTTCAAAAGAAAAAGATTAAAGTTTGTTAACTTAAGTATTTTCATGCTTTACTGACCTTTTTTCTTTTAAAGATATTTTATTCAATTTCTCTTTTGATAAATCAAGTTCAAAAATTCGAATGTAAACTATTCTTGAGATTAAATACATCAACCTGCTGAGTTAGCAAGAAACTAATATCATCTTGAATCAGTTCTGAATGATCTGTTGGAAACAGTGAAAGCTTGACTTCTGAACTAACCTAACATGTGAAAACATAATGTTACTAAAATGAACCACATGTTACATGTTACTCCAAGTAAAATGGGGAGAGTGTGGGACTAACAATGACAAGATGAGAAATATCTGTGTAGCAAGAACAGAATAAAGGAACCAAAATTAAAATTCTTTGAGGAGACAAGAACAGTCCAAACCAAAATGATTACATCATTGAGAAATATGCATTGTTCACCTAGGAGATTGTTGACTTTTCAAACTAAATGTAACTGAAATGACTGGGATGTTTGGAACAAACAGACCTTCACAACAACACTTACTCTAATTTCATTAGTTACTCCTTATGCTTACGACTTTTCAGGACAATGAATATTGCCAATAGTAAAAAAAAAAAAAAGTAATCCAATTCCCTAACCTTTGGATAATAACAGATATCTTCATTCCAGGCAGTCAAACTTAAAATATATGAATTTTATACACATCCATAATCTGCGTGTCCCTGGAAGAGAGGGCCGTGGAGACCTGGAAGCAGGACGATCATGGGAAACAGAGTAACCAGGAATATGGTTATTGGGCTTAAGGAGACTACCCACATTGTTGAGCCAGGTTCAAAATTAACAGAGTTTAACAGTGTCCAAGAGGACTACTTCCTATCTGACATTTATAACTAAAAAGAAGTTTCCTGTGCAGTTAGCAGTAGGGTCCCCCAGAGAGATTATGTCATAAGGTTTTTCCTAGTTCAGTATTTACAGAGGCTCACTTAGGTAGAGGCATGAAAAAAAGGATCTCAAGACTCTTGACTCTAGGGCTACTGAGTCAATTATCCCAAAATGCCTAGGGAAAACTGGACAGAGGCAAGACCCCAGTCATCTGAAGGGATGCTCCAAATAGGCTTCCAGTCAGTGGGAAAGAATAAAGGGCACTTCAGGATACAAGCATAAAGAAGTCCTGGGTTTCCCTGGTGGCTCAGTGGTAAAGAATTGGCCTGCACAGGTTCCATCCCTGATCCAGGAAGGTCCCACATGCCACAGAGAAACTAAGCCCATGCGCCACAACAGGTGAGCCGGTGCTTTAAAGCCTGGGAGCTGAAACTACTGAATCTGTGCGCCCTAGAGCCCAGGCTCTGCAACAAGAGAAGCCACCACAATGAGAAGACCAGAGCACCACAGCTAGAGAGTAGCCCCCGACTGCCGCAACTAGAGAAAAGCCCGAGGAGCAATGAAGATCCAGCACAGCCAAAAATAAATAACTAAATAAATCTTAAAAAAAAAAGAAAAAGTCCCAAGAACTGAGTAAAGTGGCAAGAATTCGGGAAGATAAGCATAGTCCAAATTTTCAGATCTACAACAGCAAATTTTGGTTACTCATTACAGATGATAATGATCTACCATATAGTTATATTGGAGTGATTTTGGAACCAGGCCAATTCCACAAGCCAAAATTCTTTAGAATTTGTAATTGGGTAGGGGAGGGGTGGTATTTGAGGCATTCAAGGGTTGACAATATCTTATCACCTATTTGGTTATATAAAAGCCCCAAATGATATCTACAATTTAGTTATTGTCTTGAAGCTCTTTAGGAAACAAAAACTTTAGCAAAAAGGTTTTTTAAATTTGCTTGTTTGTAAACAACAAACTCGCCAAAAGTTCCTTAATTGCTACTTAATTGCTCTGTGCCTCAATTTCCTCATCTGTAAAATGTGAATACAAAAAGAGTTCCTACTTCATGGTAATGTTGTAAGGATTAAGTTAATTAAAATATGTAAAGCATTTAGAATACTGCCTAATAAGTAATCAACAATAAATGTTAGCCATTATTAACATTTATTACAAAAACATTTTCCATTCAAATTCTATAAAACTTTCAGAGAAACTATTTTCAAGAGGCATAACCTAGACTACTTGAAAGTATCATTTAGCCTGTTTTTCAGCAAAACTAAGGAAATAAGAGTTTGCATTTTTTTTCAGCACCTGTAATATTAGGTTGAAACATCTGAAAATGAGATTTTTAAGGGAATAAAAACAGTACAATATCAGTAAGTATATGGGGTTAACTTTCACAATTCATTTTGTTAGAAAAATTAAATATATTTCACTGAAATGCATTTAAAATAATTTTAAGCATGAAATTAAGCTTTCAAAAATAATTTTAAAATAATTAAAATATTGCCACCATAAGCACCTTCAGGGGTGCTATGGATTGAACATTTGTGCCCCACCTCCCCAATCCATATGTTGACACCTAATCCTCAGTGTGATGGTGTCCAGCAGTGGGGCTTTGGGGTGGGGGGTGATTAGATCATGAGGGTGTCCATGCTAAGTCGCTTCAGTCATGTCCAATTCTTTGCAACCCCATGGACTGTAGCCCACCAGGCTTCTCTGTCCATGGGGATTCTCCAGGCAAGTACTGAAGTGGGTTGGCATGGCCTTCTCCAGGGGATCTTCCCAATCCAGGGATTGAACTCGAGTCTCTTACATCTTCTGCATTGACAGGCACTAGCCCCACATGGGAAGCCATGAGGGTAGGGCCCTCACAAACAGGATCAGTGCTCTTCTTTTGTAAAAGAAGCCTGGGAAAACTCCCTTTCCCCTCCCACCAAGTGAGGTTACAGGGAGAAGATGACTGTTAATGTAGAAGTGGGCCTCACCAGACATAGCATCTGCTATTGCCTTAATCTTGGATATCCCAGCCACCAGAACTGTAAGAAATAGACTCTTCTTGTTTATAAGCCACTCGGTTTATAGTGTCATATTTTAGCAAGGAGAATGGGCTAAGATACAAGTCATAAAAGAACCTGACTTTATGACTGCATGCGTGCATGCTAAATCGCTTCAGTCATATACAACTCTTTGTGACTCTAGGGACCATAGCCAGGCTCCTCTGTCCATGGGATTCTCTAGGCAAGAATCACTGTGTAGGTTACCAAGCCCTCCACCAGAGAATTGAACCTACATCTCTTACATCTTCTGCACTGGCAGCCAAGTTCTTTACCACCAGCGCTACCTGGGAAGCCTCAACTATACTACTAAAAAGGCAGTAAATTCTTCCTGGTGAAATACTGACTTTTTAACCAACAGAATTCAACTCTACTAAATGAAATCCTATATAAAAAGACTAATGCAGCTACGAAGAGGTAAAAACATTAGTGACCCTCTTTTCAGGGGAAAAAACTTAGCCCAGATTATTACTTTCAATCATAAAATACATTCTAGTAGACAATTCTAAAGTTTCTATTGGGCTTCTCAGGTGGCTCAGTGGTAATGAATCCACCTGCCAACGCAGGAGATGCAAGAGATGCATGTTTGATTCCTGGGTCAGGAAGATCCCCTGAAGAAGGAAACGGCAAACCACTTCAGTCTTCTTGCCTGGAAAATTCCATGGACAGAGGAACCTGGTGGGCTACTGCCCGCAGGGTCACAGCGAGTCGGACATGACGAGAGACAGAACACAAAGTTTCTAACATTAGAATTTTCATTTCCTTTTTGGAGAGATGAAGAAATATGCTTGAGGATAGGGGCTTCCCTGAAAAAGAATATTAAAAATCTTGATCCTTAGATCTGAGAAATGTGAATCATTCAAATGCAGTCAGGAAAACTCAAATGACTCAGTTTGGCTGGAGCAAAAAGTGATGGCAACCAAACATACACACTCTGATTACTTTATATGTTTACTATTTATTATAATGGCTTCTCTGGTGGCTCAGATGGTAAAGCATTTGCTTGCAATGCAGGAGACCCAGGTTCGATCCCTGGGTTAGGAAGATCCCCTGGAGAAGGGAATGGCAACCCACTCCAGTATTCTTGCCTGGAGAATCCCATGGACAGAGGAGTCTGGCGGGCTACAGTCCATTGGGCTGCAAAGAGTCAAGACAGGACTGAGCGATTAACGCTTACTGTGTATCAGTTCAGCTCAGTGGCTCAGTCGTGTCCGACCCTTTGCAACCCCATGAACCGCAGCACGCCAGGCCTCCCTGTCCATCACTAACTCCTGGAGTCCACCCAAACTGATGTCCATCGAGTTGGCGATGCCATCCAACCATCTCATCCTCTGTTGTCCCCTTCTCCTCCTGCCCTCAATCTTTACCAGCATCAGAGTCTTTTCAAATGAGTCAGCTCTTCGTATCAAGTGGCCAAAGTACTGGAGTTTGAGCTTCAACATCAGTCCTTCCAATGAACACCCAGGACTGATCTCCTTTAGGATGGACTGGTTGGATCTCCTTGCATCCAAGGGACTCTCAAGAGTCTTCTCCAACACCACAGTTCAGAAGCATCAATTCTTTGGTGCTCAGCTTTCTTTATAGTCCAACTCTCACATCCAAAACAATACACTGTGTATATTATAACCTAACCAGGGTAACAGGGTGGAGAACACAAAATATGAGAAAACAACACTCACCATGCTTTCCCCTAGAAATATCCACATACTGGCACAGTCTGGGGTGAGTGATGGTCTTGAGGATTTGAAAGCGCCCTAAAATCTTGATGGAATTTGGTGTGAGAGGAAGCCCATTGCTTCCACAGACATCATGGGGCAGAGCAGAGGCAAAGAAGGTAAAGGCACCCATTTCGGCATCCTTCAAGGGAAACATTCTTGGTGTCCTAAATCTTCCCAGGTACTCTAGAAAAGGAGAGAATTTTTTGATAGATCAGCTAAACATTAAGCCAGTGTTTTCTCACCTTAAATATGACTGAAAGTGAAAGTGAAGTCGCTCAGTCGTGCTCAACTCTTTGCAACCCCATGGACTGTAGCCTACTAGGCTCCTCTGTCCATGGGATCTTCCAGGCAACAGTACTGGAGTAGGGTGCCATTGCCTTCTCCAGGGGATCTTCCCAACCCAGGGATTGAACCCAGGTCTCCCGCATTGTAGACAGACGCTTTACCGTCTGAGCCATAACCATATATAATTTGGAGGGAGATGTCAATTGTACATTTTACAGCAAAATTATCAATGTGAGAAAATTTCAAGATAATATCAAAGAGGAAAGACCACCCAATCATGAATTTACATGGTAGCTCCAAATCAAAATCAAAGATTTGCAATGGCATATAAAGGAAAAGACAGAACACTCCCTCTGCAAGGATGCCTGACAATTTTAAGAGTTTAGAAGTTTGTTATTCTACATTCACATTAATAAGGCTCTTCTTTTTACCCGAAGTTTGAATATACCACAGACTACAAGTACTTTTCTTTTTCACAGTGCAAGGAGTCAGGAAAGAGGAAATAAGGACACCAACCAGAACTTTAAATAATCAAGGACTCTACTAACAGTACTAAGTATCAAACTAACATCACCCAGCAATCCCACTAATAGGCATACGCCCTGAGGAAACCAAAACTGAAAAAGACACGTGTACCCCAAGGTTCAATGCAGCACTATTTATAATAGTTACGGCATGGAAGCAACCTAGATGTCCACTGACAAATGAATGGATAAAGAGCAGTGGTGCATATATACAATGGAATATTATTCAGCCATAAAAAGGAACACATTTGAGTCAGGTCTAATGAAGTGGATGAACCTAGAGCCTATTATACAGAGTGAAGAAAGTCAGAAAGAGATAAGCAAATATCATTATTAATGTACATGTGTATATATATATATATATATATATGGAATCTAAAAAGATGGTACTGATGAACAGATTTTCAGGGCAGCAATGGAGATGCAGACAGAGAGAACAGACTTATACTGGTGGCGTGGGGAGGAAGGAAAGGGTGTGGGATGAATGGAGAGAGAACATGGAAACATATACATTACCATGTGCAAAATAGATAGTCAATGGGAGTTTGCTGTATGACTTAGGGAACTCAAACTGGGGCTCTTCAACAATCTAAAGGGGTGGGATGGGGTGGGAAGGAGGTTCAAGAGGAAAGGGACCTGTGTCTACCTATGACTGATTCATGTTGATAGCAGAAACCAACACAATATTGTGAAGCAATTATCCTTCAATTAAAAATAAATAAATTTTTTAAAATAAAAAAAAGAATTAAACTAGATAACAAACAGCCTTATAATGTTACTTAAATAACTAATCGATTTTTGTTTTAAAGCCAGGTGCTTTGCAAGTGATGTTTTACTCCCCTCATTGATCTTGACAGATGTTATTGCCTCCAGGTTAGAAACAGATATTCTACCTGAAGATCCTGAGGGGTCCTAGCACTATAGTTTCCAAAGCAAGTGGAGTCCAGCATTGTATCATGAAGTGGCCTGAAGATTAAGAAGCTTAGTTTAAAATCTGTTATCACATTATGGCAACCACAATGAAAAAGGTCTCCCAACAAAAAATATATCTCTCATCTAGGTATCTCACTAAAAAGACATTGATTGGTCAGGGACTGCATTCTTCCCTTCCAGTTTCACAATAAAACCTGGAATTCTAAATCAAGACAATAGGCTGCTTTTCATAAATCTGTCCAGAAACTTCATTTAAACATTAAAAAGAACTGTTTTAAAAGGTGTAAACTCATAATAAGGAAAAGAGTGGAAAAAGGCCATGAGCTGATTTTAAGAAATTCCTATAAAGCATTCTGAATAGGCTAAGAGCATTGTCATAAGAAACAGACAGAAGGAGGTTACAATCTATGCTACAGTTAACAGGTGTGCTCATCCTCTTCAGAACAGAGGCTTCAGATTCAGAGAAGGAGGGAACAGTGGTGAACAACAGCAGTCAGAAGAATATCTGAAATGAGAAATATGGCATTTGAAAGGCTGAAGAATAGAAGACTCAACTTTGCCACCAGATCCCCATTCAGTTCAGTCGCTCAGTTGTGTCTGACTCTTTGCGACCCCATGAATCGCAGCACGCCAGGCCTCCCTGCTCATCACCATCTCCCGGAGTTCACTCAGACTCACGTCCATTGAGTCAGTGATGCCATCCAGCCATCTCATCCTCGGTTGTCCCCTTCTCCTCCTGCCTCCAATCCCTCCCAGCATCAGAGTTTTTTCCAATGAGTCAACTCTTCTCACGAGGTGGCCAAAGTACTGGAGCTTCAGCTTTAGCATCATTCCTTCCAAAGAAATCCCAGGGTTGATCTCCTTCAGAATGGACTGGTTGGATCTCCTTGCAGTCCAAGGGACTCTCAAGAGTCTTCTCCAACACCACTGGCAAGTTATTTATCCTCCGATCCAAGGATAAGGTTACTACTGCACCATTGTATGAAAAGCAGTCATGAGATTAGGGAAGAATCCATAAGAAACTTCAAAAATACTAAGTAATATCCTAGTTCTTAATTGATGGGTTAAGGGTGTTCATATTATTCTCCATAATTTCACATTCTATATCTCCACCTATCTATATATATGTGCTATATACAATATATTTCATAAAATTGAAAGCTTTTTTCATTTTAAATTGAAAAACATTTTTAAACACAATGAAATGATTTTCAACAAAGGCCAAGGAATTGAATAGGAAAATGACAGTCTTTTTAATAAATGGTGCTATAAAAAGATGTTCATATGGGAAGAAGATTAACCTCAATTTCTACTGCTACATCCACAGAAGTCTGATATGGATTACAGACCTAAATGTAAAAGCTAAAACTGTTAAGTCTTCTGCACAAGAAGAAAAAAAAAAGAGACAGAATATTTTTGCAACCTTGGAATAGGCGAAGATTTCTCAAGCAGGATAAGAAAAGCCATAAAAAATGAACTTTAGGGGCCTCCTTGGTGGTCCAGGGGTTAAGAATCCACCTGCCAGGACAGGGGACATGGGTTCGATTCCTAGTCTTGAAGATCCCACATGACACAGAGCAACCAAGCACATGCACCGCCAACCACCAAGCCCCAGCTCTAGAGCACACAAGCCTCAGCTACTGGCCCATGCGTCCTAGAGCCTGTGGTCTGCAACAAGAGAAGCCTCTGCAGTAAGAAGCCTGAGCACCACAACAGAGTTGCCCCACCCGTGGCAACTAGAGAAACCCGTGCACAGCAATGAAAACCTAGCAGAGCCAAACATAAATAAATAAATCTTTTCAAAAAATACTTTATTTTAAAAAATCTATTGTTTCTCTGTCCTAGCAACAAACAAATGGAAATTAAAATGAAAACAGATCTCATCTGAGCCAATTAAAAACAAAACAATGAGAATTTTTTAAAGAAGATGAACTTTATAAAGTGGGCTTCATCAAAATTAAAAACAATGCACATTAAAAGCCACATTTGAGAAAATACAAATCCAAACTAAAGTTAATTATGACATATCTATCTATATATACATATGATATTCTTATAAAATACATGTATATATGTGTATATATATATGCATGTATGTTTGTAATATGATAACAGGGCTTATCTGGTAACAGACTAGCATTCAGAATATATAAAGAATGCCTATGACTTAATAAAAAGAAAAACAAGTCAACACAAAACAGGTAAAAATCTGAAATGTGTATTTTTCACAAAAGAGGAATACAAATAGACAATAAACACATAAATAGTTCTCAATGTAATTAATCAGCAGGAAAATGCAAATTAAAACCACAACATACCATTTTACAACTACCAGAATGGCTAAAATTGGAGTGACTGGCAATACCAAGTGTTGAGAAAAATGTGGAATTGGAGCTGATTCTCTGCTGTTTATGGTAGTGCTAAAATGACACAAGAACTTTGAAAAACTGTACTAAAGTTAATAGTACCCCTTACGACTCAAATTCCATTCCTATTGGGTATTAACCCAATAAAAACTAAAATGTCCATAAAAATACTTGTACAAGAATGTTCACAGTAGTTTGTTTCATAACAGCCCCAAACTGGAAGCAAGGTAAACATCACACAAGTGAACTTCTAAGCAAGTTGTGGTATATTCATCCAATGAAACGCTATTTCAAAACAACAAAAAAGGAATAAATATGCCAAAATATGGATGTATCTCAAAAATATTACATTGATGAAAGCGGTAGACACAGAAGAGTTCATATGCTATGGCTCCATTTAAGTGTTACAGGACTACAGTTTTAAACTATAGTGGTAAGAATGAGAATGGAGTGCTTGGGGTGGGGAGGAGGGTGGTGGGAACAGTCTTGGCAATGGAAAGGTAGGAACTTTCTGGAGTAGTACAAATGTTTCACATCTTGATTAGGGTGGTGATTGTTACATGTTTGTTGACATGTATCAAAACTCACCAAACTGGTCACTTAAAATCACTGCATTTTAATATACAGAAATTTTATCTCATTAAAAAAAGAACAATGAAACAAAATTAAGCAAATATGAGAAAAATAATTTTAAAAATCAGTGCTTGGAAATTAAACATATGATTATCAAACTAGATAGAAGTGTTGGAAAATAAAGTTGAGACTACAACTCAGAACATGAAGCAAATGCACAAACAGATAAAAACATAAAAGATTACAAACACAGTGAATCAAACCAAGAATTCAACAACCACCTAACAGGAATTTCAACAAAAGAGAACAGAGAAAAATAAAGAGGAAAAAATTATAAATGATTAGGAGAGAATTCCCCTCAGTTGAAGGAAAATTAAAGACGCTTCTAATTTTAAGAAGACTAAATTAGCCAGAGATATTTATTCAGGCTTCAATGAATGAGTTCATTGCAAGGAGAACAAACTTAGAACAAAACATGTCATAACAGATTTTCAAAGCTTCAAGTAAAACTAAAAACATTAATCATTTCAGAGAGAAAACAAATAGTTTAGGCGTCAAAACATCAAGACCCAACACTCATTCTCATGTCCTCAAGAGGATCAACGGAAGCCAGAAGATGGTGACGCCTTGAAAAACTGTAAGAAACAAAATTTAGTTTCTGTACCCAGCCAAAGTATCAATCATAACAGTAAAATAATAATTTACACTATGTAAACATTAAAAAAACAAAATCACTACCCACATATTTTTTATAAATAAATTTTTTAAGGATGTACTCTACCAAAACAGTTGGAGAAGGCAATGGCACCCCACTCCAGTACTCTTGCCTGGAAAATCCCATGGATGGAGGAGCCTGGTGGGCTGCAGTCCATGGGGTCGCTAAGAGTTGGACACAACTGAGGAACTTCACTTTCACTTTTCACTGTCATGCATTGGAGAAGGAAATGGCAACCCACTCCAGTGTTCTTGCCTGGAGAATCCCAGCGACGGAGGAGCCTGTTGGGCTGCCGTCTATGGGGTCATGCAGAGTCGCACATGACTGAAGTGACTTAGCAGCTACCAAAACAGGAGAAGACGAAGTAGTAAAAGACATTGTACCTTATTGTACCTTTGCACAATACTGTAACACTGTACCTTACTCAAGATTTCAAGGAATATAATCCTGTATAGAAGCTGTCAAAAGGACCAGAAAGTAATCTGTTCAAATCAAACAGAAAGTAATCGGGATCCAAGGGAGATGTCTTCAAGCAGAGAAATGGCAGGGAGGAGGTTCTCATACAAAGAATAAGAGGACTTGGTGAATAAAGCACATTAATCTTTTCCCTCGAAGAAAGTACAAAGTCCTCTGTGAAAGTGAGGAGGGTCAAAAACTATATAATTAGTATACAATCCAAAAAATTAAGCACACTTAACTATGACATAATTTTTGTTACTGCAGAGGAGGAAACAACAACCCATTTGACATTAATATTACAAATCTCATTAGTGTGGTACATAGGTTATGAAATTTAACACCTGGAAGAAAATGTATAATGGCATATTTCTTGGCTATGCACTGAAGTTTATTTACAAAACCATAATATTGTAACATTTTACTGGTTTTTATACACATAAACAAAGCAAAAAACAATTGGAGTTAAGAAATATACTGTTACTATTAATAACATTGTCAGTGTATAAGGAAAAGTCCATCTACTGAAAGGCAGGAGTGGATGTGGTTTCTGCCATTTAAAGGTAGAATCACTACTTTCCTTGCTTTACTAAATAAGGAGCCAAATATATGTATTTTCAAAAGTTGATGTGAAAAAATAAAGTCTACATATTATTTAGAATTATGAAATTAACCAGTATTAAAACTAAAAATTGTGATAACCACTCAAAAATTTGTAGAAGAGAGGTAGTGGATGGTGTGGGCTATCTTAAGAAGTCAATTAAAAAAAAAAAAGAATTCGCAGTTTAACATATTATTCAACATCCATACCTAAAATTAGAAAAGATTAAATGTGGTTATCTTTGAATGAACAGGACTGAGGGCAGGAAGGAAGACACTGAGCTGCTGCGTTTTATTATTACTATGCCTTTTGATTTTCAATTAGACACACCTATCACTTAGACAACTAAAGATCAAATCACCAAATAAAACGCAAATAATTCAAAACTATAAAACACTAGTTAGCACAAACCATTTCATCAACGTTCTGCTTCAACTACGTCTTAAGTTGCTGCTGTTGCTGCTGCTGCCGCTGCTAAGTCGCTTCAGTCGTGTCCGACTCTGTGCGACTCCATAGAAGGCAGCCCATCAGGCTCCACCGTCCCTGGAATTCTCCAGGCAAGAACACTGGAGTGGGTTGCCACTTCCTTCTCCAATGCATGAAAGTGAAAAGTGAAAGTGAAGTTGCTCAATCGTGTCCGACTCTTGGACACCCCATGGACTGCAGCCTACCAGGCTCCTCCGTCCATGGGATTTTCCAGGCAAGAGTACTGGAGTAGGGTGCCATTGCCTTCTCCGATGTCTTAAGTTGGATATACATAAAAAGGTTCACATTCAACAAATACACTCACATAGATTTCCTCACACTTGGTAAGTGGAAGAAAGTCAGTGGGGAGGAAAAAAATACCTGAAATGAGAAATTAGTTGAGAGAGAGAGAGAGAAAAAAAAAAACACAACAATATAAGAAGCTCGATCTGAACATTCATTCATTCACCAACTATCCTGAAGTTCCTATTTTAAGTCAGCCGCTTTTCCAGCTTCTGCCCCACCAGTGAACAAACACGACAATATTTGCCCTCAAAGAACTTGAAGCGGAAATGCATCATAGGCAAAAAAGGTCAAAAATTGGGCAAAAGATGCTAATTTCATTATAAATAAAACAGTGTACACATTTTTAATGGGTTAATAACACTAGTCCATTTACTTTATATATACTTTTCCTCAGCCCAAACAAAAACAGGGACAAGAGTTCTTGAAAAGCAACCACTGACAACTCTTTTATATTCTTCCACTTCACAAATGAATGTCACATTTCGATAACTAAGCCTTTGAAAACAAGAAACAAACCAAAGCAAGAGTTCGAATCTACGCTGACTAGTGGAGACAGTCGAATCCACATTCTCTAAGCTCCTCTTTCAACCTTCCTTTGGAACAGCCAGGCAGCAGTCCCTTTTTAAAAAATGCCTACAGTTCTCAAAGGACTGAGTAGAGTAGGAGAAGGAGGGCTGTAGGTGGGGACTGGAAACTGTGATCAGTAGCCAAAAGCAGCACTGACCTCTTTCAACCACAGCGGGAAGTGCGGGGTCATTCGCTGCATCTGACCCGCCTCTACCTCCCGTCTCAAACACCCATAAAAAACTGGGAAACCCAAATACCTGCCTCTGGGTCTGAGGGCGCAGGCAGACAGAAAGACAAGTGGGTGGAGCTGCTACACAGGGCCCCAGAGCTGTCGCTGTGGCTGGTGTTGTCGCTATTGCTTAGGGCACCAGGCCGCGCATTGCAGGTACTTCTACAAAAGAGGCTGCTCCTGGAGCTCCAGGAGCTCCAAGACTGCCCTCTGCCCGCGAGCGAAGTTAGCGGGGGTTGCCAGCTCGGAATCCGGCCAGGAGCGCGAGCCCGCCGCTCTCCGCTGACAGCTCCCAGCTCTCCCAGATACGCGCAGCTCGGCCCTTTCCTCTGACATCACAGATTCTGCGACGGCATTCTAAAGAAAGACCCCGGCGTGTGGCATCTTGCCTCTTGCCCAACCTGGCGAGAAAATGTAGCGACCGAGGAAGAGATGCAGGATGATTGACGTTATTGACTGAGGGAATGGACGACAGGAGATGTGGTGTGGCTGCGCACAGAAAAGCGGGGGACAGAGAATTTGGAGTGGACTCTGTAGACCGCTCGGGCGTTTAGCGAGGACACCTTATTGGGTCCTTTCTCACTTCCGTCGTGAGGCGGAGGCGCTCCTTACCTGCTCCCGGCCGAAGCTGCTGAGGTGCCTCAGTCCACCGATACATGTGAGTGTTCTCCGCAGAAGGTCCCGGGGAGGACGGATTGCGATCGTAGGAGTCCCCTTTCCCTTACTGGCCTTCGGGAGATAGGACCTGGCCTGCGGGTACTAGTGGGAAGCCCACGCGCAGCAGCGCGGATCTAGGCCTGAGGAAATATGGAAGAGCTTGGGACCTCTTGAAGGAGCCAAGTTTGAAAAATGGGACGCGGGGCCGAGGGGAAGGATGTTGCTAGAAAAAGTATATACACAAACATGTTTACTTTTGTGCGTGTGAGAGAGCACTGCGTGCAGTGATAGGAATTCGCTCTTTTCGCAGGTAGTTATTCGACGTCCACCATGTTCCAGGCACCGTTTTAGGCGTTGGTAAAAAGGAATGAGTAAAACATAAAAATTCCTTTCTCCCGTAGTTCATGTTTTATTGAGGAAGACACATATTAAACAAAGTTTAAAACATTATCGTGTCTTAGGTTGTAGTGAGTGCTGAAAAGAAAAGTAGTAAAGCAGGGAAGGGGGATATGGCTTGAAATTTTAGTGTGGCCATTGAAGTTCTCACTGAAAAGGTCACTCTCAAGTAGAGGTGACAGAAACAAGAGAGTTAGCTGTAAGAGTAATTTGGGAAGGGACTTCCCTAGTGGTTCAGTGGTAAAGAAACCATCTGCCAATGCAGGGTACACAGATTCAATTCCTGGTCCAGAAAGATCACTTGGAAAAGGAAATGGGAGATTATTCCGGTATTCTTGCCTGAAAATCCCCATAGACAGAGAAGCCTGACGGGCCACAGTCCATAGGGTCACAAAGAGTCAGACGGGACTTGGTGACTGAACAATAACCATATTTTGCGGTACTAGAGTCAAGCTGAGGGATCAAACATTGCAAAAGCCATCAGACAGAAACTCGCTTGAACAGCAAGGAAACCTGTACGTCAAGAGTTGAGTGAAGGAGTTAGAGCTGGAGAAAGAATCAGAGAGCAGGAACAGGTCATGAAGGATCTTGAAGGGCATCTGGGTCACTTCACTAGCAGTGAAGTGTTACATCCTGACTGCCTTTTTGAAAGGATCTCTCTGGCTGCTGTCCAGAATAGACTGGAGAGAATAGGGTGAAAGACCAGGTAGGAGACGTGTGCACAGATTCTGGGAAGTTATGGTGGTGGCTTAAATAGGGGTGGTAAGAAATGGCCAGTGAGACTTTCAGTCCTCATAATTTAGTTATGCAAGAATTTTAATGGACGATGAATTAATCTTTTTTAATTTTGTTTGGGGAACACTTTAAAATAACTCCTAGTGTGAGGTTAGGAGTATCAAACACAAGTTAAAATCATGGCTTTACTATTTAATATTTGAATGGTGTTAAAAAAGCAGAGACATTACTTTGCCAACGAAGGTCCGTCTAGTCAAGGCTATGGTTTTTCCAGTAGTCATGTATGGATGTGAGAGTTGGACTGTGAAGAAGGCTGAGCGCCGAAGAATTGATGCTTTTGAACTATAGTGTTGGAGAAGACTCTTGAAGTTCCTTGGACTGCAAGGAGATCCAACCAGTCCATTCTGAAGGAGATCAGCCCTGGGATATCTTTGGAAGGAATGATGCTAAAGCTGAAACTCCAGTACTTTGGCCACCTCATGCGAAGAGTTAAAGAATTGGGGACAGGAGGAGAAGGGGATGACAGAGGATAAGATGGCTGGATGGCGTCACTGACTCGATGGACGTGAATCTGAGTGAACTCCGGGAGATGGTGATGGACAGGGAGGCCTGGTGTGCTGCGATTCATGGGGTCGCAAAGAGTCGGACACGACTGAGCAACTGAACTGAACTGAACTGAGACAAATCACATAATTTCCCTTGAGCTTATAAACTGGTTGTAAAGATTAAATGACAGTGTATGTAGTATGCCAGGCCCATTAAAATAGTGGCTACTATTAATTAACTGTGTTCTTGGATTAGAAATGGAAGAAAAAAAAAACAAAACAAAACAGGGGTGAGTGCACCTATAATGTAAAGGTTTGGTTAAATCCTGTTGGGAAAACTCTTACCAGATAAAAGATGACCTTGTTTGGTAGAGGGTCTTGGGAAACCAGGACATATCCCTTTTAAAATTTTTTATATATGTCACTCGACAGAAAGCTTTTCTGTGTTAATGGCCATAGTGTTTGAGATACATGGACTGTCTTCTCTTAGCCATACTCTCATAGCCATCCCTTAAGCCCTGCAGCATCCCCTGTGTTCTCATTCATAAAGGGGAAGAAAGCTCTGGTGAGTAAAGAAAAACAAGAATAAATACAAATTTCCAGTTGTAAAATGATTGTCACAGGGATGTAATGTACACCATAGTGACTATGGTTAATAATAGTTTTGCATATTAGAAAACAGGAGACTGAATCTTGATGGTTCTCATCATAAGAAAAATAATTATAACTATGTATGGTAAAGGATGTTTACTGGATTATTGTGGTGATCACCTTGCAACCCAATCAAAAAATGGGCAGAATATCTAATAGACATTTCTCCAGAGCAGACATACAGATGGCCAAAAGGCACTTGAAAAATGCTCAACATCACTAATTATTAGAGAAATGCAAATCAAAACTATAGTGAGTTATCATCTTACATCAATCAGAATGGCCATCATCAAAAAAAATCTACAAATTATCAATGTTGTAGAGGGTTTGGAGGAAAGGAATACCTCCTGCACTGTTAGTGGGAATGTAAATTGGTGCAGCCACTATGAAGAACAGTATGGAGATTCATTAAAAAACTAAAATTAGACCTACCATATGATTCTGCAATCCCAGTCCTGGGAAGATAGCTGAAGAAAATTATAATTCGAAAAGATACACACACCCCAGTGTTTACCTAAGCATTATTTACTATAGCCAAGACGTGGAAGCGCCTTAAATGTCCATCAAAGAGATGAGTGGATAAAGAAGATATGGTGTGTATAGACACACATTTGTGTGCACACACACATATCCACAATGAAATACTACTCAGCTGTAAAAAAGAATGAAATAATGCCATGTGTAGCATGATGAATGAACCTGGGGATTATCATACTAAGTGAAGTTAAGTCAGAGAGAGAATGACAAATATCATACAATATCACTTATATGTAAAATCTAAAAATGAACTTATTTACCAAACAGAAACAGACTTACAGATGTAGAAAGCAAACTTATAGTTAGCAAAGGGGAAAGATGAGGCCGGGGGGTGTAAATTAGGAATTTGGGAGTAACTTACACTCACTGCTTTATATAAAACGGGTTAAGTAACATGGGCCTACTGTATAGCAGAGGGAACTATGCTCAGTATTTTGTAACAACCTATATGGGAAAAGAATCTGGAAAAGAAAATGTGTGTGTGTGTATATGTATATATATCTGAATTACTTTGCTGTGCACCTGCAACTAACACAACATTGTAAATCAGCTATACTTCAGTAATATAGTCACAGCTAATGAATGAGAGGCAGAGCTGAAATTTGAATTCATCCCCTGATCACATACTTGAAAGCAAAAAACAGTAAATTCAAAGCAGGTATTTCAGTACATAATACAGGATGTGACTAAATGTAGGAGAGCGTTAGATCAGTTAAATCATCGATGGCTTTTTCCTTAATTACTGGAGCCGTTATACAATTGACGACATCTTATATTTGATGAGATACAATGCTTAGAGTGTCTAAGGAGAATATAAATTTTTAGCTAATTGCAGTTCTGAGACAGCAAAATCAGATATTTTGAGAACTAGAGAATCACTTCCAAATTTTTGTGGAGTTCTCTATGCTATAAAGTAAAAATGAAAATCTGTAGTTAAAACTGCCATTTCAAAGCAACTGTTTGATTGGTTCCTAACATTGAGAGACTGGGGTAGAAGATTTGTTAATTTTTAAAATACTGGCAATTTAAAATCAGAATGGGGAAGACTACTGAAGAGATTGCTGAAGTAAAGGGAAGCCATTTAGAAATGATAGGGTTCTCAGGGACTTCCCTGATGGTACAGTGATTAAGGCTTTGCCTTCCAATGCAAAGTATGAGTTTGATCCCTAGTCAGAGAGCTATGATCCCAAATTCCTTGTGGCCAAAGAAAAACATAAAATACTGGCAGTATGGTAACAAATTCAATTAAAAAAATTTTTTTTAATGGTCCATTAAAAAAAAATCTTAAAAAAAGAAATGATAGGAATCTCAGAAATAATTTTTTATGTATGTGTTTTAATGATTAAGATACAGTCTAGATTCATGTATTTCATAAAATCAGCTTCACCTGGTTTTATGATTAGTGGCATCTTGGAGCAGCATTTTAGGTTGGATGAAATATGGTGGTTATGTTGAAAAAAACAATGTGAAAGGGCAGAGTAACTTAGTTAATACTTTACAGAGTTTTTTATCATAGCAGTGTTTATTTTTTAAAATTTAGTAGAGGAAAAAGGAGAAAAAAGCTTGGACTCTTACTGTCCAGATACAGTTAACATACTGGGTATACTGTTTTCTTCTGTGTAAATGTTGTAGATTTGTAATTACTGTGCATGCAGTTAAGTATTATATCTATTTTAATCACATAATCTTTTTTTTTTTTTTTAATTTTGGTGCAGAGTAAGTCAGCATTCCCAAACTGTTGTAGAAAATTTTTGTTCAAGTAAATTTTAATAGCTTTTGGTTGGTTAGCATTCCATGGCTGAATACTTCGGGAAGTGCGTCATAATCATATCCTTTATTGATATTATAGCTTGGGCATTAAAGGAGTTAACTACAGAATCAGACAGACCTAAGTTTTAATCCTCATTTACTAACTAGCCACATGACCTGAGGCAAATTAATTTTAAGTCAAATTTTCTTCTATATATAATGGAGATAATAGCTGTATTTGTAGCTGATGTATGCACAGCATTTAGCCAGCCCACGATAAATGCTCTGCAGAAGTTACCTGTTATTAACTTTATCATCTTGAGAAATCCTCTATGTATTAGCATATTAAAAGCTCTGAAGAGACTAAGCAGGCCTAAAATTTTGAAATCCAATGGACACTCAATGTAAAATTGAACCCTGTGCAGCAGTTAGCACAGGGTAGTGAAATGAGCACCAGCTTGAATGATAAACATTTGTCTGAACTTAAAGCAGTGACCTTAAGCTAGCATTGTTGCCCTAAACATGAAAGTGGAAAGTGGAAGTGTTAGTTGCTCAGTGGTGTTTGACTCTTTGCAACCCCATGAGCTGTAGCCCACCAGACTCCTCTGTTCATTCTCCAGGCAAGAATACTGGAGTGGGTAGCCAGTCGCTTCTTTAATCGGTACCTGAAGAAAACTGAGATGGCTTCATCCACAGTTATTTTATGTATGAATGGTTGAATAGGATCCTTCTGTATTCTCAGTATTTTAAGATTTCATAGCTGACATAAGTGTTTCCCAGTAACATTTCTGTCTGTTGCTAATACTGTTTCTTTTTTCTTTCTTATTTCTCCTGTTTATCCACTTAGTAGTTAGAAAATTCATTTTTACTGAAAGTTTCAGGTAGCTCATGTTTCTAGGTCCTGGTTTTTACCAATTTAAAACTAGACCTTAATTTAAGCAAGTATTTTTACACTTACAGCTAAGGATATAAATTATACTTATTTTTATAATATATTAACTAAATTAATATATTATAATTAAATATATTAGTTATTTTTATATGGATAATATATTAGTATCCTGCAGTATTTAAAGTATAAGAAAAGCTGGATGGTGTTTTACCTGTTCATATTTGAGTGAGAGATACATACGTTTTATTGAGAAAAAACTTTCTTATAAAAATGTTTAAAGTTTACTTATAAGATAAAGTTTATTTATAAAAATGTTTAAAGCTGATTGTTAAACCATTTTCTACCAAATGAATTATTAACTAGTCTTAACAGGCTGTAACTTTTTTCCTGTTTTTGGTCGTGTCCGACTCTTTGCGACTCCATGGACTGTAGCCTATCAGGCTCCTCCGTCCATGGGATTTTCCAGGCAAGAGTGCTGGAGTGGACTGCCATTTCCTTCTCCAGGGGATCTTCCCCACCCAGGAATTGAACCCAGGTCTCCCGCATTGCAGGCAGACGCTTTACCGTCTGAGCCACCAGGGAAGCCTAATAATAAATTGGTTTCCCTGAAATGGGTACTCTTTTCACTTTATATATCCTAACCCCTCACCATTAGTTCACAAGGATTTTGAGGATTATTCTGTCATCTCCCTTTATCACATTGTTTCCTCTTATGTGTACATGTATTTATATGTTTAACTTATTTGTGTTTCTGTGTTTTGAAACATGGCATTCTCTCTTCCTAAACAGCCTGTGCTTCAATACGTATCACAAAAGTTATATTTTACTTATAACTATGTTTTCCAGGTAGTTAATAGATTTATTTCAGGATAATTATAGATCTTTTTTGCTTGTAGACTAGGATTTATTACCTCTATTTTGTGAATTATTTTTAGTCTTAGTTTTGAAGCTGTTTTGTAAGTTAGGGCACATGTTTCATGTTTGGTTTTTTAAGCAACTTGATGTATTTGTGAGATGGCTTTATGGAACTACTGTTCAATTTATGAGACCTGTTTTACACTTAAATCTATTTATTTTATATCTGTTAAGAGAAGTTTACTAGGGTTTTTTCTAATATGTATCACTAATTTCACATTCATCTTAGTATCACTCATCAAATATTTCATTGGTAGGGAAGCAAACGGAGAAGGCAGTGGCACCCCACTCCAGCCTGGAAAATCCCATGGATGGAGGAGCCTGGTGGGCTACAGTCCATGGGGTCGCTAAGAGTCGGACACGACTGAGTGACTTCACTTTCACTTTTCACTCTCATGCACTGGAGAAGGAAATGGCAGCCCACTCCAGTGTTCTTGCCTTGAGAATCCCAGGGACGGGGGAGCCTGGTGGGCTGCCGTCTATGGGGTTGTACAGAGTCGGACACGACTGAAGTGACTTAGCAGCAGCAGTAGCAGGGAAGCAAAAGTTACAACTTATGCCAAACAATTTAGGCCAAATCTGTTAGCGATAGCTGTATTTCACCTATTGAAATATGTAATATTTGGTCATTACTTATGTTAAACTGAAATAGACGTCAAACTAAAAGAATGCTGTAACTGGGATACTAAAGGTTAAAAAAAACATAAATTTTTACTTTAAATTTTCATCATATGTCCATGTATTTTTCTCTAAAATTCTGGCTTTAACATTTGAGGAGCAATAGCAGGGTTATTGTGTATTCACTTTTGGTTAAAAATTGGCAGAATTTAAGAAGTTATATCTTCATTTTCACTCTTGTACATTTTTTTCCCTCTATTTTTTTAAGCTATTAAGTAATAGTCCTTAATAGTCCATGGAGCAGTTTACTGTGGCTTTTCCAGATTAACCACCTTTGCCCCATTTATAGTTTCTTCATTAGTAACAACTTTATTTTTATAAGGTTTTTAAAACTTCTTCTGTATCATACATTGTCACTGTTAGCATAAAGATTTTTGAGGGTTGGTTTTCTTTTTATAAAAAGTAAACATCTCAGTATTCTTTGCCTAATAATTTGAAATTTTAAAACAATCATATTATTTGTCCACTGTTAGCCAATTTTTTAATAAAACTTCACCGCTGTGTATGTATCATTCATTTAAAATAACTGTTTCAGCAATGTTTGTGTCATGCTTTGAAGTGTAAACTGATGCTAAATTAAGTAAAAAGCAATTCTTAGTATTGTTAATGATTAACCTTTTGTCATTGTGACTGTCTTAATATTTGGCAGTATAAACTTCATGAACTTGGCTTCAAAAGTTTGAACTTTCGAACGTGATGAATTAATCCCAGAATTTTGCTTATATATGCAATATCTGCATACTGATAGGATGTCTTCTAATTTCTATGAATTATTATAAAATTAAAATTCTATTTTTTTCTACAAAAGGAAATAGAATTATATGATATACAGACTTCTATATATGTCATGTCAGTGTACGTATATATAATATATATTATGTTAGAGTATATTCTATTACATAGAATTCTAATATATTTTAATATATTCAAATATAGAATATATTTGAATTCTATATATAATGTCAGGGTGTCTATATAGAATTCTTTATATATGTCTATATATATGTCTATATATAAAGAATTCTATAGAATTCTCTCTCTATATAATATATACACACTGACATTATATCTCAGTATCTATATGATTAATATTGATGTTTCCTAATTGTTGATCTTTTTCTTTTAATATTGTCTTTCCTAATTTACATGTTTTTCCTTACATGTAAGTTTGTACATAATTAAATAGACAGTAGAAATACCCAATACATGAAAGAAACATATAAAGAAAAAATTCAGTAATTGTCTTTACTTTGGAACTCAGGTATAGTACTCAGTTATCTCTTAGTTAGGTTGTTATTAGTCTGTCTCTTACTGTTCCTGTCTTATGTCATAATATTCTGCAGTATTTAAAGCTTGCTTTGAAACTTTAACCTGAAATATGATTAAATATCATATTTTCTGCTTTTGGGAAAAAATGAAATTTTCTTTTCCAATCAGAGTGAGGAATTAATCTGTTAACATTTCTGCTGCTTAATTGATTTGTTTGTCTAATATATGGTTCTATTGCAGTAGAAATGTTTTTCCTTTCAGACTGCTTGTTCATTGTATCCTGTACAATAAACTTACTTATTCTACAGTATAATATATCACTTTCATTTTTTCACTTAGGATTTTCTGCCGTTTCTTGGCAAAAATGGCAACTGGTGATGCTGTTCTGAAGAGATTGGAGCAGAAGGGCGCAGAAGCAGATCAGATTATTGAATATCTTAAGCAGCAAGTTGCTCTTCTTAAGGAGAAAGCAAGTAAGAAAATTTGAAAATTTAAGTTTTCTAGGGAGATACTTAAAATGAATTCATATAGTGATGACAAAAAAAAATGTGTTTACCACAGACAGTATTACTTCACAGTCTTGATGATGACTTCTGTATTCCTTTAATGTTGCAATTATGAGTGAAGAAATATTCTGGGATTAAGATAAGTTAGAATTGGTGTATGGTGAACACGTAATATTTAGAGAAAACAATGTGTTAATTCAAGACTAATAAAGAAAAATCAATATTTAAAATAAGTTGGTATAGAGTTAGAGACTAAAAATGAAGAAAGCTGGGTAAAATCAAATAGAAACTCAAATATCTCCTTTAACTTCATATACAAGAAAAATCTTTACTTTCACATTGCTCTCTTTTTGGGTATTTTCTGAAATGGTTTTTACAGTTTTTTCCAGTGCCTATGTTTTACCTCAAAATTGCTATGATGTATTCACAAAAATATCAAATCTAAATTTCTGCTTCTAGAATTTAGGTTATTTTTTGTATATGTTATTTCTCAATAGCCAATGGTAATGCTATGAAAATTCCAAAGTCTTTTACAATCCCTTATTTGAATAAATGCTTTTCTCTGCTACATAAAACTGAATGACTTACAGAATCCTACATTTACTATCTAAAAAATTTTCCCTGTATCAAATTTTTCTTCTTTTTAAATACTGTTTTAATTATTTTTATAATGTTTCATAAATATTCTTACCGTTTTTCTTACAATTTAAAAAGGATTTTTCTTATTGTTTTAAAAAAATTTTTAATGCTTCTTTCCATTAGAAAGATGAAGAGATTATAGAGATGTATGTAATATAGAAGAGAATTAAAAAGGAAGTAATTCATGGAGAGTAGTACTGGACTATACTACTTGACGCGAGAGTATCACATGCTATGTGATTTGCATACATGGAAACAGCAGAAATGCAGCAGGCATAGTACAGAGTGATGTAATAGTGTGCCTTTGTGTTGGCAACCCAGATACCAAAATCAGCTTTGAGTCATGTTTTTGAGTTACTCAAAATGATGAATGATGTTTCTTTAGATAGAACTCTTGAACAAAACAAAGTATAGTTCACGCTTGATTTGCATGGTACTTGATTCCTAGAAAATTCAGAGTATAATGAAAATGTTAAAAAGTGTTTAAATGTAAAAAATAACTAGAATCTAGGCCCAAATAATAAACAGGATTTCACCTGTGCATCTGTACAATGTCAGTGCAAAATCCTGCAGGATATGAGACAGTTCTTCATTTCACAGGAATATCTAACCTATTGCAGAACATCTGAAATCCCTGACCTCTGCCCTCCAAATGCCAGTGCTGACTCCCATTATTCATGACAGCCAAAAATTCCCTTACAGATTTTCAAAGTCCCCCCTAGAGAGAGGTACCAACCCCACTGAGAATCCTTGTCTTTGTTTTTTTTTTTTTTTTTTGCATTTATTTTATTTTATTTTTTTATTTTTATTTTTTTTAAATTTTAAAATCTTTAATTCTTACATGTGTTCCCAAACATGAACCCCCCCTCCCCTCCCCTCCCCTCCCCATAACATCTCAGTGGGTCATCCCCATGCACCAACCCCAAGCAAGCTGTATCCTGCGTCTGACATGGACTGGCGATTCAATTCTTACATGATAGTATACATGATAGAATGCCATTCTCCAAAATCATCCCACCCTCTCCCTCTCCCTCTGAGTCCAAAAGTCCATTATACACAGCTGTGTCTTTTTTCCTGTCTTGCATACAGGGTCGTCATTGCCATATTTCTAAATTCCATATATATGTGTTAGTATACTGTATTGGTGTTTTTCTTTCTGGCTTACTTCACTCTGAATCCTTGTCTTTGATATTTTGTATACCCTATTGCTCACCTTTAACACACTATGTTGAGCAAATCATTTTGTTTAATGTTTGACCAGCTCTATTTTTGAGACATTAGGAATTAAAGAGTTTTCATTTCCCTTTACAAGATACTGATTAAAAAGGAAGAAATGACAACAATTTTTTATTGTTTGGTATCATTATTAGATCTTAGACTTTGAAAAAAGTTTAATGTATCTGATATTTGTCTCTCAGTTAACCTGTTAATAACACTGAACGAGGTTCTTACACTGTCATAGCATTTTTATAAAAGCTAGGAAAATGATTGATAAACAAAACCTCTTCTGTTTTTACATCAAGATTTTCTCCCTTTCTCTTTTAAATATCATGTTGTTTAATAAATATTAAACTGATTCAGAGGAACTGGTGAAACATTTGGTTCTAGCTTTGTTTATACTGGCTATGTTTTTATCAAGTAGTATTCATAAGAAACCTTGTAGAAAACATAGCTATATCTTAACTGGTGGTTCTTGATCCCAGTTTTGCAGGCAACTTTGAGAGAAGAGAAGAAACTTCGAGTTGAAAATGCTAAATTGAAGAAAGAAATTGAAGGATTGAAACAAGAGCTAATTAAGGCAGAAATTCAAAATGGAGGTGAATAATCATAGAAATGATAGGTTGATTCATAACAATAATTATTACATGCTTTATTAAGTTGGGTTTTACGCTTGATTACTCGTCTCATCCTCAGAACTGCCCTTCTCATGCATTTATCCTCTTACGTTGAAGAGAACATACAGACTTAGAAAAGGCAGATAGATGATCTTGCCTAAGATCATGCAAAAAGTGCCAAAATTGGAGTTTAGAGAGCTGCACTCTTAATCTCTGTTGTGATCATCACTGATCCCCTATTAAACTCGATCATCACTATTCCCGATTGAGTAGAGTTGAAAATAAGCCATGATAGTATTTAGTTAACATTTATTAAGTTTTGCTGTATGCCAGGCACTACCAAGTGGTTCATATATGTTATGTATTTTATCCTTAAAATCTTATGTACACAGATATTCTTGTTTTATACATTGACGCTTAGAGATGTAATTTGCCTGAAATCAAATATCCAAATCAGCAGATATTTATCATTTCACCTGGTATGTTGTAAATGAAATGAAAGTTTTTAGTGAATTATTTTAAAAGTGCCTCAGTTCAGTTCAGTTCAGTCGCTCAGTCGTGTCTGACTCTGCGACCCCATGAATCGCAGCACACCAGGCCTCCCTGTCCATCACCAACTCCCGGAGATCACCCAAACTCACGTGCATCCAGTCAGTGATGCCATCCAGTCATCTCATCCTCTGTCGTCCCCTTCTCCTCCTGCCCCCAATGCCTCCCAGCATCAGGGTCTTGTCCAGTGAGTCAACTCTTCACATGAGGTGGCGAAAGTACTGGAGTTTCAGCTTTAGCATCAGCCCTTCCAATTAACACCCAGGACTGATCTTTAGGATGGACTGGTTGGATCTCCTTGCAGTCCAAGGGACTCTCAGGAGTCTTCTCCAACACCGCAGTTCAAAAGCATCAGTTCTTCGGCGCTCAGCTTTCTTCACAGTCCAACTCTCACATCCATACATGACCACTGGAGAAACCATAGCCTTGACTAGATGGACCTTTGTTGGCAAAGTAATATCTCTGCTTTTGAATATGCTATCTAGGTTGCTCATAACTTTCCTTCCAAGGAGTAAGTGTGTTTTAATTTCATGGCTGCAGTCACTATCTGCTGTGATTTTGGAGGCCCCCAAAAAAGTCTGACACTGTTTCCACTGTTTCATCTATTTCCCATGAAGTGATGGGACCGGATGCCATGATCTTCGTTTTCTGAATGTTGAACTTTAACATTCTCCTCTTTCACTTTCATCAAGAGGCTTTTTAGTTCCCCTTTATTTTCTGCCATAAGGGTGGTGTCATCTGCATATCCGAGGTTATTGATATTTCTCCTGGCAATCTTGATTCCAGCTTGTGCTTCTTCCAAGCCCAGCGTTTCTCGTTATGTACTCTGCATAGAAGTTAAATAAGCAGGGTGACAATATACAGCCTTTTCCTATTTGGAACCAGTCTGTTGTTCCATGTCCAGTTCTAACTGTTGCTTCCTGACCTGCATATAGGTTTCTCAAGAGGCAGGTCAGGTGGTCTGGTATTCCCATCTCTTTCAGAATTTTCCACAGTTTATTGTGATCCAGAGTCAAAGGCTTTGGCATAGTCAATAAGGCAGAAATAGATGTTTTTCTGGAACTCTTGCTTTTTCCATGATCCAGCGGATGTTGGCAGTTTGATCTCTGGTTCCTCTGCCTTTTCTAAAACCAGCTTGAACATCTGGAAGTTCATTGTTCATGTATTGCTGAAGACTGGCTTGGAGAATGTTGAGCATTACTTTACTAGCATGTGAGATGAGTGCAATTGTGTGGTAGTTTGAGCATTGTTTGGCATTGCCTTTCTTTGGGATTGGAATGAAAACTGACCTTTGCCAGTCCTATTTGGCCATAAAAAAGCATGAAATTTTTCCATTTGCAGCAACGTGGGTGGACTCAGGCAGGGTATCATGCCAAGTGAAATAAGTCAGACAGATAAAGTCAAATACATATAGATGGAATCTAAAATTACAACAAACTAGTGAATACAATAAAAAACAAAGCTGATTCATAGATGTAGGGAACAAAACAGTGGTTTTCACCGGAGAGAGGGAAAAGGGGTGCAATATTGGCGTTGGAGGTTAAGAGATACAAATAGTTGTGTATTAGATAAGCTACAAGAATATATTATCCATCATGGGGAATATAGGCAATATTTTATAATAACTATAAATAGAGTATCACATTTAAAATTGTTAATCATTATATTGAATACCTGTAACATATTGTATATCAACTGTATTTGTTTCAAAATAGTTTATGATTCACAGTTTCATAGTTTTCAGTCATGAAAACTATAAATGACATTTCATTTTCTTGAAATGAAACTGTTTGTTTAACATAAATGACATTTCATTTTCTTTGTCAGTAAAACAAATACCATTTCCATCTGGTACTCCACTAAAAATGGATTCTACAGTTTCTGAAAATGAGATACAATCTATACCAATAACAACCGTATCTTCTGGTGCTAAAGAGCAAGTAAAAGGAGGAGGAGATGAAGAAGAAAAGAAGATGAAAGAGAAAGCTGAAAAGAAAGGTACTTTTTAACAGTTAAATTTGTTTGGCACTTGACTGGTTTACCAAATGTCAACATTTTTTATAACAGTGTCGAGAAGAAAGTTCAAACTTGTATGAATTAGAATAAAGCTTAAGAACAGTAGGATAGTGGAGCATTAAAGGTGGGCCCTCAAGGGTTGTAAAGGTTGCCCAGGTCGACAGGGTAAGAGCATGGCTTGAGGTAGAGGGGCTAGCATAGTTAAAACCAGAAAGGAGAGAACCACATGCAGGTTGGCATGACTGGATTTGAATGTATTTGTAGGGGACAGTTTCAGAGAAATCACAGCAGAAGTTAGCTTAGAAGATGTCATGAAGATAAGAAAGCAATGTTCCAGTCAAAGTAGAATGTCTGAATTAGCATTGGGGAGTTAAAGTTTTAGGAATCCGTAAGAACTGAAGTAGACAATATATCACTGTCCACCTAGACAATTAGAGTAGAAATCTTGCAGTCAACCTTAACTTGTCACTGTCCCTCAATTTTAGTATCTAATTGACTGCCAAAACCTGTACAGTTTGGTATCTCAGGGATATTGCAGATTCATTTCCAGAACATCAAAGCAGATAGCACAAGAAAGCAAGTCACAAGAATTTTTTGGTTTCCCAGTATATATGAAAGTTATGCTTATACTGTACTGTGGTCTCTTAAGTGGTCAATAGCAGTATACCTAAAAAAAAACAAAAAACAAAAAACTGTACATACCTTAATTAAAAATACTGTATTGCTAAAACATGCTGACCATCACCTGAACCTTTAGCAAGTCATAATCTTTTTGATGGAGGAGAGTCTTTTTTAGTGTTGATGGCTGCTGACTGATCAAGCTTATGGTTGGCTGATGGTTGACTGGTTGTGGCAGTTTTTTAAAATAAGACAATAATGAAGTTTGCTGTATTGGTTGAATCTTTCTCACAAACTGTTTATCTGTAGCACATAATTCTGTTTGATAGCATTTTACCCACAGTAGAACTTCTTCCCAAATTTGAGTCAGTCTTCTCAAACCCTGCCAACTGCTTTATGAGCCAGATTTATATAATGTTCTGAATCCTTTGTTACATTTCAGCAATCTTCACAGCCTCTTCACTAGGAGTTGATCCCATGTCAAGAAACGACTTTCTTTGTACCTTCATTAGAAGCAATTCCTTATTCACTAATATTTTATCATGAGATTGCAGCAATTTAGTCACATATTTAGGCTCCATTTGTAATTCTAGATCTCTTGCTAAATCTGCAGTTTCTTCCTCCACTGAAATCTAGAACTCCTCAAAATTATACATGAGTGTGGGAATTGACTTCTTCCCAACTCCTGTTAATGTTGATATTTGACCTCTTTCCATGAATTCATAATGACATCTCAAATGGTGAATCATCTCCAGAAGGTTTTCAATCTACTTTGCATCATTCTGTCGGAGAAATTACTATATGTGGCTGCTATAGCTTTAAAAAGTGTCCTTCTTAAGAATAAGACTTGAAAGTCAAATTCATTGATCCATGGGCTATAGAATAGATGTTGTATTAACAGACATGAAAACAAGCTTAATCTCACCTCACATCTTTATTAGAGCTCTTGGGTGTCCAGGTAGATTGCCAGTGAGCAGTAACATTTTGAAAGAAGTCATTCTTGTGAGGTGAAAGTCTCTCAACAGTGGACTTAAAATATTTTGTAAACCATGTTGTAAACAGATGTACTGCCATCTGTTTACAGGCTTTGTTGTTCGATTTATAGAGCACAAGCAGAATAGATTTAGTGTCATTCTTAAGGGCCAAAGGATTTTCAGAATGGTAAATGAGCCTTGGCTTCAACTTGAGATCACCAGCTGCATTACCCCTAACAAGAGAGTCAGCCTGTCCTTTGAAGCCAGGCATTGACTTCTCCTCTCTAACTATGGAAGTCCTAGGTGGCGTCTTCTTACGATAGAAGGCTTACAATTTTTATCTACATTGAAAATCTGTTGTAGCCACTTCAGTAATTATCTTAACTAGACCTTCTGAATTGCAGCTTTTACATCACTTGCTGCTTCACCTTGAATTTTTATGTTATGAAGACAACTTGTATCCTTCAATCTCATGAACCAAGTGCTGCTAGCTTTAACCTTTTGTTTTTGCAGATTCTTATCTCTATCAGCCTTCACACAATTGAAGAGAGTTAAGGCTTGGCTCTTGGTTAGGGTTTGGTTTAAAGGAATATGTCTGGTTTCCTCTTCTCTCAAGGCCATTAAAGCTTTCTCCATATTATCAACATGACTGTTTTGCTTTCTTATCATTCATGTCTTTTCTGGAGTAGCACTTTTCGTTTTCTTCAACAACTTTTTTCTTTGCATTCACAACTTGGCTGTTTGGCACAAAAGATCCAGCTTTTGGCCTGTGTTGGGTTTCAACATACCTGCCTCACTAAGCTTAATCATTCCTTGCTTTTAAATGTGAAGAGTACGTGACTTTTCCTTTCAGTTGATCACTTTTTAAAGGCCATTGTAGGGTTCTTTTTTTTTTAAATGACAAAGAGTTTTAAAGTTTTGTTGTTGCTTTTACACTTTAGAGTCTTGTATTGATGCCCTGGTCATATCTTTATGTAACAAAAACATAAACATTTAAACTCATTTTTTGTATTATTGGACCATAATGTTCTAAGAGAGTTCTGTCCAATAGATATATAACATGAAGTGTATATATAGTTTAATGTTTCTGAGCAATCTCATTAATATAAAAAGCAAGTGAAATTAATTCTAATAATACATTGTAACCTAATACACTGAAAATATCATTTGAACATGTAACCAAAATAGAAGTTATAAATGAGATAGCTGCATTCTCTTTCTTCATTGTAGGGTTCTTAATTGGCTTAATTTTGGCCGGAGGAAAAGGAGAGAGACAGATGGGTTGGTTGATGGTCAAACAGAACACACAAAGTTATTAAGTTTAGCCTTTTATATGGGCATGTTTGTGGTACCCCAAAGCATTTACAATAGTGACATTAAAGATCTCAGACCACAGATCACCGTGACAAATATAATAATGAAAAAGTTTGAAATATTTTAAGGATTACCAAAATTTGACACCAAGACACAACGTGACAAATGCTGCTGAAAGAACGATGTCAAGAAAGTTGCTTGATGCAGAGTTGCCACAAACCTTCCTTTTGTAAATAATGCAGTTATCTGCAAAGCACAATAAAGGGAAGCACAATAAAATCAGCTTTGGCTGTAATTCCTACCACCAAAACCTATCTGGAGCCCAGTTCTGTGCTGCAATTTTATAGGTGCTACCAGGTAATTCAGGCTTCCCAATAGCTCAGTGGTAAAGAATTCACCTGCCAATATAGGAGACAGAGGAGATGCAGGTTTGATCCCTGGGTTGGGAAGATCCCTTGAGGAGGAAGTGGCAGCACACTCTAGTGTTCTTGCCTGGAAAATGCCATGGACAGTGGAGCCTGGTGGGTTACAGTGCATCGGATCACTAAGAGTCTGGCACACCTGAAGCGACTTAGTACCTTGTGACACCAGGTAGTCCAGGTTCTCGTGATCTCATCTGAATTAATGTTAAAGCCTCGTGTTTTCTAGTTTGTCCTTACCTGGCCGCTAAAGCTGTTTTTCTAATCATAAATCTGACTCCTTATTTTAACTTTCCTTTATTCCTTTCTGGACTTCATTTTCCCAAATGTCAAAAAATATGTTTTCATCATTCATTACGCATGCCTCTCATGGTACTTAAACTCTTTAAATTTTTTTGGAAAATATAAAAGGGCTGAGGGATTCGTAAACTGATCTAAGCCATTTTAGCACCTAACTCTTGGCCATTCCTTTTGATAAGCATGAATACTTCTAGGTGTTGGGCATCCTCTTCTACATCGCTTCACCACTAGGTGGTATGGTTACAAAGGAAGCAAGTCAGACTGATTCTTTCTTTTTATGAATTTTATTAAGTAGGCACAAAACATTCCTGCAACCTGTTTTTATAAGTTTGGTAAAAAGTCCATCCTCAAAGAGGATGCACTATTGTGGCCACAAGATCAGTCAGTCTTATGGTTAAATGAGACAACAAAGTCTTGCTTTTGAGGAGGGAGCATCCAAGACCAAATGGAGATCTAGGTCTTGAATACCTGTGTTCAGTGGAACTTTCTGTTCTGTATAGCTGGGTTATCCGACACAGTAGACATAGCCATGTGTGGCTGCTAAATGTTTAAAAACGTGTCTAGTATGACTAAAGAACTGTATTTTAAGTTATTTTAAATTTAAATGTTAAAAATCGTATGGAGTCAGCAACTACTGTCTTGGGCAGTGCTGGAATAGAGGACTGTTTCATCTGTGTTGACTGCCAAGATTGCCAAAATTCTGCTCTCGCAAGGGCTGTGGGACACATACACTCTTTCTGTACTACACTTAAGAGCATTACTCATTTGTTAATGAAACATTTCTAAAGTCTCTTTATGATGACTAACAAAGTTCTTGGTATGGAATTTCATATTTACAATCGCCTGTGTAATGTAAATCCCTGAAAAAGGTATTTCAAATGCCTAAAGTTTTAAAATTCATGAATATAGCTATATCATATTGTTACAGTAGTATGTATGTTGTTCAGTCACCTACATGTGTCCAACTGTCTGTGACCCCATGGACTGTAGCTTGGCAGGCTCCTCTTTTCTTTGGGGTTCTTCAGTAAAGAATACTGGAGTGGGTTGCCATATGTAGTGTTTTAAATACATAGTTTATCACTCAAAGATAACTTACTAAGATTTTTGTAGTAATTATATATATATTTCTTTATCATTAGGGCTCTTAACTATTTTTAAAAAATGTTTGCTGATATGTTACATGAAAAGTGGTATTTTAAAAAAATTTGCTAATGAGACTAAAAATTTGTCATTTATTTTGAACTAGCTGTACTTTCTCTTTTATAAGCAATCTTTGTGAAAGTTGTGAATGTCTTTTATGCAAAATCATCTGTTCCCACTCCAGACAGAATTACTCTTCCCTGTGCTTCTGTATTTCTTTTTATTTGTAATATTTATCACATGTTCATTATGTATATCTGTCTTTTTTTTTCTTTAATATTATTGATGGCCACACTGGTTCTTCAGTGCAGACTCTTCTCTATTGTGGCAAGTGGGCACTGCTCTCCAGTTTTGGTGCACTGGTGTCCCACTGAAGTGGCTTCTCGTTGCAGAGCATGGGCCCTAGGACACTCAAGACTTCAGTAGTTGCAGCTTGTGGGCTCAGTGGTTGTGGCTCCAGGGCGCAGGCTCAGTAGTAGGGCACAGGCTCAATAGCTGTGGCATACAAGCTTAGTTGCTTCACCACATGTAGAATCTTCCTGGATCGCGGGGATCAAACCTGCGTCTCCTGCAATGGCAGGTGGATCCTTTTCCACTGAGCCACCAGAGAAGCCCACATCTGTCTGTCTTATAAGAGATTTTTAGTGCCTGGCTAGTGTAGGCCACTCATCTTACTTTTTTCAGTGCCTTAGAGCTCAGTAAATATTTATCCAAAGATGAAACAAAGTAGTTAAGAAACAACGCTTTCAAGTCATAACAGCTTATGTCCTACAGATTAGGAGGTAGTTTTGTCTTACTTTTTTTTTTGCCAGAGAAGATAAACTTTAGGAATTTCAACTGAATTCAGGTTGAATTTTGACTTAATGGCTAAAGTGATCTTATGCTTATAAGAGTTATATTATCAGCATATAAATAAAAGTAGAATTTTGAAAACATAATCAGAATAAAATGTTTTCTTCCACTCAAATAGTTTCTGTAGACAAATCTAAAGTCCTAATAAGTCTTCAGAGGAATATAAGAAATGGAGAAATTCATTGTGTACTTACTGGTATGTTTAAGTGGTGTGAGACACATTTTATCAGAGAAATTATATTTGATTGTAGTTCATGCTGTCAGTTGGCTACTTATGATATTGTTTCTAAAGAATTTTTCACTCTTGTAGAGTCACAGTAAATCTAAAAGGATTTTTTCCTCTCTGTTTCAGGAGAAGGGAAATTTTTTCTGTAGAGGGTTATTTACAGACTATGAAGTCTCTGTTACAATTATTCCACTCTGCCAGAGTACCAAAGCATGCATAGACAGTATATAAAGTAATGAACATAATTTTGTTCTAGTAAAACTATTTCACAGGCAGCAGGCTGGATTTGACCTTGAGCCATAGATTACCAACATCTACTCTGTGTCTTTAACTAGAGATATAGACAGTTCAACAGAGAAATAGCTTAAAGGGGATTCAAGATGTTGTGACATGGATAATTCTTTCCTTTGTTACTTAAATGAAGATAGAAGATAAACCCTCATTTTTTTTTTCTTTTAAACTCATCAGAATCAATACTGTGGAGATTTTAATACTGTATTTTTGTTTTACTTCTGAAGCTTACCCTTTGTAACTATTTTTTAGGAGAGAAAAAGGAGAAAAAACAGCAACCAGTAGCAGGAAGTGCTGACTCTAAGCCTGTTGATGTTTCCCGTCTGGATCTTCGAATTGGTTGTATCATCACTGCCAGAAAACACCCTGATGCAGATTCTTTGTATGTAGAAGAAGTAGATGTTGGAGAAACAGCCCCAAGAACGGTGGTCAGTGGCCTGGTGAATCATGTTCCTCTTGAACAGGTAATCTATGTAGCTAAAATTATTTCTACATATGCTTTTTGGTGTCAATCCCTCTTTCTTAATGTTTTTTCATGTAATTTTATATCAGACCACACAACATGAGTTAATATTGATTAATTCAGTTGATGATTTTAATATGATAAGTCCACCAAAAAGTGCCCAGAAATACCAAAAACTTGCCAAAGATCTGTAAATTAAGATCAAAGTCATGACCATAGAAAGAAGAAATGATGTATTATTTTTTTCTCAGTTTTTGAAAGTATTTTTAGTTAGTTACTTTATCATCACTGTTCCATCATGGAATTTTATTCCCTGATTTTAATTTTAAAATCACCATTATATAAGCCCAGAATGCACCAATCTAGAATTAAGAAAACAAGTCTTATATCTTTATAACTCAAGTATTTTCATACTGGAAGAAGAAAGAGGAGAGGAAATTTTGAAGATTGAACTTGAACTTTTTAATGGTATTCCTTTATTCATTAAAAATAGCATGTTTTAAAATTTTATTATTTAGGTATTTATATATATTTCCAATCTCAGACATTAATAATTTATAACTTGCTCTCTCTAGACATCTTCTATAGAAATTTGCATCATCTACCTATTTCCTCTGCTCCATGGTGCTTCAGAGATACTCAAAGATCATACTCTTCCACATTAAAATAGTTCTGCCTCTTGGTTCTTTGCCAGCCCTGTTGCTGATTGACTTTGTGAACTTGGAAAAGTCCCTACGTTAATTCATTCTTATTTTTAGATGCTGATATTTACTGTGAATCTGCACTGTGCCAGGAACTGTTGTAGGCAAGTGAATAGAAAGAAAGAAAAATATGTAGATAGATGAATGATAGATTTGTTTAAAAAAAAAAAAAAAAAACCCTGGGATTTGCCTGGTGGTCCAGTAGTTGAGAATCTGCCTTTCAATGCAGGGGATGTAGGTTTGTTCCCTGGTTGAGGATCTAAGATCCCACATCCATGGGGCAACTAGAAAGAACTCTGTGTGTAGCAGCTACTAAACTTGTGTGCTCTAAAGGTAGCATGCCACAGCTAAGAGCCTGCATGTCAATAATTAAATAAACAAAAGCCCCTGCCTTTTTGAAGCTCATATCTGGGAGGATCAGAACTTCCATGATACACAGTGTGTTAATATCAGGAAAAAAATAAAGTAAGGAAAGAATCTAGAAAGTACTGAAGCTAGCGGAAAAAAGTGGCCAGGGAAGAGCAAAGTGGTATTTAAGTAAAGGTCTAAGAAAATGAAGAAAACAAATAGTTCTGCTCTAATGGAATAGCATTTTCAGGCAGCCCTGAATCAGATGTTATCCTGGGATGTTCAAAGAACAGCAGGAAGCCAGTGTCATTGTAGCAGACTAAATAACGGGAAATGTGATGGGAGATGAAGTCAGATAAGGATGCCAAATGCTGTAGGGTCCTAGAGATCATTGTAAAGACTTTGGCTTTTTTTCTGAGTGAGATGAAAGCCACTGGAGGATTTTTGAGCTAAGGGATAATATGGTCTGTCTCACATATTAATAGTGTCATCTGGTTGCTTTGTTGAGGTAAGAAAAATGGAATTAAGGAGATCAGTGAAGAAATTTCTCTTATCTATGAAAAAAGATAGACGACACTGGTGTGTGCTTTTTCTTTTTAACATTCATTTTGTTTAGGACCAGGATCCTCTCATAACAACTTAGGAAGTTAGGTTCATAAGGAACCCTGGAGAAAGAACCAATTGATCTTGAGCCAGCTCAAATTTGAAAAACTCCTGCTCATTGGGGCTTCAACTTTTTTTGTTCTCCTAAGTTACAGACTAGTTCTTCTTTTCCAAAAGCTGTCATTCACAGCCATATGCAAAGTATTTATATACACATCTGAATCTAACCATCAAGTCAGTACTAGTCAGCAGTGTATAAAGTAACTGCATTTAGCTTCCTAAAACTGTATACCAAATTTTGTACATTTGTTTATTTTTCTAAGGTAAAAGTCTACAGGCTATCATCTGATTCTTAACAGACTGCATCTAGCTAACCCTGTTGTTTTTTTGTACATATTTGGTGTAACTTTTTTTTATTAAGTTCCCATATTTGTGGCATCTTAAAGTTATTTAATGTCTGAAGAGAATAAGAATTCATAAAGAGCACCAAAAAAGGGGACTTTTCCATTTGAACCTTAGGTTCATTTTTTTTAATCTTAGAACGTGGGGGTAAATTTGTATTTATAGAACCATCTTTCATCTAGAATGTGTCCTGTTCCCACATGCAGTGACCCTTCTTGAATGTTATTTTATTTTAAACCTACTGAAAGAATTTAAACAACTGTGTCCCTTATTTTTGCTCATTGACGAAAAAGTTGAGACTTCAACTCTTGAAGTTTAAAGAAATTGCTGTTTACTTCTGTAACAAATTATAGAAATAGCTATCGTTTGTTGTGCTATGCATAAAGCTTAAATTGTTAAGTGATCAGTACTTTTTAATTTAGGAAGTGAATCTTGGATAGTATTGAAAATGATCAAACATGTAGGGGAAAAATGTGCATTTATTTTAGTGCTGTTGCTAAGCTAAATGCTTTATATATATGTTGTGATTTAATCCTTGTGGTGTCTTTATATCATTTCCCTCATTTTGTGAGGAAACAGGGAGATCAACTTTATGAGACTCATTGCTAGTACATGAGACCTAGCAATGAAATTTAAAACCAAATCTGTTTCACTCAGTCATTTCTTTATTTTTAAGTGAAATATTATTGCCTCTGCTGTTTGATCTATAATGTATTGTCAGTTTGTAGAATTTTATTTTTTTCATATTGATATAAGGCTTAACAACATAAAAGATTTTGGACACAGATAAGGATAAAACAGCCACAAAAATAGAACATTTTATATTTAGCATATTAGATGTACCTTAATGTATTCTAGATAAAATTATTCTAAATCTTTGTACATCTTTAATCATCAATGTGTATTTCACACAGATGCAAAATCGGATGGTGGTTTTACTTTGTAACCTGAAACCTGCAAAGATGAGGGGAATAGTATCTCAGGCAATGGTGATGTGTGCAAGTTCACCAGAGAAAGTGGAAATCTTGGCACCTCCTGATGGATCTGTTCCTGGGGACAGAATTACTTTTGATGCTTTCCCTGGTAAGTATTTATTAGTTACTATTTGTAATTTGGGAATCATGGTTCTGAAAACTATTTTGGAACGTTTAAATTTAAGACCACTCCTCTATATGACTTGTAAGACTTTACACTAAATGACCATTGTTAGTGATATTATTGTTAATTGAGATTGACATAAGATGGTACATTAAGCACAACTGTCTAATTACTCCTTCCCCATGAACACTCAAATTGCATAAAACACCAGAGAGATTGTACCCTAAGTGAAATACTAATTTTGATACCTACATAACAGAAGAGTGTGATACGGATAGAGAACCAGTTAATGTGCTACAAAATCATTTAAGCATAGATTATCTCAGAATGCAACATAGAAAGATGAAGAGATGAAAAGTTCAGACAAGGAGCCGAAACTGTATAATTCTCAAAGTCAACCTAGTAATATACTTGCATATGCTTTTACTAGCCTTTAGGATTAGAGGAAATCTCTAAGGTGAAATTCATATGTTTTTAATAATCTAAAAGGAAGGTTCATTTCATATTGTTTCTTCTCTCTAGTAAAGTGCTCCTAAGACAGATGAAGCTTCCTAACATGTGAGAAAGCTTCCTAATATCTGAGAAAAAAACTCTTCAAATAGGTCTTTGGAAGCAGTAAAGAAAGCTTGGCAGATGTAGAATAAACATTCCTTTCATAAAAGTGGAAGACCTCTTAAGAGGAAAAACAGAAATTAAAAGACTATATTGCCTTTTGGTCACGATCACCACTGCTTACCGGGAAATCAAAACACTTCCCCAAACGTTATGCTTTTGGTTAGGATGTCATGTTTATACCTGACAAACCTGAAATTCTGTTTTTCTAAATTGGAATGGAATGAAAATAAAAGTGAACTTTTTCTTTTAAGATTCAGCATACACTGAAGGAAAAAAAACTCTTGGTTTGTCTTTTCAGATTAATATTTGCCTTCCTTTTTACTTAAATACTTAAGATGAGTGCATTTTAAGTTTTATTTTTCTATATAAATTGTTAAGTCAGATGTTTAGAACTGGAAGAAATCATTTATTTTAACCCACTATTTTACAGATTTAGAAACCAAGACCCAATAGAACTTAGCTACCTACTTAAGATTTGTAGAAAGATCAAAAAATAGATGTGCCTGAATCTCAAATATTACCAGCATTTTTGTTGGTGGATCATTGGCTTGCTATGAAATCATATGGACTGTTTAATCAGAGAAGGCTTATAGTTCTTTTATTTCTATGACAGCTTTCATTCCCCTTACCTTATAAAGAATTAACAGGTAAGTATTTCAGCATTTGAATCAGTTGTTATTATCTGGACATTACCGTTAAGTAGTGTGGAGTTTTTCTAAGATACTCAGTGACTTAACATTAGAGATGCTAATAGTCCAGAGTGGATTTCTTGCCTTTACCATATTTTTTAATCTTTCAATCTGTTTGGCTGTTGGTATGTGTTTATATCTACATCATTGCAGTCTAAAATTCCTTTCATATTCATAGTTTCTCCTTGTGCTTTAGTAAATGAATATGTAGATAACATATAAAAATTTTTCTAAAGTGAAAGGGAAAAACCTAACGTTTAAGTGGCCCATGCAGTTGTTTGAATTATACTCTTATAAAATGCTTAACCAAGCTGAACAGCATCAAATAGTTAATAAACTTGGGGACGTGGGGTCTGTTAATTCTCATCCTGCTTATGCATATCAGTTACTGCTTCTGTAGCAGTAAATCTGAAAGGAAATAACAGTTAATACTATGTATGCAACAGATGATTAGTCTTACTGTATTTTTTTTCTTTTCCCAGAGAGAGCCATGATTTATCTGTACTTTATTTTTCAGCATATGTTTTACATTTTAAAGCTTAAGGTGTCTGCTGGTACATTTCGATGTTCATTTGATGTGCTCAGTGTCTAGAGATTTACATTTCATGTTATAGTAAGTGTGGTATAGAAATTGCATTTGGGGCTCAAGCCTTTGAATAACGATTTTTCAACTATAAAACTATTGCTTCCATAAAGTTTAGAAGATGCCACATAATATATTTATAATAATGGCTAAAACCCCTACCCACTCCTTCTTTAGTCTTAAATCCTGTAAAGCCATAAATTATTTCAATATCTAGTCCCTAAAGTATCAACCAAAAATAACTTGAACACAATATTACAGCAAGAAGGCAAAGACATTGACACTCCCTCCTCTTTCTTTTCTTTTTTTTTTTTTTGAGAATGCACTGGATTTAGTCTGATAATAAATGGAAATTTGCATTCAGACTTTTCTGAGATCATGATTATTCCTGTTAGTTTTGAGTCTTATTAATAAATCTGAGTTGATGGTTAATCTCAAAGCATGTATAACTGCAAGACTCTTAAGCTTCTGGACCCAATTACTCTTTAAAAATGGGGTGTTTCTTTGGTATTGAGTGGTATGAGTTTTTTATATATTTTAGATATCAGCACCTTATCAGCCAAATTGTTTGCAAGCTTCTTCTCTCATTCAGCTGGTTTTCTTTCAATCTCACCAAGTAGAATGGGCAGCAGATAAAATTCAGAGTAGTTATCATATTTAGCTAGATAACCCTAACACTTAAGTTATTTCCAGTACTGTAGGAAATCTTTAAGTACTGTAGCAGCAATTTAGTCATTTTTTGTTGAAACATATAGTAAAGCATAAGCTGCTTCTGCCATGTATAAAAATGCAGCACATCAAATTATGCTCTCATCTGTTCAAAATCTTTCTTTATATGTAGTGATAAAATGAGTATCTTGTAGTTTCCTTCTGATCATTTGGGGAATAAAGTAGCTGTACAGCTGTTTCTTAAAAGAGTGAAAAATAATACCTTTAACATTCGTAAGGAAATGACAAACTATTTTACCAATTAAGAATATAAAAAGTGCTGATGTCATAGAACTAAAGTGTTAAAAGTAAATATTTAGATTCTTGTCAGGTCTAAAGATCAGAGATTGTATCTAGGACAATTCACTAGAAATCTCTGATGACAGTTTATTAATATGTTAGCTATGTATTATTTTTCCTCTCCCAACAGGAGAGCCCGACAAGGAGCTGAATCCTAAGAAGAAGATTTGGGAACAGATCCAGCCTGATCTTTACACTAATGATGTATGCGTGGCTACATACAAAGGCGCTCCCTTTGAGGTGAAAGGGAAGGGAGTGTGTAGGGCTCAAACTATGGTCAACAGTGGAATAAAATAAAACACTTCAGTTTCTGAAATACATTAGAGAAAACAATAAAAAGAAATAACATTTGTCACTCATAGCTAAAATACAACTGGCTCATTTTTGTGGTTATTTCTCTTCTAGATTTGAGTAGTCTTTTATCTAATATGTATTGTTTTCCGTTGACTAGAGAAACACTACATTTATACCTGTAGGTTTTGAGCCTACAAGGAGGAATTTGCCTGTTTCATGCTGATTGTTCAGTGATTGTGTTGGCTAGCACATTGCTTTTTCTTTATACATTTAGAAAACTTCAGATTAACATTTAGTTTCTCATTTGTAGGCACATGTTGCTTGCAATTTGAAGCCCTCTTTTAGTGTCTTTATTATAAATGTCTTCTCTTTAAAAAGACAAGTTAAAATTTCTGTTAGGCTTATTAACTAGTCATATTGTAATGGTATTGAAGATGACCCATCTGTTGATTCTAAAGAGCCAAACAGCATAAAAGCTAGGAGACGTGGCATTTGAACATTGTTGTTATTGTTTGCCAGAGTAACCCAGATTTGTATACTTACAGTGATTTTTTTTTAAAAGACTGAAACTTCCAACTGTGTAGTGAACTTATTTTTTGCATCTAACATAATAAATAATAATAGTAATAAATCTTGACTGTCTAAAGAATAAACACATTGTAAAGTGTTGCTAATATAGATTCCATTAAATTGACCATTAAATAGTCCACTTTTTATCCTAGGTGACTTCAAAGATTCTTTAGATACCTAATAAAAGATTATTTATAGCTTTATCTTTAGAAGAACATTTAAGATTGATATCTTTTATTTTTTCATGTACCATCATACTAAATACATATGAAACACATTAAAAGAAATATATTTCAAGAATATATATTAAAATAAATTGTAGCCAAAAATTTAACGTGTAAGTTTAAGATGTCAAGTGCCTATTTTCACTCATCTTTCAGATATTGTAGGAACAGGGAAAATTAACTTAGGCACTATGAACTTCAAGTACCCACCTTGAGATGATGACTTACCAAAAAAGAGATACATTTATGGAGGTAGGAATATCTATTTTAAAAGAAAAATCACACACAGTATTTTAGCACTGTTGCTGTTTGTAGTTTACAATAAGAAGGAAAGACAAAGCAAAAACATTTAAAAGAGTCCTGCATGCTGAGTTATAAAAAGTATCATTCATTTACGTCCATGGAGTTCTGGTAAGCTAAGATGTGTTACCATCATAGAAATTTTTATCTTCTTCATGAAAAACTGAATATTAACAGAATCATTAACATTTGTAGATAACTAAACACAAATGAATTTCCAGAGTTATTCTGTACTCAAGATACATTCTTTTGGGAAAAAGACTTCATGAATATTTTCTGATTTTTCCCAATTATATTACATTTCTATAAATCTAATACAATTTAAAGAATTCTCAATTTTTTAAGTTACATGAAAGCATTATTCAATCAAGTTACCCAGTTAACCCCATTCCGTTGTTATTTTTATGGAAAACAATTCTGTTTTACTTATGTTGCTGGAATGAGAGCTCTTAGAGAATCAATAAAAAATAACCCTTGTGGTCTCTGACTGGTATTCAGCCCTTTAAGAATTTCAACAGTAGGAAATGGTATTAGGTCACAGACTAAACAGCTAGTGCCTCTTGGCATCTATTTATATATTGCAAACTAAGCCAAGAAAACAAAAGCTGACTTTCCCCCAAGATAATTTCTCATGCAGTTTTGACCCAGCATATCTTATAGTGAATATTGACAGGGCTAACTTTTTGGTTATGTAGAAATTCCATGTATATTATTTATATAAGTCATTTTCAGGTCATGTTAATATAAAATTGGATAAGGCAATGGCAACCCACCAGTACTCTTGCGTGGCAAACCCCATGGATGGAGGAGCCTGGTAGGCTGCAGTCCATGGGGTCGCTAGGAGTCGGACAGTACTGAGCAACTTCACTTTCACTTTTCACTTTCATGCATTGGAGAAGGAAATGGCAACCCACTCCAGTGTTCTCGCCTGGAGAATCCCAGGGACAGGGGAGCCTGGTGGGCTGTCATCTGTGGGGTCGCACAGAGTCGGACATGACTGAAGTGACTTAGCAGTAATATAAAATTGGAAATTTCCTTGCTTCTATGAAGAGCTTTAAGTGCTCTGTGGATACAAGAGCACTGTATCCACCAAACAGATAATTTGTTGTTGCTTTCTAAAAAAAAATTAAATTATCATTTATACTATTTACAAAATATTCACAGTAACTCACTGAAGTTTAATAGGCACATTAGCAAGTTGGACTTGTATTTATAACTCTCAGAGATGCTGACAATTCTGTAGATCTTAGTAATATTGGTTTTGAAACCAGATTACCTAGTTTTGATTCCAACTGTACAACTTAAATGCCTGTGTGATCTTAACAACTATTTAGCCTCTATAGAGCTTACTTTCCTCATCTGTAAAATGGGTATAATAATAGTACTTAGCTCATTGAGTTTTGAGGATATATATTATGTTTTACAGAAACTAGTGTTCTCTCTCTTCTGTCCTGTTTCATGGTATCAGAGTTCCTGAGAGATTGAATTCTTGTTCAGAAGATTGCTTGGTATATAAGAAATGGACAGACCTTGTTATATATGAAATGAACAGACCTTGTCTTTCAGTAGACCTGATTGTTCCTCTATATCAGATGTAGTATCTCTCCCCTTACTAGAGATATTCTTTATGGAAACTTTCTCTTCTCTCCCTGCATTCCCACTGAAATCCCTGTTGTAGGTGTTTTGATGCTGGTCAGCCCTGTTCATTGATGCCTTTTCACTGGTTTAATGTAACTGGTAAAGTTTCAAATTGTTTTGCAATTTTTTTAGACTGGAAAGACAGTACATCTGTTAATAATTACTGTGTGTTAGTGTAACATAAAGCAATTGTCCTCTCAGGTTCTTGATGGGTGGGGGAGCAACTCACTATTGCTCATGGCAAGGGTGTTAAAATGGGCATGCGTATACTCACTGAGTTTTCTAGGGAAGTTATATGTTGTACCTTTAAATATATAAGAATATGAAAGTGTACTGTGTTAGCTGTGTACTTTGACTACTTAAATTATGACACAAGTCCTGATTCTAAGTGCTGTGCAGTGGTGTGTAAACTAAAACTATCGCCAAGATAAACTAGTGAAGCAAATTAATGTTAACTCATCTAACAGTAATATTGCTAATTGCTGTTTTGTAGAAAAAGCTTTGCCTTCCAAAATTTTACTTAAGGAAGACCTAAGGAAGACCTGTCTCCTTTTCTAACGAAAGTGAGAGGGGTGGTGGTGGTGGTGTAGTTACTAAGTCATGTCCGACTCTTGTGACCCCATGGACTGTAGCCTGTCTGGGATTTCCCAGGCAGGAGTAGTTGAGTTGGTTATCATTTCCTTCTCCAGATGATCATCCCAACCCAAGGATCGACTCTGGATCTCCTGCATTGCAGGCAGATTTTTTTCCCACTGAGCCCCCGGGGGAAGCCCAAATCTGTCTTATTCTCATGGGTGTTATTAGAGAATTATATGTAAAAAAATTTAATCCTTCACAGGTAGCTAAGTACTTTCAACACATCTTGTCAGTTTTACTCGTATATTTTTTCTTTTTGCTGAGGAAGTGATTAGGAAGAATCACTTGGCAAAACTAGGCTGCTGCTGTTGGCGGCTGTTGCCTTTCTAAAGAACCATTTTGTGCCTTGATTCTGTGAACATGCTGCCACCAAGGGCGTGGTCCTGTGATGACGTCTGTCCCAGAAGTCTGCCTGTGAAGACATCACTCAGTTTAGAGCAATGAGTAGGTTAGATAAAGTAGGTGTTTAAACCAGGAAAACTTCTGTAACGGTACACACTTGCAGTACTTTTTGCGTGATAACCCAAAGTTTTACGATGATAATGAAAGATAGTTGCTGATGGCTAATATGCCTCTGTAAAACTGGATCTTCAGATAGCAACTCTTTGGAATGAAAAAGAATTAGTAATTTATATATGCATTGTTACTTATTGAACTTATGATTTTAACTTTGTGTGAGTTTTGGCAGAGATAATTCATAGGAGTATAAGAAAAAATTAGAGAAAGGACTCAAAACAATGAAATAATTGTTAGTTGAAAGTGAGCCATCTGGAATTTCAGCAGATTATTGTATATTTTATTTTTTCACCCTTATATATTCCCCTTTTTTTTCCTTCCCTTTCCTTACTCCCACCTCCTTCCTAACATACCCTATTCCCAATTCTCTGGATTTTTGAGTAAAATATGTGTGTAAGTGTTATTTTGTATCTTCATCAACATCATTTCCTATCTGTCAGGCTATTGTCCTTAGCAACAGCAGCCGAAACAGGCCATGGGCTCAATAATTGCAGGAAAAAATAATAATCCTTTTAAATGAAAAGGCTGATTACTACTCTTGACTTTCCTGTTGGCATAATGCATGTAGAATTGTTCAAGTACCAGTTATTAACGTCTGCTCATTTCTACAATGGCATTGACATGATGAGCCTTCATATCAAGGCTGTGACAAAGTTTTACATTTGTTTCTGTAAATGGACTCATTAGAGTATCATACATCCCAGTAGAGATAGGCTCTCGATATATGCATACACTTAAGTTTTCAGCTCTAAGATACTTGGCTGATACTTGTTAATTTAAAACCCACTCAACTTTTCACACCTGGGGAATTTGGAAAGAACAGTACAGAAGTCATCCAAAATCAACAACACAATTTGATTTCTCTTTGAAAAAGATTAATGGAAAATGCAAACCAAAAGTCACTTTTACTAAGTTTAACAAAAGAATGATTTTGGTAGAAATAACTCTTTCCATAACTTTCAGTTTTCATATAAAAGGATAACATTTTTTCTTAAAGCATATGAATTGATAAAAATTTTAGATGCTTGTGAAAGGAAACTTCTTAAAGTTTGAGTGAGAATCTGGGAAATAGCAGTGCCACTTAAAGCATTAGCCTTTTGTAAAAGAATTGTGAGCTGCCTGAAAATCAGTAGAAGAGAAAACCTAAGCAGGTTATCTTTTAGAAAGGCAGAGTGTAGATAAACAACTTAAAAAAGGAAGTCTGAAATTACTAATTGAGTTAATGGTATCTAGATGAACAAACCTAGTAAGGGTCAGAGCTGGTGAGTTATTAGAGGTGAATTTCTAATTCCCTAGGATGGTAGGTACCAATGAGGTTGTAACCCCAGGTGCATAAAAATGTCAAGTATATTATCCTCCAGTAATCTAAAATGTTCAAAGCACTTCTGCATATAAAGTTTAGTAGAGATTTTTGTCTTCCAAGTGAGAATAGCGTACAGATGGCCACCTGGAGAGATGTGAGGAGAGATTACAAATTACAGACTCTTAAGAGGAAAGGTGGCAACATACTAAAGATGAACTTTGTAAACATCATTTATTTTACCTGGAGCAAATTCTGATCACATGGTTGTTTGATTGCAGTTATCTCCAGTAATGTTAAGTTTATGGGCTTCCCAAGTGGCTAAGCAATAAAGAATCCATCTGAACCAATGCAAGAGACATGGATTTGGTCCCTGGGTGGGAAAGATCCCGTAGAGAAGGAAATGGCAACCCACTCCAGTATTCTTGCCTGGAAATCCCATGAACAGAGGAGCTTGATGGGCTACAATCTATGGGGTAGTAAAAGTAGGACATGACTTAGACTTAGCAACAAAAACAGTGGTAAGTTTATTCAGTGATACACATGTGCTCTCATCCAGAAAAATCCAGTAGGCTTTAGGTGGCACAGCAGCCAGGTGTTTGCTTCAGTGTCTTGCTATTATGTTTTAACAACCCCAATACCAACTAAGCAATCATTTCCCTACATCCACTATGTTGATTATCATGAAGAGCTAGAATTGCTATTGCAGAGTGGTTCATGGAAGACCATATGTGTAATTAATGCCTCTGAGATGCTATGCTAGAATGCAGGTGTTTTAGGAAAATGCAGTAACTAGAAAGATGAGGGGAAGATGAGAGAAAAGAAAACAGTGGTAAGGAATGGACTGTCTAATATTTGTATATTAAGTGAGTAAAAGAGATAATGTAAACGAATGCTCAATGTAAATGGCAAGAAAGGACTTTTGAAATATAAGGGGTGATCTGTAAGGGGAAATCTTGAATTAAATAATGAGCAAAATCTAGCAAGAAGGAGAAAGTAAAAACTTTACTAAGACTTCTTCCATAGGAAAAATGAGGTTAAGAGAAAAGGATAGAGAGGAAATGGAAGCGCTCTGCTGCTGCTGCTGCTAAGTCACGTCAGTCGTGTCTGACTCTTTGCGATCCCATGGACTGCAGCCTACCAGGCTCCTCCATCCGTGGGATTTTCCAGGCAAGAGTACTGGAGGGAAGTGCTCTAAAGGTCAAAGTTGAGGGGATAATGTATTGGGGATAGAGTTCTTAGGGAAACAGTTCTTTGTTACCAAACAATGGTAGAGAAGTACTTGATTCTGAATTCAGAGACAAATAATTCTTAATTGGTATAAATTAAGAGTAGAACTTCATATTGAGAAGAAAAACTGAATAGCAACTTTATCAAATTGGCAAAACTAAGGAAAAGAAAAATGTAAGAAATTCAGTAATATTAAAAAAATAATAAACATGGAGAAACATCTTGTATGCTTACATGGGAGCAATAATTACAAAATGTCATTTTTAATATGACAAAATGTCATTTGTCATAAATACAGTGGAAAGTAAGTTTTTTGAAATTAAAATGAGATCTAAATATATATAAATGAATGACTGGGAGTAATCAGAAAATATGTTGAGAAAAGAACAAGGGAAACTTGCCCTCGTAGATATCAAGGAAGGATATAAAAATCATTTGAATTAAATCATTATGGTATTGATATAATATATAGCAAATAGATAATGGAAAAGAACTAAGAATATAGAATAGATCTAGAAGTAAAGAAGATGTATACCTATATACCCATTGGTAACCCATCAACAAGGAAATGAATCTAAAACCATTTTGTAGCATGTACATAGAAATGTATGACTAAATTCACGTTGGCTAAAGTTACCATAACCAAAACTGAAAGACAATAACAGAATTGAAAAACATTACAACATGAAAGACTGGGCCAATATCTGTAATATATGTAGATTTCTTCCTACTTACCAAGCAGGAAGTGTTAAAGAAAACATATTCAGTGACACTTGATGATAAGAAAGGATCATCAAGATAGGTATAGGGACTACGCGTATGGGAATTTACTGTGAGGGAGAAAGATTGGGCTCAACTCTGAATACAACATGGGCAGGTGGGAGTTTATAGCCAAGGAACAGGCTGGAGAATTACCAAGAGGGAAATACTGAACACAAGGAAGGATCAGAGTGTGTCTGGGTAAATCCACCCAACAGGGTCTTTGCTGAAGACAGACCAGGGTGATTAGACAAGGAACCTGATCAGATATTGTGGGTAGAGTTTGGTAACTGACTTGTTGGCAAAGTTCTTAACAAAACTATGTTAGGCACAGATGGGCCTAGAAAGTTCAGGAGCCTGACTAAAGTTTTTGTCAAGCAAAGAAACTTTGTGCGAAGTGATCGAATAGAAATGACAAAAAAGAAATAATGTGAAGAGGCAGTTCATAGAAGAGTAAATGACAAACCTGCTTATAAAAATGCTCTAATTAGATAGTAGTCTGGAGTATGCAAATTAAGGTAAATGGTAAGCAAGGTATGATTTTGTTTACCAAGTTCATGTGTGAGATAATAACACTGATGACCTGAATATAGGAAAAGGGTTCTCAAATGCTGTTGTTGAAAATTGTTTGTTGCAACATTTATGAATAGAAACTGCATAAGATATATTTTAAAAGATATATTAAAGTGTATATATACTACAGCCTAAATCTCACTCTTAGGAATATAACTTACAGAAGAGAAATCAATATTAAATATGTACAGGATGACTTTGCATGGCAGAAAACTGGAATGCATATAAATGGAGAAATAGTTAACATAAATTTGTTACATATACTCCCAGAAATGTACATCCTGCTATGCAGTCTTTAAAAACGGTGAGTTTAAGCTACATTTTGGAGTTGCAGGAGTTTATATGAGCTGATGTTAAAAAAAAAAAGCAATAGTATAGTATGAAAATTAAAAAAAATCCCTATATTTGTTTATGTGTATGTGTATACTCTGTATGTATGTGATTATCTGGCCATGCAGAAAATATAATGTATACCATGCTTTTTGTTGACCTATCTGTAATGGCTGATTTGCATGAAAAGGAGGAGAGGTAAAAGTTACCTGAAAAAAGCAAAATATAAGATTACTAAAGAAAGTCAAATATATAATATCATATTCAGGGATTTATGTAAAATATATGTATATACAAATTAAACTAATTCAGGGAAGAACATCTCAGAGGTCTTCCTCTTTGAAACTAGAAGACACAGCACTACTCCTGGCTCACAGATCTTGATTCCTTTGTGATTCTGCACGACATATCTCTCCTGAGGCTCACAAGTGTTTGTGTTCTATGAAGAGTTATCTGACATCACATGCATGAAGAGTATGAAGGACTTCAAACATCAATTTCCCACTCTGTTCTTCATGAATCACTGCAGTTTCAACTTCTTGACCTCAAATCTGTTTCTTTGTCAGTGAGTCACCAACCCCTGGGGAAGTGTCGATTTTTGCTTAACTTCCAAACTCAGCCTGATTGTTGATGTTCCCACTTCACAATCTTGGACCCACAACGATAGAAGGGGATCATGCAGAGAAATAGAGATGTTGTTTCAAGTTGGAACTTGTATTATTCTTTCTCCTAGAAGCACTTTATAGATTTGTGTTAGAAGTTCAGATAATATTAAACATTAAGTACATTTTTGAGGACTAGTCTGAGAGATAACCACCAGCTGTAATCTTGTTTTTAATGGAAAATAAAGTATAATGCACACTAAAAAAAGCCATTTACAAATTAACTTTATGCAAACAAACTGTAAATTGGAGACTATATTAGGAAAGAATCTTGTAAATGATAACAGTTGTGCAAATGTTAAACTTGGGGGTAATCTGATTTTGACTTGTTGATGGACTTGGCTATTGTGATTAACTCAAATTAATTTCCTTTGATCTTTACTGCTGTCTTTGAGATTATCCTGGAGCTTTCTCCCTATCCTGATTGACCGACCTTCCAAGGCAGACTGGAAGCGTCTTTTTCAGTCAAAGCTTTATCTGTATTTGGTTAACAGTTATTTCCATTATTTATGCTGCAGGATTTGGCTCTGAGCTTTTACCTACATTTCCGTTCCTAAATAGGAGCCAGGGATCATATGAAAGTGGAAAAGGGAAGTTAACATTTATTGAGCATCTACTGTGTGCTAAGTTGTTTCATGATTATAGTAAATATGAGGTAGATATCTCATATGAGGAATAGGCCTTCACAAGTGTAAGTTTTTAGCATCATGTAAGCAGTGGATCGAGTCTTGAAAATTTGTGTAATTATTCATCTCTAACTTTCATTTAAGTATAGCGTATGTAGTATACAGTTCATAAGTCAGAAGTGCTTGTTGTTGGATTTTCACAGTGGGGACACACTCTGTGAAACCAGCTTCTGGATCAACGAATAGAACATTACTGGAGTCTCAGAAGCCACCCTGGTGCTTGCTTTCACTCACTCTTCCACCTCCTCCCCACAAGGGTAACTTGACTTCCTTGTGATTGTCACATCAAAATAGTTTAATTTACATTAGTTTTGACTCGGAAATTTATACAGATTGAATCATAGAGTATATACTCTTTCATGTCTGGCTTCTTTCTTTCAATGTTACGTTAGGATAATTCATTGATCTTGTTACATGCAGTTTAGTTTGCTCATTCTCCTTACTGCGTAGTATTTCATAGTGTGAATATACCACAATTTGTTTATCCGTTCTACCATTAGTGAACATTTGGGTAATTTCCACTTTTTAGCTATTATAAGTAGTACTGCTGTGAACATTTTTGTACACACATGCATAGATATATACATTTCTTTTGGACATATATAATTATTGTGTCATAGGGTTTGCCTTAAAAATCTTATTTTTAATTGCTAAACAGTTTTCCAAAGTGGTTATATCAATGTACGTGCTCACTGGCAGCATATGGAAATTCTGATGGTCCACATTCCTGCTCACAAAGGCACGTTGAATACAGGTTGCTGACTCTAAAACCCAAAGCCCTTTTCCTTTCACCTAAATCTTACTTAAAGGTAAGAACTTGGTAACAATTTTCTTTTACAAATTCTATGATTCTTTCCAAGATTTTTAGTCTTTGTTCATTAAGTGAGTTTCCTTTTTTATACTGGAAAATATACCTACGCTGAATAGAATTTAGTAGCTTTAGCAGTGTTTCGGAGGCCTCACATAAGTATTCATCTTCATTGAACCCAGCCTCTTCTATTTTTTCTGCATGGGTGAAAAGAATGGCCGTGTGATTCATCCAAGCATGGCCCAGAAGTTCCTGAAAGAGAGGAGGTAAGTGGCTATTTGCCTTTGACTGTATTTCTCAAAGATGAGCAGAAGAGTTATGGTTTAACACAGACAGTAAACCGACCTGTACCTCATTATGTTTCTAAAACTGAAATATATAAAGGGAAGTGATGATGGAGTCAAATAATGTAAGCAAATGCAGAGAGATGGGTGGGCTTTCTTTTAAAAAAGGCTTAAGTTCTCCATTTTATTTTGTTGTAATTTATGTAAATACAGCTTCAAAACTGTGTGTTATCTTCTGCTGCATGATTTAATTACCTTTGCAACATTCAGCAGTCGTACATACTTGCCTGTCAACTTGAATCTGTTAGAACCACTGAAATTCTTTAAGTCAGAGGACCTTGCTCAGAAGAATGTCCTATCTTTTTCTGTAGGAATATTGTATTATCATCACTAAAAGCATTTTCTGAGAATTTATAGTTATATAATCTGGTTACAATCTATTGATGAATCAGATGACATATAATGGAAATGCTATCAAAATACAGTTGGTCATTTGGAACAACTACAAAATATTACTGTGATTCACATCCTCTTCACATATGTAGAATCCAACCCAATTTATTGGGTGACTTCCTCTAATGTGGGTAAAAAATATTGAATACTGTTATTCCTTTGTTTAGTTATGTAGAAGTTGGTTATGTAATAAATTCTTATTTGAATAGTAAAAAAGCTGACCTAAAGCAGAAGTAATAGCATGTGGCAGATCATTAACACAGTATGAAAGGCATCTAGAAATAACCATTTAACTTCTGTGAATATTTGCAGTTATATGAAATCATGACAACGCAACAGTAAAGTTCACTCCATTCCAAAAACTCTCATTAGAAAAATATTTCCAAAGCTGCCACTGTAATAGCAAGAGAAATATTAAATGCTTAGGAATAATTTAATAACAAATATCCAGAACCTCTAAAAGAAGGGAGAACAACTGCTATTTAGTGCCAGATAATATGCCAGAGCTTTAGCTCTTTTGAAGTTCAACGTGATGATTTGTGGGAGATACAATTATGGTATGGAGAAACTGATGTACAGAGGTTGAGTACAAACCTATAGAGCGGTATTAGATTAATGCAAACTCAATAAAAATACTGAAAAATTGAAAGGTAGTTTGGGAAACTTTTAAATAAGTATGAGTCATAATATTGAACAGCTGAAAAAAATGAAGAAACAAGGGTGAAACAAAAAGGAAGGAAAGAAGAATTGGGATATGTAAATCTAATATGAAAATATAAGAACTGTGGAACAATATATCTAAAAATTAGAAGCCTCTCAAGACCACAGTTACCAGTTATAACTCCTAATACAGTCTGACTTTCATCAGAGTTATTTATTTTCACATTCATCTCTACAACTTGACTGTGACTTCTTAGAAGGAAAGTCTGTGTCTTCCTATATCAATCAAAGCCTCTAATACATTGTGCGCTCAATAAATATGTTAGATTAATTTGGAATTTAGACCCTCACCATCATCTTAAATAGAAGATTCAGGGTTTTATTTGTAAACTTTGGTTCCTCAATTTTGAAGTTTAATCTTTGGGACACACAATTGTAGTTTCCTGTGAAACTTCTCTTTTCTACTCTAGTTCATTATCACAGATTCGCCTGTAGTCTGCACTTTCTGTTTTCTATTCAGAAGACTCTCTCAAGGTATAGGTCCCCAAATTTTCCTCATATCAGTCTGTCTACACCATAGAATAATTGTATGCTTCTGGTTCTCCTAAAAATGCCCCGCTTCCAGAAAATCCTCAGACATTTCAAGATCAGTACATTAGAGAATAATGATTTTAACAGGAAGATTCTAACTTTACAGAAAAGAGTTTTGCAGAGAGAGACTTTAATTGGCATCACACGCTAGTAAAGTAATGCTCAAAATTCTCCAAGCCAGGCTTCAGCAATACATGAACCGTGAACTTCCAGACGTTCAAGCTGGTTTTAGAAAAGGCAGAGGAACCAGAGATCAAATTGCCAACATCTGCTGGATCATAGAAAAAGCAAGAGAGTTCCAGAAAAACATCTATTTCTGCTTTATTGACTATGCCAAAGCCTTTGACTGTGTGGATCACAATAAACTGTGGAAAATTCTGAAAGAGATGGGAATATCAGACACCTGACCTGCCTCTTGAGAAACCTGTATGCAGGTCAGGAAGCAACAGTTAGAACTGGACATGGAACCACAGACTGGTTCCAAATAGGAAAAGGAGTACGTCAAGGCTGTATATTGTCACCCTGCTTATTTAACTTCTATGCAGAGTACATCATGAGAAATGCTGGGCTGGAAGAAGCACAAGCTGGAATCGAGATTGCCAGGAGAAATCTCAATAACCTCAGATATGCAGATGACACCACCCTTATGGCAGACAGTGAAGAGGAACTAAAAAGCCTCTTGATGAAAGTGAAAGAGGAGAGTGAAAAAGTTGGCTTAAAGCTCAGCATTCAGAAAACGAAGATCATGGCATCTGGTCCCATCACTTCATGGGAAATAGATGAGGAAAGCGTGGAAACAGTGTCAGACTTTATCTTTTTGGGCTCCAAAATCACTGCAGATGGTGACTGCGGCCATGAAATGAAAAGACACTTACTCCTTGTAAGAAAAGTTATGACCAACCTAGATAGCATATTCAAAAGCAGAGACATCACTTGGCCAACAGAAGTCTTTCTAGTCAAGGCTATGGTTTTTCCAGTGGTCATGTATGGATGTGAGAGTTGGACTGTGAAGAAAGCTGAGCGCCAAAGAATTGATGCTTTTGAACTGTGGCGTTGGAGAAGATGCTTGAGAGTCCCTTGGACTGCAAGGAGATCCAACCAGTCCATTCTGAAGGAGATCAGCCCTGGGTGTTCTTTGGAAGGACTGATGCTAAAGCTGAAACTCCAGTACTTTGGCCACCTCATGCGAAGAGTTGACTCATTGGAAAAGACTCTGACGCTGGGAGGGATTGGGGGTAGGAGGAAAAGGGGATGACAGAGGATGAGATGGCTGGATGGCATCACCAACTTGATGGACGTGAGTTTGAGTGAATTCTGGGAGATGGTGATGGACAGGGAGGCCTGGCGTGCTGCGGTTCATCGGGTCGCAGAGAGTCGGACACGACTGAGCGACTGACTGAACTGAACTGAACTAATGTGCCTTTAAAACACAAATTGCCAACCTTCACCCCAAACTTTGAAGAACATAGCTCTTGTTAAATCAAAGTATATGTGTAATGTCAACATCACATTTTAGCTAATAGTGACATAGCAAAATTAGCAGACCTCAGAGTTTTTCGTATATTCTGTGTACTCTAACACATCTCTTGTGGGAGAGAAGTCAGAGAATTGGAAAATAAATAAACCATACTGTGGATTGAATTGTAACCCCTTTCTCCAAATTGATATGTTGAAGACTTAAACTCCAGTGCCTCCAAAGTGACTTTACTTGGAAATAGGATTATTGCAGATGCAGTTAATTAAGATAAATTCACTAGAGTGGGACTCTAATCCAATATGTCTTTATAAAACAGAACTTTGGACAAAAACATGAATACTGGGAGAACACCAGGTAAGCATAAAGTCAGCCATTCATAAGCCAAGGAGAGAATCCTTGGACACATCCCTCACTCTCAACCCTCAGAAGAATCTCACCTGCTGACATCTGTTTCAGACATATAGCCTCCAGAACTGACAGGCAATAAATTTCTGTTGCTTAAGCCAGGGAGTTGGTGGTATTTTTATTGCAACCCAAGAAAATTAACCTAAATGGTAGAAAAATCAATGACATGCTAAATATAACAGATTTAGGTTCTGAGAATACGAAGATTTCTGGGCCATTTACACCAGAATCACTTAGGGTGCTTATTAAAAGTGCATCAAAATCTTCAGGGATGGAACCTGGGGATGTAAATTTTTAAAAGCTCTCTGGGGGATTTATTCCTGCTGCAAATACTTATTGAGGGATCTACTTTGTTCCGAGACAAGGAATGGTACAAAACATGCATTTCCTGCTTGTATATGATGGAAATTCTTGTTTACTAACTAAGCTTAGGGCTAAGGAAGAGGGACACATAGGAAAAAGTACATTTAGTTTGTTGTCCTCGCAAATGTGATAGAAAATATATTGGCGCTACAGAGGCAGACATTTAGCCTAATTTTGGATGGGGGGTGTAATGTGGGGGTAAAGGGAGGGATCAGAAAATGTATCTGGCGTGTGATGATGCCTTGAGCATCGAAATTAGCAAGGAGTTTCTCAGGCGATAAAGACATACCAAGTAAAGAAAGTGATTGAGCATTACTGGGAATTGTATAGTATTGGGATTTTATTTTTAACAAGTACAACTATTGATCTTTCATCATTCTTGCCTCTAGAAGTTTCTCAAATTTAGTGCCAGACCTTATATTCCCCAGTGCATTATTGATGTGCTTATATTGAAATGTTTAATATAAGTTAATAAATAGCTACTGTCCTTAAGCTACCTTGAGTGCTACTGCCAGAACTATTCTCTGGGTATTGGTTGATGCATGGGCTATATTTGTTATTAAATATTTATACAACATCACCATAATACAAATTAATGTTAAATAAACTGTTTGGCTCGAGTGGTTCTCTCCTGAGTTATATATTATAACATAGAACTCTCCTCTTTCTCGGTTAGTACTTACTGCATTAAATGGTGTAAGATTCATAGTGTGTTTTTAGTACCTGGCTTTCTATATTGTAACATGAACATGCCCTCCCCCGCTTTGTTTCCACCAGACGTTTGCTCTGCTTTAAACCATAATATCATTCAGGAAAAATGAGTTAAAGCACCTAAGGATAATAGATTTGTAAGCTTGACACCACTTACGAGTCCATGTGTTGAGCCACTGGAAAGTTTTTACATGTTGGTAATTACTTATGAAAAGATGCTCATGTCCTAAACTGTGAGAGAAATTGCACTTTTGAATTATTGCCAAAAATAGAAGAGAATGGTTGATTTAGCTTATATTCTTTAAATTGATTTTTGGCCAGAAAATAGTTGAATATTTGAAAGTAGTGTCGCTTGGTGTACAGTCATCATGTTAGTGGCCAAACATGTTCTCTACAGACCCAGAGAATAATCATGGTTGATTGATACCTCACATAAAAATCCAAAAGAAAGATAAGTTAATGTAAGTTATCTGGTGTTAACAACTTAAATATAATACTAAGCTAGATAGAAAATTTATAATCAATCATAAATTGTTTGATTTCAAAGTGCTAATGGGTATGAGTCCATCTAGTCCTTTTGGGACTAGTTAGGATATAAACTTTGTTTTCCAGGAATTGTGTTCATTTTCCCAGGACCTCACCAGCCCTGCCCCATTTGTTTGTGGTTGATGAAATCATAGCATCTGGTCTTTTTAGGGGGAAACTTTTAAAAAAGCCAACTATTACATCAACTGAGAAAAAAAAATTATCATGGATCAGGAGGACAAGAAGGACCATTCTTTATGTTATTCCCTTATTCTCTTCCCACTTAGAGCACCACATTTTCTTCTTAGAGAGCCAAAGCTGAATGATAAGCCTTGTTAGATCAGATTTAGAGAAGAGTCAACCTTGGAGATCATCTATCGAAATTGCCTTATTTTACAGATGAGGATATTAAGGCCTTGTGATATTAAATGACATGGTCTAAGCCACATTGCTGATTATTGGCAGACTTGGGCCCGTAACAGAGGTTCCCTGACTGCCAGGTCCCTGTCCTTCCCACTAAATTGAGGCTTCTCAGTTTAACGTTACTAAGCCAGTGAATTTTTTTCCCACATTTTTTTTTTCCCTAAATTAATACGGAAGTTCTTATACATCAGGGCTGTGTAAGTTTGGTTTCACTCTTTTTTATGAATCCTATCAAAATAATTCCAAAGAAGGCTACAGATAATATGTCTCAATTTTAGGGTAAAACAAATACTAGCAAAAAAGTAATCATAGGTAACGTTTATTGTGCACTTGACATGTGGGAGTGTTTGAATTAATTTACCATTATGTTAATATGACATTCATTCCAAAAGTAACCCAGAAAACTATTATCTTTTCCAGTTTATCACCGAAAAGGTTGAAATTTAGAGAAGTTATTTGCCCAAGGTAACAAAGCAAGTAACTAAGTAGGAAATTGAGCACAGGGATAACTGACTGCAGGACCCAGGCTCTTCACCTCTGCAATGTGTTGCTCATATCTAGTAGCTCATTTGAAGAAGTTACTCATCACGGTCTAGATACTGATGATGACAAAACAATAACAGCAGTGGCAATTTTCTGGAAACCTGCTATGAACCTGCTGTAATTCAGGCATGATGCCAAGCACATTACATTTTTTAAATACAGCCTTCAGAACTCTCTAACTAGGTAAATTATCCCCATTTTATAAATGAGGAACTGAAGCCAAGAAAGTTTTGTTAAGCAACATCTATAGTCATGTACCTGGAACTATAGCAGACACATTTCAGCTGAATTCTGTGGAACAGCTAAGCCCATGATCTCTGTTCAGTATGTGCAGGTCTTGCATTGGTCTTTCTAAACCCCATCTGTGTACACCCATCTATAACATCAGCAGTCAAGTTGTTCATTCGAAATCAAAATATTTGCTTGAAACCTGATTGTATACAGTAATAATACAAACATGATACCATGACCATGGAAAGAATGTAATCAATTCCTGGATTCAATTCCTAGTGCAGTTTGACTGCGTGCTAGCACTTTCCTTAAGAAGACTATTATATATGCTGTGTGTTCAGTCACTCAGTCGTGTCCAACTCTTTGTGACCCCATGGACTGTGGACCACCAGGCTTCTTTGTCCATGGGGATTCCCTAGGCAAGAATACTGGAGTGGGTTGCCATGCTCTCCTCCAGGGGATCTTCCCAACCCAGGGATCAAACCCAGGTCTCCCACATTGCAGGCGGATTCTTTACCTTCTGAGCTACCAGAGGGGCCCATTTTATATGCTCTGATCTATAATTTAGGGATTTTTTTAAAAATTCAAATGTAGATAAGATTCAGATGAATCATTCCCTTTTTTCTCCATTTTGGGGAGACACTAACATCTCTACTGTTTTGCTGTAGATTAAGGAAGGCCTGACATAAAGAGAAAAGGATCATTTGAGGAACCATTTCAGTTGTCACAACTGGCAGCTTATAACCCCTCTATAAAATATTAGAGCACAGACTGAGAGAGATTTAAAGAGACAACAGGGAGGTGCAGGAAAAGAAGAGGTCACTTCTCTGGCACTGGCCTTGAAGACTCCTTCCATGGAGGGCATCAGTGCCCCCAGAAAGGGGGAAAGGCAAAGGTGAAGACAGATGTTCTGTTCCTCATTTTGTGTGAGCCAGGAAGAAAAAGAAATCCAGGGTGTGTCTGGAAGCAGAGGAACTTAACCACCCTTTGCTCCTTCCTAACAGCTGTGGGTCCTGTTGAATATTCAGACATCCTGCAGCTGCTCCCGATCTGTGAGCACATCCAGATGGCTGCCACTAGTATCTGAGGCACCTTCAGGAAGAAGCTCATAAACAGCCAGCCTGTGCTTAGGCAGTCTTCACCCAGAGATCAAGGTGGAAACCCAGAATAGGACTGCAGTGCCTCCAGGGGTCATGACCCTGCAGAGGATTACTAAATCTCTCCTGGGAGAGAGGTTACTTACTCTTGGAAAATTGTTCTGGATCTGAGTCTCCCTCGCTCATCTTTTCTCTGCCTTCAACTCCTGAATTGGACACTGACTTAAGGAAGGCAGCCATAAGAAGTGAAGGCTGTATGTATGCCAAATACCATTTAAAAGGATCAGAGACATGTATGAAACAAATTCACTTGTATAAAAAAAAAAAATAGGGGATTATAATATAGTTCTGTATCCTAAAACTGGAAAAATCCATTTTCAAAATGTGCGTCTCTTAAAATGTCCTTTTTGGATCAGCAGAAAGAAAAATCTGGAAACATACAGAGAGAGTCAGGTTAGTTTTTGAGAACTATTTATCCATTTACAGAGTTTACTGGATTACATCCCTCTATAGAGTTAAATGTCTATTTAATAGGAACTTTAAATGAATTTTTTAAGCTGCTTAAAAATTACACTGACAGTATAGCTCCAGGGCCCCCCTTTTGATTTCTACCAGAAATATTGTTTGAAATGCTGGCTTTAATAGGTTAGAGGAGGTTCATGGGTTTTCTTAGATTTCACATTGTTTCTTAATTGCAATCATCTTTGCTTTTGTGCAGAATGTTCTTGATTTTTCAGGAGATGGATGATGAGGATTATTTTTTATACTCTTGTCACCCTAATTTTTTCCACTAGTTTTTTGTGATTACACATATGCTTTTTTTTTTTTTTAGAAACCGCTATAGTTACTGAAAAAGAAAATGTGTGTCATTTAGAACAAACAATCTTGTGTCTTTACTAGTTAAAGGAAAATATCTTTCTTTAAAGCAAAGTATACTATCTTTCTAAGTGTAACAAATTCTATATCAACATAATCAGAGATTGGACCAGAAATAGAGTAGCATTCATTCAAATTCATTTTGATTGAAAATGTCTACTCGCTATTCTCCATGTAGTTTCCTTTGGAACTTCTAGTAGAGATGAGCTCTCTGAGTTAGGTCAATTAATGAGGCTACTGAGTAATACTAGTCAAGTTCAGCAGTTAAATCTGGGTGGTCCTAGACTGGAGAATCAAGAAAGTGAATAAATGAACAAACAGATGAACCATTAGGGAAAGATGGCATATGTTATTTTTATTCACCCTGAGGTCCCTGTGATCTCATGGCTGGCATGGAGCAGTTATTCACCCTACAGATGAGGCAAGCAAAGCTTCTACAGTTCCTAATTTCTTTCCTATAAATAAAGTATAAATCTCCCCTGAATTTTTGCCATGATGTAGGTCTCAGTGCTGCTTCCTCCACTGAGGAGTTATACATTGCACTGCTTTGGCACTTACTGTGTTGTCATATACGTGCTTATCTATTTGTCTCTTCTAGACTGTGGATGTTTTGAGGGCAGGGCTCATATTATCACTCACCAATCATTAAACTCTGCTAGTACTCAATACAGTGTTCAATGACTGAATCAGAGTGACCACCACCACCACCCCTCACCCCACCATTTATGGCAAACTGTAAGAGGTTGTCCCTTGTTGAAAGGATGCAAGTCGGTATTTTAGTTCAGTGGTTCTAAACTTGACTGTTTTAGAGAAATATATGGAAAGTTTATGCAAACACAGATAGGCAAGCTCTACTCTTGAGATTCTGTTTCAGTAAGGCTTGGATGAATCTGCATTTTTAACAAACAGCTCAGTTGATTCTGAGGCAGATAGTCTGAGACCACATAGACAATCAAATTCTCAGCTCTTAGGAGTTTGAGATTTAGTTAACCTAAGTTCAGTATCTCATTTTTGTTTTGTTTTCTTGTATAAAATATGAAGTCATTTCCCAGGTATAAAATGACTGACTGAATTCCTCAAAAGGAATTTGTAAAAATGACTCTTGGTGGGAGAATCAAGTAATTTTTACCAGTTTTTTCTATGTGACCAGCGCCTGTTTTAAACTACTTGTTTAAAATATCTCTTTTAACCAGTTTTCATAGTTCATTCCTATTAAGGTGATGCCATCCGAAATGGGCATAATGTTACTGGTGTGACTGCTCTTTACCTGGATCATCTGGACTGGGGAAGAGTCTTCCTGTCCACAGAGAGGCACGTCTGCTCTCTGGACCAGCAGTGCAAGGTGCAGACCCTCCTGCCCAAAGTGATGTGCCAGGGCCTCCCTGATCTCCTGTCTCACGTGCTTCTTGCTCAGCCTGCTGTGCGGGTAACCCGGCGTGTCCAACACCTGGACCTGCAGAGTCACCTCTTGCCCTCCTCGACGCATAAAGCTGCGGAAGTGACAGCTGCGGCCCAGGCTACAATCTTTGGTCACAGAGCATGGAGCAAAGCTGCTCTGGAAGTCAGTGCTTCCCAGAATAATGTTCCCAGCAGAACTTTTTCCACTTTGAGTCATGCCAAAGAGGGCCAAGTTGATGGTCATCTTGTTGGAGTTCATCATGGCTCTGGATAAACAAAAGCTCAGTGTAAGCAGTCAGGCATCTCCCTTCAGCCAATGTAAGGCTTCTTAACTGGCCTAGAGCACCCCAAGTATTGCCTCTGATTTGCTCTCCCCTCCTTCTTTGTGTCTAAAGCATGGAGGAGCACACCACTAAAGCAGAGACCCCTCCCCCCAGTGACAGAGGGGAAGTGGAAATAATAGTAGTAGTTTACACTCAGAGAGGAGAGAAAAATCAAATACAGATAAGGAAAGGAAGAGGAAGCAATAATTGTAGGAAAATGAGGAAAAGAATTACATGAAGATGGTGTAAGCCATGTTTAGGAGAACTGTGTTAACTTATCAATGTGATAGGTGTGTTGGTTTAATAATGGGTGCTGAGGTCCCTCAGTTCAGGAACAAAGATAGCAGCAATATTGGAAAATGATTCTCTTTTGGTGGAGAAGTAGAAATAGTACAGTGGAAGAAACGGCCCTTCTTGCGTTTTAAACAGTGTTCTGCCTCTCCCCACTCCCTGCCTCCCCACCCGTTGAATATACAAGTGGCATCTGCAAAAAATCATCTTTCCTGACTTCCTGAATGCTTCTCTCCTATGAAACATGAATAATATTAAAGGAGGACTTCTGTTTCTGTTTATTAATTTTTTTAACAACTGGGCAACATTCTGATGAAAATGATTACTTTAATTTCTGTTATGAAATAATTAATCATTTCCGTGGTTCACCATAGCTCAGTATTGGCTCTTCAACAAAGAAAGGAAAGACCACCACATTGTACAGTTCAGTTAGGAGGGAGGAGAACCTTGGGAGAATCTATTTCATTACAACACCCCTAAAATGTAGTTATTTTGTGTATTTCAAGGTCATCCATCATTTTCATTATATTTATAAGGCAAAGCTACTGGCCAATCACCAATGTACTCAATCTGTTGATTCAGAAATAAAGACATTGAAAATTGCATATTTACTATCTTTGCTTATAACTTGTATTTTGACTATAAAGTTTTATGTGCCTCTGGCCTTTCTTGTTCTCTAAAGCCTCTCACCTTACTCTCTCCAGACCTTAATATGAACATGTTGAAGGAAACTTACACCCTCGTACTAAAGACACTCACCTCAGGAGTCCCTGAAGATGACCCCATCCCACCTCACCCAGCTCATTCAGCTGTGGCAGCTGCACCATAGTCACTCAGATTTCTTTTTACTCCAGAATTAGATGTATGATTTTTTTAAAAAGAATTAATTAATTGTGGAATCCCAACCAGTTTGCTCTATGTCACGTACCTTTTCCAGTCTTAAAAATGCTTGTTCCAGAGACTTCCCTCAAGCTGCTATGGTTGTTCGGTATGAACTTCAACCTTCTGACAGTGTCATTGTACCACTCTGAGACTGATACTGTATGTACTTTATTTAGTTAATTTATTACCAGAATACTTTCTATAAATGATTAGCTGTCCTTCTCTAATCAGCATTGACTTTTTTATGTCACTTGAGAGATAATCTAATTTCAATAGGTACTTCCTGAAATTTCTATTTCCAGGATTAACTTATTTGTTTAAGATAATTGTTAATAGGTAACAATTTATCATATAGCCTAATGAAATGCGATATTGGCAAGTGTTAAACAGAAACTAGACATTTAAAAGCAAGGTCACATTTTCTTCCTTTGTAATTGACATACCACTAATTCATGAAAAATTTTCAACAGATATGTAATATATATACAATAGATATTGACTTCATAACAGTTTTAGTTCATAAATTTAAAAATTCTCTAAAAAAACTCTCTTGGCTATTTCCATGCAACTGAAATTTATTATTTTGATATGATCACTAGCATGATTATATCAACATATACAGTTTCCATATCAATTAATGATAGCATATTTCAAAAAAGTACAATTAGCTACAACTTAAAGCCATGTAAACTTTGCTTTAAAATTGGGTTTTTATTATTAAAAGCCTAAATTTGATTTTTACACTTTTTAGTATATAAGCCACATTTACCAACATACTTTCTTAAGTGTATATGTTGTAGAAACCTTTGTTTTGTTATATTCTGGTTCATCTTCTCCTGTACCTCTCAAAAAGTCTGTGAAGTATGTACTTCTGTATGAAGGAATCTTGGAGACATCTGGAATAACTTATGACTTCATAAGGGCAGAAAATCTTCCTGTGTGGATATGACAAAGAAAACATAAACTGTATTCATTCATCTGAGAAGCACATTTAACTTTTTTGAATGAGCAGAAAGAGCCTCCCCCAGGTGGCAGTAGCACCCTGTTTCCTAAGAAGTTATTTTGAACCAGAATTTATTTTCATTTTCTTCCTCAAAGCGTAACCTGACATTCTCCAACTAGGCAATTTATATCAATACATATTAATTGTGTGGAAAATCTTTTGAGCAAAGGCAAAACTAAACCTTCTTTCTTATGTCCCTTATATAAAGTGACAAGTGTAGAAGATCTTTAGTTTTCAAAGTGTCCTCTTTGAAATCATAGTTAAATCATTTGCTGAGTGCAACAGTTGATGGTTTAAAAAATAAAGTTCAGAGTTCATATGTGTAGTGAAAAGTTCCAATGAGACTGCAGAACTTAAAAACAGTTTGCAACAGATTTAAGAGAAGTTTTAGATCTGTGTCAATTTAGAGATCATAAATAAGGATAATATATTGGTAGGTGTTTGATGATTTTTAATTATTGATGGTCATTCTTTTTGAGTCAAGGTGAAAAACACAACTTCACCTGTGAAATGTTACCTTCACTCTTTAATAACTTGGTTAAACTTAATATAGCAGGGATAACTTTAATAGTGGGTTCAGGAATTAATTCTCTGAGGACAGGAACTGTCCTTGTTTGAGAAAATAATTTGATTAGCTACTTGATGTAGAAAAGGGGCTCCTGAGAGCTTGAGCCAAATTAACTAACAGTGGGAGTCAAACTGCTGGAGATGAGGGAAGTGATGGGGGGTGGAGGAGTTGGGGAGGGGGATGTGGAGAGTAAAGACTCTCTGGGTGTAGAAGGAAGAGAAAATGAGAGCTGTGACATAGAACATAAAACGAAGCTGGGTTTCCCACTGTGGAGATGGCTAAGGGACTATGTTAGAGCAGAGACAGCTAATGTTCAGCTTTAATCTCTTACATTTCTGGGCTGTAAAATCAGCTGTGTTCACAATTACCTTTTGTTTTGTTTTGAATTATTGTTAACCTTTTGCCTGATTTTATTTTATTTTTATGGAAAGACCTGAGGTCCACCCTAGGTTAGCACAGGACAAGGACCACAAAAGTTGGAGACTGTAAAACGGTATCTGAACTGAATCAGGAGAGAGGAGGTTGAACCTAGGACTAGTCCCTAGGCCCTTGCAGGAATCTTTGGGAGGACCTTGAATTTTCCAGTCTATAAAATGAGATATTATGTGGTAAGTGTGACTCTAGTTGACATAGTAACAATTATATTTTAAATCATACACACACACACTGCATTAGTTTCCTAGGGCTGCCATAGCAAAGTGCCACACACTGAGTGGTTTAAACAACAGAAATTAGTTTTCTCACTGTTTGGGAGTCTGTAAGTCTGAGATCAAGGTGTCAGTGGGATTGGTTACTCCTGAGGCCTCTCTCGGCTTGTTAATGGCCGTCTTCTCGTTGTGTCTTCATGTGGACTTTCCTCAGCAGGTCAGGCTTCCTCTTTTTGTAAGGATACCAGTCATAGTTGATTAGGACCCATCGTAATGACTTCATTTTAAAGGTCTTATCTCCAAATACAGTCACATTCTGAGGTACTGAGAGTTTGGATTTTAACATAAGAATGGTGGAAGGGGAACATAATTCAGCCCTTAACACACACACATTAATATCAAATATTAATTGGTATGTGTGTATGTGTGTATGTATATATACACAGATATGTTTATATACTTATATAGATTTTATTTCTCATACATACTAATGTATTAATGTGTGTATGTTTATACATTATTATGTACATTATGTATCTCTATACTCAGTAAAATTATGTTGCTGTATGCCATAAAACTGATTTAGTATAAGTAGTTCTTGACTTATGGCAACTTGGTTTAAAGGTACTCTCAAAATTTTAGACAAATTCCAGTTTGCATTGAATTGAACTGTGAACCCCTTGCTTGTGTTATGTCTTTTCATAATAAAGAAGACCCTTAGAGTAATAACCAGAATCTGTATTTATGATGTCTAAATGATCTTAACCTTGGCCAACACTGCTCTAAGTCAAAGGAGACAGTGACAAGCTGGCTAAAGATGGTGGTGACTTGATTGATTACACCAGAGCTAGTCTTAGAGTAAGACTCAAATCGGACCTTTCAAAAATTTTAGAGAACACTGATCAGCAATTTAAGTTTTCTGGACAAATGGTTCTAATTTGAATATAGTTTGAAGGTTCTTGGAACAATTAAGAATATCCATACTTAGACAGAAATATTGCTGGGAATAGGAGAAGGTTTCAGTCCAGACTTGGTTGGTTTCATATTTTAAAGACCCTACCAATCTCATCCCCAAGAAAGAATGTTTATGATGTTTTGGTTTTTGTTTGATGTTGTTACTATCAATCTTTTTGTATTTTTTGTTTTCCTTGAATATTTCTGATTAGTTTTTTATGATTATCAATGAAATATGTTTATTTTAAAGCAGGAAATTGGTAAAAGAACACAGAAAAGTAGGATCATTTAAAAATCTTTTATTTCCTGGGATCCATGGGCCAGTGGCTTCTCTTGGAGAATGATACAGTAAATACATTTCTTCTTCCAACTCATGTTCTCCCTATTTACTTCTCATCTTTAAGATCCATTACTGTAATGAGAGGCATTAATAATGGGATTTTGTTTAGCATGTGAAGTGTATGTAGGCCAGAGTAATTATTGGCAATTACTTAATAAGAATATGGTATTTTTTTCTATTAATATTTACTGCACTCACTTTTCTAATATTTATTATTTTAGCAACTTTATTATTGTGAGATTGGTTTGTAGCTTTCTATTTTTACCCTATATTTGATCAGGAATGTGCTAAACTCTTAAAATGAATTAGGAAAATGTGTTTATTTTATGATGCTCTGCAATAATTTAGATAACTTGGCAATTAAGATCCCTTGAAAGTTCAAAGAAACCTTCACAAAACAACCAGGCCCAGCAATTTTCTGGAGGTCATTTCAGAACAACTTAAAAAAATTACTGCCATAGTAATTTGACTCTTCTTATGTCAGTTTTGGTGATTCATTGTATAATTAACATACTTTACCCATATTTTCATTTTTTAATGTATAATGATCTCCATTTCTATCATTAGAGCCCTTTTCTTGTTCTATAATGACTTTTCATTGAGTTTGATTTTATATACTTAATAAATATATGCACATATGAGCATGTATTTGTGCACGTATGTGTATGTATTTGACTTTTGTACTTTTATTGTTTGAAGTAGATTTCCATGAAGATAAATGAAATTTATAACCTGAAACCTCTAGGATATAATGAATGGTTTGGCTTACAATAACTAAATGTTTGATCACCAGCTCCAAGCCAATTATGCTGAAAATTGAGAATCACAAGTACACTCATTTTCAATTACAATATAGTGAGTCATTATAGAAATATATGTCATTATTGGAGAAATGAATACAACTTTGAAAGCAAGAGAACAATCAGTAAAGTTTGCATTCAAGTCATCTCGAAATTCCCAAGCCTTATTCTTGAAAAAGTTCTGCTAAATTCTTTAGCCTAATTTAGATCCTCTTTGCTAAAAGACTTCTTATTTACTCTTGAGAAATAAGATAATATAGTATAATACAGAATGTCATTGAAAATATATTCATACAAAAATAGTTTTATATGTCAAAGATCTTATATGCTTTATCTTTCCTACCCAGGAAATAATACATATTCAGCCTGTATAGATAATTATATTTTATTAGCCAAATGCACAGAAACAGAGGGTCTTATAATAATTAATTAAGTTTTAAACCTCTTAGCCCTTGAGACAGACACTAGGCTAGTTTCAACTTCTTAGAGACCTTATTATTATTCAATTTTAAACATTTATATGTTATAAATGCTTCTAGTAATGTCCTAGGAAACGCTAGAAACTTCACTTATTATGATATGAAGTGTCATGAATGCCGTGGATAATAGTTACAAATAAAGTGGTAGCCATGGATATCAGATGCTACGCCTGATTTTTCCTTGACTTGATGCTACAAAATCTCCTGTTTTATGCCAAATACTTTAAAAAAAAATAAAATAACAGAACCCAAGTCAAGAAAAATAGACCCTGAATAATAACTGTAACTTGTATAATATGCTTATAATATTTCTAGGATAACGAGTTTTCCTTTCTAAGAAAATGTAAAATTTTTTTCTTCCTAGCAATAGCTGTGGTATGGCGCTAACTTCCCAGATACTGTCACTAAAATTTGCTTATAACACAGTGTCTGAAACACTGGGACCAATGAAAGATACTGCTAATTACTGTAGAAAGGTCAGACAATCCTATATTCCCTTAGTATCTTTTCATCCCGTATTGAAGTTAGGTAGGGTGTGGGTGTGATGTACTTACCCAATGATGGACTATAACATCAACTAAACTATGCAAAAGGCATCATTCATGACAAAGGGCATTTTTATCAGGCTTCTGTCAAAGAATTATTAGCTATATGAGTGGTATATTTATTAGCATTAAATTCAGGTCTTGAGTGTGTTTAGGAGATAAAGTATTGGATGACAAAGCTTTGCTATATGGTGCATGCATTCTAAGTCACTTCAGCAAGCAAAGGAGCTAAAATAGGGAATTGGGATCTCCAGATGCCTAACAATACTGAGGAGTGACGGAGATACTGAGAAGGGAGTGAAATGACTGTCATCTTTTGTAGATTTCTGTGCAGTGCAGATTACCTAAGGACACAGCGTAGAAATAAAGGTCGTTAGTAATGGTGCAGAAAAGGAAAAGTCAGTCCCATGTTTGTGTGTATGTGTCCCTGCAATGCCCGTATGAGTTCAGCGTACTGTAAATGAAAGCTATGTAGCACACATGCCAGGCACTGCTCTAGACACTTTAACATATTAACTCATATCGCCCTTGCTCTGAAGTGTTTATTATTAACTCCATGTTAAAGGACATTCAGGCACAGAAAAGTTAAATAACATATTCATGATTGTATAGTTTGTAAGTGGTAGAATTGGGATTCTGCTTTTAAGAGTATAGTTGTTGACACACATCTGCTCAACTAAATACTCTTTTCATTTCAGCTGCAGCACTTGACCAGAATGGTAGCGTTTTGTATGCCAGAGTGTGGAGAAGGGGAGAAGGTGCACTGGAAGAAGGCAGAGGGATATGGGGATATGTATAAATTGGTACCTTATTTTTATGCTTATTTTCCCCAGAATGGTTTTGGAAAAAATTTAAAACATAAAAGTCAAGAAGTGATGGATTTTCTAAGAAAAAAGTAAAAGTTGTCCAGAGTTAGTTGAAATTTGGTTAATGTGCTTTGCTTCTGTTTTGGGCCCAATCTTATTGATCCATGCCATTGTAATCACAAAGATTAAACCCCAACAAATAATAGCAGCAATAATAACAATAGTGATAACAACTGTACTTTGTGGCTATGAGGCACACAGGTACTAAGTGTTTCATGTAAATTTTTTCCTGTAATTCTCCTAACAAGTCTGTGAGATAGGCACAATTATTGTCATTTTCCTCGTGAGGAAACCGAGGCTCAGGAGAAAAGTTCTCCCAAGGTCATACAGCTTAGAAGTAGCAGGAAGAGAACTCCAACCAAGGCCTACCCGAGTCCAGAGACCATATGCTTATTCCATATGCCATGAAATGGATATAAATGCAAAAAGGAAAATGTTAAGTGCTCCACATAAGTCCTTTGCTTATGTTCACTTAATTCTGGTCATATGCAATAATTATCATGAATAACCATGATGTTAAAATCTTATACTGACCCATATTGTACCTCTGTGAACATGGCCCTGCACAGTACATCACCTCCTGCTTGTCAGCCAAGTCGACTCAGAAATTAACAAGCGTGATTTAAAAGTCAGAGGCAGAGCAGGCAAGAGAGTGGGTGGTAAGTTTTAGGAATGGTTTTCAGGTGCAAACCACATGAGCTAAGTGCAAAAAAGACAAATGCTAAGGTTGATATGTTGTGTGGTCTTTGAGAGATGAGGTCAGTAATGTAACACTGTAGTGGTAAATTTTGAAAAGAGACATATGATATTTACATAATTCCTAAAAGGTGAAATTAAATAGTTCTGGATAAGAGCCCCTATCTGTGCCAAGCATGATTATAAGAAATTGAAGTCATTGCTTTACAGTATTGCTATAAAATTGCTAGGCTAAAAAGCAAACTCTAGACCCACAGTATTTGGAGACATTTATCTGAAACATATTGTTGTAAGCTTAGATGTGGTGGAAGAGTTGAATTTGGTCTTCTGGCCAATTTGAGAAGGTATACAGGATATTGCAAATAGAATAAAGATCATATTTACTTAGTAAGCTTAATTTGGCAAAACAAATGGCAAGAAGTAGTTTGCATACGTTAGTGGCAAAACAGCTTTATGGCCTGAGGTGGTCCTTTGTGGGATACTAATTTTATTTTCAGCCATGTTATATGATACTTGTTCTTTTTTAATATTTATATATTTTTATTTGGCTATGCCAGATCCTGGTTGCAGCATGTAGAATCTGTTTCCCTGACTAGGGATTGAACCCCGACCCCCTGCATTGGGAACACAGAGTGTTGGCCACTAGACCACCAGGGAAGTCCCCTGTAATACTTGGTTTTAAGGGCTAAAGTCAGATATTCTTTGTTGTTCAGTTGCTAAGTTGTGTCCAACTCTTTGTGACCCCATGGGCTATGGACTGTAGCACGCCAGGCTTCCCTGTCCTTCACCATCTCCCAAGGTTTGCTCAAACTCATGTCCATTGAGGCAGTGATGCCATCCAACCATCCTCTTGCCCTCAATCTTTCCCAGCTTTAGGGTCTTTTCCAATGAGTCAGCTCTTCACATCAGGTGGCCAAAGTTTTAGAGCTTCAGCTTCAGCACCAGTCCTTCCAATGAATATTCAGGGTTGATTTCCTCAAAAAGCAATTTCTAAACTCTGTGGTGTGCACTAATTTATATCATAATAAAAGGACAAAAATAACATTTAGAGGAGATATTATACAAAATAAATCCATAGATGGTGTCACAATCTGGCATTACAATAGGTATTATTAACGGTATTTACAACATATGGTATGAAAATATATATTTCCCCCTAAGCTTGTTTCTCCTGTGCATTAAACAGAAGTGAAATAAATGTCACTATTGTTTCAGACAAAGATAATTATTTGGGGAAGACTTTTATTTTTTATTTATTTTTTTTTAAGAATTTTATTTTTAAAAGTAAAATACCATGGAAATATGTCAGCACTGTCAATATTAGAGAAGATCTAAAAGCGTATTCAAATTGAACCCAAAGATAACTAATTAATTTGTAAGTTCAAAACATACTGTTGAGTGACAGTTGCATGCTAAGTACATCATTTATTTTCCAGGAATCAGAGTTTGGGTAAAATAATTATAGGCAATTTAAATTATGCAAGAGTTATTGGCATATTTCTTTAAATTTCACGTGTTTCATACCATAGGAGATGCTCAAAGACTCAAAAGACTTCTTGGGATCTAGACACACCTAGGCTCCAGATCATTGTTATAAAATCATTAAGTTTCAGTTGCCTTGTTTCTCTCCTTTATTGGCACCTAAAAGAATAGTTGTAGTCAGTCAGGAAAATGATTGCTGCATGAATACCCTTATGTGAATGCCAACGAATAGAAACTAAATAAAACATAAAAAATGGATTAAAAATCAAAAAAGTCTTTAAGAGTAGGTCACTTCTTTATAAAATAAAAATAATGATCTGCTTCAGGTGGCTATTGTAGGGGTTAAGAGAGATTCTATACAAATGTTTTCCACAAAATTTCTCACTATAGTAGATGCTTAATAAATATAAGTTGAATTTGAGTTTGCCTTTATAATAGGCAGATTTTAGATTCAGTTCTCTTCCAGTCTGCACCTCATTCCAAACTACTTGACAAATACAAATACAAATATGACAGTGCATGAAATGAAAGGTAATTAATTATAAGTGTAAAGAATTGGGTACATTTCCTGTTTTGTGCTTACACATAGTTTACAGTGGCCTTCTAGCGTGAAATGTGGTTATGAAAGTTACCTTAAATAGTAAAGCTATTAAAAACTATAGATCTGAGTTTGATATCTGTTCCACTACTCACGAGCTGTATGAAATGAATAAGTTTTTTATCTTCCCTCCAGACTAGTTTTCTTTTCTATAAGACAGAATCTATAAAAACCTAGTGATATAATGCTGATGATCTGAAATAAATATACCTTCAGATATTTCTCCAGCAAAGATGGGTTTATTCCAGATCACCAGAGAATTGCAATTTGGGGTCTGTAATCATGGCAAACCACGTGCAAGTGACTGCATAGCCAGGGAGAGTGCTCTTCTATAGATAAAGGAAGTGAAGAGGGCTATAGTAAACAAAGAGTCCTTGATTTTTCATTGTCTGAGTACTTGCCAGGAAAGAAGAGGAGATTTTCCTTCTTCCTGTTGGGCTCCTCTATGTAGCTGGATATTAGAGCTCCCCACTTTGGTCCTAGCTCTACTTAATTGAAATTTCTGTTTATTGATTGCTTTTTACAATGCATATTCATAAAATGAAATACTAGAGTAGTGTCTGACACATGCCCCAAATGGAAATGATTGTATTTGTGTTAACCCCATGCTTCTCTTGTGTTCTCTAGCACTCTTCTGTAGAAATAATTTTTCCCTTTATCTCAATTGAACTCATACAAGTGCTGAAGAAATATCACTAATTTTTTCCCCCTGTAAACATCTGACCAATGCATCCATACCTCTTCTCTGGCCCCACTGTACTGTCTTACTCTTCTGACTAACTGACTGGTCATACTGAGACAGTTTCTAAAATGATGTCTCTGCCTTCCTTTCAGTCTTCCAGTTTTCTCTGCTTATTGCTGCTGGAAAGACTTCTCCAGAGTCAAATGTGATCATGTGTAAAAGTCTTCACAAGCTCCACATTTCTGTATGGTAAAAACCAAATTCCATAGTCCTAGTTTTTACCTTTCTCTCTACCCATACTGTGCTCCACAGTTAATGCTTTTGCCAAAGTCCACTCCTTGTCTGGAATGCCCTCTACCCCCTACTCTCACTTCACTTGAACCTTTATCTAACTGACATTGGATAACCCATTCATGTTTCAAGATTCAAAAGATATTTCTGGCATAGGATAAATAAAAATATGCAATAGAATTGAGAATCCAGAAATAAATCCTTACGTTTATGGTAAAGTGATTTTCAACAAAGTGCTAAGACAATTCAAAGGGGGAAAGATAGAATTTTCAACAAATAGTTCTGGGACAACTGGATAATCACATGTAGAAAAATAAAATGGATCCCTACCTCATATCACATACAAGAATTAACTCAATGGATCATAGACAAAATTAATTAACTGATATTGTAGAACTTTTAGAAGATAACACAGAAGTAAATTTTTAAAACTTTGGCTTAGGCAATGTTTTCATTTTTAAATATGACATCAAAGCATGTGATAAGGAAAAAAAAATAATTGAATTTAACATCATAAAAATTTAAAACTTAAGCATTTTACAGAACAACAAGAAAAATGAAAAGACAACCCACAAAATGGGAGAAAACATTTGCAGCTCATGTATCTGATATGGGACTTCAATCCAGAATATATTTTAAAAAACCTCCTGTCACTCAATAATAAAGGGACAGCCCAATTGAACAAAGGGCATAGGATTTGAATAAACATTTCTCCAAAGATTATACCAATGCCAGTAAACACATAAAATATGCTTGGCACCATTAGTCGTTAAGAAAATGAAAATCAAATCCAAACATGAGGTACCACTTCACACCCACCAGGATGGCTAAAATAGAAAGAAAGACAATAACAAGTGTTATTGAGGATATGGAAAAACTAGAACCCTCTTACATGGCCAATGATGCAGTCACTTTGGCAGCTTTTCAAAATGTTAAACACATAGAGTCACCATGTAAACCAGAAATTCCACTTGTTGGGAGTTTATCTAAGTTAATCCATGGTATTATATTGCTCCCTTTGCATTCACTGTGTTTGGCCAAGTGCCTGCAGGGATCTCAGACTGACACTAGCCCCTCATGCAAGTATATGTACTTAATAACAGCCCACAGCGTCACAAGCAGTTGTAAGTTCCTACTATGACTTTCCCAACAGTCCTTGAATCTCTTCTGCTTCCCAGTGCCTTCCCCTTGGGCATTCTTAGGTAAGAATCCTGTGGGACTTGCCAAAATCCCACTCTTTTGGTTTTAATTGGCCAATCCAGCCTTAACCTAAGAACCCAAAAACATTTCACCCACAGATCCTACTCCAGGTACTGTCTCTCTCTGCCCTGAACCTTCTGTGTGGTTCCTCGAGCTGTACTGAGCAGTTTTTTTAGGAACTGTGACTAACAAATCTCTCTTTCATATTCTCTTATGGTCTGTGGTTGAACTCTGACTCACCATCCGGCACTCTGTGTTCCACTTAAGTGTTAATTTGACAGACCCATAACACCACTCCTAGATACATACTTAAGAGGAATGAAAACATATGTCCACACAAAAACTTACATGGCTATCTAGAGTAACATGCTTCGTAACAACCAAGAAGTGTAGATAATCCAAATGTCTGCCAACTAAATGGATAGATTAAGTGTTGTAGATTTATATGATGGAATACTATTTGGCAATAAAAACACATGAAGTACTGACACATTCTACAGCATGGGTGAGCCTTTAAAGCATCATGTTAACTGAAAGAAGGAACAGTTAGAACTGGACGTGAAACAATGGACTGGTTCAAAATCGGGAAAGGAGTACGTCCAGGTTGTATATTGTCACCCTGCTTATTTAACCTATATATAGAGTACATCATGAGAAATGCTGGATGAATCACAAGCTGGAATTAAGATTCCTGGGAGAAATATCAATGTCAGATATGCAGATGATACCACTTTAATGGAAGAAAGCAAAGAATAACTAAAGAACTCTTGATGAGGATGAAAGAGGAGAGTGAAAAGCTAGCTTAAAGCTCAACATTCAAAAAATGAAGATCTTGGCATCCAGTCAAATAGGTAGGGAAAAAATGGAAACGGTGATAGATTTTCTTTTCTTGGGCTCCAGAAAAAATGGAAACGGTGATAGATTTTCTTTTCTTGGGCTCCAAAACCACTATGGACTGTTACTGCAGCCATGAAATTAAAGGACACTTGCTCCTTGGCAGAAAAGTTATGACAAACCTAGAGAGCATATTAAAAAGCAGAGATACCACTTTGCTGACAAATATCCATACAGTCAAAGCTATGGCTTTTCCAGTAGTCATGTATGGATGTGAGAGTTGGACCATAAAGACAGCTGAGCACTGAATTGATGCTTTTGAATTGTGGTGTTGGAGAAGACTCTTGCAAGTCCCTTGGACTGCAAGGAGATCAAACTAGTCAATCCTAAAGGAAATCAACCCTGAATATTCATTAGAAGGACTGATGCTGAAGCTGAAGCTCCGATACTTTGGCCACCTGATGGGAAGAGCCTACTCACTGGAAAAGACCCTGATGCTGGGAAAGATTGAATGCAGGAGGAGAAGGGGATGACAGAGGATGAGATGGTTGGATGGTATCACCAACTCAATGGACATGAGTTTTGGCAAACTCTGGGAGATAGTGAAGGATGGGGAAGCCTAGCATGCTGCAGTTCATGGGGTCACAAAGAGTCAAACACAACTTGGCATCTAAACAACAATAACAACTGAAAGAAGCCACATATTGTATGATTCCCTTTACATGACATATCCAGAATGAGCAAATTCACAGAAACCCAAAGTAGGTTAATAATTTCCAAGACATCAGGTGAATGGGCAAGTGCGGAATGACTATTAATGGGCATAGAATTTCTTTTGGTGTGATGAAAATATTCTGAAATTAGATAGTACAGATGTTGCACAACTCCATTAATATACTATTCTGGTGTTTGTAAAAAAAACCAACTCCTCACGTGACTTGTTTTGTTCCCTTATTAGCTTGTTTACTTATTTCAAGTTGCACCCAAGATGATAGAATGATGCCAGGAGCTAAATATACAATTCATTGTTCAACCACACACAAAGCACATTCCAATTCTAAGCTGCTGTAGGATGTCAGAGATAATTCTAAAAATGTGAACTCTTGTCTGTTACTTTAAAAAACACAGTTTAAATTTGGCAATTTCATGTTTCTGGAATGATTAGAAACAAAGATGTCTGAGGAAGGCGAGAGGAAAAGACATCTTAGAAGGATTTTTTCAGAAGGAGTCTGAGATCGCATTTGAGCTAAGTGAGGACAAGTACCTTAATCAGTTGCTGATATTTGCATTGGCTGTGATGAAGAGAGGGTAGGTGTACTTGAGCTGTTTCTTTATTTTCTATCTTAAGCAGTAGGCCTTAGGTCTTCTACACAAAGTTGGTGCCTTTGAAATTTTATTCTAGTTACAGATTCTCATTCAGTAATTCATGAAAGAGCTGGAGTGGAGGGGATGGGAATTTGCATTCATTAAGCATCTTTTGTGTCCCATGCACAGTTAAGATTCAGGTGAATCTTCACAATAACCCATTGGAGTAGCTGTTATTGTCCCACTTGCAAAAGTTTATCCCTCTTTGCTAACTTGGTGTCAGCTTAGTTAACATATTTGCATTTGTATCTTTGGTTTACTTGCAAAATCCCATACTCATTCTACTTAATAAAGCCAGAATGGTAGCCAGAAACAGATGACAAACAAAAATAGGGTAATAAAAGAGAATTAATAAGGGGAATATATTAATAAGGTGGGCACTGATAAGAGAAACCAACAAAGGTGGAGTGGTAACCTATGGTAAGAGTGAGTGTGAGATTACCTGCCCAGAGGGGTTAAGGAAGGAAGTGGCCTTTAGAACTCAGAGAGAGTAGGGGTTACCTGACAGGAACTATGACCTCCAGAAAATGCCTATCACCGTGACCCACAAGGAAAAGAGGAGGGGAAGTAAGAACCCATCTTCACTCTCTTCCCACCCTCTTCTCTCTTACTGGTGACTCCACTGACTGAACTGGAGGAAATTCATAAAGGTCAATCTTTCGGCAAACAGAGAAGGCTATCGAGTAAAAGGGTCAGAAGGCAAATACTTTCATACAATATTCTATTGTTCATAAGATAGTGTTATGGTGGCACTAAGTGCTTTCTTGGGACTCATATTGATAAAATAAAAACAAAATGCTAATAACAGAAAACTCAACTAACAGTGGCTTAAGCGTTGAAGATATTTGTATTGTCGTTGTCAGTTGCTAAGTCGTGTCCAACTCTTTGCAAACCCATGAACTGCAGCATGCCAAGCATTCTACATATATCTGTCAATTTTATCTCTCTTCAGAAGCCCACTTTTCTTTAAAACCAGTGAGGATTCTAGTATTTAAAACCATTTAACTATTTTCTCTAACTCTAAAAATTATAGTACTCAATAGTACTTCTCTATTTTGAGAAAAAGTATTCTGTCTGCTTCTAGACCTACCCACATGCCTTTCTGGAAACCATGTTTTGTATGTCCTAATTTGAAGAATTCACAAAGAAAATGCAAGAGTGACTGATTATAATCAACTTCTCATAATTTGTAATGTCTTAATTTCTAATCCCTTTGTAGAAGAAAGCAGCACTTTCTGTTTCAAATTTAGATAATTGAATAGTGACTTAATGTGCAAAACGACAGTGATTGTCAGAAAAATTTCCCTCGTGATGATGATTAAAGTAATAAGATCTTTCTTTTGCAATCTCTGCCCATCATTTTAGCTTTTTCTAATTCCTTTAGAAGTAGGTGGGAAAGTTTTTGCCACCCATCTCTCTGTTGTTTGTTTTAAGCAAAATAAGTCTTCATTATGGCGAGAGTTCTTAGAGGATTTTTGTAAAGATTTGTAAGCTTTTATAAAGCTTCTTAGGACAATTATGTCCTAAAATTATTTGAATCATGACTAATGTTTGTGTATGCTTATCATTCCTGCTATTTTAGTTACATCACTACTTAATAACTAATCTTGTAAGCCTTGCTCTTGAATTAATTATTCAAAGCCAACGTGTTCATTTTCTTCAGTTTTATACAGTACCAGATGCCAGAAGTCTTGGATTCTAGCCCTGGTGTTGCTACTAACATGCTCTGTAAACTAAGGCAAATCAGCAGACTTTTTTGAATTTGACTTTCCCCAATAGGGAACATAAAACAGACTAGATTGTATGAAATTATTTCAAGCTTTAGAATTATAGTTCCAGTATTATTGAAAGAGAATTATCATCCAAACCGAGGCTCAGAAATTATCAAGAGTTTGGCTGGTTTTTAAATTGCAGTGTCTAAGATTAATTAGCTTGTACATAGAGTTGATATAATGGAGGAAATCCTGATTCCCACAAGGATGTAACTTAGCGATTCACTGACTTTAAATTGATACCAATGCCTATTAAATAGAAGAGGAAAGAGAGATGCCTTTCTACATATTGGAAAATTATGGGGAGGAAAGGACCTCCCCATAACTATTTTTGCCCCCCCCCCCCGACCCCCGCCGTTTGGCCTCCTCTCTTCCCCACACCACCCATCAGCGTCATGCTGATGCAGAAGACCTGTCAGCTGTTGGGAGTTAGTGGCAGGGCTGGAATTTTGCAAATGACTTCACCTTGTTTTGAATTTCTGTTTTCCATCTGCCTTTGGCAAACACTGCTGCATTTTTAATGTCAATCTATTTGTAATATAATTGATGAGCATTCCATTCTTTTTCCAATGCTATACTGAGATTGTTTTTATATTGAGGAACAATAAAGCCTGGGTTTCCTCCTCCATAAGGTCTCACTATTACTGCTGCCATTCATAATAAGAGCTCTGTAATTTACTCTCTCCTTTATCCCCACTTCAGTTCAGTTCAGTTGAGTTGCTCAGTCATGTCCGACTCTTTGCGACCCCATGAACTGCAGCATGCTGGGCTTCCCTTTCCATCAACTCCCAGAGCTTGCTCAAACTCATGTCCATCAAGTCAGTGATGCCATCCAACCATGTCATCCTCTGTCATCCCCTTCTCCTCCTGGCTTCAGTCTTTCCCAGCATCAGGGTCTTTTCCAATGAATCAGTTCTTTGCATCAGGTGACCAAAGTATTAGAGTTTCAGCTTCAACATGAGTCCTTCCAATGAATATTCAGGACTGATTTCATTTAGGATTGACTGGTTTGATCTCCTTGCAGTCCAAGGGACTCTCAGGAGTCTTCTCCAACACCACAGTTCAGAAGCATCAATTCTTCGGTGCTCAGCTTTCTTCACAGTCCAACTCTCACATCCATACATGACTACTAGGAAAACCATAGCTTTGACTAGATGGACCTTTGTTGGCAAAGTAATGTCTCTGCTTTTGAATATGCTGTCTAGGTTGATCATAGCTTATCCTCACTTAGGTAGCATAAATCTTTTCCTGTGACCTCCTTTTCTGGTTTCCTCTTTCTCTTTTCTCCCTCTGTTTCTGGTCTTTGCTGTAGAATCAAAGATATATGTGGGCCATGGAGCTCCTTCTAGTTCCCTTCTAGAGGACACACTGTACAGAGGGCTGGCATAGGCCAAAGCCATCAGCCTTTCCACCTGAGGATCTGCCTGGTCTCTGTCCTCTCCCCGCCAGTTAGGAGAGAGAACCAATTTCAGTCATTATCTCAGGGATTCTCCCTATTTGTTTTTGGCCTTATAAAATTCAAGAACTAAAAACTGTATTGCAATGTGTGGCCATGTTGCTTTCTCTTCCTTAAGTTGCAGCTGGTGAGTACAATTTCTGGTTGTCTGTGGGTGCTTAGAGTAAAGTTTGAAAAGTTAATTTGGGCTTGGGGGAGGATACTGTGATCTTTTTAGATTAACCATGTGAAAGCAGAGGGATGGAGTCTTGAATGAACAACTATATTGGTCCTTATTTTACACCCAGAAATAATTGATCCCGTCTCTCCTTGTATGGAGAAGGCAATGGCACCCCACTCCAGTACTCTTGCCTGGAAAATCCCATGGACGGAGGAGTCTGGTGGGCTGCAGTCCATGGGGTTGCTAAGAGTCAGACATGACTGAGCGACTTCAATTTCACTTTTCATTTTCATGCATTGGAGAAGGAAATGGCAACCCACGCCAGTGTTCTTGCCTTGAGAATCCCAGGGACGGGGGAGCCTGCTGGGCTGCCGTCTATGGGGTCACACAGAGTCAGACACAACTGAAGCAACTTAGCAGCAGCAGCTTAGCAGCTCCTTATATACTGTTAACGAATTCAGTCACACAACATGTTATTGCTAAAGATTCTGGGACCCAGTATCAATGTAGGGACAGGGTCCCCACAGCACCAAGCAAGTCTCTGGCTCCTACAAATCTGCTCACTTCTGACACAGCCTACCTGGGAAAGTGTCAGATCCTACAGTTTAAGAGCTAAGTCCTATTAAACTGCCTCCCTTCCCTCCTTCAGACACCGATCTTGGGCTTCTCACTGACCAGCTATAGAACTAAGTTCCCCACTACTCCCTTCTCAGATTTGACTAATTTGCTAGAGCAGCTCACAAAACTCAAAGGAATATTTTACTTACTAGATCCCTGGTTTAATATAAAAGAGTGTAACTCAGGAACAGACGGATGGAAGAGATGCCAAGGACAGAGCATGGGGAAAGGGCGTGGAACTTCCAACCGTGTGATTCTCCCAGAATCTCAATATGGTCACCAAGTTAGAAGTTCTCAGAAGCTTGTCCTTTAGGTTTTTATGGTGCTTTCCATTACATGGGCATGGTTGATTGAGTGATTGGTCATTGGTGAATAATTCAGCCTCCAGCCCCTCTCCCCTTTCTGGAGGTCAGAGAGTGGGACAGAAAGTTTCAAGTCTCTAATTACCTGGTTGGCTCCAGTAGCAATCATCCCCTACCCTTAGGTAAGGTCCAAAAGTTACCTCATTAACTTAACAAAAGGTTATCTGGTTATCTCTCTCCTTACTTAGGAAATTATAAGGGTTTTAGGAGCTCTGTGCCAGAAACAGAAGGAAGACCAACTATATATTTCCTATTATACATCACAGTATGGCAGTTGCACTTGCTTTTAGAGAGTCTTCCTATGCTTCTTCCCCACAGACCCCACACTAACTAAACTTGGAAGTTTTTAAGGACAATGACCATATATTTTCCATAGTTGTATTCTCCTTAGGACTTATGTAATATTTGGCCTGGTAGATAGTAAGTGCTGATGAAGTTACACATATGTGGGAAATGAGATTGATTTGTTTCTCTTTATTTGACCTTTTCCCCCATCATCTCCCATATTTGATTAGCAGATGCTATTTCACCTTCTAAATTCTCTCAGATCTGTCCATGCTTCTTCCTGCAGCTGAAAGCCTTCCTTTCTCTTCTCTGTCTGATAAAAATCACTTATCCTTCAAGTAATCTGTACTGAGAATAGTTTTCTTGCACCTTTTTGTCCTTACTCCAAGTCATGTTAAATTCCTCTCCTAAGAACACCTGTCAAACTCTGGGCATAGACCCCTCAAAGTACTTACTACTTTGTGCTACTACTGACTTTCTTGTCCAGCTTGCTCTCAAAAAAATCCTGAGCTCCTTGAAGGCCTGAGAAGTGTAGCACTTGGTAACTTAAAGGCACTTGATAAATGGTTTTTAAATGAATGAATGAATGAAATGATTTAGAGGCAAAAGAGTGAAAAACTCAGATATTTTATTACCTGAAGTGTATCCAAGGCTAAATTCCGTGTTACATTATGACCCTGACAGTTCATTAGCTAATGTCTTAACTTAAATAATGAAATGTTTCCTGATAAAATGCACTGCCATGAGTTTGATTACTTCACATTCAATTTTCATTATCACTCTTGTCTTCATTGGGAAAGATCATTCCTTCTTTTCTCCAGAGATCATGCAATGAGTAACTTTATGCCATTCTGATAAACTTACACAGTTTACAGGAAGAAATTTCTAGTTAGAAATTCAAGAAGCCAAAACTAAGAGTTTCAAAACCCACAGGGATAAAATTTCTGAGAGAGAAAATGGCAGATTTCTGTGTACTCACTGATTTTCCCACTCCAAAGAAAACCCTTTGCTCTGAGGAGAGATTTTTTTTTCCTGTAAAATCATTTGCATAGAGATGGAATGGAAAAAACGTAAGAAGACCAAGAAGCACTATCTTCTTCGTATATTTTAATCACTGTCTCCATGAAAGTTTTGCTCCACAAATGATTTTGAGTCTACTTTAGAAGTTACTTAGTTGAGTGATGTGAATATTTAAAGGCAAAACATATACTGAAGAATTATAAAATCAGTTTTCTGAATGTGTTCTCACTTTTAGTTTGTTGTTTGTTTTGTTTTGTTTGAGTTTTTGCTGTGGTTCATGGACTGTTCTCTTTTTCTTTTCTTGATTGGGCTGAGCTTTGAAACAAACTATGCTTCCAAAGTCCAAACAACACACACCAAAAAATCACTTACATGTGCTTGCATTTTTTTTCTTAGTTCCCCATGTTTTCTCTAAAGGATGTAAAAATAATGAGGTTGCCAATTTATATTTTGCATAAATATGTGACTTTTAACCTCAAGTATAATCTAATGTGAAGTTATTTTAAGTGACTCTTTAGATTTCCTTTTACTACAGCCTCATATGAAAACTAACGTGATACAGGCTTTATTGTGGTTTGACTTTTATTCTTGTCTAAATTCAGAGGCTAATTAATCATAGAAAGGCTTTTAGAAAAATTCTTGGTGTTCAGAATTCTTGAGGAAAAACTTTTTTCTTTAGCTTTTTTTTATTATAACAAAATACACATAAAAGTCCATCTTTGTTTTTCGTGACCCTGACACTTTTTGAGTAATTTAGTTTACTTATTTTGTAGAATGTATTTAGATTTGCATAATGTTTTCTCAATATTACATTAAAATTGTCCTTTTTTTTTTTTGTAATACCATAGAAGTGATACATCCTTCTCAGTGCATCATATCAGTAGTTATCTGTTGTTGATATATCTTCTTTTTTTTAGTATTTTTATTAGTTCTTTAAAGAAATTTTAATTTATATAATTTTTAAAGGTTAATTTCCATTTACAGTTATTATGAAATATTGGTTATATTTCCTGTGTTGTACAATACACCTTTGAGCCTATCTTACACTCAAGAGTTTGTACCTCAAACTCCTCCACTCCATATTGCCTCACCCCACTTCCCCACTGGTAACCACAAGTTTGTTCTCTATCTGTGAGTCTCTGTCTTTTATATTGTAATTTGTTGTATTTTTTCTTTATATTCCATATATAATTTAGAAGATTTATGATATTTGTCTTTGTCTGTCTGACTGATTTCACTTACCATAACACCTCCCAAGTCTATCTTTGTTGCCACAAGTGGCAAAATTTCATTCTATTATATGGCTGAGTAGTATTCCATTGTATATGGGTACCATATCTTCTTTACCCATTCATCTGTAGATGGACACTTAGGTTGATTCCATATCTTGGCAAGTATAAATAAGGCTGTTATGAACATTGCAGTGCATGTATCTTTTTGAATTAGTCTTTTCAGATTTTGGGGGGATATATACCCAGGGTTGAAATTGCTGGGTCACATGGTAGTAGTGTTTTTGAGAAAACTCTGTAACAGAAACTGTTTCCATAGTGGTTGCATCATTTTACATCCCCACCAACAATGTATAAGGCTCTCTTTTCTCTGCATCCTCACCAGCATTTGTTACTTGTCATCTTTTTGATGATAACTATTCTTATAAGTGTGAGGTGATATCTAATTGTGGTTTCGACTTGCATTTCCCAAATGATTAGCAGTGTTCAGCATCTTTTCATGTGCCTTCAGTTGAGTTCAGTCACTCAGTCATGTCTGACTCTGCGACCCCATGAACTGTAGCACGCCAGGCCTCCCTGTCCATCACCAACTCCTGGAGTTTACCCAAACTCATGTCCATTGAGTCGGTGATGCCATCAAACCGTCTCATCCTGTCATCCCCTTCTCCTCCTGCCCTCAATCTTTCCCAGCATCAGGGTCTTTTCAAATGAGTCAGCTCTTCTCATCAGGTGGCCAAAGTATTGGAGTTTCAGCCTCAACATCAGTCCTTCCAAGGAACACCCAGGACTGATCTCCTTTGGCCATCTGCATTCCCTTTTCGGAAAAATGTCTTTTCAGTTCCTCTGCCAATTTTTTTGCTCAAGTTGTTTTCTTGATGTTAAGTTGTATGAGCTGTTAATTTATTACTTGCAAATATTTTCTTCCACTCAGTAGATTGTCTTTTTGTTTTGTTGATGGTTTCCTTTGTTGTACAAAAATTTTAAGTTTAATTAGGTCCCATTCATTTATTTTTTGCTTCATCTCTCTCCTGGTTCCATTTCGTATATTTTATATCCCACGCTTTTTCTTTATTGGTCTCTTAATGAGCAGTTTCTCCAGTAACCTCTTTCTCAGGTGGTTGTTTAGTTGCTAAGTAGTGTCTGACTCTTTGTGACTCCATGGACTGCAGCATTCCAAGCTTCCCTGTCCTCCAGTATTTGAATTTGCTCAAATTCATGTCCACTGAGTCAGTGATGCTATCCAACCACCTCATTCTCTGCCACCTCTTACTCCTTTTTCCTTTAATCTTTCCCAGTGCTAAGATCTTTTCCAGTGAGTTGGCTCTTCGCATCAGGTGGCTTTGGCACTGGAGCTTCAGCTTCAGCATCAGTCCTTCCATTGAATATTCAGGGTTGATTTCCTTTAGGCTCCTTGCTGTTCAAGGGACTCTCAAGAGTCTTCTCCAGCACCATAATTTGAAAGCATCAATTCTTTGGCATTCAGCCTTCTTTATGGCCCAACTCTCACATCCGTACATGACTGCTGGAAAAACCATAGCTTTGACTACACAGACCTTTATTGGCAAAGTGATATACCTGCTTTTTAATATACTATCTAGGTTTATCATAGCTTTCTCAGGTAGGGTGGTAAATTTTTTGAGACATTGGATACCTTAAAATTATGTAGTTGCTTAGTAGCCTGGGGGTAGGCAAATATCTAGGAATGTAACTGCTTCTCAAACAACTTTGACTCCAGATTTACGTTTAAGTCTTGAATCCATTCTGAGTCTATTTTTTCATATGGTGTTAGAAAATGTTCTATATCTTCATACTGAAGATGTGTACCTTGATTACTTGTTGAATATAGTGTCTGTCAGTTTTCTCCAATGTGAAATTTCTCTTTTTCCCCTATAGAAAGAGTCTTTCTTCTAATGGAGATATACTTTGAGATGGCAAATATCCTGGTTTTCATCATAATTTTGCTCACTGATTTTAGCATTCATTTATAGTATGCCTGAAACCATTCTTTTATTTGTTCGTTTATTGAAATATAGTTGATGTGAAAAGATCATTAGTTTCAGATGTATTACACTGTGATTTGACATTTGCATACATTATGAATGTAATCGTCACAGTAAGTCTAATAACCATCTTCCCCACACAAAGTTGTTATATTATTGACTACATTCCTTATGCTGTGTTGTACATCCTCATAGCATATTTAATTTATAACTGAAAGTTTGTGCGTCTTAATCTCTTATGCCTACTTCAACATACCCACAACCCCCTCCCCTGTGGCAACGACTCATTTTTTCTCTGTACCTATGGGTCTGTTTTTATTTTGTTTGTTTTTAGATTGCACTTAAAAGAGATCATATGGTGTTTATCTTTCTCTTTGACTTATTTCACTTAGCACTAGTCTTTCTAGATCCAGTCTTGCTGTTGCAAGTGACAAGACTTCATTTAGTTAGTTATTTATTTTTATGACTGAATGATATTCCGGTGTATATGTATACCACATCTTCTTTTTCCATTTCTCTATCACTGGTCACTTACATTGTTTCCATGTCTTAGCTATTGTAAGTAATGCTACAATGAACATTGATGTGCAAAACACCCCCTCGTGATCCCCACCCTTTCTATCATCTTGTGTTCCACTGTTAATGTGCATGCTATAGGCTGCATTCAATCTCATTTTTACTCTGCATTAAAAAGGTCTTATATTGCTATCTTTAGTTGTTGTTCAGTTGCAAAGTCATGTCCAACTCTTTGCAGGCCCATGGATTGCACATGCCAGGCTTCCCTGTCCTTCACTATCTCCCAGAGTTTGCTCAAACTCATGTCCATATTACCCCTATTGTATTTTAAGGACATTTTAAACCAATTTCCTTTTGTTTGGTTCTCAACAGAGAAGAATAGCTAATTAATTGTTTCTTTGCAACAATTTATTAGATGTCCTTTTCTATGGTAAACAACAGAACATAACTTTGGCTTCATTCTTGTCTCGAGGAGCAGGAATTTCCTGCCTATTTCATAAGGATGTTGAAATTCACCAATTAGTGTACATAAGATTTTTTAAGCTCCATAGAAGAAAGTTGTTACACATAAAATTTCCACTGGGAAGAAAAATTTAAGAGAATGTTTCTTTTTATCATACTTACATTGTTAATTTTAGATGTCAAAATGTGGGCTCTGTTTTTATTTTTTGGGAAAGGGCTCTCTAGAAAATAGAAATAGTGGATTAAGTAAGACTGAAATAAAGTTTACAGTTCTTTGTGCCCTCAGTGGTATCACTCATATTGATTTTGATGATATTTTAAACACTACACAGATTTTTTTTCCTCTCAGGTGCAATACAGTTTTTAGTTCTTGAATTTTATAAGAAATGTTATCTTAGATACACAAAATCGGTAACATGTGCTTTAGGGTTAAAATTATTCTGTTCTGTAAGATCAGCTCCAAAGACTACATAAAGCTTGGCTGATTTAAAATGAAATAGAAGCAGCTGTTGTAAGGAACGCAGTATATAAGCTCTCATTTAAGGTTGTATTTCTCTTATTAATTTTAATTGTGTGTTTTGAGAGGAAGAATTTATTAAATAAAACCTGGTTTAACAAATGTTCTGTAACCATACTAAAGTAGACAATGCATGAAATCATAAAACTCAGTTGTAGTCTTTTCTCTCCCTTTTACAAAATGGAGCATGTTTTTTCTGCAATAGAGGTTATCATAAAGTTCTTTTTTCTCTTCACAGTAAATTACAAAAAGAACTAAGTACTGAGAAGTATATTTCAAACCATATGACTTCAAAATTGCTTTGACAAACTGAAAGGAACTACATTTTTAAACACAGGTTTACCATGCTCTTTCTTACTACATGCAGCTCTGAGCTTAATTACAAACACAATAAGGGTGTGGATTAGTAGCACATTATCTAGACAACCATATCTTAAAAGTAGATTGGAGAATTCCATGGTGGACTCTGTGCTCTCATTGCCAAGGGCCCAGGTTCAATCTCTGGTTGGGGAACTAAGATCCCACAGCTGCACAATGTGAGGGGGAAAAAAAGTGGACGGGTACTGGCATTTTCTTGATTTCAAGTTAAGAGTAATCTTGAGTCCTTTCCTTTTCCATGTGGGTTTGTTTTTTGGGTGGGTTTTTTTTTTTTTTTTTTGGTATTTATTATATTTTTCCCAGTTTCTCTTACTGTGCTGCTGATGTGTGACTCTGGTGTATTGTGAAACCTGGATATCCATCTCAAAATTTTCTGGGGGAGGTTTATGCCGCATATATTTCTTTTATTACTAGAAAAAGAAAAGGTTCGTATAACTGTCATATTGATATAGAAAATCCATTTTTAAACATTTTTGTTTCTATTATTTAATTATTGATATTATGAGGAATCTCAAGAATTGATGGCTTTTAGAGTTATGAAGCTGAGTGAAATCAGCAAAGGAGAGGTATAGATACAAAAGAGAAAGGAATCATAGAGTAACCCAAATCCACTCCAACATTTAGAAATCAATAGAAGTGAACAACCATCAAGGAGATTTGAATAGGAGAGAAAATGATGTAGGAGAAAAATCAAAAGAATGGTATTTTAGAATTGAAGTGAAGAAAGTATGCTAAAGAAGAGGGATAATCAACTAAGTCAAATGCTACTGAGAAAAAAGAGAATGAGCATCTATAATTGGATTTAGTATCGTGGATGTTGTCAGGATTCCCCAGAGAAAAGAACCAACAGGATATATCTCTTTCTATCAGAGAGATTTATTTTAGAAAATTGGCTCCCACAGTTGTGGGGACTTGTAAGCCTGAAATCTGCATCAGGCTATAGACCCAGGAAAGAGTTGATGTTGTAGTGTTGAGTCCAAAGGCAGTGTAGAGGTAGAATTCATTCTTCCTCAGGGGAATTCACTCTTTTCTCTTAAGACATTCAATTGACTGGTGAGGTCCACCTGGTCCACCCATATTAATGAGGGAAATCTACTCAAAATCTACTAATGTAAACTTAATCACATTTTAAAATTACCTTCACAGCAAATACTTTCATAAAAACTGTTGTTTACCAAACAACTGAGTGCAAAACCTAGCCAAATTGATACATGAAGTTAAACATCACAGAGGTAATTGATAGCACTGAGAAATTTTTATGGAGAATTTTGCATTACTATGGGCTTTCCTGGTAGCTCAATGGTAAAGAATCTACCTGCAATGCAGGAGACCTGGGTTCAGTTACTGGGTTGAGAAGATCCCCTGCAGAAGGGAATGACAACCCACTGTAGTAATCTTGCCCAGAGAATTCCATGGACAGAGGAGCACGCACTGCACTAATATACCCCAAAGTCTTCAAATAGTATTTAGCTCAATAAAAGATGAAAGGATTTTCTACTTTTCCCTCTTAATTATGATATCCTCACTCAAACCAAATTAAACAAAATGTGCCAAAAGAGAAAACAATTAAGAACTATCTTTTTATTTTGGTTTGTAAAAACACATACAGGTTGAGAAATCATAGACATTCTGGTTCATCAGAAACCAAGAAAATAATTCTATAGTCAAGTATCACTGAAAAACACATAATAGAAAAGATCAAATAGTTAAAAAGTATTTTAAAAAGTGAAACTATATGTTTTCTGGTTACTTTACTGCACTGGCAATAATTAGGTGTGTAGTGCAGAATTTTAAATATCTTCTCTTACTAAAAAGCTTGAAAATAAACATGGTAACTGCCAGTGTATTCCCAAATACTGGAAAAAATGGCTCTAAATGAAATTCATAGATAATTAAATATTTTCATGGTGACTTGGAGCAGATTTAATTTTGTTTTCCATTAAGTTTTTGCTAGAATTGTCAATTTAGTAAGTGGAGAAATTTCACTTCTTTCTCTTTCTCTGAGTAATCGCTGTCTGGTAACATCTGAACTCCCAAAATTATTCTTCTCATTAAGTGACTCTCTTCCTAATACCATTTGGCTTTTTATATTCTAATAACTGGAATTTCTACAACAATTTTCAGGTTTTTAAAATAGACTTTAAAATAAATATCACTCTTTTTATTTCCTGTCTTAATCTTATTACACTTGAGTTGCCTAGCTTATTGGTACAACACTGATTATTTTACCATATCCTAGATAAAAAGAGTGCTTATGGATTACCATTAAAGTTCCTAAATTAACTAGACTGAAGGTATGTGGTGAGGTAAAAATAGAGCACTTCAAACATTGCAGCTCTCATTACTGCTGTTTCATTGTATAATTTGTCAGACTATGTAAGCAAGATAGTTTTTCTCTATGCAACATTGCCACAAATTATTAATACAATAGCTGTTTCTACGAAAATAGTGATTTTATATACTTTTTTCCACTATTCAAAAGTTATTCAAACAAATATCTTATTAACAATTCATTAATTCAAAAGAAAATTAGAGTTTATCAATTAGTCATTTCTGAGAAATAGTAATTTTAACTCCATGTTATTTATTTTAGATTAACCATTCTTTGTATGAGATAATACACAACATCCTTTTAAAATTTTAATTTGTTCCTTAATACTCATTAGTGGTATAATTTAAAGAAATTAGACAAAAAATTTAATATATCTATCATCTGAAAAAAAAATCAGCTATTTCTTTTTACACATTTGTCTTTGTCAAGACCTTCAAGACCCTGGGACTCTGTCTTGTTGCACAGTGTAAGCATGTTAGCCATGAAATAGATGGTTATTGATTGAACACAGAAGTGAGTGAATGACTACATTAATGAATGAGTTCATTAAACATTAAAGTTGTCTCTGAACTTCCTAATAGTAAAAATGAAAAGGAAACATGGTAGGCTCTAAATTTTCATTGCCTAATAGGGAAAAGAATGCATAGTGAAATTTCCTTCATATTTCTCCCCAGCCACATTCTGTTTCCATTTGTTTAATTTTTTCCCCTCCCAAGTTGTTAGAACATGAGAATCTCTTTCTATGCAAAGGTGATTCTATCAGAGCCTTAGAAAATATTATTTTCTGTTTTTGCTATACTTGCCAAACTGGTCTCCTTGCTTTCACTCTTGCTCTCCTATGGTGCATTTTCAAGATAGAAGGGATTAAGTTAAAATATAAATGCATCCATCACAGCATCCCTCTGGTAAAAATCTTTAAACGGATTTATCTTCACCCAGAAAAAACAAAAGCAAAAAACTTAGACCTTATAGTGGTTTACAATTCTTGCCCTATTCCTTGCCCTGTGTCCCCGAAGCCTGCTCTCTTTACCTTATTTCTTTCCATTCTATGCTAGCTCATTCTGCTTAATCACATCGGCATTCTTCTTCAAACATACTCAGTCAATCATTCCATCAGTTGTATTTTTCTACACATATCCATAGATTCATTTCCCCACTTCCTTCAGGTTTCTGCTCAAATGTTACATTAGTGTTGTGAGTTTCTTTATTGACAACATATATAATAGAGCAGACCTACTGTGTCAATTTCTGGTCCACCTACTTTCTTTATTTTTTCCATGTCGCTTACCTCCATATACTGAATGAAAGAGTGAGTGAGTTTCTACATTTCAGCCACTTGGCCCTCTCCATTTGTATCTTTAATTAATTCTTCTTTCCTTAAGTGTGTAAAACCACTAAGATATTTTTCATTTCTCCCTGGGGACTCTGCAAACTCATTCAAGTAGTAGCACGATTGTAGCTGTTTTACTGGATGTAATATAAGAAGATGCTAGAGAGGATTAATAAGGCTTCAGTGGTTTATAGCCATTTGGCACATGCATTGTTTTCTATTTTGACTGGAATACAGAATCAAATATTCAGTTGAGTTCAGTTGCTCAGTCGTGTTTGACTCTGTAACCATATGAACTGTGGCATGCCAGGCTTTCCTGTCCATCACCAACTCCCAGTGCTTGCTCAAACTCATGTCCATTGAGTCAGTGATGCCATCCAACCATCTCATCCTCTGCCATCTCCTTCTCCCACCTTCAGTATTTCCCAGCATCAGGGTCTTTTCCAAGGAGTCAGTTCTTTGCATCAGGTGGCCAAATTATTGGAGTTTCAGCTTCAACATCAGTCCTTCCAATGAATATTTAGGGCTGATTTCCTTTAGGATTGACTGATTTGATCTCCTTGCAGTCCAAGGGACTCTCAAGAGTCGTCTCCAACACCACAGTTCAAAAGAATCAATTCTTCGGTGCTCAGCTTTCTTTATAGCCCAACTCTCACATCCATACATGACTACTGGAAAAACCATAACTTTGACTAGATGGATCTTTGTTGGCAAAGTAATGTCTCTGCTTTTTAATACACTGTCTAGGTGGGTTATAGCTTTTCCAAAGAGCAAGAGTCTTTAAATTTCATGACTGTAGTCACCATCTGCAGTGATTTTGGAGCCCAAGAAAATAAAGCCTGTCATTGTTTCCATTGTTTCCCCATCTATTTGCCATGAAGTGATGGGACTGGATGCCATGACCTTCATTTTTTGAATGTTTAGTTTTAAGCCAGCTTTTTCACTCTCCTCTTTCACTTTCATCAGCGGATTCTTTAGTTCCTCTTCACTTTCTGCCATAAGTGTGGTGTTTGAATTTATTGATATTTCTCCTGGCAATCTTGATTCCAGTTTGTGCTTCATCCAGCCTGGCATTTTGCCTGATGTACTCTGCATATAAGTTAAATAAGCAGAGTGATAAAGCAGGATCAAAAGGGTATCCATTTATGTGGAATTGACAAAATGTTTATTTACAGTTTCCTTAAAAAAATTGTCATAAAATGCTTCAAAAGGATCTGGATCTTCCTAATAGCTCACAGAACACTGATCTATTACATTGATGATATCACAATGATTGATAGGATGAGCAAGGGGTGGATAGTATACTAGAGCCTTGGAAAGATATATATTCCAAAAGATGAGTGAACCTGACGCTTCAGTGAAGATTTTAGGTATCAAAAGGTCAAGACCATATCAGTTTCCTCTGCAAAGTAACAGAAAAAGTGCTGCATCCTGCACCACATACAACGAAGAAAAAAATGTCCAGCAAAGCACTTTCCATTCTGGAGGGAACATATTTCATACATATAACTACTCTTTGGACGGTTTTTAAGGTGACAGAGAAGGCCGCCAGTTTTGAGTGGGACCAGGAAAGAAGCAGTACAGGAGTCTATCCACAGTAGTCTAAACTATGACCCGGTCAGTCCTGTTGCCTGGGACATGTGATCTGATGGACTCCATGACGTGAAACCGTTAATGCTCTAAACACAGGCAGCGTGGAGTTTATGGCAAACCTCAGTTGGAGATACACAATGCTGATATCTGGGATTCTAGAGCAAAGCCATGTCATCCACACAAAAAAACTAAATGCCTTTTGAAAAAAAAATAGCTCCTGGCATGTTACTTGGCCCTGGTAAAGACAGAATGCTTGATCATGAAGTGCCGAGTGACTTTGTGTCCAGAGATATCCATTAGGAACTGGGTGATATCAGCTCTACAAAGTCATAAAGTTGAGCGGGTGTCCAGCAGCATTTTATTATAACACGGAAATGGCACATCTCGGATCAAGTCAAAGTAAGACCAGGGATCAAGCACACTGCATAAGCAGGTAGTCCAGATCCCAAACACTCTGACATAAATAAACTTATTATAGTCACTCCAGTGCTCTTCCTTCAGATCACATCTTTTTATAAAATTTTCTATGACTAACTGAAGGAAAAGACCTGAGCTTTGTCAATGGATAAGTCAGTTCAATATATGGATGCCAGCTGAAAATAAAATAATGGCTGCATTTCATCCACATTCAAGGGAGCAGAGGGAAGATAGTCCTGAAAGACAATGAAAAGAAACCTTCTGATTTGTGAGACTGTGAGTAGTACATAGGGTCATTCACTTTGTGTGAAAGGGGCAGTGTCCTGAGGTGTTTGGCTAATAAAGCTGCCCAGCTGGCCCAGAACCTAGAAGGAAAATGCCTGGAAGATTAGACTTAAAAAAAGGAAGGCAGGTGGACATATAGGAGGAGTCAAGAGGTCTCTGTATGTTGTTTCCCCAAGAAGAATATGTGAATCTGAGAACCAAAGCAGTGGAAGCAGGGAGACCCCATTAATCATCATTCCCAGTGACCCACTGGGGCACTCTGTGTTTTCTGTCTGCAACTCTGGGAAGAACATCCTGGGCCATAAAGAGCTTGCATCCTTCTATAACACAACTTGAGTCTCTCTGAATTATAAGCTATGGCTCCCACCAGGGTACTATGGACTGCTTAAATTCAGAGATTAAAAGGTGACAAGAGGAGTCACCATCTTGCCAGGGGTAATTGACCCTGGTCAGCAAAGCAACACTCAGATCCCTTCAGTATCCAACTTTACTTTCCCCTCTTAGCTATAGCCAGGATTAAGTTATAACTGATCTGTTAGGCATCATAAGGGATGTTCTGAGCACTACACACTGGAGCTTCAGGGCAAGTCAGGACAAATCAACATGTATTAGTAGGAGAAAGGAAGAGTGGTACTAGATTTTGGGCAATAGATGCACTGTAGAGTAAATATATGGTGCTAGATCCTGAAGTGTTGGATCAAGGGGTGTGGAATAGAAGGTTGAATATAAAAAGAGTTGACTCATTGGAAAAGACTCTGATGCTGGGAGGGATTGGGGGCAGGAGGAGAAGGGGACGACAGAGGATGAGATGGCTGGATGGCATCACAGACTTGATGGATGTGAGTCTGAGTGAACTCCAGGAGTTGGTGATGGACAGGGAGGTCTGGCGTGCTGCGATTCATGGGGTCGCAAAGATTCGGACACGACTGAGCGACTGAACTGAACTGAACTGATGGGAGAGTTTATTGGTATGGGAGTACTCTCACGTGATGAAATATTTATCACCTTGGCTAGGGTCCTAGGAGATTGCGTTAATATGCGGTGAGAATGGTGTTTGGAAAAAATCATGGTGTCCTCCATGTTAAGTAGAAATACAATGCCACAGCAGATGACAGAAAGGATTAAAAGTCTCAGAAAAGTGAGAGAATTGAAAGTGAGGATGTTGAAGTGGATGTACTACTTAAGACTGGAAAATCCACCACCTTGTCTATATTCTGTGAGAGAGCCCAGAAGTCTCTCATATGGCAAAGTGGTAACATGCTTCCCTGGTAGCTCAGATGGTAAAGAATCTGCCTGCAATGCAGGAGACCAGGGTTCAATCCCTGTGTAGGGAAGATCCCCTGGAGAAGGGAATGGCAACCCACTCCAGGATTCTTGCCTGGAGAATCCCATGGACAGAGGAGCCTGGTGGGTTACAGTCTACAGGGTCACAAAGAGTTGGACATGAGCAACTAACAGACACACAAGGATGGTGCAGGTGAGGTGGTAGCCATCCTCTGTAGGCCAAGGCGAATGCTAACAGATGCTGTTGCAAAACTAGGCTCCCAGACACCCAAGAACTAGGGTCTTAAAATTAGTGAGGCCCACGTGACAGCATTTAACTGCTAGAAGCAATGTATGGACAGTTACAAAAGATGGCCAGGTCAGAATAGCAGCCAGGGGACCTGATCCACAGGCAGCTGTGGAGATGGTTTATAGAATAATATATTCCTAGGGGCAAGATAGATGGGCAGTCAACAAGGGCATTTCTCAATGTATATAGTCAGTGAAGTTGAAGATGGATAAGGCTAAGAAGAAGCACTCAAAAAAAAAAAAAAATCACAGTCCCTTGCTTGTTTCTGGATCTTAGCCAAGTATTATAACTGACCCCCTGACTGAAAAGAGGTCTCATAGAGATCGTAAGAGTCCTATAACATTAAAACAAGTGACTGTGGTAGTACCTTGCTGTCTTTCCCCAAGCAGATGTATGGTTATTTTGCTGGGGAAAGGCTGTTGTCACAGGGCCCAAGTTTACACTGATACCTGGAGACCTAGAAGACCCCCAAAAAGATCTGTGTTTTCCCTCTTATTTGAAGATTTTTTTCTCTTTGTCTTTAGTTTGTAGACACTTCTTTTCTATAATGAACCTAGTTGTGATTTTGTATGGTGGTGGTAGTTGGTGGTTTAGTTGCTAAGTTGTATCTGACTCTTGCAACCCCATGGACTAGGGCCTGCCAGGCTCCTCTGCCCATGGGATTTTCCAAGCAAGAATACTGGAGTGGGTTGCCATTTCCTTCTCCAGGGGATTTTCCCAATCCGGGAATTGAACCTGGGTCTCCTGCATTGCAGGCAGATTCTTTACAGACTGAGCTATGAAGGAAGCCCTGTGATTTTGTATGTGTGTATTTATTCTGCTTCAGATGGACAGTTTTACCGACATTTTATAATCCATTTATCAGTTTTGGATAATTCTTGACAATTATCTTTCAAATATTAATTCTATTCTATTTATCTCCCTTCCTGAAGCTTTATTTAAATATATATGTTAAGCTTTAAATTATTCCATATATCTTTCTGTGCTCTCTTCTGTATTTTCCATCCTTTTGCTTTCTAGTGCTTCTGTTTTTTCAGTTTAGTTGAAAAAATACTCTTAATTATTTTAGAACTTGTATATAATAGGAACCACATTGAATGAATAAAAAGAGAAAAGGTTTGAGAAGCATAGATCTATTTTTCCCTCATGTGATTATGGTGTTATTTACTGTTACTATTGCATTTCTATTTTTTTGAAAAGTCTATTTCAAATTGTGCTAAAAATCCCATATTTTAAAATTCTTTACCAGAAGCTTTTGTTGCTGTACCCTAGCAGCTTAAATTCTGGGACACAAGATCTGAATCTTGTGTCCAGAATAGGATTTTAATTTGACTAGAATAACAAGACCCCCTAAATAACTTAGACTGATAATTAAAAAGTAACTTTAGGGCATCATGAATAAACCACCCATAAGAGTGAAAAATAAGTCTGGAAAATAGAAAGTAGATTATGGGATATCCTTTGTTAATAGTTCATGTTTTCCCTGATAGCCAGAACACCAGACAGTCTTGGTTAGCTGACAAAGCTTTCCCCTTCACTTGGCTTGCTGCCTTGCACATATTTGTGCACTAACTAAAGCCAGGTTTAGGGTTTAGGGTATTGAAGAGCTTGACATAGCTGTTCCAGAAATATGGTTAAGTTAAGCAGAGAAACATTCTTATATAAAGGTAGAAACAGAATGAAATACAAAAAGCATATTCTTTTAATTGGCTAAATAGTGGCCCCTGAAGTTATCCAGGTTCTAATCTCTGGAATCTGTGAACGTTAGCTCATAATGCAAAAGAGACTTTGCAGTTGTGATTAAAGATTTTAAGATGAGGAGACATTATCCTGGATTATCTAAATGCAACCACAAGTGTCCTTATAAGAGGCAAAGGAAGATTTGACCCAGTAGAGAAAAGGATCATGTGACAGAAACTAAGGGAGGCAAAGCAACAGAGAAATACACAGTAACAGTGGCTATGAGGATGGAGGAAGGGGCCATGAGCCAAGGGACTCAAAGCACGCAGTTACAGGGAAAGAGGGATCAAGAGGGCAGAGTAGAAGCCCCTGAGCTCACCTCCTGCCATGACACGCCAAAACTACAGTGACACAGAGAACAACTCCCTCTCTCAGAACAACCTGAATACTAGCAGACTAGCTCTTCCACAACTAAGAATATGAAGAAAAGTACCATACCGAGGTGGGGAAGAGGGGAAGAGAAATGATCGAGTCAGCACACACACCTCAGTGGGAGATCCAGAAAAGGCAGAGCATATCACAAACTCAGAAGTCCTCCCTAAGGACCCGAGGGTTCAAGTCCCGTCTTAGGCACCCCTGTGCTGGAATCTAGCACCCAGAAGTGAACATCTTAACTGGATTTGAAAACTAGCAGGGTTAATGGCCAAGAGAACTAGAAGGCTATAGGAAAAGGAGAGTCTACTTTTAAAGGGCACATGCACAAATTTACTTACTCCAGTTCCAGTTCTGCTGGAAAGTACTCTGCAAGTGCAAAGGCAGCAGGTTAAAAAGTGCCTGGTGCTCTAGCTGACCTGCCAAGACTGCTACAGTGTGCCCTCCAGCCTTCACTAGGGTGACACCCTAAGTGTAATCTTTGTTGGCTTTAATATATATATTAATAGCATATTAAATATTTAATTATGTCTTTAATAGTACTCATTAAATAATATCATATCTCTAAGTTACTTGGCTATTCTTAGCTCCTTCTCTGTGTTCTTCTGATATTTTCCAATGTTGCTCTTATAGTCCAAATTTTCTAAATAAATCTTTAAAATCTTCTTTTAAATGTAATCTAATCTTCTTTAAAAATCTAATCTAAATCTTCTATATAAATCTTTAAATGTATTAATTTAATGGTGGATGATGGAGTCTTTTTGACAAGTTACAGGTAAAAGTAACTCTTTCTTTTGTGACACACATACACACGCGCACATGCACATGCACACGCACATGAATTTCTGAATTATTTAACCTAGAACACAATATCCACACAAGGTGATTACTCAGGACCAGAAATATAATTTTGTGAGTCATTTGTATGTGAATTAGGAGCTACAGGACTGAATGAAATCACCTAGGAAGGATGTATAAAATATAACAAAAAGGGGTCTAATGAGTCCTGGGTCACAGTAGTGTTAGGTTATTGGGCACAGACAGAGTCAGCAAAGAAGACTGAGCAGTTGTGAGTCATGAGACAGTAGAGTTAGTAAAGTGTGGTGTCACAGAAGCCAAGTAATGATGCTATAAGAACTGTATGGTCACTGTCCTGAATTCTGTTGAGAGTTCAAGTAATACAAATATATGCAGCCACCTGGAAGCACTGCTAATTGTGGCAGAAACTGCTTTATTTCCTTTTTTCTCTCAGACACACAAGTATACTTCCCTTTCAGTTATATATGGCCACATAAATAAGCTCTATCCAATGGAATTCTCTCACATATGATTCTTCTTCCCTATCTTCCAAACGAGTTAAAAGATCTCTAAAGATCTATAGCAGGTTTCTTGGGAGTCTCTGGAGGAGAGATTCAGGACTTCTGGCCAGTAATGCCAGCTCTGAGCTGCTGCATGAACAAGCAACTTTTATTATGTTAAACTGTTAGGGCGTTAGGTCAGTTGGGTATAACAGAACCCACATTAATACAGTGATCTTGACAGTAGTAAACTGGTAGGAGTGTTGGATTAGAGAGAGATGTATGGAGCATCCAAAGGCAGTTCTGGACTCAGTTCTGATCAGTAACCAGGTGGCTGTAGCAGCTGATAGTCATTTTGAATACTTTACATTTTCCACTGCTTGAAATAGTGCATCTTGTGAGTAGTCTAATCAAATATCAGCTAGAATAAACCTACCTAGTTGTTTTCTCACATTTTACTTTCTTCTTGATTAGTTGAAATGGTAAGTCTTTAAAGTTAAAATGTTAAACAGTTGGCCAGATAGTGTAATAGCAAACATTCTGCTTGGCAGTAAGCACTTTAACAAATATTGCCTCCCCAAATGGCCTGCTAGTCTACCAGAAGCAAAAGACTCCTTGACACCAGCCAGTGTTTACAAACAAATTCCATTCAGGATGACACCAAGGGAGTTTCTGTTGTCTCTTCTTCTACCTTAAAAACAAAAAAAACATGTGTAAGTGTTAGTTACACAGTCATGTCCAACTCTGCAACCCCATGGACTGTCATCTGCCAGGTTCCCCTGTCCATGGGATTTCCCAAGCAAGAATACTGGAGTTGCTTGCCATTTCCTTCTCTAGAAGATGTTCCCGATCTAGGGATCAAACCTGAGTCTCCTGCTTTGACAGGCGGATTCTTTACTACTGAGCCACCAGGGAAGCCCTCTACCTTGAAGAATACCATTAAATTCCCCTTTTGTTTTTCAAGTTTCAAAATATTCCAGGCCTCAAGAAGGGATTAGAAAGGGAAGAAAAAAGCTTTCTCAACACATTTTTTTCATGCAATAGAACTCAAAGAAAGAGATAAACCTTCTTACTTCATTTATTCTAAGTTGCCTGTTTTTCATATTTTAGCATAACTGATACTGAGATGCCTCTTTTATAGTCAATGTAGTTAGAAAGCCTTATGTCATAATTCAGTTGGCACCAGTTTTTATTTTTTACTTATACTTAAAATAATGGTCTTACTATGAATTAACAGTGTTTGTTTTTTCCTTTCTTAGTTGTACTTAAGATAATGATTTGTCTTACAATTGACAGTGTCTTTGATTTGATGAAATACAGTCATCACTGCATATTTGATAGATCAACAAGTTGTCATTTACATTTGCATATTGAACAAAATTTATTGGGCTATTTTTTAGTTTTCTAATTTGCATAAGCCACATTTTTTTTTTGACACTGTGCATTGTTTTAACTTGGAACAGACTGCGACATATTTGAAGTTCTAGAATCCTACAACTGTACAACACTCCTGTGATTATTAAAATAAGATCATTAGTATGGAGGGTGGCATTTTGGTTTCCAAATCTGTCATATTTATTCAAAAGATGTCTCACTTGAGTCCTTACCCAGATCGTTTAATTCTTGTCACCAAAAAGAAACAGATTTCCCATTGTTGATTTCTAGAAAACTTATTTTGGCATTTGATAATGTGATGATGTGACAAAAAGGGTTAGCAATCTTCTCAATGAGTTTGAAACATTTGAAGTTACTCAGACAGCTTTAAAACCAATATTTCAAACTTTATGGTAAAGCAGGGTGGGATACTCCTTGTTTTCTACATTCTAACTGTATTCTTTTATGACTATTGGGTCCATATGTGGTTTGACTAAGTGTGAGGAAAGATGTTTTACTCTAAACCAGCTCTTTCATGCTTCAACATTAGGAACTGAGATGAAGAGGAATCATACCAACCTGCATTGAGGGGACACTCACAGTTCAGTTATAACAAATGGAAGGCTAAATAATTTTTTGGACTTGTATCATCTCTATTTTGAACATAAAGAATTTCATTGAAAGATGAATTAGGCTTCTCAAAGTTATACAACAAACCAAGGACAAAACAGTAACCCTCATTTTTTTTTTTTTTCACTTCTTCACAGCTCATCAGTCAAACTTACAAATCAGGGTTTCCTTTCATATAAGGTAGATCTCATAAGAACTACCATGTCCACTGTTAGTTTTAATCTTTTAGGAAGATTAAGCCAAATGGTTACAGAAGAACAAAACTGGAAATTCAAATATATCGAGAAATCTCAGATGAGATGACATTTTGTTTAGCAAGTTTCTGACTTAAAAGATAAAAATGACAGCATGGCAAGATGCTTTAAAATACTTATTGGGAAGAAGTATTTATTAACTCTATTCAAATTAAGTAGAAGTAAACTCATTTAGCACGGCCGAGAGGAGCTACCCCACGTCTGAGGTCAGGGGCAGAACCCGGGAGGACCCCATGCCCGAGGGGCGGCAGCCAAGAGGAGTTACCCCATGTCCGAGGTCAGGAGCAGTGGCCGAGAGTGCCAGGCTGCAACGGCACAGGAACGGCCGGGAGGAGCTACCCAATGTCCGAGGTCAGGGGCAGCGGCTGGGAGGAGCTACCCCACGACTGAGGTCAGGGGCTGCAGCGGGGAGTGCCAGGCTGCGCCAGCGCAGGAGCAGCCGAGAGGAACTATCCAACGTCCGAGGTCAGGGGCAGCGCCCGGCCGTGAGGAGCAACCCCACGTCCAAAGAGCAGTGGCTGCATCGGCGCAGTAGGGCGTAGAGGAGCTATTTCATGTTCAAGGTCACGAGGGGCAGCGGTGAGGAGATAACCCTCATCCAAGGTAAGGAGCAGCGGCTGCACTTTGCTAGAGCAGCCGTGAAGAGATACCCCACGCCCAAGGTAAGAGAAACCCAAGTAAGATGGTAGGTGTTGCAAGACGCCATCAGAGGGCAGACACACTGAAACCATAATCACAGAAAACTAGTCGTTCTAATCACACTGGGACCACAGCCTTGTCTAACTCAATGAAACTAAGCCATGCCTGTGGGGCCAGCCAAGATGGGAGGGTTGTGGTGGAGAGGTCTGATAGAATGTGGTCCACTGGAGAAGGGAATGGCAAACCGCTTCAGTATTCTTGCCTTGAGAACGCAATGAACAGCATGAAAAGGCAAAATAATAGGATACTGAAAGAGGAACTCCCCAGGTCAGTAGGTGCCCAACATGCTACTGGAGATCAGTGGAGAAATAACTCCAGAAAGAATGAAGGGATGAAGCCAAAGCAAAAACAATACCCAGTTGTGGATATGACTAGTGATAGAAGCAAGGTCCGATGCTTTAAAGAGCAATATTGCATAGGAACCTGGAATGTCAGGTCCATGAATCAAGGCAAATTGGAAGTGGTCAAATAAGAGATGGCAAGAGTGAACATTGACATTCTAGGAATCAGCAAACTAAAATGGACTGGAATGGGTGAATTTAACTCAGATGACCATTATATCAACTACTGCAGGTAGGAATCCCTTAGAAGAAATGGAGCAGCCATCATGGTCAACAAAAGAGTCTGAAATGCAGTACTTGGATGCAATCTCAAAAACAACAGAATGATCTCTGTTCGTCTCTAAGGCAAACCATTCAATATCACAGTATTCCAAGTCTATGCCCCAGCCAGTAATGCTGAAGAAGCTGAATGGTTCTATGAAGACGTACAAGACCTTTTAGAACTAACACCCCCAAAAGATGTCCTTTTCATTACAGGAGACTGAAATGCAAAAGTAGGAAGTCAAGAAACACCTGGAGCAACAGGCAAATTTGGCCTTGGAATGAGGAATGAAGCAGGGCAAAGACTAACAGAGTTTTGCCAAGAAAATGCACTGGTCATAGCATAAACCCTCTTCCAACAACACAAGAGAAGACTACACATGGACATCACTAGATGGTCAACACCGAAATCAGATTGATTATATTCTTTGCAGCCAAAGATGGAGAAGCTCTATACAGTCAACAAAAACAAGACCAGGAGCTGACTGTGGCTCAGATCATGAACTCCTTATTGCCAAATTCAGACTTAAATTGAAGAAAGTAGGGAAAACTGCTAGACCATTCAAGTATGACCTAAATCAAATCCCTTATGATTATACAGTGGAAGTGAGAAATAGATTTAAGGGACTAGATCTGATAGACACAGTGTCTGATGAACTATGGAATGAGGTTCATGACATTGTACAGGAGACAGAGATCAAGACCATCCCCCTGGAAAAGAAATGCAAAAAAGCAAAATGTCTGTCTGGGGAGGCCTTACAAATAGCTGTGAAAAGAAGACAAGTGAAAGCAAAGGAGAAAAGGAAAGATATAAGCATCTGAATGCAGAGTTCCAAAGAATAGCAAGAAGAGATAAGAAAGCTTTCCTCAGCAATAAATGCAAACAAATAGAAGCAAACAACAGAATGGGAAAGACTAGAAATCTCTTCAAGAAAATCAGAGATACCAAGGGAACATTTCATGCAAAGATGGGCTCGATAAAGGACAGAAATGGTATGGACCTGACAGAAGCAGAAGATATTAAGAAGAAGTGGCAAGAATACACAGAAGAACTATACAAAAAAGATCTTCACGACCCAGATAACCATGATGGTGTGATCACTCACCTAGAGCCAGACATCCTGGAATGTGAAGTCAAGTGGGCCTTAGAAAGCATCAATATGAACAAAGCAAATGGAGGTGATGGAATTCCAGTTGAGCTCTTTCAAATCCTGAAAGATGATGCTGTGAAAGTATTGCACTCAGTATGCCACCAAATTTGGAAAACTCAGCAGTGGCCACAGGACTGGAAAAGGTCAGTTTTCGTTCCAATCCCAAAGAAAGGCAATGCCAAAGAATGCTCAAACTACCACACAATTGCACTCATCTCACATGCTAGTAAAGTAATGCTCAAAATTCTCCAAGCCAGGCTTCAGCAATATGTGAACTGTGAAATTCTAGATGTTCAAGCTGGTTTTAGAAAAGGCAGAGGAAAGAGAGATCAAATTGCCAACATCCTCTGGATCATCAAAAAAGCAAGAGAGTTCCAGAAAAACATCTATTTCTGCTTTATTGACTATGCCAAAGCCTTTGACTGTGTGGATCACAGTAAACTGTGAAAAATTCTGAAAGAGATGGGAATACCAGACCACCTGACCTGCCTCTTGAGAAACCTGTATGCAGGTCAGGAAGCAACAGTTAGAACTGGACATGGAACAACAGATTGATTCCAAATAGGAAAAGGAGTACGTTAAGGCTGTATATTGTCACCCTGTTTATTTAACTTCTATGCAAAGTACATCATGAGAAACGCTGGGCTGGAAGAAGCACAAGCTGGAATCAAGATTGCTGGGAGAAATATCAATAACCTCAGATATGCAGATGACACTACCCTTATGGCAGAAAGTGAAGAGGAGCTAAAAAGCCTCTTGATGAAAGTGAAAGTGGAGAGTGAAAAAGTTGGCTTAAAGCTCAGCATTCAGAAAACGAAGATCATGGCATCTGGTCCCATCACTTCATGGGAAATAGATGGGGAAACAGTGGAAACAGTGTCAGACTTCATTTTGAGGGGCTCCAAAATCACTGCAGATGGTGACTGCAGCCATGAAATTAAAAGACACTTACTCCTTGTAAGAAAAGTTATGACCAATCTAGACAGCATATTCAAAAGCAGAGACATTATTTTGCCGACTAAGGCTATGGTTTTTCCAGTAGTCATGTATGGATGTGAGAGTTGGACTGTGAAGAAAGCTGAGCACCGAAGAATTGATGCTTTTGAACTGTGGTGTTGGAGAAGACTCTTGAGAGTCCCTTGGACTGCAAGGAGATCCAACCAGTCCATTCTAAAGGAGATCAGCCCTGGGATTTCTTTGGAAGGAATGATGCTAAAGTTGAAGTTCCAGTTCTTTGGCCACCTCATGCAAAGAGTTGACTCATTGGAAAAGACTCTGATGCTGGGAGGGATTGAGGGCAGGAGGAGAAGGGGATGACAGAGGATGAGATGGCTGGATGGCATCACTGACTCGATGGACATGAGTCTGAGTGAACTCTGGGAGTTGGTGATGGACAGGGAGGCCTGGCGTGTTGTGATTCATGGGGTTGCAAAGAGTCAGACATGCCTGAGCGACTGAACTGACTGAAACGCATTTAGGCTAAGTTTCAGCCTGTTTCTTGGCTGGAGAAAAAAAAAAAAACGACATGTTTTATGTTAGTTATGGTTTCCTTAAAATGTTTCAGAATTTTGGCAGTTTAATCTTTTTAAAAGTCCACAAGTTTGCAAAATTTAGTCAAATGAGTAATTGGGCGGGGTAGAGACAGGAAAAGGAGAGTAGCAACAGGAAAAAGAGGAGACAGGGTTGAAGAACTGAAACACATGTCTGTACTGTAAGCTTTAGAAGCAAGCAGATATCATAATGAGGACAGGGCACCAAAATGGAAACTGATTGTGCCAAAAAATTTTTGAGTTTAGTTCCAGATTGAAGATTCTAAATGTGTATTGACATGGAAATCGAATTTTGCAATGCAGCACTGACTGAAAGACATTCTTTTTCTGAAATACATAGAGTGATTCTTCTTTAAATTAATTTTTATTGGAGTATAGTTGATTTACAGTGTTATATTAGTTTCTATTTGACAGCAAAGTGAATCAGTTATACAGATACATATATCTACTCTTTTTTTAAGCTCTTTTCCCATGTCTAAGCTTCACTCTTTTCCCATATAGATCATTACAAAGTATTGAGTATGCAATAGGTTATTAGTTATCTATTTTATATATAATAGAGTGATTCTGAAAGAACTTCATCACAAAGAAATAGAACAGAATGGAACAGCTATTTTTATCCTGCTTGGTGAATCATTTCTCATTGCTACTTAGTCAAACACATTTTTCTCTTTCAATAGACAAGATGGAGTGAATATATTTATGCAGGTGCTGGGGCAGGATTTCTCAGCCTTGGCACTGTGGACTTTTGGGGCTGGATAATCCTTTGTGGTAGGGGGCTGTCCTGTGCCATGTAGATGTTTGGCACCGTCACTGGTTTCTACCCACTAGGTACCAGTAGCAGCCTCCTATGATTGTCTCCACACACTGCCTCCTGGGGTGAGAGAAAATCACCCCTGGATGAGACACACTAGGTTAGATGCAAGTCTAACAAAATTAGTGTGCTGCCTTTTAACATTTTTTCCTTCATCTCCGCTCTACACATTTTCCTCTGGAAATGGAAACATTTGAAAGACCCATCTGGTCATATTGAAGTCTGATTATTTTGTGGCTGCCCACACATTTGATCAAAGTGCCCTAAGTTCATGCAGAAGGAAATTGGAGAGTCCTTAAAATGGCTACTCATGGAAAGGACTGAAGAGGTGAAGTGAGAGTTCAAGGGTGGGGCATGGGAAGAAAAGGGTAAAAGAATGGATGAGACTTGCAAAAGGGAAAAAAAGAGGAAAAGGGTCTACATTAACTTCTTAGGGCTACTGTAACAAAGTGCTTCCAACGTGGACAGCTTAAAACAATAGAAATTTACTGTCTCAATTCAGGAGCCCAGAAGTCTGGAATTAAGATGTTATCAAGGTTTTGCTCTTTCTGAAGGGTCTGGGGGAGAAGTTTCTCCGTGTGGGCTCTTAGCTTCTACTGCTGCTGGCAACCCTTGGTGGTCCTCGGCTTACAGACATATCACCCATTCTCTGCTTGCATTGTCACCTGGTATTTTCCCTGGGTCTGTCTCTCTCATCCTTTTTTTTTTTTTTTTAATACGGGTAACAGTCACGCTGGATTAGAATCCACTTTAACTGAATATGAACTCATTTTGACTTGTCTGCAGAGATTCTATTTCCATAAAATGTCACATTCACAGGTACTGAGGTTTAGGACTTCAGCATCTTTTGAGGGGATAAATTTCAACCTACAACAGGGTCCAAAAGGGAGGGGTTTGGTCTCAAATGGTTCCAAGAGAAATAGTCACTGTAGAGGCTTCAAAAGCATTAGTCAAAGATGCAGGCCCATTGAGGAATGGGTTGTGAATAAAGAGGGCTTCCCAGGTGGCTCAAGCGGTAAAGGATCTGCCTGCCAATGCAGGAGATGCAGGTTCGATCTGTGGGTCGCGAAGATTCCTCGGAGAAGGGAATGGCTACCCACTCCAGTATTCTTGCCTGGAGAATTCCATGGACAGAGGAGGCTGGTGGGCCTCAGTCCATGGGGTGGCAAAGAATCAGACACGAAATGAATAAAGAAGGCAACACTGAAGCCTCATCTCATTGTGAGATCTCTGGGGTTGAAAGATACAACTCAAATATGAAATAAAGAACTCTTCTGTACTCTGTGACTTTCATGTATGTGTGACGAGCTAACAGGGAGGTTGTTTAATGATAGGCAGTACCTTCTTCCTGTTCAGTACTGGGAATGGGCAAATTGGGGAAACGGAGCTAACTGATGGACATTTAAATTAATTTGAGGAGACTTTTTAAAAAACGACTATTCCAAAGGTGTGGGAAGAATGTAAGGAAACCAAAAGGATGATATGGTAGTCTGGAATTAGTGAGTAAATAGGGCTTTGTTACCATCACCTCTAGACCTGATGGGGGATGTGGTTATTGGAACAGCAAGGGAGAAAAGGAGGGGGAGAGGAAGAGGAAGAAACATTTTTGAGTTGGAAGCCTGGCAGGAGACTGTGATTAAGGGGTGCAAGCATCCCATGGACACCTGCGTGGAGGCAGCCTGAGCGAATCAATATCCTTATCTCCTCCCTCCCTCCTTCCTGCCCATGCTACCCAACTGGTCAAACCCAACAAAAAGCCAGATACGGTGTTGATGCAGGGTATATCAAGCCTCTGCCACCAGCTCGACCCTCCACCCCCATGAAGCCTGTGCATAAGTGAGTTTTAAGAAGGATAAAGAGTGAATCTGAAAGCTCAACCAAAATTTATCTAGCATACAAAAGAAAAAATTTTAAATATATTTTCTTCTCTACATTATTTTGTCTGTTAAAAAGTAAAATTCAATTTTATTAATCTGCTATATTTTGATCATTTTATTTGAAGAAGATCTGCTTAATTTATTAATCTTTGAATGAAATGACCAAAAAATGTCCACAGTACATTAGGCTGGTTGTCAATATATAATAATGCTTGTGTTTGATTTTGGGAACATGGGATATTTTATAGAAAAATTGTCGTTTCGTGATGCTACTGCAATATTTGGGTGCTACATCCCAAATAAGGACAATAAGGAGACCTTGGGTCTAGTCCTTGTCCTACAGATAATTTAAGGTGTGATGTTCATGGAGGCCACCCAATTTCTTTGTTTTCAATTATTAAATTAAGGAGTTAGGCATCTCTTACATATAGACGATATTTATAGACTTTAACTCCCCTTATTTGGGGCTTATTTAGAAAACTAAGATCATGGCATCCGGTCCTATCACTTCATGGCAAATAGAGGGGGAAACAGTGGAAACAGTGGCTGACTTTATTTTTCTGGGCTCCAAAATCACTGCACATGGTCACTGCAGCAATGAAATTAAAAGACGCTTGCTCCTTGGAAGGAAAGTTATGACCAACCCAGACAGCATATTAAAATGCAGAGACATTACTTTGCCAACAAAGCTCTGTCTAGTCAAGGCTATGGTTTTTCCAGTGGTCACGTATGGATGTGAGAGTTGGACTGTGAAGAAAGCTGAGTTCTAAATAATTGATGCTTTTTTTAAATATAAATTTATTTATTTTAATTGGAGGTTAATTACTTTACAATATTGTATTGGTTTTGCCATATATCAACGTGAATCCACCACAGGTATACACGTGTTCCCCATCCTGAACCCCCCTCCCTCCTTCCTCCCTGTATCATCCCTCTGTGTCGTCCCAGTGCACAGCCCCAAGCATCCAGTGTCATGCATTGAACCTGGGCTGGCGATTCGTCTCATATATGATATTATACATGTTTCAATGCCATTCTCCCAAATCATCCCACCCTCTCCCTCTCCCACAGAGTCCAAAAGACTGTTCTATGCATCTGTGTCTCTTTTGCTGTATTTTTCACACAGCTAATTGATGTTTTTGAACTGTGGTGTTGAAGAAGACTCTTGAGAGTCCTTTGGACTTCAAGGAGATCCAACCAGTTCATCCTAAAGGAGGTCAGTCCTGGGTGTTCATTGGAAGGACTGATGTTGAAGCTCAAACTCCAATACTTTGGCCACTTGATACGAAGAGCTGACTCATTTGAAAAAACCCTGATGCTGGGAAAGATTGAGGGCAGGAGGAGATGGGGTTGACAGAGGTTGGATGGCATCACTAACTCGATGGACATGGGTTTGAGTGGACTCCAGGAGTTGGTGATGGACAGGGAGACCTGGTGTGCCTCCCTTCATGGGGTCGCAAAGAGTCGGACATGACTGAGTGACTGAACTGAACCGATTCATGATCATATCACATTCATTAATATACTTGCCTTGATTATATTAATGTATTTTCCCCTCAAAAAAGCTTTATCATTTTATGAGACTATAAACAATTAGAAATGCAGCCTTATGCAGTTACCAGTTTTCACAAAGAAATTGGATGATTCAAGACAAGGAGATAAATACATTTGAAATCTCAACTGTTTAAGTGACTGAGCTTTTTCTGGCCTTAGAGTCTTGCCACATGCTGTTTTCTTTTCTGGAAAGGTTTCTAGCCTCGCTAACTCCTACCCTTCCCTCAAGTCATAGCTCAGTTCTCAATCAGAGAAAAGTTCCTTGATGCTTCTCAACCCTTTCTCACCTTTAAAATAAGGCCCCTTTGGCTATTTGCATTCTTAGAATCCATATTTATTGCTTTACTGTAGTTTACAGTTACAAATTTAATTGTGATTTTTAATCTTTTTACTTTTATTAAGATTTAACTGTAAATTGGTGGTAGAGATCATATCTGGGTTTATTTTAAATCGGTTTCCCAGCACTTATCACAATGCCTCACCCAAATTAATTATCATTTTTCAAATGGTTGAGTGAATAAATTGAGCTATGGTGTCATTGGACTTGTAATTACTACATTTGTCATTTGGACTTGTGAATCTTTGTTTAACTAAATATTTTGTTGCTTTTGTTATTTAGTCACCAAGTCATGTCCAGCTCTTTGCAACCCTATGGACTGTAGCCCACCAGGCTCTTCTGTCCGTGGGATTTCCCAGGGAAGAATACTGGAGTAGGTTGCCATGCCCTCCTCCAGCGATTTTCCCAACCCAGGGGTCAAACCTGCATTTCCTGCACTGGCAGGGAGATTCTTTACCACTAAGCCACCAGGAAAGCCCATAATTAATATAGCATGTTATATTTATTGCCCGGGGTTCATCAAAGGAACAGATATTAGGAGCTGGATGGCCAAAAAAGCAGAAGGTGGCCAACTTCGCTTAGCTTAAGGCATGGAGTACCATCATAGATGTGCCAGGGTGACAAAATGTGTAAAATAAAATAATGGAAGTAAAATGATGATATGATAATAAGAGAAATAAGACCATTCTAACAAGTTCATCATTCTAAATCAGGGTTTTTCAGCCTCTGCACTATTGGCATTATTTTGGGCTGGATGATTCTCTGATGTGGTGAAATGCTCTGTGCACTGCAGGATGTTTAGCAGCATCCTTGGCCTCTACCCTGTCAATTCTGGTAATGTCCCTGCTGTTGTGACAGCCGAAATCATCTCCAGACATTGCCAAATGTCCCCCCTGCGAGTCAAAACTGCCTCAGTTGAGACCACTGCCCTTCAGAATTACTAAATCAGAAAATCAAACCAAACAGAAATAAATTCCCCTTACACTACACATTATCATTTCATTGTCCCAAGAAACTTAAAACTCATAAGGCAGATTAGTGTCATCTCCATTTCATATATAAAGAAAAGGAAAGAAAAGCCTGTGCTCTACAAATCTGTTTTGCTACCTTAAAAAAAAATCTCCTGGAAGGGTTCCAGAGCAGAGATGAGCACCAGCCCCTGGAGACAGCGAGGGCTCCTCGAGGTGAATGGGCGGCAGCTATAGCACATACCATTACCCCAGGGCCGAGTGCCACTGCTAGGGAGTGCAGGTGCTGAGGCCTAATTTGGGATCCTTGGTAGCCATCATCTGAGCCCTCCTGACTCCTCATTCTCAAGCCTGAGAAGAGAATCTCCAGGTCTTCCCCAACCCCCTTTTTATGAGAAATACCTAGAAGAGAGCAATTCTATATTTTCTTTTTCAGTATACATTTATATTGACACTAACTTTTAAGAGAAGAATTGGCAGTTATATCAGTGGCAGATGTGTCTTTAGAAACATTACATTTGTTTTATTTTCCACTTGATCAGGAGTGATGTGGGGAAGAGGCAAGAAGGGAGAAACAGAAACACAGAAAGAGAAACTCACATAGTCAAAGGCCAAGAGAGATTGAAGTTAAGTCAGAAAGAGACAAAGACATACAGAAAGTGACACACATAGACACATGCAGGGAACCACTGAGAGACTCAGAGAAGGGCATGTACACTATGAGAGATGAGGGCTTGTGGAGGGGGAGGCTGAGGAAAGGAAAAGGGTCCTGGGATGTAGGGCTTGTGAAGGAGCTGTGACAGGCAGAAAGAAGACTGATTAATCTGCTCACTGGGTGTTTAATCAAATTGACAGACCTGATTTCAGAAATGCTTCAGACATTGTTGTTAAACATATTGAGGTTCATCTCTCTCATCTGGAGAAACACAGTGACTCAGTACAATGAAAGGATTTTCAAACTTATGCAGATGATAACTCCTTGAGGATGCAGAACGTGAAGAGCCCTGTTTCCTTTTCTCTCACTTTCTGTCTTCTTCTCCTTTTCCCTCTGGCCCCACAAATACAAGGGCAGCTGACTTAAGTATGTCGGGGAATGTTCAGCACAGGTTAGGCAGACTGCAAGCAGCTGTGTGCAGCCTGGGTGGGGTTGGAGGCTGCTGTGAGCTCTACATTTGGGAGGGCCTTAATAGTTTGCTCTCACTGGACCATTCAGACCATTCTAGACTGAGACACATCACACCGAGGCAGCTACTATCCAGTTTATAGCACTGCAAGTACAGCGGAAACCTGACTATGCTGGGAAGGGCCTTTGTGCCTGATCCACATAATATTTGATACCTCCCTCTGGATCAGAAGCCCCAGAGTCAGTGTCCAGGATCCAAATATTTTCTAACCGGCTTCTCGCGTGACAGCCAGAGCCAGTCATCAGAGGTTTGACCAGACAGACTGTGTGCAGCTGACAGTTAGACCATAGGACAGTTAACCTTTAGGTTAGAGATTGAATTTGACCTTGAATGTGGAGGAAGTAGTTATCATTGTGTTTGGTAAAAATATTTCTGAGTCGATGGCTATAGTGTTCACCCCAAGTGATCTGTGCCTCCTCTCAGTCAGTGAATGCTGAAGACAGAATATTGTGTAGGAATTGTCAGGAGCGTATTGCCTTTGGAGACAGAAATTTCAGATTATAATTTTTATCGTTTTTTAGACACATCCATCACCAGGACTTTAAAATTTTTTAAAATTTATTTTTAGCTGCGCTGGGTCTTCATTACTGCACAGGCTTTTTCTAGTTGTGGTGGACGAGCAGGGGCTACTCTCTAGTTGTGGTGTGAAGGCTTCTCGTTGCAATGGCTTCTCTTGTGGAGCATGGGCTCCAGGTACGTGGGCTTGAGTAGTTGTGACACGTGGGTTCGCAGCTGCAGTGCTTGGGCTTAGTTGTCCAGGGACATGTGGGATCCTCCCAGACCAGGTATTAAACCCATGTCTCCTGCATTGGCAGGCAAGTTCTCAATCACTGGACCACCAAGGAAGTCCCTCAGATCACATTTCGATAGTGCACTATTCCATGGAGAACCCACAAGTCCTAGAATGAGAAGGACCTTAGTGATTTTCTAATTCACTCAGGAGAACACACAGGACCACAGAGGTCAAAGGACTTGTTGAAGACTGTGCAAACTAGAACCTGGGATTCATAGTCTTCATCCCAACTTATTTGCATGTAGGGTAATAAATAAATAGTATTATTTTAAATATAAATTGATGGTCTTTTTGAAAATTTCCAATTAATAGTCAAAGGAACATCAGTGTATAGAGTGCATTTCATAAATGGTGAGAATTAGAGGAAGAACTGAGAAGTATCCAACATTTAGCCTAATATGCATTCAATAAACATCTGAAATGAATGTTTATGAAATGAATGGGTTCAAATTATTAGCACTTTTCTCAGGAGATTCCTATTATTTGAAACAGCCACAAAATGATTTACCTTAGCAAAGGATACAAGGCTCACAACTCAAAAGGATGCCATTTTGGAAAGATGTTTTTATTATATAATTAAAGCTAATGGAAATTTCACTAAACAAAGAAATGCTAAAGATATAAGGTGCTCAAGAGATGAATAGATGTAAACCATATGTAACTACTTAAGAAAGTACACTCTCAGCACATAAGAAGCTCCTTTGTTGTCCCTGCAGAGTGAAGTGAGCCCTATTTCCCAAGTCTCTTTATTTTGGATTTTCTCCCAATGTAAAAGAAAAAAAAAATCCTTCTCTGTAAAATTCAATGACATAGACTACAAAGCCAGGATTTCATAGAAATGGTAGGTTATTTGAGGAGAATTAGTTCCCCACCCCCACACATCACTCTCAAATAGAATATTTCATCAAATATTGCCACCAGCAAAATTCACCAAGGAGCGATGATCCTCCTGGAAGTGGAAATAGCGTTGAAAGTTTGAATGAACCAGATTATATGTCACATTTTTTGAATAACTAGATTCTCTGGAGACTAAAGAGTGATAAAGGTTTAATAGGATCTCAATGAATCTCTCAGGTCTCCTTGTATTTCATTATATTCTGACTATGAATCATGTAAAAGTTCATCAGATCAAGTCATTTCTCAGCTGTGTTTGTGTCATAAGAACTTCATTCTTGTTTGGCAAATCCTTGTGTGATCTGTCTGTAGTTCAGGTCACCTGAGCGTTTAAGCTGCTGTTCTGTTTACAGCTCCCCAAATGTCTTATTTTTTCCTTGAGGCTACATCATATGGCCTTTTGACACATTTGAAGGACAGAGATATTACAAAACAGTTCTTTGAGTGTCTCTATTTTGGGCAATAACTTGCAAAGTGACATCTTGGATGTAAAGTCAAGTGGGCCTTAGAAAGCATCACTACGAACAAAGCTCGTGGAGGTGATGGAATTCCAGTTGAGCTGTTTCAGATCCTGAAAGATGATGCTGTGAAAGTGCTGCACTCAATATGCCAGCAAGTTTGGAAAACTCAGCAGTGGCCACAGGACTGGAATAGGTCAGTTTTCATTCCAATTCCAAAGAAAGGCAATGCCAAAGAATGCTCAAACTACCGCACAATTGCACTCATCTCACATGCTAGTAAAGTAATGCTCAAAATTCTCCAAGCCACACTTCAGCAATACGTGAACCATGAACTCACTGAGGTTGAAGCTGGTTTTAGAAAAGGCAGAGGAAAGAGAGATCAAATTGCCAACATCCTCTGGATCATCAAAAAAGCAAGAGAGTTCCAGAAAAACATCTATTTCTGCTTTATTGACTATGCCAAAGCCTTTGACTGTGTGGATCACAATAAACTGTGGACAATTCTGAAAGAGATGGGAATACCAGATCACCTGACCTGCCTCTTGAGAAATCTGTATGCAGGTCAGGAAGCAACAGTTAGAACTGGACATGGAACAACAGACTGGTTCCAAATAGGAAAAGGAGTACATTAAGGCTGTATATTTTCACCCTGCTTATTTAACTTCTATGCAGAGTACATCATGAGAAACGCTGGACTGGAAAAGACACAAGCTGGAATCAAGATTGCCAGGAGAAATATCAAAAACCTCAGATATGCAGATGACACCACCCTTATGGCAGAAAGTGAAGAGGAGCTAAAAAGCCTCTTGATGAAAGTGAAAGAGGAGAGCGAAAATGTTGGCCTAAAGCTCAACATTCAGAAAACGAAGATCATGGCATCTGGTCCCATCACTTCATGGGAAATAGATGGGGAAACAGTGGAAACAGTGTCAGACTTCGTTTTTTTGGGCTCCAGAATCACTGCAGATGGTGATTGCAGCCATGAAATTAAAAGACGCTTACTCCTTGGAAGAAAAGTTATGATCAACCTAGACAGCATATTCAAAAGCAGAGACATTACTTTGCCGACTAAGGTCCATCTAGTCAAGGCTATGGTTTTTCCTGTGGTCATGTATGGATGTGAGAGTTGGACTCTGAAGAAGCCTGAGTGCCAAAGAATTGATGCTTTTGAACTGTAGTGTTGGAGAAGACTCTTGAGAGTCCCTTGGACTGCAAGGAGATCCAACCAGTCCATTCTGAAGGAGATCAGTCCTGGGTGTTCTTTGGAAGGAATGATGCTGAAGCTGAAACTCCAGTACTTTGGCCACCTCACGTGAAGAGTTGACTCATTGGAAAAGACTCTGATGCTGGGAGGGATTGGGGGCAGGAGGAGAAGGGGATGACAGAGGATGAGATGGCTAGATGGCATTACGGACTCGATGGACGTGAGTCTGAGTGAACTCCGGGAGATGGTGATAGACAGGCAGCCTTGGCCTGCTGCGACTCATGGGGTCACAAAGAGTCAGACATGACTGAGTGACTGAACTGAACTGAAGTATTCCCTTTACAATTGCTCCCTGTGTTAGCACAAGCCAAGATAATGCTTATCAGGGTAATTTTTGGCTAGTCTTAAGAATGACTATTTCAATCCAATAAACTTACTATGTAAAAAAATAGTTTTAGAAGAAACTGAGTGCCACTATATTAGAAAGTGAAAATTTTAATTTACTGATAAAAATTAAAGATTCCTCACAAAATATTGTATCTCTTGGTGATAAATACTTCAGAGATTATTATGTTAAGTGATTCTAAAAGAATGCATATTAAAGCATATAAATATTCTATATTTTAAAAGCCATGTCTTTTGTTCATATACCAAAAAAAGTAAACTTCACCAAGACTTTGTAATGCATTATTCCATTTAAGCTCATAACCTTTGAGACAGATATGATTCGGTTCAGTTCAGTTCAGTTCAGTCGCTCAGTCGTGTCCGACTCTTTGCAACCCCATGAATCGCAGCATGCCAAGCCTGCCTGTCATCACCATCTCCCCCGGAGCTCACTCAGACTCACGTCCATCGAGTCAGTGATGCCATCCAGCCATCTCATCCTCTGTCATCCCCTTTTCCTCCTGCCCCCAATCCCTCCCTTTTTTCCAATGAGTCAACTCTTCACGTGAGGTGGCCAAAGTACTGGAGTTTCAGCTTTAGCATCATTCCTTCCAAAGAACACCCAGGACTGATCTCCTTCAGAATGGACTGGTTGGATCTCCTTGCAGTCCAAGGGACTCTCAAGAGTCTTCTCCAACACCACAGTTCAAAAGCATCAATTTTTCAGCACTCAGGCTTCTTCACAGTCCAACTCTCATATCCATACATGACCACAGGAAAAACCATAGCCTTGACTAGACGGACCTTTGTTGGCAAAGTAATGTCTCTGCTTTTGAATATGCTGTCTAGGTTGGTCATAACTTTCCTCCCAAGGAATAAGCGTCTTTTAATTTCATGGCTGCAATCACCATCTGCAGTGATTTTGGAACCCCCAAAAATGAAGTCTGACACTGTTTCCACTGTTTCCCCATCTATTTCCCATGAAGTGATGGGACCGGATGCCATGATTTTCGTTTTCTGAATGTTGAGCTTTAAGCCAACTTTCTCACTCTCCTCTTTCACTTTCATCAAGAGGCTTTTTAGTTCCTCTTCACTTTCTGCCGTATATTAAAAATAAGAATATGTTTCAGAAAGATCAAGAGACTTGTCTCAAGACCTACAGCTAGAAAGAAATAGGGTAAGACTTAAATCTTCTCATGAAGTCAAGATATTAAAACTATTTAAAATTATATAGTCCAGCATATTGTTTCTTAAATGCTTGATCCCTAAGCACCCATCTAATGCTTCCTGAGTTCTCTTCAGAAGAAAAAGACCTGTTGTCAAATTATATAGGGCTTGGAAATATACATTTTTATGAAAATTTTATCTATGAAATTGTAAACTGAGATCAAAAGATAAATTTGAAAATAATGTATCTTTGTCATTCAGTTGGATTGCTGGTAAACCATCCCAGGAGATAAGAATTCATTTAAGATCTCAAAACAAAACAAAAAAGAAGGTTATGCACCTTATTTGTGTCAACCATTCTATTGCTTAACAACCCTACTCAACTAAAATTCTTTGTTATACTTTAGAGCTATTCACCTGTGGAGAAAGATTATTGATTACTAAAGTAGAATCTGTTAAGAACAAAAATCTTTATTGAATTTTCTTCATGCTGACTTTCATGTTATTTGATTTTTATTTTATTTCTAATACTTGATGTCTATTTATATATGATCCTTAAATAGGAAAAAGTCATGTTTCTCCTTACCTCCACAACTTTAGGCCTTATTTAATATTAAAGCAGAAGTTCAGAAAGTCCTGAATGCATCGAGAGCACTGTTTTACAGATCAAGTACAATGCATCCTTAAGGATTACAGTTTTAAAATATAGTAGTCTTCTGTCTACAGCTATCATCTATACTGTGCCATCTTTTAGTTATTGCTGTTTTCTCAAATCTTTGCTATCTAACAAGTGCTTTTGTTTCTAGTTGATCTTTGTGATTGTGTATCCTGTGTTTCTGGTGATTTTCATTTCTCCAGTTTGCCTTTTGGTATATTGGAAAGACAGAACTTTGGAAAACAACTCTTTTCTCTCTGTTTCTACTATCCAGGACAACAGAGTTTTCATTCATCCTTTTACCTGCAAGCAACATCATGATCTGGTAGAGCTATACTAAATATTCACAGAGGAAAGAGATTCTCCTCAGGCCATTTATAATGTAAACTTCCTCCTACCAAGACATGTGGCCTGCCTTCTGGGACCCAGGACACGGAAGAACAACTCTTTCCTCTTTAAAGAACAGTTTCTAAACAAAATCTGGTGGTGGTGTTGTTCAGTCACTAAGTTGTATCCAACTCTTTGCAGCCTCATGGACTGTAGCACACCAGGCTTCCCTATCCTTCATTATCTCCTGGAGTTTGTGCAAATAAATGTCCATTGAGTCAGTGATGCTATCTAACCATCTCATCCTCTGCCACCTTCTTCTCCTTTTGCCCTCAATCTTTCCCAGCATCAGTGTCTTTTCCAATAAGTCGGCTCTTCACATTGGGTGGCCGAAATATTGGAACTTCAGCTTCAGCATCAGTCCTTCCAATGAGTATTCAAGGTTGATTTCCTTTAGGACTGATTGATATTCTTGCAGTCCAAGCGAAGAGTCTTCTCCAGCATTACAGTTTGAAAGCATCAATTCTTTGGCACTCAGCCTTCTTTATGGTTCAACTCTCATATCCGTATATGACTACTGGAAAAACCATAGCTTTGACTATATGGACTTTTGTCAGCAAAGTGGTATCTCTGATTTTTAATCTGCTGTCTGGGTTTGTCATAACTTTCTGTCCAAGGAGCAAACTTCTTTTAATTTCATGACTGTAGTCACTGTCCTTAGTGATTTTGGAGCCCAAAATCTGTCATTGTTTCCACTTTTCTCCCTTCAATTTGCCATGAAGTGATGGGACCTGATGCCATGATCTTAGTTTTATTTTATTTTATTTATTTTTTATTATTTCCACCTCTTTGAAATATAATTATTTTTTTAATTTTTATTTTTACTTTATTTTACTTTACAATACTGTATTGGTTTTGCCATACATTGACATGAATCTGCCACGGGTGTACATGAGTTCCCAAACATGAACCCCTCCTCCCACCTCCCACCCCATATCATCTCTCTGGATCAACCCCGTGCACCAGCCCCAAGCATCCTGTATCCTGCATTGAACATAGACTGGCAATTCATTTCTCACATGATAGTATACATGTTTCAATACCATTCTCCCAAATCATCCCACCCTCTCCCTCTCCCTCAGAGTCCAAAAGTCTGCTCTACACAAATGTGTCTCTTTTGCTGTCTTGCATACAGGATCATCATTACCATCTTTCTAAATTCCATATATATGTGTTAGTATACTTACATTGGTGTTTTTCTTTCTGGCTTACTTCACTCTGTATAATCGGCTCCAGTTTCATCCGTCTCATTAGAACTGATTCAAATGTATTCTTTCTAATGGCTGAGTAATACTCCATTGTGTATATGTACCACAGCTTTCTTATCCATTCATCTGCTGATGGACATCTAGGTTGCTTCCATGTCCTGGCTATTATAAACAGTGCTGCGATGAACATTGGGGTACCTGTGTCTCTTTCAATTCTGGTTTCCTTGGTGTGTATGCCCAGCAGTGGGATTGCTGGGTCATAAGGCAGTTCTATTTGCAATTTTTTAAGGAATCTTCACACTGTTCTCCATAGTGGCTGTACTAGTTTGCATTCCCACCAACAGTGTAAGAGGGTTCCCTTTTCTCCACACCCTCTCCAGCATTTATTGCTTGTAGACTTTCGGATCGCAGCCATTCTGACTGGTGTGAAGTGGTACCTCATTGTGGTTTTGATTTGCATCTCTCTGATGAGTGATGTTGAGGATCTTTTCATGTGTTTGTTAGCCATCTGTATGTCTTCTTTGGAGAAATGTCTGTTCAGTTCTTTGGCCCATTTTTTGATTGGGTCATTTATTTTTCTGGAATTGAGCTGCATAAGTTGCTTGTATATTTTTGAGATTAGTTGTTTGTCAGTTGCTTCATTCTCTATTATTTTCTCCCACTCAGAAGGTTGTCTTTTCACCTTGCTTATATTTTCCTTTGTTGTGCAGAAGCTTTTAATTTTAATTAGATCCCATTGTTTATTTTTGCTTTTATTTCCAGTATTCTGGGAGGTGGATCTTAGAGGATCCTGCTGTGATTTATGTCGGAGAGTGTTTTGCCTATGTTCTCCTCTAGGAGTTTTATAGTTTCTGGTCTTACATTTAGATCTTTAATCCATTTTGAGTTTATTTTTGTGTGTAGCATTAGAAAGTGATCTAGTTTCATTCTTTTACAAGTGGTTGACCAGTTTTCCCAGCACCACTTGTTAAAGAGATTGTCTTTACTCCATTGTATATTCTTGCCTCCTTTGTCAAAGATAAGGTGTCCATATGTGTGTGGATTTATCTCTGGGCTTTCTATTTTGAGTTTTAAACCAGCCTTTTCACTCTCCTCTTTCACCCTTATCAAGATACTCTTCACTTTCTGTCACTTTCTGTCATTAGAGTGGTATCATTTGCATATCTGAGGTTGTTATTCCTCCCAGCAATTTTGATTCCAGCTTTCAGTTCATCCAGCCTGGCATTTCGAAAACATGATATACTCTGAATATAAGTTAAAGAAGCAGAGTGACAATATACTATACAGCCTGTTGTACTCCTTCCCCAATTTTGAACCTGTCTATTGTTCCATGTTCAGTTCTAACTGTTGCTTCTTGGCCTGAATACAGGTTTCTCAGAAAACAGGTTGTGTGGTCTGATACCATCTCTTTAGGAATTTTCCACAGTTCGTTGAGATCCACACATATAGTCAGAAATGTATAGTGTCTTCAGTGCCCCATGCGATTTTTCCTTGTGTGCATTCTGAAGTAATAGTACACCATTTCTTGCTTTGCAGGCAGAAAGGTGTTGGAATTATTGGAGTGATTCCTCCTGGTGTGCACACTCATAGCAATTTAGCCTTGGGATAATTTCAAGTTTTAGGCTGACCATTAAAGTAATAGAAGAAGTGTATAGTGGCTTCCTAGGTGGCACAGTGGTAAGAGAATCCATCTGCCAATGCAAGAGATACAAGACAGGTAGGTTTGATCCTAGGTTGGGAAGATTGCCTGGAATAGGAAATGGCAACCTACTCCGGTATCCTTGCCTGGGAAATCCCATGGACCAAGGAGCCTGGCGGGCTACAGTCCATGGGGTCGCAAAGAGTTGGATACAACTGAGCACGTGTACATCACAAAATATATAAACCAAATCAAGCTTGCGCTGATATTGGTGTGACTGGAGTTAATCATATCTGAAAACCTAGCTGCTTTTTCTTTGGTTATAGCAGCTCTTGTTGATTTTTGTAATGAAAAAATTCTTGGCTTCTGATTTTAACATACTTTATCTTGAATTGTACAAAAGCAGAGTTTCTATAAAGGGTATTTTATTTGACTCTACTAATTGAGCATCAATCTCATAGGCCAGAAAACAGAGTCAATGTTTAAAGGACACAACTCCTGCCTTTGGGAACTTACACAAAATGTAGACATGGCAGGACAACACTGGACATTTTTCTACATAATTAGGGCTACCTGGGGAAAGTGTATTTCATCACACACTCTATAGAAGATTCTTTGGCTGAGACCCTTTCATAAGGGATTAACCTTCAGATGCATTTTCCTTCCTCCCACCAGATGTGTGTTTCTTTTACAAACACTCCCAAATAATTCAATACTTTGTGTAGTGAAATAGCTTCACTGGAGTAGAGAATCCTTTCTCTGTCCCAAGGATTGATTTTTTTTCCTATGGAACACCTTCTCACAGAAGGTCAATATCTGTGTGTTACTGTGGATGGTCAGAGGGCTGTGAAAGAAGTAAGTAGGGACCATAATGCAAGACAAACAGCAGTCTTATTAAAATAAGTAAGTAAAATGCAGACAAAATAATTTCTTCTTCCAGCCTTTGTCTTTGCTCAACTCTCAGCTGTATTTTCCATATGGCATTCTTGAGTTCATTACTTTTTAAACACATTAATTGTCACTGCTTTGACTAACTCCTTGGGTTATTTACATACTGTAAACAGCTCTGATATTCTTTGTAGACACATACTGTGAAGGACCCTTGGGTTCCAGTGCATTGTTTTCCCTTCCCAAACATTTATTCTTTTGCAAATCGTGAACATGACCGTTTTCCTTATACCACTCTCCTGTGTGTGACAACAATGAAAATACATATCCATGGGAAAAATAAAGAATCTCCCTCTATTCAGCATTGTTACACTGTAATAGGTAAACTATGAGACTCTTCTGTATACTATCAAGAGAGTCTTATTATCTCTCTGGAAGGGAACCACTTTGGCCTTATTTATTCCCTTAATTAACACTGCATCTGCAAGGCATATGTCTACATTTTGCCACCATTGCAGCCACTTTAGTCCTCAGTGTATTAAAATCAAACTCTACCACGTCTGAGCACATTGAGGAAATTTCTTCCGTCTCCAGCTCACGATGTATACTTAAGGGCAAGCAGCCTGGAAGGAGAAGTGTGGGGGATGCTAACATGGTCTGTATTTGTTAACAGGAACCTCCTTCTGGTGAATGAGGGAAGCTTAATCCCATGGAAGTATGGTTTCAATTTTTCATTGAAATTACAATCAAACAAGTTGCCAGCACACATTTTTCTTTGTCAGATGTTTCCCTTATGGTAGATTTGGAGTACTCTTGGGCCGGCTTAGAAACTCTGTCCTCTGCCAGTGTTGCTACAGACTCTTCTCTTTGTTTTCAAATTAATTTCATCTTTTTTCTCCTAGAGGTGAATACATTTGAAATACAGTAGTACCTGACAGGAAAATATCTCTTCAACGCAGACTTTTTTTTTTAGCAGGACTCCGATAGGAAGGACAACACATTACTGGCTCTTCTTCAGCTCTCTGTAGGGAACTCAGTATGATAAAAATCACAAGAGCCAAGGGCCAGCAATTTCCTGATTTTCTAGCACTTATTAAAATCGTATTTATCAAGGCTGACTTTTGGCTGCTGGTTGAACTGGAAGAAATGGCTTTTAGAGGTCTGCTTTGGGAATAGGGGACCCTATGAACACTACAGGACAAAGCAGTCTTAGGGATGACTGTACTGTTTTCAAACTCATGAAACCACAAAGTTCTCAGGAGGGCCGAACCCAAGTTGGAAATCATTCACCTCCTTTTCTTGGCGCAAGCAGCATCAGAGGGAACAAGCAAAAGATAATAAAGACCAGTTGTTTTGATCTCTGGTGCCAGAACTATGTCCCTAATGAAGGAGACTCTACATCAAAGAAACTGCAATGACTTTGGGAATTGACCATGTTTTGTTTTCAGCCCATCTCCAAGCAAAGGTGTGATGGAATTGATTTGTCCTGAAACTCTGGTCATGTGAATCTTTAGGCAACTGCCAAACATTACCATCTGGACCAAATCAATGCTGTTTACATCTTTGCAGGTCTTATTTTCTAAGGTGACTCGTTTTGCTTTAACTGGGGAGGAGGTAGTGTTCTTGAAACATAAATAGTGTGACTACTATTAATTCTATGGTTTACTGGAAGAGGATTGTTCTAGTAAGTACTTAATACAACGTATGAAAAAGACCCATTGGAAGAGAAAGAAATGAGGAATAAGGTAATATGATTTTGTGAAAAAGACCTAGAAAGGGAATAACAAGGTCTGGGCACAATCTGCACTTTGCTTCTGAAATCTTGGGTGACTGAAGTAAGACATTGTTGGCTGTCAGTATAACTTCTCAGTTATAATTCTACCTCACTAGTATCATAGCTCAGAGAAGGCAGTGGCACCCCACTCCAGCACTCTTGCCTGGAAAATCCCATGGACAGAGGAGCCTGGTGGGCTGCAGTCCCTGGGGTCCCTGCGAGTCAGACACGACTGAGCGGCTTCACTTTCACTTTTCACTTTCATACATTGAAGAAGGAAATGGCAACCCACTCCAGTGTTCTTGCCTGGAGAATCCCAGGGACGGGGGAGCCTGGTGGGCTGCCGTCTCTGGGGTCACACAGAGTCGGACACGACTGAAGTGACTTAGCAGCAGCAGCAGCAGTATCATAGCACTGCTGAGTCTTAGAAATGGAAGGGATCTTAGTGAACTAATGTCTCTACCTGTCTCAGTGTTATTTTCTGGATCAAATGAATATTAAAACTATCTTTTAAATTTATTTTTCCTCCATTATCACAAAAAGCCAAATGTAGAAAACATGGGGAGATAGTCAGCAAAAAATTACTAAGATGAAAAAGACATAAATCCATTCCTTCTAAGAAATCCACCATTTTATAGGAAAGATTCATTCTTTTTCTTGTAGGTATTCAGCAAACATTTATTTCACACTGAGCTAGATGTTGGGAATACAGAGATGAAAAGGCATAGTTTTTGCCTGTCTTCAAGGATCTTTTTTATTTACTGGAGAGATAGATAAGTAAATAGTTTAAAACTGTGATAAATACTTGGTGAGTGGAAAGCCCTGGGAACTATGATGAGGTTGGTATCAGGGGAGGTTTCTCAGAGGAAATGACATTTGGTTTGAGTTCTCTGCATAAATAGTGAAAGGGGTGAATGAAAGTGTGAAATGCGTGGCTTGAGGGTTGGGAGTGAGGGGCAGATGCCAGATGGCATTCAGGAAGAAATGATTTTAAAGAATCTGAGGCAAACTTCTGAGCATGATATTACCTAAATATAAATGGAAGACTTTTTCCTGTTATTAATACTTTTTAGTTGAGGCTATAACTAGTATATGTCTTCTTATGAGAAGTATGAGTTCCATGGTTAAAAGTGTCTCATTGTTTCTGTCACTTTTTATATATTAACAGGTTATAGAAGCAGCTCAAGTCAGAAGAAAATGCCCAGGATAAGAGTTGACGAAATAAAAAATGAAAAAGTAAAAAATGAAAGAGGGTCTTAGTTTTCGAAACATGTTTATGTGGTTGAATTCCAGAAAATTATGCTTTAAATTAAACTTGGAGAAATTTTTCTCCAAGAAAAAGATGTGAAAAATAATTATGTAATTTGTATACAATATAAAAATCACAATTACAGTCTACTATGGAGGGAAAAGCTATTGAACTAGTATAATAATTCTTTATAACTTTTTCTAGGGTTTGTCTTCAATTTCTTGTTTTTGTTTTGTAATTTGTTAGTAATCTTTCATGTTACTCAATAAAAATTTCTTAAAGACTACAGTGTCAAACCACTGAGTGAATTCTAGCTCTTGAGGGCATAAGAAAGACTGTGCCTTTGTGTCTGCCCTGGAGTTTATCAACAATTGAAAACAATAGTAAGCAGATAGTGATGTTACCATTTCTGTTCTTTATTGAGCCCATCTTTGCATGAAATATTCCCTTGGTATCTCTAATTTTCTTGAAGAAATCTCTAGTCTTTCCTGTCTTATTGGTTTCCTCTATTTCTTTGCGCTGATCACTGAGGAAGGCTTTCTTATCTCTCCTTGCTATTCTTTGGAACTCTGCATTCAAATGGGTATCTTTTCTTTTCTCCTTTGTTTTTTGCTTCTCTTCTTATGACAGCTATTTGTAAGGCCTCATCAGAGAGCCATTTTGCTTTTTTGTATTTCTTTTTCTTGGGGATGGTCTTGATCCCTGTCTCCTGTACAATGTCACAAATCTCTGTCCATAGTTCATCAGGCACTCTGTCTATCAGATCTAGTCTCTTAAATCATTCTCACTTTCACTGCCTAATCATAAGGGATTTGATTTAGGTCATACCTGAATGGTCTAGTGGTTTTCCCTACTTTCTTCAATTTAAGTCTGAATTTGGCAATAAGGAGTTATGCTCTGAGCCATAGTCAGCTTCCCATCTTGTTTTTGCTGACTGTATAGAGCTTCTCCACCTTTGGCTGCAAAGAATAGAATCAATCTGATTTTGGTGTTGACCATCTGGTGATGTCCATGTGTAGAGTCTTCTCTTGTGTTGTTGGAAGAGGGTGTTTGCTATGACCAGTGCTTTCTCTTGGCAAAACTCTATTAGCCTGTGCCCTGCTTCATTCTGTACTTCAAGGTGAAATTTGCCTGTTACTCCAGGTGTTTCTTGACTTCCTACTTTTGCATTCCAATCCCCTATAATGAAAAGGACATCTTTTGGGGGTGTTAGTTCTAGAAGGTCTTGTAGGTCTTCATAGAACTGTTCAACTTTAGCTTCTTCACCATTACTGGTTGGGATATAGACTTGGATTACCATGATATTGAATGGTTTGTCTTAGAAACAAACAGATCATTCTGTCATTTTTGAGACTGCATCCAAGTGTTGCATTTCGGACTCTTGTTTACTATAATGACTACTTCATTTCTTCTAAGGGATTCTTGCCCACAGTAGTAGATATAATAGTAGCAGTAGTAGTAGATATAACTCAGGTCATCTGAGTTAAATTCACCCATTCCAGTCCATTTTAGTTCGCTGATGCCTAAAATGTCGACGTTCACTCTTGTCATCTCCTATTTGACCACTTCCAATTTGCCTTGATTCATGGACCTAACATTCCAGGTTCCTATGCAATATTGCTCTTTATGGCATCGGACCTTGCTTCCATAACCAGTCCCATCCACAACTGGATGCTGTTTTTACTTTGGCTGTGTCTCTTCATTCTTTCTGGAGTTATTTCTCCACTGATCTCCAGTAGCATATTGGCACCTAATGACCTGGGGAGTTCATCTTTCAGTGTCCTATTTTTTGCCTTTTCATACTGTTCATGGAGTTCTCAAGGCAAGAAAACTGAAGTGGTTTACCATTCCCTTCTCCAGTGGACCACATTTTGTCAGAACTCTCCACCATGACCCATCTGTCTCGGGTGGCCCTGCACAGCATGGCTCATAGTCTCATTGAGTTAGACAGGGCTGTGGTCCATGTGATTAGATTGGTTAGTTTTCTGTGATTATGGTTTTCAGTCTGTCTGCCCTCTGATGGAGAAGGATAAGAGGCTTTTGGAAACTTCCTGATGGGAGAGACTGATTGAGGGGGAAACTGGATCTTGTTCTGATAGGTGGGGCCAAGCTCAGTAAATCATTAAACCAATTTTCTGTTGATGGGTGGAGCTTTGTTCCCTCCTTGCTATTTACCTGGACCAAACTATGGTGGAGGTAATGAAGATAATGGTGACCTCCTTCAAAAGATCCCATGCATGTACTGCTACACTCAGTGCCCCCAGCCTGGCTGCAGGCCACCACCAACTCAAGTCTCCACTGGAGACTCCTAGACACGCACAGGCAAGTCTGTGTCAGTCTCTTGTGGGGTCACTGCTCCTTCCTCCTGGGTCCTGGTGCACACAAGGTTCTGTTTATGTGCTCCAAGAGTCTATTTTTCCCAGTCCTGTGTAAGGTCTGGCAGCTCTATGGTGGGGTTAATGGAACCTCCTCCAAGAGGGCTTATGCCATACCCAAGTCTACTGTATCCAGAGCCCCGTCCCTGTGTATGGACCTAACAGAAGCATAAGATATTAAGAAGAGGTGGCAAGAATATACAGAAGAACTATACAAAAAAAGATCTTCATGACCCAGATAATCATGATGGTGTGATCACTCACCTAGAGCCTGACATCTTGGAATGTGAAGTCAAGTGGGTCTTAGGAGGCATCTGTACAAAGCTAGTGGAGGTGATGGGATTCCAGTTGAGCTATTTCAAATCCTGAAAGATGATGCTGTGAAAGTGCTGCAATCAATATGCCAGCAAATTTGGAAAACTCAGCAGTGGCCACAGGGCTGGAAAAGGTCTAGTCCCAAAGAAAGGCAATGCCAAAGAATGCTCAAACTACCGCACAATTGCACTCATTTCACATGCTAGTAAAGTAATGCTCGATATTCTCCAAACCAGGCTTCAGCAATACTTGAGCTGTGAACTTCAAAATGTTAAAGCTGGTTTACAAGAGACAGAAGAACCAGAGATCAAATTGCCAACATCCGTTGGATCATCAAAAAGGCAAGAAAAAAACATCTATTTCTGCTTTATTGACTATGCCAAAGCCTTTGACTGTGTGGATCACAGTAAACTGTGGAAAATTCTGAAAGAGATGGGAATACCAGACCACCTGACCTGCCTCTTGAGAAATCTATATGCAGGCCAGGAAGCAACAGTTAGAACTGGACATGGAGCAACAGACTGGTTCTGAATAGGAAAAGGAGTACATCAAGGCTGCATATTGTCACCCTGCTTATTTAACTTATATGCAGAGTACATAATGAGAAATGCTGGGCTGGATGAAGCATAAGCGAAATCAAGATTGCTGGGAGAAATATCAATAACCTCAGATATGCAGATGATACCATCCTTATGGCAAAAAGTGAAGAGAAACTAAAGAGCCTCTTGATGAAAGTGAAAGAGGAGAGTGAAAAAGTTGGCTTAAAGCTCAACATTCAGAAAACTAAGATCATGGCATCTGGTCCTATCACTTCATGGCAAATAGATTGGGAAACAATGGAAATAGTGAGAGACTTTATTTTGGGGGGTTCTGAAATCACTGCAGATGGTGACTGCAGCCATGAAATTAAAAGATGCTTGCTCCTTGGAAGAAAAGTTATGACCAACCTGCTGCTGCTGCTGCTGCTAAGTCGCTTCAGTCATGTCTGACTCCTAGCAACCCCATGGACTGCAGCCCACCAGGCCCCTCCATCCATGGGATTTTCCAGGCAAGAGTACTGGAGTGGGTTGCCATTGCCTTCTCCTATGACCAACCTACACAGCATATTAAAAAAAGCAGAGACATTACTTTGCCAACAAAGGTCCATCTAGTCAAAGCTATGGTTTTTCCAGTAGTCATTATGAATGTGAGAGTTGGACTATAAAGAAAGCTGAGCACTGAAAAATTGATGCTTTTGAACTGTGGTGTGGAGAAGACTCTTGAGAGTCCCTTGGACTGCAAGGAGAGCCAACCAGTCCATCCTAAAGGAAAACAGTCCTCAATATTCATTGGAAGGACTGATGCTGAAGCTGAAACTCCAATACTTTGACCACCTCATGTGAAGAACTGACTCATTTGAAAAGACCTTGATGCTTGGAAATATTGAAGGCAGGAGGAGAAGGGGATGACAGAGGATGAGATGGTTGGATGGCATCACCAACTCGGTGGACATGAATTTGAGTAGACTCTGGGAGTTGATGATGGACAGGGAGGCCTGGCATGCTGCAGTCCATGGGGTCGCAAAGAGTCAGACATGACTGAATGACTGAACTGAACTGAACTGAGAGATGTTACAGAGAAATTGTTTTACAATAGATGTATGCTCCTGGTCCAATGAAAGCACTGAGATAGATGTTGAAATCAAACTTGGTGTCATAAAGGGTATGGTCAGAAAAGAAGGCTGGGATTAAATATCACCTGCTGCTGCTGCTGCTAAGTCGCTTCAGTCGTGTCTGACTCTGAAATATCACCTAGTGTGCTACTTTTAGGATTTTAAATAGCTCAGCAGAAATTCTATTACCTCCCCTAGCTTTGTTGGTAGTAATGCTTCCTAAGGCCCACTTGAATTCACACTCCAGGATGTCTAGCTCTAGGTGTTATCTGGGTCATAACCATTGTGATTATCTGAGTCATTAAGACATTTTTTGTATAGTTCTTCTGTGTATTCTTACCATCTCTTCTGTTTCTGTTAGGTCCTCCATTTCTTTCCTTTATTGTGCTCATTATTTTGCATGAAATATTCCCGTAATATCTCAGATTTTCTTGAAGAGATCTTTAGTCCTTTTCATTCTATTGTTTTCCTCTCTTTCTTTGCATTGTTCACTTAGGAAAGCTTTCGTATCTTTTCTTCCTGTTCCTTGGAACTCTGCATTCAGTTGGATATATCTTTCCCTTTCTCCTTTGCCTTTCACTTCTCTTCTTTTATCTTTCCAGCTATTTGTAAGGCCTCTTCAGACAACCAATTTGCCTTCTCTCATTTCTTTTCCTTGGGATGGTTTTGATCACCACCTTGTGTACAGTTTTGCAAACCTCCATCCACAGCCCTTCAGGCACTCTGTCTATGAGATCTAATCCTTTGAACCTCTTTGTCACCTCCACTCTATAATAATAAAAAGTTATATTGGTCATACTTGAATGGCCTAGTGGCTTCCCTACTTTCTTCAATTTAAGACTAAAATTTTCAATAAGGAGCTCATGATCTGAGCCATAGTCAACTCCAGGTCTTGTGTTTGCTGACTATATAGAGCTTCTCCATCTTCAGCTGCAAAGAATACAATCAATCTGATTTGGGTACTCAATATGTCAGCAAATTTGGAAAACTCAGCAGTGACCACAGGACTAGAAAAGGTCAGTTTTCATTTCAATCCCAAAGAAAAGCAATGCTAAAGAATGCTCAAACTACCACACAGTTCCTCTAATTTCACATTGCTAGCAAAGTAACGGTCAAAATTCTCCAAGCCAGACTTCAACAGTATGTGAACTGTGAACTTCCTGATGTTCAAGCTGGATTTAGAAAAGGCAGAGGAACCAGAGATCAAATTGCCAACATCTGTGGGATCGTCAAAAAAAACAAGAGTTCCAGAAAAAACATCCACTTCTGCTTTATTGACTATGCAAAGCCTTTGACTGTGTGGATCACAATAAACTGTGGAAAATTCTGAAAGAGAACGGAATACCAGACTACCTTAACTGCTCCCTGAGAAATCTGTATGTAGGTCAAGAAGCAACAGTTAGAACTGGACATGGAACAACAGACTGGTTCCAAATAGGAAAAGGAGTACGTCAAGGCTGTATATTGTCACCCTGCTTATTTAACTTCTATGCAGAGGACATCATGCGAAATGCGGGGCTGGATGAAGCAGAAGTGGAATCAAGATTGCTGGGAGAAATATCAATAACCACAGATATGCAGATGACACCACTCTTACGGCAGAAAGCAAAGAAGAAGAACCTCTTAATGAAAGTGAAAGAGGAGAGTGAAAAAGTTGGCATAAAGCTCAACATTCAGAAAATGAAGATCATGGCATCTGGTCCCATCACTTCATGGCAAATAGATTGGGAAACAATGGAAACAGTGAGAGACTTTATTTTTTTGGGCTCCAAAATCACTCCAGATGGTGACTGCAGCCATGAAATTAAAAGATGCTTGCTCCTTGGAAGAAAAGTTATGACCAACCTAGACAGCATATTAAAAAGCAGAGACATTACTTTGCCAACAAAGGTCCATCTAGTCAAAGCTATGGTTTTTCCAGTAGTCATTATGAATGTGAGAGTTGGACTATAAAGAAAGCTGAGCACTGAACAATTGATGTTTTTGAACTGTGGTGTTGGAGAAGACTCTTGAGAGTCCCTTGGACTGCAAGGAGATCCAACCAGTCCATCCTAAAGGAAATCAGCCCTAAATATTCATTGGAAGGACTGATGCTGAAGTTGAAACTCTAATACTTTGGCCACCAGATGCGAAGAACTGAATCCTTGGAAAAGACCTTGATGCTGTGAAGGATTGAAGGCAGGATGAGAAGAGGATGACAGAGGATGAGATGGTTGGATGGCATCACTGACTCGATGGACATGAGTTTGAGTAAGCTTTGGGAGTTGGTGATGGACAGGGAAGCCTGGCATGCTGCAGTCCATGGGATTGCAAAGAGTCGGACATAACTGAGCAACTGAACTGAACTGAACTGACATTATGCAAAATGCCAGGCTGGATACTCCCAAGCTAGAATCAAGATTACCAGGAGAAATATCAACAACCTGAGATATGCAGATGATACCACTCTAATGACAGAAAATGAAGAGGAACTAAAAATCTTCCTGAGGGTGTATGAGGAGCATGAAAAATCTGGCTTAAAATTCAACATTCAAAAATCTAAGATTATGGTATCTGGGCCCATCACTTCATGGCAAATATATGGGGAAAAGTGGAAACAGTGACAAATTTTCTTTTCCTGGGCTCCAAAATCACTGCACATTGTGATTGCAGCCATGAAATTAAAAGACGCTAGCTCCTTGGAAGAAAAGCCATGACAAACCTAGACAGCATATTAAAAAGCAGAGATATCACTTTACCAGCAAAAGTCCATATAATCAAAGCTATGGTTTTTCTAGTGGTCATGTATGGATGTGAGAGCTGGATTTTAAATAAGGCTGAGTGCTGAAGAATTGATGCTTTCAGATTATGGTGCTGAAGAAGACTCTTGGATGGCAAGAAGATGAAACGAGTCCATCCTAAAAGAAATCAACCCCAAATATTCATTGGAAGGACTGATGCTGAAGCTGAGGCTTCAATACTTTTCCCTTTGATGGGAAGAAATAATTCATTGGAAAAGACCCTAATGCTGGGAAGGATTGAGGGCACGAGGAAATGAGGGCAACAGAAGATGAGAATGTTGGATGGCATTACCGACTCAATGGACATAAGTTCGAGCAAATTCTGGGAGATAGTGAAGGACAGGGAAGCCTGAGGGCCATGGGGTTGCAAAGAGTGAGACATAGCTTAGTGACTGAACAAAAATAGTCTGCTACTTTAAATAAGGGAAGAATTTTGCTAGAACGAGAAAGGTGGGAAGACAAGGAAAGAGGAATGATATTTTAGGCAAAGAGAACAATGTGTGCAAAGACAAAAGAATATTTTAATAAGTATGGTTTACTTTAGGAACTGCTAAAGAGATCAATGTGGTGGGAATATCACAGTAGATAAATAAATCAACAGCATGAAATTTCAGAAGTCCCTGCCTGGGATCTTGCTAGTAGTGTTCTAATAGCATTTCATTTTCAGAAGAATGATTCCATAGGGTTAAGAAAAAAAACACTAGCCATTAATCCTAACCTGATTCAGAGGATACAGTACACAAGCCCTGAAGGAATAATTTTTCTGCATGTAGAATTTGATCTTAAGGAATTCTTAAGTCATATTCAACTTCTGAAAGAATGAGAAAGTTTTTTCTTTTGTTCTTTCTGATTAAAACCATACTTTTTAATTTTTTAAGAACAGGAAATTTGGAAAGTGATTAATTCATTCTATGGTCCAATTATTTTAAGGTATGTGGAAGGAAAATGTAGACAAAAGAGAAGGTACAATGGGGCGGTTTTTGTCATAGGATGTGGTCGGGGAGGAAGGGGAGGAGTCCAGTTTGTTCGTTCTGCTGTGTCCTATGCGATGTCTTGGAAAATGTGCTCTGAGGTCCACGGAAACTATTCTTATTTGTGTTGGAAGCTGCAAGAGAGAATTTAGGGACAGCCATTCTATCTAAAGGTAGATGTGAAGAAACCCTTATGAAGAAAATTTCTTCAAGATAGAGATATATTCTTTCTGTATCTTAAAGCAAATATTTGTCAAGTAGATAAGGCAGAGACGTTAATCACTAAGGCTCCAAGAGAGTCGGTAGAGTGAGAGCTGCGACTTGGGGAGGGGTAGCTGCTTGAACAGTTTTGGCTCCAGCATTCACCTTTAAATTGGGCAGTTGTTCAACCCTGGTTTGAAGAGAACACTTCTCTTTTTAACCCCAGACCCAAGTGTGGACACACCAGCTAACTCTCAGTTCTCACATCCCTGCAGACCAGATTGCAGTAATTAAGGCATTCCTAAAGAAGCGGTGATAGTGGCTTTTCATTTTTTTTTTTTTACGTCTTTCCTCTCTAGCTTTTAAAGAGAAATTTTTATTAAAATATAGCATGTATACAGAAAAGTGCAAAAAATCATAAATATATTGCTTGGTGGATTTTCAGTAATAAAAACACATAACTACACCGCAAAATATAAATGGAGCATTACTAGAACCACAGAGGTCTCCCCTGGTAACCCACTCCAGTATTTACCATCTAATTATTGTTTCACCTTTTATCATGATAGTTTTTTTCTTGTTTTGAACTTGTATATAAAAGGAATAATAGGCTTTCTTTCCTGTCTGGCTGCTTTCCCTCAGCACTATTTGAAATTCTTCTGTAACAATTTGGTCATTTTCATAGGATATGCCATTATAGGAATATACATTAGCCATTTTACTGATACTAGTCATTTGAGTTGTTTCCAGTTTTACGAATAGTGACACTAGTCTTTTAGTAACATTATCCTTATTTCTATTGTGTATTTTCAAATAAGGACATAACCAATAATTATCTGCCTTGGTGGCTCAGGCAGTAAAGACTCTACCTGCTACACAGGAGGCCTAGGTTTAGTCCCTGGATTGGAAAGAGCCCCTGGAGAAGGAAATGGCTCCCCACTCCAGTATTCTCGCCTGGAGAATCCCATGAACAAAGGAGCCTGGTGGGCTACACTCAATGGGGCCTCATGACTGAGCAACAAACCCTGATGCTGCCCAACAATTAGAAATGAAACAGTCAGTCTCATTAGACATCTCGCTCTTTGGTGATCACTTCCGGTGTCCCATCCTTATGTATTTCAGGGGGACAGCATGAGCAGAGTCTCAATCTTTTTTTAAAAAATGTATTTACTTTAATTGGAGACTAATTACTTTACAATATTATGGTGGTTTTTGCCATACATTGACATTAATCAACCACAGGTGTACATGTGTCCCACACCCCAACCTCCCCTCCCACCTCTTTCCCCATCCCATCCCTCTGCGTTGTCCCAGTACACCAGCTTTGAGCGCCCTCTTTCATTCATCAAGCTTGGACTGGTCATCTATTTCACATATGGTAATATACATGTTTCAATGCTATTCTCTTCAATCATCCCACCGTCACCTTATCCGACAGAGTTCAAAAGCCTGTTCTTTATATCTGTGTCTCTTTTGCTGTCTCGCATATAGGGTCATGGTTACCATCTTTCTAAATTCCATGTATATGCATTAATATACTATATTGGTGTTTTTCTTTCTGGCTTACTTCACTCTGTATAATAGGCTCCAGTTTCATCCACCTCATTAGAACTGGTACAAATACATTCTTTTTAATAGTTGAGTAACATTCCATTGTGCATATATACCACAGCTTTCTTATCCATTCATCTGCTGATGGATATCTAGGTTGCTTCCATGTCCTGGCTATTATAAACAGTGCTGCGATGAACATTGGGGTACACGTGTCTCTTTCAATTCTGGTTTCCTAGGTGTGTATGCCCAGCAGTGGGATTGCTGGGTCATAAGGCAGTTCTATTTCCAGTTTTTTAAGGAATCTCCACACTGTTCTCCATAGTGGCTGTCCTAGTTTGCATTCCCACCAACAGTGTAAGAGGGTTCCCTTTTCTCCACACCCTCTCCAGCATTTATTGCTTGTAGATTCTTTGATAGCAGCCATTCTGACTGGCTTGAGATAGTACCTCATTGTGGTTTTGATTTGCATTTCTCTGATAATGAGTGATGTTGAGCATCTTTTCATGTGTTTGTGGGCCATCTGTGTGTCTTCTTTGGAGATATGTCTGTTTAGTTCTTTGGCCCATTTTTTATTAGGTAGTTTATTTTTCTGATATTGAGCTGCATGAGCTGCTTGCATATTTTTGAGATTAATTCGTTATCAGTTGCTTGGTTTGCTGTTATTTTTCTCCCATTCTGAAGGCTGTCTTTTCACCTTGCTTACAGTTTCTTTCATTGTGCAAAGGCTTTTAAGTATAAGTAGGTCTCATTTGCTTATTTCTGCTTTTATTTCCATTATTCTAGGGGGTGTGTCATAGAGGATCTCGCTGTGATTTATGTCAGAGAGTGTTTAGCCTGTATTTTCCTCTAGGAGTTTTATAGTTTCTGGTCTTACATTTAGATCTGTAATTGAATAGCCAAAGCAATCTTGAGAAAGAAGAATGGAACTGGAGGAATCAATCTGCCTGACCTCAGACTATGCCACAATTCTACATTCATCAAGACAGTATGGTACTGGCACAAAGACAGAAGTATACATCACTGGAACAATATAGAAAGTCCAGAGATAAATCCATGCACCTAAGGACACCTTATCTTTGAAAAAGGAAGAAAAAAGATTTAATGGAGAAAAGACAATTTCTTTAAGAAGTGGTGCTGTGAAAACTGGTCAACCACCTGTAAAAGAATGAAACTAGAACACCATACACAAAAATAAACTCAAAATGGATTAAAGTTCTAAATGTAAGAGTCTCAATCTTTTGATTCTAAATTTCATTTAAGTCTTCCTTAATCTTCCTTAATCTTGTGTCCACCTGTCTTGGAGGACTAAAGAAAATGTACTATGTTCAAGTTTGCAGGAGAGCAGTTTTCCTTAAGCCTAAGAAACAGGAGGATTCATTATTCCTAATATGAAATTACAACAATGTTCCTTTTGCTGAGTGACGGGGCTAGGGTGAACAACTTGCTCCAGTTTGCCTGGGACTGTCTCAGTTTTATTTTGTTAAGTTGTGATAGAAAGCACATAATATAGATTTTACCATCTCAGCCATTTTTAAGTGTACAGTTCATTAGTATATAGTATATTTACATTGTTTTGAAATAGATCTTCAGAACTTTTTCATTTCACGTATCTCAAATTCTATATCCATTATACAACTCCCCTTTTTCTCCTCTCCACAACTCCTAGTAACCATCATTTTACTTTCTGTTTCTATCAGTCTGACGGGTTTGGATACCTCATATAAGTGAATTCGTGTAGTATATTTCCTTTTGTAAGAAGACATGGCAAGAATACACAGAACTTACAAAAAGGATCTTCACGACCCAGATAGTCACGATGGTGTGATCACTCACCTAGAGCCAGACATCCTGGAATGTGAAGTCAAGTGGGCCTTAGAAAGCATCAATATGAACAAAGCTAGTGGAGGTTATGGAATTCCAGTTGAGCTATTTCAAATCCTGAAAGATGATGCTGTGAAAGTGCTACACTCGATATGCCAGCAAATTTGGAAAACTCAGCAGTGGCCACAGAACTGGAAAAGGTCAGTCTTCATTCCAATCCCAAAGAAAGGCAATGCCAAAGAATGCTCAAACTACTGCACAATTGCACTCATCTCACACGCTAGTAAAGTAATGCTCAAAATTCTCCAAACCAGGCTTCAGCAATAGGTAAACTAACTGTGAACTTCCAGATGTTCAAGCTGGTTTTAGAAAAGGCAGAGGAACCAGAGATCAAATTGCCAACATCCAGTGGATTGTGGAAAAAGCAAGAGAGTTCCAGAAAAACATCTGTTTCTGCTTTATTGACTATGTCAAAGCCTTCGACTGTGTGGATCACAATAAAATGTGGACAATTCTGAAAGAGATGGGAATACCAGACCACCTGACCTGCCTCTTGAGAAATCTGTATGCAGATCAGGAAGCAACAGTTAGAACTGGACATGGAACAACAGACTGGCTCCAAATAGGAAAAGGAGTACGTCAAGGCTGTACATTGTCACCATGCTTATTTAACTTCTATGCAGAGTACATCATGAGAAACGCTGGGCTGGAAGAAGCACAAGCTGAAATCAAGATTGCCAGGAGAAATACCAATAACCTCAGATATGCAGATAATACCACCCTAAGGCAAGAAGTGAAGAGGAACTAAAAGCCTCTTGATGAAAGTGAAAGTGGAGAGTGAAAAAGTTGGCCTAAAGCTCAATATTCAGAAAACGAAGATCATGGCATCCGGTCCCATCACTTCATGGGAAATAGATGGGGAAACAGTGGAAACAGTGTCAGACTTTATTTTTGGGGCCTCCAAAATCACTGCAGATGGTGATTGCAGCCATGAAGTTAAAAGATGCTTACTCCTTGGAAGGAAAGTTATGACCAACCTAGATGGCATATTCAAAATCAGAAACATTACTCTGCCAACAAAGGTCCTTCTAGTCAAGGCTATGGTTTTTCCAGTTGTCATGTATGGATGTGAGAGTTGGACTGTGAAGAAAGCTGAGCTCCAAAGAAATTGATGATTTTGAATTGTGGTGTTGGAGAAGACTCTTGAGAGTCCCTTGGACTGCAAGGAGATCCAACCAGTCCATCCTAAAGGAGATCAGTCCTGAGTGTTCATTGGAAGGACTGATGCTACAGCTGAACCTCCAATACTTTGGCCACTTCATGAGAAGGGTTGACTCATTGGAAAAGACCCTGATGCTGGGAGGGATTGGGGACAGGAGGAGAAGGGGACAACCGAGGATGAGATGGCTGGATGGCATCACTGACTCGATGGACATGAGTTTGGGTAAACTCCAGGAGTTGGTGGTGGACAGGGAGGTCTGGCTTGCTGCTATTCATGAGGTCGCAAAGAGTTGGACATGACTGAGCGACTGAACTGAAATGAACTGAACTGAACTGAACTGGATTGGTTTATTCCACTTAGGATAATATCCTCAAAGTTCACCTATATTGTAGCATTAAATAAGATTTATTCTTTATTTTTGGCTGAATAATATTCCATTGTATGCATATACTAAATTTTGTTTAATCCATTTATCCCTCAGTGAACATTTGGGTTGCTTGTAGCTCTTCACTATTGTGAATAGTGCTATGAACATGGATCTGTGCAAATATTTCTTTATGACATTTCATTCTTTTGAATATATATTCAAAAGTGGGATGGCTGAACCGTATAGTAGTCCTATTTCTAATTTTCGAGGTCCTCCATACTGTTTTCCATAGCAGTTGCACTGCTTTGTAATTCCACCAACAATGTATAAGTGTTTCAGTTTTTCCTCATCCTCGTTTTATTATTTATTGTTTTGCTTTTTTGAATGTAGTCTTCCCTCCCAACTGGTACAAAATGATATCTCGTTGTATAATAGTTTTCATTTTCCTGATCTTTTATTATGTTAAACATCTTTTCATATGTTTACTGGTCATTCATCTGTAAACTTTGAAGAAATGCCAAGTTCTTTTCTGATTCTTTGTGTTATTAATTTTTTCTTCTTGAGTTGTAGTTCTTTCAATCTTAATTCCTCATCAGATACATATGATTTGCAAGTATTTTCTGCTACTAATTACATAGGTTGTCTTTTTAGTCTGTTAATTGCACCCTTTGCTGCAGAAAAGGTTTAAAGTTAGATGTAGTCCCCTTTGTCTACTTTTACTTTCGTTGCCTGTGCTTTTGGTGCCGTATCCAAGAAATAGTTGCTGTGTCCAATATCAAGAAGATTTTCTCTTATGTTTTTTCTATTTTTGCAAAAAATGTTTTTGGAATTTTGAAAGAGATTGTGTTAGATCTGCAGATGACTTCGAGTATAATGGATGTCTTAATAATGTTGTTTTCCAATCCATTAACCCCAAATTCTTTTCATGTATTTGTGTCTTATTTAATACCTTCCAGCAATACTTTGTAATTTCTAGTGTACTAATGTTTTGCTTTCTTGTTAAGAGTTATTTCTGAGTATATTTTTGTTTTGATGCTCTTGTAAATGGAATTGTTTTCTTAATTCCTTTCTTAGTTCATTTTAGTGTATAGAAATGCAACTGGTTTTTATATAGTGATTTTATGTCCTGCAACTTTGCTGAATTTGCTTATTAATTCTATAGGGGTTGTCTTGTTTTGTTTTGGAATTTTTAGGATTTTCTACAGAGAGACTGTCTTGAGTTTTAAAACAGAAAGCACTGCATCCTAGGAAATTTCTCAGTACTGGGCACACTGGGATGGTTGGTCACTTGAGGTGTTGCTGGTGATGGTGGTGGAGGAACAGTAACTATTGGTAGCAAGGCTGTGTATTTCTAAGTGAAATGCTACTGGAAATTTTATAGATTTACATGTAGTTGTATGAAATAATACAGAGCAATCTTATGTACCCTTTACCCAGTGGTGACATCTTGCAAAATTATATCACAATCTGAATGTTGATATTGACGTTACGTGTTACATCTGTACATGTTGATATTGACATTACAATCAATACAAAACGTTGATTCAGATTTCACTAGTTTTACTTATACTTTGTGTGTGTGTATGTATGTTTCTATGTCTGTATTTAGTTCTGTGTGAATTAATGCATGCGTAAGTTTTGTATCCCATACCATAGTCAAGATACAGAATTGTTCCATCACCACTAGGATACATCTGGGTTGTTGCACTTTAGTAACCACACGCACCTCCTTTCTATCCTATCCATCTCTACCCTATTCCATCCTGTCACTAATCCTTGGAAACCACTAATCTGTTCCACTTTTCTAAAATTTTAGCATGTCAAATATGTGTGTATATATATATTATATATGCATACATATATGTGTTTGTATTTTGAATAATATAGCATGCAATTTGGGGGGATATGTTTTCTTTCATTCAGCATAAACTCTGAGGATTCATTCAAATCATTGTCAACTTTAATAGTTTTCCCTTTTTACTGCTGAGTAATTTTATACGGTATATGTATTACATGGTATGTGAGATACATAGTAGTATAGTTTGTTTAACCATTCATCATATAAAATGATAAAATTTTTTCCTACTTTCTGGCTACTATGAATAAAGCTGCTATAAACATCTTATATAGGTTTTTTATGTGAACATAATTTTTCATTTCTGTGGGATAAATGCTCAAGAGTGGAATTGCTGGGTCATATAGTAATGGCATGTTTCACTTTATATGAAATTGTCTAACATTTTTAGAGTAGTTGGATTATTTACATTCCCACCAATAGAATAGAAGAGACTAGAAATATTTGTGTGGGATTATTTCTGAGTTATCTGTTCTGTTTCATTAGTTTACATGTGTTTATGCCTCCACCCATACCACACTGTCATGATTACTGCAGCATAGTAAGCTTCAGTGTCAGATAGATCCCTCCCTCTTTATTCTTCATCAAAACTGTTTTATCTGTTCTAGGGCCTGTGTCTTTTCATATAAATTTTAGAATAATCTTGACTACATCTATGAAAAACTTTGTTGAGATTTTGATAGAAATTTCATGAAATCTGTAGATCAATTTGTGAAGAATTGACATTTTAAAACTTTTTATTTTATATTGTAGTATAGTTGATTAACAATGTTGTGTTAGTTTCAAGTGTACAGAAATGTGATTCAGTTATACATATACATGTATCTTTTTTTTTCAACTTCTTTTCTCCTTTAGGTTGTTGTTACCCAGTATTAAGCAGAGTTGCCTGTGTTATACAGTAGGTCCTTGTTCATTATCCATTTTAAATACAGCAGTGTAGACATGTCCTTCCAAAACTCCCTATCTCTCCCTGCAAGAATTGACATCTTTACTGTTGAATCTTTCAATATGCTATGTCTCTGCATTTATTTTAATTTCTTTATTTCTTATATCAATATTTTATCATTTTCAACATGTAGTTCTTATATGTGTTTATTAAATATATACCTAATATTTCATTTTCTTTGGAGTGATTGCAAGTAATGTTCTGTTTTTTAACTTTTATTTATTCATGCTCACTGTCAGTATAAAAAATGTGTATACTTTTTGTTTGTGTTGGTTTTGTACCTGAAGCCTTGCTAAATGAGTTTTTTCTGTGTGTGTGTGTATGACAGTTTTTGGAATTTTCTATGTAGGCAATCATGCCAGATGCAGATAGGGATATTTTGTTTCTTCTTTTACAGTCTATGTTTCCTAACTTCAGTGGCTTGAATTTTCAACATAATGTTGAATAAAAGTGGTGAAACAGGTATTCTCGCTACCTCCCTAATTTCAGTCTTTCACCATAAAGCACATTGGAGGTTTTTAAGATATTATTTGTCAGTTGAAGAAGTTCTCCTTTATTCCTGATTTGCTGGGAGTTTTTGTGATGGATAGATTTTGGTTTTTGTCAAATGCTTTATTCAGCATCAATTTATCAGTTGATATGATCATATGACTTCTTTATTTAGCTTGTTGTAATGATGGATTTTATTGATTAATTTTTGATTGCTGAACCAGTCTTTTTGTTGTTGTTGTTGTTGAATGCAGTCTTGAAGAGTTGGAATAAATTCCATGGTATATAATTCTTTCTATGTATCATTGAGGAGAAGGCAATGGCAACCCACTCCAGTACTCTTGCCTGGAAAATCCCATGGGTGGAGGAGCCTGGTAGGCTACAGTCCATGGGGTCGCAAAGAGTTGGACACGACTGAGTGACTTCACTTTCACGCACTGGAGAAGGAAATGGCAACCCACTCCAGTGTTCTTGCCTGGAGGATCCCAGGGATGGAGGAGCCTGGTGGGCTGCCGTCTATGGGGTCACACAGAGTCGGACACGACTGAAGCAACTTAGCAGCAGCAGCAGCATTATTGAATGCGGTTTGCTAATGGTTTGTTGACAATGTTTATGTCTGAATTAATAATATACATTGGTCAATAACTTTTGTTTGTTTTGGTTCTGGCATCATGGTAAAACTGTTCTTACAAAGCAAGTTGAAAAGTGTTCTTCCTTCTGTTTTCTAAATGAGAGACTGTGAGAAATTAGTGTAATTGTTTTTGAAATGTTTGACAGAGTTTTCCAGTGAAACCATCTGGGCTGGAGATTACTTTCTTGAGAACTTTTAAATTAAAATTAAGTATATTTATCTACTTGTTACAAAACTGTACAGATTATATATTTTATCTTGGATGAATTTTGGTAGTATGTTTCTCTTTTTTTGTAAGAATTGATTTATTTTTTCTAAATTGTCAAATTTACAAGCACAAAGTATTTCATAGTATTCCCTTATTATCTTTTTGGTTATCAGGCTCTGTTGTGGTATTCCCTATTTCATTTTTTATATTGGTGATTTATATTGTCTCTCTATTTTGTCAGTCTTGCTAGAGGTTTAGCAATTTTCTTGATTAAATAAAGGTAGGTAATGTTTTGTTTTATTGAATATTTCTATCATTTTACTTATTTTCAATATCATTGATTTCTGTTCTTTAATATTTCCTTCTGCTTATTTCCATTTTATTTAGCTCTTTCTTTTCTAGTTTTTTGAGTTGGGAACTTAGATTATTGACTTGCAATATTTGCTTATTTCTAACATAAGCATTTACTGCTAGAAACATCTTTCCTGGTACTGTAGCTTTAGCTATAGCCCAAATAAGTTTATATGTTGTATTTTCATTTTCATTTGCTTCACATTTAATTTTTTCCTGTCACACTTTGTCTTTGACCTATGAATTATTTAGATATATTGCTTGATTTCCACATGTTTAGAGATTTTTCCTGTTGGTCTGCAATTATTGATTTCTAGTTTGATTCTATTATAGTCAGGGGCACATTGTGTATTATTTAAAGTACTTTAAAATTTGTTGTGGTTTGTTTTATTGCCGAGTATATGGTTTTTCTCAGTAACAGAAAGCCTGGCCTTGAGTCCTGGCATCATACCTTGAAGTTTTATCCTAATTGGATGCTAAGGACATGGTCACAACTTAGTGAGGAGACCTGTCCTGGATGAGGCTGAAACTGACTGGAGCCAGACAGAGTAAATGTGTTTGGACTAAATATTGTTAATTTCAATAGAGGAGTTTCATACCAACCAGTGATTTTAAAGAGCAAGCTAAAGCAAGAAAATATGATTACACAGTGAAACTGTGTTGCCAAAATTCAGAACTAGAAAGTTGCACTAGAGAAAGACAGAAAAAGAGACGAGCTTAGGTCAAAACCACAAAAGGGGATGCATTAGGGGTGTTTGGGGATGGGGGTGGTGAGAAAGCTAAACATGTATCACAAAAGGAAATCACAGAGTGAAAGACGATTCAGTTCAGGAAAAGTGACACACTCAAAATCAATGACTAGCTAGTGGCTGAGATTAAAGGCAGGCTTTCTGATTCTACTTGTGTTGTTTCTTTCTCACTAGTTTTCCAAATATGTGAAAAATAAATAAGCAAGATATGGAAGTTCATGAAAAAGAAAAACAAAAGGTCTGCCACAAAATTTACAGTGAATTTAGCCAAATTTTTCAAAGTCTTTGATTACAAACAATTCTATGTCCTCCTTCAATAACTAAAATAATGCTAGATGCTCTAAGTGGGCTTTGCTTGTGGCTCAGACAGTACAGAATCCACCTGCAATGCAGGAAACCTGGGTTCAATCCCTGGGTTGGGAAGATCTGGATGGCGGAAGATCTGCCACCAAATAGCAACCCATTCCAGTATTCTTGCCTGGAGAATCCCGTGCACAGAGGAACCTGGTGGGCTACAGTCCATGCAGTCTCAAACAGTTGGACACAACTGAGTGACTCACACACACACACACACACACACAGATGCTATAAGCAGAAAAACCTGAGATCTTGGTAACTGATAACAGTTCTTTCTTTTTTGTTTATGTAAACTCCAATCAGGAATGGTGGTAGTAGAGGGTGGCCTCTGCACCATGTAGTTATTCAGGAGTCCACACTGAACAAGACTCATTTTCAATCTATGATGTCCAAGTCTTTCTAGGCATTAATTCCTGCTGAAGAATTGAGGAAAAGAGAGAGACAGTATATGACCACAAAGCAGGTGTCTATGAGCCAAACCTGGAAGTTATGTACGTTATTTCATTCACATCTCACTGGTAAGATATTAGGCAGAGGATAGCATTCAAAACTAAAGAAAACTAGAAAATGTACATTAGTTTATGGCTAGGAGAAAAATGAACTAATCTGGTGAACAGTTACGCAATGTGTGATACAAATTCTTTATCCACAAAGACCTCTTTATATAGTGTGCCTATATTACAGTGGACATGTAATCAACAATCATCGCCATATTCCTTAATTTTGCCAGTTGTTTTGGCAAAAGACTGTCAGTACTTCTAGAGGCTATGAATGGGATTATTAGCCCCCTGCTACAAGTAAAAGTTGTAAAAGGAGTCATTGGCTGTATTGGTAACATTAAGTGATGTCCAACTCATACTTAATAGGGCAGGTTCTCGTTTAGGGTTACAGCAGCTTCCCTAGTTGTATGTGTACTTTACTTTTGTGATAACGTATTCAGGTAGAGCAATGAGAAAGGATGCTGAAAGTCTTCTTCAGTGACAAGGATTTGGAACTATTGAATAAGAACAACGTTTTACAAAATGTTCTTATAGAACATTAGTACTTGGATATACTCCAAAGGAGGAAAATGGTTTCTTACCCATAAAAGTTTAGAAAATGATGAAACTTAAATCTGACTCTTGAGTATTCACAATGCATATGAACATATTAAAGATTCTGAATAATCTTGCCATAAGAAACTCTTTGGTTTTTATCTTAGCTTTCCTAACACTTGTCATGGATCCCTGTGTTTTAGTGCCATAAACTACTCTGATGCATCTATGGGCAAATCCCACATTTGACTCACCGCAGTCAAGCATCCTAGTTTCAAATGCCATTTTCTATTCTGAAAGGTACTTTGCATTTATTAATAAGAAAGCGCTTTTCATATTAGTGATATTAGTAATATATTAGTAATATTGCTTTATAATATTGTGTTAATTTCTGCTGTATAATGAAGTGAGTCAGCTATATGTATCATATATTCACCCCCCAAGCCTCCCTCTACCATCCTATCCATCTAGGTCACCACAGAGCAGTGAACTGAGCTCCCTATTCTATACAGAATGTTCCCACTAGCTATCTATTTTACACCTGGTAGTGTTTTTTAGTCTTTTAAAAACAGGTAGAATAAAATAGATTTAGTCATATATTCACTTTTCATTCTTACTCCCTTCATTTATCAGCAACCTTAGTACCAGTAGGGTAAACATTCATTAATGTAGTTTTTCTTCTTCTCCCTTAAAAAAACCTTGCATTATGTACAATTTTATTTTTTTCCTTAGGCTGCCAGCTTCGCCTGATGAATTAAAAATTTTTTTTCTGCACTCCCAATATTTCTTTATTTTTCATAGAAATCTTTTTCACTCTGGTATTTACTTCTCTTCAGGTAGACAACCCCAAGCCCTTCCCTCTACATACACTTCTTCAATTTTGTTTTTCTTTTGTACATTCTGAAACTGATCCAGAGACCAAGTCTGAAGGCATGCCTGAGATTAAGGTCACAGCCTTAGAAAATGGGGACTAAGCAGCCTTTTTTAGAAGGTAGGAGCAATTCACAGTATCATCTAGGAGTGGTAGATGCCACCACAAGATGGCACTCATTTGTTTTTAGTTCCCATTGATGAAAACTTGTGATTTTTATACTGGCACAGATAACAAAAATAGAACTTTCACTTTATTTAAAAATTGACCTTGCTTGCTTTATATGCCTTCATTTTTATTATGTTTTATACATATGCAAAAACAATTTCTAATGGATTTTGGGGATATAATATTATGAAGGTTGTATGCCAAACATTATAATATTTGAAGTAAGTTAAATTTTATAATTTATTTCATTAGTTACCTTTTTAAGGAAAACTATTGTGCTTGCTTTCTCCTTTTCCTCTTTTCTAAAATAGTTACCAGTAAACTCTAAAAACACATGAACTGATATTAAACATTGAGGACTGATTTTGCACCAGTGTATATCCCTGCTTTCCCTTTTTATGAGGTCTATCAGTCAGAGCCATTTCTGCAGATGGACTATTACCAATCTCCAGACAGTAGGCTATTTTTTAAATGACTCAAGAGAAACAAACAGTCCATCCAGTGGTGTTGGAATATTCTTTATTCTGGTTAAACCTCCTAGGTTTGGATTAAGATCACAAGAAATTAAGACTTTTGAGAGACCATATGGTGGTATTGGTATGGCCCTCAAGATATCTGAAGGAAACGTTAGTGTTCTACGTAATCTATGAACTTACTGTAGTTTGCTTTAATAAAGTAAGTCTTAAATTATGTAGAACTGTGTTTCCAGTATGTAGCTACTAGCCACATGTGGCTGTTTAAAATAAGATTAAACAATTCTATCATGTATACTATCATGTAAGAATTGAATCACCAGTCTATGTCTGACGCAGGATACAGCATGCTTGGGGCTGGTGCATGGGGATGACCCACAGAGATGTTATGGGGATGGAGGTGGGAGGGGGGTTCATGTTTGGGAACACATGTAAGAATTAAAGATTTTAAAATTAAAAAAAAATGTGAAAAAAAATGTGAATAAAATAAAATAAAATTAAAAAAAAAGATTAAACAAAATTAAAGTAAGATTAAATAAAATTAAAAAAAGATTAAAATTAAGAGCAACTTAGATGTCCATAAGCAGATGAATGGATAAGGAAGTTGTGATACAAATACACAATGGAATATTACTCAGCTATAAAAAGGAATGCATTTGAGTCAGTTCTAATGAGGTGCATGAAACTGGAGCCTGTTATATAGGGTGAGATAAGTCAGAAAGAGAAACACCTATATAGTATATATTAGTGCATACATATGGAATTTAGAAAGATGCTAATGACAATCCTACATGCAAGACAGCAAAAGAGACACAGATGTAAAGAACAGACTTTTGGATCATGTGGGAAAAGGCGAGGGTGGGATGATTTGAGACAATAGCATTGAAACATGTATATTACCATATGTAAAATAGATGACCAGTGCAAGTTCAGTGCATGAAGTGCGGCACTCAAAGTTGGTGTTCTGGGACAACCCAGAGGGATGGGGTGGGGAGGGAGGTGGGAGGGCGATTCAGGACGGGGGAAAAGATGTGCACCCATGCCTGATTCATGTTAATGTATGGCAAAAACCACCACAATATTGTAAAGTAATTATCCTCCAATTAAAATAAATTAATTCATTTAAAAATTAAACAAAATTAAATGCTTAGTCACTCTAACCATATTTCAAGAGCCCAAATGCATTCATGTTAATAGTGGCTACTGAACTCAACAGAATATATTCTAGATTTTCATTCTTGCTGAAAGTTTTCACAGACTTCTCAGTGCTAATCTAGAGACTATCATTATTTCTAGTTCATATGTGAATGACAAAAAGCTACAACTGCATCCTTGATTATTAGTCTTTCAATTTGTTTAAATCAGTTTCAGTTGCTGGGATATCAGATGCTTTTCCGAGCAGCTGTGTAATCTACTGGAAAAACTATTGGATAGGGAGTTGGAATAACTGGGGATTGGCCCAACTAGAAATGCATGGTTTTGAGAAGATAACGTGATTTCTTTAAGTTATTTTTATCTGTGGAAAATCAGGTTATGAAATATGTGCAGAAAAGAGCAAGCTTGACTGCTATCATTAGTAAGGCCTGCTTATAAGGTTGGCCTTTGACTGGCATCTGGGAACTTGGGTTTCAGGAGAGTTCCCCCCATTCCCTCACTGGAGTGACTGGCTATGCTATAAATGCTTGTACAAATAATATGGTTTATGCTGAACACTTGCTTGCTTTCTGGGAGTCTGGAATTCGTGTGCGTGCCAGGCAAAGAGTGCCTACATGACTAGCCTCAAATGGAAACCCTGATGCTGATTCTAACAAGCTTTACTGGTAGACGGTATCTCACGTTTGTTGTCATAACTCATTTCTGAGGAAACTAGGCATATCCTTGTAATTCCATCAGCAGATGACTCTGGATGCTTGTGCCTGGTTTCCACTGGACTTTACCCCATATGCCCTTTCCTTTTGCTGATTCTTCTCTGTATCCTTTTATTATAATAAATCTTAACTGTGAGTAAGACTATATGCTGAGTTCTGTGAGCTCTTCCAGTAAATCACCAAACCTGGGGGTGATCTTGGAGATGTCATAATTATATTGAAGTATGAAGTAAAAAACTTAGAACTAAGTGTGAATTCCAAAATAAGTTTCCAAATGCTTGCATATTATTACTAGTAATTGTAGGGGATGTGGCCCAGAAGAAAAAAAGATCAGACAGAAAAAATATTTATTCAAAAACTTCAGAAAATTAAATAGTTTAAAATGAAACTAAAAAGCTATAGACCCATGAATAAATTATGTCTAAATAATATTTAAGACAAAATTGATGTGATTTTGCTGATACTGAGGATCATTTCGTATTCCAACAATATGTTGAGATTAGGGAAGATACAAGCTGATGGCCTTCCCTGGTAGCTCAGATGTTAAAGCATCTGCGTGCAATGCGGGAGAACTGGGTTTGATCCCTGGGTTGGGAAGATCCCCTGGAGAAGGAAATGGCAACCCACTCCAGTATTTTTGCCTGGAAAATCCCATGGACAGAGGAACCTGGTGGGCTATACTCCACAGGGTAGCAAAGAGTCAGACACAACTGAGCGACTTCACTTCAAGCTGATGAAAACAGAGGATCACATGCACTTCTTGGATTTTTGAGTATCCTCAGAGAAACTTCCAAAGCTGCCTGGAAATGTGAGTTGGAATGGCTAAGATAAGGATTTCAGTGAAACAGAATTGCAGCCTTCTCTCCTTGGATCAAGTTTAAAAAAACTGAAAGGTTCTCTTAACACAAGTCCCTGGATGTGCATCTATCTTTTTACACAGGTTTAAGTGACTGAAGATCTCAGACCTGCTACATTTGGGTGGATCTTGGCAGTGGCTAAGAAAAATAGTCTTGGCTTCCAGTGCTGGGAGTGGGAACTGAGCTCTTTTTCCTTTATTTTAAGTCCCTTTTAAAAGCATCTTCTTGCAGTGAATGCTCTCTTAGCTCAGATGTCATAATCTTTACATAAACATGAAGATTTATCTTTCTCTTTGTTGTGCAGTTAAGTCATCTCTAAATTCCAAATGTCAGCTCACCCTCTCTTCTCATTTCCACAACTCATTTTTTACAGCATGGTTCCAGAAGAATAAAAGCTTGGTTTCCTAAAAGGGAACTGATGATAGTGCTTAGGCCTTCCTTCCCCCTCATCCCCATCCTCCAGAGTCCTTATTCAGACAACCAATTCTAGAAAGTTTAGATCAAAACACCCCAAGATATCAAGGCATTTGGGCCCCTTTTGTTCATATATGATTTGTTTCTAGGGAATGCCCACAAGTTGTCCTCATGACCGAAGGGTCATTTAAAAGTACAAACAGTGGGAAGAAGAAAAACAAGTCTCAAAACTTCCATAGTCTACAGTAGCATAGAGGGTAGGATCATAAATGTATGGAAACAGACTGCTTGGGTTCAAATTCCTTCTGCTGTCCTTAGGCAATTTTCCTAACCACTCTGTGCTATGATTTGTTGTTGGCATAACAACAGCACCTACCTTATTGAGATGTTATGAAGATTAAACAAGTTAATACATGTAAATTGCATATAACACCTAGCAAGTGTTAAATAAATATAATGACCATATAACTGAGCAACCAAAGTGGATGAAATCCATCATACGAAGATGAAAGGGGGAGCTATAATTATTCTAAGACAACAGATGAAATGTAACCTTAAGTGTTAGCATTATTTTTAAATTTTACTTGGAAAGCAAATTTAGGTTTTTAAGAAACTAGATCTTTTAGAGGTGACATACTCATTGATATAAACCTCCTTCCTTATAAAAGTACACAATATGATTTTAAAATAGATAAAATTACACCTCTGTGTGATACGATTTCAGAGCGATGATTTCAGTTGGGTCACAGAAGCACACATTGAATTGTCAGTCTTTGAGATCTATGAGGCAATATTCACTGAGGACAGGAAAACCTCATCACACTTTTATATAGCTACATGTTCCAACACATGGAAGATGAGGGCCTAGAAAACCTTATTGAAGGTGAAGTTCAATTTATGAATATAAGGGACCAGCTGGTTATCAAAGCCACTATCAGAACAGGCATGAGACAAACAACTGACCAAGCATTCTGGTCTTGCTGTCTTTTTTGTCAATGGTTCTATTTTCTCTCAAATTATTTTATAACTACCAAGTACTAATGATGATTCAAACAATCTGACCTGCCAATTGATAAATATGGTTTCCTTCTGAGTAGTCCAACTCCAGATGTCATTTATACATGCTTCATTCTGATAATTTTACAGTCACAACAGATATTTCTCCTTTCTCTCTGGCAGTCTCATCACACAACAGACCCTTTCTTGGCACTTGACAGAAGAGAGAGAGAACTTGTTCTCAGGTGGCATAATTCCTCAAAATGTGTCCACTCTCAGGAACAAGGATGATAGATGATAATGAGGCAGGCAGGGAATCAACAGTCCCAGAACCAAATGAAGAATTGGCAAGCGTATCAGGGATGCCTAGTCAAAACATGCCATATTCTGCTAAGTAGAGTCTAGCTGGGCAGAACCAAACCGCATACCTATTCTTCTAGATTTAATGATTTTGAAAACCAGAGACTGACACAAATGTTAATTCAAAAAAATAGAAATTTTAATGGACATTAATTAATATTTCTTAAATTAAAATTTTTGATGTTAATTCAAAAATCTAGGCCATTTGTGTGGCAACCCACTCCAGTATTCTTGCCTGGAGAGTCCCAGGGATGGAGGAGCCCAGTGGGCTGCCATCTATGGGGTCGCATAGAGTCAGACACAACTGAAGCGACTTAGCAGCAGCAGCAGCAGCAGGCCATTTGTGTGTACAAACTAAAGCTCATTATAGCATAGATTTAGTTGTATTACAAGTCAAATCATGCTCTGTTGTTGGCAAACAGAGGCTATAAAAATTAGAAGTGTTACAGAGCATAGTTTTGGACTTTCCTGTGGCTCAGTGGTAAAGAATCCACCTGCCAATGCAGGAGAGGCAAATTCTATTCTTGAGTTGGGGAGATCCCCTGGAGAGATGGCAACCCACTCCAGTATTCTTGCCTAGGAAATCCCATGGGCTACATACAGTTCATGGGGTCGCAAAGAGTTGGACACGACTTAGTGACTAAACAACAACAAATAGCTCAGCTTGTAATATTTGTCATGTATTACAGCTTGATGTTGATTGAGTTCTTACTATATACAAGGTATATGAAGGATGCTTTTCCATGTAGTTGACGTGTATTTTTGCTTTTGATCCTTACAGCCTAGGAAATAGGTATCATTATTGTCTCAGAGGTACAAAGAAGTTAAGTCTTTTACCCAGGATCTCACAGCTAGTAAGTGGAGGAGTAGAGATTCATACTCCAGAGCCCATGTCCACAACTTATGTTTAATTTTGACCTCAGCATCATTACCGCATATCTTAGATTAATGCTAAATACTTCTAACACGCGGCATACAAAGACATCTAAAGGCAGAATGCCACAAACTCCTGCTTTTGTTGAACTGAATTACAGGTCTGATGTGGATTTAAAATAACTTTTGCGTTTATGGCTATTTATATATTGTTGTGTCAGCCAGAAATAGAATCAAGCACTAAGTATCAGGACCAAAGCCAAGTAAATTGAAGAGGCCAGAAATAACTAAAAGCTCAGAATGAATTACGCCAGTTCTTTAGGGCACTCTGGGGTATTTTTAGAGGATATTTCCAGTCCAGCTCTTAAGACACTAAACTCTATGTAAAGCATCAAATAAATAAATATAGCACTGCATAATCTTTATTCAGCGCTGCCTGAGAAGTGGTTTTCTTTCAGAGAGGCAAGCCTTTTACATGCAACCTCAGGTTGTAGTCTATTGCTTTGCAACTGACTTGTACTATATGGGCTTATTACAAAAGCTGTGCAGTTAGATAAGTAGATATTTTAGCTGATTAGATGAAACAGTGGGTTTAGAACCACTACTTTAGTGCAACCTTATCCCTGGATGAACAGAGAAAGAGGTGGAGGCCTGGAATTCCAGTGGGGGTTGGAGGGGAGTCTCCTTATGCCCTGGGCACTCAGCGAGCCACAAGGAAAATGTATGGAAGCAAAACCAAACTTCAACTAAGAGTATAAATTTTAAGGAGATAAAATTTTAAATAAATGTATTTAAGGTTCGATTTTACTGGATTTATGCATATTCTGAAATTGAAGTTCTCTCTTGCTATTAATATATAGAGAAGCAAATTATGTCCGGGGCAGCAGGGAGGGAGGGAAATATTATTTTAACTTCTTTTTGAAGAAATGATATTACTATCTGTCTGTGCTAGTTGCTCAGTAGTGTCTGACTCTTTGTGACCCCATGGACTGTAGCCCACCAGGCTCCTTTGTCCACGGAATTCTCCAGGCAAGAATACTGGATTGGGTAGCCATTCCCTTCTCCAGGATAACGTCATATCACTTGCTAAACATTTTTTAAGCTAATTTTCAGTTTCTGAGGTGTCCGATCTCCATCCGCATTTTATGGAAGACCAAACAAGAAGCTTAGCTAGAAATCCTGTGAAAGTACAGTTCTGCCTCTGATTGTCCATGAGACTTTGAACCGTGAAACTGCTATAGTCTCCTAGGACTTTTGTTTATTAATATAAACATAGGAGATCACATATACTCTTCATTTAAAAGTTAATAAGTGTTCATGAGCTTTTCAAAGAAAGAGATGATTTAAGATGAATTTGAATCAGCTAGCATATCAAATTTTTAAAAGGCTTAAAAGTGAATTTAATTGTGACTGCTTTTTAATATATAGGAGGAGCATGTTGAGATGGTGCAGATTTAAGGGAAAAGAAATTTTTAATCTTTAGCTGCAATGACTTACAGTGAAGACCACAACTATGATAAGATTAGTATAAATCAGAATAGAGACCCAGGTAGTGTCAGGAACCCAGAGGGATGTCCTGTTGACTCAAAGTTATGGTTAAGCATGTGCAGTTGAGAACAGAAGACGAATAGTCCACATTTTTCATTCAGAGAAACCACAAAGTGCTGCTACTTTCTAGCAGTGTGCTTAAAAGCAAACTAACTTCAACTTAGCTTTCTTACCTTATTGTGAGGATTAAATGAGTTAGGAGAGTAAACTGCTGAAAAAAGTACTAGTTCTCAGCTCAAAGATGACAATAAAAGCTCAGTAAGAGTTCAATACAATTTAGTCATTATTATTATTGATATTATTTTTCCTGAAGTTATTTTGGGCTGCTCAGAAGACCAACTTGGTCACAGCAGGGACTTGCATGATATTTTCTATATTCTCCCTAATATTAATGCCATGCTTTTACAAAGTGTTGCCTTAATAAATTTTTCTAACAAGCTAAACAATTTTCTGTAAGATGGTATGGAAAAAACTGAACAAACTTTCTCGTTAATCCAGTAGATTATTGTAATTAACAGAGCTATATCTACATGTATTGATACTGTCAGAACAACAACAACAAAAAAACCTAATGAGTAAACAGTAAGAAGACCATATATATTATGATGAAATAGCCTATGTGTCGGACCTCGTTATCTCTGTCTCAATCATCTCTATTTCCATAGAGAGAAAGAATATAAATATGAACAGGAAGGCGTAAACTAAACATAAGATAGAGATTGCATACGGGGAAAGAGGAGGGCAAACATGACAATGTTAAGCGTACAATGGCAATTTTAACTTTATCAGTAATGGGTTATTTCCTAGTAAGAAACAAATGAACAATAAAGAAAGCTCTATATTAACAGAGTTGAAGTAAACATAAGTAAGTGTTAGTCGCTTAGTCATGTCTCACTCTTTGCAACCCCATGGGCTGTAGCCACCAGGCTTCTCTGTCCATGGGATTTCCCAGACAATAATACTGGAGTGGGTAGCCATTTCCTTCTGCAGGGATCTTCCCAATCCAGGGACTGAATCCAGGTCTCCCGTATCACAGGCAGGTTCTTTACTGTCTGAGCCACCAGGGAAGCCTGAAGTAAGCATATTTAAATATTAATATTTGTTAACTGTGTATGGTAGATACATGAGTGTTTGTTATTTTTATCTGTAGTTTTCCATTTTAAGAGTATATATATACATATATAATATACAGCCTATATCTGTAAGTGAACTGTGAAGTGCTCTACTTGACCTACGTCTTTCAGCACACTTTTACAGAATATATCCTAGGCAGCCAAAATATTTTCCTCCCCTGATAGCTTTCTTAGGAAGAAAATTATTTACAGAGATTGGTCAGTTTATTACAAAGAATGAGGATGCTGCTCCCAGGATAGTTGTTTACTTTAACTTATGGTCATCATATGATTTTTCATATTTAATTATTAAACAAAAAGAGCATTTTTGTGGCAAGGTTAAATTATGAAGATAATTATATGACCACATTGGAATGACTAAAATTGTTTCCAGTAGAATTATGAAGGATAACATCAACCCAAATATTTTGATATTTATAGGTATGAAATCCTTAAAGATTGTGAATAAATATGGGAATCAATTATCATTACTGCACATTTGTAGACTGCCTTAAGATGTTACCTTTTCTATGCAGTTCTCTTAACACTATGCATGATTCCTATACTTGATAGGTTGGTATCATTAAAATGAAGTGTCCAAATCTAATAAATAAATATGATTAAATTAATACAAAAAAATTTCCCATCTCTCTATTTACTTTTTCAGGTCTAAGTGAAATCCAGAATTAAATACTTAAAACGTTATTGTATCTTAGGGTGAGTCTCAACTGCAGGACAATTGTTAGTTTATTTTAAAAGGAATCAAAAGAAACTGAAACAAAAGTCAATTTGTAATACATTAATGATCTTAAGGTTAAATTTATCCATTTTTCAGGAAAAAATCCCAAACATTTGATGTACTAAGTAATCTGTTGCATAATAGAAAGTACTTTCCAAACATCACATTTTTTAAATTAAGACATTTTGCGCTCTTCCCTTTACACATTAGAGAAAATTTTGTGTCCTTTCATTCTCTTTTAGACAGGGCTCTGTTGTGTTTTGAATATGGTTAATTTCAGTAGTACTGAGAGTAACTGATTTTGATGAGCCAAAATCTCAAAAGCTGAGCCCTTGAGAGATGTCTTCAAAAGGAGGATTTTTAACTTTGCATGATGGCTGACAACCGGCTTTGGGGGACTGCTCATAGGATTTTCCTAACGCTTGTTGCTGTATCATTAACAAGGCATTGATCCCCTTGGGAGTGCCCAGCTGTGTCTTCAGCACTAATCTACATGAGGAGCACTTGCAACTTTAATTTCCCAGTCTTAAAGGATGACCTTGTGATATCAGAGGTTAACTTGAAGCCCAGAGGTGATGATCTTCCTTTGCTAAAAGTTTAATGTGTCTCCTGCCACTTCCTAACTGTTCAGCTTTCATCTTACTTCAGTGATCATTTTTGGGCTTGGAGGCTTGGATCCTCAGTGTTAGGGATTTACCATTCTTCCTTGGAAGAAGAGTTATCACCAAACTAAACAGCATGTTGAAAAGCAGAGACATTACTTTGCCAACAAAGTCCGTCTAGTCAAGGCTATGATTTTTCCAGTGGTCATATATGGATGCGAGAGTTGGACTGTGAAGAAGGCTGAGTGCCGAAGATTTGATGCTTTTGAATTGTGGTGTTGAGGACTCTTGAGAGTCCCTTGGACTGCAAGGAGATCCAACCAGTCCATTCTGAAGGAGATCAGCCCTGGAATTTCTTTGGAAGGAATGATGCTGAAGCTGAAACTCCAGTACTTTGGCCACCTCATGCGAAGAGTTGACTCATTGGAAAAGACTCTGATGCTGGGAGGGATTGGAGATAGGAGGAGAAGGGGACGACCGAGGATGAGATGGCTGGATGGCATCACTGACTCGATGGACGTGAGTCTGAGTGAACTCCGGGAGTTGGTGATGGACAGGGAGGCCTGGCGTGCTGCGATTCATGGGGTCGCAAAGAATCGGACATGACTGAGCGACTGAAATGAACTGAACTGAACTGAACTGAAGGAACTTGGCCAAAAGCACTCAGAGGTGAAGAGAGACAAAGGGTAAGGATGGCTGCCAAGAGGAGAACACTGGATTGTAAACAAACAGGGCAAGCTTCAAGTTGTTATTCTAAAGACTTTGATAGTGCCAAGGGCTGCATGGAGGCTCGGTGTATCTTAGCAATATTCTGTGACCTCTTATGTTCTCTGGGGTGTTCCTTGTATCTCACTTCCTTCTGCCGATATCACATTGTTTCTTCTTATGTAGGATGAACTATTTCACAGACTCGGCTCAGTTGTCAAGAAAACAGGTGTAACAACTGTTTTTAGTCTTTCTTGGATTCTGATGTTGGGTGGAATGAGAAGGAAGCACTGCCAACAAAAAAATGACTATTTTATCATTGTGAGTATTTGCTAAATGTGAGAGAGGAGGAAGACAAAGCAGAGGGTAGAGAAGAGGGAAAAAGGAAAGGAGAAGGGAGGGGGAGGAAGGGAAAAGAGAATGAGAACCTAAGAGACACTTTGTATGCTTGTGAACACATCTAAAAGATCCCACAACTTTGTTTTCCAGTTAAATTGGATGTTTTATTCTCCATCATGGTTTGTCAGGCATTTTAAGTCTAAGTAGTCAGACCACTTCAGTTGTTTTAACACCCCAAATCCAAATGATTGGACAGTTAAAGCTACCCAACTGGGTCAACCATTTAGCAATCCCAGGGACTGACAAGTGATTGATGTGGGATATGAGGCAGACTCAGACTATAATTTGTTACTTCAGAGAAAGGAGGCTAACAAATTCTTTTGGGAAACCCAAGAGGGATTGGATAAACTTGTGCTAAATGATAGGATACTAATATTACATTACTGGGTGGTTAGTCCTGAGAAGAGTCTTCTACACATGGAAGGAAAATAGGACTACAACCATCAGTCTGCCTAAATATATTCCCAGCTCTGTTTCTAAAAGAAACAAACAGCCTCCATATATTGGGCTTGAGAGAATTAATCAGATCCTTTGCTCCTCAAAATGGCAACTGATTGAGACCTAAGCAGAGGAATCAGAAAATTATATTGTCAGCTTTTCTGAAGGTAAAGCTTGTTTGGCAAATGTAGCTTGAATGTGATCCATCTGGCTTCCTAATTTTTTTTTTCAGGTTTAATTTGGATTTACTTGACCTGTAAAGCCTCCAGAGCAAAAACTTGTCCAGCTAGCAATTCCTTACCATACTGGGCCAGGAAGCCCAGTCAGGGGCACAAGCAAGAGGTCTCCTTTGTGGGTGCAGTGACTTACCCTGTTAACTATAACAACTGGAGAAATATGGATCAACGACTATCAGACTCTGACAAACAGAATAGTCACCCTTATCCTGTCGAGAGGAACAATGAAATCTGGAAGAAAGGTGAACACTTCTAATAAACACTTCTGAGAGGGCAGAGCTCTTATTTTATGGACCAGTAGGAAAAGAGTGAGGGAGAAAAAATGGCTTCCTCCACATCACACACAGAAGGTACCTTATTTTACTTACAGACTTGATAAAAGAAGGCATGTAAGTAGGAGGAATTTTGGCTCAGCACCTGGGGTTGCTGATAAGAGGTTCTGAGTTTTCTTGGAGAGAATGTGAGACAATGGAGTGAGGGCAACAGAGTGGGGATTTACATTTGTGGAGCGTTTACTGTTTCAAAAACCACTGTAGGCTCTTTATACCATCAAGTGTTGAGGTTATCTCCTACCAGATAGCTCAGAAAAAAGGAGAAGTAAGGTCCAAGTCCAAGTCATTTTTCTATCAACTCTGATTGTCTTTCCACTATGCCACTGTTATTGTAAATATCACTGCCATCTGGGCAAAGCCTCTAAGAGGACAGCATCTGACCACCATTGCAAGGATGGGAACCCTGCTAGAATTATCCACAATAGCCAAATGCTGGTTGATTGATAAGTGGATAAACAAAATATGCCGTATCAATACAATAGAATGTTATTAAACAACCTAAATGAATGAACTACTGATACGTACTGCAACATGGATGAACCTCTAAAAAACTGTGATAAGGGAAAGAAGCCAGATACAAAAAGACAACATACTGTCTGATTTCATTTCTGTAAAGTGCCCCCAAAGGCAAATCTACTGAGGCAGAAAGTAGATTCATGGTTGCCTGGGACTAGGTATAGTGGAGGGGATTGACCACAAATGGGCATGAGGAAACTTTTAGGGATGATGGAAATGTTTTAAAAATTGAATTGTGGTGATGGTTGTAAAATTGTATAAATTTACCAAAAATAATTTAACTATACTCTTAAAGTGAGGCATATAAATTATAACTCAGAGATGTCGTTTAGAAATTTATTGTTAACAAAGAGAGGATGAATTGTGGGTCCCCCTATTTGGCTCAGTGACTATTTCTATTAAAGGCTGAGAATTTTTGACACCTACTTTTTATATTACTAAGCATGGCATCTAAGATTGTATGTGAAAGGAAATAACATTGCTCTCACATCAATGTTGGTATTCTGTCCTAATTAACATTGAGGAAGCTGAGTGGAAAGGCTCTGGGTTTGTACTCACAGAAGGAGAGAACTGGGGAACTCTTCTAAGACCAGCTCTCCTCCAACCAGATGGGCAGAAAGGACCCTGAGTTGGATGATAAAAAAAAAAAAAAACAAAAACCTGTGGGTACGGCTTTCTCCTTCCTCTGTGATTTCCTGAGTTAGTAACAACCATGTATTCTAGCAATGGCTTCCTTGGTGGCTCAGACTGTAAAGAATCCACCCACAGTGCACGAGACTTGGGTTCAATCCCTGGTTTGGGAAGATCTCCTGGAGAAGGGCATGGCAACCCACTCCAGTATTCTTGCCTGGAGAATCCCGATGGACAGAGTAGCCTGGCAGGCTACAATCCATAGCGTTGCAAAGAGTCAGACACAACTAAGTGACTAAGCACACACTTGTATTCTTGCAGGCCTTCAGGTTAGTACTTCTCAACTGTTGTCTTACCCCACAATAGTTCCCTGAGAAAAGTGATAGTGAAGATTGATAAGCTGTTCACCAAACTCATTTGTTTTTCCTGGGCACACAGGGAGAACAAGTATCCCAGGGCCCTTGTAGTCAGGAGTGACTATGGGACCAAGGGGTGAGTTCACTGGTTAATGAAATGGGGGGAGACATGATTGTATTGCTTCCAGGCTCAGCCCATTAACATTTTTCTACACATGAGACTTCTGTTTTGTCCCATCTGCTGGTTGCAAATCCACACCCAGGGAGACCTCAGAAGCCAAAAGTTGAAAAACAGCAGCACCATAAGACAGAAGTAACATGAGCCTCTGAATCACTTTTTATGGGAGAGACCTCACTGATCAGAAATACCGTCATGAGACTTTACATCAATTCAAAATAAATTTCTGTCCTGTTAGAGCCATTTTTCAGCTTTGAATCTATTAGAATATCTAGCATTACTTTAACTAATTCTCCTACCATCTCTCTTTTAACAAAGGAATATGTTGATGTTTAGAGAGGACGAGTAACTTGTATAAATTCAAGTGTTAAGGAGATGTCAGACTCACGAGCTCTACGCAAATCATCTGGTGTTAGAGAATGTACTCTTATCCACTGTGTTCCACTGCTTTTCCTTTTTATGAGAGCTGAGCGATATGTCAGCAAACATTGATTATCCAGAATCCAAACATTTCCTAACAGCATATCACCACCCTCGTCCAAGGTCCATCATCTGTTTTCTGAATTATTGCATTGTCCTTCTCCTGCCCTTGCTCTCTTACAGTCTATTATCAATCAGAAGTCAGAGTGGTCCTATTAAAACATATGGCTGGTCAAGTCACTTCTTTGCTCAAAACCTTCTGAAGGGCTCTCATCTCCCTCAGAGTAAGAGCTGTGGCCACTACGGTCCATACCATCTGTGACCCGGCCCCTTCATCTCTCTGACTGCCTCTCGTATCTCCACCTCCTCCAACCTTGCTCACTTACTCTGGCCATGTCAGCCTTTTTGCTCATCCTTTACATTTACCTTTGCTCCTGATTCTCACATGATTTGCTTCCTTATTTCCTTCAAGTCTTTCCTTAAATTTCCACTTCTTAGTGGGAGTTTCTGTAACCATTCTGTTAAAATTATGCCCCTCTACTTGATTCATTTTCAGTCCCCACATTTTTCTCAGTAGCATTTAGTACATTGGGCATATTAGATAATATACTTTGAATTATTTTGTTTATTGTCTGATTCTTCTACTAGAATGTGAATTATAGGAGAGCAGAGATTTTTAATTTTTAAAACATTATTTTTTACAATTTTATCTCCAGTATCTAGAAAGGTGCCTAGAATAGAATATCTCATCTCTCATATGTACACATGGAATGAATGAATGAATGAATGTGAATTCTCCAAACTATGGGAAGGGGATGGAGTTATTAAGTCTCTGTGGACCTCCCCAAGGTCTTCCAAACCAGGGGGAAGATTGGTCAATAGGACAGACATATGAGCTCTTAAAACATCAATGGAAATATATTAGTATGGAGAATATTACCTATAAAAAGTCCTTTCAGAGAAAGTTCTGTAAGTGATTGGGATGAAAAAGTTGAGAAGCCACTGAGATGGTGAAGAAAGCGAGGCTCCTCCATGGCTCGATAGCACCAAATCATTTTGCAGTGAGGGTGGGCCAAGTGAACCACAGCGCTGAGGATTCCCAAGTAGGGCGTTGCTTAATTATTCAGACAGCAGGGTGGAGGCCTCAGCTGCCATTAACAGACTTCTTCCTTTGATCTTACCACATGTTATCCTTAGTCCCTCTTATAATTAAGTTTGTATCTAATGACTAACCAAATATTTATTTAGCACCAACTTTGGTGGATTCCAAGTGCTGGGAATATAGTTGCAGATGAGAAAAGGTCTTAGTTTTTGTGGAGCCTATATTCTGGTGGAGAGAGGCAAATTATAAGTGAAACAAAATCAATACAATTTAAGATATTGATTTGTTATTGTTGTCAGTTGCTAAGCTGTGTCCAGCTCTTTGTGACCCCATGGACTGCAGCATACCAGGCTTCCCTGTCCTTTACTAGCTCCTGGAGTTTACTTAGATTCATGTCCCTTGAATTGGTGATGCCGTACAACCATCTCATCCTCGGATGCCCTCTTCTCTTGTTGCCTTCAATCTTTCCCAGCATCTGTGTCTTTTCCAATGAGTCAGCTCTTCCCATCAGGTGGTCAAAGTATTGAAGTTTCAGCTTCAGCATCAGTCCTTCCAATGAATATTTAGGGTTGATTTCCTTTAGGATTGACTGGTTTAATATCCTTGCTGTCCAAGGGACTCTCAAGAGTCTTCTCCAGCACCAAAATTTGAAGGCATCAGTTCTTCAGCACTCAGCCTTCTTTGTGGTCCAACTCTCACATCCATACATAACTACTGGAAAAAACATAGTTTTGATTATATGTACCTTTGTCAACAAAGTGATATCTATGCTTCTTAATATACTGTCTAGGTTTGTCATAGTTTCCCTTCTAAGGAGCAAGTGTTTTTTAATTTCATGACTGCAGTCACTGTCTGTAGTGATTTTTGGAGGCCAAGAAATAAAATCTTTCACTGCTTCCACTTTTTCCCTATTTGCCATGAAGTGATGGGACAGGATGCCATGATCTTAGTTTTTTCAATGTTGGATTTTAAGATATTGATATGTGCTATGAAATGGAGCATTTTACTACAAAATTGGGTGATGGGGTAGAGACCTATAGGAATTGGTTTAGAGCCTTCAGCTGTAGAGTGTTAGCAAGGGCTTCTCTGAAGATATCTCATCAGAACAAAGGCCAAAGGGATATGTAGGAGGCAGCCATGTGAGATCTGGAAAAATAACATTCCAGGATATGGAAGGATAAGTTCAGCAACTCTGACATAGGAGCAGAGGCAAAGATCGGAAATAAGGCGAGTGACTATAGAGGGGAATGGAGAGGTGGGTTTGGAGATGTTCCCAGAGGCCTGAAGGTACAAGGTCTTCAGCCGTTGTGGGGAGATTGTACTTTACTCTCACGGCAATAGGGAGTCTTTGGAGAAGTTGAATGAAGCATAATTGAAACCATCATTTTTAAGGGATGCCAAAACAGCCAATGGAAAGCTGCCTCATGTCCCAGGTTAGCACTGTCTGCAGATTCCCACTTGACTCACAGGAGACAGGTTGCAGAAATCTGACCCAGGCCTTAATAAACTCTTATCACAACTTTGAACCATAGCAGGGTTACTATAAAATCTGGGATCATATTTTTCTAGGGGAACTTTCAACTAATTATTTGAATGCTGTTTGGAAGAAATGTCCAGTTTTTGAACAGCCTACCAAATAAACCCAAATGGTTCAATTGGCATTCAACACTTTGCATTAAATGGCTAAATAATTTCCTTTTAAAATGAAACACTTTAATGAGCCACAGAAAGCAATCAAATACACTTACCATCCAAAAGAAGATAGTCTTTAGTTAATGAGGTAAATCCAAATGGCACAGTGTGATAGAGATAAAATATGAGTTATCTGGCAAAAAGGCTTGTTCCTATAAAACACAAAGTAATGCGAACTAGGGAGGAACATTAATAAAATAGCAGTACAAGTTTCCAATTAATCAGATGTCACTTGACTTTGAGGAATTGGGAGGATGATCAGCATTTGTGAGGAAGGAATACCAACAGGAATTTATAAACAGCTCAATCTCTTAGTCTCTGAGGAAGCAGTGTTTTCTGGGATAAGCATGTTTGATGGGCTTTGTATGAGCAGTTTATTATGAAGTCTAAAAAGATTACTTTGCAAGCCTCCAAGATTGAGATGTTTTTGTATTTCTTCCCCAAGGAATGGTACTGTGGGATAAAAGATAAGGAAAAATAAGACCCAAGCGTTACACACAAAAAATCAATCCAAAAATATATAGGGACATGAGTGCCCCCAATTAGGATGTGTATGAGGGGTTGTATTAGAAATAGAATTGAGTTATCATTTGAACTAAGAGGTTGCAAACAGTTGGACATGACTGGAGAGACTAACATGCTATGGGGTTGTATTAGAAATAGAATTGTGTTATCATTTGAACTAATGATGGTTCAAATCTAAACAGATTTGTTCTATATATTTGGGGGGATGGGTCTTACTTTTCTATAAAGCTATATTTACAGAACAATTAGTCAACAACTATTTATTAAGTCCTGTGGGTATATGTCTCTTTTCTCCATCCTGTACGTGTTATACTCTGATATATATCCATTGTCTGGCACACGGTAGGAATTCAATAATTATTCATTGAAACATATTTAAATAAATTAAAATATGAGTTTGTTCCTTGCCTTAAAAATTTAGAAATAATAAGGTCAAAATGCCAAAAAAATTAAACAAGCCAGGCTAACTTTAGTCACTGCAATTATTGTGTAGGTGCTTGGGAAAAATTGTGCAGGCATTTGGCAAATGCATGGGATGGACAAACTGTGAAACGGACAGTTATTTCCAGCTGACCCTCTACTTGAAGAAGACAGGGTTTAAGGCAGTAACAGTGCAGGAGAGATCAAAAGCATGAGCAAAGGTGAAATGCTGCGGAAACTTGTGATGTATTTTGGGGAATACTGATGGGGGAGCCTGGTGGGCTGCCATCTATGGGGTCGCACAGAGTCGGACACGACTGAAGCGACTTAGCAGCAGCAGCAGCAGCAGAGTCCAATTTTGTTGAAGAATTGAATGCCATGGTGGAGAGAAGTTGGTATGGTGGGAAGAACAAGAACTTCTGAGTCACATAAAATCCCAGCCCTGCCATCAATTTGGTAAACAGCTTAAAGTTCATGATCACTCGTTCCCTCATCCTGAAAGAGAGATAGATGCTGATATTTCCCCTCCCTGGGTTTTTCTAAACAACTAATAATTGCCTGTATTCACTGAGGTCTTACTATGTGTTCAACATTGTTCTAAGCACAATAATTCTATTAATATAAATACCTGTGTGAAGCAATTGGTGTTAATGACCTTATTCAGCCCTCACAAAAATCCTATGATGTAAGAGTTGTGAAGATAAAATGGAATCACATAATGCAGTGCTTGGCTTATAGTACATCCTCAAATAAATGTCTATATCACTTCTTTACCCATCCCATCCTTTCTGTTTTAAGTAACTTGTGGGAATTAAGTCTGGAAAGTAACCTTGAGCTGAACTGCAGAGGAGCCTTACTATTAGCACTTTATTCAGCCAACAACTTGTGGTCTTTGAAGACTTTGGAGCTGGGAAGTGACATGTTTATAGCTGTGATTTCCCTTTACAAACAATCAAGTCCTGTGGGTTGGAATTTTTTCTCACTGCTTCATCAGCTTTCTCAGAGATTAAATTTTCTTTTCATTTTTTTAAAGAGAGATTAAATTTTCAATGCAAGTTGCAAATTTACCAAACATCCTTCTTTTTAAAGAAATGAAATATCCCTCAAAGACTAGAGGGTCTCAGTAACATTTTTGAGACCCCCTCTTTAAGTTGTCTAGTCTCTTTATTCACAGTGATACAGACAGCTGAGCCAAAAGTATTATTCCTGACTGTTGTTCACTATTTTACCCTGAGAAGTATTGGGACACCCTTCACTATCAGCTGTACACCTCAATCAGTTGCACAATTTTATTTTTTCCCCCTCCTGACTATCAAATATCAACTTAAAACCCTTTCAACAGAGTTGAAAGAGGTTACCAATTTTTATAGAAGTTACCAATTAGCATTTATTTTTTTATTGCTAGATGAATTTGAGGCTTCTTTACCAAACAGAGACCACCAGATGGACATTTCAAAATATATCTCACATGTCTCTTCCCAGTCTCTTTTCTTTCAGCCTATTATCATTGCTATATGTAAAAACCACTGAATAAAATTTATAACAATAAAGCAAAATAAATACCATCATCTCAGGCTAAACCTCTAAGGTAGATTCAAGGCTAGAATACTTACAGACTCTAGAACTTTTTTAAAGTATACTCTTAAAGAATTTGCTTATTCTAATGATTAATTATAGTATTTAATTCAAAGATTATAAACTCAAGATTAAAATTTTAAAATATATTTAAAGGTATAGTAAGTCACAAGGCTGTTGAAAATTCGCGAATAAATTGTTTTGGCAGTCTAAAGTGAAAGGATAGGAATCATGGTTTGGGGATTGCAGATAGAATATCCCTTTTACTATAGTGTGGAATACACCCAACATAATAAGATCATTTGGAGGCAATTTCTTATTCCCCAAGATCCCTTGCTTTGACAGACAGATTCAGGTCCCTACTCAAAAGAAACACATAGTCACCATGGGTAACACATATGTTTCCAGATGCTGTGAATCTAAAACTGGTGGCATGAATGGAATGAATGACCACATAATCTAAGATTTTGTTTTAGTCCATACAAACTGGAGACAATGAGATTTAATGGAAAACATTGAAATCCTGCCCAGAGAATGTTTGCTTGTTTATTGTTTAACTGTACTGTAAGCTCCAGGAAAGCATAGACTGCTTCTAAATCTATGGCCCTTAACACTGTGCCTGGTGCACACACACACACACACACACACAAAATAATGAAAATAAAAATCACAGAGGGAACTATTTACTTGAAAATCATTTAATTTCATATTGATGTTCCTTTCCTGTATTGAATTAAATAAAAGCAAACTTGTTACAGAATAAGCCCTGTTATCAAATGCAACTATTTTTAGGTTAAAAAATATTTGTTGAAACACAGAATCTGAAAAAATAAACATATCTACTTTTCATATTAAAAAAAGGCACTCATCCTAATATGTGGTTGTCTTTGGAATGAATTTGAGTCGGATCAGTATTTTAGTTCAACGCCTCTCAAACTAACTATGAAGAAGAACTAGTTTGCTTTTTGACTTTCCAATCTGTCTCATATTGAGTCTTCTATAAAATACAAAAAGTGAATTACTGGAAAATAAAATATAAAGACAAAAGAAACTAGCTCCAACTTTTTGTATTAGATGAAATAGACATAAAACTTCTCTATTTTGTCTCAAAAGTTTCCAAACGCTTTTTCTTCAATTCTTCTCTTTTTTTCCCTTCCTGCAATCTTATTTTATTTTATTTTAAATTAATTATTTTTTAAAAAATTTTACTTTACAATACTGTATTGGTTTTGCCATACATTGACATAAATCCACTACGGGTGTACATGAGATCCCAATCCTGAACCCCCCTCCCACCTCTTTCCCCATATCATCTCTCTGGATCTTCCCAGTGCACCAGCCCCAAGCATCCTGTATCCTGTATTGAACCTAGACTGGCAATTCGTTTCTTACATGATAGTATACATGTTTCAATGCCATTCTCCCAAATCATCCCACCCTTTCCCTCTCCCACAGAGTCCAAAAGTCTGTTCTATACATCTGTGTCTCTTTTGCTGTCTCGCATACAGGGTTATCATTACCATCTTTCTAAATTCCATATATATGCATTAGTATACTGTATTGGGTTTTGCTTTCTGGCTTACTTCACTCTGTATAATAGGCTCCAGTCTCATCCACCTCGTTAGAACTGATTCAAATGTATTCTTTTAAATGGTTGAGTAATACTCCATTGTGTATATGTACCACAGCTTTCTTATCCATTCGTCTGCTGATGGATATCTAGGTTGCTTCCATGTCCTGGCTACTATAAACAGTGCTGCGATGAACATTGGGGTACACGTGTCTCTTTCAATTCTGGTTTCCTCGGTGTGTATGCCCAGCAGTCATCAATTCTTCTCTTATTAAGAATGAGTAAACTAGTTTATGAACTAGCTGCTGTTAGAGAACCACACTTTAAACAGCACTTTTTAGTATGTGCTTAGTCTGCCAGTAACTAAACTTGGTGTATCTGCTTTAAACTCCTTGGGTTTCACTTGGTCACGTGTAAATGGAGAACAGAGCCGATTCCTTAGAGGGTGGAACACAGAGGTACCCACTTTGTTCTTACATCGCTCGTAAGTCTAATCAGTGGTTCTTCTAAGGAAGGGAACCCGACAGGTGGGAACTAATGTGAGGCTCAGGGATCCCTTTCACCATCTCCTAATCTGAGATAGAACATGATCTTTGAAAACTGATGAATGTTTTTAGTGTAGTAGTTATCTCCCCACCCCCTGAGATATTTCATATTCTCTTTCCTGCCTTTTATTTTCTTTGTGCGTGCATGTGTGCTAAGTTGCTACAGTCATTTCCGGTTCATTGCGACCTATGGACTGTAGCCTGCCAGGCTCCTCTGTCCATGGGATTCTCCATGCAAGAATACTGAGTGGGTTGGCATTTCCTTCTCAGGGGATCTTCCTGACACAGGGATCAAAACCACGTCTCTTACATCTCCTGCTTTGGTAGACAAGTTCTTTACCACTGGCACCACCTGGGAAACCCCATTTTCTTTGTAGCATTTGAAAATAATAAACTATGCATTTTGCTTATTCATAATCTGTCTCCTTTCCCTTAAATGTAAACACAGTCAGAGCTGAAATTTTTATCACTTTTTGCTTGTTAATGTGGGAAAAAAAACCCTAAAATTGTTCTTTACACATGATAGACAGCAAGTAAATATTTTTTGAATAATGAATAAGTGACTCAATTCCTTTATATTGCTTGTTAGTGATTTAATGTGATGATTTTGCATATTCACTACTTTAGAATTTGGAATAGTTAATTTTCCTTGAGTCTTACCATGGTTTTTGTGGAAAATCCAATATTTGAGGTAATTTAAGCACAATTCTGAAGCTTTTTCAACTTGGCTATTTATAATTCCAGCTGTATTTTCCCCCTAATATATCAAAAAGGCTTTTAATGTACGTCAAATTCAAAGTTCTCTTTCAAAAGCATAGTTTGGACTCATCCAAATACAACAAAAACACAAATCCATTTTTGATGTAAAAGGCATGATTTAATAATAATCATATAAATAAAAAATGATTAAGTGGAATCATTCAATATTTTCTAAAAAAAATGAACTGAAAAAATGAGCATGAAAATTTTAGGCTAAGGAGACATGTATATGTATATGTATGCGTATATATAGTAATAGTGTTAGTTGCTATGTTGTGTCTGAATCTTTGCGACCCCATGGACTCACCAGGCTCCTCTGACCATGAAATTCTCCAGGCAAGAATATTGGAGTGGGCAGCCACTCCCTTCTCCAGGGGATCTTCCTGACCCAGGAATTGAACCTGGGTCTCCTGCATTGCAGACAGATTCTTTGCTGTATGAACCACTAGGGAAGCCCGTGTGTGTGTGTGTGTGTAATAAAAATTATATATATATATATATTCATATAATAAATTTGTGTTAATGAGAAGGTCTCAAGTACCTGCTTTCATTTGCTTATTCAAGTTATTTGTCAATCATACCATGACACTGTGGTACTATCAGCAATAAAACCAAACTGAACTTTCTAATCCCACATTTATAGTATGTTGGGAAAAGGCACCAAAATCTATTTATATTAAATAGTCTTTACTTTTCCTTTCAGGAAATTCAAACAAAGCAACTAAATAAAACACAAATCTGCCTTATGGTGTTACCCACTACAGAGAAAAAGGAATTCAAATGTATTTAAACGTGCATAAACGTTTGTGTTTCTTTCTTTATTTTTTTGGCCATATGTGCCTTAATAATTAATTTTGAAAAAAGTTTCCATATGTTTTTTGTTCTTTCTTGTTTCCATACTGGCCGGTCAACTTTTTCATTTCTTTTTCCTTCTATTACCTGATTGTTTCATTTCACTATTCAAGTTTTTAATGCAGTTTATATGCTTAGCTATAACTTCAACTTTCCCACAAAAGGACAATTTACTTTTTATGCATATTTTACGGTCTTAATTTAAACACTGAAAGGCAGGGCATAGATGGGACCACATTTTCCCTCATCCAGTGTTCCTGCCCGCACACACATGAGGTAGAAACTTTGATCCTTCTGTAACTAATGAAAAGTGAAGCTTGACCTTTTCTCTCATTTGCATTTCTTCCTCTCCTTCCCCCAAGAAGACTGACTTAACTGATATGAGAAATTGAAAAGACAGTCATTGCACTTGCTTGGCTGCAGTGTATCTCCCCCTCCTCTCTGAGATCTATCTGCTTTGAGGAAGTGTGCTCTTCTTTTTCTTTTTTTCTTTTCTTTCTTTGTTTTTTCTAGGCTCCTCCATAGATTAAGTGCCCCCAGTTCAGGGTCTAAGGGCCTGAAGACTTACATCTATGGTGTCCCAGAGCCTAATGAGAGGGTTCTGGATAAGTGTTTCTGATCTGAAGATCTTAACTCTTTGGAGGAACAGTCTTGATCAGTAGGTTTGGGGAAAGAGAGTAAAACAAAACAGATTCTTGTCATAGATCAAGCTGCATTTGTCAATCTGATATTGCTAACAGTAAAACCAATATTTTGACAATGACTTAATGTCTATTTGACTAAGCATTCATCTGATTGCTGTACCTATTCTCAGTCAACTCAGCTCTTGGGGAGGAACACAGCGTTGGTATGAATAATTATTCTCACATGAGAAAATTGGGTAGAATTTTGGTTGGTGAATATGAGGAAGGAGATTCACAGGGTGATGTGAATAAAAGTGAGCAGAGTGGTTGCCCACTTCTGCATTTGGGTTTATGAGTGATACATCTTTTATGACTGGTGCATGAGATGCTTTTGAGAACTTTCATGGAAAAAATCTTGGATAAAATAGAATGGAGACAAATGTTAGTTGTTGATATTCTATGGAATGAAGAATCATGGAAAAATTTTAATTTATGTAGTCACATAAAGAAGATATGAGCAGTATGAAGGAAATTTAGGGATAGGAATTGAAATAATGGGAGAAGGGGGAAAAAACAAGTGAAAATTAGATTAGGTATCTTATCCAGCTGAGTAGCAATAAAAGTCAGAACCAAAGCAGTCAGCAGACAAAAGAGTATATGTATTAGGGACACATTTTAGAAGGAGATCAACAGATGTTAGCTGTTGACCAGATGGGAAAGATGTGGAAAAGAAAGAAGTGGAATTTGACAAAAATTTTCACAATATAAATTGGGAGAATGATATTTCATTAATCAAGTTAAAGAATATATATATATAAAATATTTCAACCTTCTTTCTTTCCTTTTTTCTCCTTTTTCTTCTTTCCCCTCTCTTTCTTCTTTTTTCCCATTTTCCTTCCTTCTCCCCTTCCTTACTTTCCTTAGTTCTGTAGCACTTCAGTCTATTGAGTAAATGCTAAGTACATCCTTTTTAATTTAAACTTCTTATTTAACCTTCATGCTGTTCCTACAAGGGAGTCAGATTTCAGTTAATTGGTTTCTTGATTAATTAGTTAACTCAAGGCTCAGAGAACTTGAGTTACTTGTCCAAGGTCACCAGTTTGTTTGCATAAACATTTCGATTGGAACCCAGATCTGTTATATTATTTATCTTTAAAGGAAAACTGTTTTTTTTTTTTTTTTTTTTTTTTTTACTAAGAACACATCTGACACAAAATGTATGAGTTTTCCACAAGAACTTTTCCAATTCTCTGTGGATACCTCCTGGGTGTCTTACAGTATCATTCATTCTGTAATTAACTATGCAGAGTTAGCATACACCCCACAGGACTTCCTTGGTGGTTCAGACAGTAAAAAATCTGCCTGCAATGCAGGAGACCCAGGTTCAATCCCCGGGTTGGGAAGATCCCCTGGAGAAGGGAAAGGCTACCCACTCTGGTATTCCTGCCTGGAGAATTCCATGGACAGAGGAGCGGGGTGAGTCCATGGGGTCACAAAGAGCTGGACACAACTGAGAGATGAACACTTTCACTTTCTTTCTGTAGATTACGGGCTCAGTCCCGCAAGACTGTCTCCCCCACATCTGATGCCAGTTACAAGTAGTGGGTCTTCAGATTACTCATATTTATGTCTTACTTGGCTACGAATTTGGGGTTTCCATGACTTTCCCCCACCCACCTTAGTTTCTACAATTTGCTATAATGGCTCACAGAACTTAGGGAAATATTTTACTTTCCATTACTGGCTTATTATAAAGTATAAACTGAGCAATCAGTTAAAAAGGTACACAGGGCAAGTTCTGGAAGGGTCCTGAGTGTAAGAACTTGTCTCTATGGAGTTTGGGGTATATCAGTCTCCTGGCAAATGGATGCATTCATCAACCTGGAAGCTCTTAAAGAGTTTTTCATGGACATTCCATTACTTAGGCATGATTCATTAAATCATCAACTATTGGTGATTTGACTTAATCCCTAGCCTCATTCTCCTCTCTAGAAGTTCAGGGTGGGCCTGAATATAAGTTCCAATCCTCCAATCATGTGGCTGGCTCCTTTGGCAACCAACCCCTACCCTGACCTCAAGAGTCACTAGTCAGCATAAACTCAGGTTGTTGTTGCTCAGTCACTCAGTCATGTCTGACTCTTTGTGACCCCATGGACTGCAGCACACCAGACTTCCCTGTCCATCACCATCACCCAGAGTTTGCTCAAATTCATGTCCATTGAGTCAGTGATGCCATCCAACCGTTTTGTCTTCTGTCGTCCCCTTCTCCTCCTGCCTTCAATCTTTCCCAGAATCAGAGTCTTTTCTAATGAGTCAGCTCTTCGCATCCAGTGGCTAAAATATTGGACTTTCAGCTTCAGCGTCAGTCCTTCTAATGAATATTCAGGGTTGATTTCCTTTAGGATTGACTGGTTGGATCTCCTTGCAGTCCAAAGGGACTCTCAAGAGTCTTCTCTAATACCCTTCAAAAGCATCAATTCTTCTGCACTCAGCCTTCTTTATGGTCCAACTCTCACACCCATTCATTATTACTGGAAAAACCATAGCTTTGACTAGATGGACCTAGGTCAGCAAAGTAATGATGCTGCTTTTTAATATACTCTCTAGGTTTGTCATAGCTTTTCTTCCAAGGAGTAAGCGTTTTTTAATTTCATGGCTCCAATCACCATCTGCAGTGATTTTGGAGCCCAAGAAAATAAAGTCTCTCACTGTTTCCATTGTTTCCCCATCTATTTGCCATGAAGTGATGGGACCAGATGCCATGATCTTTGTTTTTTGAATGTTGAGTTTTAAGCCAACTTTTTCACTCTCCTCTTTCACCTTCATCAAGAGGCTCTTTATTTCCTCTTCACTTTCTGCTATAAGGGTGGTATCATCTGCATATCTGAGGTTATTGATATTTCTGCTGGTAATCTTGATTCCAGCTTGTGCTTCATCCAGCCCAGCATTTTGCACGATGTACTCTGTGTATAAGTTAACTAATCAGGGTGAAAATATACAGCCATGATGGACTCCTTTCCCAATTTGGAACCAGTCTGTTGTTCCATGTCTGGTTCTAACTGTTGCTTCTTGACTTGCATACAGGTTTCTCAGGAGGCAGGTCAGGTGGTCTAGTATTCACATCTCTTTCAGAATTTTCCACAGTTTTTTGTCATCCACACAGTCAAAGGCTTTATTATAGCCAATGAAGCAGAAGTAGATATGTTTCTGGAATTCTCTTGCTTTTTCCATGATCCAACGGATGTTGGCATTTTGATCTCTGGTTCTTCTGCCTTTTCTAAATCCAGCTTGAACATCTGGGAAGTTCACGGTTCATGTACTATTGAAGCCTGGCTTGAAGAATTTTGAGCATTACTTTGCTAGTGTATGAGATGAGTGCAATTGTGTGGTAGTTTGAACATTCCTTGCCATTGCCTTTCTTTGGGATTGGAATGAAAAGTGACCTTTTCCAGTCCCGTGGTCACTGTTGAGTTTTCCATATTGAGTTGGAAATATTGCTGGCATATTGAGTTCAACACTTCAACAGCATCATCTTTTAGCATTTGAAATAGCTCAGCTGAAATTCATCAACTCCACTAGCCTTGTCTGTACTCTTATGAATAATAAACGATGCTCCTTTCATTTTTACCACCCAGGAAATTCCAAGGGTTTTAGAAGTTTTGTGACAAGAACCAGTGTTGAAGACCAAATATACATATATATATATTTCTAATCATGTCATGGTATCACAACCTTTGTATGGTAATCATGTTTTTAGAGAAGAATGTTTTCCTGTGAGGTGTCTGCAACACTGCAAAGAAATCCACTGGACAGTGGAAATGTAGGTTTGGGTCCTCAGGAAGATATAGATTTGGGAGCCACCTGTGGGAAGGTCAGAATAAAACTATGGAAATAGATGAGGTCATCAAGGAATGTGTGCAAAGTGAGCTGAGAGGACAGCTGATGAGAGGGCCTTGGGGAGTGTCTACATGGAAGGGCCAGGTGGAACACTCATAGTTCCTTGGGGGAATTTGTAGTGATTTAGTCTATAAAATCAGTTACATCTAATATTGTAGAGGCTTTTTAAAAAATTAAGCAATTTTCTTTTTGGCTGCACTGTATTTTCATTGCTGCCCAGATACTTTCTCCAGCTGTGGCAAGCAGGGGCTAACCTCTAGTTGTGGTATGCGGGCTTCTCATTGTGGTGGCTCCTCTTGTTGGGCAGCCCAGGCACTAGGGTGCACAAGCTTCAGTAGTTGCAGCTCCAAGACTCTAGAGCACGGCCTCAGTAGTTCTGGCACACAGGCTTTCTTTAGCTGATCCGAAACATGTGGGATCTTCCCAAACTAGGGATCGAGCCCAATTGTGCCCTGCATTCTTAACCACTGGGCCACCAGGGAAGTCTTGTAAAGGATTTTAAAAAAGGTCTTCATCCCAGTAAAAGAAATTACTTGAGATTAAAAAATTATTAGAGGTGTACTTAGAAGCACATTTATTTATAAAATCATATCATGACCACTGGCATGGTGGGGTGATGCAATCTGAAAGTTGCTATGCCAGTGACAAACTTATTTACTCAATCTAACATTTCATTGGTTAGTTGATATCTTTTTAACTTATCAGTTATTGACTGATTTCATACCTTGCTCAATACAAGAAATGTAGCAACTGAACAACAAAATATTCCAAAACTGCTATTAACAAAAACTGTCACATATTTTTAAGATGTAATATTATTCCTCAAGATATACCTAACCAAATGTTTCCCTGGCCACAATTCCTACAATGGAGTGTGGGTGACTGTAATATAAAAAAAGAAGTTAAATTATAAGCTGAACTGTGCCCCCCCCCATTCATATATTAAAAGCCCTCAACTCCAGTACCTCAGAATCTAACTGTATTCGGAGATAAAGTCTTTAAAGAAGTGATTAAGTTACAATGAGGCCCTAAGGTTGAGATCCAAATTCAGATATGTCTAGTGTTCTTATAAGATGAAAAAGAGAAACCAGGGACTCATGTGCAGAGGGACAACCACATGATGAGTACAAGTTAAGAAGGCCTTGGGAGAAATCAACGTTGCTGACATCTTGATCTTGGACTTCCAGCCTTCAGAACTGTGAAAAAATTTATTCTGTTGTTTAACCCACCCAAGCTGTAGTATTTTGTTATGGCATCCCTAGCAATCTAATATACTGCGAAACTAGGCGCTTACCTTCAAAGAGGGTAAAACTCATGCTGATATTAGGAAGGAGGATTTCTAGACTATGCACTCCCAATGCAGGGGGTCTGGGTTCGATCCTTGGCCAGGGAACTAGATCCCACATGCTGCAACTAAGAGTTCGCATCCACAACTTAAAATGCTGCATGCCACAACTAAAAGACCCTGCATGCAACGACTAAATATCCTGCATATCGCAACTAAGACCCAGCACAGCCAAATAAAGAAATGAAAAAAATTTTAAGTGCTGAGTCATATAGTTTCTGACAAAAATAGATTAGCCTCTTGAAAAAGTTGAACTGAAGCTTAACGAGATTTACTGGGTTTTCGAGATGGAGTGCACCAAGTCTCTGAACAATTACATGTTTCGATTATTGAAGCAGTGGCCAAAGACCATATTAATATTTAATTATAAAATATTTTGCCTTTGGTGCATAGAGGGGGCAAAGGGCCATTTAGAAAGACTTTAGCTTTTCTCTTCTGATTTTATAACCATATCTATGGTGATAGACAGGGCTATTCTGAAAAATAACGAACATATAAAAATGCAAACCAGCAACATTTATCCTTTCACAAGAACTTGTAAAGATGCCTGAAGAACACACAAAAATGCTCCTTTTAATGTTTTTAGGAGAATAGCTTAAGGTTGTTTTCAAAGTTTCAAGATCCAAAAGCAAAAGACTCCACTTCTTTACAAGTGGTTTAATCCCATGGGTAGTGCGGTTATAATCCAGATGACTCTCTTGAGGGGCAGGAAGAAGCAATGCCAATATTTTTTTGTGCTGAAAGGACCATAAAGGAGAAACAGATCATACTTTGTGGGTTGATAAATAGCTCAACACACACAGCCAGAAGAATGAACATTCTGCACATTGCACAGCTAGCTTTTTTTTTTTTTTCTCTCCCCCCAAGGCAGAAATGGGGGAAAGGAGTTGTGGTTTTTGTTATTTCTCTGTGCTGATTCCTTGCTCGGTGACATGGCAGGGCTAAAAAGGATATGTCAGAATTTAAAATGTGACATTGAAAGAAGAAGTTTGGAATATGATAAAGATCTAGGTATGGAACTTTATTTATTTTCAATTTCTGGTTTAAAATGAAACATTGAAAGGGGCTTCAGAAATTATTAGAAGCAAGCATTGGTGGTCCTGTTCAGATGACATGTGAAAGGAATATTGAAGTAGGAACAAAAGCTGAGAAGAAAGTCTGCTTTGTTTGGGCTGATTTTATACTTGATAGATGACTTGGGGAAGGATCGATTTGTGGAAGAGCTCACTCTAATAATGAGCAGGGAGTGCAGGAGAGGGGAATTTGTAGATAATAAAAGTATACCAGATGCATGTGAAAGCTGCGGTAAGAACACTCTGGGGAGTTCAAGAGTATTCCCACACAGACCTTCCCCTCCCTTCTCCTCTCGTCTCTTTTTCTTTTGTTATGTGAGGCACTGTTAATAGTAAGTGTTAAGGGAACACAAACTCACTTCTTATCATGGATATACATGATATTTATAATCCTGGGAAAAGTTTGCTTGCTGGTATTTTCTTCCCTCTTATCCTCCAGAATTGTCTTTTCTAGACTGGGCTAAATGAAAATTTTCTTTTCTCATGTAAGTAAAAACGCCCTTTTTTAAACACATCAAAGCCCATTTGAATTTGGATCACATAATAATTTATTTTATCAAACAGATTCTAATTTTTTCCAGATTTAAAAAATTTCCAGATTATTCCAAATTTTGTATGCCAAATTCTTCCCTCAGTTATACACATGCAGCTAATTGCATACACATAACTGAGGGCAGAGTTTGACTTTTGGAGCTGAAAAATCTCTGGAGCTCTGATCTTTTTTGCTCAGAAAGGCACAGACTTTAATCTATGAAACAAACAAACAAAAATAATAAATCTTAAAAATAATTTATATCACTTTCCCCAAGTTGCTTTTAGGCAGTTTAGTTAATCTACCACACCCTGGTATAATTATTCTATCTTTTTTGCAATGAGACAATGATCATGTAAGTGATCTTTTTATTTGTTTGAAGCCACCTAAGCAAGACAGTGTTAGAATTAAGGTTAAAGTTGAGCATTCTGTGTTCTGTGATGATAGCTGAAACTATTTTTTAGCATTACATAACGGTGTGCTGAATCTGTTATATTCTTGATCATTGCCTCTTTTATTATTCAAAATAATAATGGCTGTTAGTATACTTTTTTCCTAATTCTAAAGATAATAGAAATAATTTAAGCAATATAGAAAGTGTAGAGAATAATAAAATCACTTGAATTCTCATCACTACAAGTCAGCCTTTTTTATTTTGTTGAATCTTCTTATTGGAATGTCATCTGACTTTTTCTCTAATTTTATATTAATAGAATATAGACATGTTGTTAGACATGATATAGAATATAGACATGATAGAATTAGGCATATTGTTGTAACCAGCGTTTTCCATCAGGGAAATACTAGAAATGTTTTCACCTCAGGTAATAAAGATATACCTGTTTTAAGGCCCACATACTATTCCACTGGACCAGCAAGTCCTCGACCAATCGGTTATTTTCACAAGAAAAAATGTGCTTCCTTGCTGTCTTTATGGACACATTTGTTTACTTTAATTAATAATTGGAATTCTATTCTCCTTTAGCTATGGCCAAAATCTCAGATTTCCATAAAATATATTTGTTCTATTTTAAAACTACAGTTTTGAGTTGTACATTGATAGAATTATATCAGACATGAAACCTGAAAATATCATGGCAATGGACAATGTGAATAAGTATGTGAAGTGCTCAGAAAATTCTTAAATGTATTTTACAAATAACCTTTTATCCTTACTCAACTTTAATCTGATGCTCTGCTAAAAATGTCCGTAATTGATATGGATTTTGAGTTTTATCTCCACTTCTTTTCCTTACCAGTCCCTCAGAGATTAGGGTAAGCAATGGACTAGAAATTCTTGGTTAATCTACTCTTTGGGCAGTCTGTTGCCAAAAACAAATTTGGAGGGAAGTGTTCGTATTTACATAGTGTTTGAAAAACTAAGAGAAACTCCATATAGGTGCTGACATTACCATTCTATTTTTTGTTCCTCCCTTGATCCTTCTACACTGCTACCCTCATAAAAACTCAGATCCTTTATCAGCCTTGTATTCTCCACTGTCTAAACTTCTTTGTAGCCTACGCACGGACATTGTTCTTTCAATATTCCCTTCTACCCCTCAAATCATCAAATTTTCCCTCTTTACTGAATTATTCTCACAAATACATAAATATGAAATTTTGTCTTATCTTGAAAATATTTATTCTTACCTGTTTTCAACTCTACCTATCACAGCATTTCTTGGAGAGCAAAACATTTATCTTGACTTCCTGATTTCAATTCTTCTTCTCTTTTACTTTAAAGCAATCTAATCAGGTTTTCTCCTCACAAGTCTTCTTGAGGTCACCAGTGACCTTCATGATCTTAAATATGATGGTCAATTCTCAATCCTCATCGTACTTGATCTGTCAGTATCATTTGATACATTTGATCATTCCTCTTCCTTACCTGGTGGCTCAGGGGTAAAAGAATCCACCTCCAATGCAGGAGACACAGGAGACATGTGTTCGATCCCTGGGTCAGGAAGATCCCCTAGAGAAGAAGATGGCAACCCACTCCAGTAGGCTTGCCTGGACAATCCCACAGACAAAGGAACCTGGTGGGCTACAGTTCATGAGGTTGCAAAGAGTCAAACGCCAACTGAGCAACCGAGCATACATTCACTTTCTAATAAATGTTCTTCACTTAGTTTCCAGAATGTCATTTTCTCTTAGTTTCTTCCCATCCTTTCTGGTTATTCCTTCTCAGTTTCCTTGTCTGGATTCTCTTCTTCCTGATTTCTTAATTTGGAATATTAGAGTTTTTCTCTTTTTTTTTTCCTCCTCTTTGTCTACACATCTGTATGGTAATTACTGTCATATTCACACCTCTAGGAATTAACACCAAAAAAAGATGTCCTTTTCATTATAGGGAACTGGAATGCAGAAGTAGGAAGTCAAGAAACATCTGGAGTAACAGGCAAATTTGGCCTTGGAATGCGAAATGAAGCAGGGCAAAGGCTAATAGGGTTTTGCCAAGAGAATGCACTGGTCATAGCAAACACCCTCTTCCAACAACATGAGAGAAGACTCTACACAAGGACATCACCAGATGGTCAACACTGAAATCAGATTGATTATATTCTTTGCACCCAAAGATGGAGAAGCTCTATACAGTCAGCGAAAACAAGACAGGTAGCTGACTGTGGCTCAGATCATCAACTCCTTATTGCCAAATTCAGACTGAAATTGAAGTAAGTAAGGAAAACCACTAGACCATTCAGGTATAACTTGAATCAAAACCCTTATGATTATACAGTGGAAGTGAGAAATAGATTTAAGGGACTAGATCTCATGGACAGAATGCCTGAGGAACGATGGATGGAGGTTCATGACATTGTACAGGAGACAGGGATCAAGAACATTTCCATGGAAAAAAAATGCAAAAAAGCAAAATGGCTGTCTGGGGAGGCCTTACAAATAGCTGTGAAAAGAAGAGAAGCGAAAAGCAAAAGAGGAAAGGAAAGATATAAGCATCTGAATGTAGAGTTCCAAAGAATAGCAAGAAGAGATAAGAAAGCCTTCCTCAGTGATCAATGCAAAGAAATAGAGGAAAACAACAGAATGGGAAAGAATGCTGCTGCTAAGTCGCTTCAGTCGTGTCCGACTCTGTGCGACCCCACAGACGGCAGCCCACCAGGCTCCCCTGTCCCTGGGATTCTCCAGGCAAGAACACTGGAGTGGGTTGCCATTCCCTTCTCTAATGCATGAAAGTGAAAAGTGAAAGTTAAATTGCTCAGTCGTGTCAGACTCCTAGCGACCCCACGGACTGCAGCCTAGCAGGCCCCTTCATCCATTCGATTTTCCAGGCAAGAGTACTGGAGTGGGGTGCCATCGCCATCTCTGATGGGAAAGACTAGAGATCTCTTCAAGAAAATTAGAGATACCAAGGGAACATTTCATGCAAAGATGGGCTTGATAAAGGACAGAAATGGTATGGACCTAACAGAAGCAGAAGATATTAAGAAGAGGTGGCAAGAATACACAGAAGAACCGTACAAGAAAGATCTTCATGATCCAGATAATCATGATGGTGTGATCACTCACCTAGAGCCAGACATCCTGGAATATGAAGTCAAGTAGGCCTTAGAAAGCATCACTACAAACAAATCTAGTGGAGGAGATGGAATTCCAGTTGAGCTATTTCAAATCCTGAAAGATGATGCTGTGAAAGTGCTGCACTCAATATGCCAGCAAATTTGGAAAACTAAGCAGTGGCCACAGGACTGGAAAAGGCCAGTTTTCATTCCAATCCCAAAGAAAGGCAATGCCAAAGAATGCTCAAACTACTGCACAAATGCACTCATCTCACACACTAGTAAAGTAATGCTCAAAATTCTCCAAGCCAGGCTTCAGCAATACGTGAACTGTGAACTTGCAGATGTTTCAGCTGGTTTCAGAAAAGCAGAGGAACCAGAGATCAAATTACCAACATCCACTGGATCATGGAAAAAGCAAGAGAGTTCCAGAAAAACATCTATTTCTGCTTTATTGACTGTGCCAAAGCCTTTGACTGTGTGGATCACAATAAACTGTGGACAATTCTGAAAGAGATGGGAATACCAGACCACCTGACCTGCCTCTTGAGAAACCTATGTGCAGGTCAGGAAGAAACAGTTAGGACTGGACATGGAACAACAGATTGGTTCCAAATAGGAAAAGGAGTACATCAAGGCTGTATATTGTCACCCTGCTTATTTAACTTCTATGCAGAGTACATCATGAGAAACGCTGGGTTGGAAGAAACACAAGCTGGAATCAAGACTGCGGGGAGAAACATCAATAACCTCCAATATGCAGATGACACCACCCTTATAGCAGAAAGTGAAGAGGAACTAGAGACCCTCTTGATGAAAGTGAAAGAGGAGAGTGAAAAAGTTGGCTTAAAGCTCAACATTCAGTAAACAAAGATCATGGCATCTGGTCCCATCACTTCATGGGAAATAGATGGGGAAACAGTGGAAACAGTGTCAGACTTTACTTTTTTGGGCTCCAAAATCATTGCAGATGGTGACTGCAGCCATGAAATTAAAAGACGCTTACTCCTTGGAAGGAAAGTTATGACCAACCTAGACTGCATATTGAAAAGCAGAGATATTACTTTGCCAACAAAGATCCATATAGTCAAGGCTATGGTTTTTCCTGTGGTCATGTATAGATGTGAGAGTTGGAGTGTGAAGAAAGCTGAACACTGAAGAATTGATGCTTTTGAACTGTGGTGTTAGAGAAGACTCTTGAGAGTCCCTTGGACTGCAAGGAGATTCAGCCAGTCCATTCTAAAGGAGATCCGTCCTGGTGTTCTTTGGAAGGAATGATGCTAAAGCTGAAACTCCAGTACTTTGGCCACCTCATGGGAAGAATTGACTCATTGGAAAAGACCCTGATGCTGGGAGGGATTGGGAGCAGGAGGAGAAGGGGAAGACAGAGGATGAGATGGCTGAATGGCATCACCGACTCGATGGAACGTGAGTTTGAGTGAATTCCAGGTGTTGGTGATGGACAGGGAGGCCTCAGTTCAGTTCAGTTCAGTCGCTCAGTCATGTCTGACTCTTTGCAACCCCATGAATCGCAGCACGCCAGGCCTCCCTGTCCATCACCAACTCCCGGAGTTCACTCAGACTCATGTCCATTGAGTCCGTGATTCCATACAGCCATCTCATCCTGGGTCGTCCCCTTCTCCTCTTGCCCCCAATCCCTCCCAGTGTCAGAGTCTTTTCCAATTAGTCAACTCTTTGCATGAGGTGGCCAAAGAACTGGAACTTCAGCTTTAGCATCATTCCTTCCAAAGAAATCCCAGGGTTGATCTCCTTCAGAATGGACTAGCTGGATCTCCTTGCAGTCCAAGGGACTCTCAAGAGTCTTCTCCAACACCACAATTCAAAAGCATCAATTCTTCGGCACTCAGCCTTCTTAACAGTCCAACTCTCACATCCATACATGACCACAGGAAAATCCAACTCTCACATCCATACATGACCACAGGAAAAGCCACAGCCTTGACTAGACGGACCTTAGTCGGCAAAGTAATGTCTTTGTTTTTGAATATGCTGTCTAGGTTGGTCATAACTTTTCTTCCAAGGAGCAAGTATCTTTTAATTTCATGGCTGCAGTCACCATCGGCAGTGATTTTGGAGCCCAGAAAAATGAAGTCTGACACTGTTTCCACTGTTTCCCCATCTATTTCCCATGAAGTGATGGGACCAGATGCCATGATCTTCGTTTTCTGAATGTTGAGCTTTAAGCCAACTTTTTCGCTGTCGTCTTTCACTTTTATCAAGAGGCTTTTTAGCTCCTCTTCACTTTCTGCCATAAGGGTGGTGTCATCTCCATATCTGAGTTTATTGATATTTCTCCCCATAATCTTGATTCCAGCTTGCGTTTCTTCCAGTCCAGTGTTTCTCATGATGTACTCTTCATAGAAGTTAAATAAGCAGGGTGACAATATACAGCCTTGACGTACTCCTTTTCCTATTTGGAACCAGAAATGCAAAAAAGCAAAATGGCTTTCTCAGGAGGTCTTACAAATAGCTGTGAAAAGAAGAGAGGCGAAAAGCAAAGGAGAAAAGGAAAGATTTAAGCATCTGAATGCAGAGTTCCAAAGAATAGCAAGAAGAGATAAGAAAGTCTTCTTTAGCGATCAATGCAAAGAAATAGAGGAAAACAACAGAATGGGAAAGACTAGAGATCTCTTCAAGAAAATTAGAGATACCAAGGGAAAATTTCATGCAAAGATGGGCTCGATAAGGGACAGAAGTGGTCTGGACCTAACAGAAGCAGAAGATATTAAGAAGAGGTGGCAAGAATACACGGAAGAACTGTACGTAAAGATCTTCATAACCCAGATAATCACGATGGTGTGATCACTAATCTAGAGCCAGACATCTTGGAATGTGAAGTCAAGTGGGCCTTAGAAAGCATCACTATGTACAAAGCTAGTGGAGGTGATGAAATTCCAGTAGAGCTATTTCAAATCCTGAAAGAGGATGCTGTGAAAGTGCTGCACTCAATATGCCAGCAAATTTGGAAAACTCAGCAGTGGCCACAGGTCTGGAAAAGGTCACTTTTCATTCCAATCCCAAAGAAAGGCAATGCCAAAGAATGCTCAAACTACTGCACAATTGCACTCATCTCACATGCTAGTAAAGTAATGCTCAAAATTCTCCAAGCCAGGCTTCAGCAATACGTGAACCGTGAACTCCCTGATGTTCAAGCTGGTTTTAGAAAAGGCAGAGGAACCAGAGATCAAATTGCCAACATCTGCTGGATCATGGAAAAAGCAAGAGAGTTCCAGAAAAACATCTATTTCTGCTTTATTGACTATGCCAAAGCCTTTGACTGTGTGGATCACAATAAACTCTGGACAATTCTGAAAGAGATGGGAATACCAGACCACCTAAGCTGCCTCTTGAGAAATCTGTATGCAGGCCAGGAAGCAATAGTTAGAACTGGACATGGAACAACAGACTGGTTCCACATAGGAAAAGGAGTACGTCAAGGCTGTAAATTGTCACCCTGGTTATTTAACTTATATGCAGGGAGGCCTGGCGTGCTGCAATTTATGAGGTTGCAAAGAGTCGGACACACTGAGCGACTGAACTGAACTGAGGACCCTTTGTCTTCCAGACTTAACTTCTAGAATATTCCAGACTTAACATTCACATATCCATGGATACTTCCACTAAATATGAGTACCACTCAAACTCAACATGTCCAAAAATGAACTCCTGATCTTTCTTTCCCATCTACAATCCTGCTTCACTAATCTCAGTTCTGGCCACTCTATCCCTGCTGTTATTCATGACAAATAAAAAGCCGTCTTTGACTACCTTTATTCTTTCACACCCCACGTCTAATCTTTTAAGAAATCTTGTTCGCTCTGACTTCAAAATATACTCAGAATCTTCCCATTGCTCATCCCTTCCACTGAGTCACTAGAATCTCTAAATCAGTGTTTCTACCATCCTCATCTTCTCAGAGTCTACTGTCAACAAATAAAGCAGTGTGAGCTTAAAACTTGGACCATGCAGCGATAGGTGGTACTTGCCTCCTTTAAATCCTGACATAGCTCCGTTTTGTGCTCAGAGTAAAAACTGCAGCCCATACGATGGCTGCAAGGCTGAGACCCTCCGTCTCCTCTCTGACTTCTCCTCCTCCCTTGTTCAGTTTCCTACAATCACAGCAGGTTCTTTGCTCTTCCTCACTTTTGCTAGGAACTCTCCTATCTTGAGACCTTTCATTTGGGTATTCCTTTTACCTGGAATGTTCTTGCTCCAGATAGCTGAATTGACAGCACTTTTGTCTCCTTTAAGTTTTGACTAACTTTCACCTTCTAAATGAAGCCTACCATGACCACCTTATTTAGCATGTCTCCCATCTTTGGCATTTCCTATCTGCCTATCCTCCTCTGCTTTGTGTTGTGTGTGTGTGTGTTTCATAGTATTTATGTTTGAGTATATTTACTTAAAAATTAAATTTTTGTTTAGTTTCTTTGCTCTCACTAGAATATAATCTTTGAGTGTATCTTTAAGACAGGGATCTTTGTTTGTTGTGAGTGGTAGGATTATGGGTAGTTATCCTATTATTAAAATTACAAATACAATCATATCATGAATACCAATGATGAGAATATGACACAAACGGATAGATTTTGGTTAATCCCATTCTATGCATATAAGATTCTCAAAATAGAAAAGAAGAACCAGGGTGAAAGGAAGACTACTGAGATAAGAGGACACAGTGTAAACTTGGCATTTCTACTGACAATTCATAAAACTCCCTACTCTAAGAGTTTTTGAGAGAGGAGTGATGAGGCTACAAATGTTGCTGTTTGAATCTTGACTTCAGATTGGTTAATGATTATGCTAATTTTAGGATAAAAAGGGAGCATTTTGGGCTTTGAAATAAACATGTATACATCATGAGCCCATCTCATTAGCACTTCTGAACTTTCCCTTCAGCTGTAGCTGATTAGCAACTAAAAACATCAAGGTTTATTTTGAGAATTTTGAAGACTACTCTAAGGCCTTGAAATAATTAGTTGCTCAAGTCCTCATTAAGAAATAGAGCATATACAAAGCTATAAGACTTGGCTAGTCAAGAAAGCAAAATGCTTTTGAGCATTTTATTCAGTGAGGTAAATGAGCATGCTTTGTTCCAACTGGTTAACCAAATATTTAAAGTATGGCAGAAGGAATGAAAATTTGCCCAGCCGGAGGAGGGTAGAGGAGGGTGAAGAGATGTCAGGTCCACATAAAATTACTTTGTTGCAAAGACTAGTTGCTTATGTCCACTGATTTTGCTGCCAATTATTCGTAGTAAAAAAAGAATAGTCTTTGAGGGTTTATTTAAAAAAATATTACTTAATTCCAGCATTTGATAAGGCAACTAATTATTGAAAGAAATCTTAAAGAACATTAATTTAAATGTTGGCTGTAAAATAAGAGAAATATTTAGGTATGAAAAAGTGAGGGTAAATTTCTAATTTTGATTAAGCTTTAAAAAGTAAAGCTGAGGTTTTGGGGGGCTCCAAATAAAATGCTTTTTCATACTGTTTATTGGGCTCTCAAGGCAAGAATGCTGAAGTGGTTTGCCATTCCCTTCTCCAGGAAAGTCTGGTGTGCTGCAGTCCATGAAGTCACAAAGAGACACAAATGAGTGACTGAACAACAAAATAAGATACTCTCTTCTGCTTTATGAGGGTAGACCAACGTGTCAGATAGATGCAGATAACAAATGCCAGCTTTATTACTAATCAAAATTTGGTCTGAAGAAAGCACTTCGATTCGCAGCCACAATATCCTTTCTAAGGTGGATGCATGTTCAGTCACTCAATCATGTCTGAATCTTTGGCAACCCCATGGAGGTGGCATGCCAGGCTCCTCTGTCTACGAGATTTCCCAGGCAAGAATACTGGAATGGGTTGCCATTTCCTCCTCTAGGGGATCTTTAAGACCCAGGTGTCGAACCCAAGTCTCCTGTGTCTCCTTTGGTAGGCAGATTCTTTACCACTGAGCCACCTGGGAGCCCCATCCTTCCTAACACTGCCCCACTATTAGACACACTTACTCATCTGGCATAAGCAATGCTTGATAACACAGACCTCCCTCATGGATCAGGATGCTTACCGCATGATATGGAGCAGACAGGGAAGGCAGGGTCCTTGCATAAATAATTCCAGAAAGAGAGAAAACAAGGAAAAGCCTGAATAAACTTGCTCAGCGACTTCTCCCCCCCATCCACCAATTAGACCAATTAATTCTCCTCCCTTAAGGAGGGATAAGTCGGGGTGGAACGCAAGGCTAACTGGTTTCTGCAATTATAGCTAAAGTCTCCCCAGCTGGAAACAAGAGGAATGGCGGACAGATCCGCCTGCTTCGCCAACACACTTAACTCGTCACATATGTGTGATCTATTATGTTAATAGCAATTATCCCATGTGTTTCAAAGTGTGTGTGTTAGTGGGAGGAGGGGGAATGGGGATTATTAAATTTCAAAATTTCCACCTCCATTTTTCAGGTAATTACACAGAGAGTTGCAAATCTAGGACTCATACATTGTTGTCGTGCACAGTGCTGTGAAATAACGTTCATGAGTGGATGGCTCAGCCATGGATGAAGGAGAAAGAAGAAAATGCAGCTGTGCTTTCGTTAATGAGTGGTCAGAACGTTTGGATCCCCACGGCCTCTGCTGGAGGCAGCACTGCTGCCATCTGCTGGACTGTGCGTAGGAGAGCCCCATCAGATAGGAGTCAGTTCAAATTATGTCCCTCCCACATAGGAGGCATTATGCTAGGCGCCAGGTAGGGGCACCCAAAGATTACAGACGATTTCTCTGCCCCCAGGAAGCCGGGAATTTAACAGGGGAGAGACACCTCGCTCAGGAGGCTGTGATAGTCTGAGTCTAATGGGAGAGCCATGAGATGGTATCACCAGGCAAGGATTTACGGAAGAAGTGACTGGAGAGTATGTCGGAAGCAAAGGTAGGGGTTCAACAGGGAGAGATGGGGAAAAGGGAATTCCAAGTGGACGCTACTTCAAACAATTCTCCTGGCTCGTGAAGAGGCTCATGAACGTTCCTCCTCTTTTTAGAAATAATCTTTTATTTCTCTGTTGTGATTGGCCTTTCCTTAGTTTATAATCATTTCATCCATGGATCAGACTTTCACTAACATAGACACTAACCGTGGAAGTTACGGGTACTGTATAACGAGCATGTTGTGTCCCTCCCTCACAATGCTCTGATTGGGTATATCCTATGCTCTGCCCTGCAAAACATGAGGAGCCTTTATTTCAGGGAATGTCTTTGGTCTGTGGTTTACCATAGCATAAGTTTATGAGGTTGAGTTTTACAAATTCAATTTTAATCAGATATTAGTTTTGTCCTAAGAAAACTCTAAATACCAAAAATAAAGCTTTCATCAGTTTAGAAACCATCTATAACTCATAAGTGTAATTAGGTTTAAATGATGCTGAGATTTCACACGATCCCTGCTCAACACTTGTGATTTTATATTCTATGCCTCTTGTGCCTGAATAGTGGTCCACTAGATATTTTCCTGTTATAAGCTGTGGTATGTTGAGGACCCAGCAAGTTAAAGAGTAATAACTTTTGATTTGGCAACAGCAGAATAAAGTGAAATCCTTGCCAGCGTTAAGTTTGACACGTGACTGATGATATTTTCAGGTCTCAGATATGAATGTACAGTGGAGCTATTCTGCCTGAATTTCATTTGACTTTCCTGTGGTCATCAAAATGGGTGTCTTTCAATCTTTGTGTCAGTGGAGTTTGGCTTGTGTGGGACTTCAGAGATAAACCTGTCTAGTACAACGAAGTTTGTGATTCCACTGGGCCCTGTCATAAAAATCAGTTTTGAAACCTGCCAAACTTAGTGAAATTGGCTGATTCTGGGGCTAGGCCTTACTGCATAGTTTTGGACAATGCCTGCACATATGTTTAAAATAACCTCATTTCAAATACGCTTGTGTTTAAGACTCCTTCAGTAAAGGATTTGTAACAGTAAATAAATACAATGGAAAACAAGTTTAAACAAATGTTTTAAATTTACTTATCCATTTAGTGCTTGAAATACTCTATTTCTCTTCCAAAGCTCCATTTCCACCATCTCTTCTTTTTAAATCCAAATGTTCTCAACAGTAATTTAGAAGATGTGCAAAGCTAGGCCAAGGAAAAGGAGTCAAAACTATAAAATCCAGTTAGAAAATGTAAGGAAATGAGCCAAATTAGAAGCAAAGCCAGTACCCAGGGCAATGTGGAAATATTGGATAAAGACACTGCTTTGGAGATGGAGCAGACCGAAAGTGATGACATCTTGTTGAGCCACAAAGAGACACAATATTATCCTGGTCTTGGATAGCTTACAGTTTATTTGAAGAGATATGGCTTGTTCTGATGAAAATAAACAGTAACACAAAATAGCAGGCGCTGAGCCAGTGAGTAGGGTAGTAGCAGGTGCACAACATCAAGGGCGAATGTGGTGAGGAATGGGTTATGAGGAGGGTTTAGTGTAGGTCTCCCCTCTCTCAGTTGTTATTTTTCAGTTAGGAAGTATTATAAATGAGGGAAGTGTTTGCATGCATGCTCAATCATGTCAGACTCTTCGTAACTCCATGGATTGTACCCTGCCAGGCTCCTCTGTCCAGGGAATTTTCCAGGCATGCATGCTGGAGTGGGTTGCTATTTCCATTTCCAGGATATCTTCCCAAGCCAGGAATGGAACCCATGTCTTTTGCATCTCCAGCATTGACAGGTGAATTGCTTTCCACTGAGCCACCTGAAAAACCCCAAAGGTGAGAAATATATATAGTGTTTAAACAGAGCAGACACTAATTATCTCACAATAACTATCATTTGTTAAATACTATGTGTCAGCTATTGTGGTCAGGTGCTTTATACACATTATTTCACTCAATCTTTGCAATTTTCTATGACTTAAATACTATTTTCCCCCAAAATTACAAATGGCAACTTCAGGTACCCAAAATCACATAACTTCTGCAGGACAGAACCCAGATTCAAAGCAAAACATGCCTGATTTCAAAGCCCTAACTTCACGACCCAGATAATCATGATGATGTGATCACTAATTGAGAGCCAGACATCTTGGAATGTGAAGTTAAGTGGGCCTTAGAAAGCATCACTACGAACAAAGCTAGTGGAGGTGATGGAATTCCAGTTGAGCTGTTTCAAATCCTGGAAGATGATGCTGTGAAATTGCTGCACTCAATACGCCAGCAAGTTTGGAAAACCCAGCAGTGGCCACAGGACTGGAAAAGGTCAGTTTTCATTCCAATCCCAAAGAAAGGCAATGCCAAAGAATGCTCAAACTACCGCACAATTGCACTCATCTCACATGCTAGTAAAGTAATGATCAAAATTCTCCAAGAGAGACTTCAGTAATATGTGAACCGTGAACTCCCTGATGTTCAAGCTGGTTTTAGAAAAGGCAGAGGAACCAGAGATCAAATTGCCAACATCCGCTGGATCATGGAAAAAGCAAGAGAGTTCCAGAAAAACATCTCTTTCTGCTTTATTGACTATGCCAAAGCCTTTGACTGTGTGGATCATAACAAACTGTCGAAAATTCTGAAAGAGATGGGAATACCAGACCACCTAACCTGCCTCTTGAGAAATCTGTATGCAGGCCAGGAAGCAACAGTTAAAACTGGACATGGAACAACAGACTGGTTCCAAATAGGAAAAGGAGTATGTCAAGGCTGTATGTTGTCACCCTGGTTTTTTAACTTCTATGCAGACTACATCATGAGAAACACTGGACTGGAAGAAGCACAAGCTGGAATCAAGATTGCCGGGAGAAATATCAATAAACTCAGATATGCAGGTGACACCATCCTTATGGCAGAAAGTGAAGAGGAGCTAAAAAGCCTCTTGATGAAAGTGAAAGAGGAGAGCGAAAAGTTGGCTTAAAGCTCAACATTCAGAAAACGAAGATCATGGCATCTGGTCCCATCACTTCATGGGAAATAGATGGGGAAACAATAGAAACAGTGTCAGACTTTATTTTTCTGGGCTCCAAAATCACTGCCAATGGTGACTGCAGCCATGAAATTAAAAGACATTTACTCCTTGGAAGAAAAGTTATGACCAACCTAGACAGTATATTCAAAGGCAGAGACATTACTTTGCCGACTAAAGTCCGTCTAGTCAAGGCTATGGTTTTTCCTGTGGTCATGTATGGATGTGAGAGTTGGACTGTGAAGAGGGCTGAGCACTGAAGAATTGATGCGTTTGAACTGTGGTGTTGGAGAAGACTCTTGAGGATCCCTTGGACTGCAAGGAGATCCAACCAGTCCATTCTGAAGGAGATCAGTCCTGGGTGTTCTTTGGAAGGAATGATGCTAAAGCTGAAGCTCCAGTTCTTTGGCCACCTCATGCAAAGAGTTGACTCATTGGAGAAGACTCTGATGCTGGGAGAGATTGGGGGCAGGAGGAGAAGGGGATGACCCAGGATGAGATGGCTGTATGGAATCACGGATTCAATGGACGTGAGTCTGAGTGAACTCCGGGAGTTGGTGATGGACAGGGAGGCCTGGCGTGCTGTGATTCATGGGGTCGCAAAGAGTCAGACAAGACTGAGTGACTGAACTGAACTTTAAACCATGCTATTACTGTCAGTGTATAGCTAATGAACAATTATCTGCATGTTGTAATAAGTTGGTCAAGGTAATGATACAGAGAATTTCATTCCTATGATGAAACATATGTTATTTTGGATAGAAATTCCTGAGATGATAATTATAAAAACTATTTAACAAACATGGAAGAATGTTTTTCACATAATGTCAAATGTAAAAAGAATAATAAACATATACATTGTGTTTACAATTATATCAAAACTCTGTATGCATATAGACAAAACCCTGATATAGAAGTGTAAAAGGAAAATAGTTTTCTTGGAATGAAAAGAGTCATAGTTAATTTTTTATTTAAAATTTTTTAGTGTTGAAATTTTGCCATTAAGATTTTTATAAATTAAGTTAGAACGATTAAAGCTATTAGACTAATTCAGTGAAGGAAATTTAAAGCTTGGTCCTGGAAACCAATCATTCTCAAATGAAAATTACAACTTGTTTTAAAATAGGAAATCACTTTGGGAGGTCAGGACATAATGGAAACTCTCCAGCAGATAAAGTTTAGTTTATGAGGGTGAATTTTCAATTGTTTTACTAGAAAATGTTTACTTGTCCTCTTCAGAAATTTGCATTAAAGTTGCCATTTCAGAAGACAAGAATGTCTATACAATAGGGTCTCACCCTGCTCCCTCCCTCTTTTACATGTCTCCCTGTGTCCCACCCAACTCCATTTTGACAAATAAGCACCTTTCTTTCTTGCTGAGTTCTCCTCCACCACACCTGTTATCTAAAACTCTACTTGACTTCTAGGGCTCACAAAGGAACAAGAGCTTTCTCCAAAGGAAGTGGGAAATGGTGTGATTCTTCTCTTTTTTTAGGCCATAACAGTTTCTTGAGTATGAGAACTGCTTGATGATTCTACTTACTTGACAGAAATATAGTTCAAAGCTCTCAGTGAAGCTAGAATTTGAATCCATAGGTAGAAAGACAATTTACTGTTTTGTTTTTCCGTAGGGATAGTGAAAAACTGTAAATCTTCTTATCCTCCTTCTTTAGCTGACCCACCTAATTGAGTTGCTCTCTATTGTCTCTGCAAATATTCTGCCTTATGCCTACTCCACTGAGAAGGTCTGAGCACCAGGTACAGTCTCGCCTATCTCCCTCACTTCTTTCTCATTCGTCTACAGCCAAATCTGTACATGCAAATAGTACTTAGTGCTGGAACTGGGTGTTTTAATAGATATTATGCACACTGGTGAAATGTGTGCAAAAATGAAAGTTGTACAAAACAGTTGAATAGTCTTTTGAGATGGAGAAGGCGATGGCACCCCACTCCAGTACTCTTGCCTGGAAAATCCCATGGACAGAGGAGCCTGGTAGGCTGCGGTCCATGGGGTGGCGAAGAGTCGGACACGACTGAGCGACTTCCCTTTCACTTTTCACTTTCATGCACTGGAGAAGGAAATGGCAACCCACTCCAGCGTTCTTGCCTAGAGAATCCCAGGGATGGGGGAGCCTGGTGGGTTGCCGTCTATGGGGTCACACAGAGTCGGACACGACTGAAGTGACTTAGCAGCAGCAGCAGCAGCGGTCTTTTGAGAAGCATAGGGGTAATGTAGCTAAAAGGAATGATAATGAATTACTTGTGGAAGAGAGAGGTTTCTAAACAAACTTTAAGAGAGTATGTGCTTATATTGCATTGAAAGTTTAAGTTTTTGCTTTATTTTAAAGAAACTCAAGCTGGAGACTTTAGAACAAGTGCAATAAAACTATGATTTACCATACATTCAAATAATGGCTTAGACTCTACACAAAAACATTTGTTTATGAATGTAAACTTATGTTTTAAGTTAAAATAGAATCTTTAAGGTATGTAATTTTAATTATGATTCCCAGTGTAATTGACTTTTAAGAAAATTATTAACTAATTGCCAGTTTTGTAGATAAGGGATTGAGAGAGTTTTGACTATATCAGTACCACCTTGTATTTCAGTTGTAAAGGCACAGCACATTCAGTGGCAAAATCAGAAGTAAAGAGTGTGCTATTTTGAAAGATCCCTAATAATTTCGAACTTCTTTGAGAGTTATATTCATTTACTTTTGCTTCTATTCCATTTTATGCTTAAAATACTAAGTCTGTTTTATTCCTTTTTCATTAATTCAAATTGCTCTTCTCCTTCTCTGGTAGAGACTAGCTGTTGAACAAATACATATTCTCCCCATTCATCTTCAAACTGGCCCAGAGTTTTCAGAGGCACATACTGCCCTATAGTTAGAAGAAAGATCATATTTCCCAACCTTTATTGCTGCTGGGTGTGACCAGGTATATTAGTTTTTATGGCTGTTGTAACAAATTGGCACAAATTTAGTAGCTGAGAATAACACAAATTTGTTACATCCTGGTTCTGCAGTTCAGAAGTCTGGGTTAGCTTGGTTTCTCTACTCCAGGTTTTACAGTGCAAAACTTGAGGTGTCACAGTGACTGTGTTCTCATTTGAAAGGCTCTGGGGAAGGATTCATACCCAGACTCAGGTTGTTGGCAGAATCTAATTCCTTGGTTTTGTAGGACCAGAACCCTGTTCCCTTGCCTGCTGTCAGCTTCAGGCTGCTCTTTGCACCTTGAGGCCTCTCACTGGTCATTGCGTGTGGGTCCCTACATCTCAGGGCCAATAGAGGTGTTGTGTTTAGAACCATGATGGGAATGTCTGATTTCCCCTTACACCCTGGCCTGCCTTTGCCTCCAGCTGGAGAAAGTGCTCCACTTTTTACCAGCTCATATGATTAAGTCGGCCCCATCTGAATAATCTCCCTATTTTAAGATCTGTAACCTTAATTACATAGGCAAAGCCCCATTTGCCATTTAATTTAACATAGTCACATATTGCAGAGAAGGCGATGGCACCCCACTCCACAAATTCATCAAAAGAATATTTGGACGCTGAGTAAATTCTACAAAACAACTTCTGATGTCCTGGCAGAGGACATCAGGCATGCAGAAAAGCAGCCCATTGTCTTCGAAAGGAGGCAGGAAAAAATATAAAAGATAAAAAGAGAGACAAAAGAGGTAGGGATGGAGATCCATCCTGGGAAGGGAGTCTTAAAAAAGAGAGAAGTTTCCAAACACCAGGAAACACTCTCACTGGTGAGTCTCTGGCGAGCCTTGGAACCTCAGAGGGCCACATAACTGGGAGGAGAAATAAATAAATAATTAACCCCACAGATTACATGCCCAATGGTAATTCCCAGCAGAGAAGCAGCGCAGACGACAGCATGTGCAACTAGCAAGCAGGGGCTGGGCAAGGAGGCAGGGTCTGCATTGCTTAGAGTAAGGACCAGGCCTGAATGCCCCAAGGGCAATCTGAGGGCACTAACTTGAGATAGCAAACCAGACTGTGGGATAGCTATCCTGCGAAAAGCCCTAACCTAAGACACTGCCTTGAAGCTGAAGTTCAACAGTTCTAAAAAGACCTACAAGACCTTTTAGAACTAATACTCCCAAAAGATGTCCTTTTACTATAGGGGACTGGAATGCAAAAGTAGGAAATCAAGAAACACCTGGAGTAACAGGTAAATTTGGCCTTAGAATGCAGAATGAAGCAGGGCAAAGACTAATAGAGTTTTGCCCAGAAAATGCACTGGTCATAGCAAACACCCTCTTCCAACAACACAAGAGAAGACTCTACACATGGACATCACCAGATGGTCAACACCAAAATCAAATTGATTATATTCTCTGCAGCCAAAGATGGAGAAGCTCTATACAGTCAACAAAAACAAGACCAGGAGCTGACTGGCTCAGATCATGAACTCCTTATTACCAAATTCAGACTGAAATTGAAAAAAACAGGGAAAACCGCTAGACCATTCAGGTATGACCTAAATCAAATTCCTTATGATTATACAGTGGAAGTGAGAAATAGATTTAAGGGCCTAGATCTGATAGATAGAGTGCCTGATGAACTATGGACTGAGGTTTGTGACATTGTACAGGAGACAGGGATCAAGACCATCCTCATGGAAAAGAAATGCAAAAAAGAAAAATGGCTGTCTGGGGAGGCCTTACAAATAGCTGTGAAAAGAAGAGAAGCAAAAAGCCAAGGAGAAAAGGAAAGATATAAGCATCTGAATGCAGAGTTCCAGAGAATAGCAAGAAGAGATAAGAAAGCCTCCTTCAGTGATCAATGCAAAGAAATAGAGGAAAACAACAGAATGGGAAAGACTAGAGATCTCTTCAAGAAAATTAGAGATACCAAGGGAACATTTCATGCAAAGATGCGCTCGATAAAGGACAGAAATGGTATGGACCTAACAGAAGCAGAAGATATTAAGAAAAGATGGCAAGAATACACAGAAGAACTGTACAAAAAGGATCTTCATGACCTGGATAATCACGATGGTGTGATCACTCATCTAGTGCCAGACATCCGGGAATGTGAAGTCAAGTGGGCCTTAGGAAGCATCACTACAAACAAAGCTAGTGGAGGTGATGGCATTCCAGTTGAGCTGTTTCAAATCCCGAAAGAGGATGCTGTGAAAGTGCTGCACTCAATATGCCAGCAAATTTGGAAAACTCAGCAGTGGCCACAGGACTGGAAAAGGTCACTTTTCATTCCAATTCCAAAGAAAGGCAATGCCAAAGAATGCTCAAACTACCGCACAATTGCACTCATCTCACATGCTAGTAAAGTAAAATGCTCAAAATTCTGCAAGCCAGGCTTCAGCAATAAGTGAACCGTGAACTTCCTGATGTTCAAGCTGGTTTTAGAAAAGGCAGAGGAAAGAGAGATCAAATTGCCAACATCTGCTGGATCATGGATAAAGCAAGAGAGTTCCAGAAAAACATCTGTTTCTGCTTTATTGACTATGCCAAAGCCTTTGACTGTGTGGATCACAATAAACTGTGGACAATTCTGAAAGAGATGGGAATACCAGACCACCTAACCTGCCTCTTAAGAAATCTGTATGCAGGCCAGGAAGCAACAGTTAAAACTGGACATGGAACAACAGACTGGTTCCAAATAGGAAAAGGAGTATGTCAAGGCTGTATATTGTCACCCTGCTTATTTAACTTCTATGCAGAGTACATCATGAGAAACGCTGGACTAGAAGAAACACAAGCTGGAATCAAGATTGCGGGGAGAAATATCGATAACCTCAAATATGCAGATGACACCACCCTTATGGCAGAAAGTGAAGAGGAACTAAAAAGCCTCATGATGAAAGTGAAAGTGGAGAGTGAAAAAGTTGGCTTAAAGCTGAACATTCAGAAAACGAAGATCATGGCATCCGGTCCCATCACTTCATGGGAAATAGATGGGGAAACAGTGGAAACAGTGTCAGACTTTATTTTTGGGGGCTCCAAAATCACTGCAGATGGTGATTGCAGCCATGTAATTAGAAAACGCTTACTCCTTGAAAGAAAAGTTATGACCAACCTAGATAGCATATTCACAAGCAGAGACATTACTTTGCCGACTAAGGTCCATCTAGTCAAGGCTATGGTTTTTCCTGTAGTCATGTATGGATGTGAGAGTTGGACTGTGAAGAAGGCTGAGCGCTGAAGAATTGATGCGTTTGAACTGTGGTGTTGGAGAAGACTCTTGAGAGTCCCTTGAACTGCAAGGAGATCCAACCAGTCCATTCTAAGGGAGATCAACCTGAGGATTTCTTTGGAAGGAATGATGCTAAAGCTGAAGCTCCAGTACTTTGGCCACCTCATGCAAAGAGTTGACTCATTGGAGAAGATCTTGATGCTGGGAAAGATTGGGTGCAGGAGGAGAAGGGGACGACCGAGGATGAGATGGCTGGATGGCATCACTGACTCGATGGGCACGACTCTGAGTGAACTCCAGGAGTTGGTGATCGACAAGGAGGCCTGGCGTGCTGCAATTCATGGGGTCACAAAGAGTCGGACACGACTGAACAACTGAACTGAACTGAAGACACTGCCAGGTTCACTCACAGAACAAAGGACTGAGCCGAGCTAGTCAGCTGCAGACAGGCCCATCCTCTGCCAGAGACAGGCAGGTGGAGGCAGCCAGAGCCGGAAGGGGGCAATTGTGGCCTCAGAGAGGCATCATCAACCAAACTGCAAGCAGGGTTTGTTGCTAACCAAGACTTCTTGGGATTTTGGATGGTTGACATCCTCCAGGAGGGTCCCAGCCAGAGATCAGCTCCCCAGAAGAGACCCACGACACACCTGAGAAGCTGAGCCAGTTTTACACCCAGAAAATCGAGTGGTAGGGACGGAGGAGGTGATAAGTTGCAGCAACTGCCCTCACCAAGCACCTGGTCACCTGAGCTGCTTGGACCTGGGAAGGGCACAAAACGCAGGCCCAACTGAGTCTGTGCCTTTGTGGAGTACCCGAGTACCTGAACCTGAGCGGCTTAGACCTGGGAAGTGCATACAACCCAGGGCCGGCCTCAGACAGTTCCCGCCAGAGCAACCTAGAGCCTAAGCAGTGTAGACAGGGAAAGCACACACACCGTGAGCAGGGGCAAACCCAGTGTGGCGGAGACACTGAGAGCACACGCCAGTGTTATTTGTTTGCAGTGTTCCTCCCTCCCCACAGCGCGGCTGAACCAGTGAGCCTAAAAAAGTGTCCACCACTGCCCCCTTGTGTTGGGGTGGAAATTAGACACTAAAGAGACCAGCAAACAGAAGAAGCCAAAATAAACAGAGGAAACCGCCCTGGAAGTGACAGGTGCAATAGATTAAAACACTATAGTTAGCACTGACTGCATAGGAGGGGCCTATAGATCTTGAAAAGTATAAACCAGATCAAGGAACCATCTGAAAATGAACTGACCCTACACTGTCCACAACAACACCAGAGAAAGTCCTAGATATATTTTTACTATTATCATTCTCTAAAAAAAGGTTTTATTTTTAAGTCCTCTATTGCGCCCTTAATTTTCACTTTTATAACCATTACTTTGCAAAAAATATGCTATTTTTTAAAGCCAACTTAATATATATATTATATTTTTGTGACTTTTTTTTCCCTTTGATATTGTATTTTTGAGAATCCAACCTCTACTCTAGGTTTTTAATCTTTGCTTTTTGGTATTTGTTATCAATTTTGTACCTTTAAGAACCCAATCTTCAGTACCCATTTTTACTTGGGAGTGAGATTACTGGCTTGACTGCTTTCTCCCCCTTTGGACTCTCCTTTTTCTCCACTAGGTTGCCTCTATCTCCCCTCTCCCCCTTCTTTTCTCTACCCAACTCTGTGAATCTCTTTGTGTGTTCCAGGTTGTGGAGAACACTTAGGGAACTGATTACTGGCTGGATCTGTCTCTCTCCTTTTGATTCCCTGTTTTATCCTCCTGGCCACATCTGTCTCCTTTCTCCCTCTTCTCTTCTCTGTATAACTCCATGAACATCTCTGAGTGGTCCAGACTGTGGAGAGCACATAAGGAAGTGATTACTGGCTAGCTTGCTCTCTCCCCTTTTGATTCCCCCTCTTCTCCTCTTGGTCACCTGTATCTCCCTCCTCCCTCTTCTCTTCTCCATGTAACTCTGTGAACCTCTCTAGGTGTCCCTCACTGTGGAGAAACTTCAGCTTTAACCTAGGTGTTATCATTGGTGCTGTATAGATGGAGAAGTCTTATGGCTACTGTAAGAATAAGACTGAAAACCAGTGGCAGGAGGCTTAAGTCCAAATCTTGAGAACACCAGAGAACTCCTGACTCCAGGGAACATTAATCGATAGGAGCTCATCAAACGCCTCCATACCTACACTGAAACTAGGCACCACCCAAGGGCCAACAAGTTCCAGAGCAAGATATACCACACAAAATCTCCAGCAACACAGAAACATAGCCCTGAGCTTCAATATACAGGCTGCTCAAAGTCACAACAAACCCATTATCATCTCATAACTTATTACTGGACGCTTCATTGGACTCCAGAGAGAAGAAATCCAGCTCCACCCACCAGAAAAATGACACAAGCTTCCCTAACCAGGAAACCTTGACAAGCCACCTGTCCAACCCCACCCACAATGAGGAAACTCCACAATAAAGAGGAACCACAAACTGCCAGAATACAAAAAGGCCACCCCAAACACAGCAATATAAACAAGATGAAGAGGCAGAGAAATATCCAGCAGGTAAAAGAACAGGATAAATGCCCACCAAACCATACAAAATAGGAAGAGATAGGGAATCTACCTGATAAAGAATTCTGAATAATGATAGTGAAAATGATCCAAAATCTTGAAAATAAAATGGAGTTACAGATAAATAGCGTGGAGACAAGGTTTGAGAAGATGCAAGAAATGTTTAACAAGGACCTAGAAGAAATAAAAAAAAATAATGAATAATGCAATAAATGAGATCAAAAACACTCTGGAGGGAACCAACAGTAGAATAACGAAGGCAGAAGACAGGATAAGTGAGGTAGAAGATAGAATGGTAGAAATAAATGAAATAGAGAAGAAAAAAGAATTAAAAGAAATGAGGACAATCTCAGAGACCTCTGGGACAATGTTAAACGCCCCAACATTCGAATTATAGGAGTCTCAGAAGAAGAAGGCAAAGAGAAAGACCATGAGAAAACTTGAGGAGATAATAGTTGAAAGCTTCCCTAAAATGGGGTAGTAAATAATCACCCAAGTCCAAGAAACCCAGAGAGTCCCAAACAGGATAAACCCAAGGCAAAACACCCCAAGACACATATTAATCAAATTTACTAAGATCAAACACAAAGAACAAATATTAAAAGCAGCAAGGGAAAGACAACAAATAACAAACAAGGGGATTCCCATAAGGATAACAGCTGATCTTTCAATAGAAACTCTTCAGGCCAGGAGGGAATGGCAGGACATACTTAAAGTGATGAAAGAAAATAACCTACAGCCCAGATTACTGTACCCAGCAATGATCTCATTCAAATATGAAGGAGAAATCAAAAGCTTTATAGACAAGCAAAAGTTGAGAGAATTCAGCATCACCCAACCAGCTCTCCAACAAATGCTAAAGGATCTTCTCTAGACAGGAAACACAGAAGGGTGTATAAACTCGAACCCAAAACAATAAGTAGCAACAGGATCATAATTATCAAGGATTACCTTAAATGTAAATGGATTGAATGCCCCAACCAAGGACAAAGACTGGCGAGTGGATACAAAAACAAGATCCCCATATATGTTGTCTACAAGAGACCCACCTTGAAACAAGGGACACATACAGACTGAAAGTGAAGGGGTGGAAAAAGATATTCCATGCAAACAGAGACCAAAAGAAAGCAGGAGTAGCAATACTCACATCCGGTAAAATAGACTTTAAAACAAAGGCTGTGAAAACAGACAAAGAAGGACACTACATAATGATTAAAGGAATCCAAGAAGAAGATATAACAATTATAAATATATATGCACCTAACATAGGAGCACTGCAATATGTAAGACAAATGCTAGCAAGTATGAATGGGGAAATTAACAATAACCCAATAATAGTGGGAGACTTTAATACCCTACTCACACCTATGGATAGATCAACTAAACAGAAAATTAACAAGGAAACACAAACTTTAAATGATACAATAGACCAGTTAGACCTAATTGATATCTATAGGACATTTCACCCCAAAACAATGAATTTCACCTTTTTCTCAAGTGCACAGAGAACCTTCTCCAGGATAGATCACATCCTGGGCCACAAATCTAGCCTTGGTAAATTCAAAAAAATTGAAATCATTCTAAGCATCTTTTCTGACCACAATGCAGTAAGATTAGATCTCAATTACAGGAGAAAAACTACTAAAAATTCCAACATATGGAGGCTGAACAACACGCTGCTGAATAGCCAACAAATCACAGAAGAAATCAAAACAGAAAACAAAATATGCTTAGAAACAAATGAAAATGAAAACACAACAACCCAAAACCTATGAGACCCTGTAAAAGCAATGCTAAGGGGAAGGTTCATAGCAATACAAGCTTACCTCAAGAAACAAGAAAAAAGTCAAATAAATAACCTAACTCTACACCTAAAACAACTAGAAAAGGAAGAAATGAAGAACCCCAGGGTTAGTAGAAGGAAAGAAATCTTAAAAATTAGGACAGAAATAAATGCAAAAGAAACAAAAGAGACCATAGCAAAAATCAACAAATGCAAAAGCTGGTTCTTTGAGAAGATAAATAAAATTGACAAACCATTAGCCAGACTCATCAAGAAACAAAGGGAGAAGAATCAAATCAACAAAATTAGAAATGAAAATGGAGAGATCACAACAGACAACACAGAAATACAAAAGATCATAAGAGACTATTATCAGTAACTATAGGCCAATAAAATGGACAATTTGAAGAAATGGACAAATTCTTAGAAAAGTACAATTTCCCAGAACTGAACCAGGAAGAAAAAGAAAATCTTAACAGACCCATCACAAGCGCAGGAATTGAAACTGTAATCAGAAATCTTCCAGCAAACAAAGCCCAAGACCAGACGGCTTCACAGCTAAATTCTACCAAAAAGTTAGAGAAGAGCTAACACCTATCCTACTCAAACTCTTCCAGAAAATTGCAGAGGAAGGGAAACTTCCAAACTCATTCTATGAGGCCACCATCACCCTAATACCAAAACCTGATAAAGATGCCAGAAAAAAAGAAAACTACAGACCAATATCACTGATGAACATAGATGCAAAAATCCTTAACAAAATTCTAGCAAACAGAATCCAACAACACATTAAAAAGATCTTACATCGTGACCAAGTGGGCTTTATCCCAGGGATGCAAGGTTTCTTCAATATCCACAAATCAATCAACTTAATACACCACATTAACAAATTGAAAAATAAAAGCCATATGATTATCTCAATAGATGAAGAGAAAGCCTTTGACAAAGTTCAACATCCATTTATGATAAAAACCCTCCAAAAGGCAGGAATAGAAGGATCATACTTCAACATAAAAAAAGCTATATATGACAAACCCACAGCAAACTTTATCCTCAATGATGAAAAATTGAAAGCATTTCCCCTAAAGTCAGGAACAAGACAAGGGTGCCCACTCTCACCAATACTATTCAACATAGTTTTGGAAGTTTCAGCCACAGCAATCAGAGCAGAAAAAGAAATAAAAGGAATCCAAATTGGAACAGCAGAAGTAAAACTCTCAGTGTTTGCAGATGGCATGATCCTCTACATAGAAAACCCTAAAGACTCCACCAGAAAATTACTAGAGCTAATCAATGAATATAGTAAAGTTGCAGGAGATAAAATCAATACACAGAAATCCCTTGCATTTCTCTACACTAATAATGAGAAAATAGAAGTAGAAATTAAGGAAACAATTCCATTCACCACTGCAATGGAAAGAATAAAATACTTAGGAATATATCTACCTAAGGAAACAAAAGACCTATATATAGAAAACTATGAAACACTAGTGAAAGAAATCAGAGAGGACACAAATAGATGGAGAAATATGCCATGTTCATGGGTTGGAAGAATCAATATCGTGAAAATGAGTATACTCCCCAAAGCAATCTATAGGTTCAATGCAATCCATATCAAGCTATCAATGGTATTTTTCAGAACTAGAACAAATAATTTCACAATTTGTATAGAAATAGGAAAAAACCTCAAATAGCCAAAGCAATCTTGAGAAAGAAGAATGGAACTGGAGGAATCAACCTGCCAGACTTCAGGCTTTACTACAAAGCCACAGTCATCAAGACAGTATGGTAGTACAAAGACAGAAATATAGATCAATGGAACAAAATAGAAAGTCCAGAGAGAAATCCACGCACCTATGGACACCTTATCTTTGACAAAAGAGGCAAGAATATATAATAGAGAAAAGACCATGTCTTTAACAAGTGGTGCTGGGAAAACTGGTAAACCACTTGTAAAAGAATGAAGCTAGAACACTTTCTAATACCATACACAAAAATAAACTCAAAATGGATTAAAGATCTAAATGTAAGACCAGAAACTATAAAACTCCTAGAGGAGAACATAGGCAAAACACTCTCCAACATACATCACAGCAGGATCCTCTATGACCCACCTCCCAGAATATTGGAAATAAAACCAAAAATAAACAAATGGGACCTAATTAAACTTAAAAGCTTTTGCCCAACAAAGGAAACTATAAGCAAGGTAAAAAGAGAGCCTTCAGAAGGGGAGAAAATAATAGCAAATGAAGCAACTGACAAAGAATTAATCTTAAAAATATAGAAGCAACTTCTGCAGCTCAATTCCAGAAAAATAAACGACCCAATCAAAAAATGGGCCAAAGAACTAAACAGACATTTCTCCAAAGAAGACATACAGATGGCTAATAAACACATGAAAAGATGCTCAACATCACTTATTATCAGAGAAATGCAAATCAAAACCACAATGAGGTACCATTTCACGCCAGTCAGATTGGCTGTTATGCAAAAGTCTACAAGCAATAAATGCTGGAGAGGGTGTGGAGAAAAGGGAAGCCTCTTACACTGTTGGTGGGAATGCAAACTAATACAGCCACTATGGAGAACAGTGTGGAGATTCCTTAAAAAACTGGAAATTGAACTGCCATACGACCCAGCAATCCCACTGCTGGGCATACACACAGAGGAAACCAGAATTGAAAGAGACACATGTACCTCAATGTTCATCGCAGCACTGTTTATAATAGCCAGGACTTGGAAGCAACCTAGATATCCATCAGCAGATGAATGGAGAAGAAAGCTGTGGTACATATACACAATGGAGTGTTACTCAGCCATTAAAAAGAATACATTTGAATTAGTTCTAATGAGGAGGATGAAACTGGAGCCTATTATATAGAGTGAAGTAAGAAAGAAAGAAAAACACCAATACTATATAATAATGCATATATATGGAATCTAGAAATATGGTAATGATAACCTTGTATGAGATACAGCAATAGAGACATAGATGTATAGAACAGTCTTTTGGACTCTGTGGGAGAGGGCGAGGTTGGGATGATTTGGGAGAATGGCATTTAAACGTGTATATTATCATATGTGAAATGAATTTCCAGTCCAGTATTGATGCATGATACAGGATGCTCGGGGTAGTGCACTATGATGACCCAGAGGGATTGGATGGGGAAGGAGGTGGGAGGGGGGTTCAGGATGGGGAACACATGTACACCTGTGACAGATCATGTCAATGTATGGCAAAACCAATACAATATTGCAAAGTAATTAGCCTCCAATTAAAATAAATTTATATTAAAAAAGAAATTGCATATTTATATATAGTTATAAAAATATTTATTACTTATGAAATAAATTCACTTTTCTTAGTAATAGCTAATTCTTTTTTTCCCTGTTTTCAAAATGACATTCCATGCATTTCAGTTCAGTTATTTGTCCATTAGAGTAAAAAAGATAGGCAAGTTTGATTCCAAGTCTGAAGCTGAAACTAACAGGAAGTACCCCATTTTAGTCTTAAAGGACACATTCAAAGTTTAAGAAAGAAATACTAAGACCTAATGAAATGCACATTATCATAAATCTTATTTAAATAACTGCTTTCCATATTATCTTAAAATACTTTCCTATAGATATTAGAAGAATGTGAATTATCCCCAATTAGACAATACATACTATACATTTGTCTTGTTTATTTTGGAAACTTTGACAGCTTTCAGAAATTCAGGACTTCTTCAAGATTGATTTATGTAGGACATTTCTGATGATATTACCATAGGCTTATATGGATATATATTTGTAAATTATAGAAAAGAAAAAAATGGTTTCTTAAATTTAGACCCTGATAACAAATAATTTTTTAAAATATTGTGGCATTACTTTTCCCATTTCAATTAAATGTTATTTTAAACATTAATCATAAGCAGCATTTTAATAATGCTTTTTATTTTTTATTAAATAAAATTTTAATTTTATTTTTTAAAATAAATATTTTTATTAAATATTAAGGATATTTTCTAGGACTAAAACTTCCTTGAGCATCTGATCAATGCTTAGCTTATATGCCCAGAAAAATGTCCACCTATTCTCACGTGAACACTTTTTTAAGCAATTAAATGAAATGTTCATAGACTCTATGAAACCTGTGTTAAGAACCCGTAATATCAATGTGATTTGTCTTTGGAGGAGACTTACATAGAAATGTATAAAATATATGGAATTTTTTTCCCCAACATAGGAGATTACTAAGCTGCTGCTGCTGCTGCTGCTGCTGCTGCTGCTGCTGCTGCTGCTAAGTCAATTCAGTCGTGTCTGAGTCTGTGTGACCCCATAGATGGCAGCCCACCAGGCTCCGCTGTTCCTGGGATTCTCCAGGCAAGAACGCTGGAGTGGGTTGCCATTTCCTTCTCCAATGCATGAAAGTGAAGTCGCTCAGTCATGTCTGAATCTTCGCAACCCCATGGGCTGCAGCCTACCAGGCTCCTCCATCCATGGGATTTTCCAGGCAAGAGTACTGGAGTGGGTTGCCATTGTCTTCTCTGATTACTAAGCTGTTGGCCATTAATACATGGTGTTTTATAATTGCTACTGTAGGAGTCTTCAGTATTCTGAGCTACCAAAAAGGTTAACCAATTAAACAAGAGAGACATTTATTCATATGCAACTTACGTCTGCCTTCTCTCTTAAGATTCTGTCTCTCTGTCCAACCAATAAAGAAAGAGCCTAACATACTCCATAGCAGTATCTTTCCACAGCAACAGAAAGGGAGTAGTAGATAAATATATTTCCTTTGGCTCAAAATAAGCCCACTGACCACAGAAGTTATTGTTTTCAATTGTAAAAATAATATTGGAAACATTTTTTTTTCTTCATTTAGCTTTAGATCATCTTCTCTCAGCAAAGTACTTCTAACTTTATTTTTTTCTGAAATGATCAAGAGTCTTTGATATTGAATTTAGACTTTCTGTCTAATAGCTCTAGTTTTGTATAGCTTTTTGGATTAATTTTTTTCCACAGTGGCACCTCTTTGTAGATTTTATGTAGTTTTGTGTGCTCATTAAAGATCACCATGTTTAGGCAAAGAAATTTGTTTAGATCAATGCTTCTTAAACTTCTTCATATCAGGATCTCTGTACACTCTTTACACTATCGAAGATGAGTGAGACTTCCTGTATTAAACAAATTTAAAAATACTGGTGAAAAATAGGACTATAATGTGTACCAACTTTTTGTGTTTACAAGTAAACGAAAGGAAAACTGAGATTTCAATGATTATGGATGATAATAATGTTGCAGAGATAATAGAAGAAATAAAGTGAAGAAAGCTAGTACTGGCACTGCAGTACTGAGAAAAAACTGAATTAATATCTGAAAATGCACATAATTATACTCAAAAGCAACCATCTAAGAAAAAATTTTTTAAAAGAATACACAGTGATTCATTTCATTAGCTAGCACAGCAATGATATTACATGTATAGTTTCTCTAAACTACATTGTACACATCAGCAATTACAAAATTAAATAAAGTCTTGCAGCAGTTTAGTAGCTGAGTTGTGTCTGACTCTTGTGACCTCATGGACTGTAGGCCACCAGGCTCCTCTGTCCATGGGATTTCCCAGGCAAGAATACTGGTGTGTGTTGCCATTTCCTCCTTCAGGGTATCTTCCTGATCCAGGAATTGAATCTGCATCTCCTGCATTGCAAGTGGATACTTTACCAACTGAGCCACCAGGAAAGCCCATAAATAATGTCTTAGTGGTATTAGGAAAAATAGTTCTGGTTTTGTAGTTACATGAAAGTAATTCAGCGACCCCTCAGTGTTATGGACCATGCTTTGAGAACCACTAGTTTAGATGTTGTTTCTCCCTAATGTAATTATATAAAATTATAGGGACAGATGATTACTTTTAGGAATCTCCTATCTTTTTTGAGCAATATTCTCCTTGAAAATCTAAAGCCATAAGATCCTATTTTTTCCCTTTCTCCTTACCTGTTTTAAATCAACTTTCATGAAGTTTAGGATAGAAAATAATCATAGACTCAGAATTGCTGAGAATCTTACTTAATTAAAAGAAATTCTAACATGTTCCATAGTATTCCTGATTGTCACCCAGAATTTCTGCTCGAATATCTCTGTGCCTGTGTGTCACCACCTGAGGATTCATATCCCTTGCTATTGTGAGTATGGTGACTTTTTCATCACCTTCTTAATTTCATAAACTAAGCTATACAGTGATGATTGTAGCAGGCAGTGGAAATAACCTTGCATCTTGGCTGCTAGCATGGAGTTCTTTTTGTTTTTAGCTTAAAACTACTGTTTTATAGTTAATATTTAGAATTGTGTATCAAGGGTAACTGCAAAACAAAACAAAACAAAACAAAACAAAAACCTTCATAGGTTTTCTCATCAGCAGTGTTACAATAAATACACAAAGGATATTTTTAGAAAATGTGTTGGAAATGTATAATATAGCTCTTTCCACCTGCCCTCATGAGTAAGTCTCTGCTTCATAACTTCATAGGAAAAGACTACTTTACCTTAGTAGGATTCTATGTCTCAGAGAGATGTACCATCAGACAGCTTGAGTTCAGGAAGTGGTTAGCTATTTGTTTAATAATTAGTGATACTGAGCATCTTTTCAAGTGCCTTTAGGCCAACTGTATGACTTCTTTAAAGAGATGTCTCTTTAGATCTATGTATTTTTTTATTGGTTTTTTTTTTTTTTAATGAGCTACATGAGCTGTTTGTATATTCTGGAGCTTAATCCCTTGTTGGTTGCTTCATTTGCAAATATTTTCTCCCACTCTATGGGTTGTCTTTTTGTTTTGCTTATGGTTTCCTTTGCCATGCAGGAGATTTTAAGTTTAATTAGGTCACTTTTGCTTATATTTTTATTTTCACTTATCTCAGAGGTGGATCCAAAAAGATATTATGGCAATTTATGTCAAAAAGCATTCTGCTTATGTTTTCTTCTAATAGTTTTATAGTGCCCAGTCTTGCATTTAGGTCTTTGATCCATCTTGAGTTTATTTTTGTATGTGTTTTCAAGAGACTGTCCTAATTTAAATTTTTTTTTTTTCTTGCACAGAGTGGTCCACTTTTCCCACCACCATTTATTGAAGAGACTGTCTTTTCTCCGTTTATACTCTTGCCTCTTTTGTCATAGATTATTTGAACATAGGTATGTGAGTTTATTTCTGGGCTTTCTATCCTATTCCATCGGTCTATATTTCTGTTTTTATGTCAGTATTGTACTATTTTGATTACTGTAGCTTTGTAGTATAGTCTGAAGTCAGAGATTCCTCCAACTCCATTTTTCTTTCAAGATTTTTTCAGCTATTTAGGGTCTTTTGTATGTCCATCTAAATTTTACAATTTTTTGTCCTATATCTATGAAAAATGACATTGGTGATTTGATAGTGATTGCATTGGGTAGATTGCCTTGGGAAGTATATTCATTTTAACAATGTTGATTTTTCCAATTCAAGTACCTGGTTTGTCCTTCCATCTGTTTGTGTCATCTCCAACTTCTTTCATCAGCTTCTTATAGTTTTCAGAGTAGAGGTCTTTTGTATACTTAGGTAGGTTTATCCCTAGGTATATTTTATTCTTTTTGATGTGATGGTAAATGGCATTGCTTCCTTAATTTTTCTTTCTGATCTTTTGTTGTTAGTGTATAGCAATGCAAAATATTTCTGTGTATTAATTTTGAATCCTGGAACATTACCAAATTCATTGATGAGCTCGGATAATTTTCTGGTAGACTCTAGGGTTTTTAATGTATAGTTTCATGTCATCTTCAAACACTGACAATTTTACTTCTTTTCCAATTTGGATTACTTTTATTTCTTTTATTCTCTGATTTCCATGGCTAGGACTTCCAAAGTCTTCCCTGGTGGCTCAGACAGTGAAACTTCAAACATGGTGTTCAATAAAAGTGGTGACAATGAACATTCTTGCTTTGTTCCTGATCTTAGAAGGAATGCTTTCAACTTTTCATCATTGAGAATGATGTTAGCTGTGGGTTTGTCATGTATAGCCTTTTTTATGTTGAAGTAGTTTCCATCTGTGCTCATTTTCTGGCGAGTTCTTATCATAAACTAGTGTTGAATTTTGTCAAAAGCTTTTTCTGCATTTATTAAGATGATATTTTTCTTTTATCTTAATTAAAAAGTTTTTATTGAAGTATAGTTGATTTACAATGTTGTGCCTATCTCTGTTGCACAGCAAAGTGACTCGTTATACACATACATTCTTTTTTTTAATATTCTTTTCTATTATGGTTTATCATGGGATGTTGAATATAGTTCCCTGTCTTATACAGTAGGACCTTGTTGCTCATCCGTCCTATATATAATAGTTTACAAATGCTAATCTTGAACTCCCAGTTCTTCCCCCCGGTCCTCTCCCCCTTGGAAACCACAGGTCTATCCTCTATGGCTGTGAGTCTGTTTTTGTTTTGTAGATAGGTTTGCTTGTGACATATTTAGATTCCACACATAAGTAATATCATATGGTATTTGTCTTTCTCTTTCTGACTTACTTTGCTTAGTAGGATAATCTCTGCTGCTGCTGCTGCTGCTAAGTCGCTTCAGTCGTGTCCGACTCTGTGCAACCCCATAGACGGCAGCCCACCAGGCTTCCCCGTCCCTGGGATTCTCCAGGCAAGAACACTGGAGTGGGTTGCCATTTCCTTCTCCAATGCATGAAAGTGAAAAGTGAAAGTGAATTCGCTCAGTTGTGTCTGACTCTAGCGACCCCATGGACTGCAGCCTACCAGCCTCCTCCATCCATGGGATTTTCCAGGCAAGAGTACTGGAGTGGGGTGCCACTGCCTTCTCCAAGGATAATCTCTAGTTGCTTCCATATTGGTGCAAATGCCTCAGTAGTATTCCACTGTATATATGTACCACATCTTCTTTGTCCATTCATCTGTTTATGGACATTTAGGTTGTTTCCATGTTTTGGCTATTGTAAATAGAGCTTCTATGAACATAGGGGTGCATGTGTCTTTTTGAATTATAATTTTGTCCAGATATATGCCCAGGAGTAGGCTTGCTCAATATACAGTTCTATTTTTAGTTTTAAGAGGAACCTCCACACTAGTTTCTATAGTGGCTGTACCAACTTACATTCCCAGCAACAGTGTTGAAGTGTTCCCTTTTCTCCACACCCTCTCCAGGATTTGTTATTCATAAACTTTTTAATGATGGCCATTCTGACTGGTGTGAAGTGGTACCTCATGTAGTTTTGATTTGCATTTCTCTAATAATTAGTGATGTTGAGCATCTTTTAATGTGCCTACTGGTCATTTGTATGTCTTCTTTGGAGAAATGTCTATTCCCTGGTGGCTCAGAGGGTAAAGTGTTTGCCTGCAAGGCGGGAGACCCAGGTTCAATCCCTGGGTTGGGAAGATCCCCTGGAGAAGGAAATGGCAACCCACTCCAGTATTCTTGCCTGGAAAATCCCATGGACGGAGGAGCCTGGTAGGTTACAGTCTACGGGGTCGTAAAGAGTCGGACACAACTGAGCGACTTCACTCACTCAAAGACAACCTACAGAAAGGGAGACATATTTGCAAATGATGTGGCAGACAAGGGCTTAATATCCATGGTGACATTTCCTAGGTGCTGCTTCAGAGTCTCTGTTTACCTGTCTCTCTCTGGAACCTTTGCTCTGCTCTGGCTGCTGCTGAGGAGACTACTCCCTATCAACTCTGGGCAGTTCAATTATCTGACCTGTCAGATGCAAACCAGAACTCCCTATGGGCAAACACTGACCAGTGGAAGATAGTGGAAGCAGACACATAAAATCCCTCTCCATTTCTTCTTCTTTGTCCATTTTGGGGCATAGTGTTTCTTTATAGCCTGACTGTTGATATTGTAAGTGACAAAAGAAAGGTTTATATCTCTTCAAGAAGCCAGGACCTCTGGGGTAATTCACACCTTTTCACTTCTTGTTCTTCTCTGCCTTGTATTCCTTTTCTGCTACTCTGGCATTGCCCAACAAAACATCAGTGCTCAAGCTCTAACTCAAGCTCTATTTCCAGGTAACCTGGGCAAAAGGGATATTTCAAAGTAGATTTTAGAACTGAGTATGAGTATGATTTGTGTTTTTCCTATTTTCTCAACGTCTCTTTTGTGTTCAGTAACAGAGATGAGAAGGAAGATAAGAGAGAATCAGTGTTTAGCCAATACAGACTTTGGGTTAGTTACTCCACTCTTTATATATATATATATATATATATGTGTGTATATATATATATATGTGTGTGTGTGTGTGTGTATATGTGTATGTATATGTATAAGAAAACTTAGTTTTCAGAAAACTAAGATCATGGCATCTGATCCCACCACTTCATGGCAAATAGATGGGGAAACAGTGGAAACAGTGGAAACAGACTTTATTTTGGGGGGCTCTGAAATCACTGCAGATGGTGACTGCAGCCATGAAATTAAGATGCTTGCTCCTTGGAAGAAAAGCTATGACCAACCTAGACAGCATATTAAAAAGCAGAGACATATGGTTTTTCTAGTAGTCATGTGTGGATGTGAGAGTTGGACTATAAAGAAAGCTGAGCCCCAAAGAATTGATGCTTTTGAACTGTGGTGTTAGAGAAGACTCTTGAGAGTCCCTTGGACTGCAAGGAGATCCATCCAGTCCATACTAAAGGAAATCAATACTGAATATTCATTGGAAGCACTGATGCTGAAGCTGAAACTCCAATACTTTGGCCACCTGATGCGAATAACTGACTCATTAGAAAAGACCATGATGATGGGAAAGATTGAGGGTGGGAAGAGAAGGTGATGACAGAGGATGAGATGGTTGGATGGCATCACTGACTCAATGGTCATGAGTTTGAGTAAACTCCGGGAGTTGGTGATGGACAGGAAGGCCTGGCATGCTGCAGCCCAGGGGGTCACAAAGAGTTGGACATGACTGAGCAACTGAACATATATATATATATATATATATATATATATATATATATATATATGTATATACACATGATAATCTTAAAGTTTAGATAATTTTCTCTCTATTTAACAAAGGAGGAAAATAATATCCCCAAATTTTCATTCCAGTTCTAGTTCAGTCACTCAGTCATGTATGTTTAAGTCATACAGCTATTAAGTGAAAGCATTAGAATTGAAAGCCAGATTTATTTTTCTCTTTAACCAGTCAATCCACTTAAATTGGTAATAGGATATGGTGTGCAAGAAATGATTTTAAGTGGCTTATAAGCGTAAATCGATCAAGATTCAAGGAGAATTTACAAGTGGTTATCCTCTGTATGCCACTCTGCTTGAACTTAATGCTATTCTCTGTCTTTATAAAATAGTTTTTGCTAAGTGTTGTGGAGTTGAACTAATCTGACCTCAAGCTGCTGTAACTGATACACAAAATCCATATATTTATGATTCAGTGTGTAGCTTTGCCAACCTAGTCTTGGTATTTGCCATAAAGGTATTTTTTTTTTCCAAGTGACAATAACAGTACCTATAGACTTGTCATTTTTAGTGTTGTTTTGATGTTATTTCCAAGACAAAAACATAGAGAAAATTCTAATATTCTTCCTTGATGGGGAGTCATTTATGTGTTACCTTAGTATTGATTAACCCTGGATAAAAGATATCTCATTAGATATATGAGAGATTATATGCACTTAGTGAAATAAGCATTAGGCATCACAGGAATTCCCTAGATCAGTATATATATATATATATATATATATATATATATATATATATATATATATATATATATATATATATAGCTTCCTTTGACTTTCTCTTAATGTTTGGTCATTTGGGGGTCTCCTGGCTTTTTACTGCAACATTTTTAAGAGTGAGTTGTATAGAAACGATTAAACAACTTTTGCTTTACTCATCATTTACCCTTTTCCTTTCTGACGTCAATAAGAATCCGAGTTAACTTAAAACACTGCATAATGCCCTATAATTTTTTCTGGAATAAATTGTCTTACTTATGAACTTACCTTCAAAAAAATAAAAGCGCCTAGGAGAATTTCTTCCCAATAGTTTTCATGGAAGGTGCAAAGTCATAAATTAATAATAAGCATGCTCTAGAGAAATCCATAATCATGCAAGGGATTTCCATGTTATATTATCTGTCTTTCCTTGGCCAACTCTTGCAAAATTTGTCTTTGTGAGAAAGATTAACAGATGTATTTGAATGAATCCTCCTTTTGGAATAGAGTGGGGTTAGTATCAGTCCTTTCATTTAGATGTTTTGTGTGACATTTTCTTTCTCTCTTTGGGAAGTGAAATAACTTATTTTGAGCTCACTCTTACAATGATTCATCATCCTGTTATAAGATTATGGAAGTTATGTGATTTATTGAGAAAGCTTGGAAAAGAGCACCAACAGTTGTGAATATAATATCAGTAGTTCACATTCTTCAGAAAAAAGGATATTTTAGGGATAATATGATTTAAGATGTTTTAACAACTCAGAAACATTGCTGAGTTTCAGCAGTTAATGGACCTTTATGATATCTCACATTCCTGATTAGATTTTAGCCTAATCCTCCAATGCCAATGTTTGAAATGAAAAGTCAAAAGACAACTTTTATGCATACCCTGAGACCTATGCTCTCACTCTAATTTTCAAGGGTTTAGGAGAAAAAGGTAAGGAGATTACACGTGGAAAATATAAAACAAGCCTGTGTGTGTTTCTGCCTTCTAATGCATGCAGCTATGCTTGTCTCCTTAACTACACCCCTGTGATACAGGTGTCAAATCACATTCTATACTAGATGTTCCTGGACTTTATCCTTAAATGTGTGCTTGTTTCCTGCCCAAACACTCTGCTTGTAACCCCTCACTTGACTCTGCAATCGCCTATAAAATATAAGCCATGTAATTATTTTGAAAGATGTTTCTCCGTTTGTCATATAAGAAAATATGTTAAACCACATGTGGTGAGATATGGTTATTTGAAGTTTTATCAAATGGACTTGCTGTTCTCTATACTTATCTTTTCTCCCACCTCTCAGCATTTCATACAGTCAGAGGTATTCCTCTAAGGTGAGAAACATGGAGCAGAAAGTTAAAAAAAAAAGACCTTTTCATTGCCCCAATTTTAATCTTTGAATTGAAAAACATAGGAAATATAAAATCCATGATGCTATAGAAGAAAGTCTTCTTTTCTACCTACACTGAAAAGCATTCCTGGGACAAGGGGGAGAGATGAGAGAACGAGGGAGAATAAATCATTTTCTGCTGACAGATCCCATAGAAAGAGTTCTGCTGTATTCCAAGAGGAAGAGGAAAATGGTATCACAAATCCTCAGATAAGTCCAGGTACCTGAGAGCAGGAGACCCCTATGTGACTACCTTCCCCAAAGCACTCCAAGTAGAGCCTGGGAGAGTGGAGATACTCTGGACAGACTTCTCTGAATTACCCTCACAGTTTCCTAAGGCTCAGAGTTTATGGGAGCAGTAGAAGCTATCATGTGACAAAGAAGTCTAGCAGTGATCTGAATAAATCAGTTATGCGGAAAAAGGTGAGAATGTGTGTTCCTTAACAGATGAGCTGTCAGTATGAGTATTTGAGATCACCAGTGATACACTGTACAACCCTTCCAATTTACACTGATACTCTGGCCTTAAATTTAGGTGTAACTCCAAAGACAGGGTAGGGAAAACTGAGATTAAATCTTCAGAATTTCATGGACTATACCTCAAAAGAAAAAAAAAATTCAATTATAGGGAAAAATGTAAATTTCTTCATGTATTTCACACTAGTATCTGTAAGAGTAAAATTTGTATCTATTTCCCCATTCTCTCCTGCCCACCCCCCAAATTCTACTTCTTAAAACAGTGAGCATCCTGGCCTCCTGATATCCTCACCTCACTCCAAGTCCTCTTGGCTGAGCCTTTTCTGAGTCTCAGGTTCCCTGTATACTCCTCTATATGAGGAGAGGTGCAGACAGACCTCTTGGCCTGATACAGCAGGGTGCTCAATCATTGCATGAAGTTTATGGTCAGTTAAAAATAAACTGCCACTTGATCAATGAAAAAAGAAGTCCAGAAGAAGGGAATAGTCACTAGCTGTCAACTAGTTTATTGTCAGTGTCATGCTAGTGTTAAATACCACTAGCTGTTTAACAAATAGTTCTTTAAAAGAAACCCCAGTGTTAATAATGTTAGCTTATGCCATTCATGGGGTGATTTCAAGCTAGCAACTTAGGATGTAGATGGTAGATGCAGATATAGACGGATGAATGATGGGCAGGTGAGTAAATACATGAGGGGATGTGTACATAGGCACGTGTACAGATGTACAGGTATGGATGTACACGATGGATGTATACATGGGTACCTGAGATAGGTACCACGGATAGATCTACGAATAGATAGGTGGAAAAGAGTATGGAAAATGTATGGAAGGGAAAATGGCAGATAGTTGGATAATTGGATGACTGAAGTAAAAAAATCTCTGGACACTATTCTTAAAAAAACTAGTGACCTGGCTGGTTTTAAGCTACCACTGTCACTGGATGTAAAAATGGGAGGGAAATGATCAAAATCATCTCTCATATGTTTGTACCTGCCAGTTAGAGTTAGTCAGTGGCAATTGTCAATATGTATATGAAAAGATATCTTCCTTTCTCAGTGATTTTCAGGTCCAAATGTGGAATTTCTGTTGGTTTCACTGCTGGGTGTAGACTATTTCTGAAGCAAAGAAAGAGTCTAACATACAAAATTGTATTTAACAGGAACAATACATATCCTTGCAAGTAGTTGTATGTATTATGTATAGTCTGCCTCATCTGGGGGATGAATTTGTGTTTTATTTTCCTTCACCCTTGTTGCTTAGAAATTATATTCAGTAATAGCATTACATTGGCAGGTTTCAGGATGAACAGGTGAAGCAGAATCTTTTAGACACAGATTTATTATTCAGGATCAACATTATTGGTTATTCAGGATCAACATAACCAGAGCAGACACAGAAATCAGAAAACTCAGGAAAAGCACAGAAAATGGGAACGGCTCAAGATAAAGATGTTTTTGTATATCTAGTGCTTAAGGAGAAAATGATATAGATTCTGTTCTAAGATATTAAAGGTCCAGGCTTATCTAAAGTTTACATTTATTAGGTTGTCTAATTATAACCTAGAGACAATGCAATATACTTTTTAGGCTTTAATATGTTTATGGTTTACTTTTTGCCACTATTCTAAGTGTATTATATGTATTACTTAACCAATTATCAGAACAATATGAGACAAGTACTATTGCCACCACCTGAATGTTATAGATGAAAATCTAAGGCTTAGGTTAAGTAACTTGCCCAAGGATCATATCTTTCTATTTTCTGTTGAATGATATCATCACTGATAGAAACAACAGTGTTTATCCAGTTTTCTTTAGAGGATAATTTCATAGAATGATTTTCTGCTCATCACTTTACTCTGTCTTTCCCTGGTACATAGTGAATTGATTGACAAATACTTGCTGTGTAAGTGAATTAATCCTTTGTTTCATTTTCTGGCTTTGCCCATTTTGATTACTGAAACAACTATTATAGTTTTCATCCTTCTATTACTTTATCTGTTGGTTCATTGAACAGTAGTAGTTTTATCAATATTTACAAAAAGTCATGATGAAGTTGTATTCTCAATACTTGCATAGTAAGTTTAAAACAAAAACAGAAACATGAAAAACTAATTTATTAAAAAAAATTTTCCCATCATAATGCAGTTCAGTTCAGTTCAGTTGCTCAGTCGTGTCCGACTCTTTGCGACTCCATGAATTGCAGCACGCCAGGCCTCCCTGTCCATCACCAACTCCCGGAGTTCACTCAGACTCACGTCCATCGAGTCGGTGATGCCATCCAGCCATCTCGTCCTCGGTCGTTCCCTTCTCCTCCTGTCCCCAATCCCTCCTAGCATCAGAGTCTTTTCCAATGAGTCACCTCTTCGCATGAGGTGGCCAAAGTACTGGAGTTTCAGCTTTAGCATCATTCCTTCCAAAGAACACCCAGGACTGATCTCCTTCAGAATGTACTGCTTGGATCTCCTTGCAGTCCAAGGGACTCGCAAGAGTCTTCTCCAACAACACAGTTCTAAAGCATCAATTTTTCGGCACTCAGCTTTCTTCACAGTCCAACTCTCACATCCATACATGACCACAGGAAAAACCAGAGCCTTGACTAGACAGACCTTTGATGGCAAAGTAATGTCTCTGCTTTTGAATATGCTATCTAGGTTGGTCATAACTTTTCTTCCAAGGAGTAAGCGTCTTTTAATTTCATGGCTGCAATCACCATCTGCAGTCATTTTGGAGCCCCCCCAAAATAAAGTCTGACACTGTTTCCACTGTTTCCCCATCTATTTCCCATGAAATGATGGGACTGAATGCCATGATCTTCATTTTATTGGATTCTATAAATTACCTATTGAAATATGGTTTTTAATTCATACAATTTTGAAGGTGGGATAATTTGATGAGAGCATTAGGCAGCTTGAAAGAAGATGATGAAATTGAATGAAGTGAGAAAAGGCAAATGGAATCTATGCTTAGTGGTCCCCAAATATAGTATTAATATACATTTTAACATTCTCAATTTCTATGACTTCTGTAAAGTCACAGCATTAAAAAATTTTTTTGTTTCTTATGAGTTTTTTTAATGCAGTTAGAGGGGACACTAAATATTATAGGAGAAACAATTTATTTCCTACCATCTAAAAATAGGAATGTGTGGGTTAGGCAGAGAGAAGTGATCCCCATACCCAATTCACAGCGAATCATTCATGTCGACCATATGTACCACAATCAGCACACATAGTCTACCACAAAGAGCCTGATGGACACAGATTTTAGAATATGGACCTGGTGAGCCAGAATTGGAATAGTACTATAATATCCAAATTGCCTGTGTTACCATGTCTCCCTTTTCTCATACACCGATGCAACCCCAGTCAACAGGATTTACTCATTTATTTCCTTTCTAACTCTTCTCCTGAAATAAAATCGATCCTAAATTTAAAGCTGAGTTCAAACAGTGTATTAAAAACATAAAATGGGGTCAAAGGTGAATAATCTCAAAACAGTTTCTAGTTACTGGTTTTCACATTACTTCATAGTGCTCTGTCTCTCAACAGCACTATCGTTCCCCTGCTTTCCCACCCTTTCCGCCTTTCCTGTGCAACTGAAGATCAGAAAGGGATACTTTATGTAATGATATATTATTTTAGTCTTTGCCTGGAATTTTCTGTGATTTTTGCTAGTGAGTTCATTCCTGTTAACAAACCATCATTCTTCTATTTCATGCAACCAGAATAGAGGTTGTGGATCCAGCATATGATTAACTACTGGTTGCTATTTGCAGAAATTTTGTTACTTGTGCTGACATGTCTTGTCATTTATGTGAAAGTCATTTCTATCCTAATGACAAGATTATTGGGGAAATAAATTATAAAAGACTGACTCAAACAGTAAAATAAATGGCTCTCTAACTGGGATGACCCAGAGAGATGGTATGGGAAGGGAGGTGGGAGGGGGGTACAGGATTGGAAACTCATGTACACCTGTGGCGGATTCATGTTGATGTATGGCAAAACCAATACAATATTGTAAAGTAAAATAAAGTAATAAAATAAAATAAAATAACTTTTTAGTCATCTTTAAAAAAAAGCTATCAGATGTTTAAGGGTTCAAATTAAAATGTCATGGAGTGACTGATGCCAAGGTAACTGCATCACACAGCTTTAGTTTCATCACCCTGTCTATCATGGAATCATGTCAACATAACATCATTCATGCCAGTTATGCACTTAACAAAATATGAGGGAAAAGTCTTTCATAAGCCTGGCAGTAAACTATAGACTACTGAGTCTATAATTATAATGGTAGATACTTATTTTTCAAGTTGGTTTGAAAAGTTGACTATCTCTTCAAATTTGAACGTTTATAGAGAAGGAGAACCATTTACCTCAGGTACTGAAGCCACTTTTAAGGGGCTTATCCTCAGTAAGAAATAATAATTCATGAACATGTTAACACAAAGAAGTTAGAAAGACCCAAAATAGGAATGCCCATTCTTCTATTTCCTCTGCTAATCAGATAACAATACCTTCTGTATGTGTTTGCACGGTACTTTTTTGCTTGAAAACCACTTTCTGTGCACATTTCCTCATTAAATATGCACAATGGATTATCATATGATATCATTCCTATTTCTTAGGTGGAAAATTATAAAAACTGATTTTTTTCCAGATCACAAAATTAGAAAACCAGAAGACTCAGAACACAATTTTATATTCTCTGACTCAAAGTTTAAATCTGTTCCTACCATCTTTGGCTTTATAAATGACTGTACAGTCATATATACTAGGGGCATAGTGGAGAGATATCAATCATTTGGGTGGATAACTATCTGATCTAATTATATACCAAAGTTGATCTCAATCACGAAACAGCAAACATAAATACTTAAGAAAACAAAAGAATACCTAGTTTTGTCGATATAATCACTGCTAATATTTATATATATATTACATTGGCTATTTATTTTCTGATAATGTGGTAATACATGAGGTACTGAGAGGTATTAGAGGATTAGGGAGATCTACCAGGGGAAGGTTGTGGCTCATTGTTCTCTCTTGGACCAAAGAGAATTTTGAAGTCTAAGAGTTTATTTGAGTGAAGATGAAACTAACAGGCCAAATGAGTAATTTAACCCAACATAGAAAATTGGCCCAATTATATAAGCAAAAATTTTTTCTTTTATTTATTTTTCAATATCCCATTCTCTGTTCAAAAGAGTTAATGTAAATATTTTATTTCCATTATGTTACATTTGCCAAATTGAATATGGAGAGTCACATTTTGTATAACTTGCTATTTGGGGCTGTCAGTATTATGTATCCAGGAAATGTTCCATAAAAGAATAAAATTCATGCTCTGCTTTTAAAACCCATGTATATATTAAAGAAAACAGAACCTCTATATTTTCTTTATTATATATATAATATACATATTATATATGTATATGCATATATTCTTTATATTTTTATACTTTACTATATGTATACATAAAAATATAAAAATATTCTTTTGTGAGAAGTATTTCGTGTACTAGAAGTTTTAAAAGCTTTATGATGTTTATGTTAGTGCTGTGGTTTTATCTTCCCAGACTTAGGATTATATTTAATTCAGAACACTGAAACATTAGATATAGTTTGATATCATATTTGCCATACACTCTCATTCCATTTATTTTTGCCGCTGGTAAATAGTGGTGCTTCCTTTTTCATGTGAGTTCTGTTTTGAAAGACAATCAAAATGAAGACAGCTGAAAAAATGGTTTAAAGTGTCTGTATATACATTAAGCCCAGTTGGCATTCAATAAATTGAACGTATTTAAAGTGTGCAACATGATAAATTTCCACAACCTAGTCATTGTCTGTACTCCAGTCACTGTCTGTAACTTCATGAGAATGCTGACTGAGCCCAGTCTATTCCCAGATTCATAAGGAAAAAAAAAATATTGTTACTGTATTAAGTTGCTGATTTGGAGTGATCTGTACATAGAATCTCAGGCAAAGAGTTGACTCATTGGAAAAGACTTTGATGCTGGGAGGGATTGGGGGCAGGAGGAGAAGGGGACGACAGAGGATGAGATGGCTGGATGGCATCATGGACTCGATGGACGTGAGTCTGAGTGAACTCCGGGAGTGGTGATGGACAGGGAGGCCTGGCGTGCTGCGATTCATGGCGTCGCAAAGAGTCGGACACGACTGAGTGACTGAACTGAACTGGACTGTACATAGAATACAGAGGAGACTGGAAGAGTTAATATTGTATAGATGTCAATTTTCCCCAAACAGATTAATAGATTCAATACTATCTCAATAAAATTCCAGCAAGGTGTTTTGAGAGAAATCAAAAAGATGATTCTAAAACGTATGTGGAAATGCAAAGAGTCAACAATAGCCAAGGTCATCTTGAAAATGAAAGTATAAAAGTTGAACATTTGGGACTTTCCTGGTGGTCCAGTGGTTAAGAATTCACCTGCCAATTCAGGGGACACCGGTTTGATCCCTGGTCCAGGAAGATTCCACATGCTGAGGGGCGACTAAGCCCCTGTGGCAAACTACTGAGCCTGCGCTCCAGAGTCAGCGAGACACAAGTGCTGAAGCCCATTGGCCCTAGAGCTTGTGCTTTCACGAGAGAAGCCGCCACAGTGAGAAGCCCGTGCACTGCGCAGGAGCCCGTGCACGCAGCAACCAGAGAAAGCCTGCGCGCAGCAACTAAGACCTAGCGCAGTCAAAAAGAAATTTAAAAAGTTGAAATTTGAATTACTAGATCAAGTTTTAAAATCAAGACATTTAAAAACTGAGGCAGTTAAGGCAGTGTGGTGTTGGAATGAAGCCGAGTGCATACCAGCGTGATTCATGACGAAAGAGCTCTTGCAATGTGTTAGAGATAAGATTAAAAAAAAATAAATGATACTGAATGAACTGCATATTCATAAAATAAGGTCACCTGTCTCTCAGCATACAAAAAAAAATATGAAAGATAAAACAATAGAGCTTCTAGTAGCTAAAATAGGAGAATATTATAACCTCAAGAATAGGCAAAGATTTCTTTTTAAAAATTTATTATTATTATTATTTTTACTTTACAATATTGTATTGGTTTTGCCACACATCAACATGAATCCGCCACAGGTGTACACATGTTCCCAATCCCGAACCCCCCTCCCACCTCCCCCCTCAACACCATCCCTCTGGGTCATCCCAGTGCACCAGCCCCAAGCATCCTGCACCCTGCATTGAACCTAGAGTGGCAATTCGTTTCTTATATGATATTATACATGCTTCAGTGCCATTCTTCCAAATCATCCCACCCTCGCCCTCTCCCACAGAGTCCAAAAGTCTGTTCTATACATCTGTGTCTCTTTTGCTGTCTTGCTTACGGGGTTATCGTTACCATCTTTCTAGATTCCATATATATGCATTAGTATACTGTATTGGTGTTTTTCTTTCTGGCTTACTTCACTCTGTGTAATCGGCTCCAGTTTCATCCACCTCATTAGAACTGATTCAAATGTATTCTTTTTAATGGTTGAGTAATACTCCATTGTGTATATGTACCACAGCTTTCTTATCCATTCATCTGCTGATGGACATCTAGGTTGCTTCCATGTCCTGGCTATTATAAACAGTGCTGCGATGAACATTGGGATACATGTGTCTCTTTCAATTCTGGTTTCCTCGGTGTGTATGCCCAGCAGTGAGATTGCTGGGTCATAAGGCAGTTAAGACTTTAAATGGTGTATAAGCAGTGTGTGTTTAAACAATGGCCACTTTTGTTCATCAAAAGACACCAGTAAGGGCAAAAAACCCTAGCAAGTCATGGAGTTGAGAAGATATGTGAATATATTTAACAAAAGACTTGTTTCCTTTGTATATATCAGTTCTACAAATCAATAACAAAATAATAGATAAAGTAAATGAGCCTAAAATCTGAACAGAAATTTCACCAAAAAATCCATATATAAAATAAATATGTGGAAAAAGACTTAACATTATTATTTATCAGGGAAAAGGAAAATTTTAAAACCCTATGTGATACCACTACAAGCCCACCAGAATGGTAAAAATTTAAATATATATATATTCCAAGTGTTGGTGATAATGTGGAGAATCTGGGTACTTCCCACACTGCTTTAAAAGTCACTTGTGAATAAATGTCTGGCAACATCTGGTAAAGCTGACTTACATGTATCCTATGATTCATTACTTCTACTTCTAGATGTATATCCAATAGAAATGAATATATATTTGTACCAACATTCAAGAACATTCGTGACAGCATGATTTAAACTAGTCTGGCCCTAGAAATGACTCAAATGTCCTTCAGAATTGCAATTGATAAATAAACTGTGGTATATTCATACAGTGGAATACAATATGGCATGGGAAAATAATGAATTTCTAGACATAGAACCATAAGGAGAAATATCACAAATAATGTTGAATGATAAAATTCAGATACAAAAGTTCTTATTTTAGGTGATGGCGGTGGTGACCCCTAAGAGGATGAGGGTGCTGGTAATGATATATTTTGGTCTGGGTGGTGGTTACAAATATCTTTTATAAAAATTTGTAAACTTAAAGTTTGTGTACTTTAGACTACAAATGTATTTTATGCTTCAACAAAAAATAGTACAATTTGCAAAATATGGTTCTGAGCCTTGCCAGAGTTCCTTTGTAAGTAACATTTTCCATTTTAAAAACAGGATAGTAAAAAAGTGTTCCATATCTATTTCTTACAGAGGAAAATCCTTTTGTATTCTCTGGTTTATGCTACTTGACACCATTTTGAGAAATCATGGTTATTTATAATTCAGTAAATCATTAATCACAGAAATAAATCTACTTTAGTTTTATGGTGGCAAAATAAATCAAACCCCATATTTAAGAAAGTCAGGAGATATCTCAAGAGGAACAGAAAGTACTAAGTGGTGGTTTGACTAATTAACGTATTTTCTTAAACATGTCTTTTATAACCAAGGGAAAAATTACTCACCTTGAATTTTTCTTTAAGTCTCACTAGTGTAATTGAATTGTAATATAAAGGCCCATTTTTTTTTCAGTCCTTCCTAAAACACTTTCTGGAAATAAATCTGTGTGAAGATAGCAGCCAAGTATCCATAGTGTTATGACTGCATTCATTTTAAGTGTTACAAAGCTCCGTCCAGAAAGAACTGACCAAGCTATCTTAGATTTAAATTAAAAGGGAAGAAACCACTGTCTTTAATTTAGAATCCTACAGAAAATTATGAGCTATAAATTAAGAAGAAGACTTTTTCAAGCTCCTCATTCTGTGTGGCTATTATAGAATTCCAGCTCCAAAATGCTGCATTAAAAGGAATTTATCCTCTAAATTACTTAGAACAACTTTTGATATTTGTTTTAACAGAAGCTTCTCTTTACCCAGAGAAATGTGCAAAATCAAATTTCCTTTGAAAAACAAAGACTTCAAATGAAAGGAAAAGTTTTCATTGCTGTCAAAATTGAGGGGGAAATGTGTTGGAAGTTTTATGAAATGTAGCACCTCTAAAGTCATTCCATTCTTTGTCGAAATTGCAGGTACAACTTGTAATAAGAGTGAATTTGAATTTAATTTGAATCAGAGTGATTTAATTTGGAAGTGCATCACTTTCATATTGGAGTTCCCACAATTTTAAGTAATGATAATATCTGAGGAAGGAGATTTAAATATGCTAGCTCTGGTGGAAGGATAGTCTCCTGCTTGATCTTAATTTAAAATGAGATTTTTATTAAATTTATCCAGCTTCTAAATCACAGGTTTTCTGTGATAATCCCCATGTTATCTCCTAAGGATTGCTTCAAAGTCACATTTTTAAGTCATATTTAACCTAGTAATCAAGGAAAAAAGTAATCTCTCATAGGAAAGCATAAATTAAAACAGCAGATAGAAAATGATATTTAAGCTCAGTACAAAGATTCCTTTATGGATAATAAGAGAGAGGCGGAAATAATTTTCCTTAATAAGTTAGTTAATTGATGAAAGTACAAAATCCATTGGAGTCAACTAAAAAAATGTTTTAATTACTGTATATGAATTTCCTTAAGATGTAACATCAAATTTCAAGATGTGATCATTTTAAAAACTGATATTATGATCTGATTGTTTCACTTTGGATGCCAATTTCAGAAATAAATTATATGGAAGATGTGTTTTTAGTATGTGCATCTTTGATTTCAAAGATAAAGGAATATACTTAAAATTATTGTTTACTCAGTAAATAGGCTTTTTTCTAAAGTTGTGTAAGTATTGTGTGTATACATATATATGGGTACATGTATAAGGGGGGAGAAATGGTAGGCAAGAGGAACTGGATCCTTATACTGCAATTGCTTTCTCCCCAATTGGGACAAAACTCCTCCCTAAGCTAAAGCATAGTGCTTCAAATTTCTCCTGTGTGTATGTGGTCTCCTAATTTTTCTGCTAGTTATTTTGTTTTATTTTAAGGGGTACTTCCTCTTTCTTCTTGCTTAAATGAAATAAATGTCACTCACTTAGCAGTAGCAATATTTGACCAATAGTGCTCAGTTTTCATAGGAGCGTGTTGTTAGTTTGTTGTCATCAGTCCAAAGATTATCACTATTATTTGATTTATAACAGAATTCTCCAAATTGACATGAAAATATTTTGCTTTTCTTTAATGGCACTAGTTCATTAATAAAAATTTTAATTATATACTTGTCTTATTTCCTCTCACATACTAGAAAGATAGATACCTATCTAAGAAGATATTATCTATATTAGAAGCAAAATTAAAAACCCCTTGAAGTTAGTGTCTCTGCTTAATTGATCTTTGTACACTTCAGTATACAAAAATGAGATAAAATCAGGCAATCTTAAGGGAAATAAATCCTGAATACTCGCTGGAAGGACTGATGCTGAAACTGAAGCTCCAGTGTTTTGGTCATCTGATGTGAATAGCTGACTCATTGGAAAAGTCCCTGATGCTGGGAAAGATTGAGGGCACAAGAAGAGGGTGTCAAAGGGTGAGACAGGTAGGTGGCATCACCGATTCAATGGACATGAACTTGGGCAAATTTGGGAGATGCTAAGGGACAGGGCGATCTGGCGTGCTGCAGCCCATAGGATTGCAGAGAGCTGGACGCACTGGGTGACGGAACAGCAACAGCACCGCTTCACATCCGGTCCAGAACCCAGCACACGCTAATGAACACACATCTATCTAGTTAGTTAGTTCAGTCGCTCAGTCGTGTCCGACTCTTTGCGACCCCATGAATCGCAGCATGCCAGGCCTCCCTGTCCATCACCAACTCCCGGAGTTCACTCAGACTCATGTCCATCGAGTCAGTGATGCCATCCAGCCATCTCATCCTCTGTCGTCCCCCTCTCCTCCTGCCCCCAATCCCTCCCAGCATCAAAGTCTTTTCCAATGAGTCAACTCTTCGCATGAGGTGGCCAAAGTACTGGCGTTTCAGCTTTAGCATCATTCCTTCCAAAGAAATCCCGGGATTGATCTCTTTCAGAATGGACTGGTTGGATCTCCTTGCAGTCCAAGGGACTCTCCAGAGTCTTCTCCAACACCACACTTCAAAAGCATCAATTCTTCGGTGCTCAGCCTTCTTCAAGACATCCTCAATTCACAAAGAAGTGGTGTTTCAGGTGTGAATTTGTAAATTGGTCTTTAGAGACCTGTTAATTATATTTCCAGGCTGGCCTATAAAAGTCTCCTTTACCCATTGTCTGAAATACTTTGATGATAAAGAAAACAGTAAAAACAATACCAGTGCAAAAACAATGATGAAAACATGGAAAAATCAAGTTGAATAAGAAATCATGCGTAATCTGGAGCCATTGTAGTTTAAGTTGAATCTGTGAAAAGTGGAAAGCTGAAGACTTGAAAATTCTCAGCATTGTGTTTTTAGAAGTTAATGGAACCAGGACTTTATTGTATTCAATTCAACTTGAAAGTTTGGGTTTTCCTTCGTTTTATGTAGTGAATTGTTATTATTCTGTACTCCAGATCTGTCAATTTTTAGCTGTGTGACCTCGGACATGTTACTAAACCTCTCTATGCCTCAGTGTGCTCGCTGAAAAAAATGGGAATAATAGTAACTATCTTAGTGAATAATTATGAGGATTGAGAATAGCATTTGGCATGTATTAAGTACTTCTTAAATGTTGTTATTGTTGCTGTTATTACTTGTCTTTTTCTTAATGCTCATATAATAGGTACCTCTTTAACTTATTACATTCCATCCTGTTTTCTACTCATTTATATAGTATCTCCTTTGCCTTACATGATTTTAGTCTTCCTGGAGACAGAGAATAGCTTCTATTATAAAAAGCATAAGGCATAGTATTGCATTCACACTCAATAAATGTGATTTCAGTAACTTTTTTTTGGTTGTCATTTCAAAGTAAAACAAAGAACAGAGGAAGAAAGGCAGATGCAGTTTTCTTAGGGAATTATGGAAGTGAGGTAAGATGGTTAATGTTGTGTATCAACTTGACTGGACTTTCCCCAGATAACTGGTAAAATATTTTTTTTTTTGGGTATGTCTATGAAGGTGTTTCCCAAAGAGATTAGCTTTTGAATCAGTAGGCTGAGTAAAGAGGACCATCCTTACTAATGTGAGCAGGGATTATCCAATCTACTGAGGGCCTGAATAGAACAAAAAGGCAAAGGAAGAATAAATCTAGTGTCTTTTCTTGAGCTGGGACATTGTTCTTCTCCTGTCCTTGGACATCGGTATCCTGGTTCTTGGGCTTTCAGACTCAAATCAAGACTCTACACCATCAGCCCCTGAAGCTCAGGCCTTCTGGCTGGGACTCAATTACACCACTGACTCCCCTGCCTCTCCAGATGGCAGACTGTGGTACTTTCCAGCTTCCATAAGCATGTAAGCCATTTCCTATAATTTTCTTCTTATGTATGTCTATATGTCTCATTCTAATTCTGATTCTCTGAGAACCCTGATTAAAACATGGGTACAGTGACTGCAGCCATGAAATTAAAAGATGCTTGCTCCTTGGAAGAAAAGCTATGACAAACCTAAACAGCATATTTTAAAAAGCAGGACATCACTTTGCCAACAAAGGTGCATATAGTCAAAGGTACGGTTCTACCAGCAGTCATGTACAGATGTGAGAGCTGGACCATAAAGAAGGCTGAATGCTGAAGAATTGATGCTTTCGAACTATGGTGCTGGAGAAAATTCTTGAGAGTCCCTTGGGCTGCAAGGAGATCCAACCAGTCCATCCTAAAGGAAATCAGTCCTGAATATTCATTGGAAAGACTGATGCTGAAGCTGAAGCTCCAGTACTTTGGCCACCTGATGAAAAGAGCCGACTCATCAGAAAAAACCCTGATGCTGGGAAAGATTGAGGGCAGGAGAAGGGGGCAACAGAGGATGAGATGGTTTGCTGGCATCTTTGACTCAATGGGCATGAGTTTGGACAAACTTTGGGAGATAGTAAAGGACAGAGATAACTGGTGTGCTGTAGTCCATGGGGTTGTAAGGAGTCGGACACGACTGAGTGACTGAACAACCACCACCACCTCTCAGGGAAGGTCTGTCTGTATAAGAATTTGCTGCTGTGAAAAATAAAAGAAGACCTACGGGTTGATATCACAGAAGAGCTAACACTTAAGTATGGTCACTTGATAGCTCAGCTGGTAAAGAATCTGCCTGCAAGGCAGGAGACCCGGTTCGATTCCTGGGTTGGAAGATCTGCTGGAGAAGGGATAGGCTACCCACTCCAGTATTCTTGGGCTTCTCTAGTGGCTCAGCTGGTAAAGGATCTACCTGCAATGTGGGAGACCTGGGTTCGATCCCTGGGTTTGGAAAATCCCCTGGAGAAGGGAAAGGCTACTCACTCCAGTATTCTGGTGTGGAGAATTCCATGGACTGTATAGCCCATGAGGTTGCAAAGAGATGGACATGACTGAGCAACTTTCACTTTCATTGATAGAGGTGTTTTCAGGAAGAAAATAGAAGTAGGATGCATTTGATGTAATATGTATGTGAATATCTGTGTATACGTGGATGCAACTTTCTAAGATATACTAGCAAGTATAATCTAAAAACTCCAGGTATTTCCACCCTGTGTGTATAAATGAGGTCTTGTGGATGCCAGCTTTGCACCCATAGGAATGTGAGTTCTTTCTAAAAGCCCCTCTATGTCTCCTCCAGCTCCTGAAGTCCTCATTAATGACCCAGAGTCATCTTTGTTCCTGCCACCTCTGCCTGCTCCCCGTAAGATCTTCCCCTACACTTAGGCTCCATCAGTGGCCCTTGAGCATGGCGTAGTTAGTCGCTCAGTCCTGTCTGACTCTTTGCAACTCTATGGACGGTAGCCTGACATGCTCCTCTGACCACAGGATTCTCCAGGCAAGAATACTGGAGTGGGTTGCCATGCCCTTCTTCAGGGGATCATCCCAACCCAGGGATTGAACTTGAGTCTCTTGCGTCTCCTGCATTGGCAGGCGTGTTCCTTTCCACTAGCGCCTTTTGTATTGAAGGCAGTGGGCTCAAGGAGGCAGGTACTGGCCTGTCCCTAACTCTGTGCTGCATACATTCCCTGAGTCCTCAGGCCCTACCATGCCTCCTCAGTTTCACACTTGTTCATTTATACAGTTCCTTCAGCTTCTTCCTCTAAAACTCTTACAAAGGCTTGAAACCTGCCTGTCAGGCTGTTTGGAGCTAAGAAAATGAAAGTCAACTCTTCCCTTTCATTATCCTCATTTCTGTTCCCATCAGAGTTCCTATCTCCATATTTTCTCTCTTCTTCCAGGCAAAAACAAAACCCCATGCATATTAACTGACTTCCTCCTGCCCATAGCACCTAGACCACAGTTCCTGCCTATAAGCCAAGGTGCTCTGTTGCAAATATATAATTTTAAAGTACCAGGATAATAGTATTAATATTTAAAGCAAGTGTAACTAAGTGTTTCTATCACATAAGATGTTCTTTATTCATCTGTTCGTTTCCCCTATTCTCTTCTGATCATTTAAAAAATACTAGCAATGGTATCTTACTCTTAAAATACCTGTGAGACATATATGAATTGGATTGAAAGAGATTGGCTATAGGCCAAATGGACTGCCTGTTTGCTCATTCGGGATCATATTACTGAATACACTCTAATTTTAACAAGGAATATATTTCTGCTAATACTAACCCATCACTAGCATATTCTTTAAAAATAAAACAAATAGAGACAGTAATCATTTTCCTGTAAAATTGTGTTTGAAGAGATCACTTTTGCACTAGATGTTGGAGATTTAGGGTACTTTGTGACAAAGATCAGGGGGAACTTCTCCCTTTTTGCCAGCCCCCTATTTATTTTTTAAAGATTATTTATTGATCTTATTTTGTGGCTCTCCTGCGTCATCGTTGCTGCTCAGGCGTTTTTCTAGTTGCGGTGATCAGGGGCTCCTCTCTCGTTGCGGTGCGTGGGTTCTCATTGCAGGGGCTCCTCCCTTGTGGAGCACGGGCTCTAGAGTTCACAGGCTTCAGCAGGTGTGGCTCAGGGGCTCAGTAGCTGTGGTTCCCAGGCTCTAGAGCACGCTCAATAGTTGTGGTACACAGGCTTAGTTCCTCCGCAGCATGTTGGATCTTCCTGGACCAGGGATTAAACCTGTGACTCTTGCATTGGCAGGTGGATTCTTTACCACTGAGCCACCAGGGAAGCCCAGCACCCTATTAATTTAATAGATTACATTATATTTTATTAGAGACAAATGTACCATATTCATTTTCAATGAAATTATTTTGCCATCTACTTAACATAAATTTAAAATAATAATGACATCAACACTGGTTCTCTGGCCCTTCCCAGGTGAGGGTAAGGTGTCTCTTTGAACTATTTCAAAGGTCCTAGAATAATTGAAGATCAAACTCAATACCATCCTATCTTAAGTGGAGTAGACCTCCTTCTACTATCAAGCTCTTGTTGACCATCAAGCTCTATGAACAGGACCTGGATACTCTTGTCAATTGTGAGATAACTTTTTTTTTTTTTTTTTACTGTCATTGGGAGAACTGAGAAGTGGGCTTCCTCTTTGGTATTTCCTTGGAGTTCTTAAAAGAAAGGAGTCATTTATGTAAGTATTTTAAGGCAGAAATAACATGTTGGTAGTTGTTTTGACTATGAGACTTTGCAGATTTTCCAGGGAATGTCTATTCCAGGTGACAAGGAATTCCAATAAAAGTATGCATGGTTTCAGTTTAAATGTAAAATGGAAGCTAATTGGTATCTCTAGTTTAAAAGACTGCTAATATACTTATATGAACTTTTATAAAAGCATTTTGGAATTTAGGTTCTAGAATGGTGATGTGAAAAAGCAACATTTAGTTGAAGTTCCCCAAAGGCAACGAGTTATAAATAATTCCACACCACAGGGCTGCTTTGTGTGTGTGTGCTTTGTCGCTCAGTCACGTCCAACTCTTTGCAACCCTGTGGACTGTAGCCCGCCAGGCTCCTCTGTCCATGGGATTCTTCATGCAAGAATACTGGAGTGGGTTGCCATACTCTCTTCCAGGGGATCTTCCCAACCCAGGGATCGAACCCTTGTCTCTTACGTCTCCTACATTGGCAGGTGGGTTCCTTATCACTAGCACCATCTGGGAAGCCCAGGGCTGCTTTAGATCTGCCTTAACAAAGCCTGAAACCAAGTTTTGACATATTCCTGGTGAGTCATAAGTGAATCAACTGCATGGACAAAACTGAACACTCTTTAAAGGCTGAAGCAAAATCCAGATTCACTATAATGTATCATTGTACTGCCCTATGATCAATGCTGAATCCTGGACATTGTGAATGACATTGTAGAGGTTGGAGGTTCTGATACATTCCTCAGAGTATTGATTTCTTTTCGCTTTATCAGAAAGTTAGCATAGATGGACTCAAACATCATGCTGTGACTCCCCTGCCATGGTCAACACCTGAAATCTTTGCTTTTTAGCTGGTCTGTTTGGGTTTATCCAGTACATAGGTAACTTAGGACTTTCAAGAAGAATTTATACACAAAATTTGGGGCACCCAGTTAAAAGTTCTATCCTTTCCATATTCCTTTTCTCATTTTGTAGCTGTCTTGATCCTCCTGAATTCTGTCTTCTAATTCTTTTTACAAGTAAGACTCTGAGCTTTTACTCAAATTTTAGCCACCTCATGTAATGCTCACTGCAGTGCTTCAGGCTAAAAGCAAACTTAACAACTCATGGAATTCATTATCAACACATGAAAATCAGTTGTATTTATGTAAAATAGAAACAGACAACCAGAAAATTAAAATTTTAAATGTTATTTGCAATACCATTGTAAAACATATGATGCATAATAAATTAAAAAAAATATATGGAGTATTTCTATAATGAAGACTGTGAAACATTATTGAGAGAAATGAAATTATATATAAATAAATGTAGAAATATATGCCATATTAATGGGTTGTTAAGATGTCAGTTCTCCTCAAAATCATCTCTAGATTTATTCTTATGCCAAAAAAAATCCAAAGCTAGATTTAGTATGTATGTGTGAAAACAGATAAATTGATTCTAAAATTTATCTATGTGCAAAGAACGTAGAATAGTCAAAACAATCTTAGAATGAATTTGGAGGACTGGCATTATCTGATTTTAAGACTTAAAGCTATGATAATCAAGATATTAAATAAAAGTATCAAAGAAATTTAGTTGGGAAAATGCTTTTAGTGCTGTATCAGCTGGATCTTAATCCAGATTTTTAAAAAATCAGTGTGGACAAGTATTTAATAATATACAGATAAATTAACCTACAATGAATCATAGACCAAAATGTGAAGTTAAAACCATAAAGCTTTTGGTATGAAACAGGAAATGTATTTTCAATTTTAGGATAGTCAAAGGTTTCTTAATCAGAACATAAAAGAAAACCAATGATTAAATGAACTTCAGCAACATCCAGTTCAGTTCAGTTCAGTCGCTCAGTCATGTCCGACTCTTTGAGACCCCATGAATCGCAGCACACCAGGCCTCCCTGTTCATCACCAACTCCCCGAGTTCACCCAAACTCAAGTCCATCGAGTCAGTGATGCCATCCAGCCATCCCATCCTCTGTCATCCCATTCTCCTACTGCCCCCAATCCCTCCCAGCATCAGGGTCTTTACTAATGAGTCAATTCTTCACATCAGGTGGCCAAAGTATTGGAGTTTGAGCTTCAACGTCAGTCCTTCCAATGAATACCCAGGACTGGTCTCCTTTAGGATGGACTGGTTGGATCTCCTTGCAGTCCAAGGGACTCTCAAGAGTCTTCTCCAACACCACAGTTCAAAAGCATCAATTCTTTGGCACTCAGCTTTCTTTACAGGCCAACTCTCACATCCATACATGACTACTGGAAAAACCATAGCCTTGACTAGACGGACCTTTGTTGGCAAAGTAATATCTCTGCTTTTTAATAGGCTATCTAGGTTTTTCATAACTTTCCTTCCAAGTCTTATAATTTCATGGCTGAAATCACCATCTGCAGTGATTTTGGAGCCCAAAAAAGTTAAGTCTGACACTATTTCCACTGTTTTCCCATCTATTTCCCATGAAGTGATGGGACCAGATGCCAGGATCTTCGTTTTCTGAATATTGAGCTTTAAGCCAACTATTTCACTCTCCTCTTTCACTTTCATCAAGAGGCTTTTTTGTTCCTCTTCACTTTCTGCCATAAGGGTGGTGTCTTCTGCATATCTGAGATTATTGATATTTCTCCTGGCAATCTTGATTCCAGCTTGTGCTTCTTCCAGCCCAGTGTTTCTCATGATGTTCTCTGCATAGAAGTTAAATAAGTAGGGTGACAATCGACAGCCTGGACATACTCCTTTTCCTATTTGGAACCAGTCTGTTGTTCCATGTCCAGTCCTAACTGTTGCTTCCTGACCTGCATATAGGTTTCTCAAGAGGCAGGTCAGGTGGTCTGGTATTCCCATCTCTTTCAGAATTGTCCACAGTTTATTGTGATCCACACAGTCAAGGGCTTTGACATAGTCAATAAAGCAGAAACAGGTGTTTTTTCTGGAACTCTCTTGCTTTTTCCATGATCCAGCGGATGTTGGCAATTTGATCTCTGGTTCCTCTGCCTTTTTTAAACCAGCTTGAACATCTGGAAGTTCACGGTTCATGTATTGCTGAAGCCTGGCTTGGAGAATGTTGAGCATTACTTTACTAGCGTGTGAGATGAGTGCAATTGTGTGGTAGTTTGAGCATTCTTTGGCATTGCCTTTCTTTGGGATTGGAATGAAAACTGACCTTTTCCAGTCCTGTGGCCACTGCTGAGTTTTCCTATTTTGCAGACATATTGAGTGCAGCACTTTCACAGCATCATCTTTCAGGATTTGAAACAGCTCGACTGGACTTCCATCACCTCCATTAGCTTTGTTCATAGTGATGCTTTCTAAGGCCCACTTGACTTCACATTCCAGGATGTCTGGCTTTAGGTGAGTGATCACACCATCGTTATTAACTGGGTCATGAAGATCTTTTTTGTACCACTTCCATATTGCCTTGATTCATGGACCTAACATTCCAGGTTCCTATGCAATATTGCTCTTTACAACATTGGACCTTGCTTCTATCACCAGTCACATCCAGAGCTGGGTATTGTTTTTGCTTTGGCTCCATCCCTTCGTTCTTTCTGGAGTTATTTCTCCACTGATCTTCTGTAGCATATTGGGCACCTACCGACCTGGGGAGTTCCTCTTTCAGTGTCCTATCATTTTGCCTTTTCATACTGTTCATGGGATTCTCAAGGCAAGAAACCTGAAGTGGTTTGCCATTCCCTTCTCTAGTGGACCACATTCTGTCAGACCTCTCCACCATGACCCGTCTGTCTTGGGTGGCCCCACATGGCATGACTTAGTTTCATTGAATTAGACAAGGCTGTGGTCTGTGTGATCAAACTGACTAGTTTTCTGTGATTATGGTTTCAGTGTGTCTGCCCTCTGATGCCCTCTCGCAACACCTACTGTCTTACTTGGGTTTCTCTTACCTTGGACATGGGGTATCTCTTCACAGCTGCTCCAGCAAAGTGCAGAAGCTGCTCTGTACCTTGGACAAAGTCATCCCTCCTTACCTTGAATGTGGAGTAGCTCCTCTCAGCCCTCCTGTGCCCATGCAGCTGCTGCTCCTTGGAATTATTCCCTTGGAAACTGGGGTTAATTATATTAAAGTCTGTGGATTTAATCACACACATCTGAAGAAAGGTCCTGGAGCGACATTTCATAGTGTGCTGCAGAAAGCGGAAGAACATGGTGGCAGTCTTCACTTGCCCTTACAGCAGCAAAAGAAACAATAAACAAAACAAATAAACCCACATATTGGGAGAAAATATTTGCAAATGATCAGAAAGAGAAAAATATAATATTGTTTATATGTGGAATCTAGAAAAATGATATAGAGGAACTTATTTGAAAGCAGAGATAGAGACACAGAAAACAAATGTACAAATACCAAAGGCGGGAAAGAGCAGGTGGAATGAATTAGGAGATTGGAATTGACATATATATATATACACACACACACTACTATGTATAAAAGAGATAACTAATGAGAACCTACCATATAGCACATGGAACTCTACTCAATGCTCTGTGGTGACCTAAATGGAAAGGAAATCCAGGAAAGAAGGGATATTGTACACATATAGCTGATTCACTTTGCTATACAGCAGGCACAAACACAGCATTGTATAGCAACTATACTCCAATAAAACTTAATAAACAAATTAAAATGAGTAGAGAAGTTATGGACTAGAAGGCAACGGCAACCCACTCCAGCACTCTTGCCTGGAAAATCCCATGGACGGAGCCTGGTGGGCTGCAGTCCATGGGGTCGCTAAGAGTCGGACACGACTGAGTGACTTCACTTTCACTTTTTACTTTCATGCATCGGAGAAGAAAATGGCAACCCACTCCAGTATTCTTGCCTGGAGAATACCAGGGACAGAGGATCCTAGTGGGCTGCTGTCTATGGGGTCACACAGAGTCGGACACGACTGAAGCAACTTAGCAGTAGCAGCAGCAGCAGCAGAAAATATTTTAAAATGCATACAGCTAAAAATTGTATCAGAATATGTAAAGAATTTTTATTACACAGTGATAGGTAATAAAAATCATCCTATTGAAAAGTGGGCAGACTGAAATACATAGTAATTCAGTAAGGATTATATATAAAGGAAGGATGATTTAAACAGAAACAAAACTTCAACCTCATTACCCATCAATGAAATGAGAAGTAAATCCTCCAATAATACCTTTTCACAACCATAGAATGCTAAAAGTAAAACATACAGAAAAGAGCAAATATTGGCAAGGAAAGCAACTGGTGCTTTCATATATAGCTAATTAGAGTACAAAATGGCAAAATTACTTAGTGCTGCTAGTTAGTAGTTGTTCAGGAATATATTCAGCAATACCTATAACCCAGAAATTACACTCTTAGGCATTTACCCAAGAAAAATGAAAAGATACATCTACAAAAGGACAACTTTATCCTAATAGCCAAAACCTAGACACCACAAGGGGCCTCCTTGTGGCTAAGACTGTAAAGAATCTGCCTGCAGTATAGGTGACCCAGGTTTGAGCCCTGGGTTGGGAAGATCCCCTGGAAAAGGATATGGCAGCCCACTCCAGGATTCCTGCCTGGAGAATTCCATGGACAGAGGAGCCTCATGGGCAAAGAGTTGGACACAACTGAGTGACTAACACTTTCAGGCAAAATAAAAATGTCTGTCAATTGGAGAATAGATTCAGTTCAGCTCAGTAGCTCAGTCGTGTCTGACTCTTTGTGACACCATGGACTGCAGCACACCAGGCCTCCCTCCCCATCACCAACTCCCGGAGTTTACTCAAACTCATGTCCATTGAGTCAGTGATGCTATCCAACCGTCTCATCCTCTGTTGTCCCCTTCTCCTCCTACCCTCTATCTTTCCCAGCATCAGGGTCTTTTCAAATGAGTCAGTTCTTTGCATGAGGTGGCCAAAGTATTGGAGTTTCGGCTTCAGCATCAGTCCTTCCATGAACATTCAGGACTGATTTCCTTTCAGATGGACTGGTTGTATCTCCTGGCAGTCCAAGGGACTCTCAAGAGTCTTCTCCAACACCACAATTCAAAAGCATCAATTCTTCGGTGCTCAGCTTTCTTCACAGGCCAACTCTCACATCCATACTTGACCACAGGAAAAACCACAGCCTTGACTGGATAGACCTTTGTTGGCAAAGTAATGTCTCTGCTTTTCAATATGATATCTAGGTTGGTCATAACTTTTCTTCCAAGGAGTAAGCGTCTTTTCATTCCATGGCTGCAGTACCATCTGCAGTGATTTTGGAGCCCCAAAATAAAGTCTGCCACTGTTTCCACTGTTTCCCCATTTATTTGCCATGAAGTGATAGGACCGGATGCCATGATCTTTGTTTTCTGAATGTTGAGCTTTAAGCCAGGTTTTTTACTCTCCTCTTTCACTTTCATCAAGAGGCTTTTTAGTTCCTCTTCACTTTCTGCCATAAGGGTGGTGTCATCTGCATATCTGAGGTTATTGATATTTCTCCCGGCAATCTTGATTCCAGCTTGTGCTTCTTTCAGCCCAGTGTTTCTCATGATGTACTCTGCATAGAAGTTAAATAAGTAGGGTGACAATATACAGCCTTGATGTACTCCTTTTCCTATTTGGAACCAGTCTAACTGTTGCTTCCTGATCTGCATATGGGTTTATCAAGAGTCAGGTCAGGTGGTCTGGTATTCCCATCTCTTTCAGAATTGTCCACAGTTTATTATGATCCACACAGTCAAAGGCTTTGGCATAGTCAATAAAGCAGAAATAGATGTTTTTTGGAACTCTCTTGCTTTTTCCATGATCCAGAAGATGTTGGCAATTTGATCTCTGGTTCCTCTGCCTTTTCTAAATCCATCTTGAACATCAGGAAGTCCACAGTTCACGTATTGCTGAAGCCTGGCTTGGAGAATTTTGAGCATTACTTTACTAGCATTGAGATGAGTGCAATTGTGCAGTAGTTTGAGCATTCTTTGGCGTTGCCTTTCTTCGGGATTGGAACGAAAACTGACCTTTTCCAGTCCTGTGGCCACTGCAGAGTTTTTGAAATTTGCTGACATATTGAGTGCAGTACTTTCACAGCATCATCTTTCAGGATTTGAAAGAGCTCAACTGGAATTCCATCACCTCCACTAGCCTTGTTCATAGTTATGCTTTCTAAGGCCCACTTGACTTCACATTCCAGGATGTCTGGCTCTAGGTGAGTGATCATACCATTGTGATTATCTGGGTCGTGAAGATCTTTTTTGTACAGGTCTTCTGTGTATTCTTGCCACCTCTTCTTAATATCTTCTGCTTCTGTTCAGTCTGTACCATTTCTGTCCTTTATCGAGCCCATCTTTGCATGAAATGTTCCCTTGGTATCTCTAATTTTCTTGAAGAGATCTCTAGTCTTTCCCATTCTGTTGTTTTCCTCTATTTCTTTGCACTGATCACTATCAAAGGCTTTCTTATCTCTCCTTGGTATTCTTTGGAACTCTGCATTCAAATGGGTATATCTCCTTTTCTCCTTTGCTTTTGGCTTTTCTTGTTTTCACAGCTATTTGTAAGAGACTAGATTAACAAAGAGTAATACATTCTTGCAGTTAAACATTACAGGGTAATAAAATGAAGGAACAGACAAAGACGAATGAACAGACAATGTGAATAAATCTCAAAAATATTATGCTGAGGAACGGAATCCAGGCACAGATAGAATACATATATTTATATGAAGCTCAAAAATAGGCCCACTGTCCTTTCAGAAACTGAAACAGTGGTCACCCATGGGATTGACAACCAAAGGACTGAGGGAATTGTCTGGGATGAAGCAAGAAAATTTTTTTAACTTGTGTGAGGTTAATTTTATTTAGATTTTTGTAGGTTTTTAAGGGCTTCTTTTGTGGCTCACCTGGTAAAGAATCCACCTGCAATGTGGGATACCTGGGTTTGATGCCTGTGTCGGGAAGACCCCCTGGAGAAGGGAAAGACCACCCACTCCAGTATTCTTGCCTGGAGAATTCCATTGACTGTATAGCCCTTGGGGTTGCAAAGAGTTGGACATGACTTAGTGACTTTCACTATAGGTTAATAAGCCTATTAATCTCTCAAAACTCATGGAACTGTACTTAGGATTTTACATTTCACTAGATAAATGACATCTCAATTAACAACAAAAAATAACACTGGCCAAAATATCTAAACAATAACTAAAATTGAAAAGAGTATACATACATTTAAACTGTATTTAGAAAATTGACATTTAACCTAATAAACAAAAAATTATTTCTTCATAAATGTTTATTTTCTTTCTTTGAAGAATACATACAGACAGGAAGGAAACATGTTTTTCTAAGTCCCTACTTACCACAGGTTATCTCTCAAGTTGGAAATAAATGTATAATACTCATTTATATCTAAGTTTGTCAGCTATTATTAACTAAAATGAATCAGATTTACAATAAACCCAGAGCTATTACAAGATGATAATTCTTTTAATATTTTAGAAGATTCATTAAATTGTAAATAAGGCAAATATGTAATTAAATAGACATAATTATTGTAAACAATGTATTTCAATAATTTAAAGAGTTTTTTTCTTAAGTAATATGTATGAAAAACTTTCCTTCATTGTAATTTTGGAGAGTTTGGTTTTTTATTATTTTTCTGTAATTTTAATGAGTTTTCTCCTTATGGACTAATTGTTAACAGAGGTATTTTTGGCTGTCTGTGAGCAAATTTAGGAATAATGTAAGTTATTTATTTTCTGTATATGAGTGGTTGAAAGAGTACATATTTCCTTTTGATAACTGGCAGATAGAATTGTAACTGCTGCCAATGTTTACCTAAAATTGATATATATATATATATTTTTTTTTTGATAAGGAGAACATCACATACATTTTATGTAGTCAGTTATTCTTTGCATAGCTTTTGCCAGCTCCACAGATGTAATTGAGTTGATGACAGTTTACCCAGGCTAAGTTCCTGGGATGCAGGTGAACACTAATAAAAATTAGATCATTTTTCTGAGATAAGCTATGGTTTATTTAGAACCCAACCTACATGCTATTAATGAAATTTAAAATCAGCTTATAAAAAGGAATTTATGGGAGAACTAAACAGTTTCCATGATTGGTGAATGATGATGCTAAGTTATTCTTTCAAGTTTCATTCAGTAAATATGCAAATATGGATAAGACATGATATATTCTCTTAAGATGTTTGTCGTCTAGTGGGGAGACAATTTTTGAGAGGGGGCATTTTATTGATTGCCCTTGTGCGCTGAGAATATATAGACATAACAGTAGCAAATAATATATTTTCTGTTTTCAATAGGCTCACATTTTGGATGGAGAGACATTAACCTAATATAGAGTACAGAGTGATGTGATGGAAATAAGCACAAGGGTGCATATAGGCAAGGAACACAACCTAGGTTTTGGGCATGGGTTTTATGGGGTTTCTGGGGAGGTGGAATATCTTTAATGAGTTTTCAAAAAATGCAAAAGCTTAGAAGTTCCAGAGACACAAAAGAGGGTAGCAACATTTGAGGCAGAGCAAAAAGTCACTGTATGATCATGAAGACATGAAAGAAGGCTGCTGCATAGTCAGGAAGTGGTAAAGAGTTCATTGTGGCTGAAATATAGGGTACTTGGAAAGGATGTGAAGGAACTGAGCCCAGCTGCTATGTTGAGATGACAGCTGTTGCACTACAAGCTATGATTTTATCCCTCAAGAAGCATACAGCCTCAAGAATTCTTCAAGCAGAAAAGGGATATCATTAAATAATATTTTTTGAATGATAGAGTGGAAAATAAGCTCACATAGGAAAGGACAGAATTAGGAATTCATGGTGATAGTCTGAGGAAGGGATGAAGAGGTCCTGGATGGTGGGAACAGTGGGAGTAATGGAGAGGAAGGGGTCAATTGAAAATTACTAGTAAGTAGAATCAATGTAACTTCATTAATTTGGAATGGTCGATAAGGGAGCTGGAAAAGTCCAAGATGGCCTCTATCAATTTTGGGTGTCTGGATGCAGAGTGATACCACTGAAAAAGACATGGGGGTGTGAGAAGGAAAATAGGTCTGGCAGAGGAAATTTATTTTCTTATATTTGAAGTACCAGGAATAGATATTCTGCAGGTTATTATATAATTTTTTAAATTAACAAACTGACACAGATTGCATCTAATATTTCTGTGTTTTCCTGTCCCTGCCAACCCAAAGACTTTGAATCCACTGTTATTAGAAGACTAAGGGGGCCCAAGAGAAGATTGCAGAATCTCCTAGATAAGTGCAAAGATTATGGGAAAAACATGTAACTATATGAACATGTAGAAAAGTCACTCTTTTACAGGCCTGCTCTATGAATTCCAGTTCCTCATAGACCCTTTTATTTGAACTTTTCATCTTTTCTTCTGCTTTTCTCTCATTCCTCTCCAAGTTTCCTTAGCCTTCTTTAGTTTCTGGACCTTAAATTGGATATAATACCGTAATAAGTGCCTGACCAATGCCCAGTGGGACAATTGCTTCAGGGTTCTTGCATGTTTTGTTCTTGTTAGTGCATTCCTCTATCTTGCTGTTTTTAAAAATAATAACTGTGCACTGCTGACTCATGTTCAGTTAAAGATTCACAGTGGCACTTCTTAGGCTCTGGGGCAAACCCTTTTTTCCTCCTCTTGAATTCACACGATGTATTTATATTTCTCTCTTGACTATCTTCCTGCCAAGTATTTGCTTTTATTTCAATTTTAAGAATCATTTTGGGTTTCAGTTAGGTCTTCAAAGTAATCAGATATCTTTCTCACTTTTTTGTGTTAATTCAGTTCCAAATTGTAGTAGGTATTATTTCTCAGCCATTCGCAATCACTGATAAACAGATAGATATGCAAGATTCTTTAATTTTTTATTTTATATTAGAGTATAGTTGATTTGCAATGTTGTGTTGGTTTCAGGTGTACAGCAGATTGATTCAGTTATGTGTATACATATATCTGTTTTCAGATTCTTTTTCCATATAGCTTATTACGGGAATATTGAGTAGAGTTCCCTATGCTATGTTGGTCCTTGTTGGTTATCTATTTTACATATATAATAGTGTATGCATGTTAGTCTCAAACTCCTAATTTATCCCTTCCTGCCACCTTTGATAGCCATAAGTTTGCAGGACAAGATTCTTAAGGCAGGGTATATCATTTACAGGGGACACCTTGGGGAAGCGACTTTGCTCATTGTTCTCTTGGCATATACCGAAGAACGAGAAAAAGAAATTGGAAATAATCAAACACTATAAAAACAGAATAATGCTTGTCACATTACAATGTTTAAAACCTTAGTTTCCTTACATTTTAACTCTCTGAATAAATAAGCAAATGTTATTTAATCTTCACTATTGTCAGACTTTATTTTTGGGGGTCCAAAATGACTGCAGATGGTGATTGCAGCCATGAAATTAAAAGACACTTACTCCTTGGAAGGAAAGTTATGACCAACCTAGATAGCATATTAAAAAGCAGAGACATTACTTTGCCAACAAAGGTCTGTCTAGTCAAGGCTATGGTTTTTCCAGTGGTCATGTATGGATGTGAGGTTGGACTGTGAAGAAAGCTGAGTGCCAAAAAATTGATGCTTTTGAACTGTGATGTTGGAGAAGACTCTTGAGAGTCTCTTAGACTGCAAGAATTTCTAACCAGTCCATCCTAAAGAAGACCAGTCCTGGGTATTCATTGGAAGGACTGATGTTGAAGCTCAAATTCTAATACTTTGACCACCTGATGTGAAGAGCTGGCTCACTGGAAAAGACCCTGATGCTGGGAGGGATTGGGGGCAGGAGGAGATGGGGACGACAGAGGATGAGATGGCTGGATGGCATCACCAACTCAATGCACATAAGTTTGGGTGAACTCCAGCAGTTGGTGATGAACAGGGAGGCCTGGCGCGCTGTGATTCATGGGGTCGCAAAGAGTTGGACACGACTGAGCGACTGAACTGAAATGAACTGAAGGAGAAATGGGTGCTTCCCTGTAGCTCAGCAGTAAAGAATCAGCTTTCAATGCAGGAGACATGGGTTCGATTCCTGGGTAGGGAAAATCCCCTGGAGGAGGGCATGGCAGCCCATTCCAGTATTCTTGCCTAGAGAATCCTGTGGACAGAGGAGCCTGGCAGGCTACAGTCCATGGGGTTGCAAAGAGTTGGACACGACTGAAGCTACTAAGCATGCTTGCATACACAAGGAGAAATAGATGTTCTTATAGGTGAACTATTTCTTATACCTTATAACTATGCTCTTATATAGTAACTATTTTAAGCATTTCAAAAATGGGCTTCAAAATCATAACTCTAAATAGATATTTAATATTTCCATCAGGTAGTTGCATAATCACTTACATAATTAAACATTACGCAGTTTTTGATATTTGACTGATTTCCGATTTTCCACAATTATAAAAAATTTGTGTAGTGAGCTTTTTTGAAAGAGCTAGGGTATTTTATAATACCAATGGATAAATTATATAGAACAAGAGGTATTTATCCTATTTAGTAACAAAATTTCTAGTTATACTTACTGTACATAATCAAAATATGTACTCATGTATCTCAGATGAAAATTTTATAACGAAACACGATCTTTTCCAAGCCAGCTTCCACATGCTGATAAAAAGATCACTCACTCATTCAACAAGTATTTCTTAGGTACCTGCCATGTCCTAGGCACTGTGCACAGGGTCAAGGACACAGACTTGCATAAGAAATAGTCATCTGTTTTGAGGTTCTCACAGTCTTGTGGGATGATGCATATATGTTAACAGACATTGAAATAAAATGTGATGAATATTACAATAGAGAAATGTGCAAAGAACATCTCTGTGAACCTTTCTTCCTATTTGCCTTGTAAAAGCCCATCCAAGGCATAGCTTACACCTCTCACTGCCCTGAGTACCCAAACATAAATGTAGAGAATGGTACTTTGTAAATTCTAAGCTTTGGGTTCTCTTCCTGCCCTTCTCCCCACTTCTTCCTCTCTCCCTTTAACCTTCTAAATTTATTTATTAACACTATGATCAGGCATTGTGTATGATATTCAAAACATAAGAAGGAACAAGACAGGCATAGTTTCTGCCTCCATGAATTCCTGAGGAAGAAATTGAGAGAATAAAACAAGTAAATAATTATATGATGTGGGAGGCAGGAGGTCCAACCCGGAAGCACAAGGACCCTGCTCTGGCTTCCTTAAGACCAGCTCTAACTTTGTCTGCTTAGACATAAAATTTTGACATTTGTGTAAGATTTCTTTAAAAGAGTATGTATATACACATTGATCTCTGCTTAAATATAAGTTGGAGACCTAGTATATTGTAATATGTAATTTGTTTACAAAGACAATTAAATGACACTAAATTTAAATATGATAAGAGCCTGAATCTATGTTTCAGTGTTGGCAGATCCCAACCTATTCTTGATTGAACAGATGCTGAACAGATTTGCTAATGGTATATTCTGAGTTTTGTTTTCCTCTTACTTTCACATTCACATTTCAGTCATTTAAGGAAAGCAAACCTTGTTACAGTTGTTGCTGTGTGATGTTCATATGATAGTAGTACATTGACAGTTATGCCTGGACAAAGGTCTTAATGACTCATCCATAGATGCAGTCTTGGCAGTACTCTAAAATTTGTCTCAGTAACATCTCTTTCGTGTGGTACACAGGGGAGTGCCAACTTCTTGGGTCAACCCTAAATTACATTTTCAGATGTTTAAGCTTGCCTTTATAGTGGGCTAGTTTCAGGTCCCAGAAACATGAGAAGACAGAATCAGTTATTTTCATTATGTAATCACACACCAAAAATATATACAATTAATTTTCTGACATTTTCTTGTTCTCTTTAACTTCACATAAAGAGGATCCAAAACACTTAAATTCAGACTTTAAAGAATACTATTAATTGGGTTTGAATCAAAGATTCTGTGAAGAAATATTCTGATATGAAGATGATTTTTTTCTGCTTCTAGGAAAAAGTATCCCCATCACTCTGTTAAATCCATAATATAGTTACTTATTTAATTAACTTAATAGATTAAAAATCTTTCTTATCTTCATTTTATGATTTCTAATTTCCCCATTGAAAGCTAGTAATTTCTTTGTATTAAGGGTGAAATTATCCAGCTTCCTTTTCAGAAGCTGTTTATTCACTTCTGTCAGTTTGTTTTGAAACATGATTAAAATAAAGTGATGGACAGTCTGTCTTGTTCCTACCTCAGCTGCTGGGAGGACTTTGCAGAGGAGGAATTATTCCTGTGGGCTGCAGGAAAGGACTGGCTGGGAAGGGCATCTTCTTGTGAGTCATTCTTCCAAACTCATAAAACTCTCATTGATAGAAAGCTTTCTTATAGCTCCAAAATACTATGCAATGGTTAATTGGTTAATCACCTCTTCAGCCTCAAGGGCTCTGAGTAATCTGAAGCTTCATTTTTCCTTTGTAGTTTGTGGTATTCATTATAGCATCATTTATTTTGAGCTCCCGATCTTCATTTTATTTGGATATATTTCTCTTGGATGTGTTTCTAATTTTTTTTTATTTTTTTCCTTTGCTAGGATGCCCAAGGGGCCTGGGACATGCTATAAATTAATCTAAAAATGAAATACATCTGTATTCCTTGTCATCTGCCAGAATGTCATTTGGAATATTCTGTTGGAATCCAAATCTCCCAAATACTCACCACAGTGGAATTCAGGTGCAAAGTAAACACAGCAGTTATAGTATTAACATCCATTTAGCTGGAGGGATGTGGGTGATGTTTATGCTCATTATTATTGCAAACAGATTGTATGCTATTTGAAACAGAGGAAGGGTGAGTGATTTAAGAACCTGTGTTTTAAGTAATCGGTTTATTTGCACACCCACAGTTTGCCTTCAGGGTTGTGAAACCACAGCCAAAACAGAAATAAAAACTTTGGTATGCCAAGAAGCAATTCAAGTGGCAATCTGTGATTTTCTATTTTCTAACTCACCAAGATTATTTTGCCTGTTCTCACCTACACAAATATCGTAAGAAAATGGCTTCTCAGTAAGTGATGTTGCTACTTAAAACAAAAATAAGAAAAAAAACCAAAACACCCAATTTGACATTGCAAATGACATATTTAGCGCTGATTGGCAGAGATGACCATATGGCCCTCTGGCTTTCTCAGGACTGTTGGGCCACAGTGAGCCCTGAAATCCTTTCCCGCCTGCGATGTGAATCTGGCTGTGGTAGTATTTCCACATGTGCTCTATTCACATGCATGATCCGCATTCAACAGATAGCTTATCCCATGTTGGGGCCTGGATTTTAAATGTGTATTGTTAGCTAAAAGAAGGCCTCCTTCCAGCTGGCAATGGTAGGTGGATTGCCACATGTAGAGTTTCATCTGAACTGGGACTGACATTATCTGAGGCACATTTCTGTCAGTGCGGGAAGACTGGAATCATAGCAGATAAATTGAAAGATTGTTTCATGATGAATCACACAAAACATGGTTTTTTAAAAAAAAAACGTTTTCTTTCACACAAAGGCCAGAGATCACATAACTCCTGTTCAGGACCATCCATCAAACAGACACTCTCACCAAAAGGCTAAGTTGCCAAAAAATGGAGTTCGGAAGGACTTCAGCATTTGGGATTATACGTAACATGTGTCATAATCCAATGACTCTGAAGATGGCTGAGTGCCCTGTGCTTCGGGCCGAGATCTTGTTTTATCGAAATCAACTGTAAGGGATTGGAATGAACTGACCAAATTAAAAAAGCAATTGTTTAATTACCATCTCAGAATAGAAACCTCTTTTAGTTGATTTTGGGAATAAGGAAAAAGAGAAGCAATCCAATCCCCGGGATAGTTAGATCTAGTTGAATGAAGGTATTGGCAATGATGTGTATAGATCACAGGTACATATATTTACATAATAAACTCAGAGTCAAGTGGTGGTTTTGGCAGTGGTGGAACCTTGAGGAGAAGGTAAGCTATTTACAGTGTCTTGCTATTTTTTATGCGCTCTCAAGTATTGTAATACTACATTAAGCACTGAAATAAGCCAGTCAACAATAAGATTGAGTCTACCACAAGCAGAACTTAACAGCTGATACAAAATTTTGAAAGAAAGAGTAGAGTCTCCTCAGTTAAAAAGCTAACTTCTAATGAAAGCCTTGGAATTAGTATTTGTTTCATTAAAAAAAAATGCTTTTTCCTCAAATTTATTCAACATTTTCAAAGATCTTAGAATAACTGTGAAAATTTTATCTTCATGTGTGTGTGTGTTCAAACAGAGTTGTAGACAAAAATCATAAATATGGGCTTGTTTATTTGCTAAAATTATACAAGACAGATTTTAAGAGAGAATTATTAATATGTTAGGGTGACATTTCATTTTTATCAAATTGATTAAATTGAGAAGTAGGGAAACACATGTTGATTGTGAATGAATTATCGTAGTCTTACCAAACCAAAATACACATTCTCTTACTAAATTGTATAAGTAATCTGGCCTAATCCAATTTACTATTAAGTGAGATTATTTTAAATAGTCCCTAACATGATACTCCAAATCAGCAAGTGTTTCATATTTATATAGGTATACTTAGGGGCTCAAACACAGAATACCAAAAATACTTTCTTTGAATTACAAAATGTCATTTGGTTCAATGATGAAGTGGTTTTGGTTGGCTTTTGGATGCTAATCTAATTTTATTCTGATCTGGTGCTTAACGTTTGATTTATAGAGGAAATCTAAATTATTGATCTATCTAAATATCCCCAATAAATACGCAAATGAAGCTGTGTACTATTTTCTTCTAAAAAAGTTCGATTCCTTTTACTGAATGATTTTAATACCAGGAGCCAGATTATCCCCACGGCCTAACAAAAGCCCTGAGATTTTCCGTCTCAACAACAGGCAAGGTCTCATTTCTCATTCCCATCTTCTGATTCCTACTGACTGAGAGAGATCCTATTTCAGGTTCTGGGACATTCTGCATGACTCAGCCTGGGGGACTTAAGGCAAGATAAAGGAAGTCCAGTATTAATAAATCAATTCATTAGTGGCTTCAGGATCTTAGAGAACCATTTTTAATACCTAGTTTTGTAAATCATTCGAGTCTCAGAAATTCCAACCTTCTCCTTAATTCATTCTCTGTAACTTTTGCCACATTTTCACTTGGGGACTAAGTGACTTAGGAGACAGTTGTGGTGTAATGGGATATCACCTAAAACATTGAAGACTTGGGTTCTACCTCCAGTTCTCTGACTTAAAACCTGTTAGTTCTTGGGTAGATTTCTCACCTTCTCCAAGACTCAATTATATCATACAAAGCAAGCACATCCTTACCTACCTGATATAGTTATTGTGAGGATTTAGTGTGGAGCAAATACTAGGTATTATTGCTTTTTGTACAGTGAATGGCCAATAAAGCTATAGTTCAATTAAGCAATAGATCTGGTTTCTTTGGCACCAATTATAAATACTTATCTGAAATATAGTTAGTTGAAATGAAAAATAGAAATGTATTTGAAATGAAAAGTAGAAGTGTAGTTTCTACCTGAGTCTTGAGATCTGTATTCTTAAGTCATCTCTTCAGTTGAATCTACTGCTGTACCAATCTCTAAGATTAGAATTGCTGAAATGGATCAGATGGAGGGAAATATACAAGCCTCTTTGTGTGACTGAGCTGTTTGTGCTCAGTGGCTGGGAGCTGGGTTTCTCTGAGGCTGATTGAGATATTGGCACTAAATATTCAACAACTGAAACTCTTTGGCCATAAAATCTAGCCTGGGCCTCCTAGGTTTCTGGGCCATTTGGTGGTGTTTGGTGGAGTATTGTATTTTAGAAGGAAAGCCTTTACTTTATAAGCAAAGGAATGGAATTATTCTTCCCTCAGTGTTGTGGTGGACTGAACCTGACAGGAAAACAGAATTGGGAAACTGCATCTTAAGTGGAAAAATAACAGCTTCCCCCTGAGTAAGGGTCTCCTTGCTGTGAAACTGCTGTACTCTTGCTGTCATATTGGCGAGAGCATATTTTGTACCCCCCTCTCTAGAGTTCACCCTGGCAGTGTAATACTCAGAATCTCTGGCTCTTAAAAAGAATACGTTTTGGAACAGTATCCTTGCAGTTTCCTATGATGCACTTCCAAAATACTGTCCTGTAGTTGACCCATGAGCCTGAAGCTCTGTCATCCCTTCCAGGAACATCCAGGTGATATGTCTGCCATCAGATTACACCTGCTTAAGCCAACAAGTTTAATTGAACACACAAAACATGAATAATAGGGGGGGGTTTTTGTTTGTAAAATAGCAATATTTTCTTGTAATCCTATACTCCACTAGATGCAATCCACATAGGGAAAATGCAGGCATTCTGCTTCTGTCATTTCAATACAGAGAAATTCCATGAAAACAGCTGTTGGCCAGGTTACAATTTATCAACTTGTTAGTCAATAACCTTAGCTTTCTTTGCATATGTGAATGAATAGGGCTAGTGGATTCCTCTGGGCAAGTTCTAGTTTGCCAAAATATTAATCTGTTGGAAAAAATGTACTTTCTCTCCTTTGGAACCTTGTAGAAGCTATGAAATGTGAAATGAGAATATTAAATCTGATATTTGAGGGTCATGGTTATGCTGTGCTAAAGAAATTATTCAAAGTTCCATTTTTTGGCATCAGGAACCTATGAAAATGAAAATCCCTCCTAAATTCTTCCAAGTCCTTTGTCTTCTAGCTGTACTCTTACTATTTTCAGATCTGGCCTCTTAGCTGAAAAAGCAGGCCCTGAGAAACTCTTCAATTTATTTTTACTCTATCATGCATAGTAAGCTTATTTGTATAATTTAAAAAACATAAAAAATAGTTTACAGTGTTTTTAATATTTCTTTCCTTTTTTCCACTACTCTCCACCAATTCTTCTTATCTGTGCTTGGTCGTGCCTGACTCTTTTCAACCCCATAGACAGTGGTCCACCAATCTCCTCTGTCCATGGAATTTTCCAGGAAAGAACACTAGTCAGTTACCATTTCCTCCTTCAGAGGATCTTCCTTACCCAAAAATCTAACCTGAGTCTCCTGCATTGGCAGGCGGATTCTTTACCGCTGAGCCATTGGGAAAGTCCAGCTATGCCCATTGTTTTTGGTAAATTGAAGGAGAAAAATCACTGCAGATGGTGATTGCAGCCATGAAATTAAAAGACGCTTACTCCTTGGAAGAAAAGTTATGACCAACCTAGATAGCATATTGAAAAGCAGAGACATTACTTTGCCAACTAAGGTCCGTCTAGTCAAGGCTATGGTTTTTCCTGTGGTCATGTATGGATGTGAGAATTGGACTGTGAAGAAAGCTGAGTGCCGAAGAATTGATGCTTTTGAACTGTGGTGTTGGAGAAGACTCTTGAGAGTCCCTTGGACTGCAAGGAGATCCAACCAGTCCATTTTAAAGGAGATCAGCTGTGGGTGTTCTTTGGAAGGAATGATGCTACAGCTGAAGCTCCAGTACGTTGGCCACCTCATGAGAATAGTTGACTCATTGGAAAAGACTCTGATGCTGGGAGGGATTGGGGGCAGGAGCAGAAGGGGATGACAGAGGATGAGATGGCTGGATGGCATCACGAACTCAGTGGACATTAGTCTGAGTGAACTCCGGGAGTTGGTGATGGACAGGGAGGCCTGGTGTGCTGCGATTCATGGGGTTGCACAAGTCAGACACGACTGAGCGACTGAACTGAACTGAACAGAAATTGACATCTGCTAATTTTTCCTAATGCTTGATAATCTTTTTGGAGAAAAGTTGTGTGGTCCATATGGCTCTTGTTTAGCATTTGCTATAGATCTTAAAATAGAAAAATATAAATATAAAAGGGCTTTTATACAAATCTATTCTGTAGTTCCATTTCCAATGTACTATGAAAACTCTGTTATAAATGTGTGGAACATGTCACAGATTATATTTTGCAGAACCACTGGAATTTATTCTATTTTTGCCATTCCCATATAATAATTTCCAAGATATATTGTTAAGTCTCATAGATAGTAGATCAATGGTTGCCTCAGCCTGGAAGTGTGGGAAAGGATGATTTCAAAGTGGCATAAGAAAACTTCTGGGGATGATGGAAATATTCTACATTCTACTGTGAATGTGATCATACAACAGTAGATTAAATTCATAGAACTGTACCGTACAACAGTTGGAATGTATGATTTGTAGATTATACCTTATAAACCAGAAGAAAAATCCCAGAATAATACACAGAGAATGATTCTAATAATGTAAGAAAAAAAGAAAACAACAAAATCATCTTGAACTACATTGATGTATAGGCCTATGTCTGCATCTATACCCACATCTGTACCTGCATCAATAAATAATTATATATATATATATATATGATTTTGTAGTCAACTCATATACTTATTATAACTTTTGAACTAAAATAAAAGAAATGAGCAAGCAATGCATGCTATTTGCTTGGAGAATATATATTTACCTTTTTGTAATAGGAATTTTCTGTGGTTTTGTGCTTTGATCAGATTGATCTCCATTTTCCTGGAGGGCAGAAAACCAGCTTAACTTCATCCTCAGGTGATGCAGGTTGGATCAGGAGATTAGGTGCTACAAGTCAATGTGATTCTCAAGGTGTGGTGTGCTGCCTCTAGCAAGCCTGCGGCTGTTGCCACCAACTCACTTGGGGGTGGCTGTTGATGTCTAATCAGGACATCTTTGCTGCCTCTCATGAGCCCTTTGTAGTTAATCAGAAAGAGTGGCTCTATCCTTGTACATATTTGGGTGTGTCTGTGTGAAGCCTGAGGTGCCCTGAGGTTAATGATTTTCAGACCTGAAGTGTGCTCAGTTAGGCTGGGAACCTTGACTCATTATGGAAAAGTTTTCCATGGAAAGAAAGCTTCTCCTCCAGAATGCCAGGTTGTATGAAAGCCTTGTCGGAACAAGGTGGGAGAAATTCCCTCTGGTCTAATATTGATATGGTGCTGAGCCATAGAGGTGGAAACCTAGCTTCACTTGTAATTTGATGATATTTCAGTTCAGTTCAGTCGCTCAGTCATGTCCGACTCGTTGCGACCCCATGAATTGCAGCACGCCAGGCCTCCCTGTCCATCACCATCTCCCGGAGTTCACTCAGACTCACATCCATCGTGTCCGTGATGCCATCCAGCCATCTCATCCTCGGACGTCCCCTTCTTCTCCCGCCCCCAATCCCTCCCAGCATCAGAGTATTTTCCAATGAGTCACCTCTTCGCATGAGGTGGCCAAAGTACTGGAGCTTCAGCTTTAGCATCATTCCTTCCAAAGAAATCCAAGGGCTGATCTCCTTCAGAATGGACTGGTTGGATCTCCTTGCAGTCCAAGGGACTCTCCAGAGTCTTCTCCAACACCACAGTTAAAAAGCATCAATTCTTCAGCGGATGATTTTTATATTCATTTTATTACTTGTATATATTTTTCATTTACACTCCATGTATATTATATATCTACTGGTTGAAAATGCTTCTTTTCTGTTAGCCAATTGAAAAAATGAATTATTAGGAAATATTTAAGTAGTATTACATGAGGAGTAAGCTAGATCACACCTCTTACATTGAGCTTTATATGTCTGTGGGACATTATTTCTTTCTTTCCTCTTTCTTAGGAGTCGTATATATATATATATATATATATATATATATATATATATATATATATATATATATATATATATGCACACAATCGAATTCTGAAATTGAGAAGAGTTACATAGCCATGTGGACTTACTGGACATGCAGAAGACAGGAAATTTTCGTGGCAAGAGGTTTGACAGTTTGATTTAGCAGATGATGATTATGATGTGAGTACAGTTGATTCAGGAACTAGATGATTATTTAGTTTCAAACTACATACACGCTATTGAAATAGTGGCCTGTGTCCTGAAGATGCATTTCTCTAATCATATTTACCTGATGCTCCTCAAAGTAACACAGTTCAAGTCACATAGGTCTTCAATGGAGGTTGCAGGTCCACGGATTTAAGACTACTGCAAATTCCAGTGATGAAAGCAAGAAAATGTGCTTCTTGACATTGTTTTTCTTGTGAAACAACTAGGACCTGGATTAGACAACCCCATAAAATGTAAAAGTGTAGAGTAGAGACCTTTAGGAATTCAGAAGACTTTCATTCAAAGTCTGGGTGCCTTCAAGGACTTTGAAACAAATCATACCCATTGGTAGATATAATTATATAAATTCACTAAATGCACCAAACTGCCTCTGTGGGAAAAGTAATATGCTCTGAATGAACTAAAAACATTTTATTACACTAGAGTTATATGTATTTTTAATTTTCCTGATTTGGCTGAGGTTTATCTTGTTTCAGCCAAAAGATGACTGGACATGTCAGTTGAGAAAGGATTGAGTGGAAGTGGGCAGGTAAAATAGTCCACTTTCAGCAAAAGGAATTATCTTTTAAAATATATAACATTTAAGTAAGTCTAATGTAGTTACCTATATGCCTCTTGAGAAAACTATATGCAGGTCAGGAAGCAACAGTTAGAACTGGACATGGAACAACAGACTGGTTCCAAATAGGGAAAGGAGTACGTCAAGGCTGTATATTGTCACCCTGCTTATTTAACTTATACACAGAGTACATCATGAGAAACGCTGGGCTGGAAAAAGCACAAGCTAGAATCGAGATTGCTGGGAGAAATATCAATAACCTCAGATATGCAGATGACACCACCCTTATGGCAGAAAGTGAAGAGGAGCTAAAAAGGCTCTTGATGAAAGTGAAAGAAGAGAGTGAAAAAGTTGGCTTAAAGCTCAACATTCAGAAAATGAAGATCATGGCATCTGGTCCCATCACTTCATGGGAAATAGATGGGGAAACAGTGTCAGACTTTATTTTTTGGGCTCCAAAATCACTGCAGATGGTGATTGCAGCCATGAAATTAAAAGATGCTTACTCCTTGGAAGGAAAGTTATGACCAACCTAGATAGCATATTCAAAAGCAGGGACATTGCTTTGTCAACAAAGGTCCATCTAGTCAAGGCTATGGTTTTTCCAGTGGTCATGTATGGATGTGAGAGTGGGACTGTGAATAAAGCTGAGCACTGAAGAATTGATACTTTTGAACTGTGGTGTTGGAGAAGACTCTTGAGAGTCCCTTGGACTGCCAGGAGATCCAACCAGTCCATCCTAAAGGAGACCAGTCCTGGATGTTCATTGGAAGAACTGATCTGAAGCTGAAACTCCAGTACTTTGGCCACCTCATGCGAATAGTTGACTCATTGGAAAAGACCCTGTTGCTGGGGGGGATTGGGGGCAGGAGGAGAAGGGGACAACAGTGGATGAGATGGCTGGATGGCATCACCGACTCGATGGACATGAGTTTGGGTGAACTCCGGGAGTTGGTGATGGACAGCGGGGCCTGGCGTGCTGCGATTCATGGGGTCGCAAAGAGTCAGACACGACTGAATGACTGAATTGAACTGAACTGAATGTAGTTACGCACTGAAGGAGCTCCCATGAATATCAATGATTAATACTCTTCAAAAGCATTTTTATTTCATATTTTAAGTGCCTCTATATTTTCATTAAGGCCTTAGTGATGAGTCCTAAGAGGTTCTATTTTTGATGGCATCTCAATCATTCAGATATTATGTAGGGTTGTGAATTACTAATCTGCAAAACCAAGTAAACAATTCTTAGGTTTCTATGAAGGTTATATTGAACAGTTATGGTCAGCAGGCTGAGTTTTTATAACTGTCTCAGAATTTATTTATACATTTATGAACTAGTGGGAAACTCACATTTTTAGGTGATTTTCTAGCATTTAAGGTTTAATCACCTGGTTTGATAATGCAAAACTATTTTTCAATTAAGGTGATTTACTTGGTTTTATTCCATTCTTATTTTTGATGGATCTTGTAAAATGTAGCAGTTTGTCAAGAGCTCAAAAGGATGTGTTTTCTGTTGAATCACAGCTAGAGCAGAATTGGTTGAAATTTGAGCTCATTCATTTGACCTTAATGTAACCCTGACCTGGGAGGACAGCATATCTCTGGGGGTGAAAGATAATTTAATTTCCATGCATGTCAAGTCCTCTGTTTCTTCTGTGTGGAGGTTGCAGAGAAGTGTCAAATTCTGCAGAATCAGGTGTTCTGCCTTGGAGATGTAGAACACATTCTCCAGGGGTTAGAGTTGAGACCACCACGTAGACTTCATTTCAAGGCCTTAGGGGAGCCCTGAAACTGTAGATTGTGAAGATGGAAAATATTTCTTTATACTGTAAACTATTCATCTTCCATTTTACTTCTAATATGTGTACTTATGATAGCATCAACAAAGAAAGTTCCAAAGGCCACACTTAGAACATCTAAGTTTATTATTTTATACTTTTTTAGTTGAAAACAATGGTTGAAAATTCCAACGTGTCACACAGTGAAATATAGTTTCTAATGTGTTCCCTGTGTTTTTTATCCCCAAAGAATTGTAGAACATTGCTCACAAAGATTACATGTAGGAGACTCTGCAGCATCTATATGATAAGGCTAATTCCATTCGGCTACTTGAATTTCCTCCTTTTCCCACATATCTCTGGTTTGTGGAATAGTTGATTATCCTGTAAAGCAGTGAAAACTTCCAGAAAAGCCAAAGTTAGTAGCCTAATATGATTTAACAGTTCTGTGATTCTGAAATCATAGGTAGTTCAGAATAAGGTGATCTCATCTCTGTTTCATCTTGCTGGTCTCTCTGTGGAACTCCTAGGGTCATTATCCTACATAACAACTTCTCTGTTCTTACAAGTAAATTGTTGCACCAAAGAAGAAAATGGTTTTAGAATGGTCGTTGGATGAGTCATGAGTGAGGAAAATGCAAAGAGCAAATCCAGCTGAGAGACACTTTGTAAAGTTTCTACTGGTTTGGCCATGGTAGACTCCTTCCACAATGGAAACTATATATATTATTTTTAGAAATCCAATAAGTAAGATTATAGATTCAACTGTGATATGAAAGGAGTAGTTTATTAATAATCATATACACTAAATGCTATTAAAAAAAAAAACACCTCCAAACCTGAAGTTTAACCCCATAAGAATGTACGTGCATGCATGCTAAGTTGCTTCAGTTGTGTCTGACTCTGTGTGATCCCATGGACCCCATAGCCCACCAGGCTCCTCTGTCCATGGGATTCCCGAGGCAAGAATACTGGAGTGGATTGCCATGCCCTCCTCTATGGAGTATATTTTATGCTTTTGTGAAAGTTCAGTGCAGGTCAGAGGGACAGAGATTCTGCTCCGCGTGGTCACTTGGGGATCTAGGCTCCTTCTCTAGGTAGCTCTACATCTCTCATGAGACCCTAGGTGTTTGCTTGGTTTTCTCCGTCTGCAGTCAAAGAGGAGACAAGGCATGAGGAAGACACATCTGCTTTAACTATGAGCAGAAGTGGGGAAATAAAAGAAGTACAAGAAGTCTAGAAAATGAAGTGTAGATTTGTATCTAGGAAGAAGGAAAGTATTGGGTGACATATAAAAATCTGTCACAGCTGGCAGTGGCATGGGAAGTAAGGTATACTGGAAAGTATGAGCTCTTTCCTGCAGATGTAAGATGGAGTAGATGGTGCTGGAGAAATAAATGGAAAATATTATATGTGTTTTATTTCCCTTGAAAACTATGGCAGTGTAATAAACTTTATCTCTGTGCTAATTTTGGCCATTTGGGGTGGCATTTTTCCCCCCTGTGGCAGTTCTTTTGAATTGTAGCGGTATTTTCTGGTAAGATTCAAATAAACTGCTTCCCACTTTGGTGATCCCTATCTAAAGGTTCTTGAAGACTACCATCTGTTTGGTAAACCTACCCTTTCAGATGTCCATAAGGTACTGACTTATGGGACCAACGTCTGGAGATGAATGGAAACTGAACCTGCCCATGCATACCATGGGCTGGTTGGCTAGAAGTAAGACATTTTGGTTTAAAGTATTCTTCTGAAGGTACATGTGTACAAGTTAAACCTGAGGTCCAGCTGAGGGCCTCCCAGGAGACAATTCTTGAGGAGATCAAAGGAAGGCATTTACTAAAGACTTTAAATTAAAAATAGTAGTAATCATCGGCCAGACGGGGCTGGATCCAGACCTCTTCTTCCAAAGGATGGTGAAGCTAAACTGACTGGGAATGTTAAAACGTACCCAAATTTTGAATAAAAATTACTAACTTTCCCATTTCTATCTAGAAGTTATTCTCTTTGTGATTCTTAAGTCTGAAATTGCATAGGTTTCTTCTCTCAGCAGTTCATGATTTAATATACTTACAGAAAATTCTTAGTATTATTCATGCAGTATCACTGGAGAAGTATTTTAATGCTTTGATTTTTCCTTGCTAAAAGTCTTTTGGCATTTGATTCTAGAAATTAAGAATTTGAATAATTCATTTGTAAGGTATTGAGGCTATTAGATTCTGTTTAGAGGTACCAGTGTTCAGTTATTTAATTGCAGTTTTCAAACATCAATGATAAATGTTCTAAAGTTGTTATTACTCTAGGAAAAGTCACCTTCAGCACAAATTCTTACACTTTTGAAAACTAATGTGACTTTTTCCATCATAAACAAATGATTTAGCAAGCAGCTGTGTGCCTTCATGTGGTCACTAGCACATGGCTTTTGGTAACTAATTTACTTTTGCTTTTTGGAATATGCATTTACTTTTATACATGTTGATAGTGAACCAGCATTACATATTATGTTAAAAACACTTTTTGAAAAAGTGATATTTTTAGCCAGAGCATCCTAAGAGCCATATAATGATGGGAAATGTATTTCCAGTGATGTGTTACAAAAATATAGGATAAAGATTTTGTTGGTGGGTGAGAAAGCAATGCAGTTAAATTTGGCCCAAGGAAAAGAGTGCATTATTCAAATCCTAGATGGTATATATTTTTTTACAGCTATGTAAACATTTTGCCTTTTTAAGTAAGTGCCAGTCAATGATCAAATAATTGTTACAACTTAGCATATAAAATTTAGTGGTGATAATTGTATTTATGGTGTTTTTACTTTACCTCTCCACATTTTTTTTTTTTTTACTTTTATTGGTGCCTGTGACTCATGTGAAGATTATTCGTAATGCATGTCGTTTCCAAAAACAGACCTGGACCTGCTATTGTAAGACATATGTTACATGTCCAGGAGTGTGACTTCCGAAACTGATGTTGGATGTTTAGGAGCAAGGCTCTAATATGTTTTCTTGATTTACAATTAAAATATATTTCTTGCAAATATGTATATCTACTTTACTTATACTTTTTGTTGTTGTTGTTGGTTGTAAACAAAGAAATTTAGATTTATATGAAAACTAAAACAGAGGAAGTATAATAGAGAAAGTATAATAATAAGTGCCAAAGCACTTATTTTTGAAACATGTTAAATTTCTTTCCTTTTTTTTGAATTCTTAGGGACCTACCTCTCTATATATTTCCTCCTTTAAAAATTAAAAATAAATAAAATAAATGGAAAACATTTGTATTTAAGTAAAAATGCAAAAATTAAAGGCAAAAGACAATGAAAGTTCTTACTGTTATAAAAATTCCTTATGTTTAGCTTAAGTTCCAATTTGAGTATTTAGAAACATAATATTTATAAAGGCAGAATTTCCCAATAAGGTTAAAATGTTATCATTTAGAGATGCTTATTTAGAAAAAACAGAAACTAAAAAAAATAAAATTAAAATGTATTTTAAAATATATATATATCTTGAAAAAGTCTCTGATCACTTGGGTAAATTCACTAAACATTAATGATTTAGTTATAGAAGTAAATGTTGTTTATGGGATTTTTATAAATCCTCTCAAATTACCATAATTTCATACCTATGTGAAATACTTTCATATTGAGTATAAAACAGGAAACCTCCTAATTTCTGGATTGTTGCAAGGCAAATAGATAAATAACCTCCCTCTGCCCCTATCTCCCACATGGATTTAATGTTCCAGCTCTACATGGCATGAAGAATCACAGAATGTTTAAATGTAACTAGATATATCTATGTGAAAAATATTTGGATGAAAATGTTTCTGTCATTTTCAACCATGATAGAGTAAAGTCACTATAATCCCCAGAGAGGGGAAATGTGCCAAGCAACACCGGGTTATGAAATACTCCATAAACTTTCATAGCAACCATTCTGATTCCTACTATTGTTGCTCAGGACAATAAAGAATTTGCTGCCAAAGCCCATTTTCTAAATAGGAAAATGGAGCTTTGATTTACACAGCATAACTTACTTGGTTTCACATGTTGCCTCTTGGTGTGCCTCTTGACACTCTTCTGGCAGAGGTAACATTTCATTCCAGTTTTTCAGGCTTTCTGCATGAGACAGATACCCTTGTAAAAGCTGTGTGACTCACATTTTCTATTGTGAAAAGCACTCCTCATCAAGTCCTGTGAAGTGTTCATCCAAACACTTACAATTTTACAACCACCATCTAGAGGCCCAGAAGTGCAAGTTAATGCAGACCAGTGATTTCACTGGCCTCTCAGCAGGCCTTGGGATGAAGTAACTGTTTTGCATTATCTGGAGTATGGAAATGAACGGGCTGTTGTCTGCATGCTGCTGATCGAACTTAAACTCTGTACGGCCATCCAGGAAGGCACTGTATCATCTCTTGAGACGACATCAATATTTAAAGCAGGCGTGCCTAAGTGAATTACTGTATTCTCTATAACTGCAAGAAAAAGTAATTGTGTTCCTTTGGCCTATGTACTTGAGCTATTTCCTTATTCTTTTATTGAATCATTCTTAATTATAAGGGGTCATACGCTAGGTCTTCCTTAAATAGCATTTGTCATTTTCAGATGATTCACAGGTGTCTGCACCTGTGAATTTAAGATTGAATAGGCTTAAAATTAAACAGTAAGAGCTTCTTGGGATAGGTACTGTGAGATACTAGGGAAAGGGAACTTGAGATATATGAAACTTCTTATTTTGGTAAAAGTGGATAGTATTGATTGTGGTGCTATGGGATTGGTATAGAGGAGAGGCGGCTGGCCATAGATGTTGGTTGAGGTACAGTTTTGCATGAAACTAAAGATGTATATTTTGATCTAGTTCTTTACCAGTTCTCCACCTTTGGTGCCAAGTCTTGTAGAGATTTAGATTTGTTGAACTACCCCTTCACCTGGAATTTCACCTCCTTGGAACACTGGGTAGGATCATATACCCCAACATTGCTGTTCTCTCCTTGGTTCTCTGGGACGCTCTCACCCAGTGTGATTTAGGCCAGATGGATTCTTTGCTTAACCAGAGATTTCTGAACGTTAAATGAATCAGATGCTTGCTATAATTCAGTGCTATGAAATATTCAAATTATATGCCACAGAATCAAGAACAGAGCATTCATCTTGGCCCTGTAATATTATTCCTCCTGTGCCAAAATAGAGAACTTACAAAGACAGAAATAAACTGCTGATCTGAGTATTTTTCTATATTTTTAAAACATTAAATTTTGGCCTCGGGTGTGCCTCTTGAAGTGCCATTAAAATAAAATAAAGGCATATGTCTTTGCCAAACAGGGTTTGGCACTTTTCTTCTGAAAACATTCAAAGGCACTTGGTTCTCATTGTATATATTCTGTTACATGCATATTTTCCATTATGTTTTATAAAGGAAGTCTAAAACTCTTGAATCATTTAATCAGAGAGTTCAGAAGTGTTTCTCAGCAGCCACTATATGAATTAAACACTCTGGTGTGCTTACTGAACAGCAGACACTATTTCTACTATCCAGTGGATAAAAAAACAAAAACAGGAAGAGAGCTATCACTCTTTCTGTCTTGTCTTATCTATGGGAACAAAAATGAGTGGGATGAAGGGAAAGAAGAAGGGAAAGACAGAGAGAAAGAACTACAGTACAGCAATTTCACAAATATGTGAAATGTTCAAAGCTGGTATTGGAAGGCTGGAGCCTGGGGAGGATCCATTTGAATCTGTGCCGATTATAGATTCATAATGAGCATTTGGATGTGCCTTTCTAAAAAGACCCATGGATCCTATGATTACTTTCATAAGAATTTCTACCTCCTGTAACTCCTTTATGGGTCTACAGATGATCGTGCTTAAACGGAGGCATTTTTGACACTTTGAATGTACTCTGATTCTGAAACAGGATCTTGAACCTGTTTTGAGCCTCCTCCCTGGAGTTGCCACCCTACTCTGTCACAGTCTGTCATCTACTGACTCCCTAGTGAATGATTTATTTTGAAGTTTTTACTTTAATTTTCTCATCTCACTTTAGCTTTAGATTGATAGCCCTCCTCTCTTGACATCTGTTTTGCCTCACCAAGAAGGCTGTCCAAACATAGCAGGTTACAGTGTTTCTTTATCTTTATACAATAGCATGGTGTAGATGTGTGACTATAACTCATGAAGCTTGTGGGAGGGTCCTAGGAACTTGCTGGGGAAAAACCCAGTACATCAAGGACTATGGAAAGCAGATAACTGCATGGTAAGACAGAAGAAGAAAATTCAGTATGTCTAGCTCTCATTTTTCATTTCCCAGCAAATGCTCCCCACCCCCAGGCTGTCTGGCCCTACCAACAGTGTGGAGAAGTTTCCTGAGTCCTCACTCTGTGTAAAGGGAGAAGCCTCTCATGCGAACCATGACAGGCACATCCAGCAGAGATCAAAGTACTTTCCCAGACATTTCCTTAGTGACTCCTCTCTTGGTCAGCAAAGCTGCTCTTTAGCTACCACTGCGTCATTTTTGTTTGGGGTTGAGACTTGCTTTTTTTTTTTTTTCCCCTTAATGTGGGCTGAAGAAAGTTTCATCACATTTTATGCTGAATAAGTAGTTTAATAGCTCTTTTTAAAAATCTTTTTTAACTGTGGAGTGAATAGAGTTGTAATAGGCATTTACCAAGGAAAGTACTATCAAAGGACACTATCAAAATACTTGCAAGAAGCTTGGGCCCTTGAATGACAGGCCATATGAAAGCATATATTAGAAACATGCCAGCCTCACTGGTAGGTGTTGGAAATTATGAACAAAAGCATTTAGATATTCTGGCAGATTATTTCTATGGTAATAGTTTTATAAAACTATATTCTAGAATTAGGAAACCTTGAAAAGCCACCTGTCCAACCCACCCATAGTGAGGAAACTCCACAGTAAAGGGGAACCACAAACTGCCAGAATATGGAAAGGCCACCCCACACAGAAATATAAACAAGATGAAAAGGCAGAGAAATACTCAGCAGGTAAAGGAACAGGATAAATGCCCACTAAACCAAACAAAACAGAAAGAGATAGGGAATCTACCTGAAGAAGAATTCTGAATAATGATAGTGAAAATGATCCAAAATCTTGAAAACAAAATGGGGTTACAATTAATAGCCTGGAGACAAGGATTGAGAAGATGCAAGAAATATTTAACAAGGACCTAGAAGAAATAGAAAAGAGTCAATATATAATGAATAATACAATAAATGAGATAAAAACTACTCTGGAGGGAACCAACAGTAGAATAATGGAGGCAGAAGATAGGATAAGGGAGGTGGAAGATAGAATGGTATAAATAAATGAAACAGAGAGGAAAAAGAAAAATGAATTAAAAGAAATGAGGACAAGCTCAGAGACCTCTGGGACAATGTTAAATGCCCCAACATTCGAAACATAGGAGTTCCAGAAGAAGAGATAAAAAGAAAGACGATGAGAAACCTTGTGGAGATAATAATTGAAAACTCCCCTAAAATGGGGAATAAATAATCACCCATTCTGTTGTATTCCTCTATTTCTTTGCATTGATCCCTGAAGACGACTTTCTTATCTCTTCTTGCTATTCTCTGGAACTCTGCATTCAGATGCTTATATCTTTCCTTTTCTCCTTTGCTTTTCACTTCTCTTCTTTTCACAGCTATCAGTAAGGCCTCCCCAGACAGCCATTTTTCTTTTTTGCATTTCTTTTCCATGGGGATGGTCTTGATCCCTGTCTCCTGTACAATGTCACTAACCTCATCCCATAGTTCATCAGACACTCTTTCTATCAGATCTAGGTCCTTAAATCTATTTCTCACTTCCACTATATAATCATAAGGGATTTGATTTAGATCATACCTGAATGGTCTAGCGGTTTTCCCTATTTTCTTCAATTTGAGTCTGAATCTGGTAATAAGGAGTTCATGATCTGAGCCACAGTCAGCTCCTGGTCTTGTTTTTGTTGACTGTATAGAGCTTCTCCATCTTTGGCTGCAAAGAATATAATCAATCTGATTTCAGTGTCGACCATCTGGTGATGTCCATGTGTAGAGTCTTCTCTTGTGTTGTTGGAAGAGGGTGTTGACTATGACCAGTACATTTTCTGGGCAAAACTCTATTAGTCTTTGCCCTGCTTCATTCCACATTCCAAGGCCAAATTTGCCTGTTACTCCAGGTGTTTCTTGACTTCCTACTTTTGCATTCCAGTCCCCTATAATGAAAAGGACATCTTTTTTGGGTGTTAGTTCTAAAAGGTCTTGTAGGTCTTCATAGAACTGTTCAACTTCAGTTTATTCAGCATTACTGGTTGGGGCATAGACTTGGATAACTGTGACATTGAATGGTTTGCCTTGGAGACGAACAGAGATCATTCTGTCATTTTTGGGATTGCATCCAAGTACTGCATTTCAGAGTCTTTTGACCATGATGGCTACTCCATTTCTTCTGAGGGATTCTTGCCCACAGTAGTAGATATAATGGTGATCTGAGTTAAATTCACCCATTCCAGTCCATTTTAGTTCGCTGATTCCTAGAATGTTGACATTCATCTTGCCATCTCCTGTTTGACCACTTCCAATTTGCCTTGATTCATGGACCTGACTTTCCAGGTTCCTATGCAATATTGCTCTTTACAGCATCAGATCTTGCTTCTAACACCAGTCACATCCACAACTGGATATTGTCTTTGCTTTGGCTCCATCCCTTCATTTTTTCTGGAGTTATTTCTCCACTGATCTCCAGTAGCATATTGGGCACCTAATAACCTGGGGAGTTCCTCTTTCAGTGTCCTATCATTTTGCCTTTTCATACTGTTCATTGGGTTCTCAAGGCAAGAATACTGAAGGGGCTTGCCATTCCCCTCTCCAGTGGACCACATTCTATCAGACCTCTCCACCACAAGAATACACAGAAGAACCGTACAAAAAAGATCTTCATGACCCAGATAATCATGATGATGTGATCACTAATCTAGAGCCAGACATCTTGGAATGTGAAGTCAAGTGGGCCTTAGAAAACATCACTACGAACAAAGCTAGTGGAGGTGATGGAATTACAGTTGAGCTGCTTCAAATCCTGAAAGATGATGCTGTGAGAGTGCTGCACTCAATATGCCAGCAAATTTGGAAAACTCAGCAGTGGCCACAGGACTGGAAAAGGTCACTTTTCATTCCAATCCCAAAGAAAGGCAATGCCAAAGAATGCTCAAACTACTGCACAATTGCACTCATCTCACATGCTAGTAAAGTAATGCTCAAAATTCTCCAAGCCAGGCTTCAGCAATACGTGAACTGTGAACTCCCTGATGTTCAAGCTGGTTTTAGAAAAGGCAGAGGAACCAGAGATCAAATTGCCAACATCTGCTGGATCATGGAAAAAGCAAGAGAGTTTCAGAAAAACATCTACTTCTGCTTTATTGACTATGCCAAAGCCTTTGACTATGTGGATCACAATAAACTGTGGAAAGTTCTGAAAGAGATGGGAATACCAGACCACCTAACCTGCCTCTTGAGAAATCTGTATGCAGGTCAGGAAGCAACAGTTAGAACTGGACATGGAAAAACAGACTGGTTCCAAATAGGAAAAGGAGTACGTCAAGGCTGTATATTGTACTCTGCTTATTTAACTTCTATGCAGAGTACATCATGAGAAACGCTGGGCTGGAAGAAGCACAAGCTGGAATCAAGATTGCCAGGAGAAATATCAACAACCTCAGATATGCAGATGATACCACCCTTGTGGCAGAAAGTGAAGGGGAGCTAAAAAGCCTCTTGATGAAAGTGAAAGTGGAGGGTGAAAAGCTTGGCTTAAAGCTCAACATTCAGAAAATGCAGATTATGGCATCTGGTCCCATTACTTCATGGGAAATAGATGGGGAAACAGTGGAAACAGTGGCAGACTTTATTTTTGGGGGCTCCAAAATCACTGCGAATGGTGACTGCAGCCATGAAATTAAAAGAGGCCAAACTAGATAGTATATTAAAAGCAGAGACATTACTTTGCCAACTAAGGTCCATCTAGTCAAGGCTATGGTTTTTCTTATGGTCATGTATGGATGTGAGCGTTGGACTGTGAAGAAGGCTGAGTGCTGAAGGATTGATGCGTTTGAACTGTGGTGTTGGGGAAGACTCTTGAGAGTCCCTTGGACTGCAAGGAGATCCAACCAGTCCATTCTGAACGAGATCAACCCTGGGATTTCTTTGGAAGGAATGATGCTAAAGCTGAAGCTCCAGTACTCTGGCCACCTCATGCGAAGAGTTGACTCATTGGAAAAGAGTCTGATGCTGGGAGGGATTGGGGGCAGGAGGAGAAGGGGACGATAGAGGATGAGATGGCTGGATGGCATCACTGACTCGATGGAGGCGAGTCTGAGTGAACTCCGGGAGATGGTGATGGACAGGGAGGCCTGGCGTTCTGCGATTCATGGGGTTGCAAAGAGTCAGACACGACTGAGCGACTGAACTGAACTAAATAATCACCCAAATCCAAGAAACTTAGAGAGTCCGAAACATTATAAACCCAAGGTGAAACACCCCAAGACACATATTAATCAAATTTACAAGATCAAACACAAAGAACAAATATTAAAAGCAGCAAGGGAAAGACAACAAATAACACACAAGGGGGTTCCCATAAGGATAACAGCTGATCTTTCAAGAGAAACTCTTCAGGCCAGGAGGGATTGGCAGGACGTACTTAATGTGATGAAAGAAAATAACCTACAGCCCAGATTACTGTACCCAGCAATGATCTCATTCAAATATGAAGGAGAAATCAAAGCTTTACAGACAAGCAAAAGCTGAGAGAATTCAGCACCACCCAACCAGCTCTCCAACAAATGCTAAAAGATCTTCTCTAGACAGGAAACAGAGAAAGGGTGTATAAACTCGAACTCAAAACAAAAAAATAAATGGCAATGAGTACTGGAGTGGGGAGCCACTGCCTTCTCCAAACATACTTATCAATAGTTACCTTAAATGTAAATGGGTTGAATGCCCCAACCAAAAGACAAAGACCAGCTAAATGAATACAAAAACATGACCCCCATATATGTTGTCTACAAGAGACCCACCTTGAAACAAGGGATACATACAGACTGAAAGTGAAGGGCTGGAAAAAGATATTCCACACAAATAGAGACAAAAAGAAAGCAGGAGTAGCAATACTCATATCAGATAAAATAGACTTTAAAACAAAGCCTGTGAAAAGAGACAAAGAAGGACACTACATAATGATCAAAGGATCAATCCAAGAAGAAGATATAACAATTATAAATATATATGCACCCAACATAGGAGCACTGCAATATGTAAGACAAATGCTAACAAGTATGAAAGGGGAAATTAACAATAACCCAATAATAGTGGGAGACTTTAATACCCTACTCACACCTATGGATAGATCAACTAAACAGAAAATTAACAAGGAAACACAAACTTTAAATGATACAATAGACCAGTTAGACCTAATTGATATCTATAGGACATTTCACCCCAAAACAATGAATTTCACCTTTTTCTCAAGTGCACACAGAACCTTCTCTGGGATAGATCACATCCAGGGCCATAAATCTAGCCTTGGTAAATACAAAAAAATTTAAATCATTGCAAGCATTTTTTTTCTGACCACAATGCAGTAAGATTAGATGTCAATTACAAAAGAAAAAATATTAAAAATCCCAACATATGGAGGCTGAACAACACGCTGCTGAATAACCAACAAATCACAGAAGAAATTTTAAAAAAATCAAAATATGCATAGAAACGAATGCAAATAAAAACACAACAACCCAAAACCTATGAGACACTGTAAAAGCAGTGTTAAGGGGAAGGTTCATAGCAATACAGGCTTACCTCAAGAAATAAGAAACAAGTCAAAAATAAATAACCTAACTCTACACCTAAAGCAACTAGAAAAGGAAGAAATGAAGAACCCCAGGGTTAGTAGAAGGAAAAAAATCTTAAAAATTAGGACAGAAATAAATGCAAAAGAAACAAAAGAGACCATAGCAAAAATCAACAAAGCCAAAAGCTAGTTCTTTGAGAAGATAAATAAAATTGACAAGCCATTAGCCAGACTCATCAAGAAACAAAGGGAGAAGAATCAAATCAACAAAATTAGAAATGAAAATGGAGAGATCACAACAGACAACACAGAAATAACAAAGGATCAGAAGAGACTACTATCAGTAACTATAGGCCAATAAAATGGACAATTTGGAAGAAATGGACAAATTCTAAGAAAAGTACAACTTTCAAAAACTGAACCAGGAAGAAATAGAAAATCTTAACAGACTCATCACAAGCGCAGAAATTGAAACTGTAATCAGAAATCTTCCAGCAAACAAAAGCCCAAGACCAGACGGCTTCACAGCTGAATTCTACCAAAAAGTTAGAGAAGAGCTAACACCGATCCTACTCAATTCCAGAAAATTGCAGAGGAAGGGAAACTTCCAAACTCATTCTATGAGGCCACCATTACCCTAATACCAAAACCTGACAAAGATGCCACCAAAAAAAAAAGAAAGAAAGAAAGAAAGAAAACTAGAGGCCAACATCACTGATGAACCTAGATGCAAAAATCCTTAACAAAATTCTAGCAAACAGAATCCAACAACACATTAAAAAGATCATACATCATGACCAAGTGGGCTTTATCCCAGGGATGCAAGGATTCCTCAATATCCGCAAATCAATCTACGTAATACACCACATTAACAAATTGAAAAGTAAAAGTCATATGATTATCTCAATAGATGAAGAGAAAGCCTTTGACAACATTCGACATCCATTTATGATAAAAACTCTCCAGAACGCAGGAATAGAAGGAACATACCTCAACAAAATCAAAGCTATATATGACAAACCCACAGCAAACATTATCCTCAATGGTGAAAAATTGAAAGCATTTCCCCTAAACTCAGGAACAAGACAAGGGTGCCCACTCTCACCACTACTATTCAGCATAGTTTTGGAATTTTCAGCCACAGCAATCAGAGCAGAAAAAGAAATAAAAGGAATCCAAATTGCAAAAGCAGAAGTAAAACTCTCAGTGTTTGCAGATAACATGATCCTCTACATAAAAAACGCTAAAGACTCCACCAGAAAATTACTAGTGCTAATCAATGCATATAGTAAAATTGCAGGATATAAAATCAATACGCAGAAATCCCTTGCATTCCTCTACACTAATGATGAGAAAATAGAAGTAGAAATTAAGGAAACAATTCCATTCACCATTGCAACGGAGAGAATAAAATACTTAGGAATATATCTACCTAAGGAAATAAAAGACCTATAGAAAACTATGAAACACTGGTGAAAGAAATCAGAGAGGACACAAATAGATGGAGAAATATACCATGTTCATGGAATGGAAAAATCAATATAGTGAAAATGAGTACACTCCCCAAAGCAATCTATAGATTCAAAACAATCCATATCAAGCTACCAACAGTATTTTTCACAGAACAAGAACAAATAATTTCACAGTTTGTATGGAAATACAAAAAACCTCAAATAGCCAAAGCAATCTTGAGAAAGAAGAATGGAACTGGAGGAATCAACCTGCCAGACTTCAGGCTCTACTACAAAGCCACAGTCATCAAGACAGTATGGTAGTACAAAGACAGAAATATAGATCAATGGAACAAAATAGAAAGTCCAGAGAGAAATCCACGCACCTATGGACACCTTATTTTTGACAAAGGAGGCAAGAATATACAATGGAGAAAAGACCATGTCTTTAACAAGTGGTGCTGGGAAAACTGGTAAACCACTTGTAAAAGAATGAAGCTAGAACACTTTCTAACACCATACACAAAAATAAACTCAAAATGGATTAAAGATCTAAATGTAAGACCAGAAACTATAAAACTTCTAGAGCAGAACATAGGCAAAAAACTCTCCAACATACATCACAGCAGGAACCTCTCTGACCCACCTCCCAGAACATTGGAAATAAAAGCAAAATTAAACAAATGGGACCTAATTAAACTTAAAAGCTTCGGCACAACAAAGGAAACTATAAGCAAGGTGAAAAGACTGACTTCAGAATTGGAGAAAATAATAGCAAATGAAGCAACTGACAAACAACTAATCTCAAAAATATACAAGCAACTCCTGTAGCTCAATTCCAGAAAAATAAACAACCCAATCAAAAAACGGGCCAAAGAACTAAACACACATATCTCCAAAGAAGACATACAGATGGCTAACAAACACATGAAAAGATGCTCAACATCACTTATTATCAGAGAAATGCAAATCAAAACCACAATGAGGTACCACTTCACGCCAGTCAGAATGGCTGCTATGCAAAAGTCTACAAGCAATAAATGCTGGAGAGGGTGTGGAGAAACGGAAACCCTCTTACACTGTTGGTGGGAATGCAAACTAATACAGCCACTATGGAGAACAGTGTGGAGATTCCTTAAAAAACTGGAAATAGAACTGCCATATGACCCAGCAATCCCACTGCTGGGCATACACACAGAGGAAATCAGAACTGAAAGAGACATGTGTACCCCAATGTTCATCGCAGCACTGTTTATAATAGATAGGACATGGAAGCAACCTACATGTCCATCAGCAAACGTTTGATAAGAAAGCTGTGGTACATATACACAATGGAGTATTACTCAGCCATTAAAAAGAATACATTTGAATTAGTTCTAATGAGATGGATAACACTGGAGCCTATTATGCAGAGTGAAGTGAGCCAGAAAGGAAAACACCAATATATTATACTAATGCATTATATGGAATTTAGAAAGATGATAATGATAACCCTATATGCGAGACAGCAAAAGAGACACAGATGTATAGAACAGTCTTTTGGACTCTGTGGGAGGGGACGAGGGTGGGATGATTTGGGAGAAAGGCATTGAAACATGTATATTATCATATGTGAATTGAACCACCAGTCCAGGGTCGATGCATGAGACCAGGTGCTGGGGCTGGTGCACTGGTATTACCAAGAGGGATGGAATGTGGAGGGAGGTGGGAGAGGGGTTCAGGATGGGGAACACATGTACAGCCATGGCAGATCCATGTCAATGTATGGCAAAAACCAATACAATTTTGTAAAGTAATTAGCCTCCAATTAAAATAAATAAATTTATATTGAAAAAATATTTTTTAACTGTGGAGTGAATAGTGAATAGAGTTGTAACAGGCATTTACCAAGGAAAGTACTATCAAAGGACACTATCAAAATACTTGTAAGAAGCTTGGGCCCTTGAATGACAGGCCATATGGAAGCAAATATTAGAAAAATACCAGCCTCACTGGTAGGTGTTGGAAATTATGAACAAAATCATTTAGATATTCTGGCAGACTATTTCTATGGTAATAGTTTTATAGAACTATCTTCCTCTGAGGTATAAATATTCAGAGGTTACAGATAATGGTATTATTAGAAATAAGTTAGGTGTATATAACACAACTTCTTGTATTGAAAAATGAGCCAGGATATGGGAATCCCAAAAGTTGTGGTGCATGGTCATTGGCGATTTTAATGAAGTCTTCATTGAATTTTATGATTGATTAGAGAGACTTCCTATGGAGGACAAGACTTTTGACTAGTGACTGAATCTAGTTGACCACTTAACTTCTGTATTGCTTATTCATTAGCCTACATGAAATAGTCAGAGTGAATTGAAGTAAGAACAAGTGTCATAGGTCTGTGGTGTAATTTCAAGTGCGTGTGTGTGTGTGTGTGTGTATCTGTGTATGTAACCAATCTCTGTGTGTAAAAATAGCCCTGGAAAGAAAGCTGATGGTCCTTATGCTAGACAAAAAGTAAAGGGATGAGATCTAAAAAAGTTTCTTCTTAACCAAAAAATAGAAATGCTATATAAATGTTAAAATGGCTATGTTATAAACAGTGAAGCACAATTTATTTTTTGGAAAAAATGATATGGTCATATTGCATTTGTAAATTTGGAGACTTGAAAGACTTAAATGTAACCATTTAATTTTTAATTGGTATGAATTTAAATTGCTAATCTAAAAATACAGTCAACTTTTCTGATTTTCAAATTTAATGATAATTTTATTAACATGCCTCTACTGTATATCTCTTAGGATATACTTAACCTGGCCTAGCATGGAAATAGACCAAACAACCAGCAAATTATTGAGCTGTGGTGGATTGCAAAAGCAGTTTACCAAGAATCTTCCTCCTTTTATCCATACCCATTGGTAGTGTTTCCCACAGACTCCAGATTGGTCTTCATATTTGCTTTGTATAAATTTGTGATGTTAGCAAACATGATGCAGGCAGAGGTTTGTCATCTTAAAGAGAGACACACAATGTAAGAGTTGTGAGCTTAAGTTTTACTCAGGGTCTTACTGAGAACTGTAGCCCAGTAGACAGCACTCAGTTAGCTCTGAGGAAGAGATAGGAAAGAAGCCAGTTTATATTTCTGGCTGGAAAGTATGTTCAGTCAAGCATATATGTTGGTAAAAGGTTATTGCTAATCACAAAGAACAGATGTTTCAAGTCGATGGTTTTAGTGCTTTGCTATTGTATACTGCTGCTGCTAAGTTGCTTCAGTTGTGTCCAACTCTGTGTGACCCCACAGATGGCAGCCCACCAGGCTCCTCCATCCATGGGATTTTCCAGGCAAGAATACTGGAGTGGCTTGCCATTTCCTTCTCCAATGCATGAAAGTGAAAAGTGAAAGTAAAGTCACTCAGTCATGTCTGACTTTTTGCTACCCCATGGACTGCAGCGTTGGGAGCCACATTAGGTGTTACTGACAAAATGGAGGCACGGCCCCAACCCCCTCTCCTCATCTTGCAGGCACGGCCCTGGGATGAAGGAGTTAGGCCTTGTGATTCTGACTTGTTCTTTCCTTTCTTCGGTTGAGTTGGCTGGAAAAAAATGTTAAGGTGCTTGAGAGAAGCATGAGAAAGCACAAAGCCTTCTACAGTTGTGCCCAGAAAATAATCTATAAAGTAACCATTGACATTTGTTCAAGGATCTTTACAAAGAAAGTCCCAGGATGAGCATGTAGGCCACAGCTTGAGGCCATGGGAAGGATTGTTTTCTGAGACCTGTTTGTGAGGGAAATATTTATGGCAAAAGAAGTCTGCTGAGTTTAGGGTTTAGGAACAATTAAGAATAGCTAGAAGCAAGCGTCTGCCTGCAATGTGGGAGACCTTGGTTCGATCCCTGGGTTGGGAAGATCCCCTGGAGAAGGAAATGGCAACCCACTCCAGTATTCTTGCCTGGAGAATCCCATGGACGGAGGAGCCTGGTGGGCTACAGTCCACGGGGTCGCAAAGAGTCGGACATGACTGAGCGACTTCACTTTCACTTTCACTTTCAGAAGTCTTTTTAGGAGATAGTGATCTTAAGATGCTAGGGACAAACAGGATTTAGAAAGATAAGAAATAAACTGAGGAATGTAGCATGACTTACAATGTAATCACAAGTTAAGTATAGGACACATAAGAGGAAGTAGATAATAGATAGTAAAGCTGATTCTGAGAGAATCACTGAAGCAGGAACTCTGTTAGTAGGGCAACAATGATTTCTGGAGACAATAAATCTGGGTGGGGGAAACTAAAAATGTCAAAATTCTGACCTAATGCTTTTGTCAAAGTATAAAAGAGAACCTGAAGCTTGAAATAAACATGTAGTCCTGTACTATGAGTCAGAGGCTACATCATCGTCCGCCCTCCCCCCTCCCCCAGACACCGCTCACCCCTTCAGACTGATTCCCTGGCTGCCAGAGCTGAACTCCGGCACTGCAGCCTACCAGGCTCCTCTGTCCATGGGATTTTCTAGGTAAGAATACTGGAGTGGGTTGCCATTGTGTTCTCCTCTATTGTATGAGAACCTGGCATCCTTAAAATTCTTCCTGAGATCATACATTTGAACTATGGGGCTTACTAGTCCAAAGTACACAGTGCCTCATTCTGTTAAATTGTTTTAATTTCCTTTCAGAATACACTGTTGGTTAGCAGTTGCAATGGGTTATGACTGTTTTACTCGTATAAAACTAGATAGGGAGCAATATTCTTTGTCTCAGCAATTCCCATTGTTCTGCTTCTACGGGTTTGAAAATGACTTGCATGTTGGGGCTTGCCCTTTCTTGCTGCTCTTCAGAATTTTGTTATTCCCATCATGTGAAGAAGCTGAGCCAACTGGATAATGTGAGACACAATTCCCAGTTGCCAGAGTTATCCCAGGGGGAAGAAAAGCCAACTTTTAGGCAACTTATTGTTGTTCAGTTGTTAAGTCATATCTGACTCTTTGTGACCCCATGAACTGCAGATAGTATTTCACTATCTTCCAGAGTTTGCCCAAACTCATGTCCATTGTGTCAGTGATGCCTCTCATTCTCTGTTCTCCCCTTCTCCTCCTGCCCTCAATCTTTCCTAGCATCAAAGTCTATTCCAGTGAGTCAGCTCTTCATATCAGGTGGCCAAAATATTGGAGCTTCAGCTTCAACATCTGTCCTTCCAATGAATATTCAGGGTTGATTTCCTTTAAGACTTACTGGTTTGATCTCCTTACAGCCCAAGGGACTCTCAAGAGTCTTCTCTAACACCACAATTCAAAAGCATCAGTTCTTCAGTGCTCAGCCTTCTTTATGGTACAACTCTCACATCCTTACATGACCACTGGAAAAACCATAGTTTTGACTATATGATCTTTGTCAGCAAAGTCATCTCTCTGTTTATTATGCTATCTAGGTTTGTCATACTTTTCTTCCAAGGAGCAAGTGTCTTTTGCTTTTGTAGCTTCAGTCACGCTGAAGCCACAGTGATTTTGGAGCCCAAGAAAATAAAATCTGTCACTGTTTCTACTTTTTCCCAATCTATTTGCCCTGAAGTGATGGGACCAGATGCCATGATCTTAGTTAGTTGTTCACAAATGCAGGAGTGACCCCAGTAAGAACATAATAAGAATCATTCAGGTGAACACCATCCAAATTGTCCCCCCATAGAAATTTAGATAAATAATTGGTTGTTGTTTTAGGCTTTAAATGTTGGAGTAGTTTGTTATTCAACAATAGATAACTGATATAAGAATAGTAAGCTAATTATATAATTTTAAAGGCAGTAATATGAATAAGGGATGTCAGAAAACAAAATTCAACTGAGTTGATCTGAAAATCTAGTTGGCTTTATTCAGTGATTCATAAATCTGATAGCATCCTGTCTAGCTGAAAGAAGGGTGTTCTGAGGAGTGAGTTTGGAGCTTAATTGCTCAGTTGTGTCCAACTCTTTGCGACCTCATGGACTGTAACCCTTCAGGTTCCTCTGTCCATGGGAATTCTCCAGGTAAGAATACTGGAGTGGGTTGCCATGCCCTCCTCTAGGAGATCTTACCAACCCAGGGATTGAACGCAGGTCTCCCACATTGCAGGTGGATTCTTTGCTGTCTGGGTCACTAGGGAAGCCTCACTCGCTGAGAAATGAAGAGTAGTATAGAATGGAAGTCTTTTTGAGGAAGGAGGGTGGACAAGGAAGCAAAAGAAATGAAGGGTTATTTTGGACCAGGACAGCAGTTTGTGTGTGTGTGTGTGTGTGTGTGTGTGTGTGTGTGTGTGTGTATGGGTGGGTTGTGGGGGGATTGGGAGGAAGAGAAAGACAAGGGTTTTATCATGCAGATTGCCTCTCCTTACCCTAGGGAGAAGTGGGGAGGACCCAAACTGCAGGAGTAAGATTACATTTCTGTGGAAGGTCAAAACTGCCATTACATTGGGTATTAATTTAATTTTATCATGGACTTTAGCACAAGTGATGCCATTTTAGACCTGTGGTTTTCTCTCTAAGAAGGCAAAAACAAATTTTAAAGATAAGAAAAAGTATCACCCAAAATGTTGCTTATACATTTTAGGCCTGGGAGTTTTTAATATGTCTTCTAGCTGTGAGTTTCAAGTCTGAAAGACAGTTCAGCCTGACATCTCTCGAGAAGCAGAAGAAATGTCTGGAAGGAGTCGCAAAGGTTTCTGGTGAGATATGATATTAGTGCCCTCATTTTTTTTTTCTCCCAAGGTGTATATTTTCTGAATTTCGGTAAGACTCAAATTGGGACTTGAACCCACTGTCATTTAACTGAAAACCATGAAACTCGATTCAGTGAGAGACAAAGTGATAGGTAAGAAGTGGACTTATTTTAAGAGAAACACACTCCACAGACAGAATGTGAGCCATCTCAGAAGGGGGGAGTGGCCCCAGGGTATGGGATTATCAGATTGTATAGGGGTGGGTAATTGCATGGGCTAATGAGTGAGTGGTTTCTCAAACATTAAACTGAGTTTCATGGTTTTCAAGAAAGTTATGACCAACCTAGATAGCATAGGCAAAAGCAGAGACATTACTTTGCTAACAACGGTCCGTCTAGTCAAGGCTATGGTTTTTCCAGTAGTCATGTATGGATGTGAGAGTTGGACTATGAAGAAGGCTGAGTGCCGAAGAATTGATGCTTCTGAACTGTGGTATGGGAGAAGACTCTTGAGAGTCCCTTGGACTGCAAGGAGATCCAACCAGTCCATTCTAAAGGAGATCAGTCCTGGGTGTTCTTTGGAAGGACTGATGCTAAAGCTGAAACTCCAGTACTTTGGCCACCTCATGTGAAGAGTTGACTCATTGGAAAACACTCTGATGATGGGAGGGATTGGGGGCAGGAGGAGAAGGGGACGACAGAGGATGAGATGGCTGGGTGGCATCACCGACTCGATGGACGTGAGTTTGGGTGAACTCCGGGACTTGGTGATGGACAGGGAGGCCTGGTGTGCTGCAGTTCATGGGGTCACAAAGAGTTGGACATGACTGAGCGACTGAAGAACTGAACTGAAATGAACTGAACTGAATGAGTGAGTGGAGGACTCCAGTTATCTGGGAGAAGAGTAGGGATTTCCAGGAATTGGTCGCCACCCACTTTTTGATCTTTTAAGGTCAGCCTTGGAACTGTCATGGCACCTGTGCAGGCTTGGTCACTCAGTCATGTCTGACTCCTTGTGACTCTGTGGACTGTAGCCCACCAGGCTCTTCTGTCCATGGGATTTTCCCAACAAGAATACTGGAGCGGGTTGCCATGCCCTCCTCCAAAGGATCTTCCTGACCTAGGGGTTGAACCTGAGTCTCTTGTGGTTCCTGCATTGATAGGTGAGTTCTTTACCACTATGGCAACTGTGGGTGTGTCATTTAGCTTGCCATTGTGTTATAATGCACGTATGCTGAGGCTCAAGATCTAGTGGAAGTTGACTTATCCACCATCTTGGACCTATTTGGTTCTAATCAGTTTATGTTGCGTCCTTGGGCTATATCATTCTTTTAAAAATTGTGCCCTGTCCCCTTCTCTCCTGTTTCAAGATCAACTCTGACTAGTTTTAGCTTTAGCAAATGGACAGTTTGTAGAAGCTCCTTCATCCTTTGCCTGCTGTTTGCTGCCATAATTCAGTAATACGTATACATATTCTTTTCCATTATGGTTTATGACAGGATATTGAGTGTAGTTCCATGTGTTATACAATAGGGCCTTGTTGTTTATCCATCCTGTATATAATAGTTAGCATCTGCTAACCCCAAATGCCAATTCTTCCCTTCCCTACTCCCCTCCCCCTTGGCAACCACAAGTCTGTTATGTACTACCACCCAATACTACATTTTTGAGAGAAATGTTTTTTGTCCTATTTTTAAAAAGTTGGAAAGCAGGTTGTATTTATGATAATGCTAGTTGGTTTCTATTCTTCTCAAATTCATACATAAATTTCATAAATCCTAGGACTTTGCTTTATTTTTATTTATTTGATTCACTGTTGTATCCACAGCCACATAACCGTATTTAAGCCTCAAGGTTAAATACAGTAAGGCTGGTGATAGTCTACTTCACAGGTAAGTAGACCAAGAAACCTTTATTCTATCCTGCAGAAACAAAATAGAAAAAAGTATGATTTTTTTACAAATATGATTTGTCACTATGAAATTTTGTAAGATTATTAAAAGCAAACTTCAAGCCCACAGCTTTAATTAGTCTTCAGAGATTTAGGCTTTTAAACATAAATTTATTCATCACAAATACAATTGCATCTCAACTGAATTTTTGCTGCCTGTAGTTCTATATCTGAGATATATTGATCAGCTCTTCAATATGAGGTATTTCCTAAGTGACACATAAATGTTTATGTACCATTTACAATAAGATGCTATAGATAGGGCCTATTATGATATAAAGAAATGAGCTTTGGACTTTGGTTTAGAAAACTTGAGTCTAGTCTCAGTTTTGACATTTACCAGCTGTCTGATTGGGAAATTAATTGAACCTCTGTTTTCCTCCTATGTGATACCAACAACAGAGTAAAGAATATACTCAAAACTCTCTTATACAGGATGGAGTGTTGTAAAATGGAAGGCATTATTACTCTGTCTCTTGACTGAACAAACTTTAATGGCCCTAGAAAATACCCTTGCAAGTGATACTGCACCACCACATATAAGAAAAATGAGAAGAGCATTTTCGAATATAAAGCTGTTTGTAGCCATGTAAGGAGAACAGACTGCAGAAAATGTATATTCCATATGAAGTACAGGTTGGTTCATACATTTCAACACCTCACTCAGGCAGATAATAGTCATTCAAACTCACAAGTACAATTCAACTCAAATTTGCAGGGGAATACAGTTCAGAATACTGTGACATTAATAATGACACTCGTAAATGGCCAGGAATACAATCCAAGTTGATTTAAATAATTGTATATTATGTCAGTTGGAGTTCTTTGGCTAAATTTAAAAAAAAAATTATGAGAAGCATATGAGGTAGTCCTTGGAATCTAAGAAAGAGGAACAGCTCGGCCTTGGGACAGATAGCATGATCCAGATTACTACCTCTCATCTGAGGCAGAAATGAGAGAAGATAGTGGAGATAACGTTTATTATTTTACTAAAGCCATTTGCATGAGGGAAAGACAATTTCCAAAAGGTAAACTACGCTGCTAGTATAATTAGAAACAAAGGATTGCTGCGCAGGCAAAAACGAAAGATGTAAATACACTTATCACAATTAATAAGGATGCCTTAAAAAATGTTTTCTTATGAGACTTGCACCAAAGTTATTTAAGCCATTTTTTCTATTTATTTAAAAAATTATACAGTTAGTTTTAGCATTTCCAGAGATATTTTCTGAGAGAATGGGAACTTCCTTGAGAAATTAAGTGTCATCTCAACTGGATCCAGGTATTATTCTAGTTTCACTTGAAAACTTGGAATATTCCATTGTTATAGAAGAATACAAAATTTAAATGCCTTAAGCAAATTAACAACAAGGAGTTCTCAGTTCTCTACGAATGTCATGATAATTGGCCCAGTATTATAGCCTAATGTAATCAGAAATTTTGTGCAGACTTCAAATACACTGTGAACAAGAGTACTAGAGTTGTACCCATATTCCTGAATAAAAAAAATAATTCTTGCTTTCCCTTATGATGGAAGTGAAGTGAAGTTGCTCAGTCATGTCTGACTCTTTGCAACCCCATGGACTGTAGCCTACCGGGCTCCTCTGTCCATGGGATTTTCTAGGCAATAGTACTGGAGTGGATTGCCATTTCCTTCTCCAGGAGAGGATCTTCCTGACACAGGGATTGAACCCGGGTCTCCCACATTGTAGACAGATGGTTTACCACCTGAGCCACCAGGGAAGTCTCAGGCCTTTGAAAATTCTGACATTGTTTGGGTTGTCCATAGCCAATTGTGAATGATGCTATTGTAGAAGTTCAAATGTGAACAGACATGAATTTAAGCAAACTCAGGGTGATAGTAAAGTACAGGGAAGCCTGGCATGCTGCCATCTATGGAATTGCAAAGAGTTGGACATGACTTAGCAACTGAACAACAACAAATGTGATTCTTTAAAAATATAGTTCTGTGTTAATCACCTTTATTTTGGAATGTCTTCTGTCTATAGAATTTTTAATTTCCTTTTAGAGATATTGTGTTTTAAGATTTTATATTTGATTTTACATTTTATGATATGGAAGTGGATCATGGAATCACCAAAACACAAACTCATAAAACAATCATGAATTCACCAAAGTCTCAGGAGGTCTCATATCATGTGATACAAGAACATAATTGAAGGAAGAACGATGAGAAACCATAGCTTCTGATGTCATCCTCATATGCTTTTAGGTCATTTTCTGGACAGTTCATCAAATTTGTGAGTGATTTTTGAGTTAAAATCTTAAGCATTTCTATATGAAAATTAATTCCACCGTTTTGTTTTACCAAAGGATCAAAAAGTAAAACTTTATATTATTGTATACAAAATTTAGAATATTTCTTCTTAGAAGAAGGAAATGGCACTTCTTAGAAGCCAATGGCACCCCACTCCAGTACTCTTGCCTGGAAAGTCCCATGGACGGAGGAGCCTGGTAGGCTGCAGTCCATGGGGTCGCTGAGGGTCGGACATGACTGAGAGACTTCACTTTCACTTTTCACTTTCATGCATTGGAGAAAGAAATGGCAACCCACTCCAGGGTTCTCTCCTGGAGAATCCCAGGGACGGGGGAGCCTCGTAGGCTGCCGTCTATGGGGTCGCACAGAGTTGGACACGACTGAGGCGACTTGGCAGCAGCAGAACATAATTAATGTCTGAATCTATGTTCATTTCTTATAATGAACAGATAGATGCTGGTAAATGGTTCTTGAGAAACTGGCAGAAAAATGCTTTGAGACACATTGGACTACTTGAGAACATTGTGACATTTAGGATATAATTAAACACATTTACAAAGAAATCTTAGCTGTTTTGTCATGTATTAACATAAACAGGAATGAACATGGCTGGGATAACACTTAATAAGTAATACTGCTTGCCTGAGTTACCTTTTCTGAGCATCAGCGTTGTGACAACCAGTGTCACTTAGGGTGCATTTGTACAATTTATCTGAATTCAAAATATCTGAAGGTGTTTTTTAAACTTGTGACCTCATGAAACAAATGAATTAATTGGAAATAACTAAACCGTCATTGAAGCTTTATAGTTGTACCATTTGCTATACTATTCACTTTTAGACTGAAAATTTTAAAAATGATCTACAAATATCTTATGTGTTTTTGGTTCAGCACATATACCATTGAGATTGACAATGGCTTTTAATCTCCGTAGAGACTACTGAAGTCCTTGGTCAAATGTGGTGAAGGAATATGTTTGTTTAGCTCTCAAATACTTCAGTGATCCCTCTACTTTCTCCTGGCTCTCCAAAATCCATGCCTATTAGCCCTAGAATAGTCTCTACCCTATTTAGAAAATATAAATCCAAGATCACAAATTTAGAGGTACAATTAGGCTATATTTTTCCTATAACTGAACTGTATCAAGCATCTAGTGAAATGCATACTGAAATTAATCTTTCCTAGGATATTTTATACTATCCCCAAATTTTGTCCAGGTTCTCCAGTGGGAATGGATGGGCAATGGGGGCTTTCCTGTGGTAAATGGGGTAAGGTAAATGACATGTCTTGTCTGGGTTGTAATCATTGATTTGTTCTGCCTTCTACTCAAATATTCTCTTTTCAGAATGGGTGGAGCTGTCTTGCTATAGATCAATGCCGTGTTTCCCTTATTACCATCACCGTGGCTTAAGATCATTCATCTTGTATCCCATTTCAGCCTTGTTTTGGGTAAAGGGAAAATACTTAACTGTTCCAACACCACATTTGGGTTTAGGGAACTCTGTGGTACTTTTTTAAGCCTTTCTGTCCAGACAGTGCAAACTGTTTCTACTCAACCAGCCTGTCATGCTGGGCACAGGGAATCTGGGGTCCCCAGACCCTCTTCAGAAGTAGAAGGCAGAAGTTCCCTTGGAATTTTCACAGTAAGGTATACTTCTTGACGTTCTTCATCTCAGTAAATGCCACCATCATCTACATAGTTGCTTAGATCAAAAACTTAGATTTATCCTTGATTTGTTTTGTTTTTTTCTCACTCCCATCCAATTTTTTATGAAGTCTTCTAAACTCTACCTTACTTTATATCCCCAAACCACTTCTCAACACTCCATTGCTACTATCGTGACTCAAGCCAGCATGTGGTCTTCCCTGGCTGACAGTAATAGCTCCTTCACTAGCTTCTTTAATTCCCTACTTCTGCAATTGCTGCCATTCTCTCACCCCCAGAGTAAGTTTCTGGAAACTTAAACAAAATCATGCAATTCTTCCACTCAGAACTCTGCAGTGACTTACCATAATGTGTGGAATAAAATCCTCCTTCCTTATCAGGGTCTACAAGGCCCTGGTTACTCTGCTTCCTCAAGTCTGTGCTTCATGTCATTTTTGAATGTGCCAAGCTTATTCTTTCCCCAAGAGACTTTTCTGATTGTCTACTCTCCCCCGCATTACTCGTTTAAATGCTTCAGTATCTTTTAAAATTTCACCTCTTCAGGGAAGCCTTCTCTGTATCCCTTTGCCTGCATGCATGCTAAGTTGCCTCAGTCATGTCTGACTCTTTGCAACCATATGAACCTTAGCCTTCCAGGCTCCTCTGTCCAGGGGATTCTCCAGGCAAGAATACTGGACTGGGTTGCCATGCCCTCCTCCAGGGGCTCTTCATGACCCAGGGATTGAGCCTGCATCTTGATTACGCATCTCCTGCATTGGCAGGCATGCTCTTTACCACCAGTGCCACCTGGGAAACCCCCCTTATTCCCTTAGCTGACTTATTTTTCTCTATAACATTTATTACCACCCCAAATTAAGTATTTGTTTATAAGTTTATTACCTGCCTTCACCACTGGCCTGTACTTTGTCCTCCATACTGCAGTGCAGAGCATATAATACACTGCCTGGTACATAGTAGGCCACTGATAAATACTTTTCCAGTGGATGAAAGCACTTGATACTGGAAATCCAATGAGAATAGGAGAGTGCTTTATTGTCAATGTATTTATTTTTGGAGACGAAAATGGTTTTTAGATTAAATCTGAACTCAAGGAGGCTATTTTACTATTTAGCCATGTCACATCCACTATTGTATAGCATCCAAGACTGAAGAAGATATGTATCATCCGAAATCCAAAATGCACAATCCAGAATGGTTTTTAAAATAGTAGAAAATCATGAAATCGTGCTCTGGAGATCCTCCTATAAACCACAGTAATTGATATGTTCACCAACCTTGCTGAACATGTGTAGCAATTCTGGCCTATGACAATAATAATTTCTGGAAAATGTGAATAGCATTCATTAGCCATTTATCATTAAGCTGCAGAGACTTTGTATTACCATCAACTGTGTTTCTGTTAATAATATTTGACACTTATATATCCCAGAGCTCTTTTAATTATAAGTGACTGGAACTCAATTTAAACTAGCTCAGGCAAAGAACAATATTTATTGACTGATATAACTGGCAGATTGAGGCAGGAATCTGGGCTCAAGTGATGTTTTCATGGCTTGAGCTCTATTTCTTGGTTATCCTTCTCACTGTTTCTACCCATGTGTTGGCCCCTTTCTTCTATGTGGATAGGCTCTCATCATATAGCAGAAAAGTAATCCCAGGTCTTCATCAGTAGAACTTGTGATCCATATAAAAGAGTCTTCTGCAGCAGATACAGCTAAAATATACTTAAGAGGATTCTTATTGGTCAAGTTTAGCCCTAGGTCTGTATTAACCCTATCATTGTGTTGGAGAGATATTGTAATATGATTGGATCAAGCTTGATCATGTGCCATGGCAAGGAGGAGGGGAAATGCATGTGATTGATAACTCCTCTAGGGAAGTATGGATTGGGAAGGATGTTTCTCAGAAACCAAAAGTGGGGAGTGAGAAATCATGTTGAGCAGGTAAAACATTATTAGGATCCATATACAAACATTGTTTTAGACTTCTTGAGACCAAAAATGTACAATGTATTTGTGAAAGAAAAATCTTAAGTGCTGTTTTGTTGTTTATGTTATTAGTCTCCTTTAACAACTGGATATAAAGTACTGGAAATGCCAGATATATAATGCTGGCTAATTCTAGGAACTCCAACTTGAGAAACAATACTATTTGGAATCAAAGCTCATAAATAAAGAAGAAGTGATTGAAAGATAAGAACAATGAGATGGAAAAGACAATAGAGATGAAGGGTAGAAGAAACCAAAGTGACAGATGTTTCTGAAGAAAAGAAAATAGCAGAGAGAAAAATAGTAATCATAAATCTAGGATAATAATTTTTTGACTTACAGTTCTTTTGATAAAGCTATTTGTGTCATATTTTATGTATTAGAAAATATAGCCTCCACTTTCTAGTACCTCCTTCTCATTTGTTTGGCTTAAAGCTCATAAGTTGGCTTACAGCTCATAAGTTGGCTTAAAGCCCAACATTCAGAAAACTGAGATCATGGCATCCAGTCCCATCCAGTCCCATCACTTCATGGCAAATAGATGGGGAAACAGTGGACACAGTGATTGACTTTATTTTTCTGGGCTCCAAGATTGCTGCAGATGGTGACTGCAGCCATGAAATTAAAAGATGCTTACTCTGTGGAAGGAATGTTATGCCAGGCTAGACCACATATTAAAAAGCAGAGATATTACTTTGCCAACAAAGGTCTGTCTAGTCAAGGCTATGGTTTTTCCAGTAGTCATGTATGGATGTCAGAGTTGGAGTATAAAGAAAGCTGAGCACTGAAGACTTGATGCTTTTGAACTGTGGTGCTGGAGAAGACTCCTGAGTCCCTTGGACTGCAAGGAGATCCAACTAGTCCATCCTAAAGGAGAGCAGTCCTGGGTGTTCATTGGAAGGACTGATGTTGAACCTGAAACTCCAATATTTTGGCCACCTGATGCGAAGAGCTGACTCATTTGAAAAGACCCTGAGGCTGGAAAAGATTGAGGGCAGGAGGAGAAGGGGACAACAGAGGATGAGATGGTTGGATGACATCACTGACTTGATGGACACGGGTTTGGGTAGACTCCAGGGGTTGGTGATGGACAGGGAGGCCTGGCATGCTGGGGTCGCAAAGAGTCGGACACAACTGAGCGACTGAACTGAACTGATCTTATTTGTTTATTTGCTCTTCACATGGGCTTGTTTATATATGGTTTTTGCTATCTGTAGCCCACCTACTCTGATTTTGCCATATTTCCCTATAGAATTGATGCATAACCTTGATCTAAATATAGTACCAGAACCTATATTTTGCCAGTTTTTTTTCAAGCCTGGACCTTGATCCCTGTTTCTTATTCCTCTCACTCTTCACTGTCTTTGTGACCATTCTGTTATGGAAAGACAGATCCTATTGAACTCACAACAGGTCAAATGGTTTCTTTAATATTCTTGAACTCTTTACTCACTAGAATAACTTTATGAAAACAAAAATACTTAGCATCTCACTGGAGTAATAAGCCTTGGCTGACCCCACTGTGCTCACCAGAACCATCTCCATCGCTGCTGGTTTCCTCTCCCTAGTCCCAGCATCGATAATCAGCTGGTTTGCTTCAGTGCAACAAACAAGATGGAGCCTAGTTTCCCTGGTTGGGGGTGAGGGGAGACATTTTCCTTTGGAAGTTTCTGTGTTTTCCTACTCCTTCCTAAAATCATCTGGGGCCTAGTGAACTGGCCTGCACCAGTCTTTCTTTTCCTCTTCATCTCCATTAACACAATTTATGAAAGCTCAGAATGCTTTGCAAACTAATGTGGTCACTACAGACCATCCCAGAACATTTTTCTTTTTTCAAAAAATAAGAAATATATTCAGCTTCTTCCTTTTTGGTAAAATTATTTCCTGACATTGTATGCTAAGTCGTTTCAGTCGTGTACCACTCTTTGCGACCCCATGGACTGTAGCCTGCCAGGCTCATGTATCCATGGGATTTCCCAGGCAAGAATACTGGAGTGGGCTGCCATTTCTCCAGGGCATCCTCCCTACCTGAAGATCGAACTTGAGTTTCCTGCATTGGCAGGCAGATTCTTTACCATTAGCATCACCTTCCACCATCTCCTGACACTGGAGGTGGAATATTTCCAGTAGGCCCCATATCCCCACCGGATCAGTCAGGCTGTGCCTGTTTCTGCAGGCCAAGAGAGTCTAGTTTTTTCTTTTCTTTTACCAAACACTAGGTAATTTGTTTTTCCAAATGGTTCTTATTTCAGAATGAAGCAGTTCTCGTCTTTTGATCATTTCTTTTCCATTCTATGAGATTTTGATTTCAGCTAAATTGTTTCTCAAGCTAGAATTCCTAGGATTAGCCGGCATTATATATCTGACATTTCCAGTACATTATATCCAGTTGTTGAAGGAGATCAATAACATAAATAATAAAATATAGCACTTAAGTTTTTTTTTTTTTTCTTTCATCAGGACAATAAGTTGAGTATGACTCTTGCTGATGGCTCTTTCTAGGAACGGGACTGGCTTTACTGGCTCTCTCTTGATTCAGGCAGTGATAACCAAGTCTCAGATTATATCTTGTTTTTCCAAACGTTTATTTCAGAATGAAGCAGTTGGAAAATACTCACTGACTTTAAGCCCATTTAACTTGTTTACAGTTTGAGGTACATGAAATCTCTTATTACTTAAGTTATAATAAAGCTGAATGCTAGAAATAATTCATCAAGAATATATTCCATAAATCAAATAATGTGTCATATCACAGATTGAATTTCTTTCCTTGTTCTATTAAGCTTCATTGGATAGGCCTCCTTGGCTACACTTTTCACATCTATTTCCTCTAGCTACAATACCTGCATTTTATCTCATGTTTTTAAAGGTAATTTGTAGTATTACCTTTGTTACTGTTTTGAGGACTTGGGAGGGAGGGGTAGGCTAGATTGACCTTTCCTCAGGAAACTGGAAATGTACCATTTGCTTGACATGATTTTGAAATTATTTTTTCTCACAGGACAAAATCCAAGACATATGTGATAATGAGTCATGACTGAAAATTCAGACAACACAGTCTGCAGGTAACTTTGTATATATAGCAAGAAATAGGAACTTATGACCCTTGACTCCAATAATCCACCCCTTCCTAATTGTTTAGTTCTTTAAGTGCCTCGGTTTATTTTTTTCTTAATTTTTACTGGAGCATAGTTGCTTTACAATGCTATGTTAGTTTCTACTGGACAGCAGAGTGAATCAGTTATATAAGTGCCTCAGTTTAAAAGGAAGACGACTCCTACATGTTGACAGAGTTTCTTTCTTTTTTCAGAGCAAATGAATGGGACAGTGATCTCTGTTGGAATTCTTTTTTGTGTTAGATATGTGAAATAGGGTCACAAGTCCATTTTTATAAAATTTCATGTGTTACCCACATATAACAGTTCAATTATCCAGCAAAAATTGTAGCTTTATTCTGTACATTGAAAAGCTTTCCAGATTGTATATTTCTTTTCATTATATTCTCAAGTTATTCACCTAATATCATTCAAGGAAAATGTATTTGTTCCAATACATTGATCAAATAAAGCACTGAAAAGGGAAAAATGGGTATTACTTTCTCTATGGAAACTTTGCCAGGAGTGTGGCCTTCAAGGATGAGGCAGCTGTGTTAGAGTAGGTCTGACAGTTTCCTCTGCAGTTTATAGTAATGAATTCATATAGATACACCTAATATGTTGTATATCCATCAGCCTGCACTGCTGACAGTTATATTACATAGAGTTCAGCCTAAGACCCGTGTGTAGAGCTCCAAACCAGCATTTCAGAGCAAAGACTGCACTTTCAATTAAACTCAAATTATCCAGTACCACTCCTTATCCTGTAAGACACCAAAACCAAATAGAAAAGGCAAGATGATACTTATAACATTTTGCTGTTTCTCAATTCAGTGATTCTCCAGACAGCTATAAACTGAGAACTTGTTTGTGATGTTTCTCTGGCCATGTATTCCCTAGCAGCCTATATGGAAAAAAAAAAAATTCACAAGTTATAAGGCTGAAGGTCAGGCCTTGTAAGTAGTGGACTTTAGATCCAAGAGTACACTTTGGCTTTGACAGCTCGTGCAATGGTTTCCAAAGGGATTCTTCGCAGATGTTATTCGGCTGTTTATGACATAATGTCTTTCCAGCATAGTCAGATAACTGAAAGTGACCGACGAAAGGAGGATGATGTTAAGGGAAGAGGGAGGATTCATTTGTGTGCATGATTTCATGAGAAGAGTAATTGGAGCATCACAATTTCAGGGCGATGGCCAAATAATACACATTGGGCAGAACCACTTCTGACTTGCTATTCCAAGAGAATCTGAAATATAGATGTTACCAGTGCATTTGCAATAAAAATATTCCTTAATTTTCATTTCTTGAAAATGAAATTAAAGCTGGACCATTGAGATGCATGAAGCTCAAGTTCTCTGTGGCCCAATTTCTTTGAGCAATTTTTATAAACACTTCCTAAGCATTTTATGAACTATAAAAACAGTGGGAGAAACTGCACAGCCACATAAAGGTCACATGCTAAGTACATTGCTGGAAAACATACAGCAAACATGAGCAATCAGCGAAGCTTCCTGACAATTACTGTGGTCCTAAGGCTGAAAACAAATTGTGTTTGTTAACCAGTAGGAATGCTTTTAAGGTTTCTCCTGTCACTTGGAATAAAATTATTAAGTTTCAGATGTACAAGCAAATATCTTCCATTCATGTAGTTTCATTTTGCTATCATGGTACTATTGGAAATAAGGAAGAAAGGATTTTCAGAGGAGGATTTTTTCCTTCTTCTAAGAATATTGGTCATATTAGCTTAATATCAGAGATAAATTATTTGGAAGCAAATTATGATGTAGCTTTTTTCTTTTGTATTTTATGAATTATTTTCTATAATAGTACATAGTTTTGATTTATAGTTAGGCTCATTTTGAAGTATTTCTTTTCTTAAGGACCTCTCCATATCTTTCCTCCATTTATCTCCAGATTACTTTGCTGTGGTGGTAGTTTAAGAAGCTCCAGTTAAGCAAAACATGTGGAAGTACATGTAGAATGCTTATCTTAACAACTGTCTGCAGGTTACATTTTAAGTGTGCTTGGCATCACAGTTATTCCAGAGAGTGCATTTTGATTTGAGTCATAAGAGACTGTTGAGGGAACTGAAACTTAAAGGATTTAGGATTCTAATATATAATATCCTGTGCTTGGGTATTTTTCTAGAATTCAGGAATCCTAGGGGAGAAACACTGATCCCATAGATTTTTAGTGTGTAGGGACTTTAGTGATAAGGTGGTCCAACCTTCTCATTTTACAGATAAGAAAGCTGAGGGTCTGAGTGACTTACTCAGGCATTACCTTTCCAAATGTTTGGGAAATGATTAATCTTTTATGTGGACTTTGAAAAAGACTCAATAATACATACAATTTTTCATAATAACCAATTAAGTTTCTTTTAAAGTCAGTCTGAATAGAATAAACAGCTTTGGAAATTAGAACCTTAGCACTTTCAAAGTTCATATTTTATTTTTAAATCATAAGTTTAAACAAAACTGTTGTACTGTTGCAGAAAGTAGAGATGTATAGTGATGTTAATCTGTAATGAAAAATGCCCCAAACCAATACTTTGATCAGAGTAGCACAAAGCTAATGTGTAATAAAGAGTATTATTCTTTCAAGGCATAGGGCTTAGTCTTTGTTTTAAAAAGGACATTTGTTCCCTGTTAGTCTTTTCTTTGGGCTTGGTATTTCAAAGAGCTGTTCAAGAGGTAAATAATAATGAAAAAGGGGAAAAAAGTAAACCTTATAGAAAGAAAGTAAATTAATTCTCAGAGGGACACATGATGGGGATAAAAATTTAAAAAGGAAAAATTAGAAAAGACGTTAAAATTGGAGATAAAGTCTTCTTGGTGAGCTTATAGTACTAATAAGAGATCAAAATACAGGTGAACTTTACAAAGAGAAAACTGTCCAGTGGCCATAAAATGAAAACCAACTCTAACCAGAAACTCACAGATACTCATCCTTGGTAGAAAGTAGAACCCAGCGAGAGGAATTAATGACAACCTGAAACCTGTTGCAAACAACTGAAGAAAAAGCTTTAAAAGCACACATTCTATTTATTGGCTATCTGTTAGTTGCTCAGTTGCGTCCAACTCTGCGATCCCGTGGACTGTAGCCAGCCAGGCTCCTGTGTACATGGAATGCTCCAGTTAAGAATACTGGAGTGAGTTGCTATTCTCTTCTCCAGGGAACTTCCCAACCCAGGGATTGAAACCACGTCTCCTGCATTCCTGGCAAATTCTTTACCATCTGTGCCACCAGGGAAGCCCTCCATTGAGTATATTGTTCTACTAACAAAGGAAGGAAAACTCAAACCTAAGAGATGGAAGAGGAACAAAGCAGAGGGCACTAAGAATTCTTGAATTTGTTACAGACTTCACAGACGATTGATGGTGTCAATGTCTTGAAAAGGTTTAAACCTATTTTTAAATTCTTACTTTCTGTATTTTGCCATTACAAAACTTAGCCAAGGGGAAAGCTCTCTTTGGGAAACATGTTTGAGCTTGTGACCTACTGATTACTTGGAAGCCAATTAGCTTTTTCCTCTAAATTTCGAAAGCTAATAAATAAAAGATCTGATTATATAGGAAAGGCATCATTTTAAGAAACAAATGCAGTTTCCTTTATATTAGTATGAAGGAATTCTCTGGGCCATAAAGTAGCTCTTGGTACAATGAAAATGATACTAAATCTACAGGTCATTTGTTCTGATACCTTTCTTTTAAAATTGAAGTATAGTTGGTTTATATTATGTTAATTTCAGGTGTCCAGCATAGTAATTCAGTATTTTTGTTTTTTTACAGATTATACTCCCTTAAAAGTTATTGCAAGATAAGTTGATAATTCTCTATGCTCTCCAATATATCCTGTTGCTTTTCTATTTTATACATAGTATGTAATCTCTTAATCCCATACCTCTAATTTGCCCCTCACTCCTTCCCCCTTCCTGCTGGTAACCACTAGTTTGTTTTCTACATCTGTGAGTCTGTTTCTGTTTTGCATAAACCTAGAGAATATTACACTTTGTGAAAAAAGTCAGACAAAGACAAATACTGTATGATATCACTTATACGTGTAATAAATAATACAAATGAATGTGTATGTTCTGGTATCTTAGTGCTTTCTCATGAGTATTTTCCTATCACAGTCCTGATATTTCTGAGATTTGGATCCAGAACTCTCATTGGTTCAAAATGAAGTCATTTTTCCTCTCTGCAGTAAATTAAGAAGAACAAAACATGAAGAGGGAATCCTTTAATTTTCATGTATTTAATAAAAATCATTTTCTATGTAGAGGCCTAATCTTTTCTCCAGTCAACCAAACTTGAATCCTTGGATAAAAGGACTCCATTTATAGGATACTATTATAAATTGGTGATGTGTCTAAAGTGGTTTTGCAGCTAGGCAAATGTCAGTTAAAGTGGCAAAGAGCACAATTGTGTGTTTTAAACCTAATATGGTAAAGTTGTCTAGTTTTCCTTCATATCCTTTAGGAGGGCCCAGAAACAGAGCCACTTTAAGGGATATTAAACACCTGATGATAAATGATTCTGCAAGCGATGCTCAGGGATCAAAGTTCTAGCCAGAGAGGAGTGATGGGAAAAGTGCATGCTGGTGGGAAAGCCAGAGCCGTTTGGGTCTTGGCCACCACATATATACAGGGGGAAAAAAAAATAATAAGTTGAAATTGCTCATTTTGGCTGACTTTCCTACCACCTCCCACTCTTTCCAACCTTCCAAACTCACTTTCTGGAATATGGACGCAAGCTGATTCCCTGTGAAAGGAGGAAGAGATGGCTACACATGTCTTGCAGATGGGATAAAAAAGGGGGTCTGGCATTTCTAGAAATAGATGATATTCTAAAAACTCCTTGAAAGAAATCTTACAGAGCAAGTAAAAGAGAAAAAACATTATAATACATTTGTTATTCTAAGTGGCTATGAAATCATCTTTATTATTTGCCTAGATTTTAATGAGTTGATAGGCACTTTCAGCAATATCAGGACTTGTCCTTCCAACATAAAATAATCAATATTACATACTTTAGTATGAACATATAAGTGAACATTATTTGTCTTCCACTATGCTGTCATACATTTTATTCTCTCATAATGAAATGCGGAATTAATATAGTACTAGTAGTAATGGCATCAACTAACTTGTCAGTCGTTTGCTTATTTTTATATGGAGGACCTGTGCTAGCATACATACACACAGAAGTTAAAAACATATCCATGGGGTTCCCAGGTGATGCAGTGGTAAAGAATCCGCTTGCCAATGCAGGAGACGTGGATTCCATCCCTGGGTCAGGAAGATCCCCTGGAGCAGGAAATGGAAACCCATTCCAGTATTTTTGCCTGGAAAATTCCAGGGAGAGAGGAGTCTGGTGGGCTCCAGTCCATGGTGTGGTGACGCAAGGACTAAGGAGCAGATAAAACCAAGGAGGGTCTTGGAATGCAGGAATGGAAAAACCAGACCCTTATCGTCCTTCCCTCCCCCATGTTGTAACTATTAACGGAGTTCAGGTCCTCCTGAGCTCCCCTCCTACCCCACTGGGAGAAGATATTTGCCTTACTCACCCTGCCCCCACCCAGTATATGTCCCTCATCCAATCAGCAAATGACCCGCAAGGCCCCTATCCCACTCCTTGTACCCTGGGTATAAAAGTGGACTAAGGACCCCTGTTCAACGTTGGTTCTCCCTTGAGCTGGCCTGCTGTTCTAATGGCATCTCCCACTCTAATAAACTTTATTTCTCTCTCATTATGTCTCATGTCTGGAAATTCTTTTCCAACCTGCGCCCAGACCACAACACATGGGGTCGAAAAGAGTCAGGCATGGCTAAGTGACTCAGCACACAATAAGATACCCGAGAGTTTTGCCCTCACAGCACCTAGTAATCACAGATGAGTTTCATAGACTGTTTGGCCATCTGTAAACAAAGGAGTTGAACTGGATGGTTTTGCACGTACCTTCAAGTGCTAAAACAGAATGCACCTAATCTCTGCCGTTGACATAGGAGATAAGAATTGTGGTTTCCACACTTTACTTGCTCCCATTCCTTCCTTTTTCCAAAAGCATTAGGGTGCTGAAGGAAATGCTTGAATAAAAGGGTAGAAGAAGCACTTCTTTTCAGACAGAAAGAATTGCTAGAGAGAGAATAAGAGAAAAAAGGAGGCAGAAATCCTAAGTCACAGAATTTTGAAACCTATGGTTTCATTTTAGAAAGCTTTTAAACTCAGAAGCAGATTACTTGGTGTATTCCTTCATGCTGCCTTCAACTAATATCAATCCCATGCCCTCTTTGTATAACTGTGTTCTCTTAAGTGGTGCTTAAGAAGTTCATGAATAATCACTAGCACTTCCTGAATTGTAGGCCCTGCTGAAGTGTTTTACTTGCATTTAGATACTATTATTATCCTCATTTTCCAGGGAACAGTCAAAGAGGTCAAGTAACTTGTCCAACGTCACATAGTAAGAGGCAGACCCAGGATTTGATGCAGTGTCTGACATCACTGCCTTGTTTGTCTATTAAGCTGACCAAACTGCTATATCCATTACTCTATGATTTTTCATTACTATTTATTAGAAAATACTATTCATGAAAACTTCTTATATTGTCTCTTATAATTACTCTGATGGATGAGTAATTAATTGATCTTATCTTTCTTTCTGCCATTATAAAAAGAGCAAGTTAAATAATTGTGATTTCAGTTCACTTTTATTTTAGTTCCCCAGGACTGATGCAATATATTACCACACATCGGTGGCTTAAAACAACAAAAATTTCTTCTCTCCTAGTTCTGGAGGCCAGACTTCCAAAATCAAATAACTGGCTTGGTTAGTTCTTCGTAGAGGCTCTGAGGAAAATCTGTCCTGTACTACTCTCCTACTGCTGCTGCTGCTGCTGAGTCGCTTCAGTCGCGTCCGACTCTGTGCGACCCCATAGACGGCAGCCCATCCCTGGGATTGTCTAGGCAAGAACACTGGAGTGGGTTGCCATTTCCTTCTCCAATGCATGAAAGTGAAAAGTGAAAGTGAAGTCGCTCAGTCGTGTCCAACTCTTAGTGACCCCATGTACTGCAGCCTACCAGGCCCCTCCGTCCATGAGATTTTCCAGGCAAGAGTACTGGAGTGGGGTGCCATTGCCTTCTCCAACTACTCTTCTAGCTCCTGGTAGATGTCAGGAATCTTTGAGGTTTGTTGGTTTGTAAATGCGTCACTATAGTCTCTACCTCCATCTTCCTATGGCCTTCTCCCAAATGACCTCTGTGTCTCAAAACAGCTTCTTTGTTCTTTTTTAAGAATGTTCAGCCATCAAAGTTAGGATCCACCTTAAATCTAGGATGATCTCGTCCCAAGATTTTTAACTTAATTACATCTACAAAGAATCTATTTCCAACTTAAGTGACATTCAGAGGTACTAGAGATTAGGACTTGGATGTATCTTTAAAGGGGATTCTATTCAACCTACTACAGCTCTATAGAATGGAGCAATTTAATGGTCAAGATGTTTTCTTCATGAAGTCAATCAACATTTGCCCCATTCTTCTGATTTCACTAATTTAACAAATATTGGTTGAAAACCTCAACTATGTCCAGGTTACAGCAGGAAACAGGACCAACTCTCTGTGCTCTTGAAGCTGGAATTGTGACTGGGAGGGAGAGGTAGGGAGAGATACAATGAACAAGTAGATAGTAAATACATAAGACTGTTATAGAGAATGAAAAATGGCATGAAAGAAATTAAACAGGACAGTAGATTCTGTCTAACTTGTGAGTCCTGAGTATCTCCTTAAATATTGGTTATACCTCTAGACACTGCCAATAGGTTGTATGATTTATTTTGTTAAATCAAATTCTATTTTGCATTTTATTTCTGTTGCATAAGATCCTTCTTGGTGTGACAAAGTGTTCAAAAGAAATTATAGACATCTTTGTCATTACTCATCTAGCATGTCAAGAAGTATTCACTCATGAAGTATTCACTCATGAAAGGAGTAACATACAAGATAATCTGACTTCCCTAGGGAATTTGAGGAAATTGAATTGGGGGGAAAAAAAAAAACTAAAGCACCAATTCACCAAGTATCAATTTTGCCATCTCCCAAGCAATGCTGCATTGTAAGATTACTATTAAAGATGTCGTCAGGAGTCTTTGTCTGTAGAAACATAAAAATTCTGGAAAAACATTCAACCTGCTGTAATTGATCATATTTTGCTCATCAATTACAATTGTAAAAGTTTTTCAAAATATATTGGCAAATGACTTGGAAGTTGTTATTCAGTAAGTAATTCACTGAACCTAAGACGACTTCTTAAAACTCAGTTTGAGTTCAAATGGTGCCATAACATTAGTCTCTACATTACCTCTCTAGGGACAAACTTATTCCATGGCTATATAATCAAAGGTTGCAAGAAAAATCTTTGGTGATGTTTTTGTAAACTACTGAGGACTTCTTTTGGCATACTTTTGAATTTGGGGCTGTTATATGTCCATTTTCTCTTTCTACAAATTACATTTCTTTTGTTACAAAAATTACAATTTTTGTAATTGTCTACAAGCAGCTGGAGTTATTTTACTTTAGTTCATGAACTCTTTATAGTGCTAGGAATTAAAAAAGGCACAAGCATTCCTTCTAACTTGAAATATGAAGGCCTAGTTTATTCTGATGAAAGAGATTTGGCTGTGCTTGAGATTAAACCGATGCTTGTTTCAGCAAATACTTCAACTCCACACCTTGATGATTTGCTAGAGGACTCATTCTTAGTTACCTGCCCAGGAAAGAAAAAGATGGCAATCTATCCTTTCATTAGGAATTTAGACATCTCCTCTCCAGAGGTAGTAAGGAAATGATTTTTTTGGAAGACATTTGGCAATGTTTTACAAGAACTGCTCACAGTGGTAAAGAATCCACCTGCTAGTGGAGAAGACACAAGAGACATGGGTTTGATTCCTGGATAGGGAACATCCCCTGGGGAAGGAAATGGCAACCCACTCCAGTATTCTTGCCTGGAGAACTCCATGGATAAAGGAGCCTGGCGGACTACAGTCCATGGGGTCACAAAAAGTCAGACACGACTGAGCACAAAATTGGTCTTTATAAGAACTACTATATAAGGCACTACAATTCCAGTTGTTTTTTTTTAAACTACATTAACAAGAGAAGATAAAAGAAACAATCAAAATAAAAAAATTAAAAATAGTGGAATTCAAAACAAAGGAATGAAATTAAATCAAACAAATCTATTTAATCAGTTTGTGCTGCTATTCTTTTGCCCAACAAAATATCATGTCTATAAAGTTGAGATGTTGATAAATTTGTCTAGGTCTACCTCTTGCAGAACTTTTATTTCTATTTATTGGATCTCTAAAGAATGCTTGCTGTGTGCTAGGTGCTGTAGTATATACTTGATGTATGGAGATGAACCAAATACATGTATGGAGTTGAGTGACAGACATTAAACAAGAACATGAATAAATGAATAAAAATAATTTTCATATAGTGTTTAGTACTATGAAGCAATAAACCAGTTGAAATGATTCACATTAGCCAGAGGAGAAATATTTAGTTAAGATAGTAAATAAATATTTTCCCAAGAAGTTATTTACGCTAAGTGCCAAGTGTTATGGCTAAATATCTGTGTCTAATTTATACATTATAAGGTCAATTGCACTTTCATATAACTAGTCAGGATTGGAAATTATTAGCCTGTGATCCTAGAACCAAAGAAGGGTAAATTTGGTGTCCTATAGCAGGATTAACCAGGTAATTTATATATTAAAACATATGTATATAAATAAAATATCATTGACTTAGTAGACTGTTCCTATGAAATGGACTGTAATGACTTTCCCACTGGGGTCACTCACATTATTTGCCTTTGATTTGCCCCTTTTGGCCTTCATGATTAGAGGAATTCTAACTGGATTGGAAATCTTGCACTTTGTAAACTTTGAAAGTTAATCTGTCAATCGATATATTTAATCACATCACTTAGACAAAATTTTTTGTAGGGGGAATTTTCAAAAGTGTCAAAAGCATTGGTAGATAGAACTTACTGCTTTGAGGGGTCCATACAGTAGAAAATGCTCATCTGTGAAATCTTTAATCATTCTTAGTATACTTTTCTATGGTTTCACAATTTTCTTATCTGCATCATGGCTATGATGAGACTATGTACTTAATATTCAGCTATAAACTGTTAACTGCATTCCTAAGAACACTAGAGTTGGCATTATTAAGCAATTATTTCAATGTGAAAAAGGGAATTAGAATGGTAGTTTTAGCCTTGTGCTTGCATGTTATTTTTCTTACAGGAATTCCATTAATAAGTTAAGTTATTAGTGCACAGATAAAAATCAAAACAACACTGAAAAGAGTTTGACTGCATATAACTCTTTCTTCCCCCTTTTTACCACCTCTAACACCACTGTTGATGCATTGCTTCTTATACACTCTAATCTATAATTTCACAGTTATAATACTGACCAACATTATTAAGCACTAACTATGTGTCAAACATATTTATAAGCATATTATAAATATTTTCTCTTGTAATCTCACAGTGATCCTACACAGTAGGCATTTTCATTAGCCTCATTTCCCAGATACGGACATTAAAGCATAGGGTGGCTAAGTATCTTGCCCAAGTGCTCAGAATTGGCAGTTGTGACCATGGAGTATAAAAAACCTAACTTTTCTAGACTGCAACTCCTATGCTCACTTCTAATCCCTGATTGAAGTTTGGGGGTGTCCCTGTAGTTGATTAAGGCAAAGCTGTCAGTGCAAAGCAAAGAATGTTTCTTCAGCAGCTCAGTCATGCTGTATATATTTGCTTTATGAGAAGCAAACTGGGAAAAAATTCCAGTATAAGAAGAGTATCATTAGTTTTAATAAGATATGTTTATAAGATGCTAACAAACCCATTTAGAACTAAATGACAAATACCAATTGTGTCTCTTTTCACTTAAATTTATTTATAAAAGAACCTGACCTTTCTGATGGGTGTTCTCAGGAAGAAAACTTCAGAGTGCGGTTGGAATATGTGTGTTTGTGACCCCGTGCAGTATAGTCCGCTAGGGTTCTCTGCTCATCAGGATTCTCCAGGCAAGAATACTGGAGTGGGTTGCCATGCCCTCCTCCAGGGGATCTTCTTAACCCAGGGATAGAACCCAGGTCTCCTACATTGCAGGCAGATTCTTTACCATCTGAGCCACAAGGGAAGCCCTCAGAGTGGGGTTGGGTGGTGCTAAAGGCACATGCAATATGAATGAAAAGGGGTTATAGCAGGTCTGAAGAGGCCATGCTTATTTATACTTAAATAAATACTATACTACTTAAAATATGACTCTAATTAGATGAATTATTTTTCTTAATTCTGATATGTAGGAAGTGATTACCCTAAAGCACTTTTATAGAGAATCATGCACACCAACAGTGATGGTTTGGATTCTGGCAGCTTAACTTGGAATTTTCTCCTCCTTTTAAAAGTATATGCCCCTGATATAGTTTAAAATACACAATGGAAGGAAATATCACACGGTTTTATGCAACTTGGAAAATAGACCCCTAAGAGTTTTACCAATAAATCTTGCATTAGATGCTTTTCTGTTCATAATGTAAAATACTCACCTAAAGATCAGAAACTCTTCTAACACACTGGGAGTTTTCTTTTCCTAGTCCCTTGAAAAATTGAGTTCTGTTGTGTCAACTTGGCTAAGTCTGGCCTGGGCTACTCTTGATGATGGAATTCCTAGAATAAACACCAAGGATGATGAAAGGTAACCTGAACTGAATTTTTCCTGAACTTGAATGAGGTTGAAAGATCACTGCAAGTTCTTTCCAAGCTGAAAATTCATTTCAGTTGCTGCTATTATTGTGATCTATCTATGCATAACATGAGAGAAAAATTAATGGGGAAAAAGACTAGTTTATATAAGAATTTAAGGAAGATGAACATTTGGAAAGAGCATTGTCAAGGTCTATGGAAACATTGTGAGATATTTTGCAAACATAGACACAGCATTGATTTGTGTTAATGAGGACTGCTTTCGAGAACTTTGTTAGTAGAAGCCATCCATTAAAATACACATCTGTCACTTGAAACACCCAAGGGTAAAACTGAATAAAATGGAAAGAAATTGTATAGCTGAACATTTAGGCAATATGTCTATAGAGACAGGCACTAGAGGAAACATTCGTCACTGGAATTCCCTCCCTCAATTTGTATTTAATCTATTTGAAAGTTTTGTTAATAGAAACTGAGTTTTGTTGGAGTCACTGTTTATTACATTGCATTATGTAGCTCTACCAGACGTTTTTCTTGTTCATCCCTTCAGTCTTTCTTTATTTGATTACAATCTATTTTCCTACACTAAAATATAATCCTTATAAGAGCAAGTCTTCTCAGTGCACTCCTTCCAGGATCCTGAGGATCACAGGAATCATCACTGGCGCCCTTCAGCATAGGAAGGAGGTGATTTCTCCCCAGCGTTACCAAGAACGCTAGCACAGTGATTTGTACACTGAAAGTCATTAAGTAATAACTAGGGATTATTGCATTTCTGACACCAACTGCATGTTGATGATAGAAAAATAATTCCAATGAGAAATGCACCTCAGAAGGAATCAATGAATACTTAGGCTTGAGTTTGTCCTTTAGACTCTAAACCACTAAAATACAGTGTACCGCAACACAAGTGGGGGAGGGTGGCAATCAATAAACACAGGAGTCTCTGAGGATCAGAGGGAATTCGTTCCAGGAGCCCTCCTCCACCCAAAATCTGTGAATGCTGACCTTACATAAAATATTATAGAATAATCTGCCCTCCATATCTGTGTGTTTCACATCTGAGGATTTAACCAATCACCCATGGAAATTTCCATCAGAGGTTGGTTGAATTCTTCCATGGGTGTGAAACCCATGCACATATGATGGGTCAGAGGACCATTTTTATTGGAAAAAAAATCTATATTATAAATGAATCTGTGCAGTTCAAACCCTAGTTGTTCAAAGGTAAACAGTAATACTGACTGAGCAACTTTTTAAAACAAGAGTATCTGTGTGGCTACTGTACAGAGGGTGGCCGTAGAGAGCATTTATGAAGAGATAAAGGGAGGTGTTTATTCTAAGATCTGAAAGGAGAAAAAAGGAGACACTGATAAATGTGTTAAATGAGAGAGCACTTCCTATAGGAGCAGTAGTAGTGCAAAAGCCTGATGAAAATGAGAAGTATATTTGAAGGAAAAAAAGAGTTTTCTTTGGATTTTATTATAATCGGGATCAGGAAGTACTATAAAGTCTTAGTAATATGGATAGTGTGATATGATTTAGGTTTATAAATCACACTTGACTGATGTGTGAACTCAAGGTTGTAGAGGGTCAAGAATAGAAGCCACGAGGCCAGTTTGGGGACTGCTTTAATGGGGAAGGTGGGAGAAGATGGTAGCTTGGACTTGTCATAGTGGCCTGGCCAGGAGGAAGCAGACAGGTTCAGAATAAATTTGGAGGTAGAACCGGTAGAGTTGCTTGATTGGATGTGGAAAGTGAGGGAAAGAAGAATCCTGGAGAATGTTTAAGAATATGTCATCTTGGAGGTTGTGTGTGAATCCTACAAATGGCTGTGAAAAATCTGGGAAACTTTGAGAAAAGAATATCAGGAGGATCAACAGGGATATTACAGAGGCTAATTAGAGGTGAAATACTAAAATACTAGTGGTGGTGGATGCTAAGTCATGTCTGACTCTGAGACCCCCTGGACTGTAGCCCTCCAGGCTCCTCTGTCCATGGGATCTCCCAGCAAGAATACTGGAGTGGGTTGCCATTGCCTTCTCCAAGGGATCTTCCTGACCCAGGGATCGAACCAGCATCTCCTGATTGGCAGGCAGATTCATTACCGCTGAGCCATCAGGGAAGCCCAAAATACTAATAGTAAATGTTTATTGAGTTCTTACGGGGCATAGAACCAAATAAATACTTCATGTATATTATCTTATATATTCTGAAAAGTAAAATGAAAATCGTATAATGTGTGTATTATCATTTTCATTTTAGAGATGAGAGAACAGAGCCTTAACTAAGTGAATTAACTTGTCCAGATCATATGAATGGAGAGAAGATAGGTATGAAATCCTTCCAGACCTTAACTTCTCACTTTCTCGGATACTTTTGAACTCTCCCTCAGGGAAATACGTGAATAAATGCTCTGAGAATGAATGAGAAATTTCATAAAAGAAGCACAGGGAAAGTTGCTGTAGCTAGGCTCACACGTGTCTGACCCTAAATCCCTTCTATTCTCAATAGATATGTTTTAGAATATTATAGACTTACTAATATATACCCTGTGTGCTGTGCACAGAGCAAGACACTGGAAGTGTTCTTATTGAAAGGGATGTAAAGATGAAGAAGATACTCCTTCCAAGAGCTTACAAGCAAAACGTGAAGATGCTGAACAACAACCTGGGATGTGTTGATAGAAGACATTTAACAAATGTGGGCTGAATAATTAAGAAGAAAAGCTGAGATTGTTAGTAAGGCAATCATTAGAGATCAGTGAGGATTTGAGAGTGTTGGTCAAGGTTTCCAAGGTAGATAGGCACTACTCTGGTTAAAATAGCAAGGGAAGTCTTCAAGTAGCTGTGGGAGTAAGTATTTCTACAACCTTGGCTCAGTTAGCATGGCTCTATGATTCTATTTCACCATGATTCTATTTCTTAGGCATTAACTGCACATTCTTAAACTAATAATACTTTGCACTGATCCTATTTTGGCTTCATTTAATGGTGCCAGCCTGTCTAAAAGTATAAAGCAAACTGAAAGAAAAAGTGAAGAAGAGCTTATGAAGCAAACTGAGACTGGGCAAAGTTGTATAATTTTGTGAATTTTTGTGTGGTGTTCTCTTTTCTGAGGTATTGCCATTCTTTTTCTGGTTCAATCAGCAGAGAATTCTCTTCTCTTCCTGGTTCAGGTAAATTTCCTTGTACAGGATTAGGGATGCCTCCTATTCTTGTAGAGAGATAGTTGACATAACCTAAGGCTATTGGGTTTTCTCTTGGGTCTTGCTAAGGTTTCACTGTGTTTGCTTTTGAAAAGCAAGGCACTTTCTATAATCATAGGAACAGCTTCTTCTTTCACAACATTTTATTATATCATTTGTGATCTCCATCAGCAATCATGAGCTACTTTCTGGTTCAGCTTTAAAAATCCCGTCTTCTATACTGAGGGGTGGAGAGTGGAAGGGAAATTGGCAAGGGAGAAATTTGTTGTGATCCAGTTACTCACAAGTTCAGCCCTAACTTTTATTGTCAGATAATGTTTAAACATTTCTTGTTTTTGCTTTCTCTCTGGGATCGTTCATAATTTTTGTTCTGAAGTCCTTGCATCCTTTACCCCTTGGTGCATTCCACATCCTCTTCTCTAACTTCTGTTGGGAATATAAGATGTCAACAGCAAGCTATTTAGATGTAACTCCCTTATCTTTTCCTTCATTGCATTTGTCATTTCCTATTGTCTCTCCAAACAAATAGCCACTCCTACAGGGCTCTGATCTACTTTCAATTCAGGCCACTTCATTACTTTGTCTTTTACCTCTTGTCCCTGTATCAATAGGTCCAGATAGACTTGTTTGTAATATTACACCTGCTTTGTAAGATAACCACTTCTTCCCAGAGTTTCTGACTTTCCTCAGGTTTGCAGCCCTATCATTTAAAAACCAAGATTTTTTTGTTAGTTTAAGGTTTTCTGGTCCAATCTAAAAATGCAAAGGATTTTACTACTATCTGGGGCTCCTGTAAATGTAGCGTTTTTATTAAAAGTATGTCTCCTATCTATAGAAGAGATTCCTTTTTTTCCGTAGAAGAGATAGATTTCTATTTTCCATTTGCTTTTGAAGCTCAGCATTTTCATAGTCTTCAAGCTGTAATTTTGATTATCACTGTGTCAGATTTTTTTTTATTAGAGTCAGTTGTAGATGATTGTCGCAAGACAGTTTTGGTAAAATTGAGAAGTAATCTCAGAAACAAAGTACCTAAGGAAGAGAATTTGCTTTATGAAGAGAGGAAAAACACACTTATGACACTGTATATTTTCTTCTGGTTCATGAGTAATTGTTGAATGTAAGTAAGCAGTAATTTTCTAAAGCACACAGACATCCAATTATCAATTATAACCTGCCCTAAGGTGAAAAGTAAGCATAGGTCACACTGCCTCTTAAATTACTTCACTACCTCCTAATGAACCAGTGCACATCCCAATAAGTCCATTCTTGTTTTCTGATGGAACTAGGCGAACACAACAAAGAAACTCAGTTGCCCAATCACTCTTTACAATATAAAGTCCTTTATCTCTCAGCTTTGGATTCTGCCGATCATACTTGTTGGTTTATAACAAAACGTTACTAACATAAATATAGACTCTTGCTTACAATTCTGGCTTTCTTTGATCTTGGCTTGCCAAATGCTGTGGCAGCTGCCAAGAAGCATTTTTTTTTAAAAGTGTAAACACAATTCTGACTTTTCCACTTAAACTGTGGTACAATAATAGGAAAACAATGAACAAGAGTACCTCAAAAATCATAACCACTGCTGTGGACTGAACTGTCCTGACATATTCACATGTGGAAGCCCAAACTCCTAAGGTGATTTGGGACAGGGCTTTTGGAGGCAATTAAACTCAGATGAAGTCTAATGCTAACCTAATAGGATTGGTGGCCTAAAAATGAGGAAGGGAAAGATCTCTTTCTCCCTCCATGTGCCTGCATTGAGAAAGGCCATGTATGGACACAGCAAGAAGGCGCCATCTGTAAGGCAGGAAGAGAACCCTTACCAGAAACTGTTCTGGGGACTTCCAGCCTCCAGAACAATGAGAAATATGTGTCTATTGTTTAAGCTGCCCAGTTCAGTTCAGTTCAGTCTCTCAGTCATGTCCGACTCTTTGCAACGCTATGAACTGCAGCACACCAGGCCTCCCTGTCCATCACCAACTCCGGGAGTCCACCCAAACTTATGTTCATCGAGTTGGTGATGCCATCCAACCATCTTATCCTCTGATGTCCCCTTCTCCTCCTGTCTTCAATCTTTCCCAGCATCAGGGTCTTTTCAAATGAGTCAGTTCTTCGCAACAGGTGGCCAAAGTATTGGAGTTTCAGCTTCAACATCATTTCTTCCAATGAACACCTAGGACTGATCTCCTTTAGGATGGACTGGTTGGATCTCCTTGTCATCCAAGGGACTCTCAAGAGTCTTCTCCAGCACCACAATTCAAAAGCATCAGTTCTTTTGGCACTCAGCTTTCTTGATAGTCCAACTCTCACATCTGTACATGACCACTGGAAAAACAATAGCCTTAACTAGATGGACCTTTGCTGGCAAAGTAATGTCTCTGCTTTTTAATATGCTGTCTAGGTTGGTCATAACTTTCCTTCTAAGGAGTAAGTGTCTTTTAATTTCATGGCTGCAGTCACCATCTGCAGTGATTTTTAAGCTGCCCAGTCTATGGTATTTTGTTATGACAGCATGAGCAGACTAATACAACTACCCTTAGAAAGAACCATGTAAAAGAGAGGACACAATCCCTCTAGGAGTGAGGCATACAGTTTTAAGGAAAATGTAACAGGAAGCAAGAGGGCAGGGCATAATCTTTAAAAGAATGACATAGCCATTGAGGATATGACAAGAACTGGTTAGAATGGATTAGGTCCAAGAGGGCCGAAGATTCAACTTCCAGTAGTCCTTGAGCCTTATTATATGCTCATTGTAATATATTAGCATATGCTAAATGACACACTCACAGGTGTTATGACAGTTCCAAGGCCATCCATAAAAGGCCAAAAAGTGAGCAGTGGCCCAATTCCTGGAAATTTCCACTCCTTCTCCAAAATAGTTGGAGTAATCCTCCCACACATTATCCTATGAAATTACCCGTAAAAGCTAACCACCCCGTATTTCAGGGACTTTGGCCTTCTGGGATGGCTCACACTCTATCTGTGGAGTGCATTTCTCTCACGGCCACTCTCCCTTTCCAAGATGATTGCATGCCTAGGACCACTCTTGCCTTTGAGGAGGACTGCATTCTGTCTATGGCATGTGGATCTCTCTAAATAAATCTGTGTCTTACTTATCACTTTGTCTCTCACTGAGTTCTTTCTGTGATCAGACTTAAAAACCTGAGCCTCATTAAGTCCTGAGACAGGTGTGTGATTTCAATTAAAAGACAGTAGGTTCAAGTCCCAATCTGTGTTGTGTAGTTTCAAAAGCTTTCCTTAACATTTTCCAAGGGGCTCTTTCTTCTGTCCCTTCTCTCAATATGTATACTTAACTTATCCAATGAATAAGATGTGGCATCCGGTCCCATCACTTCACAGGAAATAGATGGGGAAACAGTGGAAACAGTGCCAGACTTTATTTTTTGGGGCTCCAAAATCACTGCAGATGGTGATTGCAGCCATGAAATTAAAAGACGCTTACTCCTTGGAAGAAAAGTTATGACCAACCTAGATAGCATATTAAAAAGCAGAGACATTACTTTGCTGACTAAGGTCTGTCTAGTCAAGGCTATGGTTTTTCCTGTGGTCATGTATATGGATGTGAGAATTGGACTGTGAAGAAGGCTGAGCGCCGAAGAATTGATGCTTTTGAAGTACAGTGTTGGAGAAGACTCTTGAGAGTCCCTTGGACTGCAAGGACATCCAACCAGTCCATCCTGAAGGAGATCAGCCCTGGGATTTCTTTGGAAGGAATGATGCTAAAGCTGAAACACCAGTACTTTGGCCACCTCATGCGAAGAGTTGACTCATTGGAAAAGACTCTGATGCTGGGAGGGATTGGGGGCAGGAGAAGAAGGGGACGACAGAGGATGAAATGGCTGGATGGCATCATGGACTTGATGGATGTGAGTCTGAGTGAACTCCGGGAGTTGGTGATGGACAGGGAGGCCTGGCGTGCTACGATTCATGGGGTCGCAAAGAGTCAGACAAGACTGAGCGACTGAACTGAACTGAACTGAAGATGTTCATTGAATTTGTCATCTAAATCAGTACAGACTTTATAACTACAGGCACGGATCTTCTAGAAAAACTGAGACATATTATCACCCTACTTACAGAAAATGTCTCTCTACCCATTCATATGGCCATCATAAGTGTCCAATATTGGTCATGGTTGGTGATACTGGGTCATTACCCATTGCTTACAATCAATCTTTGTTTTTCTGAAGGTGGTCTTAAAAGATAAGACAGTTATATGAGGTTCTTTATGGCAGTGCAGTGTTTTTTTTTAAAAATAATAGCTAGCTTCCTCATTGCCTACTACTAAATAATGGAAGTTCTCCCACTGAATGACACATAAGTTGAATGTATTTTTATTATTAATATAATTGTGAATTTTCTATTTCTTCTACCTTAATCAACCTATTTTAAAATATATTAGAGGATATTGAGTGGAAAATGCACTGTGTCCAAGAGTTGTGGTTAAGGCCTCAAACTGTGGACAAGAGGTACTAAGTATCCTACTTTGAAAGCCAGTTTGTAATAGAAGCCAGCCATATTCCCACAGGGCTTGTTAAGAGGTGAAAAGTACATACCACCCCCTGCCAATAGTGACTAAGAAGAGAACTGGCGAGGGAAAAGGGAATCATCAGCCTTGTAGGGTGTTCTAGTTGAAAGTGATGCTTACTGCTGTAACTAACAAACCCCTCTATTTCAGAATAAAATAAAATAAAAATTTTCATCCATGTGATTGAGCAGTGTGGATGTTCCTGGTTGGATGGTTTTCCTTCAGGCATTCCTTCCAGCTTGTAACCTTGCCATTTTCAGCACATGGCTTCCAACTTTGTCCTGGGGGGGTCATCTCCATTCCATCCAACCAGAAAGGGAGAGCAAGGGGGATTATAATATATGGGAAAGTTTTATGGGCTTTATTAGCTTGGTAGGGCTGCCATAACAACAGAAATGTGTTTTCTCACAGTTCTGGCGGGTAGAAGTCCAAGATTAAGGCGTCAGCAAGTTTAGTTTCTTCCAGGCCTCTCTCTTTCACTTGCAGATGGCCATCTTCTGGCTGCGTCCTCACATGGTCTGTCCTCTGTATGTGTGCAACCCTGGTGTCTCTTTGTGTGTCCAACTTTCCTGATACCAGATTTGAATAGAGCCCATCCTAATGGCCTCAGTTTAATTCAATCACCTGTCTCCAAACAGTCACATTCTGAGGTACTGGGGTTAGAGCCTCAACATATGGATTGGGGGAGGACACAATTCAATAACATGGGCCAACCACTGAAGTGATATAAATCATTTCCATTCAAAGGAATCCTTGCCTAGAACTCCAACACCTGGCTAGACCTAAATGCAAAGGGAACTAGGAAATGTAGCCTATTTGTGTAATCAGGAAGAAGAGAAAGGGAAATGAATGGGTTTGATTAAGGAGCGGAGTCTTCCACAGTGTGGTCAACAAATATCCGTTTTAAACTTCTTTGTTGTTCAGTCACTAAGTCATGTCTGACTCTTTGCAACCTCGTGGACTGCATCATGCCAGGCTTCCCTGTCCCTCACCATCTCCCAGAGATTGCCCAAGTTCATGTCCATTAAATCAGTGATGCTTTCCAACCATCTCATCCTCTGCCACCCTCTTCTCCTTTTGCCTTGAATCTTTTCCAGCATCAGGATCTTTTCCAATGAGTTAGCTGTTCATATCAGTTGGCCAAAGTACTTATGGAATTTACTTATCCTGTCTCCACAGATTCAATGTATATGATCTCCAGACACTTTTGTAAAAATAGGATTCAGATATAGCTTCTGCTAGTCCAGCGACTATGAATTTAAAAGGAAAATCATCTGCTCAACCCCCTGCCTCCATACCTAATACTTAACAGTGAAGCAGGGACACAGTAACAGCAGTAAGCCGTCCAAGTGAGGAAGAATGAGAGATACCAACAGTGACTGGTGAACAGCAATAATGAACTCCTGGAGGGCAGGCATTATAAGGACCCTCTGCTGTGGCAGTTCTGGGTTGGATTTTTATTCTGAGAGGACCATCCCTGACCACTGCTCTGTGAGGCCCCGGCTCTAGTCTTCTCGAGGTTCCTTCTTGTCTATTATCCTCCAAGGCTACATCTCCAGTGCACTTTGGGCATATAATCTTCGGGAATTGCTCAGATTTTGCAGTCCACTTCCTGTTCAGGTAAGTTTGGGCACCCATGGATTGGTTGAAGATTCAAGAAGTCAAAGGTCTATATAATTTCTTTGGTAATGCCATGTCCTTAACATCTTAGGAATATTTTGATCTACCTGGTTCTAATCAGTTTCACGTGCCAATAAGCATACTTGACATTTGTTCCCAAATACAAGTCTCAAACCTGATTATGCCTTTCATACCTCCCATCCATGCTGCTCTCAACTTGGACCTTAAGGGCAAGTACCTTGAGGTTATATGGAACAATAATTTGTGGTGGAAATGCACTATCCTCAATTCAGTATCAAAGCAGAACTGAATTTCTAGTTCAATTAAGTCTTACTGGGCCTTCCAGGTGGCACAGTGGTAAAGAATCTGCCTGCCAATGCAGGAGATGCGAGAGATCCGAGTTCAAGCCCTGAGTCAGGGGGATCCCCTGGAGAAGAGCGTGGCAACCCACTCCAATATTCTTGCCTGGAAAACACAATGGACAGAGGAGCCTAGCAGGCTAGAGTCGGACATGACTGAGCACACACCCAGGGCCTCTGTTATTCAAAAGCCTTATGATTTCTTACCATCTGAAATCTAGAAAGAAAGAGTTAGCTTTTCTGAATTTTTAGGAGCCTGGATTCCTGGATTCTTTCTGTCTTCTTTCATTTCTGTTTGAAGACTGTGCAAGTTTTTCCTCATCTCATTGCTTTCTTGTGATGCCTTGTTAAAGGCATTGAATAAAAGCCAAGATCTGCACTCTTTTAAACCACTTCCCCTAGAATAACCTAAATGGAAAGGAAATCTAAAAAAGAGTGCATAAATGTATACATATAACTGATTCACTTTGCTGTACAGCAGAAACTAATACAACATTGTAAAACAACTATATCCAATATCAATTAATAAAAGACAAAACAAACACAAACAAAAAATGAAATCTTGACCCAAACCAAGATTATTAAGAATTTTTCCTGTATTTTCTTCTAGATTTAGCTTTTTAACTTCAGTGTATAATTCACTTGTGTTGTTATACATTTTTTTTTTGCATGTGGATTTCTAATAGTTCCAATATAGTTTGTTGCCAGACTATCCTTTCTCCTCTAAAATATCTTTGGACCTTTTGCAAATATCAGTTGTCTATCTGTATATGTGATCATTGATCTATTTGTCTATATTTAAACACACATTACTTTTGTACATTATTAACACACATTATTTTATTTATTATAGCTTTATAATAAGATTTGAAGTCAGGTAAGTCTTGGAGAAGACTCTTGAGAGTCCCTTGGACTGCAAGGAGATCCAAACAGTCCATTCTAAAGATCAGTCCTGGGTGTTCTTTGGAAGGACTGATGCTAAAGCTGAAACTCTGGTACTTTGGCCACCTCATGCGAAGAGCTGACTCATTGGAAAAGACTCTGATGCTGGGAGGGATTGGGGACAGGAGGAGAAGGGGACGACCGAGGATGAGATGGCTGGATGGCATCACTGACTCGATGGACATGAGTTTGGTGGACTCCAGGAGTTGGTGATGGACAGAGAGGCCTGGCTTGCTGTGATTCATGGGGTCGCAAAGAGTCGGACACAACTGAGCGACTGAACTGAACTGAACATAAATTCTCTGACTTTACCCGTCATTTTTCAAGGTGTTTTGGCTCTTCTAGATCTCTTGTCTTTCCTTTTGGCTTGTAACTTCCTACAGAAAAAGCCTGCTTGGATGTTGACTGGCATTGCATGGACTCTGCTTATCAATTTAGGGAAAACTGACATTTTGGCATTACTGAATCTTCCAATCCATGGATGAGTTTGGGTAAACTCTGGAGTTGGTGATGGACAGGGAGGCCTGGAGTGCTGCAGTCCATGGGATTGCAAAGAGTCAGACGTGACTGAGCGACTGAAATGAACTGAACTGAACTATAACATTTTTTGCTATTCAGTCTGGCTAGAAGTTTATCAATTTATTGATCTCAACAATCAGCCTTTTGTTTCACTGATTTTCTCTATTGTTTTTTGATGCTAAGTTTTGAATGTGAAAAGTAACCATAACTGAAAAAGGCAATTTGATCAAGATGTTGTAATGATACCTGCTACTCAGTGGGAAAGCAGGATTTGACATTTGAGAGGAGCAATTGTAAAACTAAAATCATTTCATAGTAAGACTCCTAAACTGCTTTCATATGTTTAGTATAATCACATATTGATACTATTATTCAAATGTAATTTGATTGTTAACATCCATTATGTGTTTTGTATGTCAAATAATGTAGTGCAGAATTTCCCAAAGTGGGTGCCACTGGACATTATGTCCCTGAATATTGATGTCTATTAGTAAAAAAATGATTTAATCTTCAAATGATAGGAAACAGTAGTTAAACTGAGTTGGATAAATTTCTTTTTTTGTAAAATTTCTCATACTTTTGAAGACTACATTGTACATCTTTATTCTCCATGAGAAGGATATAAAGCACAGTGATTCTCAAATTTATTTGACCTGGGATTTTTTTTTTTTTATGGATCATCTAGCAGGACAAGTATTTAACAAAATTTCTTTTGGTGAATGCTAGTAGCTTGAATGAGTTTTAAAGCGAAAACAAACCTAGGTTTAAATCTTAATCTAGAACCAATTTGATCACAGTCAAGTAACTCAAAGCCTTTGAGCCTCAGTTCATCTTCAAAAGTAGATATTCAGAGTTCCCTTTTAGGATGTTGGGATGATTAGCAGTAATGACTATAAAGCACCTGGTAAAATGCCAGGCACATAGTACGTGATGTTATTGGTATCAAGATTAATAATTTTCTTCAATAATGTAGGATGCTAGATGAGAAAAGAGGTGCTTCATTTCCATTGCTAGCGCTGACATAAGAGCATTTTGTATAATTTAGAGTAATGATTTTTGTATCAAAAATTATAATGCACCTATCTTTATTCCTGGAAATGACATCCAGTGAAAAACATAATGTTGGTGCAGAATTGAATTGAATTCAGGAAGAAAACCATGAATTTCAGCATATCTGCCTATCACTGATTTCTTATGTGATCTTGAACAATTTAAACTCTTAAGCTTTGGTTTCCATATTTATAAACTATAGCATTTGAACTGGAATTTTTCTAATTGTTTACTTTTCAATACTGATGGATATTTATCCTTGAAAGATGTACTGCCTTACATTTAATCTCTGTTTACAGGATTTTGTTGTTGTTGTTGTTACCTCTGTCCCTTGTTCTACAAAAAGAAATATTTTCTTAACTTGATTTAGACTTTTAATCTCAAATCCTTACCCTCTGAGCAATGCTCTAACTCACTTTTACCCTCAACGTTTTACCTTCATAATTCTAATGCAGTTACTGTAAAGACATATTGGTTGCCTGCCCACTGTTCATTTTTCTCTTCTTCCTAATAAAACTTGAATTTATTCAGGTATACATGCTCCTGTATGCGTTCATGTATCCTCAAGAGAAGGTGACCGTATCCCAGCTACCGTAGTGTAACTAGTTCTCCTAAAGGTAAGTTGATTATGCGTGCTAGTGATAGGTCCAAGAATGGAAATGTTACCCAATTCTAGCCAATGAACCGTGAAGTGAAATCAACTGGGGCATATTCTAGAAAATGACTTTAATCCTAAGAGATACCCATCCACATCAGAGGACTGTGTATTTCTTTTTATTGCCTGGATTAGGCATTTGGCCCTGATTCATTATCTCTCTAATTAGTCTGTGAATCAGGTCAAAGCAACGAGAGAAGAAAAGAAGGATGTAATAACCTTTGGTTTAGATGACACTTAAGTAACTTGCCCTGAAACCTGAATTTTCTCTGAGTCTCTATTATGTGAGGCAATAGATTTTCTTGGTGTCTAAAATTCTGTAGGGTTTCTGTTACTTGTGAGAAAGAGCATACTGTCAAATGTTTAGACTTATAAATGGATAATTTTTAATTTTATAGTATTAACAATACTTCTTATTTTCATTCTTATGCTAGTAAAACTCATAAGAGCTGAGTATTTCAAATGCAAAGTGAAAATTGAAAGGGGACTATCCATGGTAAACAGTTGCTGGAGTTAACCGTGGAGGATTAAATTATCTTGGTTCTTCCAGGTAGTCGATATGCTCTGTGATGCTGCAACAAAGTACTATTTATGATGACAGGTGAATAGGCTACAAAATATAATCTATTTAATTATTTCCTTATCAAATAATCCTAGTATTTTACCTTAGAGATTTCAATTTGATATTAAAAACACAATTTTGACATTAATTTTAATATATTTTTTCTTCTAAAAGATAATTTTTTTGTTTTTGGTGAATACTATGGGAGAATTCGGAGAAGGCAATGGCACCCCACCCCAGTACTCTTGCCTGGAAAATCCCATGGATGGAGGAGCCTGGTAGGCTGCCATCCATGGGGTCACTAAGAGTCGGACATGACTGAGCGACTTCACTTTCGCTTTTCACTTTCATGCACTGGAGAAGGAAATGGCAACCCACTCCAGTGTTCTTGCCTGGAGAATCCCAGGGACAGCGGAGCCTGGTGGGGTGCCGTCTATGGGGTCACACAGAGTCGGACACGACTGAAGCAACTTAGCAGCAGCAGCAGCATGGGAGAATTAACTTTAAGTTTTTGGCTAAAGTGAATGTTTCCATAAGCCTCTTCCTACCTCCAAGAAAAAAAGGCATTTGGTATTTGAAAATGCTCTTCGTTGCTATACAGAATCAGTGAACAACTCTTTAAATGAGTAAGTTTTAGAATCCAGGACTTAGTCTGACATTAATTAGCTATGAGGAAAGAAGTGAATCAAATAGACAAGTCTAATGAAAAGGAATTTTATGGCCATATTCTATTTCACAGGAACAATGGTCTAAAATTGGATTTTAACAGTATTTAGCATATATTGGATTACTAATATGTATTGGTATAAGACAAATTTTACATGAATCCTGTCATGGACGTTTGCCATTGAGGTATCCACAGCCCCCAAAGAGTGATTTTAGTCACCTATGAGGGCTCATAGGCCGGCACATTCCTCAAGGGTGAAATGTTTTGTGTCACTAACTTTACGTGTAGCTGAACTCTTTAGGTACTTAAATGATTCTCACTTAATGCCTTTTTAAAAATTATCATTTACTTGTTTAAACTTTATAAACAGTCCTTTGCCAGTCACTGGCAAAAATACACCCACTCTTTGGGAAAGGCTTCCTTTATCACAAAATATCTTTTCCTGTCAGATGGTGTTGAATTCCTGTCATGCCAAGAATGAACATAACGTCTTGATAATAATTCTGGGTTTGCCTGTTGTAGTTCACTCGGTACTGTAAGCTCATCCACCAAGAAACATGTTTTGGTTTTCACCCTCATCGTTAGGACGGATGAGTCATATCAGAGGTCTGAGGTACTTTATGATGAAATCCAGGAAGGCCTGGAAGTATTGTAATTTCATATTTTCCACGATAGACATAGCCAGATTTCTTAAGCATTTTTGGACTTCTTAAAGACATGGGTAGCTGACCAAATGTTTCAATGCTTATTCTGTTAGCTTCTTTTTTTCCCCTCTTTCTACACTTAGAGGAGAGGAAACATTCTTCAAGGTCTAGGTTTAATATAATGCTTGTTTGGGGGTCTAGATACTCTATGACTGCTGTTGACAGGAAGTGTCTCCTAAGTTGAGGTCCCTTGTTTTCACCTAGGCACCTAGATTGAGACCTAGAATTTGAGATGTATAATACCTTCTTTTGGAGTACACACTTGGCCTTCTTCCTTTTGGAGTAACTTGAGTTTTTATTTCAAAATCTCAGTTGGGATATTATTTCCTTTTTGGACCTTTGACCAATCATTTTGCAATGCCAAGAACATTTGCCTATATCTAATTGACTTATTTTGAGGGTTTGTGCCAGAAACCACACGGAGTGAACTGTAATAAGCACATGTCTATTATTTAGGAACACATTGTCCTGTGATACTTCATCTTTGCTTTTGCACACCCTTCTCCCTTTTCTCTCTTTGCCTCCTTTGGCCCTTTCTCCCTTCACTTTCCCCAGGTGGCAATCCATTCCAGTGTTGGCAGGTGGCTCCTGACATCTACCCTGATCCACGTGTTTGAAAAAAGAGGAACTACATCATTTCAGAAACTTGGTGTCCTACATTTACAGTATTAATGGGTAGGTACTTTCTTGCCAACTTACCCAGAGCATACACTGGGTTTCATCTCTACAGACTGATAATCACATTTGCAGGTTGTACATTAATTATTTTTACTTAAAACTGTAATTTTGTGAAGCTATGCATGTTTAGTCTGTGAGCTAATCTCTTTTTGCTACTTGGTAATTTCTATCTTTAAAACATCTAATATTTATATCTGTTTCCTTGACAGCATGCTATTAATATTGCTAGTCTCAGTTATGATGTATTTTTTCCTGACTTCTCCTGGACTCTGAACTAATAAGATTGTTCTTTTTTACTCTTTGATTCCCAAACCCTGGCAAAGCACACAGAGTAGGTTTTCAGTAAACATTATATGAATGAATATGTGTATGCATCAAAAATGCACAGTAGACTCACTCAGGGGTGATCTCAAAAAATAATAGTGATCAAATTCTCCCAATGGGAACAGTTTTGAAAAGTGCCCCTGATGCACTGGTTTGAATATATAGGAATTATGGGTAAGGCAAAAGATGTAGCAGGAGCTTGGAAATAAAAAGATTGAAAGATTGGAGACTAGATAATCTGAGACAGGAACATGTGAATAAGAATGGGCACCAAAAAAAAAAAAAAAAAAGAAGCTGAGTGCTAAAGAATTGATACCTTTGAACTGTGGTGTTGGAGAAGACTCTTGAGAGTCCCTTGGACTGCAAGGAGATCCAACCAGTCTATCGTAAAGGAATATTCTTTGGAGGACTGATGCTCAAGCTGAAACTTCAATACTTTGGCCACCTGATGCGAAGAGTTGACTCATTAGAAAAAACCCTGATGCTCGAGAAGATTGAAGGCAAGAGGAGAAGGGGACGATATAGGATGAGATGGTTGGATGGCATCACTGACTCTATGGACATGAGTTTGAGCAAGTTCTGGGAGTTGGTGATGGATAGGGAAGCCTGGCATGTTCAGTCCTTGGAGTCACAAAGAGTTGGACAGGACTGAGCAACTTAACTGAACTGGGCACAAAATAGAAAGTTCTTTCTATCAGTAGTTCATGTCCACCAGAGAACATTCAGTACAGCATAGGCACTAAACATCAAGGGGACGATATAACCCAGCCAGTTTTAATGTTGGCCAGCCTCTGCCTTTGTCTGCCCAGTGTGGGGAGGATAGGCACACAAGTGACAGTGACAAAGATGTAGGTGATACATGGACCCAATGTCATGGACTCCTGCTTACCAAGACTCATCTACCTATTGCTACTGTAGACTCTGATCTGACAGCAATGAGATAAGAATTGAGCTCCCAGTACGGCATAAGATTCTTTTCTCGCTGGCAAGCTGATTATATTATTGGGCCCTCACTACTCTGGAAAGGCCAGTGGTTCATTCTCACAAGAATATATGTATATTCCAGGCATGGGTTTGTTTTTTGTTGTTTCTGTCCACAGAGCCTTAGCCAGTACACTTCCCTGAAGATAGAGGTACTGAGTCCACTGGTGTGAAATCCCACATAACACTGCCTCAGAACAAGGGGCATACTTTATATCAAATTGGTGTGGGAAAGGACTCATGATTGTGGGGTCAGTTGGTCACAGCACATACTGCACTACCTAAAAGTTGATGGCCAGACAAAGCCTTGGAACTGCCTGCTCAACGCAGAGCCGAAGCGCTCGCTTTGGAGGTGACAGTTTGTGTGGATGACATTCCATCCTCTACGGCACAGTATATGCACTGAATCAAAGACCTTATGTGGCATTTTGCTCCCAACAGGAAAGGAGAACAAAGGTTGGAAGAGGGAGAGGCTCCATTTACCATTACTTCCAAAGACCCATTGGAAATTCTGTGATTCCTATTCTCACAACTCTGGGCTCTGAGGGGTTACGAGGACGTAGGTTTCCAAAAAATGCATACTTTTAGCAGGGGACTCAGTAAGGGAACCATTAAATTTTAATCTACACCCTTTGGGTTCCTTGTATCCTAGGACTAATGTGCAAGAAAAAGGGTCAACATCTTGGCAGGGTAATTGACTCTATGAGGAAGAGGTGGAGCAGTTACTACACAATGAGACAGGGAGGAAAATGTGGGAGCCAGGTGATCCAAATGGGTACCTCTCGGTACTCACGTTCCCAAATGTTACTGCAGATGGGAAGATACAGCAACCCCAGCCTAAGGAATGGTGACCAGGGAACCAGGATAATTGAGCATAAGGATTTGGGTCATGGCACTAGGGAAATGTCCAAGGCTGCAAGAGATGGGAGCTAAGCATGAGGCAAATCTATTTTGGAATGCTTTGACTGTATTTGTTTCCATTTTCTAAAAAAAAAAATTATTTCAAATAGTGAGGAAATTAGCCGGAAAAAGAAGTGCTAGAGGTGGCAGCTAATGGCACATGTAGAAAAAACTTTCATAGTATCCCTGAATACTAAATTGGTACCAGACTGGAATGAGAAGAGAGAAATGGATGCCTTTGATTTCAGTGTTGAATTTCCAAGAGAGAAAAGCTGATACTTCTTTAGATATTGAAAGCCCAGAGTCATTATCATCCAAAGTCTCAAGCAAAGACCAAGAGATCCATTAAAGAAACAAAATGTTCCATACAGTGGGGAGAGAAACCTCATATTTTAGGTATGTGTGGCATGAAATGGTTGATGTAAGTGATTTTTCCAGATAGCATATCTGTGTTAAGTGTTAAATTTTTAATTTTTTTTCAAGGAATATTTTTCAAATGTGTTACACATTTTCATAGATTTTTTTTTTTTTTTTTACCAAGAAAGGGTATTTGGGGATTATTTAAACATTTTCTCACTGTCTCGGGACTATTGTTACAACAGTTAATGAGCCATAATGTGACTCAATAATATATCCAATGATTATCTTATTTGGGTTGTTTTATACTGAAGACCTTCAGGTTGCTTGCTTTTCAGTTTTTCACCTCCGTTACTTTTAGTTTTTCTTGCTTTTTTGAATTGCATAAACACAACAATGAACAAAGTGAGACACATTTAAATTACAGGTCTGTTACATATTTTTGGCTATTTATTTGTTCATTGTGCATTTGTTCAATTCATCCTTTCTATTTATCTTCTTTTTACTTGCTGATTCTTCACATTACTGGTACAGGTTATGAGAAAAGAGAGTCAAAGTACTCTATTGATAAGATCAAGTACTCTATTGATAAGATCACCCACTGTTCTAGTTGAGCTTAAAAATAAACAAGCAAACAAAAAAACACAGAAATATCTTGGCATCAGATTTTGTCTTCACTTACATTGGGGTTTCCCTGGTGGCTCAGAGGGTAAAGCATCTGCCTGCAATGCGGGAGAGCTGGGTTTGATCCCTGGCTCAGGAAGATCCTCTGGAGAAGGAAATGGCAACCCACTGCAGTATTCTTGCCTGGAGAATCCTATGGACAGAGAAGCCTGGCTGGCTACAGTCCATGGGGTTGCAAAGTGAACTGAGTGACTTCACTTTCATATTGTGAAACCACAAATAGGGTTAATGTGGCTTCAGGCTTGCATTTTTATGTAATATAGAGATTACTTGAACCTGTGCTCCTTGTGCATATGAACAAAGCCCCTAAGTAGTTAACTGATCTTCTTAATCCCAGGTATTCTCTATCAAGTTCAATTCTTGAGGAGCAGAGAAGGAAGCCAAAAGGGAAGGATAGCATCAAAGCACAATATTTGTGATTATATTTGCCAGGGAAGGCAGTGTATCTTGAGTAGAAAATGGGCTGGAGCTCAGAGGAATTGGAAGATAGCAAAATGACCCTTACAAATGGCACCTGGGGCTCTGCTCCTCTTCAGACATTGCGGGGAGAAGTTTTTGTAGCTGATTATTCACCTTCCCTTTTTGGAAGAGGGGAATAGGAGGATCAGGAGATACCTTTTCCTGCAATCTTTTGTTTTCTCTCATCTATTTGTTTTCAAAAGAAAAAACAAAACAAAAAAACAACCAAAACCTGGTGGTTCAAGATCTCCTGGCTTAAACTGCTATAAAGGATTCCGTAAGGCTTGTAAGGGGCTTCCCTGGTGGCTCAGAGATTAAAGCGTCTGCCTCTAATGTGGGAGACCTGGTTCGATCCCTGGGTTGGGAAGATCCCCTGGAGAAGGAAATGGCAACCCACTCCAGTGTTCTTGCCTGGAGAATCCCATGGACGGAGGAGCCTGGTGGGCTACAGTCCATGGGGTTGCAAAGAGTCAGACTTGACTGAGTGACTAACTAACTAAGGCCTGTAAAGCTGTTGCAGCTGACAGCAATATGGTCTGAGTGTCTAACAGACAGGTCATGAGAGTCTAACAGACTTGGGCTTAAGTAATGTTTCTGCTCTTCCAAACCAAGCGACCTTCAAGAAACACGTAATCACTTGATTTATTCATTTTGCTGTGTCGGGTCTTAGTTGCAGCTTATGAGAACTTCAGCCCCTAGCTGTGGTGCACCATGCTCAATAGCTTAATCACTTTAAATTATAATACCCTCACCTGTGAAATACAGGTAATAACAGCTACCTTATAGAGTTGAGAGGATTCAATAAGATCATATACCTGGGGAAAGTATTCAAAGAATTGTAGCATTTATAAAATACACTAATACTACTCAACTTATTGTCTTGGTTTGAAAGTTCAAGTACCTTTGTATTAAATAACTCTAATGGATCATTATCTTTGTGTGCATCCTCAGTTGGAGAGAAGCTGGGACTCTTTTGCGACCCCATGGACTGCAGCCCTGCCAGGCTCCTCTCTCCATGGGATTCTGCAGGCAAGAATAACGGAGGGAGTTGCCATTTCCTTCTTCAGGTGATCTTCCCAACTCAGGGATAGAACCCAGGGGTCTCCCGGGTTTCAGGCAGATTATTTACCACTGAGCCACCTAGAAAGGCTTGTCATTAGCTTTATGGACTGCTTTCTCTGAAGGAATGATTTTCGTTTTATATGGGCTTCATCACCTTCCATTTTATCCTCCTTTTAAGAAGATGACAAAGTGTTTTGAAGTATTCTCTGTGCTTTTGAAGCAGCGAATTGGGAGAGGGAAAGAAGATACTCAAATTGCTTATCTTCATTCTAGCAAACCCTGGATTTGCAATTAATAGTTTGCATGGGAAAAATGATTCTTGGCCAGTTTTAGCAATGCCAAAGCAACTCCTCTGTAGTCCACATTTCTATTTAGTTTTTTAAAAATTGTACTCTCATTTGTTATAACAATTCATATTTATATATTTGGTATGTATTAAGTATATATATATACACACACATAGACTTTCTTTACTATTTTATGATATAGTAAGTGAAAGTCAAAGCCTCAGAGAACCTGAAGCTAAGATATTATTTAACTCACATACATTTGAGGGACTATGCCAGGTACTAGGCATACTTCCATGCCAAGATTTTAGTACACTATTCAGCAGACCAGACCTTTACCAAGGTCAAACATTTGAAAATGAAAGAAGAGACAATTTCAGTGTCTCATTAGTGGAGAAATGGTTAAACAAATGGTAGCAAATTCATCAACGGAATGCTGTGCAGCTGTTAAAAACAATGAGGAAAAGCTGTATGCATCGAGTTGTAAATATCTCTAAGACATTAAATGAAAAACGCAAGTCTGAAAACTATGTACATGACATGACTTCATTTAGGTTAAAATATATCACATTATCATAATCAATAATAAGTATATGTCAAATATATACATTTTATCTCTAGATTTATATCTATCCCATGGACAACAAAAACTAGAATACCCATCACCTGTAACCCTGGGGAAAGAAACAGTTAAGGAGGAATTTATCGTTTTGCTCTAACAATTATGCGTTATTTGAATCGCTTAGAATGTATTCCTGTTTACTTCTACGCCTTTTTGAAAAGATGAATAAACAACACATAGTTGGAGTAAAATCAGGAAAACATGAATCTTTTAAAAATTATTTCTAATTATGATAAAATTAGAAAAACATAAAAATTTACCATTTAACTATTTTTGAGTGTACAGTACAGTGGTGTCAAGTTTATTCACATTGTTTTGCTACCAATCAACACCATCCACATCCAGAACTCTTTGCCTTGCAAAACTGAAATTGTACTCATCAAGCAGTTACCCTGGAGAACACAAGGGCACCCCACTCCAGTGTTCTTGCCTGGAGAATCCCAGGGACAGAGGAGCCTGGTAGGAGGCCGTCTATGGGGTCGTGCAGAGTCGGACACGACTGAAGCGACTTAGCAGCAGCAGCAGCAAGCAGTTACCCATTTTCTCCTCCCACAATCTTACTTTCTGCTCTGAAGATTTTTTTTTATTTTCATGCAACAGAAAGTGTAAATTTTACTTTTCTTTCACTAGGGTAACACCATTTCCCACGAAAACGATACAACTTTCCACATTATTTCACAGCCAAAGGAACTACACCTGTTTGCTGGTCCTTTGGGTTCATCCTGCAATAGACAGCTAGCTTCCAAGCCTCTTCACGGAGTGAACAGTTCTGGTGGCGCCTCTTGATGACGTGCCTGGTTTGCACGTGCCTGCTTTGAAAAGCTTGAGTTGGCTGCAGGCGTGGGAGCAGGAGGTTAGAGAGACACTAGCCAAGGCTCTGCGTGGCTTTGCACCCACTGGGACCTCAACCCAAAGGGGCTCCCAACAGGAGTGTGGTGCATGTGTGGGACTTCCTTGTGCAACAGCTCTGACTTAGGGGAGGTTTCGTGGTTAGAAACCACCATTTTCCTTAGAAAAGCTGTTGCCATTTTATGGGTGAATCTGTGTGGTCAGCGGCAGCCCTGCTGACAGCTTTTGGAAGCCACCCACACTGGGAGGATTCGCAACTTGCCTGCCAGCTACTGTTCCTGTGAATTTGACTTCTCCAGGTACTTCATATAAGTGGAATCATGAAGTCTTTGCACTGTTGTGACTAGTTTATTTCACTCAGCATGTCCTCAGCGTCTGTACTATGCCCTCAAGTTTTGTCCGTGTTGAATTTCCTTCCTTTTCTAGGCTGAATAATATTTCTCTGTGTGTGTGTGTGTCATTTTGTTTAAGCGTTTTCTAAGTCTTTTGTAAGTGATTTTTCAATTGGCTATAATACATAATAAAAATGTGGTTAAGGGATAGTGTTCTGTTTAAGGAAGATTGACATAATCTCTCAGAGTTGCAAAAAAACACTCCACCACACACTTTTTTTTTTTTTTGGTCATTAGGAATATGAATCAAAGAATTGGAATACTGAATGAATACTTGCTCTGTTAGATGGGAGAATGGATAATTCAAGTAAGACCAGACAAATATGGCATATCTCACTATTTGAGTCTTATGTCAAGCATTTCATCACATGTAAATTTTTTAGTGCCGTTTTGTTTAAACTCCTGAAGGAATCAATTAAGTGGACTTTTAGGATATTTTACAAAAAGAGTAATTAGGAAGGCAGGGCTTTAAACTTTGCCTAGTTTACCCTGTATCCGGAGACATAACTAAAACTTTATTATTATATGAAAGAGTGGAGGAAATTGAAAACAGAGGATTTCAGGATGTTAACAAAACATCATCCCTGTACGCATAATATTTATATTGCCAAATGCCAGTAGGAATTCCTTTTGCATTTTATTTTTGCCTAATTACTTATGTCAGGAATTCTGAGACAATTAGGAGCCAAAAAGGAAAGAAAAAATTTTCTCATGTTCTTTATTAAATACTTGTGGGCTAGTTGTCTAAAATCCACAGATTTCCAAAGGATATGCTTCAGGTGTTCTTTTGTTCTCCTTTTGTATCAATACAAAGGACACATAATAACTTAGTTCCACCAATCAGGATATTATATAATTTCAGACAAGAATTGTGGTAGCTTTACCAAGGTCACCATCAGAGTTGAGGAAGGCTAGAGACCCATGTCTTTTTCTCTCTGTGGCATATTCCACTTTTATTTTTCCTTTGCCTCATTTCCCTTCTTACTCTGTTTTCTTTCTCATTCAGCCATATAGTTGTGTGTCTTCAGGGTGTGATCTTCACTGGAAGTAACAGAGTAATCTTTCACTTGTTATGACTTAGAGTTAATTCTAGTTTTCAGACTCATTTATTGTATCAATAATAACTACAGCTTTTTCCACTCCCAAAGGCTATGAGAAAAGATATGTTTCCACATCTTGGCTATTGTGAATAAATACTTCAAAAAAGATGGGATATAGCTCTTCAAAATTCTGTTTTCAGTTCTTTTGGGCTTATACTCAGAAGTGGAATTGCTGGACTGTGGGCTAGATCCTTTCATTGGAAGGACTGATGTTGAGGCTGAAACTCCAATACTTTGGCCACTTGATGTGAAGAACTGACTCATTTGAAAAGACCCTGATACTGAGAAAGATTGAAGGCGGGAGGGGAAGGGGACGACAGAGGATGAGATGGCTGGATGGCATCACTGACTCAATGGACATGAGTTTGAGTAAACTCTGGGAGTTGGTGATGGACAGGGAGGCCTGGCGTGCTACAGTCCATGGGGTCACAAAGAGTCGGACATGACTGAGTGACTGAACTGGACTGGGCTGGATCTATTTTTAATTTTTTGAGGAATTTTTGTATTGTTTTCCACAGTGGTTGGACCAGTTTACATTCTCAGCAACAGTGTTAATATGGGCTTCCTTTTTAACTTTTTTTTTTTTTTCCAGCACCTGTTCTTTCTTGTCTTCTTGATGTTAGCCATTCTAACAAGTATGAGGTGGTATCTCAGTGTGGTTTTAATTTGTGTTTCCCTGATGACTAGTGATGTTGAGCATCTTTTCCTGTGTGTGTTGGCCCTTTTGATGTCCTCTTTGAAAAAAACCTATTTCGTTCTTTTGCTCACTTTTTAACTGGATGTTTGGGCTTTTTTTTGTTATTAACTTGTATGAGTTCTTTATAGATTCGGGTATGAACTCTATCTGATACATGGTTTGCCAAATTTTCTCCCTTTTTGTATGTAATTTTTTCATTTTCTTTTAAAAAATTTTTACTGCATTTTAAAATTTTTACAGCAAAGTGAATCATATATATATATATATATATATATATATATTCTTTTTTCTAAATATTCTTTTCCCATATAGGCCACTACAGAGTATTGAGTTCCCTGTGCTATACAGCAGGTTCTAATTAGTTATCTAGTTTTTAAAATTTATTTTTGATTATAGGAGAATAGCTTGACAATGTTGTGTTGCTTTCTACGGTACAACAACATGAATAAGCTTTAAGTATACATATATTCCCCCCCTTGAACCTCTCTCCCATCCCCCATCCCCCCCTTTAGGTCATCACGGGGCACCGAGCTGAGCTCCCTGTGTTATATAGCAGCTTCCCACTAGCTGTCTGTTTTACACATGGTAGTTTGTCAGTGCTACCGTCGTAATTGTTTATTTTGCTCTGGGAAGCTTTTGAGTTTTGTAGTTCCACTTGTTAATTCTTGTTTATTTTTGTGTATGCTTTTGGCATCATGTCCAAAAAAATTGTTGCCAAGACCAACGTCAAGAAGCTTCTTTCCTATATTGTCTTCTAGGATTTTTATGATATCAGGTTTTATGTTTAAGTCATTGATTCATTTCAAGTTACTGTTTCGTGAGTAATGTGAGATAAGGATCCCGTTTTTCTGATCTGTGTGTACTTCTCCAGTTGCCCCAGCATTATTTGTTGAGAACACTGTCTTTTCCTTGTGGAGTATTCTTGGCTTCCTTGTTGAATATTGGTTAACTGTATACGCCAGGATATAGTTCTGGGCTCTGTGTTCTGTTCCATTGGTTTATGTGTCTATTTTTGTGCCAGTTCCCAGTTCCATACTGTTCTTCTTGCTATGGCTTTGTTGTACAGTTTGAAATCAGGAAGCACAATACCTCCAACTTTATTCTTTTTCTCAGGATTGCTTTGGCTATTCAAGGTCTTTTGTGGTTCCACACAAATTTTAGGATGGTTTCTTCTGTTTCTGTGAAGAATGACATTAAAGTTTTGATGAGAATTGCCTTGAATCTGTAGATAGCTTTGAGCAGCATAATTGAACAATATTGGTTCTTCAAATCCATGGTCATGGGGTTTAAAAAAAATTGTGTCTTCGTTGATTTCTTTCAGCAAATCTTAGAGTTTTAATTATACAGATATCTCAGTTCCTTGGTTAAATTTAACTCTAAATATTTTATTTATGATGCTATTGTGAACGGGATAGTTTTACTTTTTTACAGGTGGTTCATCATTATTGTAAAGGAATGCAGCTGATTTCTGTATGTTTCTTTTGTATCCTACAACTTTACTAAAAAGTTGATTAGTTCCAGGAGTTTTATTTTTGCTGACTCTGTAGTTTTCTATAAATAAAATCATATTATCAGCAAAAATTATAGTTTATGTCTTCCTTTCTGACTTAGATGCCTTTTATTTCTTTATCTTGCCTAATTGCCCTGGCTAGAACTTCTGTACTGAATTGAATAAGAGAGGTGAGAGTGGGCATCCTTGGCTTGTTTCTGATCTTAGAGGAAAAGGTTTTCAATTTTGTCTGCTGTGTATGGTGTTAGCTGTGAGTTTGCCAAATGCGACTTTTATTATGTTGAAATGTGTTCCTTCTATACTCATTTGTTAAAAGTTTTTTTTTAATCATGAAAGCATATTCAGTTCAGTTCAGTCGCTCAGTTGTGTCCGACTCTTTGTGGCCCCATGAATTGCAGCACGCCAGGCCTCCCTGTCCATCACCAACTCCTGGCATTCACTTAGACTCACGTCCATCGAGTCCGTGATGCCATCCAGCCATCTCATCCTCTGTTGTCCCCTTCTCCCCCTGCCCCCAATCCCTGCCAGCATCAGTCTTTTCCAATGAGTCAACTCTTTGCATGAGGTGGCCAAAGTACTGGAGTTTCAGCTTTAGCATCATTCCTTCCAAAGAAATCCCAGGGCTGATCTCCTTCAGAATGGACTGGTTGGATCTTACAGTCCAAGGGACTCTCCAGAGTCTTCTCCACATTTCAAAAGCATCAATTCTTTGACGCTCAGCTTTCTTCACAGTCCAACTCTCACATCCATACGTGACCACTGGAAAAACCAAAGCCTTGACTAGACAGATCTTTGTTGGCAAAGTAATGTCTCTGCTTTTGAATATGCTATCTAGGTTGGTCATAACTTTCCTTCCAAGGAGGAAGCGTCTTTTAATTTCATGGCTGCAGTCACCATCTGCAGTGATTTTGGAGCTCTCCAAAATAAAGTCTGACACTGTTTCCACTGTTTCCCCATCTATTTGCCATGAAGTGATGGGACCAGATGCCATGATCTTCCTTTTCTGAACATTGAGTTTTAAGCCAACTCTTTCACTCTCCTCTTTTACTTTCATCAAGAAGCTTTTTAGTTCCTCTTCACTTTCTGCCATAAGGGTGGTGTCATCTGCACATCTGAGGTTATTGATATTTCTCCCAGCAATCTTGATTCCAGCTTGTGCTTCTTCCAGCCCAGCGTTTCTCATGATGTACTCTGCATATAAGTTAAATAAGCAGGGTGACAATATACAGCCTTGACGTACTCCTTTTCCTATTTGGAACCAGTCTGTTGTTCCATGTCCAGTTCTAACTGTTGCTTCCTGACCTGCATATAGGTTTCTCAAGAGGCAGGGTGGTGTTATATCCTGTCAAATGGTTTTTTGTGTGTGTCTATTGTAATAATTGTGAGTTTTTTAATTTTTTTGATGGGATAAATTATAGTAATTGACTTTTGTATGTTGAACCATTATTGCATTTCAGGATGAATCCCACTGAGCATGGCATATTATACTTTTACTGTGTTCTTATGTTCAGTTTGCTAATATTTTATTGAGAATTTTTGCATCTGTGTTCATCAGGGGTATTGATCTATAGTTTTCTTGTGGTTCCTTTACCTAGTTTTGATGTCAAGGTAGTATAATAGGGGTGGGACAGGAGCATGGCCTTTGGCCTGTGTGGCAGTGGTCTCAACAGTAGCAATTTTCTTGGGTTGCAGTCAGTAGGACCTGGCCCCCTGTTTGCTTGCTTGTCCCCTTCCCTGGAGCAGTTGCGAAGCAGGGCCTGCCCAGCAGGGCACTGAGGAGGGGGACTGGAAGAGAAGGCTGCAGCAGCATCAGGCACACCCAAAGCTGCACACACAGCTTCTTGCTTAGGTGGGTCTGGGCTGTTTCAGGAAGCAGAGTAGGTGCACAGACAGGTAGACCAGCAGACTGGCAGAGATGGTGATGCTGTGTCTGACCATGAGTTAGGGAGACCCTCTGTTGGTGTGAAAGGCCAGTTGAAGATGCTGTGGCTGGAACATTGTGACCTGACCATGACCTGACCCATGGGAACAGCTGCAAGAACAAAGGATCAGACACCAAGAATTTTGCAACAACTAAGCATACCCCTCCCTCACCTTGCCTATAAGAGGCCTTTGCTGAATGCCTTTGGGGGAGTTCGCGGCTTTTTAAAGGCTTGAGCCACTCGTCTCTTTTCATGGCCCTGCAATCAACCTCTTTTGGCTTCAGACTCCAATGTTTTGGTATTGTTTGTCTTCACTGTGTGTTGGGTGCACAGACTTGCATTCAGTAACAGTAATGCTGGTGTCATAGAATGAATTTGGAAGTGTTCTTTTTTCTTCCATATTTTGGAGGCATCTGAGAAGGATTGGTGTTAACTCTTCTTTAAATATTGGCTAGAATTCACCAGTGAAGCTGTCTGGTACTGGAGTTTTTGAGGTTTCTGTTGCTGATTAAGTCTCTTTACTCATTATTGGCCTCCTTATATTTTCTATTTCTTCCTGATTGAATCTCAGTAGGTTGTGTTTCTAGAAATGTATCCAGTTCTCCTGGGTTACATAACTTTTTGGCATGTAATTATTCATAGCAGTCTATGTATTTCTATGTAGTGGTAGTTGTAATGTTGACTCTTCACTTTCCACTTTTGTTTAAATCTTTTTTCTTGGGTAATCTTTCCAATGTTTGTCTATTTTGTTTGCCTTTTCAAAGAACCAGAACACGCTTTTGTTGTTTCTTTCTGTTGTTTTCCTGGTCTCTATTTCATGTATTTCTTCTCTGAGCCTTATTGTTTCCTTCCGTCAGCTGACTGTGCGCTTGATTTGATCTTTGTTTAGGTCCCTGAGGTGTAAAGTATTTTAATCAAAATCCATGTAATTTCTTAATATATGCATTTATTGCTGTAAACATTTCTTTCAAAATGCTTTTGCTGCCTCTCAGAAGATTTTATATATTGAATTTCCATTTTCATTTATTTTAAGATAATATTTAATTTCATTTTTGATTTCTTTTTTTGATTAATTGGTTGTTTACAAGTGTGTTACTTCGTTTCCGTATGTTTGTCTTATCACTTTCCTGTTGTTGCTATCTAGTTTCATATCATTGTAATCAGAAAAGATAGTTGTCACAATTTAAATCTTCTTGAATTTGTCTACATTTGTTTTGTGTCCTATTATAGATGTATCCTGTAGAATATTCCACGTGCCCTTAAGAAAAATATGTATTTTGTTATTGTCAGATGAAATGTTAAGTGTATATCTGCTAAGTTCATTTGTTCTAAATTATTGTTTGGGCTTCCTGGTGGCTCAGCTGGTAAAGAATCTGCCTGAAATGAGGGAGACCTGGGTTTGATCCCTGGGTTGGGAAGATCCCCTGGAAAAGGGAATGGCTACCCACTCTAGTGTTCTGGCCTGATTAACTCCAACATTAATTGTTGATTTTCTATCTGGGCTGTCTATTGTTTCCAGATAGTGGGATATTGAAATCTCCTAATATGATTGTATTTTTGTCTAAGTCTCTCTTAAGATCCATTGTATTTGCTTAATATATTGGTGCTTAATGTTAAGAAGATATACATATATATATATTTTTGAGCACATATATATTGCTACATCTTGATGTCTTGACCCCTTTTTCATATTATAATGATCTTGTTTGTCTCTTGCTACCACTTTTTGACTTGAAGTCTATTATGTTTTATAGGAGTATGGCTGTACCCACTTTCTTTTGGTTTCTTCTTGCTTTGACCATCATCTTCAATCCTTCCCTTGAGACTACATGTATCTTTAGAGCTGAAGTGAGTCTTCTGTAGGTAAAATATGGTTGGATCTTGTTTTTAATTCATACAGTTATTCTGTACTTTTTGATTAGTGAATAGATGTAAGTCTATTTACGTTTAGAATGATTATTGATGTGTAATAATATAATACTGCCATTTTATCTTTTCTGGTTATTTTGTATCTCCCTTTTTTCCCCTTTCTCTTTCTATCTCATTTGTAAGTTGGTGGTTTTCCATAGTGATTTATTCAGTCTCTTTTTTTTAGTTTTGTGTCTCTCCTGTATACTTTTGCTTTGTGTTACCGTAAGGTTTACATAAAACATCTCATAAATAAAGACCCCTTTTTATGTTTTACGGCAACTTACTTTCAGTCATAAAGTTTCCATTCTTGTTCCTCTTCTATGATTTTTTTTTTTTTTGGTTACCTTTTATTTTTTATTTTATTTATTTATTTATTTATTTATTTTTAACTTTATTTTACTTTACAATACTGTATTGGTTTTGCCATACATTGACATGAATCCACCACGGGTGTACATGCCATCCCAAACATGAACCCCCCTCCCACCTCCCTCCCCACAACATCCCTCTGGGTCATCCCTGTGCACCAGCCCCAAGCATGCTGTATCCTGCATCGGACATAGACTGGTGATTTGATTCTTACATGATAGTATACATGTTTCAATGCCATTCTCCCAAATCATCCCACCCTCTCCCTCTCCCTCTGAGTCCAAAAGTCTGCTATACACATCTGTGTCTTTTGCTGTCTTGCATACAGGGTCATCATTGCCATCTTTCTAAATTCCATATATATGTGTTAGTATACTGTATTGGTGTCTTTCTTTCTGGCTTACTTCACTCTGTATAATCGGCTCCAGTTTCATCCATCTCATCAGAACTGATTCAAATGTATTTTTAATGGCTGAGTAATACTCCATTGTGTATATGTACCATGGCTTTCTTATCCATTCATCTGCTGATGGACATCTAGGTTGTTTCCATGTCCTGGCTATTATAAACAGTGCTGCGATGAACATTGGGATACATGTGTCTCTTTCAATTCTGGTTTCCTCGTGTATGCCCAGCAGTGGGATTGCTGGGTCATATGGCAGTTCTATTTGCAATTTTTAAAGGAATCTCTACACTGTTTTCCATAGTGGTTGTACTAGTTTGCATTCCCACCAACAGTGTAGGAGGGTTCCCTTTTCTCCACACCCTCTCCAGCATTTATTGCTTGCAGATTTTTGGATCGCAGATATGTTTTGATGTCACAAATTCTCTCTCTTTAAGCTGTGAGTTTGTTACCAAATTGTAGTAAAATACTTACTTTAAATTATTTTCTTTTAGTGTTTATGCTTAAATTAAGTGTTTAACACACTTCTAAAATAGAGGCCTTATTTTATATTAAAATTTATAATAAAATGAAAATATTTAAACATTAAAGTTAAAATGTATTTTATATTAAATTATAAATTATTTATAACTTGGTAAATTTTATCAATTTATATCGTTATATTAAAATACATTTTACATTATTTTATATTAAAGGGACCTTATTTTATATTAAACTTGGGCTTTCCTAGTAGTTCAGTGGTAAAGAATCTGCCTGTAGTGCAGGAGCTGTAGGAGATGTGAGTTCGATTCCTGGGTTGGGAAGGTCTCCTGGAGAAGGGAATGGCAACCCACTCCAGTATTCTTGCCTGGAGAATCCCATGGACAGAGAAGCCTGGAGGGCTACAGTCCATATGGTTGCTAAGAGTCGGATACGACTGAGTGACTAAGCACACACACACACAACAAAGTTATACTTTTCTAATTCCAGCTGTCTATATATCATCTTAATCAGAGTTTTTTTGTACTTTTGAATTCATTTCAATTTGAGTTCCCTCCAGCCTTTCTCATGAGGTACATCTGGTAGTTGTGAATTCCTGCAGCTCTTTTTTGTCTGGGAAAGCTTTTATTTTTCCTTTATATCTGAAGGATAACTTTGTTGAATAGAGTATTCTTGGCTGGCAATTTTTGTCTTTGGATAATTTGAATATATCAATCTACTTTCTTGTGGCTTGTAGATTTTCTACTGAGAAATCTAATAATGGCCTAAATGGGACTTCTTTGTAGATACTTCTTTCCCCTACATCTTAAAAAAAAAAATTCACCATTTAACTTTGGCAATTTCATTATGATGTGTTTATAAAGTCTATTTGCATGGAGATAATAAAGTGTTCTGTTAGCTTTGTGGAGTTGTATTAATATATCCAGTTCTTTCCCCAGGTTTAGACAGTTCTCAGCTATTGTTTTTAAAACTAAAGCTCTGTCCCCTTATTTTTCCCTTTTGTAAACCCATTATTCTTATGTTGGATTTTCTAAGGGAGTCTGATAACTTGCATAGGGTTTCTTCAGTTTTAAAAAATCTTTGTTCTCTTTCATCTTGCATTTGAAACATTTCTCAATTCCTAACTTTCAGGTTGCTTATTCTCTCTTCCATCTGATCTGCTCTGTTTTCAGTGCTTTCTAATATATTCTTCATCGCTTTTTCTTTTTATTGTATTTAGTTTTTCAGGTCCATCATTTCTATTTGGTTCCTTTTTAAAATTTACATCTCTTTAGTAAAGTGTTAATTTTATTCCTGAGTTCATTGCTCTTTTTGAGTGTTCTTGTAATATGTTGAAATTCTTCATAATAACTGAATTCTCTCATATTACAATATTTTGTGTCCAGATTCAGTTGCAGGAAAATTGTCTTTTTTTTTGTGATACCACGATTTTTCATAGTGCTTGATGAAATGTGCCTCTGCTGCTGCATTTTAATTAGCAAGCAACTTTTATTTTAGGCGTTAAGGCTGTGTTTAATTCTACCAATTCAACAGGTTGTCAGTTAGAAGACTTTCTTTTGTTTTCCAGAAGGTGGCACTAGAGCACAAGTTTTTGGTTTCTGTTATTGGTAATGCAGATGGTGACTGCAGCCATGAAATTAAAAGACACTTGCTCCTTGGAAGAAAAGGTATGACCAACCTAGACAGCATATTAAAAAGCAGAGACGTTACTTTGCCCACAAATGTCTGTCTAGGCAAAGCTATAGTTTTTCCAGTAGTCATGTATGGATGAGAGAGTTGGATTATAAAGAAAGCTGAGCACTGAAGAATTGATGCTTTTGAACTGTGGTGTTGGAGAAGACTCTTGAGAGTCCCTTGGACTGCAAGGAGATGCAACCAATCCATCCTAAAGGAAATCAGTCCTGAATATTCACTGAAAGAACTGATGCTGAAGGTGAAACTCCAATACTTTGGCTACCTGCTGCGAAGAACTGACTCACTGGAAAAGACCCTGATGCTGAGAAAGATTGAAGGCAGGATGAGAAGGGGACGACAGAGGATGAGATGGTTGGATGGCATCACCAACTCAACGGACATGAGTTTGAGCAATCTCCTGAAGTTAACGATGAATAGGGAAACCTGGCATGCTTCAGTCCGTGGGGTTGCAAAGAGTCAGGCACGACTGAGTGACTGAAGTGAACTGAACTGGTGCTGACTTGTAGCTAAAGTTGAGAGTGTGCCTATTTTTTTTTTTTAAAGCTGCCATTAAAAAAAAATAAAGTTGGTGGCAAGAGTTGGGCGAGGTGTATTCTTAGCACTTGGGTTCTTGCCCAGTAGGGGGAGTCCCAGAGGGAGTGGAGGAGTACAAGATGTCCATAGGCAGACATCTTGGGCAGATGCTGTGGAATGTATTCCTTCAGTTCTCTGTCTGCCTTCCTCCCTTTACTTTCTCTCCGCCTAGTCATGGAGACCTCTTTTCAGAAATCTGATTGCAGGAGAGCAGTGGGACCTTCTACTGCAGCTCGTGTGGCCAGGCAGAATTTTAGCTTAATGTCCTCTGCTAGAGGGGCTGCCACGGCTGTTGGTGTTGGTGTCACTGCCACCACCACTGGCCCAACGCTACCTCTGCCGCGCCTTGGTTAACTCTGCATCCTCCACCCTGGCCTAATTCACCCACTGTTGGGTGCATTTCTGAAGTGTTCTGGTGTGTTGTCTTAAGGAACTTGAATTGGTTATAGATATCCAATTAGTTTTTAATTGAAGAGGAGAGAAAAAAAGAACAACTCACACCAACCACCATGATGCTAACCCCAGTCTTCTTAAATCATCATTTTTAACCTCATAATGTGGCTAATGAAATGCCGTCTCTACTATGCTTTCAATGATATGCTTTCCTTATTCATGTAATTTTTAGAGGGTTGTTTCTTTTTAAACCAGTTACCTATGTTGTGGTGGTTAATTTGGTTAGAAATAAAGTTAATGTTGATAAAATTAGAAATAGAATTTCATGAATTCAGTTAACTGAGCAAATTAATAATATATTATTTTGAAATACTCAGAAAGCATATACGTAAACTTTCTTCCATCAGGATATTTTGTGTTCCGTAAGAGAGAATTTGATCCCATCACATAGTATGAATTAGGGATCCAGTAATCATCCTTATTATAATAAAAGCCTAATTTCTTTTCTGTTTTTAATGAAGATAAAAATATAAATTCTAATCTGTTCTTTATACTTATGAAAAGGGCATCTTTCACACCCAGACTTAGAGACATCCCCTATAGAATAAAATCCACACTCCTCAATGTAACTGTTATTTGGGGTTAGTGTTTGTATGATCTGTAGTTTACATCAGTTTCCTTTTAGCCTGCTCAAGTGTTTATACTTAACACAGGTTTATAGCTTATACTTCGATCTTGCATTTGAATTTAACAATATTTTTCTTTTAATTGAAGTATTTAGACCATTTATATTTAATGTAACTATCAATTTGTTCGGCTTTTAAATTTACCATCTATTTGTTTTCTGTTTATCCCATCTGTTTTTTTTTCTTTTACCATTTTAATCTTTTCTTTTGAATAGAGGTTTTAATGTATATCTTTAATTTCAGTGTTGATTTATTTCCTTTTTTTGTATTGGTTTTCAAATTTTATCTTAATATATTGCAATCAGCCCTCATTATATTATATATATATTATATATATATTATATATATATTATGTATAAAAGTATTATATCACTTTTATAATAGTATACTTCCATTCTCACTTACCATTCTTGGTGCTCTTGTCATGCATTTTATTTTATATTTGTCATAATATGTTATTATCATTATTATCTTACTTCAGTCAACCATAATTTAAACCAAAATTTAGAATGAGGAAACATTTTATATTTACCACATACTTGGGCTTCCTTGGTGGCTCAGATGTTAAAGAGTCTGCCTGCAATGCAGGAGACCTGGGTTTGATCTCTGGGTTGGGAAGATCTCCTGGAGAAGGGAATGTCAACCCACTCCAGTATTCTTGCCTGGAGAACTCCATGGACAGAAGAGCCTGGCAGGCTTCAGTCCATGGGGTCGCAAAGAGTCAGACATAACTGCGTGATGTCAGACTTGACTAACACTTTCACACTCTGACTAACATTTTCAGCACCATTACTGCTTTAGTAGAGCTCTAAATTTTCATCTAATATATTAAAATGTATTATAATATTTTTATTTCTGCTAAAAATTTTTTCTGTAACATTTCTTCTAGTGCACAGCTATTGGCAACAAGTTCTTTCTTCTTTTAAAGAAAAGCTTTGTGTTTGCCTTTCTTTTTAAAGATATTTTTATAAGAAAGTTGTTCCTTTTAGTAGTTTAAGCATGTTATTTCATCTCATCTGGGTTGAATATTTTATGAAGAGAAATCTGTGCTCATTTTTGTCTTTATTCTGTAGTGTTTTAGTGTGCTCCAGAGAAACGGAACCTATAGGATAGATAGGTGAATAGCTGGATAGGTAGGTAGGTAGGTCCATGAGGCAGTTTATTATAGGAGCTGGCCCAAGTGATTATGGAGGCCAAGAAGCCCTCAATTGGTTGTCTTCAAGATGGAAGCCTAAGGACACAGGTAGCATCGTTCCAGTTCAAATCTGAAGGCCTAAGAACCAGGGAAGCCAATTGTATAAGTCCTAATTTCAATCCAAGGATCTAAGAACCAGGAGGACCTATGTAAAAGGACAGGAGAAAGTGGGTATTGCAGCTCATACATGAAAGCAGATTCTCCTCCTTCCACCTTCTTGTTCTGTTCAGACCTTCAGCTGATGGGATGATGTCTACCCACATCAGGGTGATCTTTTCAATCTCCTGATTCAGATGTTAAACTCTTTTGGAAACACCCTTATAGACACACTCAGAAATAATGTTTTACCACCTATCTGGGCTTCGCTTAACCTTTGAGTTGACATAAATTAACTGTCACATGTAGTTAAATGGTTTCCCCCCCTCTAACACTTTTTATTGCTAGTTTTTCATGAATGGATTATGATATGTATGATTTTTATTGTGTTAATCCTGTATTGGTTTCATTTGACTTCTTGTTTTTTTCTGAGATTATAGAGTTCATCTACTTTGAAAAAGTTTTCAGCATTATTTTTCAGATAGTCTTTGTCCTTCACCCTCTCACACACACATTTTGCAACTCCAGTTAAATATATCTTCAGGCCTCTTACCATTCTTCCATAGGTCACTGGAGAAATTTTTATTTTGTTTTTATTTTTATTTTTTTATTCTGTTTTAATTTTATTTTTTATTTTTATTTATTTATTTCTCTCTTATTCAGAGTGATAGTTTCTGTTGCTATGGTCCAGGGTCACTGATCTTTTCTTCTAAAGTGTTTAAGCTTTTATTGGTTCCATGCAGTAACTTTTTTATTTTCCATATCTCCCATGTCTCTCATGTCTATATTTATTTTATTTGTAAATGGCTGTTTTAAAGTCCTTGTCATCTAATTCCATCACTTCTGCCATCATTTGTGAGAATGTTTGTATTTTCTGGTTTTTCTCTGGGTATGTTTATTGGCATAAGTTGCTACTTTTCATTGTGTGGGGCATAGTGAATGTTACATTGTTGAATATCTGGATTTTGTTCTAGGATATTAGCTTGCAAATAGTAAAGTTATAGATTAGCTAAACCCTTTGAGGATTATTTTTTACATTTTTAAAAGCAGGCTTAGAATAGCCTAATATAGATTATGCTTTATGCTAAGATGTGTCCCTTATGGGATTTCTACTGAATGGTTAGTGACCAGTGATGAATCTCTACTTTCACTGGTCAGAGTTTGAATATCTCCCAGCCCTAAAAAAAAGTTTTGGAATTGGCTGCTTACCACTTGCTTTTTATTTTCTCAGTCTCACAAAATTTCATCATATACTAGAGTGTCTTCAGCTTGGTTCAGTTCAGTCACTCAGTCTGGCTCTTTGCGACCCCATGAAACACAGCGTGCCAGGTCTCCCTGTCCATCACCAACTCCTGGAGTTCACTCAGATTCATGTCCATCAAGTCAGTGATGCCATCCAGCCATCTCATCCTCTGTCGTCCTCTTCTCCTCCTGCCCGCAATCCCTCCCAGCATCAAAGTCTTTTCCAGTGAGTCAACTCTTCACATGTGATGGCCAAAGTACTGGAGTTTCAGCTTTAGCATCATTCCCTCCAAAGAAATCCCAGGGCTGATCTCCTTCAGAATGGACTGGTTGGATCTCCTTGCAGTCCAAGGGACCCTCAAGAGTCTTCTCCAACACCACAGTTCAAAAGCATCAATTCTTCGGTGCTCAGCCTTCTTCACAGTCCAACTCTCACATCCATACATGACCACTGGAAAACCCATAGCCTTGACTAGACGGACCTTTGTTGGCAAAGTAATGTCTCTGCTTTCGAATATGCTATCTAGGTTGGTCATAACTTTTCTTCCAAGGAGTAAGTGTCTTTTAATTTCATGGCTGCAGTGTCTTAGTATTCAGTAAAATGCAAGAGTGAAAAAAAAGGTGAAAGTGTTAGTCACTCAGTTGTATCCAACTCTTTGCAACATCATGGACTGTAGCCTGCCAGACTCCTTTGTCCATGGACTTCTCCAGGCAAGAATACTGGAGTGGGTAGCCATCCTTCTCCAGGGATTTCCTTCTTCCCAGCCCAGGGATTGAACCCAGGTCTCCTGCATTGCAGGCAGATTCTTTATCATCTGAGCCACCATGGAAACCTCAAAATGTCAGAAGACCCCTGAATATTTCTAAAGCATCTTTTTCAGCCTGTAGCTCCCTGCTGAAACTTTCGTCCACAATTCCAGCTACTTCAGGTTTCTTGATCTCAGACAAGAAAATTTGGTAGACTTTTGGGTTTTATTTGGGCTTCCTGTCTCTGCATAATGTTCTGGAATGTTACTCCAGGCAGAAACCTGAGACAATTGCAATGCTCATCTTATTTATTTTTCTTCTCTCAGCAATCACAGTCTTATTTCACTTTGGATGTTTGAAAATAGTAGTTTCATATATTTTGTCCAGCTTTCTAGTTGTTTACAATAATGGGGATTAAGTCTTTTCATGTTACTTCTCCATGGCCAGAAATTGATTCAGTTTGGATAATTTTTTTTTTAAAGAAAAGTATCATTTCATTTAATTTTCTTAAAAATGTGTCTAGATGCAGATTTATTTTTATTTATCCTTCTTGTTACATGTTATGAATTTTTATATATGCAGAGTTATGGTCTTTACCAGTTCTCAAAACTTCTTTATTGTCACAGACTTATATCTTCTCTACTTCCTTTATTCTTTCATATTGTACTCTGATTAAGATATGTGTTGAACTTTCTCATTCTGTCTTACATTTTTCTTAAATATCATTATTTATCCTTTTGACTCTCAGTGACTCATTTTGGATAATTTTTTCAAATTTTTTTCACTTGACAAATTTTCATTTTTGTCTGTGTCTCATCTATTTATTGAATATATTTATTTAAAATTTTATATCTTCCCAGTTTTTTGAATTATTTGGTTAATTATCAGATATTTTAATAATTTTATAATGTCTTATTTATTTTTGAATTTTAAACTTTATTTTAATACTCTTTTAAATATTTCAAACATAAGTCTTCTAAAGTCTTATCTAGCAATTCCATTATTCAGATTCCTACAGTGGGCAGTCTCCTGACTTTCACTTATGGTTGGCTTATTTCCTTGTGTAATTGGAACTTATGTGGAATCCTGGAGTCATAAATCAGTATTAATTTTCTCTGTGGAGAATTTTCTTTAACTTCTTGCTTCTTCTGAAATTCTGATTATTACTATGAACCTGGGAATTAAGTACCTGTCAACTGGCTCTGCCTAATTTAGGAATGTAGCATTTAATGGTTACACATTGTCATCTGCTCTGAATACTGGTGGTAGGGAAAACCCAGCCTTTCTGTATGCTTATTGATTATTCTTATTTTTCAAGTTTCAGTTTACTGTTCTTAATTATTTGTTTTTGTTTTATTCCTGAGATTTCTTTGCTCTTTTGTCATGCTCTTAAAATATGTAAGAGCACTGTCATGCTTTTAAAATATTGGTTACAGTTTGTCTTTATTGGATTGGGAAAAACCTTCTGTGTATCCCGGGTATGTTATCTTCATACGATAGAAGTAAGAAATCTCTGCCTTCAGTTTTAGCTCCATTTCTTGACAATTCCTTTCTTTTGTCTTGTGTTCTAGGACAAAATTACTTGATAGTTTAATATGTGGACTCATATACTAATTCCTAGGAATGCCCTTCTAGCACTTGTGTACTTGATACATATTATCTCGTTAAAGTATCACTGTGTCTTTGAAACTTTCCTAAAGTTATAGCTATCTCATTAATATCACTGATCTTTGTGCATAAATCTGAAAACACGTGCACCACAATGAAATGAAACTATTTAATGTGTTTCCATTCTATTTTAGTTGTATACTTTTAAAGCTAGGGTTTATCTATTTTTTAAATTTTCTTATCTCTTGTGCTTAACATAGTATGGGATACAGAGTGCATATTAAGAAATGTGTTGAATGAATGGGCATTACTTCAATATAACTGATATCAGGAAAGAGTATTGTTATACATCTGAGGTAATAATACATACCAAGAAAAGTGATGATCTCTATGAGCCTAGAAAAAGGAGAGCCGAAAATTAAAAATTTGTCAGCGGCCAGGTATAATCTGTGGAGGGATTTCCTAATTCTAATTTCTCAATTCTGTCATTTGGTACCTTTATTTATTAAAGATAATTATCTACTCAAAGCGGTCGCTCAGTTGTGTGTGACTCTGCAACCCCATGAACCGCAGCACGCCAGGCCTCCCTGTCCATCACTGACTCCCGGAGTCCACCCAAACCCATGTCCATTGAGTCGGTGATGCCATCCAGCCATCTCATCTTCTGTCCCCTTCTCCTCCTGCCCTCAGTCTTTTCCAGCATCAAGGTCTTATCTAATGAGTCAGCTCTTCAAATCAGGTGGCCAAAGTATTGGAGTTTCAGCTTCAACATCAATCCTTCCAATGATTATTCTACCTACTGAGCTATATTCTAGTAGAAATTTGGTTATCTGTGTGAATTTCCTACATGTAAGAAAATAGTCAAAGTGAACACTATAATTTTACTCTGTTAGAATTTATATTTTTCATGTAAAATAATAAATAGGTATTGTAAATTAAAAAAAATTTTATCAGCCTATCTTGATAGAAATGGTTATATCTGTATCAACTGATAAGCAAATTTATGCATGGACAGTATTGAAAATCATACCCTAGACTTGAAGTAACCTCATAAAGTTGTTTTAGTTTTTATAACATGAGATATAATATTATCAAGTTGTAAAATTCTGAGTTCCAGAGCCAAGGACAACTTTTCTAACATTATATATAACTTTTCCATAAGGCTGGAGGCATTTTTCAGTTAATATTTGAGTCAAGTAGAATCTACTATTTTTATTGACCACAACAACTACCACTAGAATACCTATAAAATGTGTGCCGGTATAGATGCACAATTCAGAGACAGAGCTAAGACACCTAGAGCGAATAGGAGCTAGCACTCAAAGCTGAGACACAAGCTTGCAACTGCTGTTGTGCAGAGTGTCTGATGTACGGGACAGTGCTAGTCAAAGAACCTGTAGTTTGGAACAGAGAAACCTATAGGCAGAGAACTAACTGACCCTCATTAGGTCAGTTCAAGCACTTACACTAACAAACAGAGATCAGAGCAGCTTTGTAATTGGTTTTAAAAATCATGATAGAAAGAAATATATATTTCAGCCCAGAATGTCATGGATCACAGCAGAGGTCTGTGGAAGGACAGTACAGAGATGATGGTGACAGAGACATTTTCCTTAGCTATTACTGGCCAATGAATGTTTCAGCCTTTCTTAGTAAGGAAGCTTGCAATCAGTGCCAAAACCATATTAGCATTGTAGTTTATTAACACATGCACACACACACACACACACACACACTTATGTATTTTTGCTGAAGTTAAGTATTTAGAAAATTGTATGCCTTACCACTAAAAATACCCTTTTGTATAAATATATGCAGTTTTTAGTCAAAAGACAAATTTTGGTATTGTTATCTCGATGAGAAGTACACACAAATGAAAATCTCAGGCAAGAATAAAATGCTTGTAGTTGACAGACTTGGTGAGCTGCACATCTGGTGCTGAAATCGCTTTCTCTTGAACTCCAGCCATATACATCCAGTGTCACTTGGGTATCTAATGGAGATATCAAATTTTCTTTTCCATCAAACCTGCTACTTCTACTTTCTAACCTCTCTGAGTATATGGGAATTTCATCTTACCAGTTGCTTGTGTCACAACCTTGGAATTATACCAAATATTTTTTTCTTATACACACTACCTTTGAAATATCAGGAAATTCTGTTGGTTCTACATTTAAAATGTCACTAGTATCAGATGATTTATCTCAACTACTACTACTTTTGTCAAAATCACTATCATCTTCTACCTGGATGATTGCAGTAACATTAGCAGCTCCCCTTCATTTCATTTTGTTTTATCTAAAGTTTCAGAAGCCCTTAGGTCAATGGCACATTATTAGTGCTCAGTCAATATTTGTAGAGTGGATGAATAAACACAATTTTCTTATTATTTTCTGTGCCTTGTATGAGTAGGCACTCATGTCACTTAAGTTCTTCCCAATCATCACTCAGCTGTGACATGAACAGTTAACTTTAAAAAATGGATGTTAAAAAAAATGGATGTTAAAAATTATTGTAAAATATCTATATACTAAAATACAATGTCTTTTTAGTTTACAGGAAACCATAAAATAATTAGAAAATAAAACATTACTATTAGAAGCCTCTTGTTTAGCTTTCCGTAACTATATCCCTTTTCCCTCACAAAGTAAGACACGGTCCTGAATTATTATCATTTCTTTACTTTCCTAATAGTTTACCCACAGACTCATGCAATTCTAAAAATATAAAATTTAATTTTGTAAATTTTACTTTTTAAGTATAGAATTGTCTTCAACATTTTTATGCAATTTTATTTTTTCACTAGCTTTAGTTTAATTGTTCTATGGTATGCCATTTGGTATTTTCATAGACTTTCAAAAGAGTATGCCACCTTGTTAAAATTGGTCTGTCTATATAGTAAAGCTTTAGATACCACTTTCCCACCTCTACTTTTACCATAGCTACTCCCCCTTTTTTTTCTTACAAAATAAAGACATAACCTGGCTTTATAGTACCTTGCAGTGTCAAACCAGAAGAGTTAGAAATACGTTACTTGATAGAGTAAATTAATTTATGTGAGTCTGAAACTGTGATGTCTTTTTTCCAGGGGCATATGCTTACACACAGAGTCACAAGACTTCAGGACCAGAGGCAGGCTTTTGATTACTTCAGAAAGTCTCGCATCAGTTACTTTTACTGCAGTGCCCCATCAGAAGACTCAAGGATTGCAGGTGTCACCCGAACACTGAAGAGTTTGTACTGCAGGAGAGAGAGAGACATTGTCAGTCTAGAGACTTAGGCAGGGTAGCTTGCACAGTTGGCCCTCCTCCCCTCTGGAGATAAAGATGGAGACTTTTGCTCTAGAATGTAAGCAGATCCTCTCTGGAGAGAGCAATGGGTGTTCTCGAGGTTTGTAATCCCTACAGTGGAAACGGATTCTCCCAGAGAGATGTCACTAAGACTCTCTGGAGATCTCTGTCACTTTCAAGGTTTGTTTTCCATTCAGTCATCTTTAATCCAGGTTGATAATAGGGTAATTTTGTTCAAAAAGATCTTTTTGCACAGAAATATGAAAATATTCATAGGACATTGTTTCCTGGCAATATACTGACTAACATAAAGTGTTCTAAATCCTTAAAAAAATTTTTTTTTGGCTGCACTGGGTCGTTTTTGCAGTGTGTGGGCTCAATTTCCCCAAGGAAGTGGGATCTTAGTTACCCATCCAAGGACTGAACCTGCATCCCCTGCATTAGAAGGCGATTTCTAACCACGGGACAACCAGGGATGTCCCCTAAATCCCTTTTTAGTCAGTTGTTCCCCATTCTTTGCTTTTGACAAATTTGAGGGAATGCTTGAATTGTCAGCTGATAGCTCATTAAAGGAGAAGGCAATGGCACCCCACTCCACTGCTCTTGCCTGGAGAATCCCATGGATGGAGGAGCCTGGTGGGCTGCAGTCCATGGGGTCGCTAAGAGTCGGAGATGACTGGGCGACTTCACTTTCACTTTTCACTTTCATGCATTGGAGAAGGAAATGGCAACCCACTCCAGTGTTCTTGCTTAGAGAATCCCAGGGACGGGGGAGCCTGGTGGGCTGCTGTCTATGGGGTCGCACAGAGTCAGACACGACTGAAGCGACTTAGCAGCAGCAGCAGCTGCTCATTAAAAATTATTTTTTTAATGGTAGATCACTATGTGATTTGGGTATTTTGACCCAGAAGCCCAGGAGTTCAGATATTACTATTAAAAAACTTTGTGTTCTCATATGCTTATTTATGAGACTATGTGTTATCTTACTTGTATAAAAATGAAAAATAGAAACAAAATTGATGCTGATCTATGTCCTATTCTAGCAAAATTTAATACTAATGTGAGGGATTCCCAGGTGGAGCCAATAGTAAAATTGCAGGAGATATAAGGGGTACTGGTTCAGTCTCTGGGTCAGGAAGATCCCCTGGACAAGAGAATGGCAACCCACTCCAGTATTCTTGCCTGGAAAATCCCATAAACAGAGGAGACTGGTGGGCTACAGTCTATGGGATCTGAAAGAGTCAGGCATGACCGAGCACACATGCACGCACATAGATATATGAACTTACTGAAAAAAAATCGATCTATTTCTAGTAAAAAAAAAAATACTTTCAATAATTGTTAACAAAATGCCATATTTGTTATTCAGTTGTGTAGTAATAATTATTATAGTGATATCCTGATCGAGGAGAAAATGTTTAACCCTTAACTTGGTTCATTTGTTACCTCTTAAAGAACTTTTAAAGTAATTATTCTCTTACCTTCACCTGCACACACAACAAATACAATTTTTTCACAGTACTCATGACATTATATTTACTTCTCAGCTTATTTTTCTGTCTTCTTATTCTCCTAGAACCTTTGTGAGTTTGAGTTTGGTGACATCAGGGCCCAGCACAGTACCTGATGGAATAGAAATACAGTAAATGTTCTGTTAAAATCATATGGACAGAAAGAAAGGGAATCACAGAGGGCTGAGGGTGTCTGAAAGTTATGGAGGAGTCCCAGAAGTGGAATTTATGTTGGACTTCATTGGAAGTCACGATAAGATTAATATGATGCTCATGGGAGAGTGTATTTTAGAGAAGGGCGTGTACAAGTTAAGCGTCTTTCTTGAAAAATAGCAATAGATTTATAAGGAAGTAAAGTCATGTGTTTGTATTTCACTTTCACTTCCAGCATACCTATAGTTTGGTGAGACTCTTCTGAAGGAAGAGAGTTGCAGTAGTGTTAGGTCAGTAAAAATCTGCCTGATTTTCACCCGGCCTCAAATCACGTGTTCAGCTGAAGCTTATTCTTTTATTTTGGTTGCTCTTCAAAAACTGTATCATGGGTCACCTAAATTAATATTTAAGAGAAGCTCACATGGAGATGGATTGCCATTTAAAAATGAATTGAATATCACTGGAACCATGAATTGAGTAGTAGTCAGTGGTAGGTATTAAATAACCAAAAAGAAAAAAAAAAAAAAAGCCTTAATAATAGCCCAAATTCCACTAGCTGAACCGGCAAGTTAATAAAATGGTATCATGCTCATGGCTTCAATTAGTAGTTCACCTACATCTGTAATCAGTTAAGCTAGATCCTCTCATTAAATCCCAATCATATTTGCTTATTTCTTTTTAAGGGGTGGTCTGTCTCTGTAAAGTACAAAATGTAGATTTTTATTTCCTTAGGACTTCAACAGTCATTTAAATTAAAAAAATTTTGGTTATTTGATAATGATAATTAAATTTTCCCCATAAATTTATTTATTTTTTTACCATTCTTTAAGCTCCTCTCCAGGTATTTAAGAAATAGCATATACAAACAAAGTAGCTTAAAATTCTTTCTACAAGGCTTTTGATATCAGGAAATTATTATTTTAGTTCCCCAGAGAATGAATGCAAGGATATTATCATTCTAGCTGAGAAATAACTCTGCTAGTGATAGTGCTGAGAGAGAAGGTCATGCAAACTCATGGGAAAGCAAATACTCCGTTCCAGTATTAAGGATTCTTTCGTGACCAGTTGTACTCTCTTGAGCCTTCTGGCTGTGCAAACAAGAACAAGAAAAAGAAGGAAAATAAAATGGCAGCTATTGTTAGCATTGTTAGAATATGTTACCCATATATTTTCAAATGTAAATTATCAAAGTTGTGCAGCCTACATATTATTTTTAATTATCAACACAGTAAATGTTTTGTTTATTCACTCATTCAGTAAACATTGAGCAGCCATTATGTGTTTGACACTTTCATATCTTCTATATATAGGACACTTGCTAGGCTCTTTTAGGTAAGAGGACAAATAAGAGAGACAGTTCCTTCATCAAGGGGGCTGCCAACATGTGACCCAAATAGTAAAAGCACCACACAAGAACTAAATTTTAAAGCAGGGTTAATTTGTGTCATAAGAGATATACTAACATCTCGTTTTTAGTGTTACAGGGAATCTCTGTAGAGAACTTTCGTCTGGTTCAGGTAATCAGAGAAGACTTATGATAGTCATACCTCTGAGCTCTTGCCTCATCTGAGTGTGGACAGCAGTTTCACATGAATGTGTCAGAAGCACTTCAGATTCCAAAACACAGCAAAATCCAACGTCGAACCCACAATCTCCCGTTTGAAATTACCTCCTCCTTCAGTATTCTTTGGTGGCATAATCTTGTCCTCAGTTTCTTGAGATGAAAATCTAGGAATTATCCTTGATATTTTCTCTTCCTACCTCCTGCAATCAATCAATTGACTTATTTTCTAACGTATTTTTTTTTCATTGAAGTATAAACATACTACTCTCGGGTGTACAGCATAGTGGTTTAACATTTATGTACATTGCTAATTGGTCACCACAATAAGTTTAGTAGCCATATATCCACCATATGATGTTGTTACTAAGTGACATATTACTCGTGCTATATATTATATCCCTCATTTTCTTTTTTTGAAGAATCTCCATAATGTTTTCCATAGTGGTTGCAGACTATGGCAATTCCCACCAGTAGTTCATAAGGATTTCCTTTTTTCCAAATCCTTGCCAATATTATTCATTTTTTTTTTTTGATAATAGCCATTCTGAAAGGTGTGATATGGTATGTCATTGTGGTTTTGATTTGATGATACTGGTAATTAGTGATGCCCAGCGTCTCTCATGAGTTTGTTGGCTGTCTGTATGTCTTCCTTAGAAAAATGTCTGTCCAGATCCTATGACTACTTTTTAATGCAATTGTTTGTTTCTTTGATATGGAGTTGTGTGAATTCTTTAAGTATTTTGGAGATTAACCCCTCATCAGATGTATCATTCACAGTTATCTTCTCCCATTCACAGAGCTCACTTTTTAGTTAATAGCTTTCTTTGTTCTGCCAGGTTTTCCAGTTTGATGTAGTCCTATTTCTTTCTTTCTTTCTTTTTTTGCTTTTGTTGCCCTTGTCTGAAGAGAAAGATCTAAAATAATATGTCTAAAACTGATGTTAAGGAGTGTATTTCCTATGTGACCTTCTGTGTGTCTTATGGTTTCAGGTCTTACATTTAACTCTTCAATCCATTTTGTGTTTGTTTTTGTGTGTGGTGTAAGAAAATGATCCAGTTTCATTCTTTAACATGTAGCTGTTCCATGTTTTCATCACCATTTGTTGAAGAAACTTTTTCCCATCATACATTCTTGTCCCTTTGTTGTAAACAAAGCATGGTTTATTTCTAGGCTGTCCTGTTCCATTGATCTATGTGTCTTTTTGTGCCACTATCTTACAGTTTTGATAACTATGATTTGTCTTAGAGCTTGAAATCAGGAAGCATGATATCTCCAAGTTTGTTCATCTTTCTTAAGATTGCTTTGGCTATTTGGGTCTTTTGTGATTTAATAAAAATTTTAGGATTATTCTAGTTCTATATAACATGCTATTGGTATTTTTACAGAGGTTACATTCACTCTGTAGATTGCTTTGGGTACTGTGGACAGTTTAACAATTTATTTCTCGCATGGTATATCTTTTCATTGGTTTGCATTGTCTTCACTTTCTTTGATCAGTGTCTTACAGTCTGCCTAGTATAGGTCTTTCAGCTCCTTGGTTAAAGTTACTCCTAGGTATTTTATTATTTTAGATGCGATCAGAAATGGGATTGTGTTTTACATTTCTCTTTCTGATAGTCTTTTACTAGTGTATAGAAACACTACAGATGTTTATATATTGATATTGTATCCTACAACTTTACTGACTTCATTATTAGAACTGATAGAGTCTTGGTGGTATTTCCAGTATTCTTGCCTGGAGAATCCCATGGATGGAGGAGCCTGGTGGGCTGTAGTCCATAGGATCACAAAGAGTCGGACACGACTGAAGCAACTGAAGTGAAGTGATACATACTATTGGGCTTCTCTGGTGGCTCAGTGGTAGAGTCTGCCTGCAATGCAGGAGACTCAGGTTTGATTCCTGGGTTGGGAAGATCCCTTGGAGAAGGGAATGGCAACCCACTCCAGTATTCCTGCCTGGAGAATTCCATGGACAGAGTAGCCTGGTGGGCTATAGTCCGAGGGGTTACAAAGAGTCGGACATGACTGTTGACTAACACACATGCATACTATTATGCCATTTGCAGACAGTGGCAGTTTTACTTCTTGTCAATTTGGGTGCCTTTTCTTTTCTCTCTCTTACCTGATTGCTCTGTTTAGGACTTCCAGTACTATGTTGAATAAAAGTGGAAATAGTGAGCACCCTATACTTGGCCCTGATCTTAAAGGAAAGTTTTCAGCTTTTCATGATTGAATATTATGTTAACTGTTGGTTTGTCATATATGACCTTTATTATGGTGAGGCACGTTCCTACCATGACCACTTTGTTGAGTTTTTATCATAATTTGATGTTGATTTTTGTTAAATGCTTTTTCTGCATCTTGTTGAAATGATCATTATTTTTATCCTTCATTTTGCTAATGTGGTATGTCATCTTAATTGATTTGTAAATATTGAACCATCCTTGCATCACTGGAATAAATCTCATTTGATTATGATGTATGATCCTTTGTATGTTGCTGAGTTTGAATTGATGTTATTTTACTGAGGATTTTTACATCTATATTCATCAGGCATAGTAACCTGTAATTTTTTAAAATGATATCTTTGGTTTTGGTATCTGGATAATACTGATCTCAGTGAATGAGTTTGGAAATGTTTCTTTCTTTTCAGTTTTTGGAATGGTTTGAGAAGAATAGGTATTAACTCTTCTTTAAATGTTTGTTAGAATTTCCCTGGGAAGTCATCTGTTGTTGAAATTTTGATTGTTGAGAGAGAGATTTTTGGTTACTGATTCAGTTTCATTGCTAGTGACAAATCTGTTAAGGTTTTTTAAATTTCTGATCTGTTACTGGAAAATTGTATGATTTGGGAATTTCTTCCTTTCCTCTAGGTTGTCCAGTTTGTTGGTGTATAGTTGTTTATGGTAATTTCTTATGATCCTTTATATTTCTGTGGTTTGGGTTATAATTTCTATTTCATTTCTGATTTTATTTATTTGTGCCCACTCTTTTTTTTTTTTTTTTCCTGAGGAGTCTGGTTAAAAGTTTCTCAATATTGTTCATCTTTTCAAAGAACCAGCTCTTGGATTAATTGGTCTTTCCTATCATTTTTGTAGTTTTGATTTCATTTATTTCCACTCTTCTTTATTATTTCCTTCCTTCTACTAACTTTTAACTTTTTGTTTTTTTAGTTCCTTTAGATGAAAGGTTAAATTGTTTATTTGATATTTTTCTTGTTTCCTGAGCTAGGCTTTTATTACTATAGATTCTCTTAGAACTGCTTTTTCCAGATCCTATAGATTTTGGGATTTTGTGTTTCAGTTTTCACTAGTTTCAAGGTATATTTTGACTTTTTTTCTTTGCCTTCCTCAGTGGTCAAAGTCAAACCTTCTGGTAGCTTGCTTTCTGGTACAGGATCTGCAGGCCACGGGGACCTGATATGGAGCTTGGACCCTCTTGCACTTTGGGGGATAAACTTTGCAGTTGTAATTATCCCCCCCATGTGTGGGTTTTCCACCTAGGTGTATGGATTTTAACTATCCCATGTCTTTGCCTATCCCACCCATCTTGGTTGTGAAAGATCTTTTCTGCTGTCTTCGGTTCAGTAGTTGCTCTGTAAATAGTAATTTTAGTGTGCCTATGGCAGGAGGTCATAGTATGACTACTTCATCAACTTGGCCATGCTGTCTATTGCCATTTTTAAAATTGCTTTTTTAATAGCCAAGACTTTATTAATGAACATTTTTTCAATAATTATGACCACCAGTTTCAGTTGTTTGGATTCATGAATTAAATAACTATCCAATCTTGCTTTATTTTTCTGAAGACCGTAAGGTTTTCATTCATCTGTGAACAATGAACTTGAAACTTCTGCTCTCATTTGCAGATAGCAATACAATAGTAAAAACTATTTCAATGTTAAGAATTATTCTACCCTGATTAATAAAAGGTAAATTTTTCTTGCTCTTTCTCAAAATAGAATAGTTTTTCAGCTTCCAAAGAGATTTACAATCTTCCTAGTCATTATATAAAGCTTTCTGTTAGATATGTTCAACTCCTTTTTTTCCAGTGACCCAGAAAAATGACTATTTTTGATTAACAGAAGAATCAGCCAGTTTAAAAAAACTCATCTCTGAAGTCATGTAGATGATGAGGGAAAGAGACTGGGGCTGGGTTAATGTCAAGGAGAGGCAGGAGCTCGGATTTTTTGAAAAGTCTGGATGTGAGTATTCAGCTGAATCTCTACAAACACAGAATCACTTAGTAACTCAGAGACTTTGGCATCAATGACTTCTGTAAAAATTCTGAAATAAATACCTAAAACTTGAGTATCAGGACTTAAACCTTAAGTTTAACCTAAAAGATCCTAAAGAAGCCAAGTCAGTATGTGTGTAGGGGCTGAGGACAGGGGAAGAGTTGGTAAGACACATAAAAGGGACAACGTCTAGAGAGCCAGAGGAACAGTAAACTTAGTATTTTAAGGTACTGTGGTTATGAATTGTCATGTTAGATCCAAAAATATTTATTGATGTTCCTTAATATTCCTAAGGTAAAATATCTACTTTTAAATACATTATTTCATGCTGTGCTTATCTGTTGGATCGCTGTTGGATATATAGAACATGTGCAATCTACGATACATATAGCTTAAATATCTTACCTAAGAGTCCGTCAAAGGGAACCCTGCTTTCTTAATGATTGTTTTTCCTATGTATTCCAGGGCTAGGATAACAGTACCATAGTGTCTTCATCATTGTCCTATCTCAAAATAAAACTATTTTTTTTTTTATTCTTCCAAGAAAGTCAAATTTTCATGAATGTTTGATTTTTCACTGAGGTGATTATTTTTATTTGTATTTGTTTTACAGTAACTTTATTTACTTAATTATTCTGCTTCTCAGACCTTCAAACTTGGACCAGGATTTATATTATGAGCTCAGCAGAGAGGCATCTCAGCCTCCATAATGGCATGAGCCAGTTCCTATAATAGGTCTTTACATACATCTTTATCTCTGTCTCTGTGCTGTCTTGTACTAATGTTCAGTTACTTCAGTTGTGTCTGACTCTTTGCAACCTATGGACTATAGCCCGCCAGGCTCCTCTGTCCAGGGGATCTTCCCAACCCAGGAATCGAACTGGTATCTCTGGCATCTCCTGCATTGCAGGCAGGTTGTTTACCCACTGAGCCACCTGGGAAGCCATCTCTATCAGTATGTGTATATTTATATATCCTGTTGGTCCTCTTTCTCTGGAGAATCCCGAATGACACAAATATTATACATATGAGATGGCCCATTTTCTTATAATACCTCATCTTCTCTGGTTTCCTTATTGTTAAAAGCATGTTGATCAAGTGCACTGACTCTGGAGTGTACTTTGTCGTGCTTTGTTGCTCAGTCATGTCCAACTCTTTGTGGACTGTAGCCCTCCAGGCTCCTCTGTTCATGGGATTCTCCAGGCAAGAATACTGGAGTATCCATTCCCTTCTTCAGGGGATCTTCTGGACCCAAGAATTGAACCTTGTTCTTTTACCTAATTATTCCCAGGTGGCACTAATGGTAAAGAACCCACCTCCCAATGCAGGAGACACAAGACACATGGGTTCAGTCCCTGGGTCGAGAAGATCCCCTGGAGGAGGAAATGGTAACCCACTCCAGTATTCTTGTCAGGAGAATCCCATGCACAGAGGAGCCTGGCCGGCTACAGTCCATAGGGTTACAAAGAGTACTGAAGCGACTTATCATACATACACGTGCTAATTTATTTTTCTTTGGGCTGGGTTTTTGTTGCTGCACGGGCTTTTCTCTAGTTGAAGTGAGAGGGGGCTACTCTGTAGCTGTGGTGCACAGGTTTCTCACTGTGGTAAGTTCTCCTTTTGCAGAGTGCGGGCTCTAAGACACGTGGACTTAAGTAGTTGGGGCTCCCAGGCTCTGGAGCACAGGCTCGATAGTTGTGGCACCCAGCCTTAGTTGCTCCAGGGCCTGTGGGATCTTCCCAGGTCATGGACTGAACCCACATCGCCTGTATTGGCAGGCAGATTCTTTACCACTGAGCCACCACGGAAGCCCTTCCACTGATTGTTTCAATATTATAATCCGTGAACTACCTCTGTGAGTTAGAAAAAATTTGTTTCAAAATGTTTACTATGCATGAACCGGGAAAGTGTGGGCTGTATATGTTGAGCTGTGCATATTTGTGGTAACAGTTGTGAATAAGTTATTTACCTATGTACGGCTCTATTTCCATGTTACTAATACTGAATTGTGGGGAGCAGGGACTTCTCAATTTTCTGGCAGAAAACAAAGCAATGAACAGAATAAGTATTCTATTTAACAAGGTCCTAGCCTACCTTAAAGAAGTGATACAAAGAAGCCTGGAAACCTTACAGATAAGCCTTTCAACAATATTCAGTTGATCTCAGAGATGTATTTGGCCAGGTGAATTCTTTTTTCTTTAATTTTTACTCTCTTCAGACATAGCATGAGCTGATATGGAGCTTCAGCTCCACATCACTTTTTCTTTATTGTTACTCTAAATAAATCCACAGCCAACTATGACATTTGGAGTTCATGAAATTTTGATTACGGCCAATGGATGCATAAAAGATAAATTTTAAGAAACTGTCAAAATAAGATTATGTAAAGAATGTAAGATTATGTAAATTATGTAAAGAATCCTCAAGTAGTCTGTCAGGATAAATATAAATGTTGAGACATATGTATGTAAATGTTGAGACATTTTTGGAGAGCTGAAAAATAATTTAAAGAAAGAATAGTTATTGGCAAGCTCAAAATCATTAATAAGACATTATTTGTGATTGATATGGCTTCCTCTACTAAGATATTTTGTCATGAGGTCTTAGAGAAAGGCCAAAATTTTGCAAATTTTGATATTTTGTATATAACAACAGTAATTTGCTCAGAATTTCTAGATTTATTGTATTCCATCACATCCCAAAAGTAATGTAAGATACGAGATGTTTATTGCAGAGGCAGACTCTCTCAGTTAACTTACAAAACTATGAAAAAAGAATGTGATGATAATCTACTTTTTAAATTCTTATCTGTTCCATTCTTCTTGTGCTCTCCCCTGTGATTTGATGACAACTTTGAGTTATAAATGTTTGTCTTTATTTCTTTTCATTTTTTGTGTATGTGTTTTTTGGTTTGTGGTTATCATGAGTTTCATATGTAACTTATGTATATATGATTCTGTTTTAGGTTGATGATTACTTAAGTCTGAGGACCTTCTAAAAGCACAACGTTTTTACTCCCCTTCCACAACAATTTTATGTTCATGACGTCATATTTTGCATCTATTATGTGTATTAAAATAGAAATTAATTAGTAATTATTTTAGATACAGATGATGTTATTTTTGACTTTTGAACATTCATGCTAGATTCATAGGTGGCTGGTCAACCACTTTTACTATCCATTCACATTTTCAATTGAGATTTTTTTTTGAATCTTGTTTCTAGTTATGTTTTTTTCTCTCCATTTTTTCTTTCCCTTTTACATTTTTTGGAAGGCTGGTATAGTATTGATGAACCCCGTTAGCTTTTGTTTGCCTGGGAAACTTTTTAATCTCTTTTTCGCTTCTGAATGATAGTCTTCCTGGGTAAGGTATTCTTGGTTATAAGTTTTTTCCCTTTATCATTTTGAATATATCATGTCACTCCTTTCTGGCTTATAAAGTTTCTGCTGAAAAGTCAACTCATAATTTTGTGGGGGTTGCTTTGTACACAGCTAGTTGTCTTTCTCTTGCAGCTTTTAAAATTCTCTCTTCAACTTTGACATTTTAATCATAGTATGTTTGGGAATGGGGACCTGTGGGTTCATTTTGTTTGAGACTCTCCCCACTTTCTGGACTTTGATGTTTATTGCCTTGGCCAAGTTAGAGGAGTTTTCAGTAATTATTTTTTGAGTAGATTTGTTGTCCCTTTATCTCTCTCTTCTGTTTCTGGGATCCCTATCATGTACATACTGGTATACTTAACATCCCAGATGTCACTTACATTGTTTTAATTTTTTCATTAAAATTTTTATTTTATTTTATTATATATATATATATTAATTTCTATTTTTACTTCATCTTACTTTACAGTACTGTATTGGTTTTGCCATATATTGACATGAATCCACCACGGGTGTACATGAGTTCCCAATCCTGAACCCCCCTCCCACCTCCCACGCCATATCATCTCTCTGGATCATCCCTGTGCACCAGCCCCAAGCATCCTGTATCCTGTATCGAACATAGACTGGCGATTCATTTCTTACATGATAGTATACATGTTTCAGTTCAATTTTTTATTTTCATTTAAAAAATTTCTCTTTGTTTTTCCTTTTCTGATTGGGTGATTTCCACTACCATGGCTTCAAGATCACTGGTTTGTTCTCACACATTCTCAAATCTGCTGTTGATTTTCTCTACTGCATTTTTCATTTCATTTATTGTATTATTCCGCTCTGTGGTTCTTTTTTTATATTTTCTATTTCTTTCTTGAAGTTCTCACTGTGTTCATCTATTCTTCTCCAAAGTTCAGGGAGCATCTTTACAACTTTCTTTTTAAACAATTTTACTGAAATATATTAATAGTTAATTTACAGTGTTGTACCAATTCTGCCATATGGCAAAATGATTCAGTTATATCTGTATAGATTCTTTTTCACATTCTTTTCCATCATGGTTTATTACATACATTGAATATAGTTCTTTGTGCTGTAGAGTAGGACCTTGTTTCCACCCTGTATACAATAGTTTGCATCTGCTAATCCTAAATTCCCAACCGTTCCTTCCCTCACCAAACCCTCTTGGCAAACACAAGTCTGTTCTCTATGTTTGTGAGTCTGTTTCATAGATATGTTTATTTGTGTCGTATTTTACATTCTACCTGTCATATGATATTTGTCTCTTTTTCTGACTTCACTTAATATGATCATCTCTAGGTCCATCCATGTTATTGCAAATGGCATTATTTCATTCTTTTTTAATGGCTAAATAGTATTCCATTGTGTGTGCATATATGTATGTGTACATAAATGTCCTCTTTAGATGGACATTTAGGTTGCTTCTATGTCCTGGCTACTGTAAATAGTGCTGCTTATGAGCATATGGGTCCACATATCTTTTAGAGTTATAATTTTGTCGGGATATATGTCTAGGAATGGGATTGCTGGATCATATGGCAACTCCGTTTTTAATATTTTGAGGAACCTCCATACTGTTTTCTGTAGTGGCTGCACCGATTTACATTCCCACCAACAATGTAGAAGGGTTCCCTTTACTCCATACCTCCTCCAACATTTGTTGTTTCTAAAGTTTTAATGATGGCCATTCTGACTGTGAGGCAGTTCCTCATTATAATTTTGATTTGCATTTCTCTAATAATTAGCAATGATGAGCATAATTTCCCTAATAATTAGCAATGATGTTCACCATCTGCATGTCTTTTTTGGAGAAGTATCGATTGATGTCTTCTGTTTTTTGTTGGGATTGTTTATTTTGTTATGGAGTTGTATGTGCTATTTGTTTTGGAAATTAAGTCCTTGTCAGTCACATTGTTTGCAAATGTTTTCTCCCATTCTGTAGGTTGTCTTTTTTTTTTTTATGGTTTCCTTTGCTGTGTGAAAGCTTAAGTTTGATTAGGTCCCATTTGTTTATTTTTGCTTTTATTTCTGTTGCCTTGGGAGACTGACATAGGAAAACATTGGTACAGTTTATGTCCATTTTGCCTATCTTCTCTTGAAGGAGTCTTTGGCTATCTTATATTTGGTCTATAATCCATTTTGAGTTTATTTTTGTGTATGGTGTGATGGTGTGTTCTAACTTCCTTGATTTGCATGTGGTTGCCTCAACTTTCCTAGTACTACTAACTGAAGAGACTGTCTTTTCCCCATTGTGTATTCTTTCCTCCTTTGTTGAAGATTAATTGTCCCAAGTTCTCTATTCTGTTACGTTGATTGGTATGTCTGGTTTGGGCCAATACTATAATGTAATTACTGTAGCCTTGTAGTAGTATTGTCTGAAGTCTGGGCGGGTTATGTCTTCTGGTTTGTTCTTTTTCCTCAGGATTGCTTTGGCAGTTCTGGGTCTTTTATGGTTTCATATAAATTTTAGAATTATTTGTTCTAGTTCTGTGAAAAATGTCATGGGTAGTTTGATAAGGATTGGACTACATTTTTGGTCATTTTAAGAATATTAAAGCTTCTAATCCAAGCATAGTAAGTATCTTTCCATTTCTTTGAACCATCTTCAATTTCCTTCATTAATGTTTTGTTTAGTTCTCAGCATATAATTCTTTTACCTCCTTGGTGAGGTTTAATTGTAAGCATTTTTTGGATGTTATTTTAAAAGGAATTGTTTGTTTCTGTTCCCTTTCTGATATTTCATTTAGTGTAAAGAAATGCAGCAAATTTCGGTATGTCAATCTTGTGTCCCGGGACCTTGCTGAATTCATTTGTCATTTCTAGTAGTCTTTGTCTAGAGTCTTTGTTGTTGCTTAGTTGATCAGTCGTGTCCAACTCTCTGTGACCCCATGGACTGCAGGGTTTTTATATATGATGTTGTGTCATCTGCATATAATGACAGTTTTACCTCTTCCCTACCAATCTGAATACCTTTCATTTCTTTTTCTTGTCTGATTTTTACAGCTAGAACTTTCAGTACTGTGCAGAACAGAAGTGGTGAGAGCATCCTAGTCTTGTTCCTGATTTTGGTGGGAAGGCTTCCAGCTTTTCACTGTGGAGTATATTATTAGCAGTGTGTTTCTCAAAAATAGTTTTTGTTATGCTGAGATATGTTTCATCTATACCCTCTTTCTTAGGGGTTTGTATTATGAATGGATGTTGAATTTTATCAAATGCTTTTTCTACCTTTATTGAGATGAGCAGTGGTTTTTGTCTTTTCTTTTGTTAATGTGGTGTATCATATTGATTTTGCGTATGTTGAACCATCCTTGTGACCCTGGGATGAATCCAACTTTGTCATGGTTTTTTATGTGTTGTTGGTTTTGGTTTGCTAATATTTTGTTAAGAATTTTTGAGTCTGAATTCATCAAAGATATTGGCCTGTAATTTTCTTTTTTGGTAGTGTTTGTCTGATTTTGGTATTATGGTGATGGTGGCTTCATAGAATGTCTTTGGGAGTGTGTTTTCCTTTTCACTCTTTTGGAAGAGTTTGAGAAAGATTGGTATAAGTTCTTTGGTAGATTTTGCCTGTGAAGCTATCTGGTCCTGGCCTTTTATTTGTAGGAAATTTTTTAAAATTACAGATTCTATTTCATTTCTAGTAATTGGTCTATTCAAGTTATTTATTTCTTCTTTATTCAGTTTTAGTGGGGTTCATGTTTCTAGAAACTTGTCTATTTCTTCTCAGTTGTCATATAATTGTTGATAGTATTCTTATACAGTTTTTTTTTTTTTTTTTTTTTGGTATTCCTGCAGTATCAGTTGTGATTTCTCCTCTTTCATTCCTTATCTTGTTTATTTGGGTCTTCTCTCTTTTTGGTGAAACTGGACAGTGGTTTGTCAACTTTTATAACTGTTATTTTTAACTCTTTACCTGATAAATTGCTTTTCTCCATTTCATTTTTTTTTTCTCCTGTAGTTTTGTCTGTGTTCTTTTGTTTGGAAGGTCTTCCTTCATTACTTTGTTTTGCCTAACTCTCTGTGTTTAATTCTATGTATTAGGCATATCAGCTATATATCCTGGTCTTGAAAACATTGCCTTACGTAGAAAATGTCCTGTGGGACTCTGGGGTGCAATACCCCCTAATTACCAAATCTAAGTGTTCTAGGGGTATCCCTTGCATGGGCTGTGTGGACCCTGCTGTTATGGTCAGGCCATAATGGTTGTGGGTTTGCTGGTTGGCTGGGTTGGTACCCAGGCCAGCCATTGTAATACCTGGCCTGAACTGCTATGGATGCCCTGGTGGGAGTGTCTGGTCCCTGGCTGGCTGTGTACAAGGCCTTGTTGTGACTGCTGTGGGTATACTGGAGGTTGGGGCTGGCTCTTTGAGTGACTAGCTGCAAGGCCCCACCATGACTGTTGTGGGTACACTGGTGTGTGGGCTTGGGGTTTTAGAATGGGAGCCACTTTCAAGGTATATTGGTGCCAGCCAGAGATGCTCACCATGTGGGATGGGATGGGAGCTGTTTGGCAGGAGCCAGTTAGAGTGGGCATGCTGGGCAGGGCAGGTCCTTCAGTTTAGTTGCTCAGTCATGTCTGACTGCTTGCAACCCCATGGATTGCAGTACCCCAGGCCTCCCTGTCCGTCACCAACTCCTGGAGTTTACTCAAACTCATAGAGTCGGTGATACAATCCAACCATCTCATCCTCTGTCGTCCCCTTCTCCTCCCGCCTTCAGTCTTTCCCAGCATCAAGGTCTTTTCCAATGAGTCAGCTCTTCACATGAGGTGGCCAAAGTGTTAGAGTTTCAGCTTCAACATCAGTCCTTCCAATGAATATTTAAGACTGATTTCCTGTAGGATGGACTGGTTGGATCTCTTTGCAGTCCAAGGGACTCTCAGGGGTCCTTCAGTTCAGTTCAGTTCAGTAGCTCAGTCGTGTCTGACTCTTTGCGACCCCATGAATTGCAGCACGCCAGGCCTCCCTGTCCATCACCAACTCCCGGAGTTCACCCAAACTCATGAGTCGGTGATGCCATCCAGCCATCTCATCCTCTGTCGTCCCCTTCTCCTCCTGCCCCCAATCCCTCCCAGCATCAGAGTCTTTTCCAATGAGTCAATTCTTCACATGAGGTGGCCAAAGTACTGGAGCTTCAGCTTTACCATCAGTCCTTCCAAAGAACACCCAGAACTGATTTCCTTTAGGGTGGACTGGTGGGATCTCCTTGCAGTCCAAGGGACTCTCAAGAGTCTTCTCTAACACCACAGTTCAAAAGCATCAATTCTTTGGCACTCAGCCTTCTTCACAGTCCAACTTTCACATCCATACATGACCACGGGAAAAACCATAGCCTTGACTAGATGGACCTTTGTTGGCAAAGTAATGTCTCTGCTTTTCAATATGCTATCTAGGTTGGTCATAACTTTCCTTCCAAGGAGTAAGCATATTTTAATTTCATGGCTGCAATCACCATCTGCAGTGATTTTGGAGCCCCAAAAAATAAAGTCTGACATTGTTTCCACTGTTTCCCCATCTATTTCCCATGAAGTGATGGGACCAGATGCTATGATCTTCATTTTCTGAATGTTGAGCTTTAAGCCAACTTGTTCACTCTCCTCTTTCACTTTCATCAAGAGGCTTTTTAGTTCCTCTTCACTTTCTGCCATAAGGGTGGTGTCATCTGCATATCTGAGGTTATTGATATTTCTCCTGGCCATCTTGATTCCAGCTTGTGCTTCTTCCAGCCCAGCATTTCTCATGATGTACTCTGCATATAAGTTAAATAAGCAGGGTGACAATCGACAGCCTGGACATACTCCTTTTCCTATTTGGAACCAGTCTGTTGTTCCATGTCCAGTTCTAACTGTTGCTTCCTGACCTGCATATAGGTTTCTGGAAGAGGCAGGTCAGATGGTCTGGTATTCCTGTCTCTTTCAGAATTTTCCACAGTTTATTATGATCCACACAGTCAAAGGCTTTGGCATAGTCAATAAAGCAGAAACAGATGATTTCTGGAACTCTCTTGCTTTTTCCATGATCCAGCGGATGTTGGCAATTTGATCTCTGGTTCCTCTGCCTTTTCTAAAACCAGCTTGAACATCTGTAAGTTCATGGTTCATGTATTGTTGAAGCCTGGCTTGGAGAATTTTGAGTATTCCTTTCCTAGCATGTAGTATGAGTGCAATTGTGTGGTAGTTTGATCATTCTTTGGCATTGCCTTTTCTTACGGCAACATTAATCAGGGCAGGGCACTTGTTGTTAGCTAGATTAATAGAGAGGACAGAAATGGTGACTTTCAGTGCTGGGCCAACTGGGTGGAAGGAAAATAAAAATAAACTATACCTGCTAGCACTCTGTCCTTGAGAAATTGCCACCAGGTCCCTGCATAGCACCCCCACATATGCTCTAAAATTAGTCATACTCTTTCTTATATTATTCATGTGATTTTTAAGCTGCTGCCTTTGTGCTACTATTTACAGTGAGTTTCATGAGGCCTTCAAGGGTAGTCTCTTTGTTTCTCAAAGCCCTCCAGCTCTCCTGGATATAAGCCATGCTGGTTTTCAAAGCCAGATATTATGGGGGCTCACCTTCCTGGTTCACATCCATTGGGCTGTGGAGCCCGATGTGGGTCTTGGACACTGTGCTCCTCAGAAGTGACCTCGGTGGCTGTGATATCCCTCTTGATAGGGTTGTGCACTTGGGATATGAATTCTGATTAGACTGTATCCCTACCACTCCTGCCCATCTTGATAATTGCCTTTTCTTTATATCCTTAGTGGTAGAAAAGCTATTCTGCTAATGTTCAGGTCCTTCTCAGAGACAATCATTCTATCATTGTATCATTGTAGTTTTGGTGTGTCTGTTGGAGATGATACATGCAGGATCTTTCTGCTCTGTTGTGTTGATCCAGAACTGCTTCTAACATTTGAATCACTTCTTACCAGTCTAACTACCAGGGTCTTGTTGATTACAACAGTCTCCTCATTGACCTTCCTGCTCCTAATTTTTGGCTCTTTGATACACGTTGGCACACAGCCATCAGACTGTTCTGGTTATGACCATGTATTTCCCTTTTTTGAAATTGCTCAGTGATGTGTCGTCTGCAGGCTAAAGTTCTGTTCTTTCATATCCTATGTTAAGTTCCTTCATGATGTTGTCATCGTTTAACTCTCTAGCCTTAACTTTTAACAACCATTATACCAAAATTTTTGCTCAACAACACCAAACTGTTTGCAGTATGACTTACTCAAAACTCTTCTGTTCTTCTCAGTGGTCACCAGCTCTAGTAAGTGTTATGTGGCCGCTGCCAGTCAACTAAGGGATAACTGTCTCGTTTCATGAGAATATGCCATTTCTGCATTGTTTTACTATCGTGTGTAATAGTTGCCTGTCATGTTTTCATTATCCACCAGTTTGGGAGGTGTTCTAGGCTAGAGATTCTTTGATCAGTTTGCTCTGTGGCATCTAGTCCAGTGTCTGATACAGTAAGCAGTTCATGAAGTGGGTCTTGTAGATGGGGGAGGACATTAATGAAAGCAGTCTTTCCCCTTTCTATGTTGTATTAGCAAGACAGGATGATGTACCCTGGAATGGATTAGAGAATAAACATTTTTTCATCACTTCTTAAAAAAAAAAGAGAAAAACAGCTTTAAACCATTCAAGGATTTAATGAGATTGTCATAGTTTAACTTATATTAGAGAATCAGACAGAAATCATAAAGAATTCTCTTACAATATTATCATTTGTTAGTACTTAAATATCATGTTTAATGTGATATTGTTAAATAATTAATAGGTTAATGCATAGTAGCTGATAATCAGCTTCACACACATACACAAACCATTCTGGATTTCTTATATTTGATTTTCTCAGTTCCCCTTAGTTCTTTCCCTAGGGGAGCATATAGGGAGTAAAACAGTGACTTCATTTGCCAGTGGTTACCAGTTCTACTGCAAGTATCTACTTTACTGTTAAATGCTGAAATTATTTGATTGAACTGATACTTAAAATTATTTGTGGGTTAAAATGTCTGTGATAGTCCTTCTTTCAATTATATGATGAGCAGTTGGGTCTTTGGGTGTCATATGATTTCAGAGGCTCTTTTTAAAGAAAATAAACATAAAATTAAGAATATAAAACAAGCACACAATCTTCATAAGGATTAATGCCAATGAGGAAGCCTAAAACTTAATATTCATTATCATCATGGTAAATATGTACATGCTAGAATTTAAGTGGTAAAGATCATTGCTCATTTTGACCATTTCTTGTTTTCATTTCAATACTCCCCCCAGACTTGACTTAGAGCCAGCATGGTATGAAGACAGCTGAGTTTAGACAGCAAAAATGGCATCAATGAATAGGAATTCTAGTTAATAGCTAGCATAAAAATTAACTCATTGTCCTTGAAGAAATTCTGACTTTTAATTCCTATACAGTATCAATGATCGGGAATGCTACTTGCTGCTCCCAGAATCTACACCTGTCACAGCATTGCAGATAACACCATTTCAAGGTCATATTACATGTCTCTATTTCCCACAAATGTGTAACGTAACCAGAAAGTTTCGGTACTATCCTGTGTTCTTCCTGAAGTCATGTCAATTGGGTCAGTCATTGCAAAGCTGGTATAACCCACTGTTCTAAGATATGTTTAGAGCCTAAACTAATACAGGAAATATCCTGGACATAAACGAGCTCCACATCTCATCACATTTGCTTCTCCTGATGAGCATATCTTTGAAAATAGACTTTATTTTTTAGAACACCCTGTGCCAAATTCTTCTAATTGTTAATATTCACCTTAGTATTATTCATTTTGGTCTGGTACATTTGTTACAGTTGTTGAAACAATTGTTGTTGTCCAGTTGCAAAGTTGTGCCAACTCTTTGCAACCCCATGGACTGCAGCATTATGCCAAGCTTCCTGTCTTTCCTCTGTCCTGGAGTTGCTCCAATTCATGTCCATTGAGTAAATGATGCTATCTAAATATCTCATCCTCTTCTGTCCTCTTCTCCTCTTGCCTTCAGTCTTTCCCAGCATTAGGGTCTTTTCCATTGAGTCGGCTCTTCACATCAGGTAACCAAAGAATTAGAACTTCAGCTTCAGCATCAGTCCTTCCAATGAACATTCAGGGTTGATTTCCTTTAGGATTGAGTGGTTGGATCTCCTTGTAGTCCAGGGGACTCTTGAATCTTCTCCAGCACCACAGTTCAAAAGCATCAGTTCTTTAGTGCTCAGCCTTCTTTATAGTCCGCTGTCACATCCATAATGACCACTGGAAAAACCATGGCTTTGACTATGTGGGCCTTTGTTGGCAAAGTGATGTCTTTGCTTTTTAATGTGCTGTCTAGGTTTATCATAGGTTTCCTTCCAATGAGCAAATGTCTTAATTTCATGGCTGCAGTCACTGTCCACAGTGATTTTCGGAGCCCAGGAATGTAAAATCTGTCACTGCTCCCACTTTCCCCCCTTCTATTTGCCATGGAGTGATGGGACCAGATGCCATGATCTTCATTTTTTGAATGTTAAGTTTTAAGCCAGCTTTTTCACTCTCCTTTTTTATCCTGGAATGTGAAGTCAAATGGCCCTTAGAAAGCATTACTATGAAACAAAGCTAGTGGAGGCAATGGAATTCCAGCTGAGCTATTTAAAATCCTAAGAGATGATGCCCTTAAAGTGCTGCACTCAATATGTCAGCAGATTTGGAAATGAAACAATACTAACACATTACTAGCCAAATCCATACTTTATTCAGATTTCTCTGCATAATACCCTTTTTTCAATTCCAGGATTCTAGCCAGGATAGCACATTACATTCACTTGCATTTTTTCACTAGGCTCCTCTTGGCTGTGATGGATTCTTACTTTCTTTGTTTTTGATCTTCACAGTTTTGAAGAATACTGATCAGGTATTTTGTAGGCTGCCTCTTTGTTGGAATTTTTCTGGTATTTTTTCTCATGACTAAACAATATTTATGTATTCATGGGAGAAAGACTACAGGGATAAAATGCAAATTCTCATCACTTCATATTCAGGTTCATATTAAGCTGTTGACCTGATTTGTCATCACTAATAATGACTTTCATCACCTTGCTGATGTGTGGGTCGTGCTTCTCCTTTGTAAAGTTCTTATTTTTCCTTTCCCTTTATGTAACTATATTCATTGGAAAGAAGTTACTGTGTATAGCCTGTACTTAAGGAATGGGAAATTATATTTCCCTTTGTTAAGGGAGGAGTATCTACCTAAATACTTTAGTATTTTTCTGCATCGATTAATTTATCTTACTCTTCATACATTTCTTTATTCATTCATTTATGTCAGTATAGAGTTATGAATATTTATTTTATATTTGGGGTATTCAACACTACTTTATATTACTCAAAGCATTCCAGCCTTAGCTTCTGGGATCTCTTTCTTTTGGTACCTATGCTTCTTTGAAATGTCCTCATCAATGTGAGTTTCTCCTTCCCTTCCTCCAACTTTCTGCCTTTCTCTTTCTGTCTTTTTTTTTCCAGGCCCATATTGTTTATTTCCTGCCCCTGTCCTAGAATCAACTGTCTATCCGTACTTCTTTTATTGGAGAATAGTATTAGAATCTAAGATCTGGATCTATGCATTCTCTTTGCCTATGAGAAATCATTTCATTAAATATATGTCTATATTAACTGCTTTCTATACACAGACTTACAGATATTTATGTATGTAATCATCTGCACCTGCATTACCCTGAACATGTTTTCCTATTGATGTCTTCAATTCCAGTGCATTACACATGGGTCATTCAAGGCTCTTCGCCGTACTTACCTATAAATCCTTACTACATCAGTGAGAAATCTGACAGTTACCATCCACTATCCTTTACTTAAACGTTCAATTCTAGTATACTTGTACAATAGTAGCAGACTTGGAAACTATTAATATCAACCATAGGAAACAACTTAATAACTAGGATACAGCACTTATGTGCATTTCATTTTGTCATAAGTTTAACAGATTCCATACATTTCAGGTTACTTACAAGTCCCCCAACCCTTTCAGTGAGTTCCTCATATGTTTATAATAAATAGATCCTCCTTTGATAGTCATCATTCCTGTTTGGGATTTCATGATTTCCTAAATTACTTTTATTTGCCGACATTAAGGTCACTTTTAGTGCTGTAAAGTTCTTTTCAATTTGACAAATGCATCATGTCATGTATTAATGATAGTGTGAGAGAGTCAATTCCTAGGCAGGTTGATAAGAAGTACAGGTTCCCCGAGGAGGAGAAAGGGGTCTGGGGCTCTCAAGGAAGAGATAGGGGTCTGGAATTCTCAAGGAGGAGGAAAAGACAATTTTTTTCCCCTCTGCATTCCTTAGTCAGTCACATAAAACTTAAGTCTCAAACTCATGATTACACAACAAACAACTCAGTTTGAACTCTGTACTAGGGATTATATAACAACAGCTATCCTGCTTCAGGACAGTTTCTCCTTCCTGAAAACCTTCTGGCTAATCCTGATATTTTAGAATGTATATTATGGGAGTGGGTCTGGTAGGATCTTGCTATTGCTAAGTTCTAATCCTATTATCCTAAAATGTAAATTGTGGGAGTCGGTCTGGTAAAATTTTTACAACCTTGAGATATTCTTTTGATTAATTGTAATAACCAATTTAAAAAAGTGTATAACTCCCTTGCAAACACCAGCAAGGGGGGCACTATCATCCCCCTTCTATGTCTATGTCAGAAGTGTTCTCTGTCCCTTTTCTTACTTTAATAAAACTCTGCTACACAAAAGCTCTTAGGTGATCAAGCCTGGTCCCTGGTCCTGAAGCTAAATCTTCTTCAGAGACCACAAATCTGACATCGTTCACTGTAAGCCATCAATAGTATCATACAAAATAGTTTTACCACCACCAATAAGCACATTTTAATAACATTATCTTAGTTTTGGTCACATGAAATCATTCTATAACTGTATTTATGTACTTCATTTAAGGTTCTATGAGTCTAGAAGAAAGAAATCTTAGGAATATTTTTAAAAATCATGCAGAGCTCCTATACACATCCAGAATACAATTACCTTAACATTACTGGTCTGAATTCACAAAATAAATAATTTTCACTTCAAAAATTGTGTTCCCAACTCTTCGTGTAAAACTTCTTCATTTTTCCTGGCAAATTTGAACCCCAGGGACCATTTTGTTTCCACCGCCCTCATATCCAACATGCCCAGAAGGCCAGCAAATCAAAATGAAAAAAAAATGTACATCCTGTACAAGTTCAAGTTATTTCTTAATCTTATAAAAACATACCCAACCTGGTGCAATACAAATACAGTTTTTTTAAATTTAGAAAACAGTGGACTAAATATATCTAACTGCAGCTTTTTTTCCCCCCATAACAGTAGATTTCAATAAATGGAAGAGAAATGGAGATGTCAATAAAGTGAGACCTTATATTAACTGATTAGGTTAGCTTATATTAACTCATAGTCATAATAATTGATTTAATATTCCTAACAACCATATGATGTGCATACTACTTCTATTCTCATCTTACAGGCAGAGAAACTAAGGAACAGATGTTAAATAAGTTACTCAAAGTCATACTGGTATTTATTTATTCAAGTAAACAATGGACGTATAACTACTAGAAACTCAACTGATTCTGTTATCCTTTCACTGGAGAAATGGTACCCTGGAAATATTTTCTGGAGTGAGAAATGTTTCAACTTTTGTCTCAAGTAGGACTGAAGTGATACGAGAGAATGTTGGGGGCAAATATCATGGCTCCATTGGAATATTGACAGTGTCCTTCTTTGTTTGCCAGATGTGGTTTTGATCTGGTGAAGATTGTGCGACATCTGTCAGACAAAACTTTATTTGAGAGAGTGGAACCAGAGAATGGATATATACTAATAACCAGATATCCGGCTTCCCAAAGAATTATACTTCATTGCACAGGGAAGACAAGCAGCTGGGTTTTGCATTGTGCAATATGCTTATACTGTACTCCAAAACAACCACAAAAACCACAGCATTAGATTGTGACAGCTCTTGAAATTTAACTGTCTCTACTAATAAACATCAATTTTTAACAACCAAATGTTTTTTTTAATGTGCTTGTATTAAACAAGTGTGAACATTAGTGTATGTATTATAGACCAGTGTAAGCTTAAGAGTGTGTGTGTATAAATATACATATATAATCCAGCCACCAAGCAAGCCATGTTCCTAAGACTCATTCTGTAAAGTGAGTGAGTGAAAAGTAAGATGACTCTTAGAAAAAGTAGGACTGTTGCAGTTGATATCGTAAAAAAACAGTGGAAACCAGTGTAAAAGTAGAAGTTCCAACCAGGTAACGATGTTCAGAGAAATCCAGAAATAAGATACTTCAATTCAGTCACTCAGTCATGTCCGACTCTTCACGACCCCACGGACTGCAGCATGCCAGGCCTCCCTGTCCACCACCAACTCCTGGAGTTTACTCAAACTCATGCCCATTGAGTCAGTGATGCCATCCAGCCATCTCATCCTCTGTCATCCCCTTCTCCTCCCACCTTCAATCCCTCCCAGCATCAGGGTCTTTTCCAATGAGTCAGCTCTTCGTATCAGGTGGCCAAAGTATTGGAATTTCAGCTTCAACATCAGTCCTTCCAATAAACACTCAGGACTGATCTCCTTTAGAATGGACTGGTTGGATCTCTTTGCAGTCCAAGGGACTCTCAAGAGTCTTCTCCAACACCACAGTTCAAAAGCATCAATTCTTTGGCACTCAGCTTTCCTTATAGCCCAATTCTCACATCCATGCTTAGAATAGTCCTAAAACATCTTTCTTAAACTTGACTAGTCACGTTGATGGCTTTGATTTTATCAAGTGTAAATTACCTCAGCATCCTTCTCTTTCTTTAAGTTTATTTGTATCTTTATCATTTTCTTCTACCCTCCCATTATAAGGAGGGAAATGTATAGAATGATACCATCACCTGAGAAAGTGACCTCATGTCCCCTCCTACTCAGTTGCCAAAAAGTATATATTGAGTTCTTATACCTCTGAATCTGCTCCTGTGGGCCTGCCTCATACATCTCCTGCTTGGTGAACTAGACATCTTTTAGGGGTCCAGTTCCAATATCATCTTTTCTGTAAATAGTGTTTCTCCTTTCCTAGTTTTGAGAAGGACTCTCCTTTTTTGTGTCCTCAGAATATTTTGTTACCATTAGTATTTTCACCTGGGAAACTGCTAGAAATAAATCCAAGTTGTTAGACCTCATTTAAGACCTCCTGAATCAGAAGCAGTGGGGATGGGACCCAACAATGTAGGTATTTTAACAGGGTGTTCATGATGCACAATGAATTTTGAATTTGTACTTTAGAGCTTGTGACTTTGCAAAATAATTTCTCTGCGCCTCAATTTCATTTTCTGTATAAAATGGGGATGTTATCTCTTCATAGATATGAGATATATGTAAATAGAAGATGGTAAAATATTGTTATGCTATTTATTATTAGTGTGTCACTGAGGTTTTTAGACAGTTTTCCAGAATATATAGTTCAAGAATCCTTGATAATGAGTAGTTTTGTAATCTTCTCTAAATACACAAAATAGCATACCATAAAAGGAAAAGAATCATAAATTCAAATTCTGCATAGCAGATACTTCATAAAGAAATCCAATAGACAAAAAAAAAAAAGTGATATTGTAGTGTTCATATTACATTAAAGCAAGTTGTGCATCCTTTCTGGTTAAGTCTCTATGTCTCCTGGAAAACATCTGTGTCTCCTTAAAAACCGGGGCTTCCCTAGTAGCTCAGTTGGTAAAGAATCTGCCTGTCAATGCAGTAGATGCAAGAGACATGGGTTCGATCCCTGTGTTAGGAAGATTCCCTGGAGAAGGAAATGGCAACCCACTCCAGTACTCTGGCCTGGAAAATTCCATGGACAGGAGAGCCTGGCTGGCTACAGTCCATGCAATCACAAAGAGTCAGACATGACTGAACACACTTGCTCCTTGAAGACCAGGGCCAGAACTTAGTGTATGGTAGATAATCTGTAAATATCTGCTGAATGAACAAATAGATTAAAAAAATAGTAGCACATGAATTATTTGCTGATTCTCAGCTTAATTTTGTTTATCACTGAGTCTTAAAAATTATTTAGTGTCTTTTGAAGATTCCTGGAAAATCACCATTGTTTTGGGATCTGCTAACATTTCTACCTATATGCTTAAAAACGAAAATATGCCCTCACAGCCTATCTTTTTTTCTATTCTAGCTCCCTCATGGTATTTTGGGGTTTCCTAAGGGAAAGTTTGCTTTAACTTGATTGCCACTAAGGCAACTGGCATAAAGCCATGCCCTAATGGAGGTGATAGGTTGGGATCTGAGATGTAGGTATCACTGTTCTTTATCTTCCTGTTTTAACTCTGTAAGATAACCCACAGAATCCTGGGAATGTAACTCAACTTTATGAATGTTCACCAACTTGTGCTGTCTGTTTCCCCTTGTTTTGACTAAATGAATACTTCTAGTTAGATAATTGTGCATTATTGTTTTAGCTGAAATGACGGTAAACTATTGAACGCTATATGAGGGGAGCACGTACCTGGTTTTTCTAACAAGGAGGGTTATCAGTTTATGTTGGGGACTTTACTCTGTGTTCAGAGTTTGAGGGTGTGGTCCTTTACTGGAGCTTTAGAGTCCTTTTCAAAAAGCCTTCTGTTGTATATTTGTTGTCCACCCCACGCCCCGGGAGATCATCTTTATGAAGAGAAAGACTGTAACATAACAGGATAAGGAAGAGAAGATTAACCCTAATTGGGGAGATTGGGATAAACTTTTTGGAAAAGGGAGTGGTTGGTTTGTTTTTGTGGATTTCTTAGTGTGGGTAATTTTTCAACAGAGCTGAAAGGAAACTAAGACTGGGTGCGAGGGAAGTCATGGATAGAGGAGAGAGTGGGATGTGCTAAGGAATAGTGAGGAGTAGGAGAAGGCAATGGGACCCCACCCAGAACTCTTGCCTGGAAAATCCCATGGACCGAGGAGCCTGGTGGGCTGCAGTCCACGGAGTCGCGAAGAGTCGGGCACGACTGAGCCACTTCACTTTCACTTTTCACTTTCACGCATTGGAGAAGGAAATGGCAACCCACTCCAGTGTTCTTGCCTGGAGAATCCCAGCAACGGGGGAGCCTGGTGGGCTACTGTCTCTGGGGTCGCACAGAGTCGGACATGACTGAAGTGACTTAGCAGCAGCAGCAGCAGCAGCAGCAGCAGCAGCAGTGAGTGATGTAGTGATGGGAATGGGACAGGTGTGCTAGGTGATCAGGTTGGTAAGTGAGTTGAGCCAGACTGAAGAAGGTCTTCCTTGCACATTTATAAGCATGAACTCCATATACAGTAAGGAGTTACCAATGAACTGACCATAGGAGTCCTGGAAGTCAAAGAATCTTTGGTTTCTAATAGTTTTTCGAGGTCAGTTCACGCTACACTTCTGTGTTTTGTCTCTGAGATACCATGTTGTAGCCTGGAATTAACTCTTTTAACATGAGGTGGTTTGGGTGGGTTTCTGCTCCTTGCCAAAGCAGATAAACAAAAGTATTTCAATTAGGATACTGTGATAATTAATTTTATGTTAGCTTTACTGGCCTGAGCGATATCTAGATAGCTCGTAAAACATTATTTCCCAGTGTGTCTGTGAGGGTATTTTGGGAAGAGATTAACATGTGAACTGGGAGGCTGACTAAAGAATACCTGCCCTCGCCGACAGAACTGCACATCTTCCAGTTCACTCAGTGGCCTCAGTGGAACAGAAAAAGCAGAGGAAGACAAATTTTCTCTCTTCTTGAGATGAGATATCCATCCTCTCCTATCCTGGAATATTGGAGCTCCTGCTTCTCAGACCTTTACACTTGGCCCGGGACTTACATTATGAGCTCAGGAGATGAGAGACATCTCAGCCTCCATAATGGCATGAGCCAATTCCTATAATAAATCTTTACATACATCTCTATCTCTGTGCTATGCTCAGTTGCTTCAGTAGTGTCTGATTCTTTTTTGACTTATGGACTGCAGCTGCCAGGCTCCTCTGTCCGTGGGATTCTCTAGGCAAGAATACTGAAGTGGGTTGCCATGCCTTCCTCCAGGGGATCTTCCTGACCCAGGAATCGAACCAGCATCTCTGGCATCTCCTGCATTGAAGTCAGGTTCTTTACCCACTGAGCCACCTGGGAAGCCCATCTCTTATCTCATCTGCCTGTCTACCTATCTGTCTGTATCCTGTTGGTGGTGTTTCTCTGGAGAATCCTGAATGACACAAATATTACGTGTATGAGATGGTCCATTTTCTTATAATACCTCATACTTTCTGGCTTCCTTATTGTTAAAAGAATGTTGATCAAGTACACCAACTCTGGAGTGCACTTTGTCATGCTTTGTTGCTCAGTCATGTCCAACTCTTTGTGACCCTATGGACTGTAGCCCTCCAGGCTCCTCTGTTCAGGGGATTCTCCAGGCAAGAATACTGGAGTGGGTATCCATTCCCTTCTCCAGGGGATCCTCTGGACCCAAGAATTGAGCCTAGGGCTCAATTGCAGGCAGATTCTGTACCATTTGAGACACTGGGGAATCTCATCTGAACTACCAAAAAACATCGTTCTGTGAGAATTCTAAGGCTGGCTCTGTGATATGTGACATTTGGAAAAAGAGGGAAGAACCCTCAAGATTAATCAGCTGACCTTCCAAAAGTACCTCCTGACCACTTTGCATTTGAAAACTGTTTGAAGATTTCTTTCTTTCTGGCATAATTCCATCAAAAAAGTATGAGCATCTTATGCTGCTTCAATTATCAATGATTCCTTCTCATTCCAAAAAAAAAAAAAGAGCAATTGGTTTAACTGTCTTGAAAATAAAAATGGCATGTTTTGACTTAGTTTTTATTTGGATTCTTCAGTTCTAGGTTTTCAGTCCTTTGATATATTTGTCAGATTACCCTGGAAATTCATCCCTACCCATACCACATTAACACAACCTCAATTTCTGGTGTTCTTTTATTATATCAGTGATTTTTGACAGCCATGGGTTATGAAGTTCTGAGACATCTTGGATCAGTTATTAATGTCTGAATTTGATTTTAGCAATCCTTGCATGTGTATAGAGAGTAATTTTTCTGTTTTAGATATTTTTCTTGACTGCTAAAATGGACTATTGTGTTGCTTTTGCTTTATTACTATTTTTTGTTGTTTTTTATTGTTAAAAGATTAATCACAGGTAGTTAATACAGAACAATGAGACAATGTGCATCAAAGGAAGCAGAGATCTAATTCATCTAATATATTCCTGCTCGTGGCAGGTAGAAAAGCATTATGGAGTGGTCATATAAACTAAATCTTTAACAAAATCCGTAAAACAAGATACCTATACTCACGGATGAATTGCTCCAGAAAGTGATTTAAAACAAAATCTTCCTGTGTTTCATTTATTATGAAGTAATTTGTACCATTTCCATGGATAATTTTAGTTCTTTTCTGTTGGATTTGATTGACATCTCAGAGGAAAGGAAATACACTTGAGTTATTGTAAACTCTCTAAGTAGTTTATTATCAGTAGTAAATTATTTGGAGGTAGGATTCCAAAGAATACAGGCAGAATCTTTTCCCCTTAAATATGTATCTTCTGTAGACTCTGATATTGTGAATCTTGCCTTATCTTTATATCCCTATCAGTGTTTGCCACACTGTATATTCTTAGTGTATGTAAAGTAAAAGAGTTAATGATATAATAAATGTAGCTTCAGAGTTCAGTTCAGTTGCTCAGGCATGTACGACTCTTTGTGACCGCATGGACTGCAGAATGCCAGCTCCATCACTGACTCCTGGAGGTTGCTCAAACTCATATCCATCGAGTTGGTGATGCCATCTAACCATCTCATCCTCTGTCATCCCCTTCTCTTCCTGCCTTCTATCTTACCCAGCATCAGGGTCTTTTCCAATGAGTCAGTTCTTTGCAACAGGTGACCAGAGTATTGGAGCTTCAGCTTCAGCATCAGTCCTTCCAGTGAACACCCAGGACTGATCTCCTTTAGGATGGACTGGTTGGATCTCCTTGCAGCCCAAAGGACTCTCAAGAGTCTTCTTCAACACCACAGTTCAAAAGCATCAGTTTTTGTCACTCAGCTTTCCTTATAGTCCAATTCTCACATCTATACATGACGGTATACATCTATACTGAAAAAACCATAGCTTTGACTAGATGGACGTTTGTCAGCAAAGTAATGTCTCTGCTTTTTAATATGCTGTCTAGGTTGATCATAGCTTTTCTTTCAAGGAGCAAGCGTCTTTTAATTTCATGACTGCAGTCACTATCTGCAGTGATTTTGGAGCCGCCCCCAAAAAAGTCTCTCACTGTTTCCATTGTTTTCCCGTCTACTTGCCATGAAGTGATGGAACTGGATGCCATGATCTTCGTTTTATGAATGTTGAGTTTTAAGTCAGTTTTTTCACTCTCTTCTTTCTCTTTCTCAAGAGGCTCTTTATTTCTTCTTCGCTTCCTGCCATAAAGGTGGTGTCATGTGCATATCTGAGGTTATTGATATTTCTCCTGGCAATCTTGATTCCAGCTTGTACTTCATCCAGTACATCATTTCGCATGATGTACTCTGCATATAAGTTAAATAAGCAGGGTGACAATATACAGCCATGACATACTCCTTTCCCAATTTGGAACCAGTCTGTTTTTCCATGTCCAGTTCTAACTATTGCTTCTTGACATACAGATTTCTCAGGAGGCAGGTAAGTTGGTCTGGTATTCTCATCTTCCTTAAAGGCAAAGGTGGTCTAGTAGTAAAGTAATGCTCAAAATTCTCCAAGCCAGGATTCAACAATATGTGAACCATGAACTTCCTGATGTTCAAGCTGGTTTTAGAAAAGGCAGAGGAACCAGAGATCAAATTGCCAACATCTGCTGGATCATCGAAAAAGCAAGAGAGTTTCAGAAAAACATCTATTTCTGCTTTATTGACTATGCCAAAGCCTTTGACTGTGTGGATCACAAGAAACTGTGGAAAATTCTTCAAGAGATGGGAATACCAGACCTCCTGATCTGCCTCTTGAGAAATGTGTATGCAGGTCAGGAAGCAACAGTTAGAACTGGACATGGAAAAACAGACTGGTTCCAAATAGGAAAAGGAGTACGTCAAGGCTGTATATTGTCACCCTGCTTATTTAACTTCTATGCAGAGTACATCATGAGAAACGCTGGGGCTGGAAGAAGCATAAGCGGGAATCAAGATTGCCGGGAGAAATATCAATAATCTCAGATATGCAGATGACACCACCCTTATGGCAGAAAGTGAAGAGGAACTAAAAAGCCTCTTGATGAAAGTGAAAGAGGAGAGTGAACAAGTTGTCTTAAAGCTCAACATTCAGAAAACGAAGATCATGGCATCCGGTCCCATCACTTCATGGGAAATAGATGGGGAAACAGTGGAAACAGTGTCAGACTTTATTTTTGGGGACTCCAAAATCACTGCAGATGGTGACTGCAGCCATGAAATTAAAAGACGCTTACTCCTTGGAAGAAAAATTATGACCAACCTAGATAGCATATTCAAAAGCAGAGACATTACTTTGCCGACTAAGGTCCGTCTAGTCAAGGATATGGTTTTTCCAGTGGTCATGTATGGATGTGAGAGTTGGACTGTGAAGAAGGCTGAGCGCCGAAGAATTGATGCTTTTGAACTGTGGTGTTGGAGAAGACTCTTGAGTGTCCCTTGGACTGCAAGGAGATCCAACCAGTCCATTCTGAAGGAGTTAAGCCCTGGGATTTCTTTGGAAGGAATGATGCTAAAGCTGAAGCTCCAGTACTTTGGCCACCTCATGTGAAGAGCTGACTCATTGGAAAAGACTCTGATGTTGGGAGGGATTGGGGCAGGAGGAGAAGGGGACGACAGACGATGAGATGGCTGGATGGCATCACGGACTCGATGGACGTGAGTCTGAATGAACTCCGGGAGTTGGTGATGGACAGGGAGGCCTGGCATGCTGCAGTTCATGGGGTCGCAAAGAATTGGACAGGACTGAGTGACTGAACTGAACTGAACTTAAAGGCAAAGGAGAAAAGGAAAGATATACCCATTTGAATGCAGAGTTCCAAAGAATAGCAAGGAGAGATAAGAGATAAGCATTCCTCAGTGATCAATGCAAAAAGATAGAGAAAACAACAGAATGGGAAAGACTAGAGATCTCTTCAAGAAAAATTAGAGATACAAAGTGAACATTTCATGCAAAGATGGGCACAATAACAGAAATGGTATGGACCTAATAGAGGCAGAAGATAAGAAGAGGTGGCAAGAATACACAGAAATGACCCAGAAAACCACCATGGTGGGATCACTCACTTAGAGTCAGACATCCTGGAATGCAAAATCAAGTGGGCCTTAGGAGCATCAATATGAAAGCTAGTGGAGGTGATGAATTCCAGTTGAGCTATTTCAAATCCTAAACGATGATGCTGTGAAAGTGCTGCCCTCAATATGTCAGCAAATTTGGAAAACTGAGCAGTGCCCATAGGACTGGAAAAAGTCAGTTTTCATTCCAATGCCAAAGAATGTTCAAACTGCCACACAATTGTACTCATCTCACACTCTAGCAAAGTAATGCTCAGAATTCTCCAAGCCAGGCTTCGACAGTCTGTGAACCATGAACTTCCAGATGTACAAGCTGGATTTAGAAAAGGCAAAAGAACCAGAGATCAACTTGCCGACAATCGTTAGATCATTGAAAAAGCAAGAGAGTTCCAGAAAAACATCTATTTCTGCTTTATTGACCATGTCAAAGTCTTTGACTGTGTGGATCCCAACAGACTGTGGAAAATTCTTAAGAGGTGGGAATATCAAACTTCAGAGTAGGTAATAAAAAGAAAAACTTCTTTTAACCTTCATGTTAGGTTAATTCTGCTTTAAACTGTAGATCTGGTTGAAAGGTAAGAAATTAATTCAACAGTTTGAAAGATTCCTCTACATGATATCCTTTTGTAATTTATCTGCTAGAGTGACTACAAGAGATGATTATTAAACAAAAATTACAAGATAGAAAATAAAACCAAAGAGTGGACAAGACAAAGATGTGCTCTACATGAGAAGGTGCTGGTTTTTTTTTTTTTTAATTTTCTTTAGCCTGTTAAGATGTAAAATTTCATAATTTGTTTTCTTTGAGAAGTCACGTGTCAATCAGGTATTCTCACAAAAAGCATATTGTTTGATCTGAAAACTGGGTGACTAAATAAAATAATAACTCATAATTCAGCTTTTAAAAATTATTTAATAGTTTCATATTAATTGTAGAGTCAATAAATTCCAAATTTCTAATTTATTTGTAGTGTGAGCTAGATAAATAGCATATTTATATATAGGGACAAATGTAATATTTTATTACATAGCTACTTTATAGCTTTATTTGAGCTTATATTTACTTTCAGATTGGTTTTAACCCAATTATCTATGCTTTAATTTTCTATAATACAATATTAATAATCCTTTTTCATAAAATGATTCCAGGGTACAACAATATTGAAAAACAGTTTTTCGATTATAGAAACACTTTCAGTTAACACAGCTACAGTGTAAAATTTATCATATATAGCCTTCTAATTCATTGGATATAAAGAAATAGGGATGATACATATAACAGCGCCTCATTGAATATTTATTTATCTGCTTCCTATTCTCCAGATGTTTTAGATAAGCGTTCATTCAGTATACAGAACTTGTCTCTTAATACATATTTCAAATCAGTTTTATTGGGGTAGGGTTTATATTCAATAAAATATATTTGTTTAAGTGTACAATTAGATACATTTGACATGTATATTGTTGTTACCCACTCCAGTATTCTTGGCTGGCGAATTCCATGGACAGAGGAGCCTGGTGGGCTACCATCCATGGGGTCACAAAGAATCAGACATGACTGAATGACTAACACTTTCACAGTTTTCATATTGTTGTTGTTCAGTTGCTAAGTCATGTCCAACTCTTTGTAACTCTATGGACTGCAGCATGCCAGACTTCCCTGTCCTTTACTATCTCCCAAAGTTTGCTCAACATATCTTCATTGGAGGCTTCCCTTGTGGCTCAGCTGGTAATGAATCTGCCTGCAATGCGGGAGATCTGGGTACTATCCCTGGGTTGGGAAGATCCCCTGGAGAAGAGAACAGCTACCCACTTCAGTATTTTGGCCTGGAGAATTCCATGGACTCTATCGTCCATGGGGTCAGAAAGAGGTGGACACAAGTGAGTGACTTTCACTTATCTTCATTGAGTCAGTGATGCTTTCTAACCATCTCATCCTCTACTGCTCCCTTCCTTTGTCTTCACTATTTCCCATCATTGCAGTCTTTTCCAATGAGTTGGCACTTTGTATCAGATGGTAAAAGTATTAGAACTTCAACATTAATCCTTCCAATGAATATTCATGGTTGATTTCCTTTAGGATTGACTAGTTTGATCTCCTTGCAGTCCAAGAGATTCTCAAGAGTCTTTTCCAGCGCTACAATTTGAAATTATTCTGTGTACAGTAATCAAGATACAGAAAACTTCCATCGTTTTAGGAAGTTTCTTTGGGCTTCTACATTGGTAATGCTCCAATTTCTTCCTGACCTAGATAACCACTGGTGTGTTTTCTTCACATAGATGTAGATTAGATTTGCCTTTTCGAGTCCAGTTGAGTCGTTCAGTCGAGTCACACTCTTTGCGACCCCATGGACTGCAGCACACCAGGCCTACCTGTCCATCACCAACTCCCGGAGTTTACTCAAACTCATGTCCATCCAGTTGGTGATGCCATCCAACCATCTCATCCTCTGTCGTCCCCTTCTCCTCATGCCCTCAATCTTTCCCAGCATCAGGGTCTTTTCAGATGAGTCAGTTCTTTGCATCAGGTGGCCAAAGTATTGGAGTTTCAGCTTCAACATCAGTCCTTCCAATGAATACTCAGGACTGATCTCATTTAGGATGGACTTGTTGGATCTCCTTCCAGTCCAAGGGACTCTCAAGAGTCTTGTCCAACACCACAGTTCAAAAGCATCAATTCTTTGGCATTCAGCTTTCTTTATAGTCCAACACTCACATCCATACATGACCACTGGAAAAACCATAACCTTGACTAGACGGACCTTTGTTGGCAAAGTAATGTCTCTGCTTTTTAATATGCTGTCTAGGTTGGTCATAACTTTCCTTCCAAGGAATGAGTGTCTTTTAATTTCATGGCTGCAGTCACCATTTGCAGTGATTTTGGAGCCCAAAGAAATAATAGTCTGCCACTGTTTCCACTGTTTCCGCATCTATTTGCCGTGACATGATGGGACCAGGTACCACGATCTTTGTTTTCTGAATGTTGAGCTTTAAGCCAACTTGTTCACTCTCCTCTTTCACTTTCATCAAGAGGCTTTCTAGTTCTTCTTCACTTTCTGCCATAAGGGTGGTGTCATCTGCATATCTGAGATTATTGATATCTTTCCTGGCAATCTTGATTCCAGCTTGTGCTTCTTCCAGTCCAGCATTTCTCATGATGTACTCTGCATAGAAGTTAAATAAGCAGGGTGACAATATACAGCCTTGACGTACTCCTTTTCCTATTTGGAACCAGTCTGTTGTTCCATGTCCAGTTCTAACTGTTGCTTCCTGACCTGCATACACATTTCTCAAGAGGCAGATCAGGGGGTCTGGTATTCCCATCTCTTGAAGAATTTTCCACAGTTTTTTGTTGTTCACACAGTCAAAGGCTTTGGCATAGTCAATAAAGCAGAAATAGATATTTTTTCTGGAACTCTCTTGCTTTTTTGATGATCCAGCAGATGTTGGCAATTTGATCTCTGGTTCCTCTGCCTGTTTGAAAACCAGTTTGAACATCTGGAATTTCACAGTTCATGTATTATTGAAGCCTGGCTTGGAGAATTTTGAGCATTACTTTACTAGCTTGTGAGATGAGTGCAATTGTGTGGTAGTTTGAGCATTCTTTGGCATTGCCTTTCTTTGGGATGGGAATGAAAACTGAGCTTTTCCAGTCCTGTGGCCACTGCTGAGTTTTCCAAATTTGCTGGCATACTGAGTGCAGCACTTTGACAGCATCATCTTTCAGGATTTGGAATAGCTCAACTGGGATTCCGTCACCTCCATTAGCTTTGTTGATAGTGATGCTTTCTAAGGCCCGCTTGACTTCACATTCCAGGATGTCTAGCTCTAGATGAGTGATCATACCATTGTGATTATCCAGGTCGTGAAGATCTTTTTTGTATTCTTGCCACCTCTTCTGTATATCTTTTGATTCTGTTAGGTCCATACCATTTCTGTCCTTTATTGAGCCTGTCTTTGCATGAAGTGTTCCCTTGGTGTCTCTAATTTTCTTGAAGAGAAATTATGCAGGAGTTTGAACATTCTTTGGCATTGCCTTTCTTTGGAATTAGAATGAAAACTGACCTTTTCCAGTCCTATGGCCACTGCTGCATAGTCTTTTCCATTCTCTTGTTTTCCTCTAATTCTTTGCACTGATCAGTGATGAAGGCTTTCTTATCTCTCCTTGCTATTCTTTGCAACTCTGCATTCAAGTGGGTATATATTTCCTTTTCTGCTATGCTTTTAGCTTCTCTTCTTTTCAAAGCTATTTGTAATGCCTCCTCAGACAGCCATTTTGCTTTTTTGCATTTTTTTTCCTTGGGGATGATCTTGATCCCTGTCTCCTATACAGTGTCGTGAACTTCCACCCATAGTTCTTCAGGCATTCTGTTTGTCAGATCTAGTCCCTTAAATATGTTTCTTACTTCCACTGTATAATCATAAGAGATTTGATTTAGGGCGCTAAAGCAAGCAGCACCTGTGCGGCACTGGAGTGCACCGCCATGAGATTCACTATGTCCAAGGTCAGGAGCCACGGCTGTGCTTCACCGGAGTGGCAGTGAGGAGATACTGCACGTCCAAGTTCAGTGAAACCCCAGTAAGATGGTAGGCACTGAAGTGGCTGTGAGAGGATACCCCATGCCCAAGGGCAAAGGAGAAGCCCAAGCAAGATGGTAGGAGGGCCAAATTGGCATTTAAAATCAAACCCCATCACTGCCAGAGACACTCAGAGGGTTCAAACAAACCTTGTGTGCCTCAGGACCCAGGACCCCACAGAGACTGAGAGAGAACTGTGTTTGAGCATCTCCTGTGGAAGTATGGGTCAGCAGTGGCCTGCCGCAGGGGGAGGGGTTCTGGGTGCAGCAGAATTGGGTATGGCATAAGCCCTCTTGGAGGAGGTCGCCATTAACCCCACCATAGAGCTGCCAGAAGTTACACATGACTGGGAAACAGACTCTTGGAGGGCACAAACAGAGGCTTCTGTGTACCAGAATCCAGGAGAAAGCAGCAGTGACCCCACAGGAGACCAACCCAGACTTGCCTGTGAGTGTCCAGGAGTCTCTGGGGCGGCATGCGTCAGTGGTGGCCTGCTGCAGGGTTGGGGCACAGAGTGCAGCAGTGCATGCATGGGACCTTTTGAAGGAGGTCACCATTATCTTCATTACCTCCACCATAGTTGGCCCCAGGTAAATAGCAGGTAGGGAACACAGCTCTACCCATCAACAGAAAATTGGATTAAAGATTTACTGAGCATGATCTAAACAAGACCCAGTTTCCCCCTCAATCAGTCTCTCCCATCAGGAAGCTTCCATAAGCCTCTAATCTTTCACCATCAGAAGGCAGACAGACTGAAAACCACAATCACAGAAAACTAACCAGTCTAATCACATGGACCACAGCTTAGTCCAACTCAATGAAGCTATGAGCCATGCCATGTAGGGCCACCCAAGATGGGCGGGTCATGGTGGAGAGGTCTGACAGAATGTGTTCCACTGGAGAAGGGAATGGCAAACCACTATAGTTTTCTTGCCTTGAGAACCCCATGAACAGTATGAAAAGGCAAAAAGATAGGACACTGAAAGATGAACTCCCCAGGTCGGTAGGTGCCCAATATGCTACTGGAGATCAGTGGAGAAATAGCCCCAGAATAAATGAAGAGACAGCCAAAGCAAAAGCAACACCCAGTTGTGGATGTGACTGGTGATGGAAGCAAGGTCCGATGCTGCAAAGAACAATGTTGCATAGGAACCTGGAATGTTAGGTCCATTAATCAAGGCAAATTGGAAGCGGTGAAACAGGAGATGGCATGAGTGAACGTCGACATTTTAGGAATCAGCAAACTAACATGGACTGGAATGCATGAATATAACTCAGATCACCATTATATCTACTACCGTCGGCAAGAATCTCTTAGAAGAAATAGAGTAGCTGTCATGGTCAACAAAAGAGTCCAAAATGCAGTACTTAGATGCAATCTCAAAAACGACAAAATGGTCTCCATTCGTTTCCAAGGCAAACCATTCAATATCATGGTAATCCAAGTCTATACCCTGAGCAGTAGTGCTGAAGAAGCTGAAGTTGAGAGGTTCTATAAAGACCTACAAGACCTTGTAGAACCAACACCCCCAAAAGATGTCCTTTTCATTATAGGGGACTGGAATGCAAAAGTAGGAAGCCAAGAAACACCTGGAGTAACAGGGAAATTTGGCTTTGGTGTACAGAATGAAGCAGGGCACAGGCTAATAGAGTTTTGCCAAGAGAATGCACTGGTTATAGCAAACACCCTCTTCCAACAACACAAGAGAAGACTCTACACATGGACGTTACCAGATGGTCAACACCGAAATCAGATTGATTACATGCTTTGTAGCCAAACGTGGAGAAGCTCTATACAGTCAACGAAAACAAGACTGGGAGCTGACTGTGGCTCAGATCATGAACTCCCTATTGCCTTTTCTAGACTTTTATACAAATGGAATGATTAAGTATGCATTCTTTCGGGTTTTAGCTACTTTCACTTAGTATAATGATTTTGAGTGTCATTCATATTATTCATGCTCTTGTTCAGTCACTAAGTCATGTCCAACTCTTTGTGACCCCATGGACTATAGTACACCAGGCTTCTCTGTCATTCACTATCACTTCATAGCATCAGTACTTCCAATGAATATTCAGGGTTGATTTCCTTTAGGATTGACCGGCTTGATCTCCTTGCTGTCCAAGGGACTCTCAAGAGTCTTCTTCAGTAACACAATCTGAAAGCATCAGTTCTTTGGTGCTCGGCCTTCTTTATGGTCCAACTCTCACATCTATACATGAGTGCTAGAAAAACCATAGTGACTGTATGGACCTTTGTCAGCAGAGTGATGACTCTGCTTCTTAATACACTGTTTGTCATAGCTTTCTTTCTAAGGAGCAGCATCTTTAAATTTCGTGGCTGCAGTCACTGTCTGCAGTGTTGTGCATATCAGTAGATTGTTCCTTCTCATTGCTGTTTACTAGCTTTTTTATATGGGGGATCTGACAAGACCAAGAGATTGATATAACAAGAATCTAGCATCTTGTCATTTTTTTTTTTGGAAGGTAAAACTAAAATATTTTGAAAGGATTTTTGAATGAAACAGAACAGTTCAAGTGCGTACAGAGCTGTCCCTGGCTGCCACGGGCACCCTTACGGGCCTGCGTTTGTATGGATTTTCTGCACTTTGTAAATCCATTCACCATTCACAAGTTCATAGACACTTGTAAATATTATGTCTAGCTTTTGTCACAAACTCAACTGAACCTTTGTGTGTAATGTCTTTGTGTGGCTATATGTTTCCATTTCTCTTTGGGAGATATTTAAGAATGCTAATGGTGGATTGGAATGTAAATGCATGCTTTACTGTTTAAGACATTGCAAAGCTGTTTTCTAAAGAATCTGTATCATTTTACAATCCTGCGAGCAATTTATGAAAGTTGTAGTTGCTCCACATCCTCATCAACATTTGGTGTTATAAATCTTCTGAATTTTAGTCTTACTGTTATTTTTAATTGACATTACCCTATGAACAATGATGATTGCATCTATTTATATACCTTTTTGTCATTGGTATATCATCTGTGAAGTTTCTATTCAAACTTTTTGCCTGTATTTAATTTATTCCTTAATTTCTTCCTGAATTTTAGACGTTGTTTATATATTCTGGATAGAAGTTCTATATCAGATATATATGAGTTACAAATATTTTTTCCTGCTCTGTGACTTTATTTTAATTTTTACTTGTTTTTTCATTATTTTTTAAAATTTATTTTTATTGGTTTTTAATTGGGAGATAATTGCTGTAAAATGTTTTGTTGGTTTATGGCATACAACAGTGTGAATCAGCATCAGTATATATATCCCCTCCCTCTGGAGCCTCCTTGCCTCCCCATCATTCAATCCCACCCCTCCAGGTTATCACAGAGCACCAGGTAGAGCTCCCTGTGTTGTATAGCAGCTTCCCACTAGCTGTTTCCCACATGGTAATGTATATATTCAATGCTACTCTCTCCATTTGTTCCACCCTCTCCTTCCCTCACTGTGTCTACAAGTCCATTCTCTCTGTCTGTCTCTAGTCTTGCCCTGCAGGTATGTTCATCAGTATCATCTTTATTGATTCCATGGATATGCTTTAATATACAATATTTGTTTTTCTCTTTCTGACTTACTTCATGCTGTACAACAAGCTGTAGGTTTGTCTACCTCAGTTCAACTGACTCAAATTTGTTCCTTTTTATGACTGAGTAATATTCCATTGTATATATGTATCACAACTTTTTATGCTTTTTTCTGTTGATGGACATCTAGGTTGCTTCTGTGTTTGAGCTAGTGTAGATAGTGCTGCAGTGAACATTGAGTTACATGTCTCTTTTTGAATTGTGGTTTTTCTCTGGATGTATGCCCAGAAGTAGGATTGCTGGCTCATATGGTAGCTGTATTTTTAGTTTTTTAAGGAACCTTCATACCATTCTCCCTAGTGGTTGTATCAGTTTACATTCCCACCAACACTGTTGGAGGGTTCTGTTTTCTCAACACACTTTCCAGCATTTATTGTTTATAGACTTTTAGATGATGGCCAATCTGACTGGGGTGAAGTGATGCCTCTCATTCTAGTTTTGATTTGCATTTCTCTAATAATGAGCAATTTTGAGCATTTTTTTCATGTGTTTGTTGACCATCTGCATGTCTTCTTTGGAAAAAATATGTGTTTGGGTCGTCCACTCATCTTTTCATTGGGTTGTTTTTCTGATATTGAGCTGCATGAACTGCTTGTGTATTTTGGAGGTTAATCCTTTGTCAGTTGCTTCATTTGCAATTCTTTGGAAAGTTCAGTTCAGTTGCTCAGTCGTATCCGACTCTTTGCTACCCCATGAACTGCAGCACGCCAGGCCTCCCTGTCCATCACCAACTGCCGGAGTCCACCCAAACCCATGTCCATTGAGTTGGTGATGCCAACCAACCATCTCATCCTCTGTCACCCCTTTCTCCTCCTGCCCTCAATCTTTCCCAGCATCAGGGTCTTTCCCAATGAGTCAGGTCTTTGCATCAGATGGCCAAAGTATTGGAATTTCAGCTTCAACATCAATCCTTCCAATGAACACCCAGGACTGATCTCCTTTAGGATGGACTGGTTAGATCTCCTTGTAGTCCAAGGGACTCTCAAGAGTCTTCTCCAACAGAATTTTAAAATCACAGTTACTACAATTTGATGGTACTTTATGTTGACCTATTTCTGGAAATTTTGCCTGCCTTGAAGATTTTCTCTTATGTTTTCTTATAAAAGTTTTTATAATTTTAAATTTCCTTTTTAGGTAAATAATATGTTTCAAGGGACTTTTTCTTATGTAGTTGTTCAGTTGTGTCTGACTCTGCGATCTCATCTCATTTGTATAAAATCAATTGACCTTCCAAGAATGTGTCTATTTCTGGACTCTCTAGTCTGTTTCATTGCTATGTCTATGAATATCACATTGTCTTATTAATGTGCACTCATAATAAGTTTCAAAAACTGGTAGTATTCCTGCAGCTTTTTTTTTTTTCAGAATTGTGCTTTGAATTTCCATATATATTTTTAAATCAGTTTATCAATTTCTCTGAAAAGTCTGATAGGATTTTGATTGGAATTACATTGAATCCATAGATCAATTAGAAAAGATTTTCCATCTTAAAAATAAGTGTTTCAGTCCATATTTTTAGAAATCCTTAAATTCTATTATTGATTCTAGGTAGTTTTCAATTAATAGGTCTTACACCTATTTTATTACATTTAATGTATTTAATTATTTTCTGAAAAATGGAATTTAGAAAATTTTATTTTTTAATTGTTGAAAATAGCAGAAATACAACTGATTTTTACCTTTTTACCACATATCTTGCTATCTTTCTAAACTTACTTATTAGTTCTAATAATATTTTAGAGCTTCCTTATAATTTTTTTCATACTTAATCATGTTGTCTGAGAGTAATCACTGCTTTACTTTTTCCTTTCCAATTGGTGTGCATTTAAAGATGCAGTTTCACTATATTGCAGTTTGAAGAGTGGCTGGCAAAAATTCATTGGTCATTGTTATCTCTGTATGAATTGTATCTTTTTGTCCTACCTGATTTAATTATTTCTTCTTATAACTAATTTCTAGTGATATGATTATAATGTATCTTATTTGTATTTCCTTCATGTTTTTCCTTTTTCCAGTTTTTTGAGTGTTTGGAATCTCTAGGTTTATAGTTCTCATTAAATTTAAAACATTTTGACCATATATATTTTTTTGTTCAACCAGTCACTGTGTTTCTGTTCAGTTTTTTATCTTTTTCTTATGGTTTTGTTTTAATTGCTTTTGTTGCTGTGACTTCAGATTCACTGAAATTTTCTTCTGCAGTGTCTAATCCACTTTTATACTCACCCAGTTAAAATGTCATTTCAGATTGTGTTTTTCATCTCTAAAATTTCAACTTTATTTTTATAGCTTTGTTTTTCTCATTATTTTATGCTTTCTTTAATCCCTGAGCATGCAGAGCATATTTATAATAGCTTTGTTTTAAAAGTTCTGTAATTTCTCGGTCTATTTTTATTGACTGAAATTTCTCCTCACTTATGGGTAACATATGCCTGTTTCTTGGCTTATTTTTAGACACTCAACATTATTAATGTTACATTATTAAGTGTCCTGATCTTCTTAATCTTTCTTTGAAGAGGCAAACAATTAAATGATTTATAAATTAATTTGATCATTTCAATATCTCAGTCCTATAATGAGACTATCCTCTAATGAGAACAAATGCTATCCTCTAATGAGAACAAAGTTTTTCTTTCATGGGTTTTTTTTTTTTCCTTTCACATATTTTGTTCAGTTTTATAGCTGCTGGAGGGTAAGCCAGGGGACTGTTTATCCATCAAAGCCAGATGCATGTATCCTGCTGGTTAAGTTTTACTAGAATAAAACATTTGACATATTTTGATTTTTTTTTTTTCCTTTAAAATTGACTTCATGTTGGTTATCCTTAATTTTTCCATAAGAATCATTATAAATTAGACATTAGGTTTCTTCTTTAGGAGGTGGGTATAAATAGTTTTCACCTTTTCAATATATGATCACATTTCAGTTGTTGTTGTTGTCAGTCACTAAGTCGTGTCTGACTCTTTTGTGACCGCATAGACTGTAGCCCGCCAGGCTCCTCTGTCCATGGGATTTTCCAGGCAAGAATACTGGACTGGGTTGCCATTTCCTCATAGGCAAGGAGATCAAAGATCTCTTCCAGGAGATCTTCCTGACCCAGGAATCGAACTCGTGTCTCTTGTGTCTCCTGCACTGACAGACAGATTCTTTATCCTTGAGTTGCTAGGGAAGCTCTTTGTATCTCTAAATCATGTGAATTAGAATTTTGATGTTTTAGATTCCTCAATTACTCACTTATGTCACTTTGGTTACTTCTTTAGGTAGCCATTTTAGTCATTTAGGAATAATTTATCACTTTACTTTTCAGAAGGTGATAGTGTTTTCCTTTTCCCCATTTTTTTTTTTTCTGAGTAGGTTAAGTGGTGACTTCTCTTAACTGCTTTCAAGTACAGTTTGTTTGAATATCCTTGCTGTAGAGCCTCTTAAGCCACAGTAAAACCTCTTTTGTCTAAGAAAAATTGTGGAATGTTTTGAGTGCTGCCAAGAAATTATTTTCAGTACAGCAGAAAAGGTTATCTTGCATAAAGGTCTTTGCTTTTGGGTTTTTATTTTCAGCATTTCTGGAAGTAGAAAATTTTAATTCTAGGTTTTCAGGAAGTTCTTGTTGGTACCCTATTGTGTATAGGGTAAATGTTATTTTAGGATGTATTGCATTTTCTATTTTGTCATATGTTTCAGGAAAGCATCTGACTGTCATTGATGAGTGACTTAGACCAGAAGTAAAGTCCGTGTTTTCTGTGCCAGGAGTGCCTAGTGGGTCTCAGAAGATCAGGAAGAAGGGGCATATGTGTTGAAACATCTTATTTATAAAAAGGTGAATGCTGCAGAAAAAAAACCCTATTGTTGACTGAAATGTTCTAGTTTATTATGACAGACCAGTAAGAATTTAAGGTTAAGATAACTTTGACTTTTATTGAATAGTTTACCCTCACTCAATATTCAGTGGTACCAAAGATAAAGATAACACTTACTATACTTGATCAATTTTTTGAAAATATTGAAGATTATATCAAATTTTAATTGGTTTAGAAATGTCCAACTCTATAGGTTTTCTCAGACTCCATTATATGTTTCTTAGATCCCTGGGGCCAGAATTGCAATACATTAGTCTAGATTTGTATTCACCATGATTCTGCATGAAGGTAGATTGCTTTTTATTAGTTTTACAGTATGTGAGCTGATGGTTTCCAACCATTTGTAAATTGTTTTCTCTGTAAGACTTTTCCTTCAGGGAAATAAATGAAATTATTTACTGTATGTTTTCACAAGGAACATAGCTAAGAAGTTAGATCCTGTAATCGTTTTAAGTGTATGCGACGCCATGGATGTAGCCCACCAAGCTCCTCTGTCCATGGGATTCTCTGGGCAAGAATACTAGAGTGGGTTGCCATTCCTCCTTCAGGGGATCTTCCCGACCCAGGAATTGAACCTGGTACTTCTGCATTGCAGGCAGATTCTTTATCATCTGAGCCACCAGGGAAGCCCCATAATTTAGCCATTTTCCCCCAGATTTGCCACCTTACCCACTACCAGTTTCATCTGTGGCTACTCAAAGTGTGTCTATACCCACATGAACTACTTAGTGGCTATTTCACTATCTGAAAGAGCTAAATGCCATGTGTAAATATGGAAATTACTAGTGACTTTGCTTTCTCCTTCTTTCTTGCTTGTTGCCTTTTAAAATTGTACCTTTTTTAGAATAAATTCACTATAATTCTCTGTGCAAAGAATTGCCTATTTTATACTATTCTTGTTTTCTTTCTCATTATTTCCCTAGGGCATATAATTTTGTTTTTCAGGACTGCAGAGACAGAAATATTCCATATATTTTTTGTTAAGATTGCATATAAATAAGAAAAATCGCTTCTAGTGGCTTTATATTGTCCCACTACATTTTCATTTCCTTGAACCCCAGAATATTTGTCACACAGTTTAATTGAAATAATTTCTGCAGAATTCCAGTTGCTTTTCCCCGAAGAGATTTTGCTTTCTTTAAATCTTAAAAAGCCTTATGACTTCATTTCTATCCTGTTGTGTTCCTTGGCATGGAAATGACTTGTCCTACATTTTTCAAGTTCACCTCCTGAGTCATTTTTATAAATGACAGATCACACAGGCTATCTACTAGTCAACATCAGTCCTACAGTCTTACACTTATGTCAAGATTGGACATGCCCATGATCTTGGTATTTGTCTATATCTTATTTTATTAATTAGGTCTATTGTCATTTTTGTACTCAACCACTGGTAAACTTAGAATCTTCTACTTTGCATCTTTAATGTAAGGATCAGAAATTTGAGGAGGCTATAGTTGCATAAGATGAAAAATTGGGTCAGTCTAGATACCTCTAACTTTTAAAACTGTAACATATGGTAAGAAATACATTTTATATTACAACTCAGTGCATAAGCACAAGCACACACATACAACTGAAGCACAGTTTCATTAAACTATACTTGCCCTTATTATATGTGACATACTCAGAGGTTCTCTCTTCTATTATTTTGTGAAAATATGTTGGTCTTATGTAAGCTGACTTCATGACTTACACAATGGTTGCTGCCAGCAACTTAAAAAACATTTGCCTAGACAACATTTAAAGTTATTTATAATTCTGAGATGCTGTCAGTCTGTGGTGGAATTTTTTTTTTCCTTTTATTTGAGCTATTTTTGTTGTTGTAGTAAAGCCCACATAACAGAAAATTTACTGCTTCAACTATTAAAACACAGTTCATGGCATTTGATACATTTACAATGTGAGTATCTGTGTTCAACTTTTTTCAAGCAACCTCTTTCTAAAAACAGCTTATCATTTTCTTCCATGATTTCCTCTTTCAGGCTTCTCAAACCTTTCCAGTTAAATTTAACTGCCCTTATCAGGACTTGAAATGATTCCAAATAAGCTTGTAAGTGCATCTTGGAAAGAGAACAAAGTAATGCATAGGCTTCTGGATAAGTTTGTGGCTAAACAAACAAGTAAGGGACAGAAATGTAAGACTGGACGCTGTGTGTCCACAGAGATTTCTGAGGACAGTGCCATACTGTTCTCATATAGCTTAAGACGTGTAAAGAAATGTGTCCGGAGAAAGGAAAGTTTCCTTAATTATAATTCATTTCCCATTGATGAAAAGAATCAAGACACTTTCTAGCATTTATGATGTTTCTTTTCATAGAAAAAAGTCAACCCACTTTTCTAGTTTTCACCAACCATGTCTGATATTTGAGCCAAATCTTCCTAGGAACTGAAGACTCTCATTTAGGACTTGGTGGTGGTCAAAGCCTCATCCTGGTTTATGTGATGGCCTTTGCTGGTGGATCAGGCCATCTAATGAGGGGATGGAAATGCACTATTTTACATACTCCTTAGCGGTACACCAAACTGTTTTTACTTCTGTTGCAGTGTAAAAATATCGTATTAAATGCTAGACATGGTATGTAAGTGCTTGATGGCTTTGAATTTCTTTTCATTTTGGCAAATAAACATAGGCAAAAAAGCCTGACTATTTTCCTTCCATTTGTAGGCTGCTCACTCCATTGTGTACTATAAGTTCAGTATTTGGTTTCCAACTTTATTGAAGTGTAACACTTCATTTTAACTTGAAATTGATGTTGTGCTAGGTCTCAAAAGAAAGAAAACAGCTTGAACAAAGGAGCAGTGATTTTTATTCTCTTAATTCTGAGTAATAGTAGCTCTTTTTGCCTTTGTCTTGCACTATTGGTTAACTCATGAAGCCAAGTCTAAACAACTATCATTGAACCATTCCATTTCTATAATGTAAGATGACTATATGTGCTTGAAAACAAAAATGAAGAATTCTTTCCATTGGAAGGATATCGACATTACATTTCAGTTTCTTCTGGATGCAAAGTGGTCCTTAGTTTGTCTCTTCTAGATAGATTCAAAGTTCCTGGCTTATGAAACTGACATAATGCCATAAATTTAACTTGCCTTGCAGAAAATTACTTCTGCAGAGGAAGGACTCATTTTTGCTGCCTGCAGAAATCATTAGATGAATAATTCCTGTTTTGAAGGTTATGTTTGTTACAGGCTCTTCTGGGAGGTCTTGACCATATTTCATAAAACAAAAACAGGACCTTGAGAGTACTTGCTAGTTGATGACGTTCCCTGCTTTAGTCTTCTTCAGCTATCCAGTAACTCTGTGCTGAGCATATCCCCCAGTGATTTTCATGAAACCTCCTTTTCAGTTGACTCCGCCAGCATCTTTGGCTGATCTGGAAGATTTTGCCAGACTGACTTCATTAAATTTTTTTTCCTGATTATTAAGGCAATGCATATTTATTATGAGCATTTTTAACACAGAAAAGTAGAAAAAAATCTGGGGGAAAATATAACTCATAATTCCTGCTGCCCAGTAGGAATAGTACTAAACTTTTGACCTAGTTCCTTCAGTTTGACTTTCTGCTGGATTGGTCCACAGATCTACCACTGTTGGGAATTTTGGACGTGGTATAGAATCTTTAGAAGTGTTGAGGAAATATCTTCCCTTATCAGGAGTCAATTAGTTTAGGCCTTAAAATACTACTTATCAAGTACATGGTATATATAGTGTTGGATTGATTCTTCTCTTCATTAGCTAGAGAAAATGAGGGAAATAGTGCACAGAGCTGGGATAAGAGAGTGCTCAAAGCACCATTTTATTCTTGGCAACCATATAGTTTACATTACTGAGAGTGCAGTAGAAATGTCTGAAGATGACTCTCCATCTTAATGTTACTGTTTTGCGTAACTGTGAATGGCAAGGAAGAAGCAGGGAGGGACATGGTCTCCTGGGTTGGCCGCTCTCTTCTATTCCCATTGCTTTATCTCTAGTGTATATGTTGATTTAACTCAGCAGTTAATAGATCCATTCTTTCCCCCCTGAGTTCTCAAGTGGTATATTTAGTAATACCAACACAAAATATATTCTCTATTTTTGCCTCCTTTGAAGAAATAAAGGAACAGAAACCAAATATCTATCCATCTTGTTTTCTGTCGGTGAATTATATCACTACTTACCTTGTCATCCAAGCCAGAAATCTAGAAATTATCCTACAATCTTTCTTCTCCTTAGTATCCCCAGGTACAAGTCATCTCCAATTTGATACAGTGTTTGCTCCTAATTGTGTCTTGATTACTTCAGCTCCTTTACCATCACTGACCCTTTGCCTATAACCTATTCATTGCTGGATGCTCAGTAGCCAGCACATTACCCCTCCACATTAGTCATTCACGGTGTTCTTAGACTTGATTATTCTCTTCAGTGTCATGGCTTAGAATGTGAGCACTTAGAAGTGTCTCCTCCATTTTGATTTTACTTGAATGATGCGGGGAATCATGATACCTCCTTGAATCTGATAGTGCCTTTCTGGGATGGCATTATCACAGGGCTAGTTTGAAATTGGAAGAAAGCTGTTCAACTGGTTGAAGTAAGAGACTAAAGGGATGGAAAGTTGTGTAGTTTCAGGCAGAAGTCATTGAATGATGCTTTAGAAATTTTGCACTCTATCTCTTGAAAAAAAAATTTATTCTCTTCTGCCTCTAAGAGGGCAAACCAGATTACTTTATATAAAACTCCAGTACCTACCTTGGATCATTTTTCTCTGCCTCCATGTACTAGGTGAAATTTTTAATACTAAAGGAAGATTGGTGCTTATAGAAATTCTTACTTCTAAAGGAAGTGACTCTCTATTCCTCTCTGCTTAGTGATACTTGCCTCTTAGGTGTGTACAAACTTCATTGGGTACTTGTCTGTACTTGTATTATGCTCTGAAGGCTAAGCAACACGTGAAGAAGAGTGTTGTCTTTGGAAATATATTTAGGTTTCATGTTAATAGTGGTAAATGAGAGGGCAGGAAACTAATACTTACTATATGCCTACTTTATATTAGCCATTTGCATATTTACCATAGCGTTTAATCCTCTCATGATCCTGTTAAAATTAGTACTGTGCTATACATTTTACAGATAGGGAAATCTCAGAGACATTAAATAGTTTCCACAGCTGACATTCAAATATAGATAAAGGGCTTTTCTCACTGTACTATGATAAAATAAAGGTGATGAAATCAGTAACTGTAATAACCATGGCAAGTAACACTGTGGCATATGTTATCTAGAAGTCAAGAAGTCACTGGTCTGAATATTTTCCATGTCTTAGCATATTTAATATTAACAGTACCTAGCTCAGAGGTTGTGAAATGAGCTAGGTACTGTTAATATTATTAACTCCATTTTACAAATGCAGAGATTGAAACAGAGTGCTTACACAAGGTAGGTCACTCAGTCATCAGCAGTGAATCTGCTGTCCAGGTCCAGATAGTTAGGTCCTGGGCCCTGATTCTTTAAGATTTTTTTGCGGGGGCAGGGGGGTATGTGGACTATTTTTAAAGGCTTTATTGAATTTGTTAAAATATTACATCTGTTTTATGTTTTGGTTTTTTGGCCACAAGGTATGTGGGATCTTAGATCCTTGACCAGGGATCAAACCCATACCCGCTACGTGGGAGGGCAGAATCTTAACCACTGGACCACTAGGGAAGTCTCCCTGAGGCCCCGTTCGTAAACACAATGATATGCTACTTCCTAGTAATACATCAAAATTCATGACTGAATAAATGGAATAAACAGTCCTTAGCATAGTGTTTTGCCTATGGTGGTCCAGTAATGCCTATTTTAATGACTGAACAGTTAAGTTAAATGACTGCCTAATTGAAGCAAGTACTAAAAGAACGAGTAAATGAGATCCACAATTAATTATTTAATTACTCAGTAAAGAATAGGAAGAAAATTCTTAGAGTCATCTGGAGACTTTTCCAAAAATAAATGTAATGTCAGGTTACTACATAATACATTGGATTAACTGAGGACCTTCTGGATTGTTTGAATCAATGGGAAAATTCAAGTAATGAAAACATTTCAATGAACTAGCAAGTAGAGGCTTCCCTGGTGGCTCAGATGGTAAAGAATCCACCTGCAGTACAGGAGACCTGGGTTTGATCCCTGGATTGGGAAGATCTCCGGAAGAAAGGCTTGGCAACCCACTCCAGTATTCCTGCCTAGAGAGTCCCCATGGACAGAGGAGCCTGGCAGGTTACAGTCCATGGGGTCACAAAGCATTGGACATGACTGAGCACAGCACACACAGCAACAGTAACTCTTTATAGTCTGAAGGGAAGGGAAGCCTACATTTTAAGAGTAAGAGTACCCTTTGTGGGTCAGAGTTTTGATAGTATTTGTGGCAAGAGTTTTGATAGTTTTGATAGTATTTGTGCAAAGATGAAGATTGCTCCAATGCAGATGCCGTGATTCAAGTCAGAGTCCAGAGTTTTGAGTAATTTCTGGTGAATTTTTCTATCCCCTCCCTCCTTCCCATAAACACTCACAGCATTACGACTGTTATCTGCCAGAGGACCAGATCATCCCTCATGTGGCATCCCTGTCTTCTACTGTTCTCAATCTTTTGAAACATTTCCATTATACACATATCTTCATTTTCTTCTGTGAATATTCCCTTTATCTTCTGCTATTACCAAAATCGAATGTCCCCTTGTAGACATTGCTTCTTCTGTAGCCCTCTTTCATCATGACTGGTTTTCTTTTTTTGTTGGGCCTAGAGATGGAAGAAGTACCATCCTTACTTCTTATTGCTGCTTCCAGTCAATCCACCCAACCTCCTATTTAAACAAACAAATACATCTTTGTATCTCATGTTGTCAGATTTTACCTGCCCTATACTTGTTTTCAGTCATTTACCCTCCTGAATCCCTTCCTCTTACTCCTTAAAGATTTTACCAACACTCTCTTTTAACATTATTCTTGTTGAGAAAGTAATCTTTAAACCAGAGAACATCCCCTGACATCTGGAAGCTGGTTTGTTACTTTTTTATTGAATTATAATTAACATGCAATATCCTATTAGTTTCAGATGTACAACATAGTGTTTCAATATTTTTATGCATTATGCAGTGATCACCACAATAAGTCTAGTTATCATCTGCTGTGTTACTTTTTTATTGGATAATAAACAATCTCAGAGAATATCAACCTCAGACTCTGAGACTATGATAAAGGAGAGAGAAAATAAGGCTACTTTGTAACTGTATTTAAAACACCAAATACCTTTTGTCTCTGCTAAAATGAGTAATTGCTGCATTTTTTCCCCCATTTATAGCTTTATCCTTGCTTGTCTGCCCTCCCTAGAAAGATTTATTGAAGTACTCAGTTACAGAATTGTTCCCACTTTCTGACACCATCCAGTCTAGAGTGACACTGGCTTTCTTAGATCCTTCCTCAATGCCTCACCTGAAGTCTAAATACTATCATTTGTTTCTGTTCATACCCTTTTACTGAGATAGTCCATGATTGCCCATGATTTATATTATCTCTTCATGTAATGAGTGAGAACCCTAACTTGTTCAAATACAAGTGTGAACTTTGGAGGGCATTAACATTGTCAGAATTCTCGGTGATATCAGCATCACATTCTGACCTCTTGACCACCCCCCACACTTTCTTTAATTCTTCAGTGGCTTTTGTCTTCTACCTTATCACAGGCACCATCTTATTGCCATCCTCTTCACCTTGTAGTTATCAATAGCTTTAATTCAATTCATAACCTTGATTTCATTTATCTCACTTTCAGACTGCTTCCTCCTATATTCCTAACTCTTTCCTCCTAGTAAACTGAATTAACAACTCGTCTATCACATGGAAATTTTCATTCAATTAATAATTCACCTTTTCATTATCCCTTAACTTGTCTTATCTTCACTTGCATTATTGTATGTCATTGTACAACTCAAATTCTGTAGGTTCCTTGTACAAAACTCAAATTTTAGTTAGTTCCTTGCATACACCCTCAATTCTTTTGCCCCTTACTCCTTTTTTGTGTTTACTCTGGTTAAATATGTCTCCCATCTTGTGTGCCTATGCCTGTTCTGCTGAATGCCACTGGGAAAAAAGCTTGAAACTGTATACTAATTGGTCTCACTTTAAATTCATGAGCACTATTTGAAAGTGGAACTAACCAGCCACTCCTGCTCTATTGTGTAAGTCATTCATTCATTTTTTTTTTTTTTCACTTTGGCCAAGCTCTGAAATTTATTACAGCTAGCAGGCAGTTATTATAACCAAGACATTCATTAGCTAGGGTAAACTTGACATTTGTGAATCAAGATGTCTTTGCAGAAAGTAGAAGAGACTTTCTCAATGATGAGGTGTTTAGATTTGGGAGTATTTTGTTCTTGTGCAATAGATCACAACACAGGTTTTTGGAATAGAAAGATGCTAAGATCAGCACTGTCTAAAATACAGAAAATTCAGGATTCTGTGAAAGAAGCTTAATGTTATTTTCATTGTATTTGCAGAATAGATGGGTTCTTCACCTAGCTCATCCACAGTGGTTTGACTGCATTCTATACGTTTCAGTATTTGACTTTTTTTTTTTTTAATCTGCCCATGGCTCACCCGCCTTTTTTTTTTTTTAACTTTATTTTTACTTTATTTTACTTTACAATACTGTATTGGTTTTGCCATACATTGACATGAATCCACCATGGGTGTATACAAGCTCCCAATCCTGAATCACCCTCCCACCTCCCACCCCATATCATCTCTCTGGATCATCCCCATGCACCAGCCCCAAGCATCCTGTATCCTGCATCAGACATAAACTGGCACTTCGTTTCTTATATGACAGTATACATGTTTCAATGCCATTCTCCCAAATCATCCCACCCTCTCCCTCTCTCTCAGAGTCCAAGAGTCCGTTCTATACATCTGTGTCTCTTTTGCTGTCTCGCATACAGGGTCATCATTACCCTCTTTCTAAATTCCATATGTATGTGTTAGTATACTGTATTGGTGTTTTTCTTTCTGGCTTACTTCACTCTGTATAATCGGCTCCAGTTTCATCCATCTCATTAGAACTGATTCAAATGTATTCTTTTTAATGGCTGAGTAATACTCCATTGTGTATATGTACCATGGCTTTCTTATCCATTCATCTGCTGATGGACATCTAGGTTGTTTCCATGTCCTGGCTATTATAAACAGTGCTGCGATGAACATTGGGGTACATGTGTCTCTTTCAATTCTGGTTTCCTCTGTGTGTATGCCCAGCAGTGGGATTGCTGGGTCATAAGGCAGTTCTATTTGCAATTTTTAAAGGAATCTCTACACTGTTTTCCATAGTGGCTGTACTAGTTTGCATTTCGACCAACAGTGTAAGAGGGTTCCCTTTTCTCCACACCCTCTCCAGCATTTATTGCTTGTAGACTTTTGGATCGCTGCCATTCTGACTGGTGTGAAGTGGTACCTCATTGTGGTATTGATTTGCATTTCTCTAATAATGAGTGATGTTGAGCATCTTTTAATGTGTTTGTTAGCCATCCGTATGTCTTCTTTGGAGAAATATCTATTTAGTTCTTTGGCCCAGTTTTTGATTGGGTCGTTTATTTTTCTGGAATTGAGCTGCATAAGTTGCTTGTGTATTTTTGAGATTAGTTATTTGTCAGTTGCTTCATTTGCTATTGTTTTCTCCCATTCAGAAGGCTGTCTTTTCACCTTGCTTATAGTTTCCTTTGTTGTGCAGAAGCTTTTAATTTTAATTAGATCCCATTTGTTTATTTTTGCTTTTATTTCCAGAATTCTGGGAGGTGGGTCTTAGAGGATCCTGCTGTGATTTATGTCAGAGAGTGTTTTGCCTATGATCTCCTCTAGGAATTTTATAGTTTCTGGTCTTACATTTAGATCTTTAATCCATTTTGAGTTTATTTTTGTGTGTGGTGTTAGAAAGTGATCTAGTTTCATTCTTTTACAAGTGGTTGACCAGTTTTCCCAGCACCACTTGTTAAAGAGATTGTCTTTACTCCATTGTATATTCTTGCCTCCTTTGTCAAAGATAAGGTGTCCATATGTGTGCGGATTTATCTCTGGGCTTTCTATTTTGTTCCATTGATCTATATGTCTGTCTTTGTGCCAGTACCATACTGTCTTGATGACTGTGGCTTTGTAGTAGAGCCTGAAAACAGGCAAGTTGATTCCTCCAGTTCCATTCTTCTTTCTCAAGATTGCTTTGGCTATTCAAGGTTTTTTGTATTTCCATACAAATCTTGAAATTATTTGTTCTAGTTCTGTGAAAAATACCGCTGGTAGCTTGATAGGGATTGCATTGAATCTGTTGATTGCTTTGGGTAGTATACTCATTTTCACTGTATTGATTCTTCCGATCCATGAACATGGTATATTTCTCCATCTATTAGTGTCCTCTTTGATTTCTTTCATCAGTGTTTTATAGTTTTTGATATATAGGTCTTTAGTTTCTTTAGGTAGGTATATTCCTAAGTATTTTGTTCTTTACATTGCAATGGTGAATGGAATTGTTTCCTTAACTTCTTTTTCTACTTTCTCATTATTAGTGTATAGGAATGCAAGGGATTTCTGAGTGTTAATTTTATATCCTGCAACTTAACTATATTCATTGATTAGCTCTAGTAATTTTCTGGTGGAGTCTTTAGGATTTTCTATGTAGAGGATCATGTCATCTGCAAACAGTGAAAGTTTTACTTCTTATTTTCCAATTTGGATTCCTTTTATTATCTCTTTTCTGGATTATACTTCATTCTCTCTCCTTACACCTCCAGATCCTTTCCTTTATCCTTTCTTTTAACTGATTATATAGCTTCTTATTTTATTAAGAAAGTTGGAGTAATTGAGAGAGAATTTCCTTCCACCACAAGAAGTTACTTGCATGCATCGTACCCCTCCCAAACTGTGTCTCTACTTTCCTTCCTGTTAGCAAAAAGAACTCACTGTGCTGGTGGCTCAGACAACAAAGAATCTGCCTGCAATGTGGGATACCTGGGTTCTATCCCAGGGTTGGGAAGGTTCCCCTGGAGAACAGAATGGCAACCCACTCCAGTATTCTTGCCTGGAGAATTCCATGGACACAGGAGTGGGTTCAAGGGGTTGCAAAGAGTCAGACACAACTGAGTGACCAAGCACAGCACATGATTCTTGAACTCTAGACAGGAAAAAGAAAACTAAAATACTTCACTCTGACCCTCAGTCTTAACAGAGCACAAACTGACATTGCAGTGTGATTCTTATTGGATATTTTGCCAGTAGTTGAAATTTCAAGGCATACTGGGAGGCAAAAATATCTTGGGGAAATTCACACTTTTAACATTAAAAAAACAATAACAAAAGTAATAGTGTTTTTGTTGATGCCAGTGTCATGAGCCACAAGAAAAATTTCAGCATCTTAAATTTTTTTTTTAATGTCTTAGCTGTTGATTGAATATTTAAATTTTTTTTGCTGTGATTTTATTGTGCCTACAATACAGTGCTTTTAGTAATATACTGCCTCTGGTTCCTTTGAATCCCATGGTTTTGCTAATCATAAATAGTACAGTCTTTCTTACCCTTTTGGTGCAAGATATAACAAAACACACTGCTGGAAGATACATTCCTTTACATAGGCCAGTACAGTGTTGGCGCTATGGGCTGCATAGATGCCACTCTTCCCTATTCCTTCTCTTTTGTGTTCAGTATGGCCTGACGGTAACAAATTATAGTATGAAAAATATAGCTCCACAGGGAGAGCCATCTGTACTGCCCTCTAATTGGCCTTTTTCAGCTGCAGCTGGGCTTGTTCACATAACCTCACTGGGGGGCTCAAGGAGGCTGTTGAGCTAGGAAGAGTTCATTGCTGCTCTCCTTGGGGGATTGTTCAACATAACTTGGCTACCTTCCATTCCAGGTGACAACTCCTGAAATAGAGCAGGCAGCCTGCAAAATATGCAAATAGGCTTCTTATAGCTATCTCTGCCCATTACCATGTTTGGCTTTACTGCATAATTTTCAGTTTGCTAGAGTACAGGAGTCATGGTCATGCCTTGTTTGCTTATGGTACTTTCCTTCTGTTAATATATAAGGTCTTTCTTTACTCTTCTTTTTAAAAGATAGAGTAATGCCACAATTGCCAAGCATTAATACATGCAATTATTTAGGTTGAATTACTATAGTTTGCAAGGAAAGACAACATATGTTTTGTACCGTTGCTCCGCCATTCCCCCATGTCCTTGCTGCCATCCAAGATGGCGGCTATTACTCTTCTTCCTTGGGGTTACTGCCACAGTTCTGCCTAAGGAGGCAACCCTCCTTTGCTTCTGTAATCTGTTTCTTCTTCCTCCTGTTTGGCTGAGCTGAGCTGGGATAGAAGCACAGTGGAGAATATCAGACAAGAATTGGTCCCTCGGCACTTGCAATCCTTATTCTGTTTAAAGTTAAAGGCTTATCTTCTACTGGGATTTATTTTAAGTGGGAGTGGGAAGAAAGTACTACACTGAGAGGCTTGAGAACCTCAGCTTGGTTCTTAACTAGTCCTGGTTCTTAACTGGTCCTTAACTAGTTGTAAAACTGTAGGCAAAATTTTAATTGCACTGGGTTTCTACTTCCTTTTGAAAAAATGAGCAGCATGCTTAGATTATTTCTGAAGTTCTTTCCAGCTTTAAATGCCTATGTATTTGGGCAGCATGCTTCCTTTCATTATATTATTGATTTTAAGTTTTCTGTGTATTTTCCACTTTACATTTGATCCAATTTATGATATATACAGAAAGTGGGGTCAGAAATTTTATTTTGACACTTTCCTTTTTCTCTTTTCTACTGGAAGTATGATTTTGATTGCCAAATTGAGTAATTGTTTTCACACATATGTGTATTTTCTTAATTTCTGCTTTCCATATGTTTTACAAAATTTCTGGATAATGCAATCTCTTTTAATGAGTTTGTTCATTTTGAAAGCAAACATTTAAAGTCATAATCTCCAGCATTTTATTTTTCTCCAGCCCAGTCTAATTAGATGTCTAAAATTGGTTTTCCAAAATCTTAATTGGGAAATACTCTCTGTGCTCATTCATGTCTGACTCTTTGTGGTCCTATGGACTGGAGCTCTCCAGGCTTCTCTGTTCATGGGATTTTCCAGGCAAGAATACTGGAGTGGGTTGCCCTTTGCTCCTCCAGGGGATCTTCCTGACTCTGGGATCGAATCCACATCTCCTGCATTGCCGGTGGATCCTTTACCTCTGAGCCATGAGGGAAATAATTCTTCCCAAATGAATAATTAAATTTTATGTGGAAATAAGTCAAGTATGGAAATAAATCATATTAGAATAATGTTCTTCATGGACCAAGCCTGTACTCAGGAGGAGGACAGAGAATCGTGTTCAGAATGACTCTGAGCTCAATAAGAAGGAGTGCACAATTGGTAGTGGCTTCTACTAGAGCAGATAATTGCAGGAGCCTACCTCATCTGAAGGAAACATCTCAGACTAGAAATCCAACACTTGGGAATTTTATGATGACAGCAGCAGATGAAAAGGCATACTGAGCTGAATAGCTTAGTTGCCTTATTCTTATCAGATAAAATATGTGCTTCCGCTCCACCAGAGGTTGTTGTTGCTATGACAGGCTCATTAGTTACCTTCTGTCCCACACTGTGATAAAATCATCATGGCACACATCATACTGACCTGGAGAAGGACTGACAATGAAGATTTTAAGTAGTGGATTTACTCATAAGTTTGTGTACAAAAATAAGACTCATGCTTCTAAGATGGGAGCAATTTCTGTATATAGAGTTAGGAGCACAGAAGAGTAGTAGTTCTTAGGAAGCCAAAATGCATCTTTCACTAGATAATTTTTACAGGAGCCCAAGCCCCCATATTTCCACCAAATTCCTCTGCTTTGGAGGAACTGATGATCTACTGAAAATGTTGGAGTTTAGTTCTGTTATGTCAAAGATTATTTTCTTATTGTCTTCTTTGCAGTTGTCCTATAGAACTTTATGCTCAAGTAAATAATTCCAAGTTAAAACCTCTGAAGCCTGCTCACACACCCATTGTTTACTGGTTGAAAGAAACAAAAGAGAAGAAATACTAGTTTTTCTTCAAATTCCTGACAAGGTTAAAGCAGGGTTAAGGGACCATCTGCCTTTGATGGAAGACACTGTGCATATCAATTTGAAAATATGCTCTTGAAGAGCTTTTAAATCTATTCTATTCTGCACATGTGTGGAATAGGCATAGGCATACTCTTGGATTGATAAGTACATTAGCTAGATTACTTATGTGGTTCCTGAACTATAAATGAGGCTAAACCATTGTTAGGTTGCCAGAATATTATGGAATATGTAAAAGGATATATCAGATTGCATTTCTTAATCATTTCTAGTAAAAACGTGATTGAAAGTCATACTTTCATAAGCCATTTGAGATGCAAAAAATATTGTCCCTAAGCTGTCAGTGTAAAAGGAGGGTGACAATTAATCGTAGGGCTTCTATTTTCCTAGTAGTAAGGTGTCAAGTTGGGACCAGTATTAAACTGTTTGAGACCTTCGAGAAGAAACTGGAGACAGCCACAAGGGGGCCCCATTTCTGTTATTTTCTCATACAGTATTCTATATATTATCTAAATAAATGTTAACTATTTAAAGTATGTCAGTCTGAAGGAACAACAAAGTATTAGCCTGGATCAGGTATCCACAGCCATATTTATTTTTAATCGATGATGGTTGCTGTTTTCCACCATTTGCTTATCTTGTATTTTTCCAAGTTGAACTTAGGAAGGACAAATCCTGGCAATGTTATTGATCAGTCTCTGAGTTGTGTACAGCTCTTTGCAACCCCATGGACTGCAGCAGGCCTGGCTTCCCTGTCCATCAACAACTCCTGGAATTTGCTCAAATGCATGTCCATCGAGTCGATGATGCCTTCCAACCATCTAATCCTCTGTCCCCCCATCTCCTGGCAATATGTTTACATACTGTGGCATTTACTCTGACTTTACCATCTGCTTGACTATCCTCATTTGGCAGAGAGGTCCTCATTTTTCTTGTGACTTTGAAACTTATGTTCCCTTTAATTCAGTTTAGAGCATCATGCACTCCTGTTGGGCAAGGACTGGGATCCATCTGACTGCTTCTTCACTTTCCTAGTGTCCAGCCAGTTTCTGGTACATGCTTGATGGTATTTAGTGACTGACTGGATGTACATATAAATGAAAGCAGTAAAGTGCTGTAGATAAATACAGTACCAACTATTATTCATGTAATAAGTCAAAGTTTTTATTAAATATATAAATGATTTTATTTTTTCTTACCCAATCTGCTCAAAAGTTTTATAGGTGACTTTTCACTTTTATTTAAACATTTACTCTTAATTTATCTTAGACTTCACTCCTGATTCTCCAAAAACTCATTAGATGGTATTTACTGTTTTATGTTAGCTTATAGGGAATGCAGCCACCACATTCATAGGAAAAGGTCTAGACTTGAAATAAGAAGACATGAGTTCATGAACTAGCTGTATTACTTTGTACAGGTTTATTTAATTTCTTGGTATCTATGATAATATTTGTCATGCCTGTGATGGAGAGTGAGTGAAAGAATTAAAATTTGTGTGTGTATATACGTGTGTGTATATATATAATTACACATACACACACACACACACACACACATTTATGGGCTCCCCTGGTGGCTCAGACAGTTAAGAATCTGCCTGCAATGCAGGAGACCCAGGTTCGATCCCTGGGTTGGGAAGATCCCCTGGAGAAGAGAATGGCAGCCCACTCCAGTGTTCTTGCCTGGAGAATCCCATGGACAGAGGAGCCTGGTGGGCTACAGTCCATTGGGTTGCAGAGAGTTGTACCAGACTGAGTGACTAACACTTTTTTTTTCATATACATATATGTGGCATATAATATTTAAAGAGCTAAAATTAAGTACTTTACCATGGTTATATAAGGGCTCTTGCTCTTAGATACATCAGCATTCAGTGGATACACTTTTTTGTCATCATCCCTTAAATTCAAAACAGTTTCCCTATTGTATTATACACTGCTCCATCCTCCTCAGTTTTCTGTTGGTCTTTGTGACATCATTATTTAAATGTCAGATAGTTTAGCACATAGACATTACAATCTTTTGTCAGATAGTCTTCATTGATATGGTCTCATCTAAAAAGTAACTTCATTCATGGTTTACATGTTATGGGAGGAGAAAGTAATGAGTTTTATTGACTTCTAGAAATTTTAATTATTAACTATTGATTGCAATTAGCCCTCAGTTTTATGTATATAGGAGAAAAATAGTATAGATAGTCCAAAATGATAGGTTCTTACCTTGTTAGCATGTGAAATGAGTGCAATTGTATGGTAGTTTGAACATTATTTGGCATTGCTTTCTTTGGAATGAAAACACCTTTTCCAGTCCTGTGGCCACTACTGAGTTTTCTAAATTTGCCCACATATTGTGTGAAGCACTTTAAAAGCATCATCTTTTAGGATTTGAATTCCAAGGGATTTTATATGTAACTTGACAATAGGTAATTTTTAATTTCAATATTTATATTATAATATAATCCAGCATAAATGTAATCCCATTATGAACTTTGTCAATATGTATCTATTATGTACTAGTAAGGTAATTCTCAAAATTCTCCAAGATAGGTTTAAACAGTACATAAACCAAGAACTTCCAGATGTACAAGCTGAATTTGGAGAAGGCAGAGGAACCAGAGATCATATTGCCAGCATCTGTTGGACCATAGAAAAAGCAAGATAATTCCAGAAAAACATCTACTTCTGCATCATTGACTATACTAAAGCTTTGACTGTGAGGATCACAACAAACTGTGAAACATTCTTCAAGAGATGGGAATACCAGACCACCTTACCTGCCTCCTGAGAAACCTGTATGCAGGTCAAGAAGCAACAGTTAGAACTGGACATGGAAAAACGGACTGGTTCCAAATTGGGAAAGGAGTACATCAAGGATGTATATTGTCACCCTGCTTATTTAACTTCTATGCAGAGTACATCATGTGAAATGCCAGGCAGGATGAAGCTCAAGTTGGAATCAAGATTGCCAGGAAAAATATCAAAAACCTTAGATATGGATGCATATGACACCACCCTAAAGACAGAAAGCAAAGAGGAGCTAATGAGCCTCTTGATGAAGGTGAAAGAGAAGAATGAAAAAGCTGGCTTATAACTCAACATTCAAAAAATGAATAACATGGCATCTGGTCCCATCACTTCATGGTAAATAGATGGAGAAACAGTGGGAACAGTGACAGACTTTATTTTCTTTATTTTCTTCCAAAATCACTGTGGATGGTGACTGCAGCCATGAAATTAAAAGATGCTTGCTCTTTTGAAGAAGAGGTTTAAAAAGCAGAGACATAACTGTGCCAATAAAAGTCCATCTAGTGAAAGCTATGGTTTTTCCAGTAGTCATGTACGGATGTGAAAGTTGGACCATAAACAAAGCTGAGCACCGAAGAATTGATGCTTTTGAACTTTGGGGTTGGAGAAGACTCTTGAGAGTCCCTGGGACTGCAAGGAGATCAAACTAGTCAATGTTAAAGAAAATCAATCCTAAATGTTCATTGCAAGGACTGCTACTGAAGCTCCAATACTTTGGCCACGTTATGTAAAGAACCGACTCATTGGAAGAGACCCTGATGCTGGGAAAGATTGAAGGCAGGAGAAGGGGGAAACAGAGGAGATGGTTGGATGGCATCACTGCTTCAATGAACATGAGTTTGAACAAACTCTGGGAGATAGTGAAGGCCAGGGAAGCCTGGCGTGCTGCAGTCCATGGGGTCCAAAGAATTGGACACCACTGAGTGGCTGAATAACACCAGAATAATTGCTACCAATTTAGACTCATTGTATTTCCACACTGTGTGGCCAGTGTGCTTTGTGTGTGTGTGCATTTTTAAATGGTTTTTCCTAGTAGCTCTTAGGAAACGGAAATAGTTTCATTTACTGCAATGAATGGCTGCCCTACAGTGTAGACTTCAAATTTCCTTCCTTGCCTGTGTGCTGCATATGGAATAAATTGACAAAGGAGGTGAGAAAGCAGACAAGAATTGAAAGTCAGACATCTGTCCCATAGGCTGTTGACAAAGCTGACAAGAGGTTGACTATCCTCATAGGCAGTGAACGACACATACATGTGTTTTTCCATATTGTTCCATGACTCGGCCTGGACCTTCACATGCAAGGTTCCCACATAAGGAAAAGAAGTTTCTGATAGCTCTTTTGCTCTTAGCTCTTGCTGTTAAAGAACTGCCAATTTGAGTCAGCTGGGGATTACATGGAAAGATAGTTTAGTTGCATGTGGATTCTTTTCTTTTTGTTTTTTTTTCTTCTTCCCTTTCCTTCAACTTCACAGTATTGTTTCTTTTGGCTAATCTGGTGGATTCCTGGAAAGTTTATGGGACTTGCGGGAGTGTGTTGCCCTGAGGCAAACCTAGTTCAACTTCCTAGTTAAGGCACATTGGTCCTGGCTTATTGTGGAGTGGGTCTGGTTTTTGGCCCCCTGAGGAAGGGAGTATCCTGTCTGTCTTAATAATGAAGCAAAAAGATGACTCCAGAAGAGAATTGGCGGCCAACAGGGATGCTTTCCAGTTCTCCACTGATCCGTATACCACCTCCTGGGCAGCTTTGTAAAATCTCTCATCAGTCTTCGTTGCAGTTTTGTTTATTCTGTGTTATTTTGTAAATGTTGTGAATGGTTAACCAGAGTCAGAAGGTTAGTGTAACTTCTGTTAACCCTGCAAAACTGTTTTGAAGTATATACATACCTACATACATGTAGATATATATATATATATATATATATATATATATAATACATTTACCAACATTATGTAATTGTCATTCAAATCACTGTGTCCCATCTTTATCAACAAGTTCCACAACACAAAAGATTCTATGATCAGCATACACAGAGTTCTTCCAAGGACCTAGACCCCTAGGGAATGGGACTGGATGAGTGAGAGGGAGAGACTGAATATGTAAGATTTAATTTAAGATCTACTGATGCCTGTTGTTTTGGTAGAAACCACAGTAATGCATTTTTCTAAACTACATATGGTGAGCATGTTTATTTCAAAGCTTTCTACATTGTCTGTTGTGGAAGCACTGCAGAAATTTATCATCAGGTAGTCATTCTCGTACACTTTATTTTATTGACAGATGAAATAATATTTTGTATTTCAGTGCCATCGTTTATTCATTTCTTCCTTCAGCAAATGCCTATTTTATGCTTATTCTTTACAATTAATAAGACTCGTCTCCTTGCTCATTTTCCCAAGTGGCAGGGAAGGCAATATAAATATGTGGCGTTGCAGACTCTGATGAGAGCGTAGAAAAGCAGTCAGTTCAGTGGAGGTTGGGGAGGCGGGGCGTAAGAATAGGGGTAAGGATAGAGTAACAGACGGTTTCACAGAGGAAGGGCTGTGTAAAAGAAAGAGCGGATATTTTATAGTCACAAGCTCTCAGTTTGATATCCAACACTTCCAGGTCCAGCTGCGGAGGTAGGGCCAAGCTCTTAAACTCTTGAAGCCCAAGTTTCTTCATTTTAAAATAATAATAGTAATTAGGCCAGCCACAGAGTGTTTCAAGGATTAAATATGAAACTACCTGTGTAAAACGTTTGCTGAAATGCTGTACCCATACAACAGTGAGCCTTGCCATCATTTGGATATTATGTCATTCCAAGATTGCCAGTGCTTTGCGAATGAGACTAAGTACCAGCCATGGCGTCCTGAAAAGCAGGGGCAATAGGAAGTCTTGGGAGAATGGCACGCGGAAGAGTATGGTGGTTCGGTGCAGATACTCTGGAACCTGATTGTGTGGGCTCCGATCTCCGGTCTCGCTTTGGCAAGTTATCTAAACTCACCGTCGCAGTTTCTTCATCAGTACAATGGAGATAATAGTACTTAACCATTTTATGTTGTTGTGGTGATTAATTGATTTAATTTTGTGTCGTATTTAGAAACAGTTCCTGGGCATCATAAGCATGATTTAAATGTTTGGTTTGTTGAGCACGTGTATTCATTTTCTAGGGCCACTGTCAAAGTATCATAAAAGGGGGTATGTTAAAACAACAAATTTACTCTCTCACAATTCTGGAGGCTAGAAATCTGAACCAGGTTGTTGGTAAGGTCAGTTCCTCCTGGGGGCTCTGAGGACAATGTGTTCCCTGCCTCGCTCTCGGCTTTCAGGGTTGCTGGCAGCCTCAGAGTTCCCTAGCTCACAGATGCATCGCCAGTCTCTGCCTCTCTCATCACGTGACGTCTGGTGTGGCTCTGCGTCTCTTCTTCTAAAAGAGAAGGGTCCGCTCTATTCCAGTGTGACTTCATCTTAACTAATTCCATCTGCAATGACCTCATTTTCAAGTGAGGTCACAATCAGAGGTGCTGGGGGTAGAGGACATCAATATATCTTTTGGGAAAGACACAATACAATCCTGAATGGTATTGATTCAAAATATAACTTAACGTAGGCTTATCTAATCTGTGTGAATTGAATAACTTAATATGTTATTAATATCTTCCGTATTGTATCTGTTTTGAATGTCAAAGATGATCGGGGGTCATCTCACTTCCACAACATCTGTTCTTGCCCTAGAGACCAGAAGAATTAATAACCTTAGACCCTCCACATTATTAACCATGGTGAGTGCCCTCAAAAGATGCTTTATGCCAGACACACACTCTCTCTCTCTTTCTCTCTCTCTATGCTGATTGACCTGGTCCTTCCATACTCGGTTACTGCCACTAGCTTTGTGGCTCACACATCCTATTTTTCTCCTTATCTTCTTAACAACTGGCCTATTTTTAAAATTATTGTCAGTTGTCATATTTTGAATTCAACAAATCCAACACTAACACTCGTAACACGACACTGGAACCCATCAAATCTTGGCTCACATTCCAGCCCTGGCTCTGGGTACCTTGGACAAATTATCTTACCTGTCTGAATTTCACTTTCCTTAGGTATAAAAAAAAAAATTATGTTTACAAAAGAGGGCGCCTGGTCCACAGTAGGCAGTTGCAACTGTTAATGAATAAGTAAATGAATAGACCAGATCTCATAGAGTTGTTGAGAAAATTAAATGAGATAATGAATGCACTGTGCTTGGAACATGGGAAGTTAGTAAATGGCAGCTTTTATTTTTATTCTCTTCTCTTTAATCCAGTTCCTTTTTTAACTGCTTACATCTGTCAGTGATTTTTTTTTTACTACATTTGAAGTCCTAGAGGTTTGTTTTTTTTAATTAAAAAATTGCTTTTAATTATATTTTTGTATAGCTTATTTAAAAAGTTGTGTTAGTTTCAGGTTTATAGCAAACTGATTCAGTTATGCATATTCTTTTTCAGGTTCATTTCCCATAGTATTGAGTAGAGTTCCCTGTGCCATACAGTATTGGCCACCCCAACATTTTATACATAGTAGTTTATTTATGTTAATCCCAACATCCTAATTTATCCTGCTGCTGCTGCTAAGTCACTTCAGTTGTGTCCGACTCTGTGCGACCCCATAGACAGAGGCCCACCAGGCATCCCAGTCCCTGGGATTCTCCAGGCAAGAATACTGGAGTGGGTTGCCATTTCCTTCTCCAATGCAAGAAAGTGAAAAGTGAAAGTGAAGATGCTCAGTCGTGTCCGACTCTTAGCAACCCCATGGACTGCAGCCTACCAGGCTCCAGGCAAGAGTACTGGAGTGGGGTGCCATTGCCTTCTCCTAACCCCTGTCTTTCCCCTTTGGTAACCATATACTTGTTTTCCAAGTCTGTGAGTCTCTTTCTGTTTGGTAAATAAGTTCATTTGTATCTTTTTTTTTTTTTTGTAGATTTCACATAGGAGTGGTATCATAT